>NC_137842.1:7500-1343750 GCF_948465745.1 Chenopodium album | reverse complement strand
AGTTACTCGCATTAATATGTCAATTACATCTTGTCTTAATTCAGGAAAACAATCTGCCCGATGTTTAAGTTCATTTTGGCCATCATAGAAGTAAAGTTGCAAGTATTTTGGGCCTTTTTCATCTGGAATTAAATCTGGTACAGAATGATATATTTGACCATGTAATTTAAAGACATATATTCCTTTATGTGTTTCTCTGTCGACTTTACCACCAATTGAACTAAAAGAAAATAAATTATTGCACAATCTAGCAAACTTTCTAAAATGCACAGCATCTTCATCCTTTGAAGTAAAAAACCTTACTAATTCCGGGGGATATTCATTAGCAACTATCTTAATATCTCCATCACCACAACAGAAATGCAGGGTTTCAAACTGGGATTTCTTAGCCCCACATTTGGCACAGTAAGTAGGCGGAGCTAACTGTAATGGCTGTGTAGGCAATGGCTTCCCTATAGCAGCCACAGGTGTTTCTATAACATTATCAAAAGATACCTTGTAAAATTCTATCACACAACAACATATATACATTGATCTTATGAACTGGAACTATAAATAAGGACTTACTTTTAGCCGCATCTCTTAATTGCTTTGAAGTTTGTGCAGGTGCAGACAATGACACCTTGTTTTTCCTGTAAAATTATAAAGTAAAAACAGAAAAGAAAGTAGTAAACAGTATACTATACAGCAACATATATAGATTTTCTTTGGAAATTGTAATTACAATATGATCTCACCCTTAGCCAAATCCTTTAATTGTTTTGAACTCTGTCCAGATGATGGAGTTGCCTTAGTAGCCTTGCTTCTTTCTGTCATATACAAAAATAATTAAAGAACAAAACCTGCTTAGTAAATTCACCCAAATATTTCTCCCACACAGCAGCACACATACACTAACCCTTTAAACCGAACCTACAGCAATGCTTACTTTTCGGTGCCTTCTCTAACTGCTCTGAACTCTGCGCACATGATGGAGTTGCCTTAGTAGCCTTGCTTCTTTCTGTCATATCCAAAAATAATTCAAGAACAAAACCTACTAAGTAAATTCAGCCAAATATTTCTCCCACACAGCAGCACACATACACTAACCCTTTAAACCGAAACTACAGCAATGCTTACTTTTCGGTGCCTTCTCTAACTGCTCTGAACTCTGCGCAGATGAAGGTGTTGCTTTAGTAGATTTAGGTTTTTCTGTAATGCAACATAAATAAAACAGGAAGAAAGCTTATTAAATAGATTCACATATATATCCTTCTTGTAGCTATAAACCAAAACAAAGTGCTTACTCCCAGCTGTGATGTATATCGAAGGCCTTGCTCTAGCCTTTTTAGGTCTTGGTTGTTCTTCCTCACTATACAAAGCATAAAAGACAGGTGGATTTGTTTTTGAACATAATTATAACTGGCATAATCATACTTTTCATAATAACCTAGTACCTGATGGAATTCTGCAGCAATGATACACTAATTGCTCGTTTTGACTGTCGACCTTGAGCTGATGGCCTCTTAAAATTATAAGGTGCCTCAGCTATTATAAAAACATTGTAAAACAGCAATAAAGCAGTTATTCATTAAGGTGATAGTATGCAACAACACAATATTCAAAATAAATAAGAAACTCTTTTTTTCTGTAAAGATCATTTTACTGCACAAACGCACCCATTTCACACTGCCACAGCTGAAACCACCTCTAGATCTTATATATGGTAGCAACAAAGTCTGCGTTTTTTTGTTCTTTTATTTCTGCATAAAACCACAACCAACAACCTAGTATTACTTTTTGCAGCTAACTTAGTGTTCGACATTTCACTAAGCGTTAAAGAAAGTAAAATTTGTTTCGATGACTATTTCAGAGACAATAGGCAAAGGAGAAATAATATGTTTATAAGTAACATAAAACAATGTGCACTTAAATAGGGCAATCAAAAGGTGCTTTCATTCATTTAGAAAGTACATTACATTATATTCAAGTCTTATCATACATACGATTTCTTTCATGCGGTTTCAACATACTCAAAAGAAGCACTAAATCTAAATGCCAAAAGTAGAACATAAGCTCATATAATAGACCTAGTGCACACTAAACATAAGCACTGATAATGAGGCAAACATCATGCCATGCTACCTATTAACTATAACACTAAGTAACCTAAGCAAACTTAGCACGCTTCCAAACAGTCTCTAGTTCAGGAATGCCAGAAACCAAAGGTTCTGTAACTCTGACAGCAGAAGAAGATGCGGTGTCCATTGCAACACTTAAGCGGCGCTTCATTGGAGCAGAGGGTGGCACAATAGGCTTAGGAATCTGAAACCTTTCAGATGTCAGAGTCACACAGTCTCCTTCAGGAAAGTGGTCACTTCTAGCAGCTAATCGTTCCTTGAAACGGTAAAACTTAGTCTTTAAATCAGAACAAGCAGCACCCTTCTCTGAAGCAAGGCCATAATTAGCATCTATAACCTCTAGGTTATACTGGGTGACCAAGTAATGGATAGCTCTTTTAGCGGCCTTTTGCCTTGCAGCTGCTACTTCAGCACAAGGATCACTATAAATGCACTCCATACCAGTTCCATTGTGGGGGCAAGACACAGTTAGCCAAGACACAAAACCCAAACCTTCAGCCCAAATAGTCTCCAATGAACTTACCTCTGCTCCCGTTTTTGTAACAACAGCACCTAAAAAGTCAACATAATTCATCGTCACATGGACAACATCCTCAGTTGTTCTCTTTCCTAAATTGCCTTGAGTTGTAGGCATCTCTAGCCCTTTCTCACGACATAATTCAACAACCTTATGCTTATAAAGTTTACTACACAACTAATACATTCTTGCTCTATCAGCAGTAAAATCATTCACCCATACTCCATAGTGGCTGATCATTTTCTGTACAGCTTTTTGAGCTGCCCTTTCCTGTGACTCCTGAATTGTATTAGCCTCCCCACCAAAGAATACAAATTCAGATCTGCCACATTCAGTCTTAACACGAACAAAAGCGTTGTTCCTATCCTTATCTACGTAACCATACACTGGTTCAGGGAAATTTAAACATTCAACCACTTGACCTAATAAAGGTCGAAATGGAATGGTAATTTTGTTCGGATGAATGGCCATAACCTGTAACCGGCAAAAAATAGCATCTTAATTAAAGCAACACAAGCACCAACTAATCAAACACACCTAGAAAATTACAAGACCTAACAGCAATCCAGCTAAGAAACCATATACACTCGAAAAATTCCAGTCCAAATTCCCCACACAAACTTACTGATAGTAGTATCGCACTGATTCACCACCACAGCTAGCCCAAGATGCAGTTTCCTATAGTTCTGTTTTATTTCACCAAGAAGAGGGGGGAAAAAAGGAAAAAGGAAACACAGAACACACAAAAAAAAAGCAACATAAGCAACAACATTTAAGCCAAATCTCCAGAAATACAACAATATTAGCATAAGTACATAAACTAACAACTAAACTAAAACTTGTAGTTCATATTTCCAGCTCATTTACGTTCCATTATAGTCCAGAAAGTCAAGTACTCTTATAATCCAAGAATCACTATGTCAATATGCAAATTTGTTTATATAACTAAGTTTCAGTAAAATATGATCCATTATACTGCAGTGTTCTCATCAAAATTAGCCAGAAGAAAACAACCTCAGTCAAAGTTTCATAGTACCAACCTTTTCTCACACAGCATATGAAGAAGAACAAAGAAATACATACAAGAAATAAGTGAAATATGTGCTGGTATAAAAGGCAAAGAAATAAACCAAAGGACACACCTATACATATTTTAATACAACAAAGAAGTACATCACAAAAGTATTTTAAGCCTCGAAATTCAAATATCTTCTATACTTAGTATATTTAAATACAATAAATATTCTAGCAATTTTGTAGTACAACTCAAACAGCTGCACCACATCATTCCTTGTGCAAACACTGTAGATTAACAGTATCCAACCTACACCAATTTTCCAATTGCAATAATTAATCACCTAATTAGCTAACCAGACCATATCCTTTGCTACTAAAATAACAATTCAAGAAGAAATAGCCCAAACAAATTTTCCAATCACAATAAATAATCACCTAATTATCTAACAATACCATAACCTCCGCCACTAACATAAAACATACAAAATGAAATCCCAAAGTAAATAGCAAATTAACACAGCCAACCATAAATCAAAGATAACTAAATTTCGGGGGAAAAAAAAGGGGAAAAAGAAAAAACGCACCTTATAATAACCCATAAGCATCATATATAAAGCAGCAGCAACCCAGATTACACGAACAATCTCCATTGAACTATGCTCTGGAAGTGAAGAAAACGCAATCACCAAATTAATTGCCTAATTACATCAAAGGTTATTACATCAATAAAGAAAGAAAAAAGGTTCCCAGGAAGCATAGCTCTATACGTGGCCAACATCAACTGACAAATGTACACCAAGCAAGGACAAAAAGTGAAAGGACAATCCTACCCTTGGAATTTTGGTGCTCCAGCAAGGGAGACAAAGGGCAAATGCGCCATTTCTCTGTTCCTAAGGAACAGTAAATTTGGAAGCAACTTTGGTGCAACAGTAAGTTGCTTCGGGACTTTTTATAAGAGTTAAGGATAAATCGACAAAAAAAAAAAACTAAATATTGAGTCCTGAAATTGTTGTTTTGAAAAAATTAATTACCGACCTACGAAATTATATTTATGTACATATATATATAATAATTATGTCCTAGTACAAAAGATAGTCCACATTTTGGTATCTATACCAAACAAAAGCTAGGTTAGAGTGATTCTATGCTAGACTAAAGCTAAGCTACGCAATCGCCTGAAAACCCTGGCCTGCTCCACCACTACCCGGGTCGTTCCTTGGGTCTCGATGCTGAGGATGAATGGTGGAACATGAGTCGTTGTTGGTCAAACGACTCATCATCTCATCCATACTCTCCTTGTATCTCCTCTCCATTTCAGTCATTCGGGAGTCAATTCGCCTTTCCATCTCGGCTTCCATTTGAGTTTGGAGAGCTTGCACCCTGTGTTCCATCTGGTCTTGCATTTGAGAAATGACAGACGGCGTGTATTGCTGTGAAGAACGGGAACCTCGACCCATCTGTTTGCCATAGTAGAGCTCTGCACCTTGGCCAAGTCCCTTCACACGCCCCTTCTTATTGCGCCCACCCACCGTCTCCCAGTACAACTCATTGGGACTCTTCTGAATCCCCTGACTCCTTGTTTCTTCGAGCTTCTTCTGGTAGGTCTCCTACAAAATATTGAAGATAATAAAAAATATTGTTAAAAAACAACCAACAATATAAGGTAAGGTTTCTTTCTTCTAACATTCCAATATCACATACTTTTAGGTGCATAAGGATAGAAATAAAGATAAATAAGCACATAAGTCAAATATCGACCCTAACCCATCCAAAATCATCCAAATTTGGGCTATATGGCTAAAACCATGCCTATTTTCTATGTTTTCAAGCAAATGTAAGGTTTCTTTCTTCTAACATTCCAATATCAATTTCTTTTAGGTGCCTAAGGATAGAAATTAAGAGAATTAAGCACATATGTCAAATATCGACCCTAACTCATCCAAAATCATCCAAATTTGGGCTATATGGCTAAAACCATGCCTATTTTCTAAGTTTTCAAGAAAATGGACTCGTTCTTTCTTCTAACATTACAATATCACATACTTTTAAGTGCCTAAGGATAGAAATTAAGAGAAATAAGCACATATGTCAATTTTCGACCCTAACTCATCCAAAATCATCCAAATTTGGGCTATATGGCTAAAACCATGCCTATTTTCTAAGTTTTCAAGCAAATGGACTCGTTCTTTCTTCTAACATTCCAATATCACATACTTTTAAGTTCCTAAGGATAGAAATTAAAAAAAATAAGCACATATGTCAATTTTCGACCCTAACTCATCCAAAATCATCCAAATTTGGGCTGTATGGCTAAAACCATGCCTATTTTCTAAGTTTTCAAGCAAATGTAAGGTTTCTTTCTTCTAACATTCCAATATCAATTGCTTTTAGGTGCCTAAGGATAGAAATTAAGAGAATTAAGCACATATGTCAAATATCGACCCTAACTCATCCAAAATCATCCAAATTTGGGCTATATGGCTAAAACCATGCCTATTTTCTATGTTTTCAAGCAAATGTAAGGTTTCTTTCTTCTAACATTCCAATATAAATTGCTTTTAGGTGCCTAAGTATAGAAATTAAGAGAAATAAGCACATATGTCAAATATCGACCCTAACTCATCCAAAATCATCTAAATTTGGGCTATATGGCTAAAACCATGCCTATTTTCTATGTTTTCAAGCAAATGGACTCGTTCTTTCTTCTAACATTCCAATATCAATTTCTTTTAAGTGCCTAAGGATAGAAGTTAAGAGAAATAAGCACATATGTCAAATATCGACCCTAACTCATCCAAAATCATCCAAATTTGGGCTATATGGCTAAAACCATGCCTATTTTCTATGTTTTCAAGCAAATGTAAGGTTTCTTTCTTCTAACATTCCAATATAAATTGATTTTAGGTGCCTAAGGATAGAAATTAAGAGAAATAAGCACATATGTCAAATATCGACCCTAACTCATCCAAAATCATCCAAATTTGGGCTATATGGCTAAAACCATGCCTATTTTCTATGTTTTCAAGCAAATGTAAGGTTTCTTTCTTCTAACATTCCAATATCAATTGCTTTTAGGTGCCTAAGGATAGAAATTAAGAGAAATAAGCACATATGTCAATTTTCGACCCTAACTCATCCAAAATCATCCAAATTTGGCCTATATGGCTAAAATCATGCCTATTTTCTATGTTTTCAAGCAAATGGACTCGCTATTTCTTCTAACATTACAATATCAATTGCTTTTAAGTGCCTAAGGATAGAAATTAAGAGAAATAAGCACATATGTCAAATATCGACCCTAACTCATCCAAAATCATCCAAATTTGGGCTATATGGCTAAAACCATGCCTATTTTCTATGTTTTCAAGCAAATGTAAGGTTTCTTTCTTCTAACATTCCAATATCAATTGGTTTTAGGTGCCTAAGGATAGAAATTAAGAGAAATAAGCACATATGTCAAATATCGACCCTAACTCATCCAAAATCATCCAAATTTGGGCTATATGGCTAAAACCATGCCTATTTTCTATGTTTTCAAGCAAATGGACTCGTTCTTTCTTCTAACATTCCAATATCAATTGCTTTTAAGTGCCTAAGGATAGAAATCAAGAGAAATAAGCACATATGTCAATTTTCGACCCTAACTCATCCAAATAAGCATATAATGAGTTCTACTTTGCTAATTTGCCATATATCAACTCATATAATAAGTGTTTACCACAATCCTTTTTGCTTTGTTGTTGGCAGCCACTTGGCCTTTTCCAGGCACTTCCTTGAAGTGTGTCTTCAAGAAAAGATCATGGGCATTTGGTAATTGGCCTTGGTTTTTTGCAGCATTTATATATACATGCAGAAAATCAATGAAAACATGTTAGCCCACCAAAATTCATTAATAGACAAATGACTTAATTGTTACTGGACATATTGTAGGAACCTTACCATCATTTTAGCATGCTGTACAGATGACATTGAACCTTGAAAGTGGGTCGGTTCAACGACATTTTCCATGGATCCGCCTCTTCGGTTCTTCTTGTTTTGTTCCGACCGCTTCTTATAATCTGGATCGGTGGCAACAATTCGCATCATGCCTTCGTGGACATCCTTATTAAGCCATCTTGGTCTGCGACCATTCAGCCTGTGTGTGATGTTGTAGAATGTGCCACGTAGGCGATTTGCAAACTTTTCTTCGAAAGTGTCCTTCACTTGGTTGTTTAACTCAGGTGCCCACTTGAATTTTTTCTGCAAATCAAGAAAATGTCTTTATTACAAAATTCAACTCCATCAATATACTTTATAAAACATGTATTATGTTAGGTTAAAGTTATCATACGCTGAACAAGTTCCAAAAGTGCTCTCTCGAATCTTCATCAACCTCTCCATAATTCCTCCAAGGCTCAACATAGTAGCCGGTTAGCGAGTCGGAGAGCACATTCTTCACCGGGATATCATCAAACCTATAATAAAGGATAGACATTCATGTAAGTAGATAATCAACAAAAAGTGAACAAAACATGGTTAAAGTAGTACAAATTCACTTTATCAAAATAAAGACGAATTTAAGGATATTTCATTATACAAATACATACGCACCAAAGTGTGGAAGGGTCCAACTCTAGCAAGTCATTAGGATGCGGGTCCTGAAGCTCCTGTTCCTGTTGCTCTTGTTGCCCTTGTACATGCCTAGGAATCTGTCTCTGATTGACGATTTCTTAAGAGGCCCCCAAATCATGTGCCTCCTCTTCCTCCATTGACTCATCCTCGTCAACACGTACAACCTGAGATTTCCCCTTAGTCTTTCTCCTCTTGGACGTTTCTCCTTTATTTCCTCCTCCCATGATGACCACCTGAAAAAGTTGTTAGTACCATGATCGCACATTGTAAATTCATAATTTAGATCCATAAGACATTAAAATAATAAAATGAGACCAAAAATGTAATGCAATATTACAAGTCCGAGTAGTCATTAAAAACTAAACATTCGAAGACAATAGTTAAAGGAGTAACTACATATTCTCCTCTTCATTACTCTTATCACTACTACCACTATCATTATCACTATCATTATTACTATCACTAGTGTCATCTAAAAATACATCGATGTCCTCTTCTTCGTCACTATCACTGGAGCCAATGCTTTCTTCTTCTTCATCATCGCTTGAGATAATAAAGCCATCGTCATCATCATCATCACTATCAAGTTCATAGTCTGGAATGTCATTTGGTGGACAAAGCGTTGCATGTACTTGTGGTGAAGGACCCTGCAAAAACTCTAAATCCACCGGAGCATCAATCACCGACCTTGCTTGAGTTCTAAATACAGCCCACCATTGAACCCGATCACGTTTAAGGCTAGGGTAAGATGCATAATACACTTGAGACACTTGGTAAGATAAGACAAATGGATCATACTTGGGATACTTCTTAGTATGATTTACTTTGACAAGCTTGTATTGTTCATGAATGTTCATTCCTTTACCACAAACCATCCAACTACAACTAAAAAAAATAGTCTTGTACTCTTTTTCGGGACCGGTGTAGACAAGTTCAATTATGTCGTTTAAAATGCCAAAGTACTCTCCACCGTCCTCACTTGAGACACACACCCCGTAATTCATCGTAGATTTGTGTTTGCCATAGGACTGTGTGTGGAAATTAAAGCCACCGACAAATATCTGGTTCCAAGTTCGAACACGCTTGAAAGGCCTCATAGACAATGCTCGCAACACATCGGAACTTGGTTTTTGTTCTCTCACCTATAACCGTTACGAATACAAATGTCACACTAATTGAAACGAAATATATTATATTATATTATCACAAAATAATCGATATGAAATGTTCGAAAAGTATTATCACCTTGTGATGAAACCAATCAGGGAATTCAGTTTCGCATTTTTCCATGATATCTTCTCGACGTAAATAAGTTCGAGTACTAAGAATGTAGTCCTCAAACTGCCTAATAGATTAATGACACATGGTTAATCATTGCAGCAATTATATTAAATTTAAGGGATTTTCAAAAGTTTATCCTAAACATACATACCTTTCGTATTCACCAAGACTGCCGGTATTTCTTAAAACGAACAAATGAGCACATTCGAGTTCCTTGTCATCTAAATACCGAGTTTTACCCAAATTTGACACACGACCCTTATCCACCGTGAACAGCTCTGGGATTTCATCGTTGTCAGCCGGGGATTCCACATCAGCATTCACATTTCGACCTAGATCTCGTGTTTTTGTGTCAACTGAGGGCTGAAAGTAATTGGAGCAGAAGTTTGATATCTCTTCAGTGAGATAAGCGTTGCATATGGAACCTTCAACACGAGCCTTATTACCAATTTTTCGTTTCAGGTGATTGAGGAACCTGTAATTATGTTTATGTAGCCGTAGAAGTATAAGTAACGAAAAGCAATGAAAGAGATGAAAGTAAGAGTTGAGAAAGGACCTTTGATTTACCTTTCAAAAGGATACATCCACCGATATTGAACAGGTCCACATAACTTGCCCTCATATGGAAAATGAATTGGTAAATGCTCCATGGAGTTGAAAAAGATGGGGGGAAAACACTTGCACAGGATCTCAGCTATGTTTTTTTCCAATCGCTCCATGTCGCTAACTGTAATTGTGTAGCAACATAAATCGCGAAAGAATTGGCTTATCTCTGTAATTGCATTCCATATATGGGTAGGGAGCAATTCTCTCAAAGCAGTGGGCAACAACCTCTCCATGAACACGTGACAATCATGACTTTTCATTCCATGTAACTTACCTGATTGCAAATCAACGCATCGGCTCAAATTGGAAGCGTAACCATTAGGAAACCGCAGTTGTTTGACCCACTCACACAAAACCTTTCTCTGAGCCTTGTCAAGAGAAAATGGAGCCTTTGGCATGAATTCTTTTCCTCTATCATCCTCTTGAGTATGTAGCTGGGGCCGTTTACACTATTTAGCAATGTCATTCCGAGCTGATGGCGTGTCACAAGATAGCTTTTTCACGTCCATTATAGTGTGAATCAACTGATCAAAAAAGTTTTTTTCAACGTGCATGACATCTAAGTTGTGACGAACAAGCAGATGTTTCCAATATGGAAGGTCCCATAGAGTGCTTTGCTTGAACCACCCTTTTTTTGCATTCTTGAGACGTTTCAGTGCCTCGGGGCCATCTGTTGCTTTCGGGAGGTTTTTCACACATTCCCAAAGTTCCTCTCCTGACATGATGTGAGGTGGTGAACCTTTTTCGACTTTGTTTTTACAAAATGCATTTTTACTATTTCGAAAAGGATGATTTGTCGGAAGGAATTGACGATGGCAATCAAACCAAGAAACCTTACCACCATTTTCGAGCCAAAATGCTTTGCTTTTCTCCATGCAATATGGACAAGCCTTCTTACCGGCTGTGGTCCAACCAGATAACATACCATAAGCCGGGAAGTCACTAACGGTCCATAGGATGGCTGCTCGAAGATTGAAATTTTGTTTTCTCGAAATATCGTAAGTATTTGCCCCAACTTCCCACAAATGTTTCAACTCGTGTATGAGCGGTTGCATGTAAACATCCAAGTTGCCCTTAGGGTTTTTAGGACCAGGAACGAGTAACGAAAGAAACATGAATTGTCTTTTCATACACATTGACGGAGGCAAGTTATAAGGGGTCAAAATGACAGGCCAACATGAATATTGTCCCCCAAACTGACCATGTGGAGCAAATCCATCCGTACATAGGCCAAGTCGAACATTACGAGGTTCAGAGGCAAACTCAGGAAAGCAACTATCTAGGTGTTTCCACGCTTCACTATCGCTAGGGTGTGCCATTGTGCCTTGAACTCGAGGATTTTTAGCATGTCATGTCATTTCCTCATAAATGTTTTTAGTTGCAAAAATCCTTTGCAACCTAGGTGTGATAGGGAAATAAAATAGAACATTCAAAGGCACTAAGCTACCTTTAGAAGTCTTCTTGTATCGGTCGCTGCCACACACCCTACATGTAGATAATTGAGCATCATCTTTCCAAAACAACATACATCCTTTCGGGCATGCATGAATCTTTTCATGGGGCAGCTCTAACCCCTTAACAATTTTCTTGACCTCATAGAATGTCTCGGCCATGTGGTTGTTGTTAGGAATCGCTTCATTAACCAAAGAAGCAAATCCATCAACACATATGTGCGGCAAATTATACTCACACTTTAGGCTAGTGATTCTAGAAGCCATCTCTAACACAGACAATGAACTCCCTTCGTATAACGGTTGTTCAGAAGCCCTTAACAAATCAAAAAATGGCTTGTCTTGTGCATTAGGCTCCTCCTCTAATGAAACAGGTGGCTCTTCGGAATGGCCTTGATCTTGAGACTGACCAAAGGCATCCAAAACCATTTCACGATATTCATTTGACTGCCTTCTACGAGTTCCTGGAAACCCTTCCCCATGACACATCCACTCATAGTAATTAGGTAAAAAACCGCTGCGATACAAATGAAGTTTGACCGTATCTGGATCCCAAAGACGTTTGTTTTTGCATTTAAAACATGGACACCTAACTTCATTCGGGTTGCTACTCTCGGGATGATCTTCCACATATTTAAGGAATTCATCTACCCCCTTCAAGAACTCAGGATTAATAGGATTCCCAACCTTCCTTTCGTACATCCAGCTACGTTCTTTTCGTTTCATGATTACAAGTTCTACACAACTAACACATATGCCATTAATCACATTAGTCATAAAGCACAATATATATTCATTATAGATCAAACTGTTATTGGAAATGCAAATGAGAAGAGAAATGATTTCCAAGGGTCCTTATCACTCCAACCTAACCCATCCTTGTACGTTCAATCTCACTAGTGAATGTATGCCAGAATTTCAATTCTATGGAAAATCCGGCAGCATCTCCCTACAGTTCCCCAAGTACACAATATAGGCGATTAGAAACACCTATATATGTACCTAGAGAACATTGTAGAGAAATGACAAGCAAGGATCTTCCTTAGAATTAAAACAAAGGAATACATTCACCACCTAAGTGAGAATAAACGTACAAGGACAGTCCCAATCGGGGACTATTCAAGACATACTCCTAATGTGTATGCCTTGAACGGGTATCTAGGTATATTATTATGCAAATAATTTTTTTAAAAATATATATACTTAACTAACATACATAATATTAAACAAATATATCAAGATTAAACTAAACAAGAGAAACAAATCAAACCAAACCAAAGTAAACTAATATATCATATTAAAATAAACCAAACCAAACTACCGTTTTATATATTAAATTAAACTAACATATTTCTAAAAAAAACTAAACTAAATTAAGATACTTTATATTAAAAAAAATTAAACTAAAACACATTATATTAACATAAAATTAACTAAACTACATTATGTTAAACTAAACTAAACCAAACTAACATTGTTTTTTTTTAAAGAGAAGGGAGCAATTAATTAATTATAAGATTTATTTAAAAATATATATACTTAACTAACATACATAATATTAAACAAATATATCAAGATTAAACTAAACAAGAGAAACATATCATAACACCATACTATTAATATAAACCAAATCAAACCAAACCAAAGTAAACTAATATATCATATTAAACTAAACCAAACCAAACTACCGTTTTATATATTAAATTAAACTAACATATTTCTAAAAAAACTAAACTAAAATAAGATACTTTATATTAAAATAAATTAAACTAAAACACATTATATTAACATAAACTTAACTAAACTACATTATGTTAAACTAAACTAAACCAAACTAACATTATATTGTTTTTTTAAAGAGAAGGGAGCAATTAATTACTTATAAGAGATGACCAATGTCACTAAATTAACCAAACTAAAAGTTATTGAATACATTCTAATTATAATCCAACACACTATCTAACAACCAAAGTAAGATACACACATACATTATATTAGGGTTTGTAATGTAACTAACCTTTAGATCTGCACTTCTTTTTAACAATTAAACCAACAAAATTGTACAAATCCTACAACAAAATTAAAAAAAAAAAATAATTAAGGGTTTATAAGTAAACAAAATTAAATTGAAAAAAAAAGGGGGAAAGCAAAGGCAACTTACTGAATTTTCAGGGGACGGAGGTGTGGCGTCGCCGGAAACAACCACGGCCAGGTGGTTCAGTCACGGCTAGGGGACGGAGGTGCGGCGCATAGGCTGCGTTGTGGTGGTTATATGTTAGCCGGTGGTGGTTTTTTTGCAAAATTAAAAAAAAAAAAAATTGACCAATTGCACACACTTACCTAGACGCCGAAAACCACCAGGGCGTCGCCGGAAACCACCAATTGCACGTTTCTGCCTCGACAGCTCTCCCTTCCTCCTTATCTTTCTCTTTCTCGTTCTCTTTCTCCTCTCTCTTTCTTTCACCCTTCTTTCTCTCTTTTGTTCTCGGCGGCTGGTGTGCGTCGACTGCAGGCGTCACCGGCGTAACGGTTAGGCGTCGCCGGCGTAACGGTTAAGCGCCGCCGCGACTTTCTTCTCTCTCCTTCTCTCTCTCCTTCTCTTTCTCTCTCTCCTCCCGCTGCTTCTCTTTCTGCGTTTCTTTCCCCCCCTTTTTTAGGTCAAGGATAGATTTTTAATTTTCAAAAATAACAATGAATTTTACGACGGAAATAAATTCCGTCGTAATTATAACTTCCGACGGAATATTCCGTCGCAAAACACTTTACGACGGAATATTCCGTCGGAAGTTTATTATTACGACGGAATTTATTTCCGTCGTAAAATTTACGAGGGAAAATACATCGTAATTAAACTTTTCCGTCGCTAAATTGCGACGAAATGTTTTCCGTCGAAAATATCCACCTTAACGACGGAAAAACAGGTCCGTCGTAAGTATTCCGTCGCAATTTAGCCTATTTCTTGTAGTGAAATAAGATTGAAATGAAAATACAAATAGTTTGTGTAAATATACATAATCTCTTATTGATTCATTAATTTTTAATCCTCCATTTAAGATTTCATATATTAAAACCATATTATGAATAGGTGAATTTTGACAAACAAAATGATGTTAAATGTGAAAAGTTTGTGTAATTATATATAATCATCTCTACAATCTATTTAATGATTATAGATTATTTCTCCGACCTTAATTAATTTTAGAGTTCAAATTCTTTGTATTAGGAATGTGAACAAAAATAATGATTATAACAAATAAACATTTTATCTTGTGTTAGGATTGGTGGGTGCACCATTGAAGCAAATTAAAGAAGTAGAGATTAATAAAATAATTAAAAATATATATATAAGAAAGACATGAAAAATGAAATTAAGCTCTAACATTTTTATATGGTTGGTTTTGGGTCGTTAATGTGTCAAAAGATTTTGGATTATCATTGGTTCTATATATATTTTGTTCAATTTCATGTATTTGGTTTAATTACTCATACAAATTTTAAATTTCAAGCGTGACTAATAATTGAGTCGTCGTTTTTTTAGAACTAGTTTTTGACTCGAACCACACACTAGGTTGTTGCACCTTGCACACAATTTTGATCATATTTAAAATTTCACTTTACAGAAATACAATTTACAATTTTGCTCATTACACATAGCATGAGAATAGTAGTTGGTTAATCACAAATCAATCAATAAAATTTTCAACTAACTTAAACCTTAATTAGACATGAGTGGTGTCAAAACCTAATCTGTCCGACTCCATCCGAAATCAACTCAAAAAATATCCAATTTAATTCTCATTGACACAATAATTTCCTAATAGCCCCTGCGCAAGGATGACACGCACAAAAAAAAAAAAAACACAATAATTTCCTAATAGCCGGCCGCAAGAAAAATATCCGATCCAATCTTATCAAACCCAACGTTATCGAACCAACCTAAATACCCAAACACTTGAATTTACGCGTCTAAACTCGACTAGACCCGAATTAACACCTCTACCTCTGGCTTAAGAACGAGGCGACCGCAAAGTCAATATCAACGCAAAACCTCCGTTTATGCAAGTGTGTAGATTTTACGAGGAGAGAGAAAGTGAGAGATGTCGTACTTGCTACCGCACTTGCACTCTGGTTGGGCTGTCGATCAAGCCATCCTCGCCGAGGAAGAACGTCTCGTCATCATCCGTTTCGGCCATGATTGGGATGAAACTTGTATGCAGGTATCCTTTCCCCCCTTTCTATCAATTCATCAAACCCTAAATTTTCAACTTCTGATTATAATTGTGAATTTCTTTTTCTGAATTCCTCTTTTGTTGGATTTTATATGCTTGTTTGCCTGCTTATAATTATGGAATTTGAGTTTTTGTGCCTTAATTTGGAGTTTCTTTATGATCTTAATTTCTGCAATAATTTGGCTGTGTAAATTGTATTTGGAAGGATAGGGTTTTTTTGGGTATTAATGTAGAATTGAGGGTAGAATTGTTGCATTTTCATACGTAGGAGGGATCGTATTGCTGAAAATTCAGACAATTTTAGAATTAGGAGCTTTTTTCTGCCTTTGATGTTCGTTGCAAAAACTTGAATATTGGGTTTTCTTTGTGCTTATGGTAGTTGTTGTCAAGTCAGGAAGTGACTGTTGAGTGATTGAGTCTTGTACTGTAAACTGAACTAATTCTCGGATTAGGAGAGAACTCGAGTGCATCGAAAGTTGATATCACCTTCATTTTGTAAGCATCTTTTCTTGAATAGATGTTTGTCTTTCCAGTCTTTGTGCCCGTAGCTACTTACTATTCTACGAGTAAGATAAAAGACGATGATATGATAGTTGGCGATCTTCATAGCCATCTGCACATGTCTTATGCTCCTGTCTGGCCTCCTTTTTAGCTGATCATTTCATGGGGCAATTGATGTTTGCATCATTTTGCATGTTTGCTTATGGTGTGTTGCAGTCTACTAGTATGTTAAAAAGCACAAAAAAGTTTCTAGTTTAGGCTTGTAGTCAGTAGTCAATACCGAAATGTGAAGTGTACATGTTAGGATCTTAAAATAACTGTTGGGCAATGTTTTTCTTGTGGCAAGTAATTTATGTTTCAGGTTGAGAGTGGGAGATTGTCTTTGTCATGATTAGATTAGATAGTGTTGGCTTCACTAGCCCTTTTTCTTTTGCTCATGGCGGAAGTCGCTTTTCCCCTTTGGTGAAGCTAGTTCTACTAGTTGCTTGATTGCTATTAGGTTTAACTTGGGAAATAATGAAAGATTCATCTCATAGTTGATGATTGATTAGACTTTTAGATGTTTGATGCGGGTATGTGCCTTAGAAGTTTATTATTATGCTAATGAGGGTGGTTAGTTCATTTTTTAGAAGGGTGCCTTGACCCTTTGAGTCTTTGGGTATGGGTTAGGACCTAGAAAGTTTAATTATGGAATCAGGATTCAGGGATCTTTAACTCTAATTCCACTTATATGGTTTTGGTTAGCCCTTTATCTGAAATTAGATACCTAATGTTCATGTTCTCACAATACTGCCTGTTTCTCATTGAATATTTCCATGTTACTGGGTTGTATATCATATTAGTTGCTCTGCATACCGATGAAGAAATGGAATAGGTATTGTAGATGATTGATGCTATACCTAATGATCAGTCATGTATGTGTTTGCAACTTTTGACTTTTGCCAATTGTATTCTTGTTATACATACACCGTACTTGTTATTGAGTTTATGCATACATTGTACTTGCTATGTTTTGAAAGCAATTGTAGATTTTGAAGAAAGGAAAATGAGTTCTATTTGAATTGGTTTATGTCTTAACAATATATTTTTTTTACCGTGAAGTATGTCAATTGTTGCCTTTCCAACCTAGGCTATGACAAAATCAGCTTCTTTGTAGTTTGTACCTCTGGTGGTAAGACTCCCAAAACCCCACCTTGTAAGAGAGATAGAGGGGGGGGGGGGGGGGGGGGGGTTGGAGTGGTTTCATGTTAGATTCCAGCTTTGTGGTATGCATCCATACCTCCTCTGAGTTAGCAATTGGATGGATTCTGCTGTCGGCTGTATATCTAGGTGACACTTGCAAGTTTCCTGGCATCTCTTGTTTCTTTTTGAAATGTTCGAAAGTCTTATTTACAGTGTGGACATAAAAGTGTTATCTAGTTCTGCTTCTCTTAATTTTGTTTCATGAATCTTACAACAGTTCCCATTTTCCTCAGATGGATGAAGTGCTGGCCTCAGTGGCGGAGACAATTAAAAACTTTGCTGTGATATACCTTGTAGACATAACAGAAGTTCCTGATTTCAACACGATGTACGAGTTGTATGACCCATCCACAATTATGTTCTTCTTTAGGAACAAGCACATAATGATAGATCTTGGCACTGGGAACAACAATAAGATCAACTGGGCCCTTAAGGACAAGCAGGAGTTCATAGACATTGTTGAGACCGTCTATCGCGGTGCTCGTAAGGGTCGAGGTCTCGTGATTGCACCAAAAGATTATTCCACGAAATATCGCTATTGAGTGGTTGTATACTCCTGGTGGAACTTTTATAACAAGTGTATTATTGAACTCGATAAATCTGGGTTTACACTCCTGTAAGTGTACCCCTGATGAATTCATGTTGACTGTGATTGCTCTATTGTTGTAACTGTTGCTTGAACAAGCAGGCAAACTTACATGTTCTGTGCTGATGGATTGTCAAGTTATGCAGGATTTTGTTCACATTTTAGTTCTAAGTACTAGCTATGAGTTTATGATGATTGCCCTTTAATTCATGTCAATTAGTTAGGCGATATGCTGAACTGATCAACGGTAAACAGTAGAAACTCAGAAAATCTGCCATTCAACATAATTGATAGACGTGTGAACATTAAAGCACAAGTTCATTATACAGTTGATCGAGAATGTCTAGATAATCCTTTAACAATAAATTCCGTGTTTCCTTGTCCATAACATGGTTGATCGTTTATGTTTTAGTGTTCAGATATCCGAACATCTAGCTTACAGTTTAGATATATTCCCTATGTGCATACTTTCTATACAAATGTACACCTATTGAATTCCTGAATTTGAAAGATTGGCAGACGTAGATCTCTCTACCTTTAATCTTTTCTTGACAGGCTCCCTACTACTCCTACGACATAAGATCCGATCAGATACCAAGTTACCCCAGCTAGCATAACCTGCATCCCAAAACTGTTTACCACCTGTTGTGCGAAAGAACCACCTATATGTCTGTCCAACCCTCCAATTGCCTCACCTGGTCCTTGTAATCCAACTGTAATCGCTGCAACCATACCCAAACCGATTGGAATGCCTGAAACAAGGGGATTGCTCGGTTTAATATCTCTTTTTATGTATGCTTTGCCCCGGTTAACTCCAGTATAAGATGGTGTTTTACTTCTTGTCTGAGCATATGACTTGTTCTCTATTCTCAGTGGAAGTACAGGGGTTGATGGAACCCAATATTCTTCCTGCTGGGTTTCCTGAGAGAGAACCTTTGCCTTGGCCCGATTCTTAAACATACCGTGTTTCCTAGCTGCTGCTGCTGCATTTCTGAGCTTCTCAATGTCAGGATCTCGGGATATGTTCTTTTCCCTTAGTGTTAAGCTTAGAGAAGTATCTGAAGTGGGTGTTTGCCAGTACAACCAATTTGAGATTGACCTGATGGTTTGTATTGCTGACATCCTCGCGTCTTTCTGGAGATCAGAGTACTGAAAATGTAGTGCAGCATTAGATAATTTTTTCGATAAACCAAGTTCAAATGTCAGGGAAAATAATAACCTTAGAGTCTTGATTTGATTTTTTGGTTGCTGCTTCTTCCAATCGCTTCTGGAAAAATTTAAGTTCAGTGAAAACATCGAAGATTCGTGCACCAGCTGTGTTGCTTGCCCCTATCCTGACCTTCCCTCTTGGCTGCTTTGACATGAGAAATTCCAGTGCAGGAAGGTCTGCTCTGTTTACTGTCCTGATTGCCACTCAACGTACATATAATACGTGCAATCAAACTTATCAGTTGGTTTTATTATATGGTCTAGAGTATAAATTCAATAAAACTAACATCATGATCAAATATTAACCAGGGAATACTAAATTCCCCAAAGTAAAGGTTCTGTAAGAAGTTGAGAACATCCTAGACTCCTAGTTTAGCACAAAAAAAGACTGCAAAACCTACTGAAATTTAAGGCAGTGAAGAGATGAGATGGTCATTACGAGATGCAATCGACAGGACAAGCGTCTATGGCAGCTTGGATTTTATCTTCAGGATCAGCCCACTGAGACACAACGCGAGCCCTTCCATAGGTAGACTCGATAGCAAACGTCTTCTCAGCAAGCAATGCACATTTTAAGCAGCCAACACATCTGATCTCATCAACAAATATAGCCCTTTGTTCTGATTCTGATCCCAGCCAAACCGAGTACATTGGCCTGCCTGTGTAGCCTTGCAACTCTGTGAACTTAGCTCGTTCCTATCCAAACATTCACACCTTTACCTTACCATATACTTGACCAAAACTTATTGGTTCGAAAATTTGCTACTTGTATTAGAAAAATAACCACTAAAAATAAAGTTGAACAATTTTGTGATGAATTCATGATCAGTTGAAACTTAACCAGAAGATAATAATTACCTTATCGTAGACATATCGAGAGATGGGATCAGAGAGAACAGCATAAGCTTCATTAAGGATGATAGCCATATCATGGCCTGCTAGCCCTGCAATATCAGGATGACATCTTTTTTGAAGGGATCTGTAAGCCCTTTTAATCTGGCTTTGATCACTGCTACTGTCTATCCCTAAAAGATCATACAGGTCGTACTCCATTATCGAGCTTGTAGATGACAACGACGACGATGATGATGATGCCTTACAAGTTAGCAAATGATGATGCTTAAGTTTATGATTTGAGAAGTTTGATAAGGATTTTGGGAACTGATCATGTAATAAAATTTTCTGCCCTTTATGTATGATTGATGAATTTAGTGTTGCAAAGTTAAGAGAAAAGGTTGTAGAAGCCATTTTTCTGAAGGTGGTTTGAAACACATACACCATGCAATTTGTTGATTGTGTTTTAGGAGCAGAGAATTACAAAGAGTTTGGAAAAGAAAGAGAGCCACATGTTATAAGATATTTTGGCTAGTCTACCATGAAGGTGATTGTTCTAATATATGTTCCGTGTACTCTTTTAAATTCTTACAAGTACCTCGGGTTTGAACTTTAGAAATTCATCAACATTGACCGGGCGAGTTTTTTCCTTTAATTTCGATTGACTCGTTTAAAGTTAAATTAGTTGGAATCTAATAAGATTTTGATATTTGGTGGTTCAGTTAAAAAAAAAAAAAAAAAAGGGTATTTGTTGCTAAAAAATGATTGTATGTTACACTAATGATAATCATGTCCATTACTTCCCTTTGATTTATCTTAATTCAGGTCATTCATAGGTAAATTCAATATAGTGACCCAACTATCCTTAAACCGACTAAAATAATTTGACTTTTAATTCCCTGTCATTCATGGTTAAATTCAATATAGTGATCCAAATACTCAAAAACCGGCTAAAATAAAAAAAAAAAAAAAATTAGATAAATTAAATTATCATAAAACCATGTAATAAATTGATACAAATTTTTTTTATTTAGTTTTGCAAAATCATTACTTGTAACTTATTTGTATTTCTTTTGCGTTGGGGTCATGTGAAATAGGTTGTATAACATTGTAAAATTTGTAATCTACTTACCGACAAACTAAGGGTCTGTTCTCTTCAGCTTAATTTCATTTCATTTCAACTCCAATCAGTTCAGTTCAATTCAGTTCCTAATTTCCTTCTCTCATAAAATATTTAATTCAGTTCAGTTGAGCTCCTAATTTCTCTCTCACAAAATATTGAGTTCAGTTCAGTTCTGTAAATCAAAATAGACCCTAAGTACTCGATAATATGGAATAGTAAACAATATTACCTTAAAACCTTTTACAGTTTTACCCTCAAACCTTTATAGTATTACTGTATTCCAATTTGCAATACTCTATAATAAATTTCTCCGCCCAAAATTTTCTCACAATTATGATTTTCACCACTTTTCCGAAATAGAGAAAAGTTAATACAAACATCAAAATCACGTGTCCTAGGGTTAGCTAGAACAATATTCGCTAGAGATGTGTAGTGCCGCAATTTCCAAAAGAAAAGTAGATGGCTTAAGCTCACTTGCCCTTCGTGTTGCATGCCGTTCTTACATGCCATGTAATTAGTAAAGCTCGCAAGTTTAGTCATTTTATACGTTATAGGACATGTCATGGGTTAGTTTAATTTTGGAATATCAAAACAAACACGGTCAAAACATGACTTAATACCAAATACACATTATAATGTCGGCCCGATCTAATGTCATCGTTAGTGAAAATCGATACACCTTAATAGGTTCGGGTTTCATGTTTCAACAGTTCAACATTCGCCTCCTTTTTTCCATTTCCATTCCACGGGAGGTGAGGTGACTAATACTATTGTCTTCTTTTCATTACATTTCATTCTCCCTAATAAAATTCTAACATTAGACCACCAAAAAAAAGCCCTAATTTGGAGCTTCAACAATGGCGAGACGACAAGCCAGCAAACTCCTCGCTAACTTGTCTTCCAAGATTCAGCCTACCATTTCTTCTTCTTCTTCTTCGATCGGTCAAACCAGGCAGTTCGGCACCTCTCATCCTCCTCCTGCTGTGTTCGTCGACAAGAATACGCGCGTCATTTGCCAAGGTATCACCGGTAAAAATGGTACTTTTCACACTGAACAAGCCATCGAATATGGCACTAAAATGGTACCGCTTCATTTCTTCTACCTTTGATTTTTTGTTTAAGATTAGTTTTTTTTCAATTTCATTAGTTTTGTTTTTGTTGGATCTGATTTTGTTTAACCTAGATTTTCACTTTTAGATGCTCGATTTTTCGATTTTTGAATGTTGTTTTGGCCTTTTTGTTGGTGATTTGAAGTTGTTTTTGACAAATATGGAAATGAGGAATACAGCTATTGATTTTTCTTTTAATGCTGTTTGATCGGAATTATCACATCGATTTTTATGGATGCAATAGAATAGTGTTGCTATTCTGTGGTTTTTGTGTGTTGTTGATATGATTTTAGGGTTGATGTATGAAATTGGAGAGTATTTTAGTCAGAATTGATGATTGGAAGACTAAGCTAGTTTCTGTTACTTAGTTTTGGTGATCTCAAAACAATTTTAAGGATTCTAGGACCTCAGAGCTAGTGCTTGTTGCATCATTTGAATATGTTTTCCCAATTAGGCGAAATATCAGCGATTGATTTAAGGAAGACTGAGGTGGTGTTGCTTATTATTATATTTGTGTTTTTCTTTGGGTATGGCAAGTGGTTTAACGAAGGGAAGACTGCAAAACAAATGTGGTTTGTAACATAAGAAGTTGAGAATTGTATGAATTACAAGTGGAGTTGGAAGAGGTTGTTAATGTAGAATTTGTGACATTAAAGGAAAAGTAAATGAATGAAGAATTTTGATAATTAGGAAGAGTTTCAAGAATGTAAATGAAGTGAGGGTGCTTTGCGGTTGTGCAGTAGTTATGTCTGCTTGTATCCTCTCCCTCATAATGGTGGAGGCAGGACCATGGGAGACTTTAATGTTAGATGTGATTTGTATAGGTCTTGAAGAATATATATGGACAATCGGGGATAGCTAAGAAAGTCCAGATCAGTGGCTTGGGTCAATCTATCCTTTGTATGGTTATGGTATGGGTTTACAGAGAAATTAGAAATACATTGCCATAATAAGTACACGGGCATCACAATGTTCAAAATGTAGAAAAATTGTGTGAAACTCAGTTAAACATACACTCATACAGTGGTCACAACTCATTGTGGAGGTTCTGATTGGTTAGATATTAATTGGCTTGATTTTTCTGACATCATACTAGTTTATGAGTATCACTTGCATTTTCTAATGTCAAGAGCATTGTATGATTGATGCTTCAATGTTTGTATCAGGTTGGTGGTGTGACACCAAAAAAGGGTGGTACTGAACATTTAGGGTTACCAGTTTACAACACTGTTGCTGAGGCAAAGGAAGATACAAGGGCCAATGCCTCAGTTATCTACGTTCCTCCTCCCTTTGCTGCGAAAGCAATCATGGAAGGATTGGAAGCTGAATTGGATCTAATCGTCTGCATCACTGAAGGAATTCCTCAGCATGACATGGTAAGCCATTTGACTTATTAACTAGAATTAATTTGCTGTTGGTTATTATTTATATTAATGTTTGTTTGTCCAGAATTTCCTGTTCTCATTAGCATACTTTAATTTCTTGTTTAGCCTAATTGACATCGTGACTTTATCTATCTCAAACTTCTTTGTTGCTTGTATTTCATTCCTTTGTGGACTCTACCATGAATTTCCTTTTTTTATTCTTCTTCTCTGTCAGACCTCAAAATTACATGCTTTGTATTGAATATTCCCGAATAATATCATACTTGTATCAAGGCTAAGAACATATTCAGTGGTTGAATGAAAATACAGGGTGCGTCCCATGTCCCCATCTGACACATCTTGTACATCCATTTTAAAGTCACATGTAAGACTTAAGCACTCTTTTTCCTCTGTGCCTTTTTGTGCTGTGGTTTAATCAACTTTGTGCTCTTTCCAGTATACTGTTATTTCATTCTGATATCTGGTTCAAATATCTATGTATTAGTTAGATATGCAGAATTTTATATTGTCTATCCTAATGAAATGGTTAAGTTTCTCTGGTAATCAGCTCTTGAGTGTCAGGTCTCTTGCTGTTTGTTCTTTTATTGTGATGCTAGGCAGTCATATTGGTTGGGATGTTTTGCATATTTGCTTTCTCAAATATATTGTATCTGCTATTCCAGGTTAGAGTCAAAGCTGCCCTTAATAGACAATCAAAAACTAGGCTAATCGGTCCAAATTGCCCTGGAATCATCAAACCTGGAGAGTGCAAGATAGGCATTATGCCTGGTTATATCCACAAACCAGGTCGTATTGGAATTGTTTCTCGTTCTGGTACACTGACATATGAGGCGGTATGGAATTACTCTACTTGCTATTCTTTATGTTTAGTGGCCCAATGGCTGACCTATATAATACTTACCTTCTATATTTTGCTTTCAAGTTGTACTTTCAAAATATCTATTTATTTCTGAGTTCTTTGCCTATCTTCTATTCCATTATACCATGAATGTAGGATTTCACTGGATGCTGCTGCTGCTGTGGTATCACAAAATGTCAATACCAACTAAATGATTGTTATTATTGACTGTCTCAGCTTATTGGTTTATTACTAATTTATTAATTACATCTTTGCACTAATTTATAATTGAAATTGTGAATATGAGTGTTATATTTTGAAGTCATGATAAAATTATATTTCTCTGTAGTATTTGTTTATAGAACTTTAATCTGCCAATCAATTTATACTTGGTGTTGTGATGTAGGTTTTCCAAACAACTGCTGTTGGCCTTGGGCAATCCACTGTTGTAGGAATTGGTGGGGACCCTTTCAATGGGACCAACTTTGTTGATTGCATTGAGAAGTTCATTAATGACCCTCAGACTGAAGGTGGACTTTGTCTTTCTTAAAATGCTTTTCGTTACCCTTTCAGTAATTGATTATACTTCTGCTCTAGTGGCTTGATTTACTTTTGTGATTGCTAAACATTAGAGGACTGATTGGTTTTCCATCTGATGGATTTGTGACTAAATGAATTCACTTGTTGTAGATTTTGATTGGAAAAGAACAAATTACTATATGACTCATCATATTTTGACCCCTGACCTTCCTAGAACTATGGCTATAGTACTCAGAATTTTGTGGAAGATCAGATGACTGTGCAGTTTATGATACTGGATTACTGGTTTTACTAAAATCCCACTTAATTACACTTCCTTCGTTCCCCTAATATTGCAACAATTACCATTTTAGGAAGTTTTACAAATGTTGCAACATTGCCATTTATACACATGCTTTCTCTCTATCTCTCTCCACATAACATGGGTCCCTATCTTTATTTCTCTCTATTTCTCCCCTCATAACAGGGGTCCCTATCTTTATTTCTCTCTCTCTCTCTCTCTCTCCTCATCTTAAATTCTGTGTCTTCCCTCCTGTTGCAATATTAGGAGAATAGAGGAAGTATTTGTTTTGTGTATGCTGGTGTACACGAGAATGAAGATTCTGCAATGTTTTATTTGGCTGTATCTGATGGGTATTAGGAGGTATAGTGACTTATTGATGGGTGGCAGACATTATATAACTTTGGAAGTATGGTATTGGCTTGCGATGCTATTGCTTGTTTCTGTTTGAAGAAAGAATTCCCTCTTCAACTTCACAAGTAAGAATACAGTTATGTCATCCTTCAATTTCCTTCACAACTTCTTCATCCCATCTGTAGTGGACTCCAGATTTAACTTGTTGAGAAATGTTCTGCCATTTTGTTTATATATTTATAATTTTCCTCCACCTTATGTTAGTCATATATCTGCAACCATGCCAGACAGAGGGTGAGAAGGGATGCTTGATTAGTTTGTGTAGCCTTTGTACATTCATAGTTTGTGCAACCAAATCTCCAATAGAATGGGCTTCCAGGTTGTGGTGAGTTGTCTGCAACCTGAGCTGGTATCAAAATATTGTGACACATTTACCTAGTAAAAGGGTTATGGAGTGAAAATGTGCCTAGAAAATTGCTTTTTTTTTTTTTTTTTTTTTTTTTTTATGAACCAGTAGGAGTTATAAGTATCCTTGTATGCTTGGATTGTTTTTATGTACCTTTGCTTATATGTTTCCTGCTGATTTTACTGCAGGTATTATTCTTATTGGGGAAATAGGGGGAACTGCCGAAGAGGATGCTGCTGCTGTGATTAAGGTAAGCCATCTTGACCATGTACCTTGGATTGAAAGTTCTTCCTGCTAAAAGCTTTATGGCTTAGTCCACCCATTTCTTGCTCTGTAAACAGAGTTATACTTATTTTCTGAAAAAATAAATTTTGTTTTAATAATTGCATGGGTGTTTTTATTAGCATTCATTCTTTTCAGCTGAGTACCCCTTATCTAAACCAATTTTTGCTGTGGTGTAATCTTAGTAGCCCTTTATTAAACTGGTTTAGGGAATAGGACCAGGCCATGTTATATTCTGTTATAGTCAACAATGGTCGTTACTTAGCAATGTGATAATGGTGTTATTGAAAAATTAAAGGCAACATTGTTACACGGCTTACATCCTTCTTTGAATTGAAAGATCTGATATTGTGGCTAATTATCTGCTTCTTTTCCCCATATTACATGTCCTACTTATTGATAAATTTAGTGGTGACATTGTATTTTAGCATAGAGGAAATAGTAGTAGAATTTGTTATAGCTTATAAGGACAGTAAATTATGGCACAGTCCCTAAGGGATGAAGGCATTGGTACTTATATTATAGTTTGAGCAAAGCTATCAATGATTTATATTTTGACAGAAATAACTTAATGTTCCTTTAGGCCGGGAAATTTGTTCTAGATAAACTTTTTTTGCTTATGTGTTTCCTGGTTACGATTATGTCTCTTAGTGAGTTCTTTGCTTGAAACAGGAAAGTAAAACTGAAAAGCCTGTGGTTTCTTTCATTGCTGGGCTAACGGCACCACCTGGTCGACGAATGGGTCATGCTGGAGGTAATGTGTTGTGACAGCAATTTTTAGCTAGCTGCCTTGATTTCTGTAACAATTAGTTGCTGATCCATGTTATTGATTTTAGTATTTTGCTTAATTTCTGCTTGTTTACCTTGTGCTATCATGATATGATTATTGCTTCCATATTGGACAGCTCAGAACTTCATGATATGATTTTAGAATTTTGCTTAATTTTAGCTTGTTTACCTTGTGCTATCATGATTTGATTATTGCTTCCATATTGGACAGCTCAGAACTTCATGATATGCTTAACTTCATGTATTAGTAGACACTATATATTTGTCTGTTGTTGTTTCACATTATTCAGTTTGGGTGTTTGGTGTCTTATTTTCTGCTTTTGCTTACTGTAACACAAGGCTAGTGATAATAATAAATTGACAATTCTAATGGTTTGAATTTTCGTAAAAAATATTTCATGGCAGCCATTGTATCTGGTGGTAAGGGCACAGCGCAAGACAAAATCAAGACTCTCAGAGAAGCTGGGGCCACCGTGGTAGAATCTCCTGCAAAGATGGGTGCTGCAATGCTCGATGTCTTCAAGCAGAGGGGCCTTCTAAGTTAGTTTGAAATAAATTCAATACTCTGTTACATTTTCTCCTAGTACAGTGTGGCATAATACCATACCCCATGAATGTGATGTGAATTGTGGAAGTTTCTTCCAGCATCACCTGTCGAAGGACGGGGCAGCATTTTGATTCTATGTGATTATATTTTTGCCTGTGCTCTTTCCATTGAATTCCATTGCGATGGGCAAATGAAAGTAAAATTTTTTTATCGTCATCTGGTGAACTTGATGATGATTTAATTTAATGTTTACTTGCAAAAAGTGAACTTGATCCGAGATAAAAATAAATTTTTGTACTGCTGAGTTAATTCTATAGTAGATGTGCCCATGTTTTTGTACTCCGTAATTATTGTTACTTGAAATTGTGAATTAAGCAGGAAAAACAATAGCCTTGGAAATGGTTGAGTTGTACTCTTGTAGAATCGTAGTAACAATAAATAATTATTTGTTGAAGTCTAGAATACTCGTAGAGTTGTAACGACAGATACATACTCCATACTATGTACAGACTACAGAGTATGAAGTTAGACAAACAAAATATGTGGGGAAGATTAGGAAATGAATAGTTTTGAGTTTGAATCATTTTTAATTTTACTGTAGTAGTATGTTTCCCTCTAATTGATACAGTAAATTTTCCCTCCAAAATTGCGTGTATTATTAAAGTTGGCAAGTTGCTGAGAAAGACAGTGAGGTGAAGTGTAATTAGTATTTTAATTGGATATTGTACAATTTCTCTTCTACCAGTACTGTAGACCTGTAGTAATAATAATTCAGACTTCTCGAGCAGTGAAAACACAGTCTATCTTCTGCTCTTCTTCCCACCATCCTTTATCACTTTATCAGTCTCTTCACTATGCCAGCTTACTTGAGACTAGACATGTTTGTGAACTCTCTCTATAAGGTGATTATTCACACTAATCTTGGTTTACTGCCATATAATTTGTTTGTCAAGTTTCGGAGGTTGTACTCAATATTAATGTGTACACTCTGAGTTAATTATTCACACTAATCTTGGTTTACCGCCATATAATTTGTTTGTAAAGTTTCGGAGGTGGTACTCAATATCTATGTTAACACTTTGATTGACCTATAAAAACTTAAGTTTTAGTTTTTGCCCAGTTACTTAATTCTCAGTAAAATGAACAAAATCATATCTAGAGGTCGATTCAACTAGTTGTTTGACTGATCCGTATGTAATATTGTACTACCTTTGTTAATTTCTTATGTGCAACTTTAGGGTATTATTAGTGAGATATAAAATATTTCAAAGTTGCACATGAAAATTAACGGAGGTAGTATATGTTTTGAAAAAAAGTCATTGTATAAATAGGTTTTGTTATGATTCTTGTAAATTGAAGATGGACTTACATTTTTTTTTTTCATCTTGTATATTAGGGTGTAATTTACATGCAGAACATTTTGAGATAAATTTACATATTTCTAAATATGACTTCCTCTTCATTTACACATGTTTTTTGTTATTCTATTAACTATATTGTACTTAAAAATAAATAAACTATTGAATGACTGATTATTTAGATAACTAACTATTTCGAGTGTTAGATGACTATCAGTTAGCTAAATAACTGTAAAATAACTGACAAACAGCTCAATAACCGTAATAATCGGTTAAATAACTGAAAAAATTCAGACAACTAACTATCAGTTATAAAACCAACTGTCATAACTGTATTATTACTTACAGATAAACAACTAACTGACTACTAGATAACTAACAGTTCATTTTGATTGTTTTCCGACCACAGATCGGAACCGAGTAACTGACTGACTAAAGGAGGAGAACAAATTACCATTGGCGGTATTACGGGGAACCTAAAAACGAGAAACAAGATACTGGAATTGGTTTTTGCAGCCCACAATAAAAACTTACTCTGTTTCACAATTCAAGAACGAAAAAACCCTTGATATTCTCTCTCTTCTTTTCTTTCCTTCCTCCCGTCTATTTAGCGTGAATTTTACCTTCAAAATTCTCATTAATTTTCTCTCTCTTTCTTTCGCTTTCTCTCTCCTCCTTTTGGCGGGACCTTTTGAATTCATTCCCCTAATTTTGTTTCTATTTTTACACTAAATATTCTCTCTCTCGTCAATATTCCTTCATGAACCCTAATTTCTAATCCCCTTTTTATTTTCTGAAATTCGAAATTGAATCAATTTCGTAGTAATGGGAGAAAAAGGTGAGAATGGGGTTGTTGCTGAACCTAAATTGGAAGAAAATTTAGAGGGAGAAGATGTTGCTGAACCTAAATTGAAAGAAGATTTAGAGGGAAAAGATGGTGATAATAATGATAAAGAGAATCATGAAGAAGTAATTCCGATTAAAGAAAGATGCGATAGAAATGACGGAAAAGGTTGGCAGTGTAAGCTTCGCAAATTGGATGATGACAAATTGTGTCAGATGCACTTTGATCAGAAGAATAAGGCTAAGAAGGGTTATTCTAAAAAGGGTCCTTCTAATACTGAGAAGGATGATGATGATGAAGATGATGAACCAATTATAAAGGCATTTCAGAAGAAAAAAGCTGAATTAGTTGAAGTAAAAAGTGCCCAGAAAAAAATTAATGTGAAAGTTGACCCAGATGAAGGTGAAGAGAAAAGCGTCGAGAAAGTAATGGAAGTTAAAGAGGAGAAGAGTGAGACTGTGATTCTGGAGAAAAGGGGTGGTGAGAGTGTTGGAATAGTTGCAGAAGAAATTCCTGGAAAAATCTCACAAGTTCCTGAAGATAACCCAATAAAATCCGAGAAAAGCTTAGAAATTTCTGAAGAAAACCAGGAGGAAATCCCAGATAATTCAGAGAAAAAGAAGTTAAAATTGGAGAAGGATGGAGAAGAGGATGCTGAAATCAAAGTTCCTAAGAAAAGGGGTCGTAAGAGGATTATAAAAGTTGCAGAAGAAAATCCTGAGAAAACCCCAGAAAAATTGGAGCAAGATGGAGAAGGGGATAAAGAAGCTCAAGTTTCGAAGAAAAGGGTTCGAGATGATGCGGAGAAAGGCCATTACAGTGAAGTAATTGTTAGTGATGACAATGGTTTGGCTAGGAGGAGTAAGCGTAGCGGTACGCGTAAGAGTAATTATGGAGAAGATGATGCAGTGCGCGTGTATTTTGAGGAAGATGAGATGGAGCAGAAGAGCAAGAAACGGCGAAAGGGTGGGAGGAAACCGAAGGGCAATAAGGCTGCTGTTAAGGGTGTTGAAGAAGAAGAAGAAGAGGAGGATAATGGTACAGAGGTTGACACTAAGCCAATTGGTGGGAAGAAGAAAAGGGCAGAGAAGAGCACACCAGGTGTTTGTGAAAATGGTGATGAGAAGCATGGAGATGGGGATGATGGCGAGGCGGTTGTGAGTAAGCAAAGCCGTGGAAAGAGGGGAAAGAAGAAAGTGGTGGAGAAAGGCACACCAAGTGTTTGTGAAAATGTCGCTGAGGAAAAAGATGTGGAGAAAGACACAAGTAGAGCGGGAAGGATAACTAGGACTTGTAGGAACAAGCCTCTTGTTTCAATTCCGGAGAAAAAATTGAAGCCAGATAAAGCTTATGATGAGAATGTAACATAATTTAACAACCAAGTTCTTTTATTCTTTCGAGTGCTCGATTTTTATTGATACCATTTTGATTTGTTTGTGTGTTTTGTTTGCCAGGGAATCAAGATCGATTCGGATATGTGTCATCAGTGCCAGAGGAATGATAAGGGACGAGTTGTGAGGTGCACCAATTGCAAGACCAAACGATTTTGCATTCCCTGCATAGGAAACTGGTTTGTATTCCTTGTATTGATGTTGCGCTTTTCTGATTGCTGCTCTAAAGCTTATGCATATACGCCTGCCTAATGAGCATTGCTTAACATAAAGGAGTCATCTTGAAAGCTATATTTTAAGTGTTTATGTTGTGAATAATAATTTTTTTGTTAGTAAAGCCCTTAATTTTCCATTAAACATTTATGCGTTTTAATATGCATCTCCATTTTAGTAACATGGATAATGTGGTGTTTTTACTAATTTTGGTTCTTGCCTGTTTTGGTTGTCATTTGTCAACCATCTGCTGTAGTTTATTTGTGTTGCAAAAAGGTAATTCCTTTACCAATGTCTCTATGAGAGGAATACACTGTTCTACAGAGTCTTAATTGTGTGATTATTTTGTTATTATTTTTATTGCCGTGCTTCCACTTCACTGATTTGTTGTTTAGGCTGTTTTCAATTTTTCATTAAGACTTCATTCAAAAAAAAAAAAAAACAAAAAAATCATTAAGACTGCTTAGACCTGTGTTCCTATTTAGTCAAATTGATATCACCCAGCAAGATTATAGCATAGTCTGCTTAGTATCTATGACGTGGTCCAATAAAAATCGTAACACTAAATTATGCTGCAAGTATTTTTGTCTTGAACTTTCCAGGGCCTGGGATCCTTGACAATGTTCAGTTTATGGTTGTTGGTTCCTTGACTACTATTTATATTATGTTCTACTTGAATAGAGGATATTGGAACAGTTCTGATGCTTGTTATGTCAATCAGGTATCCACAAATGACAGAGGAGCAAATTGCTCAGGCTTGCCCTGTCTGTCTACAGAACTGCAATTGCAAGTCATGCTTGAGAATGGAGGGACCTATTAAGGTGTCTTTTTTCGTCTTTAACATTTAATTGTTTCTTTCCTGTTTATAATACATATTAAATTTACATCTCTATTTCTTTGCAGAATCAAATGAAGGATGAATTCAAAGTTAAATGTGAAGAGAAGTTTGAGCATGCCATGAACATGTTGATGACTATATTTCCATTTTTAAAGGAATTTAACCAAGAACAGGTGACAGAAAAGGAAATAGAAGCCAAAATTCAGGGTATCATATTCTTTTACTCTTGTAACATTGGCTTCATAACTGCCTCCATGTGTGTTGATAGTTTTTTGTCCTTTTCATGTAATTGTGTGAACAATATTCACAATCTGTTATCAGAAGCACCCTTGTATTTGTGGATTTAACTCTAGGGCTACTTTATGGAGGTCAATTTTGTTGAGTAGCTGACAGAAAATATGTTCCAGAATTAATTTTCTTTCTTTTTCATTTGAATATATAAAAATTTGATGTGCCTTGTTTTCTGGAAGTCCCATGTTTATTCTTCCCCTTGCTGCATCTTACCAATAAATGCCTTCTGTATACAATAACTACCATATCCTAAAGCTATTCTGGCTCATGTTCTGACATGTGGGTGCCGTTAAAATATTCATACGGAGGATTTAATTTGTGTTTGATTTTAGCTACTCACTGGTGGATGATTTTTGGTTATTGCAATATCCCAGTAGATGTATTATTATTAGTATTACAAAGATCAGTTTGTTGTCTGTTTTCATCAATAATGAACTATTTGAAATTTGATTCTTTCCATCAAAACATGTGTCTTGATGTTTGTTTTATTATTTGTTATTGATGGATCACCGTTCTGTAAGATTGCTCAGTTTTGCTTTCCTTGTAGGTGTGTCAATATCTGAAGTCATGGTCCCAACAGCATCTGTTGCTAAAAATGAGCGTGTATACTGGTAAGTTGTTTGCATTATGTCCATTTCAGTCCAAGAAGGATTTTATTGATCCTCAACGGTTTTGTTGTGTGTGCAGTGACAACTGCAAAACCTCAATTGCTGATTTTCTTAGAAGCTGTCCTGCATGTGGATATGATTTGTGTCTCACTTGCTGCCGGGAAATTCGTGCTGGACAGCTGCAGGGTCGTGAAGAGGTGGTAATGGATTTTGTTTACAGGGGTTTTGAATATTTACACGGTGAACAATCTGAAGGAACTAATGGAGGTGAAGCTGCTTCTGTTTCAAAAAGAACTAGAAGGAAAAAACCTTGTGTTGAATCAGAGAAAACTACTTCAGGCACTGATGCCCTTGCTCGATCAGAGAGGACTATCGGAAGCAATTCTCCCGGGGTACAACTTGTAAAAAATAAGGGAAAGCTTGAATGGAAGGCAGATGCAAATGGCAGTATAAGTTGTCCCCCATCAGAGCATGGGGGATGTGGTTCACTGCTTGAATTAAATTCTATCTTGTCAGATGGTTGGGTTTCTGAAATGGTGAAGGAAGCGGAGGAGGCATTAGCAAAGTGTGGACATAAGAATTCACCCCAAACTCTTAGTGAGTGCTCTTGTTCTGATTCTGTATGCAATGGTGAATGTGGAAGTGCTTTGAGGAAATGTGCTTCAAGAGAAGGCTCCAGTGACAATTTTTTGTATTGTCCGGATGCCAGAGATATAAAACATGGTGATTTGAAACACTTTCAGTTCCACTGGGCTCGTGGAGAACCAATAATTGTTAGGAGTGTGCTTGAAACTACCCCTGGCTTAAGTTGGGAACCTATGGTAATGTGGCGCGCTGTTCGTCAAATTCAGAACACAAAGCATTCCACGTTATTGGATGTGAAAGCTATTGATTGCTTGGATTGGTGTGAGGTAATTTTTCTATCAGGATAAACTAATTTGTTTGTTGATCAAACCGGTTGATGTTTGTCTTTCTTTACACTGCCTTTTATTTTTCATTTTCTTCATATTGCATGATTTTTTTATTTTTTATTTTTTTATTTTTTTTTTGATGTCCAGCCATTGTGGTATGTGCTTCAGGAAGAATTTAACTTTTGATACCTTTTTTTATTCTCACATTTCTTGAATTTGCTTTAAATATAATGCTAAAGATTAGTCATGTTTGGTTTGATGATGGGTTGTTGGCTCTTTGGTTGCTATTTTTGTTATAATTTTTGTCTAGGGGTTAATCTCCCTGTTATTTAAGGCAATATTAATTCAGGAGAATCCAAAGTCGTTGAGTTGGAATGGCTAACAAGCCTGTATTTTTGTTCAGAAATTCAAATGATTTACTCTCCAGTTTACTGGGGAGAGTCCTGATTTATTTTTTGGATTTAACTGTCAAAATAGAATTTTTATTTTTATTCTTTATATTGATAGTATTTAAGTACTGTCTATATCTAAGTAGAATATAGTTTTTAAAACTGTTTGGTTTATGAATAAGCTCCATTGTTTTAATCTTGTTTATAAATTGTTTTATGTCTACAAATTCATACTATAGGTTGCATATTTGCTCTGTTCTTGTTACTCACATTTGGTTCTTTTATAAATTGTAGGTTGATGTCAATGTTCACCAATTTTTCAAAGGGTATTCAAAATGTCAATTTGATCGTTCAGATTGGCCTGTGATACTGAAGTTGAAAGATTGGCCACATACTAGTAAATTTGAAAAGCATCTGCCACGCCATGGTGCTGAATTTATTCGAGCATTGCCATTTAAGGAGTATACACATCCGCGGAAAGGAGTTCTTAATCTAGCTACCAAATTGCCTAGGGGAACTTTGATGCCAGACATGGGGCCAAAGACCTACATAGCTTATGGACTGCATGAAGAATTAGGTCGTGGTGACTCTATTACGAAGCTGCACTGTGATATGTCTGACGCGGTATGGTGGACCCTCTAAATTTGTGGGGTATCATGTCTTTGTCATTGTCTTTACCAACTTTGTGCGACTTAGTTTTTTGCTGCCTTTGTTTGGTCTAGCTTTTTAATTTTAGAGTCAAAAGAGTGAAGAGTCGGTAATGGTTATCGTTTAATATTTCTGTTCTTCTGGTGATTGCCCTCAGGAGTTTTTTAACTTTTATCTGACAAAGTATTACGGAGTATTAAATTCTAATGCACTAATGTTGTTTTCTGCGATTGTTTTTTTTTTTTCTCTGAATTCTTATATTGCAGTGTGCAAGCTATGTCTATTGTTGGAGCAATTAACTTGATTATGTTTTGCAATTATAGTGTTTTTCTTTCGAGATTGATGGCATATAAAAGACTTTGTTAAAATGTTATTTGTATAGTCGATTAAGTCGAACAGGTTTCTATTTACTATCATATGTGTCCTGTTTGCGATGCCTTGACTTTTAATTTGATTGCATTTATTTATTGTAGGTCAATATTTTGGCACATACTACAGAAGTTGCAGTGCCTACAGATAATCGTAAGGCCATTTCTAAATTAAAAAAGCAGCATTTTGCTCAGGATCAAAAGGAAATTTTTGGTGTTGAGCCCAAGGTTTCTAAGGGGGTTGATGGGTCTGGGGTAAAGAAACTTCATGATGGTGGCAGGGTGATAGAAGATGATACCAAGTGCTTAGATACAATGGATATTGAAGCAGGAACAAAGGTCAAGGTAATTCCATGTAATCTAAATGGTAATGAAGTTGTAGCCTGTGAAGGTGTTGATATGGATCTCGATATGCCTACAACTGTACAAACAAGTAATGATGTTGCTGCTGAGCACAAGAACACTGTGAAGAGTAGGGTTTACAATAAAAGAAAAAAGAGGCAATCTAAGATTCCTGATGGCCATGAAACAGAACCCGAATTGTCTAAGATCTCTACTGAAGGGGAGAACATTGGTAATGAACGAGTGCTAGATGGACTTTGTAATAATTCATTAAATAATAATGATTTGAGTGATTGCACTGTTGTTTTTAAAGCAGAGATAATTGTAGAAAAGAAACTAACATGGGTAATAATTTTGATTCAGTGCTAGATGCTCAAAAAGGTTATCCTGATAAGGATATGGAAACTAGGGATAATGGAACTTCAGCTCCTCCATCTGAGAACTTAGAAGGTTCAGAACCTCATAGTGGAGGTGCGCTTTGGGACATCTTTCGGAGAGAAGATGTCCCTATGCTGCAAGAATATTTAAGGAGACATTATCAAGAATTCAGGCATATTCATTGTAATCCGCTGAAGCAGGTACTATTCTGTAGTCTGTAAACGTCAACAAGCTTGCATGCCTTTTATCTAGCATATTGGCAAAATTTATCAAGATTTGCATCAAATTTAAAATAAAAACTATGGATTCTTTACTTTATTCTTGTTTCTCAAGCCTTTCTATTGCACTGTCAAAACAAAGGTTACCTTAAGCTGTCTGACAATATTATGTCATCTGTGTTCTTTTCTTGACGTGCCCTGTCTAAGCTTCATATAATTGCTTGTTTATGTCAATGAACAGGTCATACATCCTATTCATGATCAGACATTTTACCTTACTGAGGAGCACAAAAGGAAGCTGAAAGAAGAATATGGTAAGGTTCACAGTATTTACTTGTGACATCTCTCCCAGTATGGATTTTTTTTTTGCTTGTGTTGTGTGTAATAGATGTCCCAATGCGTACTCAATTTAGTCTTTTTTGTGCTACTGTGTAGGAATTGAAGCTTGGACATTTGTGCAAAATCTTGGAGAGGCAGTCTTTATTCCAACTGGATGTCCTCATCAAGTTAGAAACCTAAAGGTAGTGCTATTTGTTTTGCTCTCGGTGTTCTTTCAAATTGATTTACTTTTATATTTTATATAGTTTATAAGATTTTAGTTTTTAGTTTCCTAAATAATTTAGGAGTCAACATTAAAAAGCAACAACAAAGTCTTAGTGCCGAATTGGGGTCGGCTACATGAATTGTCAACAGTAATAGTAAGCATACTTGAGAATTTAAAAGTGAAAACAAGGAATCTAGAATTTATTGAATGTTGTCTTGGTTAGGGACTTAGGGTTATGAATTTCATGAGTCTGCCCTTCATGTCAATTCAACTGATTTGTTGAAACTCTCTTGCTCAGTCATGTATAAAAGTTGCGCTTGATTTCGTGTCCCCTGAGAATGTTGGCGAGTGTATGCGCCTGGCTGGGGAGTTCCGGGCTCTACCTCAAAATCACAAGGCCAAGGAGGATAAGTTGGAGGTATGTCAGTGGCAATTTGTGGTGTAATTCCCTGCTTTTGAGACCTCAGGTTGCACCAAGCTAGGAGATTATATTAGTTATAATGTTTTTCTTGATGTAGGTGAAGAAAATGACTCTCTATGCCATGAAGGCGGCTTTAAAAAAATTAAGGTAAGTCACTTTTAGATAACTGAATCCTTCTTTCAATCTTTCGTACTGTATGACTGATTACATTGGGATTTGTCATAGTGGGTCTGAAATCTGAAGGTTGTTCCTCTGTATACAAAATACTTTTGCTTTCTCCCTTTGTTTCAACTGACTTTGGAAACATTACCTGTACGTATGTAGAATCATGTCAATCGCACATTCACACAATGTACAACACTATTTCTTTTCGACACGTGATGTGTCATGTGATAGAGTAGTTTCTGTTAGAATTCTTATGCTATACTATTTTTCGACACCTGATGTGTTGTGTGATAGCATAGTTCTTTTAGGTACCTTTATTTCCCCCTCCCCTCTAATCTTTATTGATTTACTGGACTGCAATTGGAGAACTAATATATTTGTTGCGGGTGTGGGTTTGTCAGGCCTGAGGGGAATGATGGGTCGGACCCTGATGAAGATGTTGATTCAGATCCTGAACCTGAGCTCAAGCCTGAGACCGGGTCAGATGCCGAGTAATTTAACTGTAAAACGGTTCTGCAGTTAGTGGGTGTTTGCTCCTGCTAGTCACCAGAAAGGCTTCTATTTTATAGTGCCACTATAGTCTGCTGAGTAACTATTTGAGAGGTAGTCTAATTGTGTTAGTTAGGCCTGACGAAAGATTTAGGGCATTTTGTGAAGTTAATTGTACAGATCTCTAATCTCAAAAGGTGGGGGAAACTTCATTTTGTTCTTTTGTTCACTTTCTACTTTTGTATTCGGAATGGAAGCTCTATCCTATGTAATTCTTCGATCTAGAATTCCCTCCATTTCAGTATACAAGTAATCTAGGTGTTCATTACTTCATTAGTCATTAATCGTAGAGTTATAATGTCAAATTCACTCATCCCTTAAAACTTTGTTTCTCTCATAAAATAAATCGAATGGTTAAAGTAGGAAATTGTTTAGATTCTGTCATTTTTGAGTCTTCAAAACCGAGCAATGATAACACTATCAATGTTAGAGCAGCATTAAAAAGGGGTAATATCATGGAAATCTCTTATGAACAGTTGTTTGAGGCTAATTAGGCGTCTCCCAAAGACAATCGCCGCCATGGATGAACTTCTTAATCGGGTTAGCAAAGACATTAATGCATAAGGCTGCTTTCCTGGGGAAGAAGGGAATAATTAGGTTATGGAATTGTTAGGGAGTTTCAGCTTTATATAGAAAGGTATATTAAGATTATGGCATCCAGAAAATTATCAAGAGACTTGTCTCAATTCTCAAAAGTAAGGTTTGTAATGCAGAGTTCTTCAATACACAAATTCTTTCTGTTTCTTCTGTGATTAGCGCGAGTGAATTCTTACCATAGCTGGGATCTTCTCTATATAATCGCTACCAAAGATTACCTTTAGTAAACAACTGATCTATATTGATACACTTGAAACAATTTCTAAGTGGTTGCCAGATTAGGTATTCGTTTTACAGAGGTTGCTTGTATCCAATTGATCATTTTCGAAATAATCATATGTTGATATATAATGGCCCAATTTCTGAAACCTGTATTATTTTTCATGTTTAAATTTTATTAGATGAATATACGGAGAGCTAGCTGGGATTTCACCAAGCAGCATTCGGACCACCACCTCTGAGTCCCCTGTCAACCACACTCTACTATGCCCCCCTTGTCTGGCAATCAGTAATCCTCGTAAGACTGCAAGAAGTTCAGCTCTTGTATAAGAGCAGATTCCACAATTCAGCGCAAAAACTTGAAAAAGTTCACCCCTGCTCCAGCTCCGGATTTCCCTTAGAAGCACCATCGGTATTTAATCTTACCCATCCAATACGAGAGAAAATAAAGGTTGCCTGGTCTACAAGAATACTCGGCACCCTTTCAAATCATCTATTGTTACGCCACTTCCACAACCAACAACACGTGACTGCAAAAGCTCGAGGCCATTCAGAACCAAGAGAGACGCTCTTCTATATTCCAATAAATGGAATCAACAGCTTCCTCGTCTTCCAAAACTCCAGTGGAGCTTTTTGAAGTACTACTTAGACTATACTGAGAGTGTATTTAGTACCACTAAAACTCCAGTGATATTATTTGATAACTCAATGAGACAACTTTAAACTAACGCCTGAAATGCCTTTATTACCCTTGTGAGACATAACTTTATTATCTCTCACCCTCCGTTTACATAACCTCCAATTCTCATTCCTTCATTTTGGCTTATGTGGCAATTATTTTTTTTTTTTTAATTCTAAAAGAAAATGTAAATCTCATTTTTCATTGGTTGAATTAATATTTTTAGCTTTTTGCTTATGCTTCCGAATGCTTTTGAATTAATGCTTTTGCTTATGCTTCCGAATGCTTTTGAATTAACACTCTAAATGCTTTCGAAAAATGTCAACTTTATTTATATATATTACAGAGTAGATTAGATTTAGACATATCAGTCTTCATCTAAAAACATAGTATTTTATATATAATTAATTTAAATGGTAAAATGTCATTCGCAAATTTTAAACGGTCTCCAAATAAAAATACCTGCTAGATATGTTACTTCAGCACTTGAATTACTTTGTAGTCTATACAAACTCTTAAATAGACCCGGTTCACATTAATCTATTGTGGACCACTTATAGTAGTGTTACTATTGTTGTTTTATTAATTAAAAAAAAGTCAAATAATGGTTATTATGTTTAAATAAAAGTGACTGTGTTTTTATAGATTAATTTTTGGTGAAAATTTTAAAATAGCGGTCAATATGAATAATATAGGTCACTAGGTTAAAATTAGGATCATAACGTCATACTTCAGGTTTGCAACAATATTAAAAATCACACAAATTTTATTGAAGGTTACTATGTTAAAATTAAAGTTACTATATTTAATATAAGGGTCACTATGTTTAATACCAAAGCCAGTTGCAAACGTGAAGAACTTCGGGTCAAGTTTTTCTGTGTAGTCTAAGGCTTTAGAAATCCAATCCGGATTGATGAGTCGGCCAAAATCAAGGTATTTTGTCTAAAAGGCTAACCATATAAACAATTAGATAACAACATCATACATATGAAAAATTAAACATATAATAAGAAATCAAACTAGGCTGGAGCTAAACTAGTATTATAATACTACATAAAGCATCACAAAAGACAAATCAATCAAATACACAAATCAATCAAAGATAGATTTTTTTCTTTTTTTTTTTTGAGATCATATTAGTTTTCCTTTCCCTTTGTCTCAATTAGCCTACTTGGTATCTGTTATTGAAGCTTACCACTAAGCACCAATAAATTAAAGAGGGTGCAGATGCCAACATTTCCTTTATTCTTGGAATAATGTATAGTCGATGTCGCCTTATTAAGCTGTAGAATCAACACAGTGAGGTGCCTGGCAGTTGATTGCAACAAGCTGCAGCTCTCACGAAAATGAATAGATATAATCATTGCTCAGTGAAACACCAATCGTCTTGCACCTCTTCAGAGTTCTGACCATCAAAAGTAAACATAAGCTATAGTGAAACTCTACTTTCAAACATTGATAAAATTACTTTTATTGTTCTAGCGACTTCAAAGATCAAACTAACAACTTCAGCTGCACAATCCACTAAACAAAACAGTACTTTACATTTATAGGTTCGTCGGATTGCTCCAACATCCAAGCGATAATATTCTTCCCACATTGGCACATAAATGTCAAGATGCATACACAGCAAAAGGAGGATGAAGCTACACTGAGACAACTAGATAGTGAACGAGTATTTAGCATCAAAAACATTTAGTGGGTTTGCATTGATACTTCCTGCATTGTCATACATAATACAATCTTCATGGTCTGGCTGACTACATATTCCCTAGATTCATTTTTCCATTCCATAGCGTTTAGAAGATTGATCGAGTCTTGACTCAGACTCAAGATTGTTCTAGATCTATAAATTTCTGCTCAAAGATAATTAAAAGTTGTAGTGATAACAAAAGATATGTACACAAAGTCCCTAATTATAATCACGACAATACTAATTAAAGTCTAAAACGAGATCAAATGGGAGAGCATCAGGCTTGAGTGATACCAAAGAACACCAAACTGAAGGGTCTCCCTGAAAGATGACCTCCTTATCACCAACTGGTGACTATTAAGCCCAAATTTTCCAACTACTGAACACACAAAATTACATCAATATTACCAGGTTATTAGGGTGATAAATCTTCACATTGATCAACCCTTGCAACTTTAAATGGATTGCTTGACATTATCCTATACCCAAAACCATAAAGTCCCAAGGATTACCCAAAACTCTACGATTGAAAGGCTGGACGTGCCAATATTTTTAGAGCATTGGTGGAGGTAAAATTGTGGGTTGCCCTGAATCTACTTTATTCGACTATAACCACCAGTCCACCTCACAACTTTTGATCCACCAATAAGATGGAGTGTCCATCCAAAATAGGATGCAAAAGGATTAGCAATTCACATTGCACATAAAAGCATATATCAAACATTCATAGAGACCAATGTATGGGAAGTCACAAAGTGTAATGCAATTACTTGTCATATGTAAGTCGAGCTTTTCAGATTAACTGTTCATGTAAATCAAATATGCATTAGATATAAATAATACGGCTATCTTTGTTGGGAAATCACATTAAAAAGGAGCAAAAGTTCAGTCAAGACATACTCCATTAGAAACTGAAGAAAAGATGGATAATTATATAAAAGTGTCCGAAGCCAAAAAAAAAAAAAAAACACACTACAACCTAAATAATTAAGTACACCACAATTAGTAAGACAATCACAACATGAAAGCCAAGACAATATATATGAGATTGCCGAAAAGCAATAAATGCAAGAAACAAGATTAAGTAACTGATCTAGTCAATACTCACATCAAGATCGTTAGGAGTCCTGCACCAGCTCTTCAATGTGATCAGGGTGCGTCTATATGTAAACAGAGAGAACAAAGAACCACAATGGATATCGCTTATTGCATTACTCTGTACAAGTTCCATATGACCAGAACTAAGATCATACATCATAAGTGAACGAGCAGAGCCCAAAAATATGATGTTGGATTTCGGATGAAATGCAAATGTATGTATCCATATGGTAAAAGTAGCACAATACAAGCTTAATGCAAGTTCATATATGTGAGAGAAGGCGATTTTATACTTCAATATCCACTCACCCTGTTTGCTATGGTTGTCAAGCAACCACACCCACAAATGTCCATATTCTCTCTTTGCATACGATAAGGAGCCAGCTAATACCCCAAAACATCCTCTTGGAAGTGATATATTTCTCTCGTCTGGGGAAGCAATTATATGGATAGTCTTAGATTCAAGGTCAATACATAGAATCTTGTCAGGCAAAGATAATCTATATAACATGCCCTTGAAGTAAACACAGTGCCTAACCATCCGAAAGCACTCATAAGGAACAGGTAGCCTAACTTGAACCTCATGTGTCATCCACTCTCCAGTTTGGGAGCAAAAAATTAGCAAATACTGTGGCTGAGTTGTAAGTGATAAGATGACAATACGGTAATGAATGGACTCAGAAGGATCAAAGGCTAATGAGGCATAAAGGGAGGGCAGATGGAGTGTAGGTGGAGGGAGAGGAATGGGCACACATTGTTTGATGGCAGGATTACACACGTAAAAGCGGGGTTTAGGACGATGGACAAACAAAAGCAAGCCATTGCAACAGTCCAAAAAATCAGGACCGCGGTGATCAAACGGCAATATACTTGCATAAGACATGCCCTCAAACCCAGATTTCTCATCTTTCAAAGGAGCACCATCCATGATGTGCACACTATCATCAGATTTAATATGGTCAAAGAGTAGCTTTTTAGCTTTTTGAGGGGAGTATGTCGTAAGATGTCCCAAGCTACCCGGTAATTGAGCAATACGGAAGTAAACCCCTGAAACAGGTGCCTCAACAGACAACCTGGGAACGCAAACATGGGTTATAATTCTATGCCACTCTTTCGATACACACTTGCACCTAATCAGATCCTTTTCAGAGAGCTTAACCAGAATATTAATTATCAGATCCACACTTAAAAGCTCCAAGCTTGTTTCTTGACTGCCCATTCTCTCCTAACAGCAACACAAACACATAAAAGTGAAACATAATTCAGGATCCTAAAGATGCAAAAACAGTCCTGAAATTGAAAAGCCAGAATACTTTGGACCAACAATCCAATCAAACAAATTCATGGTGTATAAAGTTAATTTTTTTATAAGTTCTAGGATTCGGTAGATCTCGACTCAATTTTAAATCCATGACCGACCGAATTTCATACAATTATCAAATCACATAATCATATTCTAATCAATTGAAAATTTCAAACCTTATTGACAATTAAATTAAATACAGATCAGTGATTAACCCTGGATTGTTAAATTGTTATTCGATGATTAAAAAAGATAATAACTTACCTCAGAAACTGCTTCAATGGAGGATTGAAGGGGAAGAAATAAATTATCAAAAAATGGTGGTGAAGATGGAGAGATGACTATGGAGTTTGGAGGTTGAAGGTTAAAGGAAGAGGAGAGATAACAGCAGTTTTACTTTTATTGGGCGTTGGAATAAGAGAGACAATGAGGGAGGAATTCAGGGTATAAAAACAAGGCCGCCACCTGTTGGTTGGGCCGTTTTGTAAAGAAAATTCGAGATTGTCCGCATCAACAAGGGGTATTAAAAAACCCCGCGATTTTGCCCGAATCAAACATTTCAACCCTAAATCACCCCGCATTGCAAATTACATCTATTACTTCCTAAAGGCTATTCCTGGTCAAATTTCATTAGTTTCAAATAGAAGCTTTTTGGGTTGCGTTCAAAAAAACATAGAAGCTTTTTGGCTCGATGGAAGGTTCTCTTTCACCTCGAGGGCATAAGCAAAGTCCTCAAAGCCATGGGTGCAAATCTGTTTTAGGTGGAACTCAGAAAGATATATGGCTTATTGTATTGTGATGTCGAATCAGCTATAACTCAACTGAAACAAAATGGTGGTAATATCAACTCCGAGGAATGCATTTGGCCTTACTCCTCTTCACATTGCTACTTGGAGAAATCACATTCCTATTGTGAGGAGATTACTTGCAGCAGGTGCTGACCCTGACGCTAGGGTGAGTTATTCCTCTTTACTCTGTCTTTATAAGATTTACCTTCTATTCTAGTTAAGTTGGGAGTTGGGTATTATTATATGCATTGTGAAACAAAATCTAACTTGAACCACTTTTTTAGTATCTGTCAATGTGTATTATGCGTCATTTGGATTTGCATGTGTGGGTCAGTTGCTGATAAATTATTTGCACTGATGTCAGGAAACATTTATTTTCTTTTTTGTCATCCTTTGTTCATGTCCTTTCTTAATAACACTATTCAAAGGAATTTGAATGCTTAATAGAATGGATGATCGTTAGATTCCTTTCTGCTCTCTTGTTCTTCTTACTTAGGCGGCTTGTCTTTTAGGATGGAGAATCAGGATGGAGTAGTCTCCATAGGGCTCTTTATTTTGGCCACTTTGCTGTGGCAAGTGTCCTTCTTCAGTCTGGTGCATCAATCTCTATAGAGGACTTCAAATCACGAACCCCTATCGATCTCCTTCTGGACCTTTGTCGCAGATTCTGGGTAATCAACATGCTTCAGGTTTGTGGCTTTGCCTCTTAGTGGTCGTTGTTAGGAATTCTTGCATTGATATGATTGGATGACTCAATTGTACTTTTCTTTCTTGCACAGTTACTACTGAAGTCTTAAGCTGGGGAAGTGGTACTAATTACCAACTTGGAACTGGAAATGCTCACATACAAAAGTTACCTTGCAAATTGGACGCACTTCATGGTTCATTTATTTAGTTAGTTTCTGCTTCAAAGTTTCATAGTGTAGCATCATAACTACCTTTGCATCTTGTGTTGTGCTCTGGCTGCTGTGGGTCCCTAGTATAATGTTGAGATTCTGATATTGTTGTCTTCTTGTAGTGGACAAGCTGCAGTTATAACACCAAGGCAAGTGTTATCAGGCCTTGGTTCTCGACGTGTCAAGGCAGTTGCAGGCTTGCAGCTGCTAAACACCACACAGTAATTGCTACTGAAAGTGGTGAAGTTTTTACTTGGGGATCCAATAGATGTGTAAAATTAGTGATTAGTGGGTGTAAATTGCTTTGCATTTACTCTCTGAGTTTGTTCATTTTATGTTTGTTTGCCTAAATTTGCATTATCATCAGAATCATGTTCTTACTTTTTTCTTGCCTCTGCTGTAACTATGTATGTCGTGCTTTGATTTTCTTGTGAACTATATATTCAGAGGGCCAACTTGGCTATGCTTCTGTGGACACCCAACCAACTCCTCGGAGGGGTTAGTTCTCTTAAGTCAAAAATAGTGGCTGTTGCTGCGGCAAATAAACTATCTGCTGCTGTTTCTGAGACTGCTGCTGTTTTTGCAGCAAGGAAGGGCAACTTGGTTATGGTACATCTAACTCGAGCTCCAATAATACTCCTAGGTTGGTTGAATATTTGAAAGGAAAGTTCTTTACGGCAGTATCTGCTGCAAAATATCATACAGTCTAGGAGCAGATGGAGAGGTATGCAAGTTTAACCAAGCTGGCATAGTTTTTGGATTCGTAAATTTTCATCGTTTCTCTTGGCTGTAGGTGTTCACTTGCTAGGAATTTGAAGAAAAATGGGAATGCTTTAATGAAGTTTCACAGAATGGAGAGGCTTCACGTGGTTTCTATTGCCACAGGAATGGTGCATAGCATGGCTTTAACTGATGACGATGCACCTTTTTACTGGATTTCATCTGATCCTGACCTCAAATGCCAGCAGGTTGGTATTCCAAATACACTAGATGGTGGATTACTGTTTATCCATTAATTTCCACCCTTTGAAGTTTGAAAGTAGACTTGAATTGCATGATTAACATTTTGGCACGGTTTCTATTTAATTTGATTAATTAAAATAAGATAGATGTGTGTGTAATGATCTTCACAAAAGGGGCCAGCTTAGGCTTAGCATTTTGACTAGATGAACATAGCAATAATTAACAAAATTGGGCTTTATTTCATCAACAAAATTAACGAAACTAGGCATTTTTTTTTATTTCATCTAAAGCTTTTAATCCTCATTACCTAACAATTTTTCTTAAGGGTCTTGATGTTATGTTCAAATGGAGTTGATTTCCAAGCTTAACAATCCATACATTGCCTTTAAACAAGTATTTGATTTCCTTTATCGGTTTTCATCGGTATTCTCTGTTTCAAAATTCAGGCTATTCTGTGTATTCTTTATATCACAAGGTGATTTTGGGCTATATTTCTCGTCTAGTGAGCTCGGTTTCTATTCTTCTCAATAACATAAGCAGAACCTATCTGAAAAAAAAAAAAAAAAAAAAAAAAAAAATGACTAGAGTCTATAGCATTGCACAAACTTTACTCTTGTAAAGAACCTGCTAGATGCCTAGATAGTACTCTCATTATACTGCTGAATCCTTGCTTTATTTATATGCAATGACAAGGTTGTTTCAGCCTTTGATTACAGTTTAAACATGCATGTATTAGATTAATTTGTTATACCAGAAGTGTACTGATCTTATATGTTTACATGGTAATTAGCTTCTCATCAGTTTGAGTTGTGTAGTTTGATGTTCATGATGTGTAGTTTGAGTTGTGGTTTCTGGTATGGGTAAGATGTTGATTTTAGGCTTGTAATAGATCAACAGAAGCAGGATATGTGGTAGTTTGAGCTTGAGCTTGCAGCATGGCTACATGGAGAAATTTTAGTTTACTTGAAGGGAAAACTGGAAGAACTAGAGAATTACAGTGCTATATGAGCTTTGTTAGGTTATTTTTATCTAGTAATTCCTGTAACCTCAAAAAATTGCGTCATCATACTCCAGTTCCAATCATCTATAATGTGTATAGCCCAGGTTCTTGTTTAGCCAGCTTAGTAATGTAAATAGACATGTTCTATGTGAAAAAATAACCTCAAGCATAGGATATGAAAGTGATTTAATTTTAAATAAACTTTGCGATATTGATTCAAAGTTTGCTTCATATACAGTGATAAGAGGCTTCTACAACTGGAACCGCATCAAACTAAGATACTGTGATGGAGATTCCTTCGTTGGCAATTCGGAGTTTGACAATGGGGTAGATATATTTCACTATATGGCTTGGTCTCATCTGATTTTAAGACCAGTCTTGTGTAGGTTTCAAAGTTACAGTATATTTTTATCTGTTCCATTTTTCTAATTGTTATGTTAACATTAAATTGGAGAGACCTCAGTGCTTTGCTTTAGAGGATAAAAAAATTGGCAAGCAATGATTCTTGATCTTCTTCCAAAAGGGTTGGCACATGCAGAGAAGGTAGATTTCTATGATAAATCATCGCAAAAGGCGTAGGCGTATGACATCTGTTCGAGTGTTGGTACTCTGCAGGCTTTGCTTTCTGGTTGCTCAGCAGGGGGTTTAGCAGTGTTCCTGCACTGTGATAACTTATCCAGGTTTCTACCCTTACGATCTATTAAAGATAGTGAAACAAACTCTTTATTCCAATCCCACAAAGATATGATGATTCTAATTTTAAATAACAAAGACAATGTTGTAATGCACTCTATCTTAGTTTATCCTCCCATTTGCAATATTGCCCACGTGCCAATGCTCGTGTAATTGAGGAATAGATAGAGAGAATTTGTAAAAGATATTCTCTATTGTAAAATCAGAAAAAGACGATCATCCTCGGAAACAAAGGAGTGAATGGAGGGGAGAGTCAAGTTATAATTTACTTTGCAGAACATAGGAGCAGCTCGTTTAAGAGATTTTACTAATCAAATTTCAGCTTTTTTTTTTTTTTTTTTTTTTTTCTTTGGTATGGTATGCAGCATTTGATTCTTAACTAAGCATATTTCTCATGGGTATGTGGAATGCTTCAACTATAATTTTGCATGTTATACATAGTCTTGTGTATAAAATAAGTGTGCTTTTGTTGAGTTGCATCTTGCATGATAAGTTTGATTTATTAAATATCCTTTGAAATATTAATTAGATTGCTTGATAATTCACATGCTTGTTCAGACAATTAAAAAGAACAATATTTAGTTTCAATTAATTCAGGGGTCAATATCATAGGAATTGGAATTGGAATCATAGCCCAAAGTAGATTAGTCCTACTATTGTATTGGAATTGGAATTATAGTGTAGAAGTGTTGGTGGATTAGGGGTTTCAGACAGGAAGTGTTGGTAATTTTGTTGTATAGTTGGCCAGTTGGGGAGTATAACTAGAGCTGATATGTTGGTTTCTTTTTCTTTGGAGACTTGTTATTGATCAATCAATGTAATTAATTTTTATTTTACATTTTGAGTCATTTGAGCTAATTCTTTCAAGTACTGCTGCTTGTGTGTTTTCCTGTGTTTGTATCAATTCTCGCGGTTATAAGATTCATACTTTGAATTGGGGTTGGCGGTATTCGACGGAGGAAATGATAATTAAAAAATCCAATCTTTTTCTTTCTTTCCGTTAGTACATTGAAGAAAGATAGAAATACTTGTAAAGTCAATTAAAAGTGTCTTAGAAACAGAAGGGTCAATATTATGTTCCAAATGTTTGGACTGACGTGCCACATTCCTTGAGGCTCGCGCTATTGTCACCATCCTCACAATTAGACTTGCTGTGAGTGTGCAAGCTATACTAACAATTAAACTAACTTCCAAAACACAGCTCAGTTAACATTATTTGTACAATATAGAAGCCTCAACTCTGTTCAAGTCACCCTTAACTGCAGACCTGAATTACGAGAAAAATTACTCAGGTCTAGTTCAGGCAACCAATTCTTCATCTGACTCCTATATGGTCTTCAAGTCGTTTAAAGCCTGCTTTACAGCATATATAATCATTTTCCAAACCTACACCAAGAATATAATCAGATTTTTCCCAGAAGTTCACATTCTTCTAGTCTATGTTTTAGTCAATAATGCTAAGGAAGCAATAGAAAATATGCAATCATCGGCAAAAGACATACCTCCAATTTATCCTCCTTGGCTTGGTGATTTCGAGGCAGACTACGAAGCTCCCCAGTAAGACGGATACACTCATGAACATTCTCGGGAGAGATAAAATCAAGCGCAACCTTTATGCATGACTGGAACATACAGACAGGTCAATTCATCAAAATCATGCATAATACTCCCTCCATAGCAATATTATCTTTTATTATACAACTAGCTTAATATACACATGATGCACGAGGTTAAAGAATAAAGAGAAAATACATGCACGAGGTTTATCACGGGGACAAAAGTGTAATTTTTGAGGTAGGGGTTTTACTCCGTGATAAACGAAATTTGTTTATCACGGAGATTAACTGGGGCAGCCTCAAAGAATAAATACTTAAAAATACTTATGTCATTATGTGACATCTCCTATTCATATTCTTCCTTTAAATTTTATTTGCTATCTTTCAAAAAAAAAAAAAATTATTTGCTAAACTCTATATATAGCTGCACAATTGTGTGTGTGTTTTTTTTTTTAATGACAATATTTACATTCTTACTTTTTTTTTTTTTTTTGAGAGGATTTTACTTTCTTACATGACACTTCCTAATTTCCTATGCTCTTTAAAAAGGTATTTGAAAAAAAAAAAAAAAAAAAAAAAAACACCACATTTATCTTTCACTTGTCTATAACGGATAAAGCCCACCATTTTCTGTTATCACCTTTTCTCTCCATCACATAAACCCATATTATCCACTTTTTAGTTTTTACACATTTTGACCCACCCCTATTAAACTTCTTAACATGAGTACTGATTACTGAATAATAAATAGAAAGACAAAATTAAGGATTTTTTGACACTTACCACCTACAATAGTTGCTGTTTTAGGAATTACCACCTACAGTTTTTTTTTTAATTTTACCGCCTACTATTTTTTAAAACATCAAAACTTCCCACCTACTTGGCTCCGAACGGCAGTGTGATGTCATGTGAGGCCCACTAACTACCTTTTCACCCTATTTCCCTCCTTTTTTCTCTCTCTTTCGATTTCTCATTCCCCTATATTGTAATCCTCTCAAAATTGGGGAAAAACTTCAAATTAAATTACATATTCATGTCAATTTTTTCACGAATTGAAGTTTTTTCCCAATTTTGAGAGGAGTACAATACAAGGGATGAGAAATCGAGTGAGAAAGAAAGAAAGGGAGGGAAAAAGGGTGGGAAGGTAGTTAGTGGGTCCCACATGACGTCACATTTGAGTTGAGAGCCAAGTAGGTGGGAAGTTTTAATGTTTTAAAAAATAGTAGGTGGTAAAATTCGAAAAAAAAAAACTGTAGGTGGTAATGGCTAAAATAGCAACAATTGTAGGTGGTAATTGTCAAATATCCCCAAAATTAACCAAGAAACTAGCTTTGATCCATAAAAGTAAAAAGGAAAATGATATATACATGCATACAACCCTTAGGGTTTGAAAAAATATTTCCACTTGATTAGGAATGCGTAATTTTGTCAAGCATTCCTAAAATAAAACCAAATTACATAATGTATTAAGTGCTTATATTAAGAGGCATATATCAATATCCAATAACTCAAAAAAATTTGTAAAATAAGATGATATAATGATTATTAAAGCCTAAATGTTTTTTTTAAAAAAAAATTCACAAGTGAAAGTAAGATAAGGCCACGGGAATCAATATGGTTACCTTCAAGTTTCTAACTTGGTGAGGACAGCCAGCAGGGATTAAGACTGCTTCTCCAAGCTTTTGAACAAATGTCCATGGCTCAATTCCTGTAAGTAGCATAGAATTCAAGCCAATATAAGCAGCAATAGAGAGAAGTTAAATGATTAAGAAAGGCTGAGTAAAAAACCATTGAGAGAGCTACAGAAAACAATCTTAAACCTACCATATACTTCCTTCAGCTTCCTTTTATGCTCCTCATTCAAGTAAAATGTCTGGTCATGAACAGGGTGAATGACCTACACTTTCATACCAAATCAAACAATGAAACTTAAGAAGAATATATCAATAAGTTTGTGAATAGCTAACATTATAAATGAAAACTAATGTCATCATAAAGAAAGCTCAGTCCTTAGAACGCGCATATAGTTACAGCATTGGCGAATCTTCAGATACCAACCAAAAGGAAAGCATGCTAGCAAATAAGGAGCTTAAAAATAGATTTCAATTCACCTTTTGTAAAAATTAGGGTCTCCAATTACATGGATGGGTGTCAAAATTTAAAAGGAAAGCATGTCAATGCTCACATCTCAAGCAATAAGAAAGAGAGTGATCCTTGATAATTTACTAGCGCATGAACACTTCCAACAACAAATAGACATATAAACCATTGCCAACAGCACCTGAATGGCAGGAAGGAAAAATAATTCCCATGAAGCTCAACTTCATTGGTGCAGGCAAAAGTAAGAAAAACCCTATTGTCTTTGCAAGAATGAATGCAGTAAGGCTAACAAGTTGACCACTTTCCAGAGAATAGAAAAGGCAGAACAATGTAGGTTAGGGGTGCAATTTTTCTTAAGAAAGATGCTGCTTCAGTTTTCTTTTTTTCATAGAGAGGATTTAAGAGCAGAAGAAATTTAACACAACAGAGTCAGTGAGCACAAAACAGAGAGAAGAGCAGGAGTGTGGGATTATATGGAGAGTATTAGTGCAGCCACACATAAAACTACTCCTATATTGTAGGGTATTAGTGCAGCCACACATACTTCATTTTGTGTTAATTTAATACCAATAGTTAATTTTAGTTTCATGTGAGTATATGTTATGGTTCTTAATAATGGTAATAAAAGGTAGACCGGCTTTCATTTCACGTGAATCATGTACCATGAGTACATGACTGACAAGTAACTTTTTATGGTAGGATCTAATAGCTTATATCAATGAAAATTTTGCGGCTATCAATGAAAATCTCTCTCTCTCTCTCTCTCTCTCTCTCTCTCTCTCTCTCTCTCTCTCTCTCTCTCTCTCTCTCTCTAAAATGGTCAACGCAGTTTCCATCCTTTTTTTTCCTCAGGTAGCTTCCAGGTTTTTCACACTGCCCCCTTCTGTTTATTATCCTCTACAATATGGCAGTATGTCCCTTTTTACAACTCTCCCTGTTTTTTTCCCTTGCCCCTAGGTAATGGGTAGCTTTCATCTGGGAAATCATTCCCACCATCTCTTAGTCTCCACATACATCCATCCCCTTCATCTCCCCAAACACTCTCCAAATTGTCAGCTTGAGGGTAGTGGCAGATTGGGGGTGTTTAAAAATTAATTTGGTAAGCTTTTGATGCCAAGTCACCCCTATATTGATATTATAGGAGGTTACTCCCTTTTGGGTATCTACAAATTAAGTTATAGTAAATTTACAAATTTGAGAGTGCTATGGGATAGCTCATACTGGTTAATAGACATCATACCTTCGTAGTCCAAGCTGAGAAATTAAATTTGGCAAAGGAGACTAGACCTAAAGACCAATTTCGCCAGCCGGTGATAATCATTTTGAAGACCCAATGCGATTTAAATCTTTATTAAGGACTAATTCCACTGCTAGCAAGAGTAGAATGCCTTGCTTTATTTTAGTCCACCAATCGGTTTTAGGTACAATTGCATAGATTTATATACTTTTAACCAACTCCTGCAAATCTCATCGCATTTCGTGGTCCACATTCCAAAGCTAAAGATTGAAAAAGGACCATTGTTGGGAGAGAGAGGGGGAAGCTGCACTTTTATAGTCTACTATTGTGTAGATGATTATAAAGAAATGGGTGGTAGTTGGGACTTGGGAGTGGAGTAATCTTTTCAATGTAATTAGTGGGAAATATGCCGTTACTTTTCAAGGATGTGAGTGAGGGGTTTATTTTTATAAAGTTTGTTTAAAAAGTATTCCCTCCGATCCTGAATGCTATTCCCATTTTGACTTTGCATGCTTGGCAATAAATTACTTTGGCCATAAATATTTTTAGTTTCATATTAGTAAAACAATATAACAATTAAATATTAATAAATTACTAATTGAAACGAATCAAATAAGACCCAATATGACTACATTTTGTTTTATATATTGAGAGTAATTTAGAAGAAACTATCATAAATAGTGCCATGATTCCAAATGGAATAAACAATAAGGATTGGAGGGAGTAGTAAGTAAAGTGGTCCCAATATAAGTGAGAGAAATAATAAAGAAATTGTGGGTATATGCCATTTATAAAAGTGTTGCAAGAAATGTGGGACAGCTTTATAAGTAAGGAAATGTGGTCCCAATATAGTTGCAAGAATCACTATATAGATATTGGAATAATGAACCAGAAGCCTTAGCATCTATTGCCATTGGCTAAGCTTTTGTTCTTTGTATCAAGTCATTAGTATAATCTATTAAATTATTAAATACTCAAGAAGTAAAATATTACACATTTGTCATCTTTATTTATATTAGAAATTTTTTAATCCTCACAGGAACAATATTACTTGCAACCTGAAATTGATCACTTGCCTTATGTAGCTTACATGCCTTAATTAAATGAATGAATAGTAGTATTACCTGGCTCAATGGAGAGCAATGATCATGCCTAAATTCCGTATAATGTCCCTTCAAATACTCCTGTAGCTTAAGAACGTCTTCTCTACGAAAGATGTCCCAAAGAGCACCTTCACTTTTATCCTCTGAACCTTCCAAGATCCCAGATGGACGAGCACCTTTACCAAGATGCAGAGTACCTTCAGTAGTATGTGTCAAAATATTGACCTAGAAATCCAATAAACAAAATAGCAGTAAGTAGACTCAGCACATTTCAAACAAAAAATACTGAGTAAAAACCTTCAACCTTCCAATAAAACTATCATCTAGAAGTTTAGAACTGATCGAAGTCAAATGCAAGACATTGCTTGTTTGTAAAGCGTATTGTTTGCTTTGGTAATGAGCAGAACTTCAACACATAGCAATACAAAGTTCTCAAATGGCCAAGACATTATAATTGAATTCTAACGGGCCTAGTTCATTGGTATCAAGTTGCAATCACACACACACACACACACACACACACACACACACACACACAGCCTTATTCAATTTTATTGCATAATTCGCATGATCGCATTTATTACGTAAAGCCTGCCAACTTAAACTGTTTGATCATTAATCAATGAAAAAACAATACATCAATCAACAACAACAAAAAATGATAATTACATTTATTATGGAAAGCATAATATTATAACTTAGTTCTCTGTGCTTGCAATATATACACAATATCTCCAAACAGGACAACCATGGCAATTCCAGCATAGTAGTAATGAATAACTTTACAGCTGACAGATCTCTTCTAGCACTGTCATCACTAAATCAAACAGACAAGTTTCTACTTTAAGAGTCCTTGCAATTAAAGTCAACATAATGACAATATATCATACAGTCATCAGCCAAAACAGCAATAGAGGATGTTGCAGACCTTGCAGTGCTCAAAACTAATGCTCCCTCCATTTGTAAGTAATTAATCATCTAGCTTGACCATTACTAATTTTAGTTACATATTTAAAAAATAAAAATAAAAAAAAAGTATACTTTTTGTATATACGAATCAAAATAATTCATGGTAAATACAAATTTTTGTATAACAAACAAATAACAAAAAATCCTTAGTCCCAAAATGATTAGGTAGTAGCTAACATGAATTGTCATAAAGAGCCGCCCGATATAGAAAAAGGGAAATAACAAGAAATTTTTGTATATACACTAATAATTTTCATATATATTAGTTAATATACAGAGTCAATAATAACAAACTTTGAGCTTGAAAAAGGAAGTGGAACAGCTACTTGCAAATAGAGGGAGTATGAAATAGTAGACTTTTTCGTACACACTATAGGCAATTTCAAATTTTGTATTAATGTTGATTGCATGGAGGAACATTCATGCATCATTCAAGGTGCAAAGAAATAGATAGATACAGATAAAAATACGTACCACATCAGACATGTGATAGTGAAGCTTGGTGACAGAGTCTCCAGAACCCAATTCTTGAGCACATCCATAAGCAATATAGGCCTTTGGACCCAAGTCTGGCTTCAAAGTTCTTAAAGGCCACTTGGCAGCTAGGTTCAAAACTCCATTCCTGGGATGTGTATACTCCTTAAATGGCAATGCTTTGATAAATTCAGCACTATGACGTGGTAAACGCTGCTCAAATTTACCAATAGGTGGCCAGTCTTTCAACTTCAGTAAGCCAGGCCACTTAGCACCCTCCAATCGACCTCGTGAATAATCTTTAAAAAATTGGTGAGAGTTGAGATCAACCTACAGCGAATGGCACCCAACATCCATCACAATTTAAGCAACAGAGAACAAAAAGATTATACAATTGAGAATCACAGCATTGATAAAAGCAAAAACAATGGACAAAATAAAACACACTATAAAACCTTACCTTAAAGAAAAACAAAAAAAAACAAAAGTTAAAATTTTAGAAAAAAAAAGTGGCCGTTTGTTATCAATGATGGTCAAATAGCTTGCCAAAGTCTTGACTTCTGGTGGATTGACTAAAATAGAAAAGACAACTTGGGATGCAAGGTCGCAAGGAGTGATGAATGTTACAATCCAGAGTTTATGTGAAGTAGTTACATTTATTAGTTCTTTACAGTCCTATCATATTGGAAAATTTCATGGTTGGACGTATTTATTAGCTAGCATGAAAAGAATATTCAAATGTATTTATAATTGCATCCCTCTTCTACGATTCGGAAGAAAGTCTTCCACAATGAAGTGCGCTTGTTTCCAAATTCATATATTCCGTACTTACTATTTAGAAAATAAACCGTGTTCATTTATAGACGAGTGTTCCTTAAAAAAATTTCTCGTAAATAAGAGATAGATCAAGAAAAAAATTTCAATGTTTATTTATGTATGATGATTATAATTTAATATTTATTATTAGATGAAGACTGCTACAATTACTTTGTAGTTCGTACTATATCCATGACTATCATTACTATACTTAGTAATTGTCTGAAACTACCTATCAAAATCCTGAACCAGATGAAATATATCATTTATAGGGTGAATGGAGATATGAAAAGCTGAAGAGAGACAACAGGGACACATAAGCGAGTTCATTTCAGTCCAAGCATATCAAGACAAATTGTGGCTCCATATCAATGGGAAGATCACAGATTTTAACTGCATATAGATTAGAAGCAAAAAATGCCCCATACATCAAATAGTATAGGATTTTGATAAGGTTTAAAAAAAAAAACACCAAGCTTAGAAACACTCAAAGCAACAGAAAACATAAAATGGCAATGTAGGTCATCAATTTAAGCAGGTAAATTAGTTTGTCCTGAGATGCAAGTAGCATAGCAGTTACCTCAGACCAATCTGAGCAATTAACAGCTTTCACCTTCAATACCCTATTTCCAACTTCACGAAAAGCACGCCACATGACCATTGGTTCCCAACTTAAACCAGGATTAGTCTCAAGAGCATTCCTGACAATGATTGGTTCTCCTAGGGTCCAATGCCACTGGAAGTGTTTGAGATCTCCATTTTGAATGTCCCCAGCATCTGGGCAATATAAATAATTGTCATTAGAACCTTCTCTGAAAGCACATTTCCGCACGATGCCTCCACAGTCAACATCTGAAGCAGAGCATGAACATTCCTCAGGAGCATGGGAAGAATTATCTTGTTCCCATTGGGACACAGTCTGCTCCGCTTTCTTCAACAATTCTGAGACCCAACCATCTGATAAGATACATTTTAATTCAAGAATTGCACCACCACAACCCTCATATATTGGTGGAGGGCAAGTAATGGCACCATTGTTCTCTGCTTTCCATTCAGATGTAGCCTTGTTTTGATCAAGGGGTAACTCAGGAGAAAGGCCGCCAGCTATTCTCTTTACTTGAGCAGGAGCATCTTTGCCTCCAGCAATTCTCTCTGATTGGGCATGCGCTCTCTTTCTAGCTGAATCCTCCAAATTGGAAAGAGTGTTGTAGCCTCTAGTAGATTTTTTTGACCGACCACGAGAGCTTTTAGCATGCATAGATTGTACATCCCTGTTAACATATTCCGTTACAGCTTCTTCACAAACCTGCAGCTGTCCAGCACGAACTTCCCGGCAGCAAGTGAGACACAAATCATACATACATTCTGGACAACTTCTGTGAAGATCGACAATGGAGTTTCTGCAGTTGTTGCTGCACCAAATATGACCGAATCATGGCCTGAAGACTAATAGCAACTCATCAGGAACAGCAAAGCACTAAAGTATACCCCTTTACCAGAATACACGCTCATTTTCTCGCCCAATTGCATTTTGAATTTCTACTTCAGATACTAGTACACCTACAAGAACAACCACCAATTTATAACAACTGTCACAAAGGTATCTTTGTCGAGCCAATTTTTGGGGTATACATGGGGAATTTGAAACCACAAGATGATTACCTAGAATTCATTAAAAAAAACTTCATCTGTTTTTTTTTAATAGCTCCATTTGGATTTATTCGCTATTCACGTATCCCTCTTTGACCATCTTTTGTGTTTTATATGTAAGAAAAAAATACTCGTTTTGATTTATGCTTTTCAAATATCAAATTTTAATGTCCAAAGTTTTACACATACACGCACATGCACCGCACGCACGCGCCCGCACACGCGCGCGCGCACACACACACACACACACAATACAAGTATGATTGTATGAATAAGCAACTGGGAACAGACAATAGCAAGTAGATAAAAATCATAATAAATGCACGGGTCAATATTTAGAGTGCACAGAAAAAACTCTATGATCCCCCTAGCAATATTTCACTACACGTCCACCTAGTTCCAAACATTATTATCCACATGAAAATTTAGGCTGCAATTATCCACAAAAAATCTCGTTCAACAATGTTTATCTTCTTCAAAGAGTTGCAAAAGTCGAAACACCAAAAAAAAAAACATTATCAATTAAAATACTATCAATCAATCAATCAATCAATCAATCAATCAAAGCCTTAATCCCAAAAGTGGGGTCGGCTAACATGAACCAAATTTGATTATTCCGTGTAGTCATCAACATAAATCTTTCTCCTCCATCCCTTACGATCCAAAACTTCATCCTCACGTAAATCCATGCACTTCATATCCTTCCTCACTCCTTCCAACCAAGTCATCTTTGGTCTCCCTCTTCCTCGTTTAATCCCTCCATGGTCCCACTCTTCCACTCTTCGCACCGGTGCACCCTCGGGTCTCCGTCTTACATGTCCAAACCAACGCAGACGATTTTCCCTTAATTTATCTACAATGCCCGCCACACCTACTTTCTTGCGAATAACCTCATTTCTGATTCTATCTCTTAAAGTGTTTCCACACATCCACCTTAACATGCGCATTTCCGTAACCTCCATCTTTTTAATATGCTCTTTCTTAGAAGCCCAACATTCTGTACCATAGAGCAACACTGGTCTTATGGCAGTCCTGTAGAATTTTCCCTTCAACTTTAAGGGAATGCTGCGGTCGCATAACACTCCCGTGGCCGCTCTCCATTTAAGCCACCCTGACTTAATCCTGTGGCCGCTCTCCATTTAAGCCACCCTGACTTAATCAATTAAAATACTATGAGGAATAATAATCAATTATTTAGTCATCACAGCGACATGCTGGAAACAGATCATACCCAGAATATGAGATGTCAGAGTTTTCAGATTTTGTAGTTATATTACACATGGGTAGATACATTGACAAAACAGAAGATAAACCCAGTACTTCTGCGCAAGATATTGGAGTCAACTTCCCAAAAATAATTAATAGCAAAATCAGATTTCAGTGACAAAATACTATGCTATTATGCATCGTTCATCTGCTGGTACACAAGGAAATGGTTCTCACATCAAGTCATTTTAAAATGTGCATCTAAATCAAATTGCAAGAAATCAACAAAAGTGATCAACATGCACATAAAGGCAACTGTGAATTAGAAAAGATATGATGCCATCGTACAAGAGAACATGAAACAATACCCTGAATTATGGCTTCTATTTCCTTTTCTGTCATCTGTTCCTGATTAAATTGCTTTAGAAATGGCAGAATAGTCCTCAACAGATTTTTGGTGTGGTCAATCTTTACTTCTAGGCTAATATTATATCCATCCTTCACCTGATTCTATAAAAAAAATGTCAACCCATGAATTCTGTAAGTAAAATAATACAGCAAAAAGAAACATCTCACTGAGATAAAGAGAGGAAAATCACACTTTGAAAGGTCCCTCCATGCGCAGACATGCCTTGCAGTTGCAGTTCCCACGGCAAATTGGACAAGCCAGCGCAATCTGCTCTTCGGTCATCTGTGGATACCTGGTCCACAAAATCATCAAGAGGATTTTAACATCCTTTTTTCCATCAAAAGCCATAATACTACTGGAATTCTTTTTTTATTATTATTATATTTCGAAAACAGTAATACTGGAAAAAGACACCAACGCCGTTAAATGAGATGATTTAATAAAATGTAACGGAAGAGGGGAGGGGGGGGGGGGAGTACAGTGCACGGTAGCACAAATAGGAGTTGCTCTACAGTTAATGTATGGTAGGCATTTATGGCGCTCATCTTAAAAGAGTCAGGTTATAACTTGACAACATATGCTACATTATCTTGTCGATAGAGAATAAAGAGCAATTGCATAAAGCAGAAACAGCTATTAGTAATGAACAATTTTAACCAATAGAATAGACAATACAAAGAACCTAGCTGAGCAAAGCAAACAATCTATACCTATGCTACTTCGTATTGTATTGAAAAGCGTCAAATTTCCACATGACCCCTCAATTAGAAAAAACTCGAACACATGACCTTTTGAAATGAAAAGTGAAAACTTAACCATGTTTTTTTTGAAGTCCAAAACACCAATCTAATATAACATTTTTTTAAATATTTCAAAATAAGATATAAAAATGTCTTATAAGCATATCTCTTTAAAAAGTTTACACAAGCAGTTAACATTTTTTTTAACTCCAACACTTTGTGGAGTTATATTTATTTAATTTATTTTCCTCAATAGACAAAATTTTACTATTTGTAACAATCCGGAACAATCACTAGTTATGCAAAGTAAATACTACCTCCGTTTCATATTATATCTAACATATACTAAAAACGTATGTTACCCACTATGTGCAACAAATGTTTTCTTTCCATTTTAAGTTGTCATTTCTCTATCTCACTCCTTATCACATGCATGTCTAGCTTTCTATCTCCAGTTATCACTCACAAACAAATTTTGCCTAGAAGTCCATGTCTAGAGCTTTGTTGAACATAATAAGAGGCAGAGGTAGTAGCTAAGAATATCGCAGCAAGTAGGAAGTTATACAACAAATTCAGAAGGGGTAAATATGATTAAAATTTATACCGCATCACACTCAAGTACATGACAATGTCCTCAACATACAACAGAACAAGTGAAAGTTTGGTATTTATCAGCACAATGATATAAAGTTAATTTTCAAGTACACTTGTTATTTTATAATAAGTCCAAACATGTTATTGAACAAGCACAATGAACATCAAAAACAGAAAGACAGACCAGGTTGTGATGCAAGGAATGCAAAACCGTTTGGTCTTGCATTTGGAGCACCTAATAACTCTTCCTTTGTCACCCCTGTGGCACTGATGACACACGCTCGAGTCAATCTTAATCCTCTGGCCAAGAGAAGGAAAAAAAATGGTCAGAAAACAGTACAGCAAAGAAAATTCAAAACAAGGAAACTGAAACCCAGTCATTCCAATTACTTTATCAATCTTGTGTTTACTCTCCTCAGTGCCATTTTCACAAACACCTGGTGTGCCCTTCTTTATTTCTTCATCTTCCTGTTTTTCTTCCTCTTGTTGAGAATCATCTTCAAACAATGCATCACCATCGTCTTCGTCGTCCTCATTCCGCAGTTTCCCCTCAACCACACTACCAAGCCCTTCATTACTATGAGCAAAGTCATCAACTTTCTCCTCAATCTTTCGAAACTTAACCCGGGAAATCCCAATTTCTCTCTCCTCACCTCTCCCTTTCTTCCCTCTTACTGAAATTTTCCGCGCACTTTCTTCCTCTTCCTTTTTCTTACTTCTAACAAGCTTCTCCTTAAGTTTCGTAAGTGTTATCTCCAGCGGACTTTTCTCTTCTCTCTCAGAGCCATTTTCACAAACACTTGGTGTGCACTCATTTTCCTCAACCTCTTTTACATCACCATGATTCCCCTCTTTCTCTTCTTCTTCATTTTTCTTATTCTCAACAAAATCCCCATTAAATTGAACTGGGGTTAATTTCAGGGAACTTTTTTCTTCGATTTTTCCAGATTCAGGAGAATTATGCTTCTTAATTACTGGAAATAAATATGAAACAATATGTTGGTAACACATTTTGTCACCTTTAACCATGCATCTGCTACAACTCCGTATTCTCTCACTTTGTTCTTCATCCCTTCGAACGTCCATTTCGCCTGAATTCTTTCTTTCTTCTGAATTCTTCAACTTTTTGTCACCATTGATAACGTTTCGTTTTGAATTGTGTTTCGGATTTTAAAATGTTAAGAAGAAATTAGGGGGGAAATTGGTGGATTTTTTAGGGTTTAAAATTGGATCTGTGTAAATTGGAATGGGGATGCAACTAAACTTTTCTTAAACTCATCAATTTTTCTTTTTTTTCTGAAACTCATCAATTACACGCTGCAACACTTTACAAATGAGAAGATTCCTCAAAGGTTTAAGCTTCCTTACAAAAATAGACAAAATTGCCCGGAATAATCTGACCTTTGGGCCGTCCGCGAAAAATAATCTCATCTTTGAGTTATTTTTAAATAATCTCACCTTTCATGCCAATTTTATTCAAATGGTCCCAACCAGTCACTTAACTTGTTATAGCAAGTTGTTTGACACGTGTTGGCACCTGATTGGTCCAAATAATAAAATTAAAAAAAAAGTTAAAAAAATTAATTAATTAATTTTAAAAACACCCACCAGCCAAACCACCAACCTTGCCGCACTCCCAGCTGCCGACCTCCCAGAATCCGGCCGCCAAACTCCATTGTCCCAGGAATCCGGTCGCCGAACTCCCTTGTCCCAGGAATCCGGCCACGCGCGAACTCCCTTGTCCCAGGAATCCGGCCGTTAAACTCCCTTAGCTTGTCCCAAGAATCCAACCACCCCCCCCCCCAAATTTCGACCTTGCTAACCAACCCCATCCCCCGATTCCGACGTCGCTGACCTCCCCCATCCCCCGATTCAAGCCGCATCGAACTCCCTGCCCCAAATTTGCGTCGAACCCAATGTCGAGTTTGGTTTGGTTGGTTTTCGAATGGTTTTGAGGTTGGCTGGGTTTGGTTTAATGGGGTTTTGGGGTTGGGTTGGCTGGGTGGGATTCCGGTCGTCAGCGCGGTCAGCTTCTAGGTGGCGGTGGTTTCGGGTCTGGTGGGATGGTGCTTCTAGGGTTTAGGTTTGGGTGGTGGTGGGGATGGTGGTGGCTGAATTGGTGTGGCGATGGTGGTTTTTTAATTTTTACTTTTTTTTTGTTTTTTTTTTTTACCAATTAAGTAACGACACGTGTAAATTAAACTTTTGAAAAAAAAATTTACCTACTCAACCGGTTCCAGGTAAAATAGGACCATTAAAAAAGATCGGGGGGTAAAGGTGGGATTATTTTAAAATAAAGCAAAGGTGGGATTATTTTTAGCGAACGGCCCAAAGGTGGGATTATTCCGGGCAATTTTTCCTAAAAAATAAAAAAAGGTTTTAAGTAAGTTTTATAAAAATAAATAGGAAAATTTGATAATTACCACCTACTATAGTTCATGTTTTAGTAATTACCACCTACAATTATTTTTATTTTATTTTACCACCAACAATTATTCAAAACCTTAAATTTTACCACCACTTTTCCCAAACGTTTATGCATGACGTCATACCCTACAATTTCCCTCCTTTTTCCCTTTTCCTCTCAATTTCCCCTTCTCTATTCTTTCAATTCCATTTTCTTTCTTCTTTAATTCCCTTTGGTGATGCTAATCCATCATTTTTTCCTCACAAGTTAGATTCAAACTGCCCTCTCTCTCTCCTCTTTCCTTTTCAATTTTTTTGGGTAATTTTTTTTCAAAAATTATCATTCAATTAGTAATTTCACCGTAAAAGAACACAAAGGGACCAAAAATGAACAACAAAGACAACAATGGAGGGGTACCAAGCTTAGGAAATCTATTGCTTTCAAACTCATGCATATTGGGCAAAAAGCTAGGTAAATTGGGTTTTTTTTTATTGCTTTTGGTAAATTTAACATAAATGACAAACATAATTTTGTTAATCATAACGTCAAATTCAAGAAATTTGAGTTAAATTCTCCAAATGCCTCACTCAAATCAAATCCCCAATTTGATTTCAAAACCCTAATTTCATTTCAAAACCCCTAATTTAAGTTTTCCAAAGCATAAAACAACAAAACATACTTTTTTTCCTTGATTGCATTTTGAGTATTGAAGCAAGAAGAATGATTTTTGAAACCCTAATTTTATGTTTCATATTTCAATTTTAGATTTTTGCCCAAATTTGATGAATAAAAAAGGGAAAATCGTAAGAAGAAGGAAAAAGAAGAGGGAAAAGTAAGGAGTGGGGCCCAAGTGACGTCATACATGAGGCTTTGAGCAAAGAGGTGGTAATTTTTGATGTTTTAGAAAAATGTTGGTGGTAAAATAAAATAAAAATAATTATAGGTGGTAATTACTAAAACGTGAACTATAATAGGTGGTGGTAATTATCCAATTTTCCAAATAGATAAGAACAACATAACGTAATAACATAAATAAATTCCTTATACAATACTCCCTCCGTTTCATAATGTTAGTCTCATATACTATTTTGGGCGTTTTAAAAAGATCTACCCATATAGAATATGCTCCAATTTTAACTTAATTTTTTTGGAATTAATTGATTGTGGATTGATGACATGGCTCTAAGTAAGGAAATCTCTACCTTAAATTATGCATTATGACTTATGTTTTTCCAAAAAAAAAAAAAAAAAAAAAAAAAAAAAAAAAAAAAAAAAGAATAAAAAAACTTAAATAAGGTAAACTAATTATGAATTATTTGTACTTTAATGTTATATTCCAAATATTCTTCTTTTCTTATTTTATGTGATTGATTCCATATGGGACTAACATTTTTTTTTTAAGAAATTATATACATAATACATTGGTTTTTAGGAGAATTAAAAAGTAAGATCAAAAGATGAATTTTATAATACTTGGTATAAAGCATATTAGTGAGATATTTAAATTGCTACTTATATTAGGAAAGAAAAATAATAATAAAAAAAAAAAAGTAGTGTAAGTGAGGGGTTAGTAGGAGAGAAAAGTAATAAGATAATAATGGATCTTTACCCAAATAAAAAAAATGTTGCAATTATTATGAAACGGATGTAAAAAAGAAAGTGTTGCGATTATTATGAAACATATGGAGTATTTCTCACAATAACATCCACGTAGGCTCTTGATGTAGGCTCGGTTTCAAGATTCGTTACTTGCAAACATAAAACCGCTAACATTGTTGGCGGTTCTAACTATAAAACCTTTGATGGTATTAGAGGTAATGGTATTAGCGGTTCTATATATATAATCGCTAATACCATTAGTGATTCTAAATAATTTGGTTTTATCATTAGTGGTACTATGTATGTAATTTGGCATAATTGAAAGCTTAAGTAAATGAGGTAGCTTCAAATAAGAACCGCTAATGACATTATAGGTTATATGCATAGAACCTCTAATGGTATTAGTGGTTCTATATACATTGTTAGCAATTTTATACTGGCAAATTCCAAGCTTTAGAACTAATCCTATATGTATGATATTGTGGAAAATAGTTTTTAAACCGACTTATATACGGAATTAATTTGCATTTTAGCAATATTATGTAGATATAACTGATTCCATACCTTGGTTGCAAGCACTACACATCCTAGCGAAACACGAAATCTACACATCTAACTACAAAAGCATCAACATTTAGCTAATAATAGTAAGCAATAACTGTCTACCTAAGAATGTCACCAAATTTTGAAAGAACCAAATTGTGCTATTCGACTCCATAAACCATCAGTTCAACATCCCTCCATTATCTAGGGTATTCATGTAATACCCCGTATTTTTATACGTATTTTAATTTAAATAAGTATTTTTGTAAAGTATTTAAATAACTCGAAATGAATTATCATGGCATTTTAATTATTTATTTTAATAAATTTGAAATATTTTATAAAAGGAAAGTTTTATTTAATTAATTATTTTAATAAGATGGGATTATTTTAGGAAAGTTTTATAAAAGGAAGATTTTATAAAAAAAAGTCAAGTTTTATTAGGAAAGGGATTAGTAAGGATAGAAAAGGAATTCAAGGGTAGGAGGGATTCTAGAGAAAAGGGGTATAAATATTCAACAAATGGGCAAAATAAACTTTGCCCAGAGTGGAGAATACCCAAGGTAATTTTCTCTCCCTTCTCCTTTATTTTTCTTTTCTTTTCCTTTGTTTTCCCCTTCCCCTCTCTTTTTTTTCGAGCCACCACCGGCCACCACCGCACCACCGGTGGGCCACCGCGCCACCAGCAGCACGGCAGCAGCCGGCTGTGGTGCTATCTGCTGTCCGGCGACACACACAAAAAAAAAAAAATCCCGTTTTAATCCCGATCAAGTTCTGAACTCATCCGATTTTGATAAAAAAAAAGTAGTGTTTTCCATGTGGAAACAATGTGTTAAGAAAGGCTCATTACCTTTGGTAGAGAGAACAACCCTTTCGTGGCCAAATTCAGCCTCTAAATATGATTTTCGGGCAGTTTTTTATTTTTAACGAAGTTTTTTTTATTCTTTTGTTTTAAATCCTAAATCTAATTATTAATTATGGGTTTTGTGATGATGTTGTGATGTTTGATTTTAAGTATGGTGTAAATAAATTTTCAGATTTTAATTTTAATTAAAAAGCCCCAAATTTGAAACCCTAGGTTTGTAAATAATTGAATATTAAAGGAATATGATATAGGGTGGTTTAAACCTTTGATTTGAGGGTTTTTAAACATAATTACAGCAATTATAAGTGATTTAATAAAGGTGGAATTTTTGTATATAAGCTATAATTAAGTTTCTTGAAAGGATTTTTAATTACCCATTAATTGGGAATAAAAGTAAGAGTTTTAAATTAAATTTCAGCCTATTTTAGAGGGTTTATGAGTGATTTAAAGAGTGTATATAATGCTGGAAATTTATATTGAATAGGTAGTAATGTCTCTTTGTAATTTTGGATTGTAGGAGACTTTCAAGTGAGTGATTTCATATAGTCGTGGCGATTTTAAGATCGTATTCAAGGTACGTTCGCATACTTGGTATTTATTTGGTGATATATATAGGAACATGCTAGGTTTGAATAATTAATTCCAAATAGTATCATGATAGGTTTTGATTGGAATTTATTATTTGGTTGATGTTGGTGATTGAATTGTGAAGCATGGATTATTTGTGATAAATTAGTGATTAAAAATAATTATTGTGGCATGTTATATATGAACCACACTTTTATTATTGGCATGATAGAGAGCATGTTTAATTAAACTAAATGTTTAATTTGGTTTGGAATATTGAAAAAGAATTTTATTATGGTTCATATAATTTTAATTGATGTTATAATCATGAGGAAAGAGCTATTTAAGTGTCTATGTACACGAGGAATAAATTGTATGTTGGTGCCTTAATGCACTTAAGGTGTTCTTAACACCGAGGGATAGAAATTTTGGCGCATTATGCGTTTAAGGTGTCTTTGACACCGAGGTAGATTAAAAAGGGTTCAACATTAAATATTATGTGGTCACTAATTATTCAAGAATTAAATTGGTATGTTTAATTATTTGAGTAATTATAATGATTGATTGTGTTATGGTTTAAGAGTCATCACCAAGTTTAAAAATATGTAAATAACGTAAAGTGAAAGAAATTACGCACCAAAACTCTTGGAACGTATATACCTTGAGTATGAACATATGGGGGGAGTTATGCGACTTTATATTTGACCATAACTTCTACTGGGAGTACAGGACGCTGTATTTTCCTTTTTATTATTATGCGCAGGAATTCCGCCACTTACAAGTGGTTCTTTTATACTAGCACGGTTAGCTCCCATGTTAGTACCCCTTTATTGGGGCAGGTTAGGTGGGAAACCTGTTCAATGCGTAATCAATGCTAAATGAATCAATTAGTTATTTAATTGAGAGTCATGTTGTGTGTTGTATGCTTGTAAACAGGTGCAACAAGGTAAGTTGTGTGTTGATAGGTGAAAGCATGTTAGTGTGTTTAGTTACGCTTATGTACTCAGCTTTGCTGATTGTGTGTTTGTATGTTTGTTTGGCCTTATCTTTACTTTGGCCCTATGATGACCCATTTTTAATGGAGAGTAGTGGAAACTAGTAGAGAGAAGCGTTTCAGGTGATGAGGCATTTTAATGATGGGCATGTGTGAAGAGCGAATCATGCTAGCTTTCCATAAGTTTTATGACGTGTTTATTGCTTTGAATACTTTATTATATTATGCTTGTGAGACTAACGCAAAGGTTTTTAAGTCGGTTTGGTTAAATAAGGGCCTACGATGGTTCCAAGTTGTAGGTTGACTTCGTTTTACTTAAGTTTGACTTTACTTTCGTTTGGTTGACTTTTAAAGTTGAATTGCTTTGAATGTTTTTAAAATAGTCTTCCACTGTGTGTCTTTGATATTTGCCTTAGCCGTTTTCACGGTGGCGGTAATGTCTTAGATTTTCCTATTTCGTATTTCAAAAAAAGGGAAAACCGGTATTTTAAGAAAAAAGAATTTCTAGGGTGTTACAATTCAGAATTGGAAGTCCTTATGAACGATCCATCCATACTCAAGAACTCAGTAGTTGGCAATGATCTAAGCAGTTCTACCTACATAACCCACAAGATCAATGCCCTAAGAAAAAACCATAAAACACCTTAAAATCATTCTGATTGAACCTTTAACATACTTTAAAAGAAATAACATGAAGCCACTAAATCCCAATATGCTCTGAAAAAGTGAGCTTATGTAGTTCATTAAAAGTATAAAAATAGGAGGGAAAAAAGTCATTGGAACAACAATAACAATAAACAAATGAAGAGTAGCAGCAGGTTGTCAATTGTGTAACATATTGCATGATTTGCATCTCATAGAAACCAGCAAGTTGACTAACTTGACTTAGGTCATATATTTAAGGGCCACTGAGGCACACAGGAAAACACTCATAAGCTATATTATTACATGGAATGAGTTGGGTGTTGCTATATATATTCCTAAAATTTTGTTAAACACTCTTGAAAATTCCTTAAGATAAGATCATTATCACAATTTAACCTTTCACATATGTATATTATGGAGTGAAGACACTGAGATATTGTTATCCACTAGTCTACGGCTAATATATTACCCGTAAGTAACATAAGTAACTTACACGTGTGTGTAATTGTGAAACTCCTAAAATAAAAGATATAAATTATGAAATATAAATTGATACTCAATAAAATCAAGACCATGCTATTAATTTCATAATTTCAAAGAACTACGTACATGAATTCAAATCATTATTTATAAAATAAATAAATCCAAAACATAATTAATCATATCATATTTATATCTATCTATACTTAGTATTTAAAAACTCTTACCAAGAAAGACACATGTCTCCATCTTATTACACTTCTCTATCTTGCTCTCTAACCCAAGTGCCACATGTCTTCTTACATAATTAATTTTTTAGTACACTGTTTTTCTTTAATTCTTTCATTAAACTTATACTTCATCTTCCATGCACACTTCATCTTCATCTCCCCTCTTTAATTCAACCTTTTCCTTTTTACTCTTTAATCTTCATCTGTCATAGTGCGTGGTTACTCAATCAGTGTTATAAATATATAGGGGTGGGTTACTTAGTCAGTGTTAGAGGTTGCTCAGTTAGTATCACATGGGTTACTCGGTCAGTTTTATAGGGGTTACTTTGTTCGGCCAGATGGTGTGGCTAGCCGCATACAAAATGCATTGTTATTTAATTTATTTAAAATAATATTAGAGAAACAATAAAAATAAGTTTTAATTAGTAAAAATAATTTTAGTTTGGTAAAAATACTTTCAGTTCAGTGAAAATAATTTAAGTTCAATAAAAATAATTTCAAGTCAATAATAACATAGATATCTATTTACAAGCAAAACTACAAAATGTACACTCCATATGATATCGTATGTCTAAATATCATACATTATCAAAACGAATGATTTGACCGTATTTAACATTCAAGATAAAATGTTATCTTAAAATTTTATCAAACATCTGGGCATCGCCTGGGAACAAAACTAGTAACTAATATATAAAGCTAAATTTTTAGCCAGGCCACGAGACAGCGACACTTGGCATTTCAGTTTTTCGCCAAGTGTCGAGCCACGTAGACAACAATTAAATATTAATATGACACATAGGATTTATTTAGATATATATTTTATGAATAAAAAAGTTGTTTTTTTTAATAGGATAAAAAACTAGGATAGATTTTGTAGTATAAAAAATAAAAGTTAGTTTAGAGTTTTATTTTCAATAAAATTTGGATTGATTTATAGGATAAAATTGTTGATTTAGAGTTTTATTTCCGATAAAATACCTCTATTTCACATGTATAAAATAAATTATAAGTTTAGCCAGATCACAAGACAACACTTGACATTTCAAATTTTCACCAAATATCGCGTCATGTAGACAACAATTTAATAATTATCATATATAACTATATTTATATCATAATTTTTTTGGGAGCAAAGGAAGTAGTTCAAAAAATACAACATTCATTTATAATATATGCTAATCGATTTAAATAAAATACTTCACAATCTAATATGATTTTATTACTTTATGTAGAACTATTAATCGGGTCGGGTCACGGGTCGAGTCACTTCAGGTCACAGGTCAAAAAATGTTCACACTAGCCCAAAGTTTCAAGTTCAGGTCAACTCAACGGGCTTAGAACAATTTTTTAATTTGCTTTATTTTTGGCTAATTTTTAGAAATTTCTAATATTTTAAAAGTACTTTGCTATTTTTTTTTATATAATTTTTTAAATTAAGCATTTTCACCAATATTATTATTAGTCATTATATCCTTATTGCATAATATAAATCGTCACAAAATCACATCAATTCCTAACTAATTTTGTATCAATGATATATTTTAAAACTTGGTATATAGATAAAAAAAAAAATCATCTTATAAATTCATTAAACAACCCGGGCATCGCACGAGGCACCAAACTAGTACTTCTAATATTTTTTATATACATAATTAATCATAACTTTTAATAAATATCTTATAATTCGATTTTATTTTTATCATAAAATTCTTTTTATTTTCATCATAAAATTCTTTTTAAAAAGTTCTTTAAAATAAGATCCATTTATAATATACTTAATTTATTTAAAAAATAATAGAGAATTAGTACGTAAAAATAAGTTTTAATCAGTATAAATAATTTAAGTTCAGTAAAAATAATTTCAAGTCAATAATAACATAGATATTTATTTACAAACAAAACTACAAAAAGTGCACTATTATATCAATGATGATATGATATCATATGTTTAAATAACCTGCATTATCAAAAGGGATTATAGGACCGAAATTAACAAGCCAAAAAATTTATCCTAAATTTTAATTCAAACAAAAAAAAAAAAAAAATCATCCTAAAATTTTATCAACAATTTGGGCACCGCCCGGGCACAAAATCGTACATATCCAAATTCATCGATATTTAAGTGGAAGTGGTTGTTTTCACACATAGAGTATATTTTTATAATATTTATTGTTCTTAGCCTTACATAAATTAATAATATCCTACATCAAAGTATCCTAAATCAAAATGGATTATATCGCTTTTAGATTAAGATTTTCAATATTACATGTTAGAGTTGGTACTTGAAACAAAGTTTTATCTTAAAATTTAATAAATAATCCGGACATTGTTCGGGCACAAACCTAGTTCAATTATAATCCAAATTAATGGCTACTCTCTTTTTAAGCCAATACGGCAATAAGCACACTAATGAGTAATGGTTGCAACCCATGCTCAAGTATGGCGTAGTTGGCACAACACTATTTCTAAGGTTGTTATCTATATCTATACTTAGTATTTAAAAACTCTTACCAAGAAAGACACAAGTCTACGTCATATTACACTTCTGTATCTTCCTCTCTAACCCAAGTGCCACATGTCCACTTACATAATTAATTTTTTTATTACACTATTTTTCTTTAATTCTTTCATTAAACTTATACTTCATCTTCCATACACACTTCATCTTCATCTCCCCTCTTTAATTCAACCTTTTCCTTTTTACTCTTTAATTTTAGTCCCTCCACCTTCTTTATTTAATCCTCATTTTCAATTAAAGTTTCAAAAAATTTAATTTCTTTAATCATGTTTTTTATTACACATTATAACCATAATGACTTACTGATATTTCCTCATTCATTTTTCAATGCAATTTTCTATGAATAACCTGTGCATTACACAGGCCAAAAGGCTAGTTTAACCCAATAAGGTAATAAGTACACGATTAGGTGGCATAACAACCTTAAAAGCTATACCACTCATTCATTATTAATGGGGGTATATATCAATATAGTATGTAAATAGGCATTTTGTTAAACAAAAAAAAGGGTAAGTTCTTTCAAAAAATAAAAAAAGGGTAAGTTCTTTCAAAAAATAAAAAAAGGGTAAGGAATCGAGTAAGTATAGGCCTATACCTGGTATGGTCCATACCAAATACTTTTTTTGTTTTTGTTTATACTGTTATTATTGATAAATATATTGTTATTGTTGATTTTATACTGTTATTTTTTATTCTATATTGTTATTATTCCAGCGAGATTTTTGATAAAAAAAGAGGGAAATAGGAAAGAGCGTATTTTTTTATTATAATGTTATTATTGATTTTTATACTATTTTCGTCTCTTGGTATGGATCATACCTGGTAGCGGCCCATCGCGCCTCGGTAAGGAATCCAAAAATTAGAAAATAATACCACAAATTTTGCAAAAAATGGATTATAACACCACAAATTCTCAAACTTTTATTATAACACCACAAAAAAAATCCAAAACTTGGACTTCATCACCATCTAACGGATTCTTGGATGGAATCCGTTAGTGGGGCTCACCTTGGACACGTGTCACTCAGCTATTTGTTTTTTTAAAAAAATAAATAAAAACAAAAATTAAAAAAAACCTAAACCCTAACCCAGCCCCACCACCACCACTGCCACTGTCGGCAGACCAACCCCAGCCGTCGGCACTCCCTGCCCCACCTTCACCGTCGAAACCAGCCCAACCACCACCCCTATAACCAGCAACTTAGCGCCTTCCCCATTTCCCCCTCACGAAAAACCAGCCAGCGTTTTCCGACCACCGCGCAAAACCACCCCTCCTATCCTCCACCCTTGAAACGGCGAAAACGTCTGGGTGCTAGAGTCGGGCAGGCGGAGTTCTGGGCATTGCGTGAGACGGTTGCGGTGGCTGGGGTGGTTTTTCGGGAGGAGGAAAGGGGGATTAGGTGGAGTCGGCGGTTTTGGTGGGGTCAAGGGGTTCCAGCGGGAGGTCAGGGGGTTCCGGCATTTTCCGACGGGAGGTTAGGGGGTTCCGACAGGAGTTTCCAGCGTTTGGCTTTGGGCTGTCGGTTAGCTTTGGTAGGTGGTTATGGTCGTGGGGCTAGGTTGGGTTAGGATTTAGAGTTTTTTTTTTTTTTTTAATTTTTTATTATTTATCTTTTTTTAGAACAAATAGCTGGCTGACACACGTCCACAGTGAGCCCCACTAACGGATTCCATCCAAGAATCTGTTAGATGGTGGTGAAATAAATTTTTATGATTTTTTGTGTGGTGTTATAATAAAAGTTTAAGATTTTGTGGTGTTATAATCCATTTTCTGTAAAACTAGATGAAACCCGTGCGATGCACGGTTTGTTTGTATTTTTTCAAACAAAATATTTTACTAAATATATATTTATCTATAAACTTTGTGATATTCACTTGTTTACTACTTGAATTTTTTACTATAAAATGAATTATTAATTTTGTTTTTCATATTTAGATAAAAATTCCTAATATAAAAATATAATATTTTATTTCACAAAGTTTCATATATGACTGGTCACAGCGTGTGGCCGGGATTATTTGGTCAGGGTTACTCGGTTGGTCAAGGGTTACTTAATCGATCAGGGGTTTTTCGCACGATCAAGGCTATTCGGTCAGTGTTTTGATGTGTCTCAGCCGCCACACGATATGGCCAGCCACATAGTAAACGCGTTGATTTTATTTTTATAATTAATATAAAATTTTAGATCTAAAATAAATTGCAATTCTTTTTTCATAGGCTAAAATATAACATTTTCCTATGTGACGCTCTGATAAATTTTTATTATTATTATATTCCTACGTGGTGCTTTAAAAAAAACTAATCTTACGTGGCATAATCCTATTGTAGCGTTTTAAAAATATTAATCCTACGTGGCGTTTATTTTTTTTTATTATAATCCTACGTAGAGCTTTAAAAAAACTAATTTTACGTGGCATAATCCGATTGTAGCGTTTTGAAAATATTAATCTTGCATGGCGCTCTAAAAATCCGGGAAAAAACTCCCCTTTATGTCATCCTACGTAGCGCTTTAAAAAAATTAATCTTAGGTGATATAATCCGATTGTAGTGTTTTAAAAATATTAATCCTAAGTAATTTTTCCTTTTTATTGATAATATTATAAATTTAGGGGTTTACGAAGTACTCCGTACTCTGTACTCTGTACTCTGTACTCTTCTTCTTTAAAAAACTCTTCTTCTTAACAAACCATTGATTTGCTGCGATTGTTCGCCTCTCTCTTTCAAGTATTTCCTCTGAATATGAAGAGCGTCTACTTATTTATGACTCATTTTGGAAGCAACATGGCTCACACCTTATTCGGCATCCCCATAGACCTCTGTAATCGTGAATGCGATGAGAAAAAACCTTCCGACCAAAGAAGAATTGAGCCAATCATTGAATTCCCTGTCTCAGAATACCCTCTAGTGATGGCCTGTGCGAAACTGGGTTCCAGGCTTTACATCTTGGGCGGAGAGCGCGAGCGTTCACCTTGTTGTTCAGACTCGGTGGGTTCAGAGTCGGAGATTTATCCTCCCGATGTGTATGTGTTTGATGTAGAAAACCACAAGTTACAGAAACTAAAAGTGGGGATGAATACAGGTAAGCCTACCCCGGTGGCTTTCACTGCAGACGGAAAATTGTTCATTCTTGGCAGTTGCGGTGGTCCAAATCTGATTAGCTGCACCCGCCTTAAACCCACCGACTTACCCTCCTCGTCGTTTCGTTTTTTCGAGGTGTTTGATCCCACCACCAACGAGTGGACAATCCTTGATGACCCACCTGTCACCACCCCCACCATTTGGGTTTCCTCCCCAGTGGTTGTTGGCCGGAAGGTGTACTTGTATGGCCGGTTTCTCGGTCAGGGCGGATCTGGGGTTCTGCTCTCCTTCAATCTCGACTCGTACCAATGGGGGGATTGGGCAGGGATTGATTCCAATGATGCAAATTTTCCACAACTTCGCCGCCATAGGCCCGGTCGCATTCTAATTGGTGACACCTACTATGGTCTCGCCAAGCTAGGTGCCGGGGTGGTGCGCCAGAGGATAACAGAAGAGGATGAGCAACTACTATTCCGTTTCCCTAGATTTGGTGGTAGTGGCAGCACACATGGGTTTTGCCACCTTGGGGACTCCTATTTCTTCACAGTAGTCACTGGCTCTTTACCTGAACCAGGGCTCCCCCTCCATTTTGGAATGCTTGATCAGAATCGCCGCTTTTTTTCTATTCGGGTTTTCCGGGAGATTGAGGGTTCCATATCAACAGACTTGTTGTATTCTGCTGATTACCTCTTCCAATCCACCTACTCCAGCTTTGGCTCCCTCCATGGGTGTTATACTTTTCACACTACCCTCCATTCTGTCAGTTCCCTATCCTTTGCTGCTTCTTATTCATATGTTTTATACCTATAACTTATGCTTTTATTATGCTCTACCAATTTCGATATACAATTATGGAATTCAAATTTTTTATTTGTCTATGGGATAAATGGGTTAGCTTTACAATTTCCCTCAAAAATCATTACTTTAATTGGTCATGGTCATAAAGATTGAGTCTTTAGAGGTTGTTTCAGCTGTGAAAGTAACCATATTAATAGAGGTTTATAGACCTCTCTTCAAAATTGTATCAATTGAGATTTTTCTGGATTTTGACTTGATATTGAAGCTAGTATTCATAGGGGTGCAAAGAATTAAAAAGATCATGAGAGGCTTTCTTTGGTTGGGAGGCAATGTACTCTGAAGAGTATAAACTTGACTCATCAATTCTGGTACATATCAAGGAAGATGTTGCTGGTTATCTTCCTGTTTTCTCTTCATTGGTATTTCCACCACATAATCCTTGAGCCATTGAGGTTCACTTTCTAGTCTCCTGTTCTTTTTTCTATAACATTCTCAGCATTCTCAATCACTACTTCTGTTTCTCCTTGTTGGTGAGCAATCTTTGCATTATTATGTTCTCCATCCCTATGTTCATTTTCCTGAAGAAATTCATATTTTTTTTTTTCGGTTTCTTGACGGATATCAACCTGAGCTTCAACTTCATGATCTGTTCTCTTCAAAGTGTTCACTATATCATCTTCTCCTTTCCTTATCAGAAAAGGAAAAATGTTCTTTTCAAACTTTACATCCATGCTCTCTAAAATTTTGTTATTTTCCATATCTAACAATTTATACCCCTTCTGTCCATAAGGATATCCGACCAAAACACACCTGATTCCTCTTGCAGCAAAATTATCTTGTGGCTCTCTAGTACCACTTGCATAACAAAGGCTTCCTATCACCCTCAAGTGATCATACTTGGGGTTCTTTCTTCATGAGCTTCTCAAAAGGAGTTTTCCAAACTCAAGAAATTAGTCTTCATCTGGTCATAACCAAAATTCAATCCCAGAATGAACTTAATCAATTTGTTCTTTCCTTTCATATCAAGTACCTTTTTCACAACATCACATGTACATTTGGACATTGCACCTCATGTACATTCAGGAATTTCTTCAAGCTCAGAATTTTGATCCCAAAGATATTTCAGCTTACAATAATATTCACTCACACTGAGGTTGTTCTGTTGTAGCTCACACAATTCCTTTTTAAGTTGAAAAAGTTGCGGAGCGTTTGTTTGGCCATATCTTGTCCATTTATGAATTTCATCTCCTTGAGTTGGTTTTGCATGCTTACCTTCCACGGCTTCCAGAAAGGCAAGTTTGTTCTTTGCTCCAAGAGCTATTTTAATGCTTCTGCTCCAATTTAGAAAACTATTTCCGTCAAAGAGAATGCTGCCTAAAGCTGTTCCAGGCTTCCAGCACTCTCATTGACAGCAATGAAAAGAGGGTCAGTATAAGGATTAAGAGGAGTTGTTTCACCTCCAGCCATGAAGAAAGATTTAATATTTTTACTGATTCAGGACTAACGATCTGAGAAGATCAGGTTGAATAAACACACTCTGATACTATGAAGAAAATCAAGTCTGAATTTTATGTTTTGTTCTTGGAATCCCTCTCCGAGAACTGATTCTTTTTTTATTACATTGATTTCAAAATGTTACAAAATTGGATAAGCACTATTACAGCAATATACATTGTATATATCAACAAGAACCTAGGGTTGAACTAAAAGACCAAAGAAACAAAAGCTGTACAAAGCAACCTGTACAAGAAAGCAAAAAAAAAAAAAAAAAAAAAAAAAAAAAAAAAAAAAAAAAAAAAAACACCTAACATATTATAGTCAGCATAAATAGTTTCTTCACTATCAGTCACTCTGCTCCTTGGAAGTTCATCTCTAAGCTTCATAGTGTTTCCTTCTTTTGACTTCTTTAAAGTGGGAAATAGGAGTAAGGCTAGATATTGGAAGGATGCCTTGGTTTCAAGCAAGTGCTTCTTTGTTTTGCTCTTTTGCATGTTTGTGCTGTCAACCCTGAACGTAGCACTGGTTTGTGTCTTCAACCAAAATTGTCATGGGCCTCTGATCAAGTGGAAGGTGGATATGATCACAGCCTTTCTCATGGACCGAGGATGTGAGAAAGTGAAGGTTTTTTTTATCCTTCAAGGTTTTATTGTTCGAAATCCCTCCCCTGTCTTCTGAGGCCTTCTCCCTTTTTCCTGAGCTCTATGATGCGCTAAATCTTTCACAGAAACTAGAGGCCCAAAACCCTTGTTAAGGTACGGGTTTGTGTTATGTGAGGATAGCTAGTGAATTTGGTTCTCATTTGTTTCTTCACTTTGCATATCTATATAATATTATTATTTTCTATATATTAAAAAGGGAAAATTACACTTAGGTGGCCACACCAACACTGTTAAACTAGTCTTTGTAGTGGATTCACAAATATAGTCATACACACACACACAACCAAGTAAACAATGGAACAACAAATTTAGGGAAGAAAGATGGCAGCTTTCATTCACAAGCAAAAGGTTTTTACAGCAATAGGTTTAGCCTATCAATCTCCTTAGTGAGTTTAGCTTACCACATTCCAGAAATCTACTCAATACAATGCCTGCCGTTCCTCACCTCCCCCCCCCCCCCCCCCTCTCTTATATATACAACTTAAGCAAAAGGATGCCCTAATTGGCTGCTAAGTTTGTCTCTTTCTCCAGCTGTCTTTTCTCATCATTCTCTGGGTGATGACTACTCTTAGGATCTGCTGCCTGTGTGTTGTGGTGAGTGCCACACTCCTTAGTGGGTCTGCTGCCTTGTCTTCTTCTGGAGTAGGTGTGGACCACTGGTGGTATGACATGGTCTATTACAGTCCTCTTTCTATACTCATAGAGTTTGCTGTGTAAATCTACCTTGTTCTAAATAGTCTCCAATTACTGCCGTGTTGCCACACTACATGACTCCCATTATTATTGCCCCCAGTTTCACCCCACCTTCATTTAGTGCCTGTTCAAGTTTCAACTTGCTCGGCCAAACAATCTACAACAGTGTCCTTTTCCAAGTTGGAAGCAACAAAAGGAGGGGGTTAGGAGGAATGGGGGTTGGGTTGATTTCATTGCTGTTCGTCCTTTCTTCAATTTTTTCGGGAGGAGGGGAGATCAGGTCAGTGCGTCACCCAATTAAATAGTGAAGGAGGATCTAAGCTTCCTGCTGTAGTTAAGATGAAAATTTCATCTCAGCTCCCAGTATATACTGTTTTAGACATAAGAAAACATGTAATGAGAATGTTTGAGAGGGAAGAAAAGCTAGTCATTCTCGATGGAGGTGGGGCAGAAACTATGTAGATGTAGATTTCATTGACTTTGATCAGGCTCACCGTTTTAGACATAAGAAAACATGTAATGAGAATGTTTGGGAGGGAAGAAAAGCTAGTCATTCCCGGTGGAGGTGGGGCAGAAACTATGTAGATGTAGATTTCATTGACTTTGATCAGGCTCCCAATATATTCCGCCATAGACATTAGGAAAACAACTAATGGAATTTGGGAGGGAAGAAAGAAAGTCATTCCCAGTGGAGCTGGGGCAGAAGCTATGTATATTGAATTTGATTTTGTGAAAATCGAGTACAAGAGCCGCAGTATCTTAGTGTTCTTGATTGTGTGTGTGTGTGTTTTCATCCCCCTCCCCCCTCTCTGCACACACACACATAAAAAACCTCAACTCCCAATGCTCCTATCATGGTTGTCAGATCTAAATCATAAAATCTCTCCAAGCCAGAATCAATGATTGCTATGTCCCATACCTAAGGAAAAAAAAATCTTTTAAATTCATACATACATGCATACATCGACATATAAGACTAAAGAATGGTTTTGCATATATTTACAGTAAGGAAAAAAGAGAAGGAAAAACAGGAAACAATACAACGTACATGATGCAAGTTGGTGTTTTGATTGTAAAATTATACATCAAACCATAACATCACATCATATCAAACCACATTTTAACTTGAATTGCAATCCAATTACATAAAATCAATACCATAAACTTATAACACTAATCAGATATGATATCTACTTATAATAGTTATATGTTATCATACATGTGATTGCTTATGAAACCAGGTGAATTGCTTGTCTAATTGGAAGGTACAGATTGTCTCCTGAAATTTTCAATGCAATCTTAATTTATTGCAGAGATGTAGAGTTGTTCATTTGGGAGGGATTGCAGCATCCTTAATTTGTTTCGTTTTGTGAAATTATTGATATGAGTTTTATGCAAGGAGTTATTTTAGTTGATTGAAAAAGGTGCGGTTAAACACTGTGTTGCATATTTCAAATGGAGCTCTTTATTTTTAAATGTTTGTCATAATGTCATTTCTGTAGACATTGAGAAAATTGGAGTGAAGGATATGATTATTCATGGACAATTGGAATTTTATTTACAGCTTGTAGTTCTTTGACTAAGTTTATTCTGGAAAGAATACCGTAGAGTGTAGAGTATATGTTGGCTGGCCTGGGGTGATTTCAGTGTTTCGACCTTGTTGCAAATTTATTCTGGCTATTCATTTTCCTTGGGTTAAGAGGGAGGAGGGGGGTATTCATTTACGAAGTATGCTGTAGCTCTTGAGAAAGTTGCTGAGTGTTTGGTTTGTGGATGCTTGTTTGTTCATTTGTTTATGTAAAGAGGGCAAAATGGAAGTCCGGATATAAAATCTCTTTAATTTCTCTATTACTATGAATTCTAAACAGCCTGACTATGTGTACATGTGTATCATTCCTCGGTGTATTTTAAGTTAGTAAAGTGGTAGTTCGAAATTTAAAGGTAGTGTGCGTTGTATGTAGTGAATAGTACAAGGGCCACAAAAAACATGAATTTCATAGCTAGAAGTATAATAAACTAGTATTTACTATTTAGTAGTACAAGGGCCACAAAAAAACAACTCTAGCTTGTTTGCGAGCTTTTCAAGTTGAACTCGGACTTGCTCAGGTTAACAGCACCATCAAGCTGAACTCGGACTTGCTCAGATTAGTTTGTAATTAATTATGTTTTTAGTATGTAGTTGAGGTTATAAAGTTTTGAGTAAGGGTATTCTGGTCAATTTGCTGGAACAAACTTGTTATATTTGGAAAAAAATTGTTGCACATAAAAAGAAAGCATCCATTATAGTATATGTTGCAAATAATAGTTAACGGAAGAACGATATTTATTCATATGGTCCACAAACAAGGAGGATTAATTGTTATGAGGGGAAAGAATGAAATAAAATGGATGAGAACAGTTCACCAAACATGACTACCAAATCTAAATTGCTGAGAACTCCCACTATGATTTGGTTATGAGAGTTGTTTCATTGTGTCCAAGTTAATGTTGAGATAGTAAGTCCATGCAAAGGATGAATAGCTAGGGAGGTAGAGGATCTCCCTCTTAAAGTCGAGCATTTATTTTTATTTATTTGCCCCCCCCCCCCCCAAAAAAAAAAAGGGATTCCCTTCGTTCCACTTGATAGTTTACATTTTACTCCATCCCACTTGATAACTTGCGTTTTCTTTTTAGCCAAGATTTTGTAATGTAAAAAACGAAAAAAAATTGTCAATTACTCTCCTCTTGCATGGGTCTCCTTCTCTCATAACATGGGTAACCTAAAAACTTTGATCCAAAAGTAAATGTAAACCATCAAGTGCAAATTCTAGTTACACATTCTAAACTAGATTTGATATTTTTAACTGGCTTGATGTACGAAGTAGAAAACTGCAAATTCTACATAATATCTGATGGTGACACAATAGAAGTGTTTTTATTTTCTTTTATCCACTTGTTTCTGTTGTCATTGATTAGACTAGATCTGATTATGATCTATACATTCCTCCCTTATTATAAATGTATCTTTTTCTATATAAATAAAATTTATTTGGTGTTCACAGATTGACATTCCTCTCTTACTATTAATGTATCCTTTTCTATATTAATAAAATTTCTTTGGTGTTCACAGATTGATTTTGATGCTAAAGTATCTCAAGAAAAGAAAATAGAAGAGGAAGCATGAGAAAGCAGAGATAGACGACCAAAGCTTCCTTGAATTACAAGAAAACATTTGGAGTAACTTATTATGGAAAGATGAAGATGTTGGGCTCATCTTATTTATGGAAGTAACTTACTATGATTGTATGTATGTATGCATTACTAATTTACTATTGCATTTAGTCGTCTGTGCTTAGTCGCGATAGTTTCCTAAATGCTAGAATGTTCTAATGTTCAAGCAAGCGGTTCTGTTGAGTCATTTTGGAAACAAACAGGATTTGACGCTTTAACTCTTTCTTAAGGTTAAGGACATACTATTTGTAGTTTTTTTCTACTTATTGTACTTCTATATCTTGATTATTCAAGTGTTTTTGGCTTTGCAGCTAATAAATCTGAAAGTATTCAGATTATACTTTTGAGTAATTTAGGATGAAGGTCTGAAATGAAAAAACATTATCAAAATCGAGATATAGATATTGTTGGGTGGAACATCCACAATGTATGATTAGAATTTCCATATGCTCTTGCATAACACTAACTATATAAGCTATAAAGTGTTTTGACATATTTCATACACTAACATAAGTGGTTGGATCTTTTAAGAGCTAATAATACAAATCAAGCATGACAACATTGCATATCAATTTTGGGTGATCGGAAAGAAATTTTCAAGAATATGGGTCTTGTACACATTTTAGCTTCTCTTTAAAAATTAATTGTTTTATTTATATACTTACCCCCTTTTGTTTATGTCAATTTGAGAATAACCCCCTTAACAATCTCTCTCAAAACTCAAATCTCTTCCAACTAAATATGCAATTAAGGTAAGGGCAAATTTCTTCCGACTAAATATGCAATTTAAGTAAGTGCGAATTAATTGCATGTAATTTCGACCTGATTGGAGTTGATCAAAGCAGAATCAGCGCAATCTATACTATGGATTTTAAATTTGAATGTTCTAAAGTTAGGGTTCATAAGAATTTGGGAAAATTTTAAATTGATATAATCTAGAAAATTTGGGGTCATTAATGAGCAATTAACATCAAATTCAGTTAACATTTACGCTTAATTGGAGTTGATTGAATGAGTATCAAGGCGTTGTATGAATTCTAAATTCTAACATCATAAGTTAGGTTTTAATATGATTTTGGGGGTCTCAAAAATTGATATAATTTGGGATAATTGGACACATTTATGAGCAGTTGACTTCAAATTGGTTGACAATTATGCTTAATTGGAGTTTTGCATGTATGTATCTTAAATTTTGAATCTTCAAAGTTAGGGTTTGTATGAATTAAAGGAATTTTAAGAATAGATATTATTTGAAAATAAATTCATTTATGAGCATTTTACTTCAAATAGAGTAATAGACTAACAAGTTTGCTTATTATTTGATGCATATATAGGCTATGTAAAACCATTAATTAACTTCCAATGGAGTAATAAAATTTGAAAAATCCCCAAATTCTAGAAACCTTAATTGAATAGAAACAAACTAGAAATTATTGGAGTTTGCAATTGAAAGATTTTTCTTAATACGTCTTGATTTTGTTTACAGATTTATGATGTTTGATGGTGTATTAATGTTAGGCCCTGTTCACTTCACCTTAAAAAAATATTCAGTAAAACTAATTTCAATTCAGTAAAAATAATTTCAATTTAGTAAAATTTAGTAATTGTAAAGAAGAAATATAATAGATAATCATTAAAAATAATTCCAATTACGTAAAAATAATTTAAGTTCAAAAATAATTTTAGTTCAGTAAATATAATTTAAGTTCAACAAGAATAAGGTGAAGTGATTTATCAAAAAAAAAAAAAAAAAAAAGGTGAAGTGAACAAGACCTATATATATATATATTTTTTTTTTTTAAAAGGAAGTGAACAAGACCTTAATTAGTTATTATCTGACAATAAAGTCATTGAGACACCAGACACGCACTAGTCATTGGAAATTCTCTTTATTTAATTTTTTACATAGATCCTTGCAATCTTGGTGTGAAAATCCTCAAAATTATTGTGCTGATATTTCGGAATGTCTAGGTTAGAGGGTGGTAATCGAGATCACGAGCAATATGTACTTGACTCCGTCAAAAGCTTGACTCAACTTCAGACCTTTGCAAGACGAGTTCAACAAGTTCCAACTCAACTTAATAAGCTTGTTAGCAAGTCAATATTTATTTAATTAATTGTGGGACCACTATCAAATTTTCATTATTCATTGAATGCAATTTGGTGCTTACTTTCAATTATAGTTGATACTTTGTATATGAATTACCCACTTAATTCCAAAATGTACATAAAATTAGATACATAGTAATATTAACCCCTTCCGATTTGATTTGAAATATTTGACTTTAATTGGTGCTTATGTTTTCATGAATTCATGATACAATGTTCCGACTCAATAAAAAAAATCAATGATAAGACATGTGCATAAGGACAAGGCATAAAAATACCTATATTTAGCAAGCTAGCGTCTTACCTTGTCTTATGCCAAAGCAAAGGCAACACAAACCCAAGGCAATGCAAGGCCAAAACGAGGTGACAAAGATAAGATAAGATGATAAAGGGTAGATTAAGGCATGAATGACAAGATAATATTAGGCCCGTCTCTTGGGCGGTTCTTTCTGAGCCTCAGAACAGGGCCCCCAAAAAAATCACTGAATCTTAAAAAAAAAAAAAAAAGGGTTAGTTTTCTCATAAATCCCGGCTGCAGTACTACTAATTCTCATGGATTTAATTGCTTCTAATTCTCTTTTTCCCCAAATACAATTAATTCTGTTAATTGTGATTCACATCTTCCCGTAGATTTTTTTTTATTTTATTTTTTTTCCAGCTAGCAAGTAAGAAATAACTATCCAATAATCTATGTCTTTCAAACTATACATTTCAACTTCTCAAACAATCTATCCAAAATAATGGTGTTTAACAACCAATTTTTCTGATATTATACAGAGGCGAATAGGCATAAATAACCCACTCGTAGTCATTTTGTATTTTAATTAATCTCTCTAAACCTACTATTTCTCACGCAATATAATTGTTTTAAGGGTAATGCTAAATATACTCTTGAAAATTGTATAAAATTAGGAATTTATGACAAAAACACGCGCAAATCAATGTAATTAGTGTTTATATTTTTATGATTTCCTAAATTTATACGGTTTTTAAGTATATATTTAATGCTTATATGTAGCCCTGAGGGCTATGTATAACATTTTCCTTGTTTTAATCCACTGCATAAGGGGGAAAAATATACTAATGGAAGCAAACAAGTTCTTTAATTTAGACGTTGGTGATTCTCCAATCCATAATTAAAATCCAGGTTATAAATGTTTTCTTTTTGATGCTCTACTTTTGGTATTATTTTTGTTGGTTATTCTACTATTGTAATTATCATTGTATTTAAAATGACTAGATGAGAATGATATTTGTTACAATAGGGGGCCTAAATTTTCTACTTAGCAGTTAGCACAGGGCCTCTTAATCTCCCGAGACGACCCTGCAAGATATTGTAAGGCATGATGATAAAGGATGGAGCAAGGCATAAATGAGATGATTCCGGGCAGCAAGAAGACCTAGGCCCTTTGAAAACCGCTGAAAGGACCTCGATTCATAATCTTGTTGGGTTAGAAAAATGTTTTATAAAAGCCAAATTCAAAAGTTATTATACATTAACATTATACATGAAAGCCACCTCAATTTATTTAAGACAGAGCCGTCTTGGGAGATAAAGAGGCCCTGTGCTAAGTAGAAAATATTGGGGGGCCCTGTTCTGAGGCTCAGAAAGAACCGCCCAAGAGACGGGCCTGATCTAAGAAACAAAGTTCGTTTATATAAGAGGGTTCAAATTGTATTATACGCTACATAATATAATCATTGAATTATCTATTACAATACTTGTTGTAAAGAAAGAAATTAACATAAGCCTTAAATAGTTAAATACTTAAATCTAGTATAATAATTTGCTAAAGCTACTCTGCAGGAATGTTCAAAAAAGTATAAATATAAATCATTTTAATTGTAATTTATTTTAGGTTATTTAAATTTTCAAATAATCAACCAAAACCTCAATATTATATTTTTTTTTGAAATAAAATTGATTCATAAATAAAGTCATACGACATCTACAAAGAGATTTAGATCTAATGAATACATAATAATTGAATCAAATAAAAACATTCCATAAGCAAAGCTACGATCGTTGTTGCAAATCGTACATTCTTCATACCCTCTTTCATATCGCTGTGATTTACAGCCTTCATTGGCGAGGGGGTCTATCGATCTGTTGTAGCCCTGCAGAAAATTTCCGTCTGATTCGCTAGATTGTAATCGACATATTAACCTCTTTTTCGATCCCGCACAAATTTTTACCCATGAAACAACTCTATAGCAATCCATAAAATAAAAAAGCAAATCTTCCCTCAAAAGAGAGAAGAAAAACCCGGTCTTTCGAAGGAGCCAAATCTTCCTCAAGAAGAAGAAAAACCCTGTCTTTCGAGGGAGAAATATTCCTCCTAGAAGAGGAAGAATTATTATTATAAACCTAAAACAATAGAAAAAGCACACAAAACACAAACAATTGGGGCTTTCCACCGATAAAAATCGATGGAAGCCCCTCCAAAATTCAACAATGGAGGCTAGGGTTTTAGAGAGAGAAGAGAGGAAAGAGAGGCTAGGGTTTTTTGCCTACCTCAATATTATATTTTATACACTCTAAATCAACTAAATCTTATCACATACTTTATACGAAGTATTTGATTAATATTCTCTTAAACTAACTTCATTATCTTAAAATTTGTCTAACTAATTTAATGAGATTTTCCTCGTGTTTTTTTTTTTAAAGAAAAAGAGATTTTTTTTTTTTTTTTTACGAGGGAAAGACTAAAATAGGCAGAGTAAAAGTGTGGAAGAAGTATTTCATATTTCATTGAACCTCCTTCATGAATAAGTTTCACGCATACTCAAAACATTAAGCCATACATGCATGTTTCAACAATCCACACAATCTCTACGTGATGATTTTAAATATTATAGAATCTCACTGCTATTACTGGTACTAGATTGCAGATTCTTAAACCCTAAATAATTCTCCGTTTTTTCTGCTTCAATGTCTGGTTACATTCGAAAATTTGGAAGTTAATGTTGGTGATCATGGAGAAAAGTTTCATTGTAGTAAGAAAAGAAAAGGAGAGGAAGTTCCAAGGGATGATCAACAATGTGAGAGAATATTGAGGTGTGATTGTAGTGAGTCAAGGGACGTAGAATGTGTTATCAACAAATTGTATCATATTTATTTCCGGAGACGGAGAAAAAAGTTTCCTCGGAATCCAGAAATTTAACATATAAAATTGTTCAAAACATAATCTCAGCGAAACCAAAAGAGAATCTCAGTAAGAGTAAAAAAGGAGAAGAAGATAAAGGTTCTGGTGGAGGAAAAGGGTTTGAAATTGATTCGAGCATGTGCTGTCTTTGTCAGAAGACTGACAAGCAAAGAGTGGTTAGGTGCACCAAGTGTAAGACAAAATTGTGTTGCATCCCTCAGGACAGTATAGAAATCGATAGTGAAGAGGAGGAGGATGAGGAAGAGGAGGAGGAAGAAGGAGGAGGAGGAGGAGGAGGAGAAGAGGAGGAGGAAGAAGGAGGAGGAGGAGAGGAGGAGAAGAAGGAAGAAGTCATAGAGGAAGAAGTCGAACAGGAAGAGGAGGAAGAAGTCGATGAGGAAGAGGTGGAAGAAGAAGTTGATGAGGGAGAGGAGGAGGAGGAGGAAGAAGAAGAAGAAGAGGAAGAAGAAGAAGAAGAAGTCGAAGAGGAATATGAAGAAAATGAAAATGTCCAAGGAAAAGAAATAGAAGAGATAGAAGTAGATGAAGAGGAAGAAGATAAAGAAGAGACTCTGAGGAAGAATGAGGGCAGGAAGGGGATGGGCAAGAAGCCTGAAGATAGTATAGCTGAACCTAATGTAGAAAAAAGATCGGAGGGGAATGATGACAATATTAATATTAATAATATATATAGGGACCGTGAAGGAGAACAAGCAGAGTATATTATGAAGGATGAGGAACGATGTTCGAAAAATGACGGGAATTCATGGAGGTGTAGATTACGCAGGGTCAAAGGTCACTCCCTGTGTAAGAAACATCTTGAGAAGAAGAATAACAAGCAGAGGTTTCCTCTATATAATAATAAGCCATGGGTTATGAAGCCTGCAGCTATGAAAAGGCTAGAGAATGGTACACTGGGTGTTTGTAAAAATGGCACTAAGAACAAAGAGATCGAGAAAGATGCACATAATGTTTTGGGGGGAAGGCTAACAAAGGCTAGCAAGAATGCCAAAGCTCCTATTCCAATCCGGGAGAAAAAACTAAAGCCACATAATGTGTATGATGAAAATGTACTACCCCGTACTAGTTACCCCCCAACTAAAGCCACATACCTTTTTTGACGTGTTTTTGGTATTCTATTGTCAGGGGATCAAGATTGATTCGGATATGTGTCATCAGTGCCAGAGGAATGACAAGGGGAGAGTTGTGAGGTGCACTAAGTGCAAGACCAAACGGTTTTGCATTCCATGCACTGGGAATTGGTTCGTTTCTTAATATTTATTGTGCTCCTTATTTAACATGCGTTATCTGATTGAAAAGATATACTTGGAAATTTAATATTAAAATCCCGATTTTCTATCGAGTTCAAATTGTTCCTTTGCATGTTGAAGGTTTTATATTTTTTATATTTTTATATTTTTTTTATTTTTATTTTATATCAATGTTATAGCTCAAATTGTGATTATAAGCATGAGAAAGATCCCCATCATGCAATTGAAAAGTGGCATAAATATGACAAAATTTTCTTCTTGCTTGGTGCACAATTCTTAGTTAGACTCACCTTGCATAGGCTGTTTTTTCCCTTTAGGCAAGGTTCTTTCTGTTTTGTTGGAATCATTTTCTTCTTAATTATCCAGTCATCCTTTTCCAAGCTTTCATGTCAACTAGTCGGGTGATTCTGGGTACATACCTTCGTCTTTTCTGTGCAACTTTAAAATTCAAAGGTATATTATGTGTACCATTCGTAGCATACATAGTACCATTAGAGTCTTATTGATACTGTTAAATACCTCATTGGTACCTTGTAATTTTCCTAGTACATAAAACTCTATTTGTACTACTAGAAAAATATCATGATATATTTATACCATCAAAGCTATTATAATACCATTACACCATCTAATGGTACAATTCATTCACTTAATGGTGTCGTTATTATCTTATGAAAAGTTCACATTACTTACAAAAATACCCCGGTATGTGTTTGCAAATACATACCGGATATGTACCTTTTTTTTCCCTGGAAGCCACTTTTCCATCTTCTTCACCAGCCTCAAGTTCCTCAACAATCAAGCCGCCTGATATTGTCCTTGTATTGCAATTTATTTTGCCACCAGTCTCTGTCAGAGGGCCAGTCTCATTTTTAGCTGGGCTTGAAAGGGTTAAGGCTCCAGTTTCTTTTCTATTCTTTCTTTTCTTCTTAACCTTTTTATCTTCAGTTTGGTGTTCATCAGTAGTATCTCCAGAAACACACCTCTTTCTGCGTAAAGACAAGTTCATAGTCTTAATAAAATCACATCTGAGACATCTATAAAAGACCACAAGCAAAAGCCAAGCATGCAAAAGGAAATACATAAGATCTTTCATGCCACAATTAATCTGATAATGAAGACAAAGAAAACTAGAAATGTGTAGCCTTGCGCCCTTGCCAACTAATAACCCAAATTGGGAGAAACAAAGGTGTACTAAAAGCTAAAGTGTAAATTCTGGACTTTTCAGCAATCTAAAGCCGTGGGAGCAGGCAATGATATGCAGTGATGAGCTACTTTTCATTTACTAAACAGTAGGCATATACAACAAATTCCAGTTATTATATGAATATATGATCATATGTTCTAGTTTTTTTTTATAAGAAAAAAAAAATTAAAGTATTCATTTTAATATTATGGATCTCATTTGTTTCAAAAAAAAAAAAAAAAAAAAAATTATGGATCTCATAACATTACAACATTTTCATGTCCCTTCACATTTTCAAGATTTCGTGACTCAAGTTTTTGTAATCAAGTTTTCATGCTTATCTGCAAACATAATTTACATAACTTCCTCTACTGATGGATAGTACAACACTAACAACACAATAATGTGTCCAATTAAATTTTGAACTGTCAATTAAGAATGTTATTGTTATGTATTTAGATACTCTAAGTTGTAATTAAGAAAGAAATAAGAATTGAAGGCAAAGTTGAATGCTTGTATTGATTGTTAATGGCTTAAGGGATATTACAATAGCTTAGGCTATCAATCTCTCTAGTGACATCAGGTCAAAAATCTCACAAGAGTTCACTCAATTTCTGGATGCCTTTCTTCTTACCACTACTACATACTTATACTAGAGATTGCTAATGGTCAAAGGTGACCTTAAGGCTAACACATGTGATACTTAGCTAAAAAAAGACATAGTAGAAGCTTGGCTGCTTTCTTTCCTTTACTTCTTCTTAATGTGTTTCGTCTTGTTGCATAAGAATGCTTGTGCTTGCTGCTGCCCCTAGTTGTTGTGCTTGCTTGCTCCCCTTTTTGCGCCTCGTGTACACCACCCATGGTGGCTGACTTTTCCCTTTGACCCCATTGACTCGGTCCATAACATCACCTCCCCCTTTTACCTTCACCTTGTCCTCAAGGTGGAAAGCCGGGAATCGATTGTTGATAGCATGAAACTCTTCCCAAGTGGCTTCGAATTCTGGCAGCCCTTCCCAACGAATGAGTACCTCAAGTGTGGCACTTGATCCGAACCCCTTTCGCCTGATTTCCAGCACCTCAGCCGGTTCCACAAACTCCGGAGAAAGTTGCGGCGGAATAGTCGGATTGACTGGTTGGCTGCCGACACCCTTTTTCAATTGCAAAACGTGGAAAACAGGGTGAACGGGTAGTGCTAATTTGTACTCTACCTTGCCCACCTTATCGATTAACGAAAATGGACCATAGAATCTTGCTGCTAACTTGTTGTAGGGTTGTTTGGCCACTGATTTCTGCCGCTACGGCTAGATCTTGAGATACACTTCCTCCCCAATATCAAAACTCACATCCCTTTGCTTCTTGTTGGCGTTATCTTGCATTACTTGTTGTGCCCGATTCAAATTCATTCGCAATTCATCTAGCACCAAGTCCCTCTCTGCCAGTTGCTCTGCCAAATTCGCCACCATTGTAGTGTTTTCTGCCCAACCTCCATAATTTCCGGGGATCTCTTCCATAGACCACCCTAAATGGAGTCATCTTTGTTGAGGTGTGCGGTGATGTGTTGTAAGAGTACTCTGCCCACGGCACCCACTGAGGGCTCGAAGCAAAACATCGGAGGTAAACTTCAAGGCTTTTGTTGACGATTTCGGTCTGGCCGTCTGAGGGTGGTAGGATGTGTTGCGCTTGAGGTGGGTGTTTTGTAGACGGAACAGTTCACTCCAGAATTGCTCATAAACACCCTATCTCGATCAGAAACATTGGTGGTCGGAAAACCGTGAAGCCGCACCACCTCCATAATGAACATGTCTGCCACCTTTAGTGCCGTGTAGGGGTGTTTTAGCCCAATAAAGTGGGCGTATTTAGACAGTCGGTTGACTACCACCAGAACGGAGTCGATTCCCCTTGACCTAGGCAACCCCTCCACGAAATCCATGGAGACGTCCTTGCAAATTGCTTCCGGAATTGGTAGCGGTTGCAATAGCCCGGCCGAACACATGGAGGAAGCCTAATTCCGTTGACACACGTCACACCGCCAGACAAATTTGCCTTCACTCTTTCTCATCCCCGGCCAAAACCACTCCGCGGCAAGGCGGAGGTAGCTCTTCATTCTTGCATGACAGAGCATCTGCAACTCGGTTCGAAGCTCCGGGTTTGTACTAAATTTCAAAGTCGAAACCCACCAATTTTCTCATCTATTTCTGGTATTCCCCATCCACTTCTCTTTTTTGAGTCACATACTTGAGGCTTTGTTGATCGGTCCGAATGATGAACGATCTTCCCAACAAGTACTGGCGCCACTTAGACACGGCCAAAGCTATAGCCATAAACTCTTTTTCATAAATTGACCTTGGCAGAGCTCAAACTCCCAAGAGTTTGCTAAAATATGGAATGGGTCGGTTTTGTTGCATCATGATCGCTCCAACACCATACCCCGAAGCGTCGGATTCCACCACAAACTTCTCCTTGAAATTTGGCATAGCCAAAACCGGGGCCGAAGTCATGGCAGCCTTGAGTTTCTTGAATGCTTGGGTAGCTTCACTTGACCACCCATAACAATCTTTCTTTGATTGGCTAGTAAGCGGCCCCGCAATATGGGCATAATGAGCCACAAATTTACGGTAATAGCCTGTAAGCCCCAAAAATCCCCTCAATTCTTTCAGGTTTTTTGGAATTTCCCAATTAAGGATAGCCTTGATTTTCTCTCCATCCATGGCAACTCCATTTTTGGAAATCACATGGCCCAAGTAGGCCACCTTCAGTTTCCCGAATTCACATTTCTTCAAATTTGCGAATAGATGGCGTTCTTGTAATTTTTGCAACACCAAACGCAAGTGACTCTCATGTTCCCCTTCCCCCTTACTATAAATGAGAATATCATCAAAAAATACAAACACGGATTTTCTCAAGTAAGGTCGAAAGACATCGTTCATGAGAGATTGGAAGGTTGTCGGGGCATTAGTGAGCCCAAACGACATCACCAAAAACTCATAGTGACCCTCATGGGTGCGAAATGCCGTCTTGTGGGTATCTTCGGGCCAAACCCGAATTTGATGGTAACCCGATTTGAGATCCAATTTTGAGAACTTTGTGGCCCCATGAAGCTCATCAAGTAGCTCGTCAATCACCAGTATCAGATATTTATTCGGCACGGTTTCCTTGTTAAGAGCCCGATAATCGACACAAAACCTCCACGATCCATCTTTCTTCTTTACTAGAAAAACCGGGCTAGAACACGGACTAGAGAATGGAATTATGATCCCGACCTCAAGCATCTCTTGAATCAACTTCTCTATTTCATCTTTTTGGGCTTGTAGGTACCTATAGGGCCTCACACTAATTGGGTTGCTGCCCTCCTTCAAATATATGGCATGTTCATGGCCCCTATTAGGTGGTAGCGTAGCCCATTAGGCATTTTGAACACCATATCAAACTCCTTCAGTAAGCCCATCACGTTTTTGGGTTGAGCACAACTTGGGCCCAATTCTTCTCCTTCTAACTTACTGAACTCCACTAAGACCCCTTGTTTCTCCTTACCTAACACCCTTAACATGGCTTTGAGCGATACTTGACATTTCTCCAACGAGGGGTCACCGGTGAGGGTTACCTGCAGCCCACCTACCGTGAATTCATCATGTGTGTCTTCCAATTCGTTGTCACGGATTCGAGTTTTTCGAGCCATTACACCCCTAGGATGACTTCGGCATTTCCCTAAGATAGAGGAACGAAATCCTCATCCACCGTGAATCCTCCCGTCAACTTCACTTGTACCCCCTTACAAACTCCACTCCCTTTCACCGTGTCCCCATTGCCTAAGGCTACCGAATACTCTCCCCCTTGTTGCACCGGCACTCCCTCCTGCTCCACTATTATGGTGGATAAAAAGTTATGAGTTGCCCCGGGATCTATCATAACCACTACCTCACGCCCTTTTACCTCTCCCTTTAGCTTCATCATTTTCGGGTTGGATATTCCTATCACGGAACACAAGGACACTCCCACCGGAATCTCGTAATTAACTCCCTCTTCACTATAACCTAACCCATCGTCCCGTTCTTCATCCCCTTCAAAACTATCACTCACCATCAACACACTAAGCTCCTTTCTTTTGCACCGATACCCTACTCCCCACCTCTCATCACAACGAAAACACAAATTTAACACCCTAGAAATTCTTCCTTTAAAAAACCTGTTTTACTCTTTTAAAAATACGAAATAAGAATTTCTAAGACATTACCGCCACCGTGATAACGGCTAAGGAAATTGTCAAAGATAAAAGAAAAAAAAGAAAATAATACTTACCCCGATATGATTCTTGAGCCTCTTTGTGTGGGAAACTTTTTTGGGGTTTTGAGAGGTATTTATAGAGTAGAGAGTTGGGGTAACTTTTAGGCTCAATAAATAAATGGGCTAATTATAATACATTTGACCCACAAGGGATCAAATGAATGGTTAGGCTTATTTAAATGAAATGGGTTATTCCAATAAGAGTATGTAGAAATAGTGTACATACAATGTTTTAAACAAGGCCCAATAGTTAGTAAACGTTTAACCCAAAATATATATATTACTTTTATAAAACCTTATAATTAAAATACTTTAACCCTTTTAAAATATTTAATTAAAATATTTGAGCCCATAAAATATACTTTATAGATACTTAAATACTTTATAAAAATACATAAAAATACGGAGTATTACAATAAACCCTTAGCTCGTCGTTCTTGATATTCCGACTTCGTCAACCGTCTTGTGCCACCCGCCGTCTTGCTAGACCCTCCGTAACCTGGCTGGGCCATGTTCACGGATCCTTGAGATTCAGGTGCCTTGGGCCACACCTTTAGGCTGGGTATATGACAGGCTAAATTCGTATCACCTAATCAAAAGTAATTCCTAAGTCCTCTAATTAATGTAGATAGGGAATTAGTCCACACGAGTAATCATTTATTGTTAGATTTAATTATGCGTGAGTAGTTTCCACCGCCCTCCTCCGCCGTCATCCTCGCGGTTCCAGCGGTTCTCTCCGCGAAACGTCGATTGTTCGGCTTCCTCCTCACGATGGGGTTTCCGAGGCGACTTCGGAGCGCCGGCCACCAAGTTGCGCAACTCTTGTTGGAACTTTAACTGGTCCGACTTGTCTCTGGTACACTAGGCGAAAATATGAATTGGCCACCGGTTCAAAACCCCCCAAGGCCACCGATTTTGAACCGGTGGTCATTTGGGGGGTGGCAATAAACCGAAGCAAGGCCACCGGTTAACCGGTGGCAATAACACTTCCCGCATTTTATTTTTTTTGGTATTAATAAGTATTGCCACCGGTTTGTAGGTGGAACCGGTGGCAATAATGCCCAAAAAAACAATTTTTTTTTTTTCAATTTTTTCACTTAAAAATCAAGAGACAATTACATATAATTGTAATAAACATCTTTTTTTTTACAAAAAATTTAAACACAATTAAAAATCAAAATCTGCAAAAAAAATCTGCCAAAATATATTGAACCCAGAAATATATTATAATCACTTGAAATATATTATTACATGCAAAAGAACAAAAATTACAACATAAAAATAAAAAGAAAAAAAAATTACAAAATCAAAAAAAGAAAATTACAACATCAAAATCAAAAATCAACATCTTCAATCTTCACAATCATAAACTAATACCTACATGAATAAATACACCAAATTAAAATTAATAAAATCACATAAGAAACTGCAAAGAAAATTAAAAAAAAAAAAAAGAAGAACACTTAACCCAGAAATTAAACCCATAACCTACGACCCACAACCTACCACCCACGACCCACAACCCAATACCCACAACCCACAACTTTACCACCTAAAACCACCCACCTCCCACAAACCTCCCACCTAAAACCACCTGACCGTACCCCCACCAAACCCATTCAAACCCAGATCTACCCACCTAAACAACCAACCTTGACCGAACCCACACTCCTCCAACCCACCCACCTAAAACCCTCAACACGTAAGACCACCACCGCCGAACCGACAATCAAACCCACCAACCTAACACCATCCAAAAATTTAATAAAAAAATCAAAAGCAAAAATATTAAAACGAACCTTAAAAGTTAAAAAAGCTTCGAAATTCTCTCGAACTTGGTTTAATAAGGTCAAATTCGGCCATAAAAACGCTAGATCTAGCATTTTCATGGTGGAATTTGACCTTGAAAACCATTAATTTGCCTAAAGCTATCACCACAAATGCGTGAGAAAAGAGGGATGTTGTTGATGAAGGTCTTCGGCGGTGGTTGGTGGCGGTGGTGGTAGTGGCCGTTGAGGGGAAAGAAGAGGAGGGCAACGAGAGAGAAGGAGAGAGGGGGGTGAGTTCGCAGGAGAGATAGAGAAGGAGAGGAGAGAGAAAGAGATAGGTGAAAGGAGGAGAGGAGGATCGCAGGAGAGAGGAGAGGAGAGGAGAGAGAGAAAGAGACAGGAGAGAGAAGGAGGAGAGGGGAGAGTGAAGGAGAGAGGCTGAGTGAGAGGAGAGTGTTAGGGTTAGGGGTTTATAAAGGGGGGCGTTTTTTTTTAAAACTAAACCGGTGGGTTTAATATTTTCCCCACCGGTTTGGTTTGAACCGGTGGCAATACTAATCCCTCAAAATCCCGCCCATTTTCCCCTTACTTTTTCCCACCGGTTTTCGAAAACCGGTGGCCATTGAGCGGTGCCTTTTTGCATTTTTCTACTAGTGGTAGGAGCTATCTCGTAGTCCGTACGAAATTTATCAAACCTCCCTTCGAGTTTATGGACTGCATCCTCCATCGACTTCTTCACCACCTCCACGTAAGCGCGCAACTTCTCAGCTACCTCTGTGAGTTGCGTCTCCACCCCAGCAATCCGTCCCTCCATTTGTTCGACCCTCGGGGTAAGAGCTGAAACCATTTTTTTTTTAACTGGTGTTTTCCGGTGACAGTGGTCGCAGGAACACCGCTATGATACCACTTGTTATGTATTGAGATACTCTTAGTTGTAATTAAGAAAGAAATAAGAATAGAAGGCAAATTTGAATGCTTATATTGATTGTTAATGGCTTAAGGGATATTACAATAGCTTTAGGCTATCAATCTCTCTAGTGACTTGAGGTCACAAATCTCACAAGAGTTCACTCAATTTCTAGAAGCCTTTCTTCTTACTACTACTACATACTTATACTAGAGATTGCTAATGGTCAAAGGTGACCTTAAGGCTAACACATGTGATACTTAGTTAAAATAGAAAGACAATAAAAGACATAGTATAAGCTTGGTTGCTTTCTTTCCTTCTCTTCTTTTTAATGGGTTTCGTCCTGTTGCATAAGAATGCTTGTGCTTGCTGCGGTTGAATTAATAAATAGAGATGAGATAAGAGAAAGAATAATAAAAATTTGTATTTAATACATTGAAAAAAGTAGTACATGACAACATATATATAGTGCAAAATAACTAAGCTATAAGTAAGGAACAGGATCTCATGATCATAGATCATGCTAACATTAACCCACTACTATTATGACTCCACTAACACAACTAATACTTAATAGAGCATATTCCTATACACTATTAGGAGTTAACTAACCACTAACAATTTGAAGCAAATAATCCAACACACCCCCTTGCTTCAAATTGGATTACAATGACTATTCGATTTTCACGTTTAACCTCGACGAAATTTACTTTTGCTTTTATAGCACTTTGTGATGCACATCTCATCACCCACACAATTTTGTTGGAGCACATTATCATCAATGCCTTACTGGCTTACTTAGCACCTATCTCCGTACACTAAACCTTGATATTTTTTTGTTGATAGGTCCTTTGACTCCAATATAGCGGTAACGACATGCTTATAATTTTTTTTCTTTGCTAAGACATCTTAAAACTTTACTCACAATAGTCTCATTAGTGATGGAATCACCATAGATTCTCATCTGACTTACAATTCCTAACACTCTTGATAAAAAAGTTTGAACAGACTCTTTACTTTGCATAGCCATACTCTCAAAACTACTATGTAAAGTTTGTAGTTTGACAGCAATCACCTTTTTGTTACCAAAAAACTCTTGTTTAAGAATATCCCACGCTTGTTTGGCGGTTGACGCAGCGGAAATTCGCGGGAAAACTTCATCACTCAATGTTTATTGGGTGAAAAATAGGGCCTTCGCATCCTTATTTCGACTTTCTCAAAGACTTTGGCTTGGTTCAACCGGTGGCTCTACCGGTTCAATGTAGCCGTGCTCCACCATATCCCAAAGCTCTTGGGACTTGAACAAAGTTTTCATCTTCAAACTCCACTAATGATAGTTTTCACCCTTGAATATTGGAATCAAGGGTTGCGACGACGAATTCATACATTAACTGACATAGTTACACTCACTGTGTTTAGTACTCAAACAACTCACAACAATTTTTTGCTTCTCTCACGACTCACGACTTTTTTTAATTTTAATAAGGCCTAGGATTGAACCACCGGCTCGAATACCATGTTAAAGTCAAAAAATATCAAAAGGCTAATAAACGAAAGTAGCAAGAGGAGAAAATGATAATGCTAATTGTATATTCCACTCAATGCAAGTTACACAATTTATAGGAAACATAGTTAACAAACTAAGCCTAAGAATTAGGGGATAATCCCAAAATTGGTTTATTTCCAAAAGGAAAAATGGAAACTAAAAATCCAGCCTTTGTGCGGTCTGGCAATAAAAATCCAACCTTCCATTAATCTAAAAAAAATCCAACCTTTATACCCCACCTTCTTTGACATATCCATTTAACCTTGAACCTGTTAAACAGGTTAATTTTTTTTTTTTCCCTTTTTTTTCTTTCTCCTTCATCCTTCCTTTCTCTTTCCTTCTCCTCCATATTTTCCGGTCACCGACCACAACCACCCAACCACGACCACCCAGAACCCAACCACGACCAACCTAACCTCTCCCCCCCCCCCCCAAAATTCGAGCCACCCAACCACGACCACCCAGAACCCAACCACGACCACCCTAACCCCTCCCCCCCAAAATTCGAGCCACCCTAACCCCTCCCCCCCCCCCTTAAAATTCGAGCCACCCAACCCCCTCTCATGTAATCCCCCATGATTTTGTAATTATAATAATTATATTTTATTATTAATTATATGATTATTTTACTATAATTGTATAATTTTATAAATATTTCAAAAATAATAAATTAGTTTTAAGCTATTTAGCCATTACTAACTACTGACAATAATCAAGATACCCGTACAAATTAAGAGCCTAGTCCAAGTTAACTCAAAGCCCAACTTTACACCTTATTCCTAAACTTTGGTATATATTTGGGCCTAAACAAATTATCCTAATTGCATTTGGATTAGGAAACCCCACAAACCCACTTCTTATTACTTATACCCACTTAAACTTTTTCCCCTTCTTCAAAATCTCAATCTTACGTACAAAAAAAAACCCCAACTTTTTTCCCCTTTGCTTCTCTGCTTTCACGATCAAACAGAAGAAAAAAAAAATTGAAGCTGCTGCCACCGCACCACCACCGGCGACCACCTGCTGCCACGCTGCCGATCACCGCACACCAGGCAGCCATCATTCTTCTTGTTCTTCTTCTTCTTCCCTTGTTAATTTAATTCAAGTTTTAACCTTTATTATGTTTTTGTTCTTAAGTTGTTATTATTATGATTTAATTATGCTTATAAAGTGTAAAAGACTACAAATTTATAAATTATACTATGTCTAATTTATGGCATAAAATTTCAGATTTGGTTTGATTAAGAATTAAGGGTTTAAACCTTGATTTTTCATGGTTTTAGGGTTTAAAACGTATTGATTAAGTCAATTAATTATATTATGTTTAATTTATGCTAAAGCTTAATTATTTTGATTATAAAGAAAATTTCAGATTTATTAAAGTTTTAATTTTGGGTTTAAATTGTATTAGTTTCATATTTTTATGTTTATAATCTCATAGAACAATGTTTGTGGGTATTTTATGATTTAAAAAGCTTTGAACTTTAAAGTCTAATATCAAGAATAAATTTTCAGATTTATTTACTTACTTCAAAGCTGCTGGAATTTTATGTTATACACTATATTTTCACAATTTTAACATATAAACGTATAGTTGGGATGTTATATTATTAATATTAACTAATGAGAATAATTTAGGAAAAATTGCTCCCATAAATCCCAACTTTCTCTCGTCCGCCGAAATTAATCCCTACTTTTGATTATTATCTATTGCACCCAACTTTAGGGGTGATTAATTTTCGTTGCACCCATTTTACCTGGAACCTGATTAGAAGGTCACCTTTTTGTGGGTTGAGAGGTTTCCCACTTTTGTTAGTGCCACGTCAGTTTTCCCTCCCAACTACTCTCATTACTCTCTCTGCTACTCCCTCCCTTTTCATTAACTCCTTCAATTCGTACAACAGAGCATAAAAAAAAAAAAAACTCAAATTGACGCCATTATTGAAGCTTCAACCACAATTGTACTTGGGGAAACGTGACAATCGTTGATTTCTGAGAAGGATAAGCACCAATAGTCGTTGGGAAAGTGTCGAATTTCCAATTTAGGTAAGTGTTTGAACCCTAATCTTTCGCTTCATTTCTGATGAATTTGTGCTTAAATTACGTATATTGTCGTGAAACCCTAATTAATTAAACTGGGACATGACTAATTTGAGTAATGAGATGATATTTGTTTGAGAGATATGCATGCGAATTGTTGTGTGTTTGTAATACTGGGTGTTTTGTTGTTGTTGGTTTGACTGTTTAAATTCGAACCCTAAATGCCTTGATTTAGTGTAGTGTTGGTTATAATGTAATTGCTTTTAAATTAGGTATGGCTCCAAATGAATTTACCTTGAAAATGTGGCATGGAGGAGTGTTTCAACATCTTGACAATGGTGAATTGTGTTATATGAATGGTAAAGGTAGAACCTTTAATGTAAACCCTGATCAGTTGTGTGCTTATTATCTGATGGAATTGGTTATGAGGTGTGGGAAGTATAAGGATAGAGTACAGGGGTTTATGTACTTAGTTCCAGGATTGAGTTTGACAGGTGGGTTGAGGAGAGTTGATGATGATGACAGTATGAGGGAGATGATAGATGTGTCACTTAATAATAGAGTTGTTGATGTGTATGTTGTGCATGGTCAAATGACCCAATACTCTTCCCAAAAGAGAAACAACCTACCTCATCAAAAAACACAAAAATTGTGAGAACCAAAAAACTAACTGTGAAGAGGGGACCACAAGTGAGAGCAATTCCAAGGAACAAAAGTCAGCCTCCCTTGACTATGTCTGAGCCTTCCCAAAATACCCTTGACAGCTTATTAAATGAAAAAGAAGATGCTCCAATTCTTGTTGTTGCCATTCCACCCACCAATACTGTACCAAACCAAAGTACTCTCAAAGTGAAATATGTTATAAACCCTAATTCAGACTTGGAAAAAGCATATCCCACAGCACCTACTTCTCCTTCACCTTCACAAATCAACTCTGAACTAGTGAACAGTTATGAATGGGAAGATGCAAGACCTGATAACCCCATTCCTTTACATGAGTTGATTCCAACAGTTAGTTTTGATAGTGACAGAGAGGATCCACCCTACCAGCCACCAGAACCAGAAGTAGAGGTCAACAAAGGGAAAGGGCCAGCTACAGACAAAGGGAAAGGGGTAGAGTCAAGCAAAGGGAAAGGGGTAACTGTAGACAAAGGGAAAAGACCAGCAACTTTTTTTGGTGAGGTGTACTCAGATGTGGAAAGTGATGATGCAGAGGAACCTGGGCAGGGTGATGACCTAGATGCTGAAGTAACAGAACAGGTGCAAGGGTTGGATGACTTAGAGGTAGAAGAGAGGGAGGAGATATTGGATGAGGAATATGAGTCAGAAACTGATGATGAGGAGTACAGTTTAGCTAGGCAAAGGGTTAAAGATGCAACTGCAAAGTTAATTGACAATGCTAGGAGAATCCAGAGGGAGACAGTTCAGTGGCTGAATACAGACAAGGAGGGAGAGCTAGGGGCAGAGGTTGGTGAGGGGACAACAACTGAGGTTGGTGAGGGGAGAGCAACTGATGTTGGTGAGGGGGGAGCAACTGAGGTGGGTGAGGGGACAGCAACTCAGGTTGGTGAGGGTTTTAGGCCCTAGAGTGACTATGAGCAGAGTGATGAGGAGGTGCATACTCCACCTGACAGTGGTGAAGAGGAGTTAGAACCAGGAAAGAGAAGAAAGGCCAACAGATCAGTGTCACTTGCACACACAGATTTTGGGACTTTCAAATGGGAAGTGGAGCAGAGATTTGCTAACAGATCTGAGTTTAGGGCAGCAGTAGCTAAGTATGGGATTCTGCAGGGTAGGGATGTTTATTTCAAAGTGAGTGACAGTGGAAGGCAACAAAGAACTGGTGTTTGCTGTGTAGATGGGTGCCCATTTTATGTGTATGCTTCATGGGACAGTAGGAGGGCTTGTATAGTTGTGAAGACTGTGAGAGGTGAACATTGGTGTCAGAGGAACATGAAGAGGAATAGGCAGCTAAAGTCAAGTTGGGTAGCTGGCCAGTTCCTTGAGGTATTCAAGACAAGGCCTCACTGGCCTGCAAAGGAAATCCAAGAGTGTGTAAGGAAAGCATTCAAAATGTTGGTGAGTAGGGACTTTGCTTACAAGATTAAGTACCAGGCACATAGAATGTTGCATGGTTCTATGCATGATCATTACAACAAGCTGGGTAGGTACATGGCTGCATTGCATAGAACCAGCCCTGGTACTAGGTTGGAGTTAGTCACAGATTCTGACAAAGAGCCTCCAATTTTTAAGAGGCTCTTTGTATGCTTTGAAGGGGTGAAGGTGGGGTGGCAGGAGGGTTGTAGGAAGGTGCTTGCAGTGGATGCTTGCTTCATAAAGACCTTTTTGGGGGGTCAGCTTCTGTCAGCTGTGGGAAGAGACAGCAATGACCAGATGTACCCTGTTTGTTGGGCCATTGTTGAAGGTGAGAACAATGACTCTTGGGAGTGGTTCTTCAAGCAAATGCAGAGTACTCTGGATCTGAAGGATGGGGAAGGCATGGCAATCATCTTAGATGAGCATCAGGTTTGATCTATTGCTTTACTTTGCTTACTTGCATAAGTTTTCCTTGAATTCAAACATGTTTAACTCCTAGTTCATGTACAGAGCATCTTGCATGGAGTGTCAACTGTGTTGCCAAATGCAGAGCACAGGCATTGTGCAAGACATATCTTTGCACATTGGCACAAGACATATAGGGGAGATGAACTTAAACTGCTTTTTTGGAGGATAGCTAAGGCATAAAGCATGGCTGACTATGAGGAGAACCTTGAGAAGTTAGGAAAGGTGAATGTGGATGCCATGAATGCTTTCATTGGCTACAACCCTAAGCTGTTTTGTAGGGCATTCCTGAAACCTGACATCAAAACAGATGCCATTACAAGTAACATTGCTGAGACTTTTAATGGCTATATCATACAAGCCAGGACAAAGCATTTGTTGTACTGCCTAGAGGACATCAGAACTGCTTTGATGCAGAGGCTAGTGGTGAAGAGGCAGCAAATGATGAAAGCCACAACAATGCTTTGTCCAAGAATTCAAGCAAAATTGGAAATTGAAAAGCAAAAGGCAGCTGAGTGTGAAGTCATGCCATCATCTGAGACCCTATTCAATGTGTCATACTACTTGGATCAACTTGTAGTGAACTTGGAGACAAGGAGCTGCACATGCAGGAAATGGGATATGCTTGGTATCCCATGTTGCCATACAGTGGCTTCTATCTACTACATCAGACAAGAAGCTGAGCAATATGTTGATGAATGCTACCACAAGGCAACCTACCTCAAAGCATATGCAGGTATACAAATCACTTTTCCTTGCACTTTGTATTTATTTGTGAACTTAGTATGTAATTTAAAATTTTGGGTTGTTGGTTGTATGGTCTAGGATCTATCCCCCCATGTGAAGGGGAAAGGCATTGGCCTAAGGTCTCCCAGCCAATTGACCCACCTCCAATTAAAATTGGACCTGGGAGACCTAGGAAGAACAGGATCAAGGATCCTTTTGAAAATCCCAAAAAGGCTGGAACCATCACTAAGAATGGAGTTGAAATGACATGCTCCATATGCCACACCAAGGGACATAATAAAAGGAAGTGTCCTGAGAAAGACACTAGGCAACCCCCTCCCCCACCTGCTAAGAAACCTAGAGGGAGGCCAAAGAAGCAAACAGTAGTTGCAGAAGCTACAACAGCTGCTCAGGCTGCACCATCAACTGCACACCACTCAATGAAAGTTCAACCTACTCAACTAGGTAGAGGTGGCAGGATGATTCACATGGGAAGGGGTTCTAGAGGTGGCAGGGCAGGCTCTAGCTCTGGTGCTGGTGCTGCAAGGGGGGCTGGTGCAGCAAGGGGAAGGGGAAGGGGCAGAGGTAGGGGCAGGAACCAGCTACCTGTTGGTGTAGGTGTGTTGTTTGCACCTGATGGATCAGCAATAACTTCAATAAGTGTACAAGTTTGTAACCTTTTTTTTTTAATTTTTTCCTAACACTTTGTCCAATTTTCTAATGTTCTATGGTATGCCCTGTTTGCAGGTGAGATCAACAAGGTCCAGGTCAGGGGCAACTGGAGATGCTGCAAGGCCAGGGCACAGATCAGCAATGGCTTGGTTCCAGATGAGTCAGTCCAGCCAGAACTCAACCCTGCATCAGCCAACCCAGTAATGGATGGATGTCTCACTTAGGCATAGCTAGCTATAAAACTCTATTTTCATCAACTCTTGGGTGACATTGTTGTGTTGTCTCATAATTTGCAAACAATGTTTATGTGTAGTGTATTTTGCAACCAATGACTTGTAATATTTTGCACTCATGCTGTCTTTTGGACACAATCACTATGCATGGTAATATTTTGCACTATGCAATTACTTGCAAATTATGAATTGGAAATGCTATTCACAACATTGTTTATTTATTCATTACTTGAGAATCATACATTAGATTGGTAAGGTGACTAATAAACAACACCTAACATTACCCCTAAATAAAGCCACCAAAACCACCATAACCATTACATACTCAAGTTCAAGCTTTCAAATAAACTAGAAACATTGCAAAGAATATCCAAGACACAAAGAGTGCAACTGAGAAATTTTTTTCATTTCTTGTAGCCTTCATTAGTTCAATCCTAGTGTGGGAGAGCTCCATTTTTGTATCATTCAACTCCTCTGTCTTCATGTCCAATTTCTTCTCAACAATCTTCAATTTCTCTTTCATGAAATCTACTTCCATCTCCTTCTCAGCAAGAGTAGTGTCTTTTTCAAAGAGCTTAAATCGCAAATCAGCATCAATTCCATTTGTGACATTAACCCACTGGAAAAACCCACAATCACCAACCTGCAAAAGTTAAACCCCCAATTCAATTGAAATCACAAACCCTAATTCATATACTTCCACACAATAATTGTATATGAATGACAAATTAAACTCACAGGCCAATTAGGGCAGCCAAAGAACTTCATCCCTGCGTTATCACCGCTTTTCGCCATTCGCACCACCGCAAATGCGCCACATCTGCACTTCAATCTTGCAGACATCAACCCACCACCCCTTGAAGAAGAAGATCCACTTGATATAGGAAATAAATGGTGAAATTCGTGATCCTTTACAAAGAAAAGGGGAGTAAGAATGGAGAACGAGGTATTTTTTTTAGAACAGAGAAGAGACAAGGGTCTTTGTTTAAGAAAGAGAAGGGAAAAGTCAACCCTTGTAACATGAAATAAAAAAAAAGAACCGTTGAGATACCACGTCATCAGTTTACAGGCTACAGCAGGTTGCTTAACTTGTAGGGTGCAACGAAAATTAATCACCCCTAAAGTTGGGTGCAATAGATAATAATCAAAAGTAGGGATTAATTTCGGCGGACGAGAGAAAGTTGGGATTTATGGGAGAAATTTTTCCAATAATTTAAAGGCTTTATTTTGATGATTTGAGAGGTTTTAAAGTAGTTTGGTATTGCTGTAAATTTATTTGCTTGGGTGTTGAGTTAGTTTTTGTTATTTGGTTTAGGAGAGGAGTTCATAGAAGGTGACTTCTAGTTGCTAAAGTGGTCAACTAATTCGTTTATTCAAGGTACGTACGAATTACGAAACCTTGCCTTTAGAAGCATGTTTAGGAACAAAAAGAGAACATAGTATCATGTATAGAGAAGACGGGGAATAATTGTTTGGTTATACATTGTGATATCCGTATGATGTGCACTATATTACTTTGCAAATATTATTTATGCATTAACTTTGCAAGATGTGCTTAGAAGCAAAGGTATGTAAATACGTGGAATGATTTATTTATTACTCATTCATGATTATTAAAAAAAATGAGTAAAAGAAGAATTCAAGTCTTATAAGACGAGGTTAAGGTTTTGGGGTGTCTTATGCACTCAAGGTGTTCATACACCGAGGTAGTTAAAGGAATACATAATAAATGTTGCTTGTCACTAATAAATCAAGAATTGAAATTGGAAAGTTGTTTTACTTGATTGAATTAATAATGGATTGATTGTATTGTATGCATGTGAGTCATCACCAAGTTTAAACCTGTAAATCACGTAAAGTGCAAGATGGATGAGCAATAAAACTCTAGATTGGTGCACTTCTGGAGTAATTACAATCAGGGGTTGGGGTACATGGGGTATTAGCCGTGTACTTTTCTCGAGGCTGTCTGATCTACGAGTCTCTATTTCAAATATTTTTTTTTCAAAACTAGGAGTTAGGTGAGATCTCATACTAACTACGGTCACGGAGTCACGCCCGTGGTCGTTGGATGTTTATTGATGTTTCCAAAAGGAGGCATGGGGTTTTCTTTATTGATGTTCCAAATGGAGCATGGGTTGGACAACCTTGTCTATTGCTTAATCCAATGAATGATATAAAACGAGTTAACTACTATTAATTAGTGAAGTCCTAGTAAATTGATAGTTGAGTCGTGTGTTGAGTCTATAATTTAATGATGCATGATGATTGATTATTAGTAGCATGTTAGGTATTTCTTAATTTATTTCGCAGCTTATATGTACTCAGCTTTGCTGATTGCGTGCTTTTGTGTGTGTTTTTCTTTGGTCATGGCCTTCGCCTTTCAATGACCCTGTGACGATCCAATTTTTACACTTGTAATATTGGGGAGCAGATTAACCACAGGTTCTTACACATGCAGCATCCGCATCAGGGTTGTGGGATTTTTGAGTGGAGAGTTGTTTATTGTTCGCAGTTTATTTCTTTTTATAGGTTTGAATTTATTTTAAACTCGGTTTTATTTTTTTTCTACTTCTACTAGTTTGGATTTTGAATAAGGGCCTTAACAGTTCCAACTTGTAGCACTTAATTTGGTTTTATTCGTTGGTTTTGAAATTTATTTATAACTGATTTAGTATTTCCGCTGCTAATTTCTGATATAGCCTTAACGTTTGAACACGTGGCGGTAGCACGCCAGTAATTCTCTTGAATTTTGTTCAGGGTATTCACAGGTTTAAAGAGAGAATTATTGGGGTGTTACATCTCCCATGAAAACCGACCACCCTAACAGCCAGAGAGGCTCACCAGCCCGGTAGAGTCAGCCCGCAGGGCTGACCAGGCTGAATCCTCCACGTAGGAGATAGTACACCTATAAATAGAGGGCAAAGTACAACGGAAAAGAGGTTAGACACTCAAGTTATTATACTTTCTATATCTCTCTAAGTACACTTTCTCTCTCTAAACACTCTCTAACTTAAGCTTCGGAGGGGGGTTCCTCGAGCCACCCCCGAGGGCAGTTTACGTGTGCTGCCATGTGTAGGTTGTTGACGGGACCCAGCTCACCCAGCAGAACCCTTGGATCCACACCTGGAATAATTGGCGCTAGAAGGAGGGGAAGGATCATCTAACCTGAGGTTCACCAACTGAGCTAGGGATTAGTTAACAAACCACCATGGCCGGAGAAGAAGCTGTACAAACACCCATATCCAAAGCCAATGAGACCAACCAAACACCGCAAAAAACACCCTCAGTAACCCTCGATCCAAAAGGATCCACCGGAAATCCCAAATCGACCATCTCATAGAAATCCAACCCCATCGGATCGACATCAGCTGCAGCTAAATTGGCGTCGAAACCAGTCGATCCAACAAGATCCAGTTCCATTTTCAAATACGGAATGCCGTTAACAGGCGCAAATAATGAGCCCGTGGTTTCAGCACCTGTAACCCAGAAACCGCAGCCCGTAAACATGCCAGCCATCCTGCAGAACCTCTCTAAGTGCAGTAAGGAACAGCTGGCAGCAATGACGGCAGTCTTTACCAATATGGATAAGGGAGCAAGCCCGTCACCGACAATGGCAGCTGCGGATCCCGCAGTAAAGAAGCCAGCGCCCCCAGCCCTCACCCCCAAGCAGAAGGAGCTCGTTCAGCTGAGGAAGAAGAAGACACTCCTACTTTCAATCATGGACCAAAACACACAGACCTTCGTCCTACCACAACCAACTACTAACCCACCACCAAAAGAAACCATGCTATCTGAACTCTCTAACTTTGCAGAGTGAATTAAACATACACTAAAACCTACAAAACCAGCCGTATAGAGGAAACACAACCCAACCTCAAACCCACATTGTAATACCCCAAATTTTGTAGTATATTTAGTCAACAGTTTTGATAGTATAAACTTTTAAATTTATAATTTATTTTCGAGTATATATATTAAGTATTTTCTATTTTCAAATTTAATATTTAAAAAAATAAAAATAAAATAAAATAAAAAACAATTTTTTTATAATTTGCAATAAACTCAATTTGAACCGTATCCATCTTCTGAATATTGTAGAGAAATTCAACCTAAGCTTTCTAATATATACATACATACATACATACATATATATATATATATATATATATATATATATATATATATATATATATATATATATATATATATATATATATATACATACATACATATATATATATATATATATATATATATATATATATATATATATATATATATATATATATATATATATATATATATATATATATATATATATCCGAAAGCTGATACAATACCCATCCCTTTCAATTTTTCCCAAGTCGTCATCCCAAACCGATCTTTCATCAATAAGCCATGAGTTTTCTTACTGTGATTCTCTTGGATTAGATTGAGCTTGGCAAATTTGAAACTCTGATTGAACCTTTTCTTGATTTCTTGTTCTACCTACTAAATTTCTTCTTGCTCCTCGTTGAACATCTTAAAATTTACGAATTGGAATTTTTTTTTAAAAGAAAATGGGTTGTTTTCTTTTCTGCCAAAGTAGAAACCTTTGAAGTGTTTTTGGAGTTTTATGCTTGGGATTTGGCGATTTGCAGGCTAAGAATGGAAAAGTTTATTGTGGACCACTTATTTATTTAGTACTCTACACTTCTAAATTTATGATCATAGTTGGCTTATAATTTTATAATAAAAATCTTCTTATTTCTCCAAACTAATTATCAATACAACATATTACAAGAAGTTGTTTAATTACCCACGTACTAGTGTACTACTACTACTAATTTCGTATCATCTATATTAGTCATACTGACTTAGTATTAATGTCTATTATTGTAGACGGAGGCTAATAGGTGAACGTTCCGGAGGTTAATTACCTTGATTTTTTACGCACAATCAAGGTAATTTTCAATGTTCATCATCTTTAGAATTCCGTTAAGAAATTGTTATGAAATATTGTATATCAACTACGTGCTTATGTAATTATATGTGATGAGTGTGTTATCATATAATATTATGGAATCGTATTATATACTAGTTTTTTATTTTGTATACTAGTATATGTATTTTCGAAATATTTGATTATTTGATATTGTATGAGTTTTTAAAATAAATAAATCTTGGAAATTGGATGATTGATTATATGTGATTGATGGTCTATATGTCATATAGGATGACTATGGTCTAATAATACTGAAATTGAAGTATTGTTACTTGGGAATAAATTGATTTGTGCAATTGTTGTGTACAGTGTAATCGGATGATTTAATCTAATAAAATGTACAGTGAAATTTAATCTAAGAATGGAAATGAAACCCGACAGTATTGTAATCTAAGAATGGAAATGAAATTTAATCTAAGAATGGAAATGGAAATGGAAATGTACAGTGAAAGGGTGAAGAACAAATAGCCCGCTAGTAGTTATGGTTGTTACTGACAGGCTAAAGTCGTATCACCTAATCAAAAGTAATTCCTAAAACCACTAACTGAAATATATAGGGAAGTAGGGTCGAATCCACTGAGAAACAATGTTCTTTTATTTCTAATAAATTATTATAATCTAAATTATTAAGTAACCAAATTATTGTTATTTAAAGGAATTATACTACGAAGAATAAAAGTAGGGAGAAATAAAAGTAGGATGAAATCAATGAATAAAAGACCTAGGGCATAGGTTCACCAGTAAATATATTCCAGAGTAAAACATAATAATCAATCATCAATGCATAATTAATCAGATCTCACAGAATTAATTTACCGGTATTAAATCGCATCTTTCGAATCTTGACTTAACCATTTATAAATTAACCTGCCTATTGAAACTAAGCCTAAACATCAATTCTCATCTCTCGAATCTCGAATCAATATTGCATTACTCATACAATTAAACCAGCGCTAATCTAATTGCATAGCATTAAATCAATCAATAGGAAATTAATCAAGCATTGACAATCAACGATAATAAATTACCCCTTCATATTATTTATGAATCCCCACAAACCCTAGAAAGAGAACTACTCGTGCATAATTAAAAATAAACTAATCAAAGCGATTAAAAAAAACATATTTAAAACAATAATTAACCAAACTAAAAGAAAACAGAGAAATAACGAAAATCTAAAGAAATACGAAGAAACAATGAAAACAAACCAATATATGATAAATATAAATGTAATGAAAAGCAGTAAACTTAATTAATGAAAACAAAAATGTAAGGAAAAACTAGGAACCAAAAAGTCAACTTAAACTAATTCTCCAAAAATTAATCTTATGGAAAGTAATCAAAACTAAGACTAATTAAAATCAAGAAAAACGAAAATAAGCTGCTCCTAAAAACTAATACTCCCTCCGTTTCAATATGATAGTCCCACATGGAATCTATCACATAAAATAAGAAAAAGAAGAATATTTGGAATCTAACATTAAAGTAAAAAACAATTCATAAATAGTTTTGCCTTATTTAAACTTTTTTTTTTTTTTTAAGGAAACTGCCAAGTATAATTGCATAATTCAAGGAAATAATTTATTTACTTAGGCTCATGCATCAATGCACAATCATTAATTTAACCTATCATAATTTAATATGTATAAAATAGGAAATAAAAACGAAGTTAAAAGTAGAATACATTCAATATGGGTAGATCTTTTTGAAATGCCCAAAATAGTATATGGGACTAAAAAATTGAAACGGAGGGAGTAATAAAAGCTTGCCTAACTTCTCTAACAACCCAATGATTGGGTTTTATAATTCCCCATCAACCGACCTAAACTGACGCTCGCCCGATCGGACATTGGGCCGCTTCATTCACACCTAGCAAATCTGATAGTGGGCTGCTTGTGTCTTCGTTTGGGCCAATAATTTAAGTGTCATTTTATGGTTCGTGGCCTCATTACTTGGTCAGATATTTCCTTCTTCTTCATATATCTTAGACTTGTAATAATACGAAGTATTATACTTACGAACCGAACAGAAAATTTTACACTACACCCCGGTGTAGCTTCTGCTACCTACACCCCCCCTCCCCAAGTGACGTCATTTTGCACATATAATATTTCAAAACTGAACATATTTTATTAATAGTTGTAAATGAACATACAATTATTTATAATTGAACATTTAATTAAGGAGCATTATTATAGATGAAAAATGTATAAAATTTATAATTTTGTACTTGTTATTGAAAATTTTTGAAGGTAGCACACACTCCTTATTGTAATTGTAAGAATCATTTCCATGAAAACTACAACATAGCACACACTCTTATTGAAATTCCTTATTAAATTTGTTAAAATAACTAATTCATGATATAATTGGGTGCTTTAATTAGTAGTATAAAAATGAACTTTTAAGTATATGCACATATTCATTTTAAAATTAATGCATTTACTTGTTGATCATGAATAAGAATGAAAATGAACATTTATCAATACGTAAATTAACATTTATATATATTGAAAATGAACATTTATCAATACGTAAATTAACATTTATCATCTATTAAAATGTGATTGATGTTATACTAACATATAAATGAACATTTAACAAAATGAAAATGAACATTCATAAAAATAAAATAAAAAATTAAAGAAATAATAATAATAATAATAAAAATAACTGCGAACTATAATCTTTGTTTCTTTTCTCTGAAACGGTTTCCTTCGCTCTGCAAACAAAACTGAAGAATGTACAGATATAATTTATTATTCAATAAAAATTGCTAAGATTATAGTACTCCCTCCGTTTCAATATGATAGTCCCATATGGAATCAATCATATAAAATAAGAAAAGGGGAATATTTGGAATCTAGCATTAAAGTAAAGAACAATTCACAAATAGTTTTGCCTTATTAATTTTTTTTTTGAATTTTTTAGGAAAGCATTAGCCATAATTGCATAAATCATGGGAGTAATTTCTTTACTTAGAGTCATTTCATTAATTCACAATCAATTAATCTAAGCAATAAGAATTTATTATGTATAAAATAAGAAATAAAAACTAAGTTAAAAGTAGAATACATTCAATATGGGTAGATCTTTTTGAAACGCCCAAAATAGTATATGGGACTAACAAATTGAAACGGTGGGAGTATAATACTTACATTGATTTACATTACTATATATGTAAATGAACATTATGAATTTCATATATGATCAAAAGATTTTATGGTATGCATAAGTCAGTTTCTCAACTCACATGAATGAATATTTATGCATTTCATAAATGTGCATAACGTATCATAAAAATGAACATTTTTTATTTTGGCATATAAAGTCAAATATAAACTCAAATAGATTCAAATATACAAATGAACATTTATAATTCAGTATATGTTCATATATTACCTCGGAATTGTAGAAATGTTAACATCTATACCATAAGTTTTAATATCTTTTAAAAGTTCTTGATCTACAATAGGAGATTTTTACAATGACTATGTAGTAATATATAAATAAATATTTGTATTAATCATTTATTAACATGTGAATGATTGTATACTAATATATAAATGAACATTTATCGAAATGAATGTTCTTCTCCAAAAAAAACCACTACGAACTAATTTTATTAATTCTTACTTTTCTCCAAATTTTTTTTGATGTTCTTCTCCGAAGCTATTTCCTTCATACTGCAATAAAAAAAAATGAATTACTTCATACTCAAAATTCAAAATGTACTTGTTCAAATTACTAGTTTTAAAACTAAAAATAGTAAATGTTCCTATAACATAATTGCAACAATAAATTATAAAAATTAGGGTTTATACTCTTTTTCGAATTAAATATGAACAAAATCACTTACTCCTTTGAATTTCGACCTTGATTTGTTGAATTATGTAGCAGTTGAACAACTTTTTTGGATAATTTGTCGCAAAGTTTGTTGAAAATTTTGGATTAGAAAATGCTAAAAATGGGTGTAGAGAGAGAAAATGCGGAAAATGGGTGAGGAGAGAGAAAGTGAAAAAAGATAAATGGTGGTTTGATTTTTACTGTACAATTGCAGAAAGTGGGTATATGAGGGAGATTGTTAAACACATCGTTTAGAGGGGGGGTGTAGGGTGTGGTACCTACACTAGGGTCTAGTGTATACCAATCAAACCGAACCCTTAATCAACGAACTAAATTCCTTTAACTCGATCTTGGGCTTTGAATATCCGGTCATAAAATACGATCCGACTCTAATGTCTTCGTATTGGCTCAATAAGCTCATAAATTATCATAAATCTGCAAATTCCTACAAAATAATACCAACTCTACAAAAACACTAGAAAACGTATATTAGTAATAAAAATAGCTCCGCAGAGCTCAAATAAGCACAAATATGACCGTGGGACGCGGAATAAAAATACATATAAAATAGATTCATCAGTTACTAGTTGATTTAAATTAGGAAAAATTAGAAAAAATAATCCCAACTTTGATCAATTTTGGTAGAATAATCCCAACTTTGGATTATTCTAGAATAATCCGAACTTTAGGGGGTCTTCATTTTCTTCAGTCCTAATGACCGGTTACCTGTTGAGAAGGTTAATTTTTTTTTTCTGTTTTTAAAAGCCACGTGTCAGCTTGTCATTGGTCAAAAAAAAATAAATTTAAAAAATAAAATAAATTAAAAATTAAAAATCAAAAATCAAAAATAAAAAAAATAAAAAAAAAATCCCCCCCCCCAAACCACCCGTTCCCCCACCGAAACCACCCCCTCCCACCAGCCCCTCCCCAGCCCCCACCCCGAAACTACCCCCACCCTGCCGGAAAAACCCCCCTTACCCCCCGACCACCACTCCCCACCGTCGAAACACCTCCCCCTCCCTTCCCCACCCACGAAACCCTCCCCCCTCCCCTTCCCCCACCCCGTAAACCCCTCCCCTCTCCCTTCCCCGACCCCGTAAAAACTCCCCTCCCCTTCCCCCATCCTCGAAAACGGCCGGAAATTAAGCCCTCTTGCTGTTTTCGGCCGTTATCGAGGGTGGGGGAAGGGGAGGGGGTAGTTTTTACGGGGTGGGGGAAGGAGGGGAGGGTTTTACAGGGGTGGGGGAATGGAGGGGGAAGGGTTTCGTGGGTGGGGGAAGGGAGGGGGAGGTGTTTCGATGGGTGGGGAATGGTGGTTGGGGGGTGGGGGGAGTTTTCCGGCTGAGTGGGGGGTAATTTCGGGGTGGGGGCTGGGGGAAGGGGTGGTGGAGGGGGTGGTTTAGGTGGGGGGAACGTGGTGTTGGGGGGGATTTTTTTTTTTTTTTTCTGATTTTTGATTTCTGATTTTTTTTTTTTAATTTAATTTTTTTGGACCAATCACAAGCTGACACGTGTCATGTGACCTCTTATTAAAGGTTGTTGACTCTCGTTGACCGGTTAGGGACTGAAGAAAATGAAGACCCCCTAAAGTTCGGATTATTCCAGAATAATCAAAAGTTGGGATTATTCTACCAAAATTGATGAAAGTTGGGATTATTTTTTCTAATTTTTCCTTTAAATTATTGTATATTGATATTAGTCTTCCTCCTAATCGATGGGTATTAGTGAGGGGTGTGCACACTAGGGACATTCTGTTTTATCTTATGGCCATTTGGGGTTATGCGCGACCCTCTGTGAAGTAGGTGGTGACAGGGACTAGTCTCGACTTACTAGCGTTCTCTTTCCCTTTCTTAACTGAAGTAATGGTTGAGTATTATAATGGCTATGAGACTATATTATGTATAAAATGTTTTCAAAATAAATATGTACGTTTTATATTTAACAATATGTATGTTTTATATTTAATATAAAAAGAAAATGTACGTTTTATATTGTTAAGTAAATAAATATGAAATAAATATAAAACGTTCATATTTATTTTGAGACATAATATATGTATGTATGTATTTATTTCATATTTAATATAAAAAGAAAATGTACGTTTTATATTTATTTCGACATATGTATGTTTTATATGAGACATTACTTAACAATATGTATGTTTTCAAAAGTATAGCAAATGTACGTTTTTCTACTAGTGAGAGGAGGAAAAACCTAAAAAAGAGAACAAAGAGAATCAAAATACAGAGAAAACCTCTCATCAAATACTCTAAACTTCTCCAAAGAAATCCTCTCAAATAAAAAATTATATGATAATTTATGAGTGTTATAATTTTTTAATTTTTTTAATAAAGTTATAATTTAATTTGTACATATGAAATATTGGTACTTTATCGAAAATAAAACTCTAAATTAACAATTTTATCTAAAAATTCTATCCAAATTTGATTGAAAATAGAATTCTAAATTAACTTTTTTTATCCTACAAATTGAATTCTATATAATTCTATCCTACGTGGCGCGACACTTGGCAAATCGCGAAAAGTTGGAACGCCAAATGTCGATATCTCGTCGCCTAGCTAAAATTTTAGCTTTATATATTGATTAGAATATATTATAAATAATGGATGTAGTGCTAATTCCTTCGCTACAAAAAAAAAAAAAAAAAAAAAAATAAAATAAAATAAAAACCTAAAGAGAGGAGGAAAAACCTAAAAAAGAGAACAAAGAGAATCAAAATACAGAGAAAACCTCTCATCAAATACTCTAAACTTCTCCAAAGAAATCCTCTCAAAAAAAAAAAATTTATATGATAATTTATGAGGGTTATAATTTTTTTTTTTAATAAAGTTATAATTTAATTTGTACATATGAAATATTGGTACTTTATCGAAAATAAAACTCTAAATTAACAATTTTATCTAAAAATTCTATCCAAATTTGATTGAAAATAGAATTCTAAATTAACTTTTTTTTATCCTACAAATTGAATTCTATATAATTCTATCCTACGTGGTGCGACACTTGGCGAAAAGTTGGAACGCCAAGTGTCAATATCTCGTCGCCTGGCTAAAAGTTTAGCTTTATATATTGATTAGAATATATTATAAATAATGGATGTAGTGCTAATTCCTTCGCTACAAAAAAAAAGAGACACTAGTAGAAAAAGTCTCATTTGCGTCGCTCATTTATAGTGTATTTGCGTCGCTTCTATGAGCGACGCAAATGATTTAAAAGTCATTTGCGTCGCTCCTAGGCGCGACGCAAATAAGAGTCATTTGCGTCGCTCCTTGATAAAGGAGCGATGCAAATGACTCTTCTGATAAACTTCTTTTTTGTTATTTGCGTCACTCCTTTATAAAGGAGCGACGCAAATGACTCTTCTGATAAACTTCTTTTTTGTTATTTGCGTCACTCCTTTATAAAAGAGCGACGCAAATGACTCTTCTGATAAACTTCTTGTTTGTTATTTGCGTCACTTGTTTATATAGGAGTGACGCAAATGACTGACTAGACAATACAAAATTGTTGTATTTGCGTCACTTGTTTGTTTAATGAGTGACGCAAATGAGGTGAATTTTTTTTTTTAATTATAATAATTGCCTTGTATATGTTTGTAGTACTTGTTTTCCTTACTAGTGGTATAAAGTAATATGTTAACGCTAATATAATTGAAATTAAAATGCAATATTATTGAATAATGCAAATGTAAATTTCAGCGGAGTCTCCTTTGTAATTTGGCCTACCCATAAAATTGGGAATGACGGCATTATATTAACAACCTGTCCAATAATTTACATCTCAATATCATAAACATTATACTCATCATCCCAACACCAATTAACCAAAATCATTCATGTCAAGCCTATAATCCAAAACAAGAGTCCAACATGTGCTAAGTGTAAATCTAAAGTTCAACATTACATATAAAATACTCTGCCCAAATATCTCGAATCTCATTTATCTCCTCCTCAGTATACGGTGTAAAGCTTGCACTAGACAATGTTGTCAATAGTCCCAGCAATTCACCAATCTTGAAGGCTCCTGCTCCCATAACTTCAACAGTAGAAGGACGTATAACAGCTTTAAACTCCAAATAATAAACTGAACAAATTAGTACTTGAATCTTATGCAAAATGATTGTAATAAGATATTAAGTATTAACCAACCACATACCGCCAAAAAAAAAAAAGAAAATTCACATATTCTTGAACAAGAAAAAGGGTAGTATTTATACACACAAGCCTTCATAATCTATGATATATTTGTGAATAAATTAATATTCAATGTTTCTTTATCTTAAGAAGGTTGTGGTCTTGTGGATATCCTGTTGCACGCAAGACGCAACACAAAATGGCAACGTTAGTCTCTCTTAATTGATGTAATTATCATTAGACATCAAATATCGCATAAAATGACTCACTATAAAATATCGATAAAATCACTCATAAACCAAAACTCCACTAATTATAACTATTGACCTTGGAAAAAAAAAGGAAGATAAAAAAAAATGGGCCATAGTGCTCAAAGTATGGTCATGGGAAAGATGAATGATTAGAGTACACAGCAACAACTACTATCTAAAGTGAGGCAAAACTATCTAATGTATCACCATGCTAAAATTTAAGATAATTATTTAGTGACATAGCCTTCACAATACTCTTTGTTACCTAACAGTGACTATTTTTCCTTCATGAGTAGTTGTATTATGATTAATAATGTCTCCTAATTAAAATTTCATGGTATAGATAGTATTGTTTAGGAGTTGGGGTTGTATAAGAAAAAGAATAATACATCTCCTTAGAAAATTTCACATAAGTGAAAACTCTATAAGAAAATGAAGGGTGTTTCAAATATTTTCTTAGATTGTATTAATCAACCTCAAATTTCATGCTATAGCTAATACGGTTGAATTGAGCATTTCCTAAATAAAGATATGCTCTATACTAAGATTACTAACAAGCCACAAATAATACAGCTTCTCTCGAAATTAAGAATCTGCCATATAATTAAGAATCTGCCATATAAAATTACACAAGCTCCTATCGAAATAAATTATACTCTCTCTGTTCGAAATTAATAATTACAACTATTTTAAAATGTCCAAATAAAGGCGTCATATATTCTAACGTGGATTGTAAGGTTTTATATAAACTACTAATATGCCACATTGCAGCTACTTTAAATTAAGTGATGGGCTTTATCATGTCAATACATTTAATTAGAAACTGCTAGAAAATGTGACAACAAACTTGAAAGATGGAGTAATACACAAGCTAGACTGAACTTGGTGGGGGCACTATCATCAAAAGTTCAAAACAACATATGCAAAGATATGAACCAAGCAATGCAACAAATTTACATAGTAATGAACACATACAAAGATGAGAAGAATCGAACAAAATTTCATGAACTCATAAGAGACCTTGGCCGAATCAACAACAAATATCCTTGAAAGCAGATTTTGACATTCTGGAGATATATGTACATAGTCAGGAATAGAGTATTGGACATTTAAAATTCGCTGCACCAGCAGAAATCAGACAGGCAACCAAAGAAGCCACCACCTTGGTATATAAAATAGTAAATGACTTACATGTATTGTTTTGCGATAATTTTTAGGTTCCTCAGGGTCCTCAAATAGGTAAGCCCCGACCAACATTACATACAAAGTTACCCCACAAGACCACACATCTGCAATCTGAAATGGCATGGAAGCAAAGATGAATAAGAGTATTCAAGTGTAGCCAACTAGCCACCACTTAATAGTCTTAACATCAAAGAGTGCAGCATGTTTAAATTTCCCACTTCTTCAAGAACTGGTAATATGTGATACTCGTAACAATGTAACATAAATGGCAATTTATAATAGCTTTTGAATGACAAGCTTTATCCAAAACATTAGTAGTCATTTATACTAAGTGTGCCAAAGATGTGCTTTTTTCATTTCAATACTATAAAATATCTCTTATATTAACAAGAAAAAAAAAAACCCTTAAAAAAACAAACTGATCCCAAGAATCACCTTTGATACAAGAAAACAAACCAGATAAATTGAGCACAGATGGGATTGATTTCTCTCACGGATTCACAAGTGAAATATTTAGAAGTTAGATGAATTTTCTTGGCATGTATGGGTAGTTTTACTTGCCTGAAAAACATGAAAGTAGTGAGTTTGACAAATACACATTACTTAACAAAAATTACAGCAGCCCCATCAAAGAAAACAAAGTAAAAAGCTTTATGCTTACTATTCCAAACCAACTTGTGGTGATAGGTACTACCGCCTTAATCGTTTGTCCACAACCAGAACCTCGAGTAACTCGTGGAATTCACTTCCGCATAATTAAGAATCTGCAATATAAAATTACATATATTAAACCAACAAAATTCAATCATACTATAAAATATTTTCTAATTAATGAATTAATAGTAAACCTGAAATTAAACTACGTCCTTCTTCAAGTCAGATGCTACATTCTATCTACCATGAAAATATTGAACATTTTCATTTTGAGGAAATGAAAATATTGAACATAAATAGAAGCAATCTTACCTTAGGTGAAATCGACTTCACAAATTCAACAATGTCGAGCCTAAATGCAGTTGATTTGGAGGAGCGAACACGGTCGAACTGCTATGGGTTGGTATCAGTCGACATGTTGTACTCATAATCAACCTATCAAAGCAAACAGTTGAACAATTTGGTACCCATAACTCACAGTAAGAGAAAATTTATTTTATGAAAAAGGATCGATTATCAGAATGCCCATCTTGGCTGTTGGGCATTGTAAAAAGCGCAGAAAATTTAACTTAAAACAGAAAATTTAACATAAAACAGAAACAATCTTAAAACAGAAAATTTAACCCACAACACTGTATAGTAATTTTGAAAATATTGAATATAAATAGAAGCAATCTTACCTTAGGTGAAATCGACTTCACAAACTCAAAAATTCCCAACATTGCTCGACTATGAGGACAGTAATTTTGCTCGAATTTTTTGGGGTTTCTAGGGTTCGAATTAATGGGGTTTTGATTCGATTTTTTTGCTCGAATTTGCTCATATTAATGCTCGATTTTTTTGATCGAATGTGCTCGAATTAATGCCCAGAATTTGCTCAATTTTTCTGGGGTTTTTTTTGGTGTTTTGCTCGAAATTGGGGGATTTGTAGCTCTGAAGTTTTTCCGATTATGGATGTTGATTTGATTGCGGTTTGGTTGTTGAATTTGTGGGGGTTTTTTGGGTCGAATTTCTGGGGATTTTTGGGTCGATTTTCTGGGGGGTTTTGGGGTCAATTTTCTGGGGGTTTTAGGGTCGAATTTCCTTGAATTTCTGGGTGATTTTTGCTCGAATTTCTTGGGGTGTCTGCTGGGTCGAATTTCTGGGGTTTTTTTGCTCGAATTTCTGGGTGTTTAGCTCTTGGAAATCGCTGTCTTGGAAGATAGGAGTAGTAAAATGGAGGCAGCTAGCAAGTGAATCAGAAATAACCTAAATGCAAATGCGTTATTTGCGTCACTCAACTAATAATAAGTGACACAAATAATTAAAAGTATAATGCTTCACATTATTATTTGCGTCGCTCATTAGTTAAAGGAGTGACGCATTTTAATTCTATCACTCATTTGCGTCACTTGTCACTAAATGAGTGACGCAAATAACATTATTATATGCGTCGCTTCAATAATTAAGAGCGACGCAAATAACATAAAGCTAAAATGTATCTGACTTTTGCATCGCTTCTTGGCTAATGTGCGACGCAAATCACTTTTAATGATGCTAAAAAAAAAGCATTTGCTTCGTTCTTTTGTATGAGTGACGCAAATAAGGCGACGCAAATGTACGTTTTTCTACTAGTGAGAGGAGGAAAAACCTAAAAAAGAGAACAAAGAGAATCAAAATACAGAGAAAACCTCTCATCAAATACTCTAAACTTCTCCAAAGAAATCCTCTCAAAAAAAAAATTTATATGATAATTTATGAGTGTTATAATTTTTTAATTTTTTTAATAAAGTTATAATTTAATTTGTACATATGAAATATTGGTACTTTATCGAAAATAAAACTCTAAATTAACAATTTTATCTAAAAATTCTATCCAAATTTGATTGAAAATAGAATTCTAAATTAACTTTTTTTATCCTACAAATTGAATTCTATATAATTATATCCTACGTGGCGCGACACTTGGCGAAAAGTATCTCGTCGTCTGGCTAAAAGTTTAGCTTTATATATTAGTTATATGATATGTTTGCAACTCAATGAAAATGGGGGATTACTTTTGATGGATTAATAAGACTCCCGCAATCGAACGTACTTTCTTAACAAGCTGAAATTGGCTCCCTTATTCACTTGGGAATTTCTTCCACCACGACACTACACAACACCTTTGCAACTTCAAATAGTTTTTTTATACGGTAAAATACGGGGGATCCCCCCACCCTATCACATGATTAAGGGAATGATCAGGATCTAAGCGCCAACCATTTGGGGGTGGAGGGACTAACCATCCCTCTAACTCCAGAATAGACGAGAATTACTTTTAAAGGGATATTACGACTTTGGCGGTTGGATGTATTCCTTGAAGCAAGTTGAAATTTAGCTCCTTCGACAACATAACTTTCATTTTCGGCACAATGGCTAGTTGCTCAAGTGCAATGGAATTTCTGAGCAAATATATCGCAAACTCCATTTCTTTCCACATTTGACTATAGCTTTCGATAGTAACTTTTTTCAACTGGAAAAGTGGGCGGTCCGGATACTGTCTTATGGGGCTCCGTTTCATTACAAAGCGATACTTCATCTAAAATCCGTAAAAAAAAAAAATTAAAATGTGAACAAAGAGAGTAACAAGTTTGTAATAGATATAAACACCATCTTTAGCAACATACTTCGTCCGTTTTTTTAAAAATGCATCACTTTGATTTTTGCACTATTCACCTCTTCAAAATAAATAAATGTTATTATATACTCTCCGGCATATAGTTTTAGGCAATTTAATTGACTTAAATTAAATAAGAGATAAGTGAGATAGTTGGAGTATTAAAAAATTGTAAAAGAAAAATAATGGGGTTACTAGTTTATTGAAAAGTAATGAATGTAAGAGGAAATATATAATAAAAAAGTAGTACTGGATTTGAGTGAGACCATTAGAGGAGAGAGATATAATATTTAAAGGCAGTTTTTTACAAAAAAAAAAAAAAAAAAAAAAAGAAATGTAACAATTATTAAAACACGGTCGAATTTGGTAAGTGTAACACTTATTAAAACACTGGGAGAGTAATACTCATTAGATTAGTCCTATAATATATTTTTACTATAATTTTCACTTAACAATAAAAGATATTAAAAGTCAAAATTGTGTCTCGCCAAATATGCCGATCAATCTTATACAAATAAAAAATACAGAGGGAAATAGTACATTGACAAGTAGGGATGATCAAGAATTGACCCGGTCCAAGATTTTTGGCAATTTTGGGTTTTTAATCTGATCTCTGGGCACCTTATTTTCAATTCAGTTCAATCCTAATAAATTAAATTCAGTTCTTAATTTCCTTCTCCCAAATTCCCTCTGTCCCACATACACTACATTACTTGCAACATTTTGTCCCACATTACATTACTTGCAACATTTTGACTAGACACGCTTGTCGATGCACAAGATTGATCATCAATATCTTTAATTATATATTTATATAAGCTATAAAAAGTTTATATTAAAAATTTACATAAAAATACATCCAGCAACATCTTACATGACTATATTGGCTTTCCTACAATAACTAAAAAAGATGTCAAAGTGAAATGTATAAATAGTGCAAAAAGCCAAAACGTTGCGAGTAATTTTGGACAGAGGAAGTAAAATATTCAACTCCAATAAATTCAGTTTTTTATATTAATTTTTAAAAATTTGGTTGACCAGTACATATATACCTCTTTATAAATAACCCTAGTTTAATTTTTTTTAGTGGTCGTTTGATTCCTACTTCTCATCCTCCCTGCATTTTCTCATTTCATCACTAGTTTTTTATGTGCTTTGGGGAGTGGTGTCACTTTTTTTTTTTTAATCAAGGTATCATACAATTCTTAAATAGCCAAGAAAAAAGAGATTTATAATCAGCATGGAATCTGAGATTTTAGACGAAGTCAATAATGACTAACCTCTATATGTAATTCCTCAAGGATGGGAGAAGCATGTAAGAAATCAGTTATAGTGAAAAGATCAAAAACTACAGGAACGCGTAAACGTAAATGCAGCTTCTTCAGACTATGCGTAACAATGCTTGCAAGCGTTGGTGGTACCTGAAGATATACGAGTATACGACAGACATGTTAGTACTTGCCAGAAAAAAGATATGGAATACGTACTTAAAGTGATATGGAATATATCCTACAAAAACTCAAAACTTTTTCACCAACCTCATTGTTTAACCTAAGAAATAAGTGCTGAAGCTTAGGAGCGTTTCTGGTGAGGTGATGAACAAACTTAGATGAGCAGCAGCCGTCTCTTTCACAAAAAATCCGTAAATACACTTCCCTCAAACAAGGGAGTTGGGAAAATGTGATTTTATCACAGCATTTATTAGTATAATCAAAGATCTCAAGATAAGAACAATCGAGGTAAAGGGCTGAGTGTAAATCAAAAACCAATTTCTTTAAATAGGGAAGTTTAACATTTAAACAGACATGGTATTGGTCGGTTGGAGATATTGAAATGATGGTTAGTGATGTGAGATTCAAAGCAACAGACAAGATATGATCCATATCACTCTTAAGCAAAGTGACATTCCTCAACTCGAGTGTCGTTAATCGAGTGAGCCAACTTTTACATCCACTTTTACACCCTGAACAAAGAGGTAGCTGGCAAAGTTTTAGGCGTAAATGCTTCAAACAGGATGCCTCAGAGTGGAAAAGATGACAAGATAAAACATACTTTGGAGCAGGAGTGCGCGAATAAAGTAAGTTGAGGTCCAATTCCTCAACTCTCTTTTCGGTAACACTAGCAATCCACCCATCAATATCTGAATCATATTCTTTTGGAAAGTAAAAGTTGAGCTTGAATTTACTTATTTTTTGTGCTTTCCATATCTCTAGAAACTGATTAACAACTTTGACAAACTCAAAGTCATTACTATCATTTATTCCTAACACACTTAAAGAATTAAACTCAAGGTCAAGGGTGGAACGGAAATCGGGAAGGTATTTCCACCTAGGTGACAATGACCTTGTTCTAACAGCATCTGTTATAGGCAAGAAAGAAAGGAGGTGAATAAGAATGTCCTCTGGTAATTTGCTTATGTAATCCTCCATTTGATCGATCTTGTTACCTTCAATCCAATAAAAGACTTTAAACTTGTTAGGTTTTGTTAACAAAAACCACAACACCGACAACAACGAAAACAGCAGCAACACCAACAACAGCGAAAACAGCAGCAACAACAACAACAATTTAATTGTCAATTCATTGTTCTAATATATCATTAGACGATTCTGCAACACCTTAGAAATCAAATTAAAAACAAAATTTGATTCAACAATCGAACGCCTCCAATTTCATGATAACAACAACAATTTAATTGTCAATTCATTGTTCTAATATATCATTAGACGATTCTGCAACACCTTAGAAATCAAATTAAAAACCAAATTTGATTCAACAATCGAACGCCTCCAATTTCATGATAACAACAACAATTTAATTGTCAATTCATTGTTCTAATATATCATTAGACGATTCTGCAACACCTTAGAAATCAAATTAAAAACAAAATTTGATTCAACAATCGAACGCCTCCAATTTCATGATAACAACAACAATTTAATTGTCAATTCATTGTTCTAATATATCATTAGACGATTCTGAAACACCTTAGAAATCAAATTAAAAACAAAATTTGATTCAACAATCGAACGCCTCCAATTTCATGATAACAACAACAATTTAATTGTCAATTCATTGTTCTAATATATCATTAGACGATTCTGCAACACCTTAGAAATCAAATTAAAAACCAAATTTGATTCAACAATCAAACGCCTCCAATTTCATGATTTTATCATAAACCCTAAATATATTTTTATTTTGTAACGGGATAATCGAACCCTAAATTGAGTATGCTGAGAATTAAATAAACAGCCCAAAATTGTGAAATAGAAACTCGATTTTTTTAAAAAAAAAAACCAACACTTACCTCAGAAGCTTCTTCAAAGGAAGATCGAAATTCAGAATTCGCCTCTCGATGGATGAGGAGGAGCGCTACACTATGGAAAACTGATAATGAGATTTTTAAAACAAATAAAAGAGATTTACTAGTATTTATTTATTTATTATTTCTTTTTTTTAGAAAAAAAAAAGAGATTTATTTTGGTCGTGGTCGGAGTGTGCTGAAAGTTTTTTTTTATTAAAAAAAAAAAAGATTATTTAAAAGTTTTTTATCCCTCAAAAAAAAAATTTAAAAAAATAAATAACAAAAAATTATAAGTTTTTTATATATTTTTTTTTTTGAGGGGATATAAGTTTTTAATATAGTAACCCTTAATTTCACTTTTCTACGTTGTGGCCAACACAATGACGTATATCACTTTCTACCCTATAACCGCAAATACATTTTGTTTCCATATGGTAACCTTGCTGTTATCCAACCGTTTAAAATTTCGTTAGTGGGGCCCATTATCAGATTATTAATGATTTTTTTATCGATTTGTGCATTGAAAAAATGTTCGTTAAAGGTATTGAGGGCTATTTTGGGCCTTAAGGAACCATATTAAACTCAGATTTCACAAAAAAATAACATAAATGTCTCGTTTTGCGTATTAGAACGTAAACACGTAAATCGAGACATTTCTTAATAAGTATAATAAGACATTTAAGTTTTTTTTTGCCAGATCTGAGTTCAATTTGGCCTCTAAAGCCCTATTAGCCCCAAAAACCTTAAACGAAACATTTTTCAACGCGCAAATCGATAAAAAAAATTATAAATAGAGAGTGAGCCCCACTAACGGAATTTTTTAACGGCAAGATAACGACAATGTTACGTATGGAAACAAAATGTATATTGGGGTTACAGTATGGAAAGTGATATATATTGAGGCACAACGTAAAAAGGTGAAAATAACAGCGTTCATATAAAAAAAAAAAAAAAAAAAAAAAAAAAAAAAAAAAAAAAAAAAAAACCTTTATTTATTACGATACATCAACAAGCAGGTGTTCCCTCAAAAAAAAAAAAAAAAAAAAAAAAAAAAATTATTTCGGTTACGTGGAGTGCGCGACTACGCGAATACTATTTAAATTTGGAAAAAAAAAATTGAAAAAAGAGAAAATTAGGACCGTCAAATTTTACTGAAGATATTTTACCAGGAAGGCAGGTTCTACCGAACTACATATAATGGCTATAAATAGCATAATATATTAATATTTTTTTTTTAATCCAAATGAGGTTACAACGTACCAAGAAAAAAGGAAAAAACAATGAAAAACAGAACAACTAAAAAACCAAAGAAAAAAAACATATAGCAAAACACGTAATTATGGAGGAATAAAGCGAGGTATAGACACCCCTCTTATGTCCTCCTCTAAAATACGACCAAAACCTTCCAGAGCATTATTGTAAAGTTCTAACTGAGAATCCTGGACGACTCTGCGGTTGGCCAACCAATCCGCCGCTCGGTCACCTTCTCTATAAATGTGGAGTTGTGGACGACCTTTACTTCCCAACATTTGTCATTGATTAGCTTTAGGCAAAATTGGATGTCACGGATGCATTCACCATACACTGCTTCTTGCTTTTAGAGAGCCCGGACACATGCTGCATTATCCATTTGAATTTCAAGTTTGTCAATTTGCCGGTTCTTAGCTATCTCAAGGCCTCGAGTAAGCGAAATTACCTCTGCCCTCAAGGCAAAGCAATAGCCAAAACTGGCCGCAAATGTCGAAACCATATTGCTTGCATATTCTCGAATTATAGCACCCCCACCTGCTGGACCTGGTTGTTTTTGGCTGCACCGTCGCAATTGAGAACATACCACCCATAGGGTGGAGCATGCCAAGTAATATTGGCTGGAATGCGATAACATTTCTTCGCAGTTTCTTCCCCCAACTTATTCCATATAGCCCTACGGACTTCTTCATATCGCACTTGGAGGAAGCAACAAAGTCAATGGGCATTTCATCACGTCTATTGAAGGCAAAGCAGTTTCTCCACCTCCAAATCCACCAAACTCAAATGCAAAAGAATGTAGCCCAGGATTCTTCATTTACTGGATCCAAGTCACGCACATTTGCAGTAAACCATTCTTTTAAGCCTCCTTGATAAAATGCAGCCATGGTATTGTCATCCACTGTCTTGCGCCACACAACCCTTCCAGCTGGGTAATCACAAAGGATATGGAGTGTTGTTTCTTCAGGAAACCCACAAATGAAGCACCTCGAATCATCTGTCATCTTACGTTTGAAACGATTTTTATTGCCAAGTTTCGTTGTTGAACCGGGACTCCACATTACATCTCAACAATCATCATCAATAAAATCTGTTTTGTGCTTCATTACGCTCAAAGCAGGTTTAATTGTAAATTTCCACTATCTCCATCTTTCCAATCCAATACACCAAGTCTCTAATACTCGGGTCAGACCGAACCTCATAGCTTTGGATTTTTTTAGCGTGTGTTGATCAAGGAAGGGCGCAAAAATATTCCAACGCCAACCTTCCCCTTCTTCCCACATCTCCTCCACTGTTTCCTCTTCTAGCTCACTAGGAATCGGTTGAGTAGCAAGTTTGCTTAGAGGAGTGTCGGTGGCCCATTTGTGATCCCAAAACAACGTCGTCATGCCATTACCAATTGCCGTTTTCAAGCCTTCAACTAAGACTTTAGCATTCTCCGTGATGCCACTCCAAACGTTGGACATACCTGTTTCGGGGTTTTTTGGAATCCCCAGGATACTGGTCACGCTTTACCTGGCAACGGGACTCGGACACCTGCAAAACAACGAATCTCCGGTGATTGGAGACTTGCCTCCGACGATCAAGTTAGTGACCGGAAACGGAATAAATTTAGAGAGAGAAAGTAGAGAGAAGTTGGAGCTTTTAGTGCTCTTGTGTAATGATATGTCTCTATTCCCCTTCCCATCATCAATGATTGGGGTATTTATAGGGGTTGGAATTTATAGGGGTATTTTAAAATTAATGCATTTACTTGTTGATCATGAATAAGAACGAAAATGAACATTTATCAATACGTAAATTAACATTTATATATATTGAAAATGAGCATTTATCAATACGTAAATTAACATTTATCATCTATTAAAATGTGAATGACGTTATACTAACATATAAATGAACATTTAACAAAATGAAAATGAACATTCATAAAAATAAAAAAAAATTAAAGAAATAATAATAATAATAAAAATAACTGCGAACTATAATCTTTGTTTCTCTTCTCTGAAACAGTTTCCTTCGCTCTGCAAACAAAACTGAAGAATGTACAGATATAATTTATTAGTTCTTCAATAAAAATTGCTAAGATTATAGTATAATACTTACATTGATTTACATTACTATATATGTTAATGAACATTATGAATTTCATATATGATCAAAAGATTTCATAGTATGCATAAGTCAGTTTCTCAACTCACATGAATGAATATTTATGCATTTCATAAATGTGCATAACGTATCATAAAAATGAACATTTTTTATTTTGGCATATAAAGTCAAATATAAACTCAAATAGATTCAAATATTCAAATGAACATTTATAATTCAGTATATGTTCATATATTACCTCGGAATTGTAGAAATGTTAACATCTATACCATAAGTTTTAATATCTTTTAAAAGTTCTTGATCTACAATAGGAAATTTTTACAATGACTATGTAGTAATATATAAATAAATATTTGTATTAATCATTTATTAACATGTGAATGATTGTATACTAATATATAAATGAACATTTATCAAAATGAAAATGAACATTTATATATATTTTTTTTTTAAAAAAAAAAAAAAACCACTACGAACTAATTTAATTAACGGCTATTTCATCAAATGCCACTGAGCAATTTAAAAATTCACCAAATGCCATCGGACTTTTCAAAATTCACCAAATGCCACCGAGTTTTAAAAAAATTCACAAAGTGCCATTATTGTCTAACGGAGTTAACTCCGTTAATAAGTAGGGCTTAAGCATGACACATGTGGACACGTGTCAGTCGACTATTGGTTTTAAAAAAGTAAATAAAAATAAAATTAAAAAAAAACTCTAAATCTTAACCCAAACCAGCCCCCACTACCATAACCACCACCCAAAGCCAACCGACAGCCCAAAGCCAATCGCCGGAATCCCCTAACCTCCCGTCGGAATCCGCCGGAACCCCCTAACCTCCCTCTTGAACCCATTGACCCCACCAAAACCACTGACTCCACTTAATCCCCCTTTCCTCCTCCCAATAAACCACTCCAGCCACCGCAAGTCCGCAACCGTCTCACGCAATGCCCAGTTGCCCACAATTCCGCCTGTCCGACGACTCCAGCACCTTGACGACGACCTACAGAACTTCGCCTACCCGGCACCCCCGCCATGATCCCCACCCCAGCCCCCGCAACCAGCTCACGCACCAACATGACACATCACCATAGCCACCAAAATCGACCATGGAAACCCAAAATTAAACCCGACTATGGAAACCCTTCACCCTCAAACGGCCGAAATCGACCATGGAAATCCAGAATGGTCGATTTCTATGGCCGATTTCGTCGTTTCAAGGGTGGAGGATATGAGTGGTTTTGCGCGGTGGTCATGCTGTTATCAAAGCTCGTGCTCGATGTTGGTTTTTGGGGTCGGGGCAGTTTGTGTGGGTGGTTTTGGGGGTCGGCGATGGGTTAGGTGGGGTGTTAAAGGGCCGGCCGACCAATATTTGGTGGTTTATGTGGTGGCCGGCCGTTTTCCGGCGAGATAAGGGGAGGAACTAGGGTTTGGCGGTGGCGGTGGTGAGGGTGGCTGGGAAAAATTTGGGGGTTTTGTTTTTAATTTTTTGTTTTTTTTTTTTTTAATTTTTATGAATTAAGATAAATGGACCAATTATATCATGACATGTGTCATGATTAACCCCTAATGACTAACGGAGTTAACGGCCGTTGGTCATTAATGGCACTCGGTGAATTTTTATAAAACTGAGTGGCATTTGGTGAATTTTGAAAAGTCTGATGGCATTTGGTGAATTTTTAAAGTGCTCAGTGGCATTTGGTGAAATAGCCGTTTAATTAATGCTTACTTTTCTCCAGATTTTTTTTGATGTTCTTCTCCGAAGCTATTTCCTTCATACTGCAATAAAAAAAATGAAATATTTCATACTCAAAATTCAAAATGTACTTGTTCAAATTACTAGTTTTAAAACTAAAAATAGTAAATGTTCCTGTAACATAATTGCAACAATAAATTATAAAAATTAGGGTTTATACTCTTTTTGGAATTAAATATGAACAAAATCACTTACTCCTTTGAATTTCGACCTTGATTTGTTGAATTATGTAGCAATTGAACAACTTTTTTGGATAATTTGTCGCAAAGTTTGTTGAAAATTTTGGATTAGAAAATGGGTGTAGAGAGAGAAAATGCAGAAAATGGGTGAGGAGAGAGAAAGTGAAAAAAGATAAATGGTGGTTTGATTTTTACTGTACAATTGCAGAAAGTGGATATATGAGGGAGATTGTTAAACGCATCGTTTAGAGGGGGGTGTAGGGTGTGGTACCTACACTAGGGTCTAGTGTATACCAATTAAACCGAACCCTTAATCAACGAATTAAATTCCTTTAACTCGATCTTGGGCTTTGAATATCCGGTCATAAAATACGATCCGACTCTAATGTCTTCGTATTGGCTCAATAAGCTCATAAATTATCATAAATCTGCAAATTCCTACAAAATAATACCAACTCTACAAAAACACTAGAAAACGTATATTAGTAATAAAAATAGCTCCGCAGAGCTCAAATAAGCACAAATATGACCGTGGGACGCGGAATAAAAATATATATAAAATAGATTCATCAGTTACTAGTTGATTTAAATTATTGTATATTGATATTAGTCTTCCTCCTAATCGTTGGGTATTAGTGAGGGGTGTGCACACTAGGGACATTCTGTTTTATCTTATGGCCATTTGGGGTTATGTGCGACCCTCTGTAAAGTAGGTGGTGACAGGGACTAGTCTCGACTTACTAGCGTTCTCTTTCCCTTTCTTAACTGAAGTAATGGTTGAGTATTATAATGGCTATGAGACTATATTATGTATAAAATGTTTTCAAAATAAAATTATTTATTTTACGGGATGAAGTAGGAATTACTCAGATTATCTGATTTTGGGAGTTTTCTCTCTTTTTTTGTTTCTGATTATTTTGCAGGTTGGTAAGAGGGTACTCGGTTACATGTGAGGAGACGTTAGAATAATCACGTAGCTAAGACAATTTAGTTTCATTCTGAACTTATTTATTTTCCTTTTAACTATTTTTTTTTTAAAAAATAATTTGCAGTTTTGATGTACTGACTATTTTATTTTTCCACCACTTAGACCACTTAGTTCATTAAATTGCATTTCATTTTGCTTTGCATTTATTTTCTACGGAAAATAAGTGTAGCAATAACACTCCTAGGGTTCGATGGCTGGGTTTTGAAAGTTTAAAAGGTTACTCTTATTGTTTTAAAAAGACTCGAATTTTGGGGTGTTACACACATAAGGTTGAATTAACCCTGAAGTTGACACCAAAGTACAAATATGTGCATTACCATTTATAACAATATTTGACCAAAGTACAAATATGTGCATTACCACACTTGTCAAACATTGTTATAAATGGTAATGTACATGTTTTCTAATTTTTGTACTCCCTATGTTTTAAATTACTCGCAACATTTGGACTTTTTGCACTATTAACATATTTCACTTTGACCATCTTTTTTTAGCTATTATATAAAAGTCAATGTAATCATATAAGATATTGTTGGGTCTATTTTAATGTGTAGTTTCTTAATATAAAATTTTAATAGCTTTTATAAATATATAACAAAAGATATTGTCGATCAAACATGTACATTGACAAGCATGTCCAGTCAAAATGTTGCAAATAAACTGGGACAGAGGGAGTAACTATTAAAATAATGTTTATCATGTATAAATTTTCTTTTCTTCAAATTTAAAGCATTGGTTACTAATTAATCAATTTCCTTTATTATTATTTTTTTTTTATTAGTAATTGAGTTAGAATAGTATTTGATCTTTTTTCCAACTACTTTTTTATAAAAAAAAAAAAAAAAAAAACCGTGTATAATTATTGCAAAAGTTACACCAAAGCTAAAATACTATGAATTCGTACAAACAAGTTCATCATTAATTGGAACCTTTAGTTGAAATATCAAAATTGCATTAATTGCCTTGAAAAGGCATAATGGGTAGTTCAAATTAGGACACCAGTATTTTACTCCCATTATTAAAGATTAAATATAGACTTAATATTGGAATATCAACAAAAGTAGAAATTATTATTGTTATTATTTTTTACTTTTTAAAATAGTCAAAACAAAATATAAGGGATCAATGAACAAATGGAAAAAAAAAAGAAAAGAATTCAAACACCTAAAAATCAAACTAACAATATTTAAAAAGTGGAGACGACAAAAGTGACACAACATGAATCAAACACAAAAAATAATGTTATTGTTAAAATTTTACAACACAATTAAGTATACGGTAAATAAAACACGACGAGGTGATTTAAACGCATCAAATTAGTGTTAAAATTCTCAATACAAAACTATCACGACTTAACAATACATAAAATATAAAACGTTGAGTATAAGACATATTTGGATTGGTCCAACAACATGATTTTAGAGCCAGCATGACACAAAAATCACATATTCAAATCTCATCCACCCTCTATTATTAAGCACGTGAAATATTAAGCAATTATATAAATATACTGAATGAGGCAAGAGTTTTTCATGTACCACGACAATATGACAAATATAATAATACATATGTTTGCAACTCAATGAAAATGGGGGATTACTTTTGATGGATTAATATGACTCCCGCAATCGAACGTACTTTCTTAACAAGCTGAAATTGGCTCCCTTATTCACTTGGGAATTCCTTCCACCATGACACTACACAACACATTTGCAACTTCAAATAGTTTTTTTATACGGTAAAATACGGGGGATCCCCCTACCCTATCACATGATTGAGGGAATGAGGATCTAACCGCCAACCATTTGGGGGTGGAGGGACTAACCATCCCTCTAACTCCAGAATAGACGAGAATTACTTTTAATGGGATATTACGACTTTGGCGGTTGGATGTACTCCTTGAAGCAAGTTGAAATTTAGCTCCTTCGGCAACATAACTTTCATTTTTGGCATAATGACTAGTTGCTCAAGTGCAATGGAATTTCTGAGCAAATATATCGCAAACTCCATTTCTTTCCACATTTGACTATAGCTTTCGATAGTAACTTTTTTCAATTGGAAAAGTGGGCGGTCCGGATACTGTCTTATGGGGCTCCGTTTCATTACAAAGCGATACTTCATCTAAAATCCGTAAAAAAAAAAAAAATTAAAATGTGAACAAAGAGAGTAACAAGTTTGTAATAGATATAAACACCATCTTTAGCAACATACTTTGTCCGTTTTTTTTAAAATGCATCACTTTGATTTTTGCACTATTCACCTCTTTAAAATAAATAAATGTTATTATATACTCTCATTGTTTTAATAAGTGTTACAGTTGACCGGCATATAGTTTTAGGCAATTTAATTGACTTAAATTAAATAAGAGATAAGTGAGATAGTTGGAGTATTAAAAAATTGTAAAAGAAAAATAATGGGGTTACTAGTTTATTGAAAAGTAATGAATGTAAGAGGAAATATATAATAAAAAAGTAGTACTGGATTTGAGTGAGACCATTAGAGGAGAGAGATATAATATTTAAAGGCAGTTTTTTACAAAAAAAAAAAAAAAAAAAAAAAAAAGAAATGTAACAATTATTAAAACACGGTCGAATTTGGTAAGTGTAACACTTATTAAAACACTGGGAGAGTAATACTCATTAGATTAGTCCTATAATATATTTTTATTATAATTTTCACTTAACAATAAAAGATATTAAAAGTCAAAAGTGTGTCTCGCCAAATATGCCGATCAATCTTATACAAATAAAAAATACAGAGGGAAATAGTACATTGACAAGTAGGGATGATCAAGAATTGACCCGGTCCAAGATTTTTGGCAATTTTGGGTTTTTAATCTGATCTCTGGGCACCTTATTTTCAATTCAGTTCAATCCTAATAAGTTAAATTCAGTTCTTAATTTCCTTCTCCCAAATTCCCTCTGTCCGACATTACATTACTTGCAACATTTTGACTAGACACGCTTGTCGATGCACAAGATTGATCATCAATATCTTTAATTATATATTTATATAAGCTATAAAAAGTTTATAATAAAAATTTACATAAAAATATATCCAGCAACATCTTACATGACTATATTGGCTTTCCTACAATAACTAAAAAAGATGTCAAAGTGAAATGTATAAATAGTGCAAAAAGTCAAAACGTTGCGAGTTAAAAACCTCAACCTCAGTCATACAGTTTTTTATATTAATTTTTAAATACTTGGTTTACCGGTACATATATACCTCTTTATAAATAACCCTAGTTTAATTTTTTTTAGTGGTCGTTTGATTCCTACTTCTCATCCTCCCTGCATTTTCTCATTTCATCACTAGTTTTTTATGTGCTTTGGGGAGTGGTGTCACTTTTTTTTTTTAATCAAGGTATCATACAATTCTTAAATAGCCAAGAAAAAAGAGATTTATAATCAGCATGGATTCTGAGATTTTAGACGAAGTCAATAATGACTAACCTCTATATGTAATTCCTCAAGGATGGGAGAAGCATGTAAGAAATCAGTTATAGTGAAAAGATCAAAAACTACAGGAACGCGTAAACGTAAATGCAGCTTCTTCAGACTATGCGTAACAATGCTTGCAAGCGTTGGTGGTACCTGAAGATATACAAGTATACGACAAACATGTTAGTACTTGCCAGAAAAAAGATATGGAATACGTACTTAAAGTGATATGGAATATATCCTACAAAAACTCAAAACTTTTTCACCAACCTCATTGTTTAACCTAAGAAATAAGTGCTGAAGCTTAGGAGCGTTTCTGGTGAGGTGATGAACAAACTTAGATGAGCAGCAGCTGTCTCTTTCACAAAAAATCCGCAAATACACTTCCCTCAAACAAGGGAGTTGGGAAAATGTGATTTTATCACAGCATTTATTAGTATAATCAAAGATCTCAAGATAAGGACAATCGAGGTAAAGGGCTGAGAGTAAATCAAAAACCAATTTCTTTAAATAGGGAAGTTTAACATTTAAACAGACATGGTATTGGTCGGTTGGATATATTGAAATGATGGTTAGTGATGTGAGATTCAAAGCAACAGACAAGATATGATCCATATCACTCTTAAGCAAAGTGACATTCCTCAACTCGAGTGTAGTTAATCGAGTGAGCCAACTTTTACATCCACTTTTACACCCTGAACAAAGAGGTAGCTGGCAAAATTTTAGGCGTAAATGCTTCAAACAGGATGCCTCAGAGTGGAAAAGATGACAAGATAAAACATACTTTGGATGTTTCCGAGTGCGCGAATAAAGTAAGTTGAGGTCCAATTCCTCAACTCTCTTTTCGGTAACACTAGCAATCCACCCATCAATATCTGAATCATATTCTTTTGGAAAGTAAAAGTTGAGCTTGAATTTACTTATTTTTTGTGCTTTCCATATCTCTAGAAACTGATTAACAACTTTGACAAACTCAAAGTCATTACTATCATTTATTCCTAACACACTTAAAGAATTAAACTCAAGGTCAAGGGTGGAACGGAAATCGGGAAGGTATTTCCACCTAGGTGACAATGACCTTGTTCTAACAGCATCTGTTATAGGCAAGAAAGAAAGGAGGTGAATAAGAATGTCCTCTGGTAATTTGCTTATGTAATCCTCCATTTGATCGATCTTGTTACCTTCAATCCAATAAAAGACTTTAAACTTGTTAGGTTTTGTTAACAAAAACCACAACACCGACAACAACGAAAACAGCAGCAACACCAACAACAGCGAAAACAGCAGCAACAACAACAACAATTTAATTGTCAATTCATTGTTCTAATATATCATTAGACGATTCTGCAACACCTTAGAAATCAAATTAAAAACCAAATTTGATTCAACAATCAAACGCCTCCAATTTCATGATTTTATCATAAACCCTAAATATATTTTTATTTTGTAACGGGATAATCGAACCCTAAATTGAGTATGCTGAGAATTAAATCAACAGCCCAAAATTGTGAAATAGAAACTCGATTTTTTTTTAAAAAAAACCAACACTTACCTCAGAAGCTTCTTCAAAGGAAGATCGAAATTCAGAATTCGCCTCTCGATGGATGAGGAGGAGCGCTACACTATGGAAAACTGATAATGAGATTTTTATAACAAACAAAAGATATTTATTTTGGTCGTGGTCAGAGTGTGCTTTATTCTATTCAAATTCAAATTTTATAATTTGGAAAGTTTTTTTTTTTTTAAGAGATTATTTAAAAGTTTTTTATCCCTAAAAAAAAAATTTTAAAAATAAATAACAAAAAATTATGAGTTTTTTATATACTACGTATTTTATTTTTTGAGGGGATATAAGTTTTTTATATAGTAACCCTTAATTTCGCTTTTCTACGTTGTGGCCAACACAATGACGTATACCACTTTCTACCCTATAATCGCAAATACATTTTGTTTCCATATGGTAACCTTGCTGTTATCCAACCGTTTAAAATTCCGTTAGTGGGGCCCATTATCAGATTATTAATGATTTTTTATCGATTTGTGCATTGAAAAAATGTTCGTTAAAGGTTTTGAGGGCTATTTTGGGCCTTAAGGAACCATATTAAACTCAGATTTCACAAAAAAAAATAACATAAATGCCTCGTTTTGCGTATTAGAACGTAAACACGTAAATCGAGACATTTCTTAATAAGTATAATAAGACATTTAAGTTATTTTTTTGCCAGATCTGAGTTCAATTTGGCCTCTAAAGCCCTATTAGCCCCAAAAACCTTAAACGAAACATTTTTCAACGCGCAAATCGATAAAAAAATTATAAATAGAGAGTGAGCCCCACTAACGGAATTTTTTAACGGCAAGATAACGACAATGTTACGTATGGATACAAAATGTATATTGGGGTTACAGTATGGAAAGTGATATATATTGAGGCACAACGTAAAAAAGTGAAAATAACAGCGTTCTGTTAAATATGGAATAGAAAATAAAGAGAGATGAGGGAAGATTGTTACGTTGTATTTCATATTCCATCTAGTACGGGATATATATAATGTACATTTCCTAGGGTTCCATCAATGGATAAGACCAAATACCCAACTCTAGAATATTCTAGATTGTACATGGGATAATAGTCATCCATATTTAGATATTATCATAACACTCCCCCTTGGATGACTATATATTGAATAAAACAATAACTAACATTTACTACAAAACCTGTACAAAATAATACACTATAATGCGCATAAGATGCTGCCTCGTTAAAAACCTTACCAGGAAAACCCAGTGGGAAAAAACCATGGTTAAGGAAAAAAGAGTGCAGCGCGCATTAACTCCCCCTCATGACTACATCACTTGAGATCTTTAAGACGACACAATCCAATGCCGTAAGCTTACTTTTTGAATGTTGCTGTCGGAAGAGCCTTAGTAAATAAGTCTGCTAAATTCTCACTTGAACGAATCTGCAATACATTTATATCTCCATTCTTCTGAAGATCATGAGTGAAGAAAAATTTGGGTAAGATGTGCTTTGTTCTGTCGCCTTTGATGTATCCTTCCTTAAGTTGAGCAATACAAGCAGCGTTATCCTCATATAAAGTTGTTGGTGCCTCTTTCCCAGATGATAAACCACAAACTTCTTTTATATGTTGAACTACCGACCTTAACCATACACATTCACGACTAGCCTCGTGAATTGCTAAAATAATCTCATAATGATTGGAAGAAGTAGCTGCAATGGTTTGTTTCATGGAACGCCAAGAAATGGCAGTACCACCATATGTGAACACATATCCAGTTTGTGACCGACCATTATGAGGATCAGATAAATAACCTGCATCTGCAAAACCAATCAAATTTTCTTTGGACAACTTTGGGAAAAATAAACCCATATCCTTCGTACCTTGAAGGTAACGAAGTAAATGTTTAATCCCATTCCAATGCCTTCGGGTTGGACATGAACTAAACCTTGCTAATAAATTAACTGAAAATGATATATCAGGTCGTGTATGACTTGCAAGGTACATTAGTGCTCCAATTGCACTAAGATACGGTACTTCAGGACCAAGAATTTCTTCATCATTTTCCCGAGGTCGGAATGGATCTTTCTCTACTTCAAGTGATCTTACAACCATAGGGCTGCTCAATGGATGTGCTGTATCCAAAGAAAATCTTTTAAGAACCTTTTCTATGTATGTTGATTGATGCACAAGGATTCCATTCTCTAGGTGCTCTATTTGTAACCCCAAGCAGAATTTTGTCTTTCCTAGATCTTTCATTTCGAACTCTTTCTTTAAATAATTGAAAGTCACTGAAATCTCTTCAGGAGTTCCAATGATATTCAAATCATCAACATACACTGCAATTATAACAAATCCTGATCCAAATTTCTTTATAAAAATACATGGGCTGATAGGATCATTCTTATAACCTTCTTTCTACAAATACTCACTTAGACGGTTATACCACATACGCCCAGATTGTTTCAATCCATAAAGAGATTTGTTCAATTTAATACAAAAATGTTCTCGAGAACTAGATTTTGCTGCTTCCGGCAGCTTGAATCCTTCTGGAGCTTCATGTAAATGTCATTATCCAGTGGGCCATATAAATAAGCTGTGACTACATCCATCAAACGTAAGTCAAGTCCTTCTCTTATTGCCAGACTAATCAAAAATCTAAAAGTAGTTGCATCCACCACAGGAGAATATGTCTCCTCATAATCAATACCAGGTCTTTATGAGAATCCTTGTGCAACTAAGCGTGCCTTATATATTACAACTTCACCCTTTTCATTTCTCTTTCGCACAAAGACCCATTTATATCCCACTGGCTTTACACCTTCAGGTGTACGGACTACTGGTCCGAATACTTCTCTTTTTCCAAGAGATGTTAATTCTGCTTCAATTGCTTCTTTCCATTTTGGCCAATCATTTCTTTGTCTACATTCTTCAATAGATTTTGGTTCATGATCCTCATTATTATCCATAACATCTAATGCTACATTGCATGCAAAAACATCATCGACGTCGATTTGATTTCGGTTCCATGTAATTCCAGACATGATATAATTTATTGAAATTTCTTCATTATCAGGTACCTGAATTTCTTCTTGTATCATGTCTAAAGTCTCTTCTGGAGATCCTTCGGAAATTGTTTCTTCAATTTGACCATCATCAATCAATGCTCCTTTTCTTTTCCGAGGATTCTTATCTTTGGAACCTATTGGTCTTCCACGTTTTTGGCGTGGTTTAGACTCATTAACAATTTTATTTTGTCCTTCCGGGACATCTATTTTAAATGGAGCATTAACAGCTGGAATATGCGACTTGGTCACTCTTTTTGGGTCAGCAAACAAGTCTGGCAATTGATTCGCTAAATTTTGTAAATGAATTATCTTTTGAACTTCCAGTTCACATTGTTTAGTTCGAGGATCAAGATAGGATAATGATAATTCATTCCATTTAATTTCATTTTCCAGCTCTCTCTTTTCTCCCCCTAATGTTGGGAAAAGTGACTCGTTAAAATGACAATCTGCAAAACGAGCCGTAAATAAATCCCCTGTTGTAGGCTCAAGATATTTAATTATTGACGGGGATTCAAACCCAACATATATCCCCATCCTCCTTTGAGGACCCATCTTAGTGCGTTGTGGTGGAGCTATTGGAACATAAACCGCACATCCAAAAATTCTTAGATGGGAAATATTTGGTTCCTGACCATAAACCAATTGTAATGGGGAGAACTTGTGATAACTTGTTGGCCTAATGCGAATTAGTGCTGTTGCATGTAATATAGCATGTCCCCAAGCAGAAATTGGGAGATTGGATTTCATAAGCAATGGTCTAGCAATTAACTGAATACGATTTATTAATGACTCTGCTAGACCGTTTTGTGTATGAACATGTGCTATAGGATGTTCAACATTTATCCCAATGGACATGCAATAATCATTAAAAGCTTGAGATGTAAATTCACCAGCATTGTCAAGCCGAATAGTCTTAATGGGAGTATCTGGAAAATGTGCCCGTAACTTAATCAATTGGGCAAGTAGTCTCGCAAACGCCAGGTTACGAGTTGATAACAAAGACACATGTGACCATCTAGTTGATGCATCAATTAAAACCATAAAATATCTAAATGGTCCACATGGGGGATGTATGGGCCCACAAATATCTCCTTGTATACGTTCCAGAAAACTAATTGATTCAAAATTAATTTTAGCTGGTGATGGGCGAATAATCAACTTGCCTTCCGAGCAAGCAGCACATGAAAAATTATTATGAAGAATCTGCTGGCCTTCAAAGAATGTCCACATGAATTCGTAATTATTTTTCGCATCATTATTGAACCGGGATGGCCTAACCGGTCATGCCAAACAACAAAATCATTAGTAAACTTCTGGTTTACTATAGCATGAGCTTCAATTACATTGATTTTTGTGTAGTACAAACCACTAGAGAATGTAGGTAGTTTCTCCAAAACATGTTTTGAGCCTTGAGTTATATTTGTGATTTGAAGGAATTCGTTATTTTCTTCATTGATTGTCTCAATATGATAACCATTATTGCGAATATCCTTAAAACTTAATAAATTTCTTTGAGACAATGGGGAGTATAAAGCATCAATTATTTTAATTTCAGTTCCCCAAGGCAACTTTATAGTGGCTCTTCCGGAGCCCTCAATGATATTTGTACTACCCGATATGGTACTTACATTAATCCTTTTCATCATCAAATGAGAGAAATATTTTTTATTTTTAAGTATTGCATGTGTAGTTGCACTGTCAGCAAGACATAATTCTTCACCATTCATAGCAAATTGAACTTGAGTAATATCCATGTTCTTCATGAAATAAAATACATGTCAAAATATTAAGCATAAAAATAAAGATGATAAAACAAATAAATCAATAAAAACACTCAAATAGTTCATAAATTTATAAAGCAAAAATCCGTATTACAACGAAAGAAATAAACTTAAATAAATTACTAGAATAAGCAAACATAAGTCTAATACTTAAAACTGACATAATACAATATAATTTTAATTATTCCCTTCTGGGGCAGTGAAGAAATCGGCAACTTCTAAATGAGTTGTACTGTCAAAATCAAAATTATTCCCGTCCGGGGAAGTAAGGAAATCACCAACATCAAATTGATTGGCATTGCCAAAATCAAAATCACCTTCACCATCTTCAAGAACAAGGTTTGCCTCAACTTTCTTTCCTTTCTTCAATGATTCTTGGTAAAGTTCAATAAGATGCTTTGGAGTTCTACAAACCCGAGACTAATGACCTTTTCCTCCACAACGGTAACATATATTGTTATCACTTTTCTCTTTTTCATCCCTACGTTCCCACTTCTGGTGGGAATGTGAGTTTGTGAAATGACCTCCACGACCTCTACCATATCCACGTCCACGACCCCAACCGCGCCATTGGCCACGACCACGACCACGACCTCTACCTCGACCACTACTGCTGGAATGGTCCCTGTTTTTAGTTTCTTTCCCGTTACGGGTTGTCACATTCGCTTCAGGGAATGGAGTAGAGCCAGTAGGACGTGATTCATGATTTTTCATTAACAACTCGTTATTTTGCTCAGCCACAAGAAGACAGGATATTAATTCAGAATATTTTTTAAAACCTTTTTCTCTATATTGTGTCTGCAGGACAATATTATTAGCATGGAAAGTGGAGTATGTCTTTTCAAGCATTTCTGCATCAGTTATATTTTCTCCACATAATTTCAATTGAGAAGTTATTTTAAACATAGCTGAGTTATATTCACTAACAGATTTAAAATCTTGCAATCTCAAATTTAACCATTCATAACGAGCTCTAGGGAGTATCACTGTTTTTTGGTGGTCATACCTTTCCTTTAGATTACTCCAAAGGATTTGTGGGTCTTTCACAGGTAAATATTCATTTTTGAGCCCTTCATGGAGGTGATGACGAAGAAAAATCATGGCTTTAGCCTTATCTTGAGGTGTTGCCTTATTAGCCTCTTTTATTGTTTCACCAAGCCCTTTAGCATCTAGGTGTATTTCAGCATCTAACACCCATGATAAATAATTCTTTCCGGTAATATCAAGGGCCACAAATTCGAGCTTGGCAAGGTTCGACATTTTTCACTATACAAAATAATATTAAAAGATAAGTATATATAAATAGTATTCAAAAATATGTATTAAACGTTATAATCATGCATAAATAAACCTGATACAAATCATGCATAAATAAGAACGAAATAGAAGGGGAGAATGTTAGCATGGAGAAAAATAAAAATGGAACCTTAAATTATATATCATGCTTTGTATTCGTTATATATGTTGATATTCCAATAAATAAGCATGCAAAAGTAGATAAATGTTAAATTATAATTGTTATGGGTTGCGATCATACTTACATGATAATAATAATATGGATTCTAGATAAATGTTTGGTAATCCTACTCAGTTGACTAGCAATGGTGCTGATAACGTGTTAAATATGGAATAGAAAATAAAGAGAGATGAGGGAAGATTGTTACGTTGTATTTCATATTCCATCTAGTACGGGATATATATAATGTACATTTCCTAGGGTTCCATCAATGGATAAGACCAAATACCCAACTCTAGAATATTCTAGATTGTACATGGGATAATAGTCATTCATATTTAGATATTATCATAACACGTTCATATATATAAAAAAAACCCTTTATTTATTAGCGATACATCAACAAGCAGGTGTTCCCTCAAAAAAAAAAAAAACAAAAACAAAAAAAATTATTTCGGTTACGTGGAGTGCCCGACTACGCGAATACTATTTAAATTTGGAAAAAAAAAATTGAAAAAAGAGAAAATTAGGACCGTCAAATTTTACTGAAGATATTTTACCAGGAAGGCAGGTTCTACCGAACTACATATAATGGCTATAAATAGCATAATATATTAATATGTTTTTTTTTTTAATCCAAATGAGGTTACAACGTACCAAGAAGAAAGGAAAAAACAATGAAAAACAGAACTAAAAAACCAAAGAAAAAAACATATAGCAAAACACGTAATTATGGAGGAATAAAGCGAGGTATAGACACCCCTCTTATGTCCTCCTCTAAAATACGACCAAAACCTTCCAGAGCATTATTGTAAAGTTCTAACTGAGAGTCCTGGACAACTTACATGTGGGTCATGTTTGGAATTTGGAGCCTGTCAAGTGAAGTATTGCATAAGAGCTGATGAACTTTTCTCTACATACTGTACATGGTATTTTATCTATGAAAATTTCTAGGTTCTTCCAAGTACCACTTAATATTTGGGCTTGTTGTTGCCTACCTACTCCTTCCTAGCTATTCAGACTCAAATCATTCAATGCTTCAATATTTAATTTATTGAGCCATGATGAATCCACACTTTGGAATATGACTTGATGAAGCTTACTTGGTGACACCCTCTATAATTGATTGTTTCTCCCTGTAGGCTCATCAGTATCCGAAGTTAAAGTCCAGACGAAAACTCAGAAAATAAATACTTTTTTTTCCTGGTAAATAGTTTACTCCTTCCTCTTCAAGAGGAGCAAGTGGAGGTGAAGATGCTCTTGCCCCAAAGAGACTAATTAGAAGGAAAAAAACCGGAGTCCAATCAGAGAAAACTAATTCAGGCAAAGATGCTCCTGCTCGATCAATAAGAACTGCTGGAAGCAATTTCCTTGAGCCACAACCTGAAAAAAATAAGGGAAAACTGGAATGGAAAGCGGATGAAAACGGAAGCATAAGCTGTCCATCTCTACAACATGGTGGTTGTCGTGTAATGCTGGATTTATACTCAATATTGTCTGATGGTTGGGTTTCAGGTTTGGTGAAGGAAGCGGAGGAGGTAGTAGCAAACTGGGGAAATGAGAATTCATTCCAAACTCCTAATGGGTGCTCATGTTCTGATTTCGTATGTAATGTTGAATATGGAAGTATTAAGAAGAAATGTGCTTCAAGAGAAGGCTCTGGTGACAATCATTTGTATTATCCAGATTCCAGGGATATTCAACATGGAGATCTTAAACACTTTCAGTGCCACTGGGCCCAAGGAGAACCAATAATTGTTAGGAGTGTTCTTGAAACTACCTCTGGCTTAAGTTGGGAACCTATGGTCATGTGGCGTGCTGTTCCCCAAATTCGAAACAATAATTATTCCCAGCTATTGGATGTTAATGCTATTGATTGCTTGGATTGGTGTGAGGTGATTGTTGTGTTTCTTATTGACTGTCGAAAAGTTATACTTAGTTTGGTTGATTTGAACTGGATGATGTTTGTCTTTCTTTACACTAATACATTGCCTTGCATTTGTATTTTCTTCTTCTTGATGATTTTTCTCTTTTTCAATGTCTAATTAATAGTAATTCCATTTTGTTTGTGCCCTGTCTTCCATTTTTGGGTTTCGTTTCTAGCTGTTGACAATGTTGTTACCTGATCCGCTATCCTCTGCAAACTGTAAAAGGCAGCATGAAAGTGGTAATTTTGTCCCAATTTAAAAAGTTAGGTAACAAACTTGCAAACCTTTTTTAATCTCAACGTAGTGAATCAGGTTGTAATAGTTGTCTTTTAATTACCTACCCCCCCACCCCCCCCCCCCCCCCCCCCCCCAAAAAAAAAAAAAAAAAAAAAAAAATTTACGCTAATGTAAGTTTATTGAGACGGAATAGGGTTTTAGTTACTACTGAACATATCTTGTTTGAGGTGTCTTGAATTTGTACTTAATGCTAATTATGTTCTATAGGTTAATATTTTGGTACATAATGCTGAAGTTGATGTGCCTATCCATAATCGTGAGGCTATTTCTGAATTGAAAAGGCAGCATTTTGCTCAGGATCAAAAAGAAATCTTTGGTGTTGAATCCAAAAACGTTGATGGGGTAGATGGGTCCGAGTTGAAGCAACTTCATGATGGTAGCAGGGTGGTAGAAGGTTCAGAACCTCATAGTGGAGGTGCTTTTTGGGACATATTCCGGAGAGAAGATGTTCCTAAGCTACAAGAATATTTGAGGAGACATTATAAGGAATTCAGACATATTCATTGTAATCCATTGAAGATTGTAAGGAGCAAAGATATAATTAGTGTGCACTTCCTCTTTTTATTTTTTATTTTTTTTTATTTTTTTTTTTATGTCTCCTTCATTAATTTCCTATTTTAAATCTCTCGTAATTTTTTTTTTTTTTAACTCTTCATGTTTCTCACTTTACACACCTTTGTTTTTTCCAACGTTTATTCAATTGATTCTTGCTATGCTCTATTTCCTTTTCAGACTGAATAGCCGACCCCAAATAATTTTGGGACTAAAGCTTTGTTTTTGTTATTGTCTCCAGTATCATTTTTATTGGAGGATGTCCCAGTTTCTCATGGTGAGAAACAAATTTTGTTTCTCACATGGCATTTTCGTAAATAAACCAACAACTTTATTCAACTGTGGAGCCCACAATAATGAAAAAGTTGTTGATTTATTCACGAAAATGCCCCCATGAGAAACAAATTTCGTTTCTCACCATGAGAAACAGGGAATTTCCCTTTTTATTGTATATTCAATATCAACTGTCAAAAGATGTTAATTTAAGTTGTCAGTAACAATGTTATTCCATTTGAGGCTCATTCTTGATGTGTCCTGTTTAAGCTTCATTGTCTACATGTTGTCAATGATTAGGTTGTTCATCCAATTTATGATCAGACATTTTACCTTACTGAGGAGCATAAAAGGAAGCTGAAGGAAGAATGTGGTAAGGTTCTCAATATTTACATGTGATGTCTCTCCTTGTTCCTGTTCATTCGGTCTGGAATTTGTAGATCACCTAGTGCCTACTCAAGTTGGGCTAATTTTAATGCTATATTGTAGGAATTGAGGCATGGACATTTGTTCAAAATCTTGGAGAAGCAGTCTTTATTCCAGCTGGCTGTCCTCATCAAGTTAGAAATTTGAAGGTAGTGTAATTTGTCTCAGTCTCAGGCTAGGTCCTATTTTGAATGATGTTTAGTACCTCCGTAGTTTATTTTTTGTTCAACTCTCTGTAGATATTTAAGAAAATTTTGGAAAAGATGATTGAGTGTAAGATAAAGTAAGAGGGTGTAAAAAGGTAGGTGGGTGTAAGATAAAGAAAAAGATGGTGTAGAAAGGTGCAAATATTGTGTGTAATAGTGGTATCATGGTAAAGATAGTATGCCAATAATAAAATTGAGTTAGTAGAATAATTTTTTTAAAAAAAATGAAATAAAGAAACCATAAACAGATACATGACTATTTTTATTTGATGGCTTTTCTCCAAAGACATCATACGGAGCCTCAAAGCCCTAGAAATCATGCACCAGCAAGTACAATTAGACCATTTACCAATGAGCACAAAAGACCACTCCTTCTATCAACTTAAATATAATTTGGTTAATCCTGCTTACAACATCTTTCATGTTAGCACATTTTTCCAAATTTCTGACAAGGCTCCTATTATCACATTGGGAGAGAAGCTGACCACTCCCCTCATTCCCTGCGCTCTATTTTTGATGGTTGGAAAGTTGCTGCAAAAAAACAAGATATTAAAGAGCAGAACTACAGACAAACTTAAGTTATCAGATGAACAAATCACACCTTGTTGAAGTTCCAACGCCCTTTACGGGGGGAAAAAATCTTTTCCTTTTCAACATTTAAGCTGAAACCAAGCCAGACTGAAATGTGTGAAAAATCCATCTATGGACAGTTGTTATTTCAATAAGTCATAAAACATAAATGGTTAAATATGCAATTAGAAATTTAGAAGGCACCTTAGGAGCGGGAAGGACACGGCCGTTGATTTGAGTAAACGAACTACAGATAGTGATTCCACAAGAATGAAGCATAGGTTCTCATAATTACTGACCTTCAGAGCCTACATCAATATTACAAATATAATAATGACCAGAGCTAATCAAAATACAAAAGTATCATCACTTATGCATAATGGGAACCTACATGAAAAAGTTCAAATCCTCAAGGAAAAGAGGAAGAATGAAAAACGAACTCTTTGACTTGCAATTGTGTTCTTTTTTTTTTAAGAAGAAATTGGTATTTAACCATCTAACTTTCGGCAATTCAAAAAACCCAACAACCTGAACCTCAAATTTGTCCATCTTAACATCTTCAAATCATCTAATTATTGTTTTCAGGCTAAATAATGAGTTCCCCACTAAAAAAAAGAATGACAGAGGAGGTTTGGATCGGCATATCATCAAACAAAAAATTTGGTGTGGCAATTTAAGCAAGGGATAATCAGCCATGGTAGCAAAACACCCATCACATTGCTGTCAAACCAAATGGTAGATTACCCAAAACAAGAAAAGCCCACAAAAACCAAACTGAAAATTAATTACAATTAAACAATTATTTATCATCACAGCCTTCAAGTAGTTCTCTGAGCATATATAAAAGTCACAAGCTTTTAATCACCATTGTAAGGTATTATTACATTTCAAGCTTGTAAATTATGGTTGGTTTTACATGCGCTCAGTGCACTAAAAATTGATGATCCTCTCACAATAGATAGTTACAATAGTAATCCTTTAATGTGCGTGAATCATGAATTTTTTACACAAGGTTTAATTTTTAGTGATCTCGATCAAGATTTAGACATGCAGTAAATATGGTAATTTATAATGACTCAGATAATTAACGACAAACCCTAGCTTTTGAAATGCAAAATTTGATAATTGAAAAACAAATAACCTCACAAGCTGCTTCAATGGAGGGGAAAGCTCAGATTTTTCCTTCAATGGAGGATCGGAGAAAACTTTGAAGTGAAAACAAGCAGGCCTGGCTTTTTTGACAAATAAAAAAAACACACACACACAAACCAAATTGAAATTACCAATAATGGTGCAAAATACTACGAAGAGCAAAAGAAATTGAAAAAATGAAGAGAGTGAAATACTGAAACTGCTCCAACTAAACAAAATGACCTAGAAAATTAAAACGTCAGATCAATAAAAAAACAATCATGCCCACATAAAATTAAATCCAAACTAAATCCAAAAAACCCACCAAAAAAAATAAAAAACAAAAATAAAAAGCAAAAAAATTCAACCCGAGGCAAGGTAGAACTCTGAGCCCAAACACTTCCATCAATACCCAGAATTGCAGCAGCAATAAGATAGTGGTCATTCAGAATAAATTGTAACTGTGAGCATAAATACAGCTGATTCCCCTCTTTTACAAAACGGTAATTCCCAGTTTATCTTTATGATTGCTCTAATTCACGCATCTAGACCCATACTCGTCATTTCACCCTAAATACTGAGGGATATTCATGTCAATTCATACGGATGACCTGTTATAAAAACAACCTTAGCTGTTTCAAATACCACATCATACGAGACAACTCACACACCCCGTTCCATCAACAGTAGTTTCTCTCCCAACTACCAGTACCGTTCCGTTTTTTACGTTTTCAATTTTGTAATGGATCCTCTTTGTTCATTGCATTTTCCCCTCTCACAATTGCAAGAATTGTGACTGCGGTTTCAATTGATTCCCCAATTAGTTGATTCCATCTGACCAATCAATTTTCAATTAAAACACCGTGTTCGACTACTCCTGGTTTTTCCCCAATAAGTCATTTGGATCTTTGGGGTTCAATCAGAATCAGTGTCGCCGTATACGAATACGAGGTTAGTTGGGATTTCACTACAAGAATGGGCGTATGAGATATCCTTTGGTGGTAACAACCCATGACAAAAGTCGGTGAAGCTTTGTCCTTGTGCTTGGTTTTTATTTACCCAGATCTATTTTCCCACAAAACTTGGTAAGCAAGAAATAATGTCCAACGCGTTCCTTTTCAAGATTTCCAGGCTTTTAATTTCAAGCTTCAAATTCAAGTAACACGCACTAGTAAATGCTCCATAACGGGGTTTAAAATTAGCTTGGCCTACGTGGGCCGAACTGGCACATGACTCCCCATCCTTGTCAAGCATTTGCTTACTTGGCTAAAAAGATTGACAATGTAAATCAATCATAAAGATCAACTGGGCAAGCCTCTTTACAAAATCCATGATTTGGTTTGTGGTAACCTACATAAATTAGGAGCTCATAAAAATATGCAATTGTAACTTAAGGAGCTATGTTACTTGGACTCGGGTACCCATGTCCGACACGAGTACGTGTCCAAGCATCTGACTTGGCTATTTTGTGAAGAAAAAAAAATCCATGATTTTGAACTAAAAGTGAAGTGTCTGGGTGTCATACCCAATTACCCATGTCCGAGTGTTGAGGATCCGACACGGGTACGTGAGGTGAAATGAAGAGTCCGAGTAACATAGTTAAGAAGATGATAGATCTAGAATCTATTACATGAATTTAATTTTTGTAGGCGTTGGTCATTTGATGCTAAACTCTATGGTTTTGATAAGTTTGTCCTTAATGCTTACATCAAATGATTTGTGGAATTCTGTTGTTCAGTCATGCATAAAGTGGCGCTTGACATGTATGTGATGCTAACCTCTATGGTTTTGATGAGTTTGTCCTTGATATTTACGTCAAATGATTTGTTGAATTCTGTTGTCCAGTCATGCATAAAAATGGCGCTTAATTTTGTTTCCCCTGAGAATGTTGGCCAGTGCATTCGCGTGGCTGGGGAGCTCCGAAATCTGCCACAAAACCACAAGGCCAAGAAGGATAAGTTGGAGGTATGTCTGTTACAGTTTGTGGTGTAATTGAAGTGATTTCGTATTTTCAGGTTGCACCAATTACCAATGAATACTATTCATATTGCTAGAAGGTTTAATTCTCTTCTTGATGCAGGTAAAGAAAATGATTCTTTATGCTGTAAAGAATGCAATTAGTAGCCTGAAGTAAGTCATTCTTAGTTAACCAGATCATTCTTCTTATAAATGACCGAACATTTTCCCTTTTTTTGGGACTATAGACAAATAACTGTTTTTCTCTGCCTTTGCTAGTATTGCTACACCTGACTTTAGAAACATTGTTTTGTAAGCATATACAGTCACGAGTACCTGAACTTAATAACTTTTCACTATTAGGGTAAACATCTTTAACTGCTTAGGATATCATGTTATTTTTGTACTTGACATGTGATGTGGTAAATGAAGTGCTTTCTTTAGATACCTTTATATCCCCCCTCCCCCTCCCCCTCCCTCTCTCTCTTGAGTCTCTTCTCCCTAAGCTAAGGTTTAGCAGACACCTTAGCTACACCCGACTCTGGAAGCATGTTTTGCAAGCATATACAATCATGTACTTCCTCCATCTTTTTTATTGCAACAATTGATTTTCATGCTTATTAATGCATAACATTGACAAAAATAGCATCAATTGCATTTTAAATAATATTATTAAACATTGATATTTGTAAGTTTATATCGGGATGAATCTAATAGAAACAACATGATTATGTTTTTCTTAACATAGAGATCATATTAGATGGTCTAATGTATGAATAATGTACAAAGTCTATTGTTGCAATAAATAAAAAATAAAATAAAATAATGTACAAAGTCTAATGTTGCAATAAATAAAGGACAAAGGAAACTTATAGTCATTAGTGCCTAGGAAATTATCCCAGTTTTTATTGTTTTAATGGACTGCAGTTGGAGAACTGATGATGTGATGTGGTTTTCTCACTTTTCTGGTTCTACAGGCCTGAAAAACAAAAGGATTGGTCAGACACTAGTGAAAAACATTTCCCTTCTCCTCGTAACCCCTTAGCCCTATAAACTAAGTACATGTGCATGCCGTGCTATACATACATCATGCAAGGCTGGTGTCTAGGATCAATTTTGCTTTGGATTTTGTAAAAGATCAATTACGGATGAAACCTGGCTATTTTGTAGGCTGGTATCTTGGATCACTTTTGCTTCCAAAGTTGTAAAAGATCAGTTTTACGGATGAAGTCTGGCTATTTTGGTTTGTTGGTTGATTGTGGACGAAGGCATTTCTACGTCTCTTCAACTTGATTGTTAAGTATATATTTTTACCTTTTTTTTTTCCCCCCCTCTTCTGTATAGCCATTATTTGAGTCAACTTTTCATAACTTTGACCACAAATCCCCATTAATCTATAAGATATCATAGTTATTGGAATCTTGTTGGATTCGTCTAGTTGTGTTTTATTAATATTAAGTTTTTATAATTTTTACGCTTTTAAATGGAGATATATACATTTTAATTCACGTTTCAAAAAATGAAAAGTAAAATGGGGCAAAAAAAAATTAGGGACGGAGGGAGCAGTAGACAAAATTGATAAGGTATATAGAAGTGGATTGTAGAAATTACAAGTATCGTTTACTATGCCTTTAAAAGTTTAAAATCATTAATTTAGCTACTCCCTCCGTTTTAAATACTTGCTCCACTTTCCTTTTTCGCCGTTTTTAAATATTTGCTCCATTTACTTATTTGGAAAGGTTTTACAATATTTAATTTATTTCTCTCACCTAGTTGACTCAATATAAATCATATTTTATTAATTTCATATTTTCTATCCTCCAATTTTCTTCACTAATTTTACTTTATACAATTTTTTTTTTATTCTTCCACTTACCCCACCACCTCCATATTTTATTACTTTCTTCAATTTCTTCTAAAACTCCGTGCATGGAGAAATGGAGTTATTTAAAAACGGAAGGAGTATTTATGAGCTATTTATTTACACAACTCTTTTCATTAACTCCAAAGCCATAACGGAATTTTATATGATTGAATAATGATCATTTATGGGATCCAAACAACATTATATGATTTCAAGATGCATCCCCTTCAATATTGAGGACTGAGATGAGGTTTATGCCATTTACAGTTTGCTACTCCACTAGCTTTCATCCAGGAAAAAAAAAATTACTACAGCTGCTAAGATGTAATGAACAAACTAATTTAGTTGACTGATTATAATGAAATACATCTATGTTTGCAGTCACTCAGCAATTTATTTGATATTTAGGTCTCTGTTTACTGGAAGTCTGGAACCATTATAACTTCATAACTCATAAGGTCATTAATATTTACAATATCTTTGCCTGTTAATAAAAATAAAGAAAGCTAAACATTTCTAAATACACAATAGGATGAATTTAATTTGATCCAACACAATAATGATATTTCACTTACTTGAGTATATATTAGCGTAAAACATGAAATAAAACAATTTAGACCAACCAAAACCAGTCCTTCGAAAAATGTCAATTGAGAACAGAAGACGATCAAGGCAAACATTAATAGAATGCCAAATAGTAAATACTGCTCATTTTGAAAGTAGAATAGTAGATTACTAATCCAAAATTGTCATTCCACTCTAATAACTGTATTCCAAAAATTCTCAGCTTGTTCGAAGTAATTAAACATCAATGGTCAGTAAAAGAGTGATCTATAAACACTATGGAACTCATCCAAAACAAGCAACAACCAATATTTGACAATGCTGCTGCAAAATTACATGTGAGCTACTCGAAGAACTAATGAAAAGCCTTTACTTCTTCGCCAAAGTGGCTAAGTAGATCCTCCAGAGACATTGGGGAGTGATCATTCTTATCTCTTACCCTAACAGTCACCTGTATACAACAGGATAAAAGACAACAACCCCAAAAGGTAGATAATATCAATTCCAGACAGATAAAATAACGGCGCATAACATATGTACAAATACTTAAACCACGCAGTCCTCAATAAATCAGTAACATTTATCAGAAGGTAGAGATTATGGGGTGCAAATGTGCAATTGTGGGAAACTGAGATTGAATATGAAGCCCAAAAGTTTATAAATATCGTCAAACGCAACTTAGAGATATACCAAAAAGTGGGAAAAAAAAATTAAATAAATAAAAAATTGAGCCTAAGACATACCACTCGGTTTTCGGCATCTTTCTCCCCAACTACCAGTATGTAGTTATACTGTGACATCTGAGCTTCTCGTACCTGCAGGGCCCAAACATTATAGGCACACATACACATCATATATATACATGAGCAAACAACACCATATATATATATATATATATATATATATATATATATATTGGAAGACAATCCATAGGAAAAACTGTGTACCTTTTTATTGATGGTTTTATCACTTGTATCTACATCAACATGGTATCCAGCCTGGTGGATGTGATCGCGCACCTAAAACATGTTAAGTCGCTATTTAGAAAATAACCATACACACTTCAAGCACTAAGCAGACTGAACTAAATATTTAGATTCAAGGCTGCAGGGTATTCCAAACAATGCATAGATATAAGTGATGATGTCAAACAATCCAAATAAGCATCTAAATATTACACAAATACACAACGGTGACCTCCAATACCTCATGGGCATAAGCTGAAGATTTTTCTGAGACAGTGCATACAATCGCTTGTCGTGGACTTAGCCAAAAAGGCCATTTACCCTTAAAGTGCTCCAGAAGAATTGCAAACATACGTTCCACAGAGCCAAGGATGGCTCTATGGATGATCACAGGTCGCTCCCTTTTAGCTTCATCTTCTGCTGAGTAGGACAAATTAAATCGCGATGGAAGTTGAAAATCCAACTGCAATTAGATTCATATTGTCAGAAGCCATGCCAAAAACCAGTCTTCTAAATTAATCTGGAAGCAAAGCACAACATACCTGCAAAGTTGCACACTGGAATTTCCTCTTTAAAGCATCAGAAACGCTGATATCTATCTTTGGTCCGTAAAATGCACCATCTCCTTCATTTAGCTGTACCATATGATTCAGGAACAATAATTTATTAATAGAAACATGAAGGCTCATGTTGTAATGTAATTAACAGAGAAAATGCAAGCCCTTCATTTCAAACCACAAAACACAGCACATTCTACCTTTACCATAATTCATCCTTCTCATGACAACAGGTATTCTATATTTTAAGTGGAACATAAGGTACAAGCATCACCACAAAAGCAGCTTCTCTCATGAAACCTTCTACACTAAACCAATCATACACATCAGATCTTTCATTAAACATCAGCCATCAGATGCTAGTATGATACCACGGTACATTGGTACAAGATCATACGGAATACAAATTTCATACAACCCTAATATCTGTTGATTTTCTTTATGGGTGGAGGATGGATGAGAGTATTTTGCACTGAGACATTCAATACACCAAAAGTTCAGGATATCCATTCCATCAAAAATAAGGGGGCAGTGATACCAGCATAAGTTGCAAATGCGATGGTTGTGACTTAGAAGAGGCGTGCAAGATTTAAATTTTTAGATAGCAAATATTTGTTGAAAGAAATTAGATGTAACTGAGCAAAAAGCAATGTTAACTCAGACACGAGTATGAGTAAATCTTCAAGCATAAGACATCTTAGGGTTGAAAATTTTAAGCATAGGGACAGGCCTAATCTTGGACACGGATGCAAAGAGTTCTTGTTTATATGAGGCGTTTTGTACTTTACAAACAACAAACATACACACATTTCAAATTACTTATTTCTTAATTTAACGTATTTGCTAATGTAAATCTCACGCACATTTCAAATTACTTATTTCTTAATTTTACATATTTGCTAATGTAAATCTCACGCACATTTAAAAGTGTTGCATAATTATCTCTTCTTTTGCTCTGGTATATATTTATTTAACTATAATGTGTGTTTCAAGATAAACACAGTAGCTAATTATTAATTGAAGAGTTGGGTAAGGCCGTAAGATACCAAGTAACCATACACAGCTGCATGAGACAAAATGATGAGGTGAAGTAACATAAATAAATGCTTTGCTTGCAACATTGCTTGACAAAGTGTATTAAAGCCAAGCCAAATTAGGAATATGACTAATTACAACTCCACTCCAAGATAGCACAGTACAAACATACCATAGAAGAAATCAGTCAATGAGCTGGAAAATGCCACTTACATGGTTACAAATTAAAAGAAAAAAATAAGGGACCAAAATTTCTTCAAGTTTTGCAACATTTACCACTCAAAGACGTTTCACAAATATACCATTTCCCTTTCAGGAAACTTATATCTTTGCTCACAATACAATTATCCAATATAGCAACACTGATGTTTCCTACATTCCTTAACCACCTTGGATTTTGTGGAAGATTTAAATGACTTTTTTGGTCCTTTTATGTTGCAATATTTTGGGCATCATTTCAAAATGGATCAATTTTTTCAATTCATTTAAATCTTTATCATTCTCAGCTACAAAGCAATTGTTCTAATCTGGGAAAACAAACTCTAATTTGTAAACTTCATTGGTTATAAATCTTGTAATCAGTTCTGAAAGACTGTTGCCAGAAATATGGTCATTTCTGGCATCAGGGCAGGTCAAGCGTTTTTAAGGAAATTCTCTATATCTTTCTTTGATCTGCATTTCTCAATCTTCCTGTCATAGAAATTCAATTTTGATCTTTTCATCATATCTTCCTCTCCAATGTGGGAGTTTCAGCAATCTCTTCACTTTGACAGGCATATATTTCTGTACAACATTTCTACTAGTTTTTCATCCTCTTATTTTATTTTGAGCTTAATTAGGTATCCCCAGTTTCCCACTCCTCATTAGTCAAGTGAAGTCCTGCTCCCTATCTGGTTTCTGTAAAGGCTAATTATAGTAGTGCTAAAATTAATCTAATAACTAAAAGAAATTCTCCACAGCAGCCCAAAAAAAAAAAAAAAAAAAAGGGTATCCTCATTGGTAGCTCCATGTTATTTCTTTTTCACTAACTGTCACATTCGTAGGGGTTTTTATGATTACATGAGTATGAGACCAATTACCATATCTCATTCATGGAATTAACGGTGTGTTTGGAACTTTGGATAGAGAAAGAGGAAGGAAAAGAAAGGAGGGAAGGGAAGAATGATTAGGTTTCCTTCCAAATCTCTCCATTGTTGGAGAGATCAATTTGGTACAATTTAATCATTCCACCCCCCCCCCCCCCCCTCTACAATTCCTTCCCTTCCTCATTAGGTATCCAAATGAAGGATAATATATCCCTCCATTTCCCATCCCTTATTTTCCATCCATTTTCTTTAACCAAACAAAGTGTAAAACTCAGCCATTGCATTACAAATATGCCATTATTGTAACAGATTCGTGATTTTGGACTTGACATCCCACGAAGACTTGTTACATAATGCTGCATCTTTTACACCATATCATTTGCTATATAATGGTGACTCACCAGTCACCACATAGAATGCATTTTATACCCATTATACCTGATTTTTATTTGAATTGACCAAAGATAATTTAGCAATTAGATAGAAAACATGATTCTTTCATTCACCAAAAAACTGTACACACCCATATTATGATAGATTTGGTAATATTAAAATAATTTTTATAAACTCAAGAAAATGTAAACAAATTTTAACAACATTAATATGATTTATTTGTAATAAAGACCGCGTCAGCTGTCAATTGTGACCATACTCTCGATTTTTTTCTATGGTCTCAATGCAAGAAATACTACAAGTTGGGTTGACACTATACAATGCAAAACAACTAGTTCTACAACAGATAACACAGATCCCATATTCCTTTCCTTTGAATTTGGGGGAGAGGGGATTAGGGGAAAAAAAGGGGAATAGCTGAGAAAAGATGAAAATTTACCTGCCATGGCTTGCCAAACTCATCCAAAGCTTCAGTAAGTGCAGCCTCCGCCTTATCCCATGTCTCCTTTTCTCCTAGGAAACTCTCTGGTCTCTATGTATTTTATAGGAGAAAAAAAAAAGGAAAAACGTGAGAATTTTATATTGCATTTAACTAAATCAAATAAAGGATACAAAGAAAATTAAATAAGCATCATATCGATCAACTTAAGGGGGTAACGGTTCTGGAACTTAGGTATGGGTTTAAAATACTTAAAACCCACGCCAAGTATTTGGTTTAGGATTTTAAGAATTTTAAACCCATAGGTAGGGTTTAGTAAACTGTTTTTTTTTTTTTTTTTTTGGGGGGGGGGGGGGGGGGTTGGGTTTGGCTCATACCTATATTTTTAGGTATCAAACGTATTTTATAAAAAAATCAAGTTCCAAACCCATACCATTATGGTTTCACTTCTGAATCCAATCCCATACCACTTTGCAAACCAAACACCCCCTAAATAATTTTCATAGTCTAAGTAAACATGTACATCATATAGTACAATGTAACATTAATATATTCTAGAATTCAACAAAGATGGAGAGTTCAAATGTTGTGCATTCTTCAAGCTCTCTAATAGACTAAGTCACACTTGGTAATCTCATGCACTCGAAGTATAACAAGGGGGTGTTTGGTTCGCATAATGGTATGAATTTGGAATGATAAATGAGACTAGGATAGTCTTGAGTTAAAACTTGATTCGTTATAGTATGTGTTTGCACTTTGCAGTGTTTAAGAATAAATGGTTCTCTTTCATTTTATACTTAAAGATTTGGTATGAGTCAAATCAACCAGGTTTCTAAACCCCATGACTTGTGGGTTTGAGATATGGGTTCAAAATTCTTAAGCTAATAATAGGTATAGGTTTCGCTCAATATAAATCCATACCTCATACCAAAATTCCACAAATTAGACCAATCTAGAAGGCCGGCCTTTCTTGTTAGAATACCAGCAAGATATATGACAAAATTAGAGCTAGTAAAACCAAGAACACAAATTTTCCTCTCAATGACTACCAAAAGTGAGGTTTCCCAAACTAACATAAGCCCAAACATCCTATTGCATGAAATCATGAGAAGGTTTCACTACTTAAAAGTAAAAGAATAAGCATAAGGATAAAAACATATAAAAAGAAAATCATAGGAGTAAAGGAGCAAATCAATAAGTAATAAATAGGAAAATAGTAAATCAAGGGATAGTTAATATACTCCAAGTTTCATTTCCAGAATTCTCCAACTCAGATTAAAGGAAACAGTTATCATACTTCCACATCAAAACAGATTCTAAAGACTCTAACAGTGTGTTTGGATAAATAAAGGGGAAGGAAAAGAAGGGTAGAATTTATTATATACACCCAGGTGTACCGTACACCCGGATTATTTGCTCACTTATTTTTGCTCATTTAATAAATGAGCAAAAAAAATTTGCTCATTTGTTAAATGAGCAAAAAATAATGAACAAATAACCCAAATGTACACTACAGGCTCTCAAAGAAGGGGAGGGAGGAGAAGAGGAGGGGAGGGAAGAATGGTGAGTTTTTTTCCAAATCTTTCCATTGTTTGGGGGATTAGTTTCCTACAATTTTATCCTTTCATTTCTCTCCCCTCCAATTATCTTCCTTCCTCATTTGTTATCCAAATGAAAGATACCCCATCTCTCCATTTCTCTTCCCTTCTTTTCCCTCCATTTCCTTCTATCCAAACACACCATAAATGTTAGCTAGATGGAGAAAAGTAGATCCTATAAGCACTTTAACATTTAGGTTCCCTTCTGTGTCTAGGACAGAATAATCAATTCTAGGAATCGAGGCAATGAAAACCTCAAAGCCACCCCTCTATGTCTAGCCACGCCTGTTAAAACATTATTCACAAGTCACAAATATAGCATCTAAAAAGGTTGTAGATGTGCTCCCTGTTATGTCTGGATTGAATTTCCTACACAAGATTAAAGGCTAAAATATGAAACTATGTCATGCTGATGAGATATGAAAGCCTTAAAGATGAAAAGGATGAAATGCTCCAACAATCATCACTACAAAGCTACTTCCCGAGTTTAGTCTTCAAGGGTATATATCTAGAATAAGTGTGTGATGTGAGCAACCCTCAAATTTCTCCATCTTTTATATAGGCAGTTGAATAATATCACATCATTTAAACTAACTTAAAAAACCTCCATCTATCATGTGATAAATTAGTTGTGGATATCAGCCACAAAAATTTCAAAAAAATAAACAAATCAATAGAGGGGGGGGGAGGGCCTCCCCTTTGGTCCTATATCATTCACTAAATTCATTAACACTAGTAGGTAGGAAAAAAAAAATTAGTGTCAATACTTGGAATTTTACATAATGATGTAGTGGGCGTGACTCACCACGCTTCATCCCCCCTAGTTGTTTTTATTGTTTTGTTTTTGAGGCCTAACCCCTCGAGAGCACCCAAAAAAAAAAAAAAAAAAAAAAAAAAAAAGGAAAAGAAAACACTATATAATCTCTCCCTCATGATGCCAAATATGTTCTGCCTTATAGCTTCATCAAATTTAAATAGGATGTGATAAGCTATTCCAAGGTCAAACCTTCTTTTGTACCATATCTCTTGTTAACCACAAAGGGCACCAATATAGCATTAATTATTCCCCTTAATGAATGCATCAAGCTTCAGATAGTAAATACAAAAAAATCACCAATCTTATAAGCATATGACACAAGGTACTGACAAAATCCTTCAATTAAATAGATTCCTCCAAACCATCCTTCACGTGATGCTAATGAATAATGATACATTCTCAACCATTGTGAAAACCACCTTAACACTTCAATAATTCATCCTCGGTATGATCTCGCCACCTAGTTTATACAAGTGCTACACAAGCACCATTTAATATATACCTCGCACAAGAAAAATGTGTTGTTTCTACAGATACGAAAAAGGGTAATCTCAGGTAATTTTTTAGAAAACATATCAGCGGGTAGCAGATGTTTTCTATGGAATATGGAGATTAAAAAAGACCTAAAACAATTCAACACAGCTGAAAGTTCACAAACTTGCAGCCAAGTGTTCAACAGGTCACAAGAAGAAACAGAAGAATGTATCAAAATGCACCTTCTTTGTAACAGGATACATTAATTGAGAACGGAACTTATAAAAAAATTTACACAGCAAACAGGGATAATGGCATCAGAGTTTATCTACACAGAAACACTCGGTATTTATTTAACTTAGACGGTAAAATCATCTTGAGGCTTCCAACAAGTAGAATCAATTATATACACAAAAGCCTATATATACTTTAAGGTCTCGGACAAACCCAGCAGATCAAAAGGATCAGCATCAGCAACCAATAAATATCAGATAATCATGGTAATCGGTTTGCTCCTGAAGTTCAAAACTATCCTATCTTTCAGATTAACAAGCGCTTTCACAACATAACTCTCCATCTATTTATTCAAAATCAACACACCTTACACAGCTAATTTAGAATAAGTCAAACAAATATTAAGGCAAAATTGCTCCCCACAACTAAAACCCCAACCCCTACCTCCTCTTTATCTTCCGGGATCTGGCAAATTAACAAAAGGTCTATGTAACGACGTAAAGCTGAGAAATGACCGGATATCACATAAAAACAAAAATCAAGAGAATTGAAACATAAATTCATTTTACAAACATTGTTACATATATACTAATGCTGACTACAGAAATTACTAAAAAGAAAATGAGAATATTATCATACGGTTGAAAGTTTTAGCTCGAAGGTAAACCCAAATTTTCCATACACATAGTTAATAAAATCCAGTGCAGCCCTGACTTCATCCTTCACCTGAACGTATGCAAACCCAAGTTATTATTTGGCACATGCAAACGTAACAGAATTCAATTTACAACCATCAGCAGATCCAGCTTACTTGGCCTTCCCTGCAGAAGATATGAGCATCATCCTGAAACAGTTGGGAGCTTAATATTAGGACCAGATCAATTAAACCACATGAATTGCAAAAGATTCAGGGATCAAAAAAATGGCAACATGAAAGCTTTGCGAAACCATCACCGCATCACACTTAGCAACTTGCGAAAAAGAATTGTTATACCCTATAATATACAACTATACAGTTAAGTGATGAAACCAATGCTCACAATTCATTGGATCACATCTAGACATCATATACAATTCACTGGTTAACATTTTGGGAGCTCCAGGCCTCCAGCTTTTTATTTCCACATTATTCTTGGTTAAAATTATTTTTTTGGCTTAATCCCCTTAATCAGAGAGATCTTCCAATAAGGAACTAAAATTACTTCACCCCAACACGACAAAGTTGCAGAATATCATTCATTATACAGTATCTTACCTGTTGGAATCTCCTAACACGAGTCAATCCAGTGAGGGCACCACTAGCCTCATTCCTGTGAAGCACCCCAAAATCAGCAAAGCGGAGAGGGAGTTCTGCATATGGTCAAAATTGTTCGGTGGAACTTTGAATCAGAAGTTGCAAGATGTTACTATGACCAGAGCCGAAATTAAATTGTAAGAAGCAGGAAGTTCTAAATTCATATCACCAAGGAATAGATTATGCAATATAAAATTATAATAAAATGCAATATATTTCTCACAATTAGTTCTTAAAATGGCCAATTTTTTTGATGATTGACTATAAAAATATGTTGCATTTTTCCAAGCAGATAGTCTAAGCTCCTAAAGACAAATTTCACATCAGCAAAGTCCAATATTCAAGATAGAGTTCAACTAATTTTAAGGCACGCACAAAATAAGATTAAATCCAACCATCTCTATAGCATACCAACAGTGATATGTCAAGTGAATACCTCTGTATGAACGTACTCTATGCTCGAACATCAAACAATGACCGGGACAGTTCATTGGCTTAAGCCCGAACTCCTGTTTCTCAATCTGCAAGAGCAAGAATTCAGCCAAAACATCAATAGAAAAATCCACTATAACTTATTTGTATATGATGAATACAAATTTCAAAAACCCAAATAATAACCTGTGGAACTTTCTCTTTTTCTTTTAAATTAGCCAAAGCGTTGAGAAGAGAAAACAAGCAAGATTTAAATGAACCAAGGAACTATACAATTTCAGTCTGATGTCAGGGAGAAATCAGTTAAAGCAAAAAAATTATAAAAGGAAGCCAATCACCAATTTTCCATATATTTTATTTAAACTTTAAAGTCTAAGGACCATGTGCTCTGAGGAATTCATGTGCATATACAGCGTATGAAGAGCAAGCGCCAGTTTCACAAGTTAAGTATTTAATCACTATATTTAAGTCACAACTTCACAAATTACTAACATAAAAAGTTGAAATATAAGATTTTTGTGCCAAGGGCTTCCACCATTCCTTCAATTTGTTGATACAGGAACTACAGTTTAAAAAAAATCCCTCTCACATTGGAACAATACAACCTTAATGAATTGATAGCCATATGGCTTCTCTGATACACTTAATAGAGTTTCCTCATTCTAACATGAATAGTGGGCAAACTCCCTAAGCCATCATCACCTCGAGGATAATGTAACGAATGCCTTGAGCAACAACCACAAGGGCTTGATCACATACACAAGAAGGGGAAGAAAAGGACAGAAGGAGCAGCTATTAGGGGATGAAAAAGTGGAGCAGCAGCACGTAGCGGACTAGCAACCAAATCAGTGAGCTGTGAATGGCTGTGAAGGGTTAGCAGCCTATCACAATGTGACAGTTGCAGCTTTCCCCTGCTTTTGTCTTTATCTTCTTTTGGCTGATTGTGTATATATAAAAAAAGGGAGGTAGGAACTTGCTTAGGTAGCTGAAGTATTGTAGTCATTTGAGAGTATAGACTTATGTCCTCACGACACTAGAGAGAGTGGTGGCCTCAAGCCTCCTTGTATGTAAGTTTTGCTCTTTATAAATGAATGAAATAGCAGCCTACTTGCCTCAATCAATCTTTTAATTGATTTCTTGAATACTCTAGTTGTTAAAGTAATCTAATTCGTTACAGATAACAAAAAAAACATAATACCACGATGTGAAGAACTGCTCACCTCAAGCACAAACATATTCTCCTTGTAATTTGCAGCATGCCCAGATGTTTCCCAGAGTTGCATGTTGTAGATATTCGGACTGATTACCTAATATCAGGATGGCATCATTAAGCCCAATCATTAACATATATTCACAAGTCATGAGCATGAAACTAAGTTAATATCAACCTCCTCGTAGCCTCTATTCCTATATTCACTTCGAATAAAATCCATCAATTTATTGTATATCCGAGCACCAAGTGGAAGAAAAAACCAGCTTCCTGGGCTGAAATTTAGAAGAGGTAAAGTAGAATCAGTAAAGACTTAACAAAATATCACAACTTGCTGTCATGAATATTCATCGCCACATACCTGAGAGGGTGACAAAAGAAAAGCTCCTGTTTTACACCCAATATCCTATGATCATATTTTTTAGCTTCCTCCAGCTGCCTTAAATATTCCTGATGAGGAAAATATTTTAAAATTATTATAGTAATACACACCAGCTCAAGTATAACCACCCTACCTAACATCTAAAAGTCATAAACTAGCTAAACTTACAGTGAATATTGTACCATTTGCTCCACCAAAGACAACAACAACAAAAACAAAGCCTTAGTCCTTAGAAGTATTAGGGTTGGCTAATACGAACCATCATAAGGAACCATCGACAAAGAAAAAGCAAAAAAACAAAAGGTACTTCAGAAATTAAAGTTCATACTCTCTGAATCATAGAAAAATTACTAATAGAGTAGAATCTGCAAGAACTTTCATATAAGAATAGAGCAGCAATCCAGAAAAAATGTACTGCATAATCATTCCACATCTTCAAAATACCACCATACAAATCCACAGGCACAAAAAAGGATATAGACATGCAAAGGAATCTATCACATTTAATAAGTACCTTTAAACGCTTTGAATCAGGATAAGAAATTCCATAGACCCTTTGCAAGCTTTCCCGGTTCTTGTCACCCCTCCAATAAGCAGATGAAGCCTGATCAAAGAGAGATTTTTAAGAAAATAGAAATACCAATTGAAACAATTTATAGAGCAAAACCTAATTTAGCATCACCTTTAAGCAACTAAGAGCTTTAGCAAAGGATGTATTGGGTATATGGGGCCCACGACAAAGATCAACCAAAGGGCCACATCTGTAGACTGTTATAGTTTTGTCTTCAGGTAGATCATTGATAATTTCAACCTAAAACCACACACAAACAAACCACAAGCATGAAATAAAGAGCGAGTAGAAATGGTTAACAAGTGATCACGAGACCTCTCAAGTCTCAACAAACAAGCCCAACCCTATCACCCCCCCCCCCCCCCTCCAAATATACAAATAAAATAATCCCCAGCTTGCCTTAAATTGGTTATCAGAAAATATCTCAAGTGCTTGTTGTCTTGTCACTTCGATTCGCTCAAATGGTTGTTTCTCCTGCAAATTAAGTAAATCGGGAAGAAAAAAAATCAAACAGAAACCACGAAAAGCAAAGCACTACTAATATATATATCCATGCCTAAAACAGATAGTAAGTGCATAAAGGGAACAAATTACACTAAAGAGTAATGACAAACAGCAATATTCTATATCTTGATGAGCAATATTCTATATCTTGATGAGCAATATTCTATATCTTGATGAGCAACGAAATAAAAATAAATAAAAAAAAAAAATATGAGAAAAAAAAAAGAGCCAAGCAAAACAACCACCTAGTTTAAATTCCTCAGGCAATGTTTCAGACTATTTGGATAGTCTCCAATCCTTTGGAGATTCCACTTTTTGCTAAGGTAATGAATAGTGGTGAAGTCAAAAAATTGGTTTTCCTTTTCCTTTCCCACACCACTTGCACCTCTACAATTATCGCTCCTCAAAATCTTCAATCGTCTCACTCTTAAAATACAAACCTTTGAATGATTCAACTAGAAGATTAAGAAGGCTAAGATCAAAAAAAAAAAAAAGTAAGAAGGCTGAGATCTGAGAACTACCACCTAAAAGCCATTTTAAAATTTTCAACTTGTATCATTCATAATTTTTAACCCACACCACTTTGCACCTCTGCAATTGGTTCCCCTCAAAATCTTCAATGGGTTTTGGCTCACTCTAAAGAAACAAGCCTTTGAATGATTCAACTGGGAAGAGTTAGGAGACTGAGAACTACCAACCAAAATTCTTTTTAAAATCTTTAACATGTTCCATCCAAATTTTTTTTCCTGCCAATCTATCAAGGATCAACAAAAGAGTTGTGAGTAGAAGGATATTCAGTTTTAACTAATTACTTCTAACCTTCTGTGCTCTAAATTCTTTTTTAGTTTTTGCTCTTTTACCTTGTTGGTTTTCACTCTAGTTCTTTATTCATAGTAGTGTTCCAACACTTTCCCAATAGTATTAACTGAATCATCTCATCATTGACCCTTGAGATTTACATTTAATCATGGCGGCAACCAATTGAATTTACTAAAAGGAAAATTTTGCAGATTTTTGTTTGTGTAGGGGTGAGAGGCTGCAAGTTAGCAAGCGAAGAAATTGAAATCTATAAAAAAAAAAAAAAAAAAAAAAAAAAAAAAAAAAAAAAAAAAAAACTCAACCATCTATAACTAACTATAGACACATGAAAGTGCAAAGTTTAATCCACTAGACTCCAGTTCCTTTTAGGATCCTTACCTAAATCGTAAAAGTCAATCCCAGATCAAGAATATAGAAAGAAAATGGTAGCAAAACATTAATGGGAAATAATGAATCACACATAAACTAAATTGATTTTACAAAGCGATCATCCATGAGTCAGATTATTGCAATTAAATATTGCATCTGTAATCAACAACAAAGTAATAAGGTAGTAAGGCTTCATCAACACAAAGTTAAGGCTTCAACAACTAAAAGATGTTGTCTTAAAAATACCAACAAACAATCAGAAAGTAGCTTGTTAATAGAAATACTATACCGCAACAGCTTTTGCTGCCACTGCCTCAATTTGTTTGAAGTGATCCTCATTCAAGCTCATTTCTCCATAAAATGCATCATAAAAAAAACCCTGTCCAAACATGAAAGTATTAAAAGGGTGGCAAACTGATTAAAAAAAAAAGCTTATAGAGATTTAGATATTACTTCCACTTATGTACTTAATATTTCAGTTGAGCTCTCAATAATCATAACCCCCAGCACTTCCCCCATCAATCAATCAATTACATACTTACACTATGATAGGCTAATCTATCCTCTAATACCAACAGCAAGAATAACATTTCTACACAGTGAAATATGAATTTTGTGTCTTGATGAGCTTCGTATTATAAACAAGAAAACAACACTCTGTGTAATACATATCTAATAAATTATATATCCCTGAATCCAGACTGTCCTTACAAGAGCAGCATGATCCTAAACAAACAGAGGTTTTGCAAAAGACTCAATCAGGACCAAGAAACAGGACCAAAACACTCAATCTGGCTTACAAAGTCTAAGCTCAAAGATGACAGTAGTTACAGACTTAGAGTAGGTTTATTGGTATGTTAGAGCCAAAAAATATAAAAGCAATATTGATAGCTAGATGTAAGGGCACTCCCCACTTACCTTGTACTTAAGTTATATTACCGCACAATGGGCTAAATTGCTTGTTGAAATGCCTTGCGTATTAGACCTTAAGCAAGACAGAGTCCAGGGATACAAAGTGGCATTCACATCATAAGGAAAACAATGGCCAGGCACCTTGGCAATTGTAATATCTTTCCAAATTTCTATAAAAATAGAAGATGCCTCTATGTGGGGGAGTTGATTTACGTAACCTTCACTTCCATTTTGACTGTCCGTCAACTATCCGTCAGCATTGAAGTTTCTTAGACATTTCATATTTCGACCAGCGCATCAAACATTAAGTTAGTCATATGCACTTTTGCTTTTAATGTTGTATTTACGTTTTTAAATGTCACATTCTCATCCAGGTTCCTTATTAATGTACCACCTTCTCACGCATTACAACCAAAACCCTAAAGTTGCAGACTTTATTCACAGCAAACACTTTTGTCACCAATAACAAAAGTGATTCATCTAACTAAAAGAGAGCTATAACAGAATATCTTTGAGCTAATAAATGGATAAGAAATTAAGAATATCAAGCTCACTTTACAATGCTATATGTGGAGAGAGAATTTATCCTTAACTTTTTAGCAAGGCTTGATTATGGCTTTATTTCCCAAAAGTACATCACATTATCATAGAACCATAAGAGCTCAACAACTTACATAGAACCATAAGCAATACTTGCTCCATTTAAGCTAACCTATACTTAACTCTATACATCACTTACCACTTTCAAATATCAATGGTAGAAGCTTAAACTCACCTCGCCACGAGTAGTACACGGTCCAATACAAAGCTTGCATCCATACTCCGTCTCTAGAGCCTAACAAAACCCAAACATATCACAACAAAATCAAAACATCAACTAATCAATAATTCACAAACGAACACCGAAAAATTTAGGAAAAACTCAGAATTAATGAGAAAAAAGAAAGATTGAATTGTACCTGACCGAGAATATGAGCACTAGAATGCCAAAAGGTATCTCTACCTTCATCACTATCAAAATTATAGAGCTTCAAATCAGAATCCGCTTCAAAAGGCCTATTCATATCCCAAAGTTGACCATTAACCCTAGAAATCAACGAATTGGAAGCCAAACTCTTGGAAATCTGCGCCGCAATGTCGAATGGAGTAGTTTTCAGTTTTTCGCCTTCCTTGACATTTCCATCGGGCAATGTAATCCTTCAGTCAACAAAAATGAGTCAAAATCGGTCAAAGGAGAGAGAAAGAGAAGCAAAAGAAGAAAGAGAGAGAACTTGATTGGTTCGCCGGAAATGGAGAGACGTTTGAGATCTTGCTGAGCTTTAATGGATTCGAAGTGAGCGATTCGTTTAGGGATGACTTCTGCGAGGTAAGCGTCGTCTCGAGGGTGAGATGCGGGGGTTGCCTTGGGAGCTTTGTCGCCGCCTGCCATGGAAGCTAAGCTCTGCGGATATGGCGGCTGAGAGAGGAGAGATAATTTGCAGAGAATGAATTGGGGGTTTTGGGAAAGGAAAGGGTTTCATAGGTGTGTTAAATTCTTATGGAGTGTTTGTTTCATTTGATTAAAAGAATGGAATGGAAAGTAACTTGGGGGTGTTTAATTTTGTATTTATATTTAAAAGTGAAAAAAAGAATAAATTGCGGGGATAGCTCAGTTGGGAGAGCGTCAGACTGAAGATCTGAAGGTCGCGTGTTCGATCCACGCTCACCGCATTTTTAATTTTTAAGGGAAGCTTAAGTGTATTGGTCCTTACTTGCATTTCAAATACCCGGCAAAAAAAAAAAAAACTTGCATTTCAAATTTCTTTCCTCTTTTGTAATTTAATGTGAAACAAATAGAGATTACTATGTACTACGTATATATGGCGTCTTAACTTACATGTAAATTATTCTCTTCGGTTCCAATTTCTTTGCAATCTAGGAAGGTTATAATAGATCAACATCGAGCTCTAATGCATGTTAACTTGCAACATAATTGGTGTATTATTAGTCTAGCATTAAGAGTATACAATCCCTCTAGACTAATGGGTATTTGGTGTATATATATATATATATTGAGATCCAATGAGAAGGACCTTAAAATGAGAAAGATGAGAAGGAACAAATGTGCATATATTTTATACTAAATATGCATATATTTTATATTGAATGTGCATAATTGTGTTTCAAATTGATAAAAAATTTTAGTTTTCTGAAAAAACAAAAATTATGTACATTTGTTCAAAAAATATGCACATCAAGTTTTGATCCAGATCAAATCAATCCTTATTTTATATGCTGCTCTTTCATTATCAATTACTCTCTTCCTTCTTTAGTGTTTGCACTATAACATTTTTTTTTTATTGTTCCTGTTTGGTAATTAGCGGTTAGCTAATTGATAAGAGATGGTTGGATTACTTGTGTTTGACTACCTTGTTGCATTAGTTGTTTTGACTAACTGATTTATAAGAGTTTTTTATGTAGAGTTGTTTGGTAAAATTAGCTTATTATTTGTAGTTGTTTGTTAGTTGAACATATGAAATGACAATTTAGGACATTGATAAAAAAATTTTTACTTGACTAGGATAAGAAATTGGGAGGGCAAGAATGTGAATTAAAGTAACTTTTAGTATAAAATTGTCTTTTAACATTCATTACTCAATAAGCTAATCTAAAAAGCTCTATTTTGTCTTTTAACATTCATTCCTCTTACGTAATTCATGTAAAAACATAGGTAAAAAAAAAAAAAAAAAAAAAAAAAAGGAAAGTAGCTACTGTGATTTTTAAAGAGATGTACCAAGCAGCATACCACCTGCTGTATGGTAAAATTTTCATTACAAATTAGCTTATTTGTCTTAATAAGCTCTTTTTACCAAACAACCAAATTAGATGATTTATGTAGTCAAATCTCTAACTTGGTCAAATAAGCTCATTTTTTTGTCAAAACTTTAATTACCAAACATGGCCATTGTCTTCAAAAAACATATTTTAAATGTTAATTAATACTACCGCTGTTTTTTTAAGTTGACACATTTTGACTTTAGCACTAATCATACATTCCCTTTTAACCTTGTTTTGTGCTTTGAGCAAGTTTAGCCTCAAGTCTTAAGACTTGAGGTGACATCATCATCTTGACTCTTAAGGCTTATGTTTAAGACTTTCCCTATTTTCTTTTTTAATCTCAAGCAAGTCTCAAGTTGAGTCTTTATATTCCAAGACTTAACTTAAGACTTGAGATTGGGACCCTCAACTTAAGACTTGATATTGGGGCCCATCTCAATTTTTTTTTTTTTTTTTTTTTTTTTACATACAATACGTCATATTGAGTCTTAGGACTAAAGTGATAAATTTGGGCAAGTCTTAGGACTAAAGTGATAAATTTGGGCAAGTCTTAGGCCCTGTTTTCATCAGATTATTTTCAGTTCAGCTCTAATAAATTTAGTTCAATTCAATTTAGTTTAGTTCAATTCAGTTCAACTCTAATAAGTTCATTTCAACTTAGTTCAGTCAATGATAACAGGTCCTTAGTGAGTCTTAACAAGAATTTGATAACATTATTTTCAATGGGGACCACAAAAAAATGTTGTCATGGCGCTAAATTACATATACGTAATGAAAAATATAGTAATGTGGAATCTTGTTATATTCGTCACGATATAAATTTTCAAAATATCAAAATTTTATAATTTTTGCTTATCGATAATCAAAGATATAAATGGTTAAACTTATACATTAACAAACGTAATTAAAGAAACGTGTTAATTAAAAAGAAACGGAGGAAGTAACTTTTAAACTAAATTTAATTGATATTTTAAAACGTCTATGACCATTAGAAAAATTAGGTTTGTCTTACCGCGTGTGTAGTTTGTTCAAGTTATATTGGAACTTAATTGATAGATGAACGATTATATTAAAGTAATGGTTATGATATATTGGTATTCAAGGATGTGTACCATTATTTATTAATGATGTAAGACATGAACTTTCCAGGAAATTTCTATGAAAATTATTATTTGTCTTTTGAAGATAAAACAAATTTAACTCCAAGTTTGCATTTAAATTAGTCACTTGTACAATTAAGGAATTTACAATAGATGACCTTACTACTTAGTAATTAGTATACTCCATCCCAATATAAATGAATCAATTATCGGTCATAAAGTTCATATTATTATTTTCTCTGATATTATTCCACAACTCTTTGTTTTTAATGTAAAAGTCAATTTGACAGTGTATTTGCCAAGACATAACTCTAATCATTTATATTTATTTTATACTTAGTATTTAAAATTAGTATTTAAAAACACAAATCACATATTTTCCACATGACACATGTCATTACAAGTCACTCATTATCCCATATGTCACATGTCACCTCCCTTAATGCATTCTATAACTTGGAAATTCAAGAAAGAAAATGAAGGGTTTCATTTCCACCATAATTTGTACATATTACATAAAATATATGAATTATAATCAAAATTGTCTTTTCATTTCCTACACTTAAAATATAACTTAAACTAATACGTCATTTTATATTCCACAATCTTCATGTATATATACCTAATCCTTCATCTTCTTTCAAAGTTCTACTCTAACCAATTTTTTTTTTAAAGTTTTAGCAATGAAACAATTATTTCGTATACTATATCAAAAGTTTCAACTTATGAAAAGTATACCTTTATTTGAAAATAATTTATCCAAGTAACAACCCGTGCATCGAACGGGTCAAAAGGCTAGTTTAATTATAATAAGATATATTTATGCGCCTACACAACACTTGTTAAATCATTTTTCCTAATTCTAATTAAAACAAAAATAAAAAAGAAATGTGAATTATAAGTTTTGATGGAAGCTTCCTCAGATATAGTCAAACCCAAAAAAAAAAAGCAGTTTTGGAAGTACCAATGATTCCAAGTATAGTGAATTTCAACCAATGATAATTTTACTTGCTTTCAATATTTCTCTAATCATAAGTTATCAAGTATACATTGTCTGGTAACCAATAGCATCATCAGATAGATTCATCACGTTGTCATGCATGTAAACCATGTTTTTTTTATTATCTACTGTCAATGTGTTATAATCATGTCTTGTACAAATACTTAATAAGTTAATAGTATCAAAAATTATCCTAAATCTAAGATAAGAATATACGTACCATATATTCTCTATCTCATACAATCATACATTAATGGTTCGCCTCTATAAAAATAGAAGGGAGAACACTCTTACTAGTAACAACACTCACAATATAATTACAACCTGATAACAACAATATAGTGTTAAGGGAAGAGTTTTTATTATTTGTTCGATTTTTAGTGAGGAGGAAGATGAAGATGATGAAGAAAGCGAGCATGATCCTGCTAGTAGTTGCTCTTGTAGTTGCAACAAGGCCGACAACCATGGCTAATGAACCCGGCTTGGGTGAGTTGGGTCAAGGTCAGTTGGTTCGATTGTCAATCACTGCTACCCTTTATTACGATATTCCCTTTGGACAAATTATGGAATTTGCTGCTGCTGCTGCTGCTGCCGCGGCTGATAAAAGCAATGGTGGTGCGCTTACTTGCAAGAATGTAGGCCAAGGTTGCAACGTCGCCTCACCATGTTGTGCCGGGTTGTGGTGTGACAACCCTATGTTGGTGCTTGGGGTATGCAAATTCAAAGTTGATAAACCATCAATGCAGCAACCTTAGCCTTTATTTTTTTCCAAGTTAAGCATTCATGAAAAATTATATGGTACTTTGGAATGAATTATTGGATGCAATGTGTTGTATTAGTAAAAATAAGTGAAGTTGTGATTCTCAAATAATAAAATGAAGTTGTGGTTTATTTTTATGTATTATCATCTATGTTTGAGTAGTTTTTGTAGTACTATTCCGTAATTTTGTTTGTTGAAAATACTGCTTCAATCTTAGCTACAATATTTTTAAAATTTATATATTTAAATTTTAATGATTTTTATATCTTGCGGGGATAGCTCAGTTGGGAGAGCGTCAGACTGAAGATCTGAAGGTCGCGTGTTCGATCCACGCTCACCGCATTTTTTTTATTTTTTAAAAAAAAGAAAATTTTTGGCTCTCTTTTAATCTTTCAAATCGACCCTACTCAGTGGCCAGATGGTTTAATGATAAGGATCGGAAGGGGATGGGCAGTGGCAAGCGTTTGACGGAAGGTTCGTTCAGCATCACCAATCGGTTTCCACTTTCCAGTGAGAAACGAGTTTGGAGGCTGAATTTTGGCTCCACTATGATGGTTAGCCACCTATATCGAAGGCTAATGTGGTTTGTTTGGTGGTTGTCGACTTGGAGGAGAGATGAGAGATGTGGATAGTGTGTCAAGGGGTATGGCGGAGTCAAGGATAGCAAGGATAGAAGCATCATTAAGCACCCTTAAGGCCTTAATACGGGCATTTAGAAGTAAGCGTGGGCATCAAATATCGCTACACTTTGTAAATACTTTCTACTAGTATAACTGTGAGGTTGCCCATATATTCCACCAATAAATTTCATTATTTCTTGGTTTAACAGAAATGGTAAAATTCTATACAAGGATTACAAGTACATTACTCAAAGCGTCATAGCATGTAACTCTACACCAAATACCGCCTCAATGCTGCTCATACTTGCCCCTGTGTCCACTGTAAGCCTGAAACCATGCTTGAATGTTCACTAGTACATCCTGCAGTTTAAGTGAGCTGATGCTGTTGCTCCAAACAGCAGCACTTTTTTTGCTTGCCAAAGAGAGGGCGGAAGATGCATCCTTAGAATAAGATGCCGAAAATCCCATTAATCAATGCATACAACATTTTCTTCACCCATCTTCAAGAAATAATAATGAAAAAAAAAATAAAAAATCCATTGTTTAATTTTCTCACCCTTGCCACACTTTGATGCAAGGTTTCCAAAGTTGACACTTCTAATTTCGTACCTATGGTCGTTTAGCTGACATAAAATTAACTAATTAATACGAGATCAGATATGAGAATCAGGATTACTGCATTTGCAATAACAGAACAATCCATTTACATGTAACCGAAACAAAAGGTTGGTAGCAGTAATCTTTCTATTATACCAAAACCAAGACACGTAGGTGGGTAAATAATTGCCACAAAAATTGCCCCTTGTAAAACATGTACAGAACATATAATCCCCAAAACTGAATCTGATGCATCCTCTCATGAGTCTCAACAGTCTAGCGATGTAAACAAAAATTGCCGAATCCAACCTGTTAAACATATGAAAGTACTCAATTACTGTATAAGTATAATAAAGTAGCAGTAGTTAGCCAAACAGGTAAGTTTGTACTGACCAACTCTATAGCCCATTAGCGAACACGGACTAACTCAACATCCATTATTAACCATGAATTTGGGGGTACGAGATTCGTGCCCTCACTTCCGTATCTGCAAAAATACGCCAGGAACATATTATACAATAAGTACATCATGCAAAACATTTTGAAAGATAGCCCAAAGAACTTGCATATTGATTAAAAAAAAAGAAAAATCACAGTATAAGAAATATTACCCCAATTCAGGCGGTATTTGAAGCCTTCTCTTACCACGAACACGCATTCCTGCAAATCAAAAGTGACAAATTCATCCTTTGTACACTTTTCCTTTACTAGAAGTACAATATAAATGTATGACAGTTATGGAACACTAATTCAATACCAGCACAATTTGATAATTTTGAAGAGCTATTTTCAGCTATGTTAAAGGAACAGTATAAAATAACATTTTGAAATATTGAGTTAAATACAGATATGACTGCATGTTATGCAATGTGGACAGATCGTATTACCTTCTACTCCAAGCTCAAGCCCATCCATAACACGACCTTTACCTGGAAGACATTAGCAAGTGTTAGAAATTGAGACTGTCAAGGAAATGAGCTCATACAAGTATAGCATACCAAGGCGAAATTTGAGAGGATCTTTTCCAGCACTTGAATCAAAAATCTGGTTCCCTTTCTTCAGTTTACCAGTATAATGAATAGAGACCTGAAATCAGTAGAAAGTCAGTAATCAATCCAAAGCAGCCACACTAAATGATAAAGAATCAGCAAACAGTTATCAGACTTACCTTTTTTCCCCTGGAAGCCACTTTTCCATCTTCTTCACCAGCCTCAAGTTCCTCAACAATCAAGCCGCCTGATATTGTCCTTGTGTTGCAATTTATTTTTCCACCAGTCTCTGTCAGAGGGTCTCCAGTTTCTTTTCTATTCTTTCTTTTCTTCTTCTTAGCCTTTTTATCTTCAGTTTGGTGTTCATCAGTTGTATCTCCAGAAACACACCTCTTTCTGCGTAAAGACAAGTTCATAATCTTAATAAAATCACATCTGAGACATCTATAAAAGACCACAAGCAAAATCCAAGCATGAAAACGGAAGTACATAAGATCTTTCATGCCACAATTAATCTGAGAATGAAGACAAAGAAAACAAGAAATGTGTAGCCTTTTATAGAAACCCAAATGTGGAGAAACAAAGGTGTACTAAAAGCTAAAGAGTAAATTCTGGACTTTTTCACCAATCTAAAACCGTGGGAGCAGGCAATGATATGCAGTGATGAGCTATTTTTCATTCACTAAACAGTAGGCATATACAACAAATTCCAGTTATTATATGAATATATGATCATATGTTCTAGTTTTTTTAAATTAAAGTATTCATTTTAATATTATGGATCTCATAACATTACAACATTTTCATGTCCCTTCACATGTTCAAGATTTCGTGAGTCAAGTTTTTGTGATCAAGTTTTCATGCTTATCTGCAAACATTATTTACATAACTTCCTCAGTTCCTCTACTGATGGATAGTACCACACTAACAACACAATGATGTGTCCAATTAGATTTTGAACTGTCAATTAAGAATGTTATTCCATATGGAAATGTGGGAGTGTTGAGACTTCAACACAAATTTAAAATTCATGTAGAGGCTGGGAAACATCATTATAATTATAAGATTACTATCTCTTAACATTAGTGAACACGAAACTCTAAAACCATCATAGAGAAAATAAACTAGTTAAGAGCTCATAATCAAGCCTATTAATAAAGCTTATTAATGGACTTGTGTATTCTGGTACTGGAAAATAAAGCTTATTTAACCTTCAAAAAAAAAAAAAAAAAAAAAATCAAGCCTATTAATGGACTTGTGTATTCTGGTACTGGAAAATAAAGCTTATTTAACCTTTTTGAATCTTCATCACCCATTTCAGAATTTCCACACAGTGAAGAGATAGGCATCTGATCTTCTTTCTCACTCTCAACCATTTGCTCACAAATAGGATCACTAGAAGTAATCTGTTGCGAAATTGCACCATCATCTTCAGATTCACTCAACATATATGACTTTTTAAGGCGCTTTCGGCTGCTCTTTCTGGTCCCAGCTTTCTTCTGTTTTACTACAGGGTAACAAAAATCAAAATCATCTATTCTCTTTTAACCTAGAAATAAACCATGAACTATATCATGTAAAATCAAGTAAAATCAAAAGCATTTCAGTGACAGAACATATAAAGACTCAGATTAAACAAGTGCACAGAACAAAACAAGTTTATCTCTAAGTGCGGGCATGCATATGCGTGAGTGTGCTTTGAGTATCCCACAAATAGGGTAAATGAAGTATTTTATGCATGCCCATACCAACAAAAACAAACTGAATGTGCAAACAAAATCAAAGTTGATTACCATCCAGCATACCAAACATAATTGAACAGAACAGTCCAAGCATTGTTCAAATTCAAGAATCAGGATGCAGCTCACTTCAAGGGACAGGGATAACAGGCACGTGTATCTCATTCATCTTGCAGAAAGGTTCATGAGTACCATGATGGCCTCAAATTCACCAAATATCTCATACATAGAATAAATAAATATAAAGGATTCCTAATCCATGTATATAAGGAGCCATGGATGAAATGACAAAGTATCCACAAATTAGATATATTAAGAATAAAATACCATTACACCATACAGAATGAGCACATCAAATAACATACATTCATTACTAGACGAAGGTGATGGAGCAAAGACTTCTGGATCACTGTCATCAATGAAGCTATCCTCTTCATAGTCGTCATCTGCATTAAGATCTTCTGTGTCCGTCTCTCCAACATCTTCTCCGTATGATTCACTTACAATGCCGTTAATAGAAAACATATATTAAAAGCATTAAAGAGAAAGAAAAGGTGTTGCATGCACAGGTCAATTGGCACCAACATCTCTTCCTGCATTTAATAGCTACATATAGTTCATGAGAAGCATTTTCTTTCAATCTGTAGTTCTGTACAGAAGCAGCGTTGATTCATGGATATATAGCAGGACTTGTTATCACCAGCATTATTTCAGACTATTTACTGATAGAAATCGATAATATATGAAACATAATAATTAAATAATCTTAAATGTAGGGTACATAAACCTCTATCATATTGGTTCTTAAGCCAAACTTTATATATACAATGTGCCTCCCCTAGCAGGTGAGGGAAGTAAGGACATAGAATTACCCTACAATAACAGCGAGCCTTGTTTCTCATAATGCTACAGGCTACAGCTTTACAAAATCATAAAACAGAGTAACTACTCCTGACTCTTGAGACACCACCAAGAAGTCAAAATGAAAAAAAAAAAAAAAAAAAAAAAAAAAAAAAAAAAAAAAAAATATTTCAGTATAACCTTAAAATTCTGTTCATGAATGAAATATACAAAAACTAACAAGGACAAGCATGTAATAATATTGGCAAAGCATCATCAAGCAATAAAATAACAGAAACTAATACTATTGGTAAACTCGAAACTAACAGATACGAATCAACATTTTGGGCAATCAACATCTTCAAGAAATCATAAATTAACCTTATCAGCCTAATTAGCACAATAAATGGGTCACACGCAGCAACCATTAGACTTACTAGCATACTAAAAGTTGTAGATTTGTCGAGGTTTTATCAGCTAATTAGCCTAATTTCATGTGTCCTATGTCCTGCCAACCCAATTTACTAAAAAGCAAAACAAAAACAAATGAGAAACAATACAATCTAGCACTAGTCAATACATTCAATTTCAGTGCTTGGCCCATAACTTTAGTAACTTAAATTTCTAACATCTCCTTCTTAAGTACTCGTAGCTGTAAAGCAAAAACCAGGTTACTTTTGCAAAGCTTATGTCATTTTGGCATCACATAGAATAGAAACACCTCAATATGTGCATGATGAAACACGAAACTAAAGTGTACGATGAAACAATGAGTTTCAAATGATTTGTTTGAAAAAGGATACGACTCATCATCCCCGGCCAAACTACGTCGAGCATTGCCTACAAAGTATCCGGTAAGGTAGACACTACGAGGACCAACAACAGATAAAGTGACTTCTTCAGCCTCATCAAACTCCGAGTCCAAATGAAGGTACTCAGCTTTATCAGGCAATAAAACACACAACATAACAGGAGTCTTCTTGCCAACATTGCACTGAACATAACTCTTGTTGTTTGAAGCACCCATTCCTAGTGTAGCCTATAGTACCCAAAACAACCCAAAAATTATTAAAGGAGATTATTAGTTTATAAAAACTTTATCATTTGATTATATTTGCAACACTTAAATTCCTTAATCAGGTAAGAACTTAAGAAGAAATTACCTGGGAAATACGGAGTTTTCCACATGATTGGTTAGGTGAAAGAGTAAATGGCTTTCCTGGTTTAATTTCAACTCCTACAAATCATCACAATTTAAACAAATACCCATTAATTTAATCCAAATCCTTAGTAAATTTACAATTAGAAAAACCCCATTTTCAAAACATAACTGTAATCCTAAAATCAATCACAAAACAGGCAAAACCCCATAAATTTCAACTAGAAAAACCCCATTTCATAACATAGGTTACAAGACAGCGAACTACAAAACCCCATAAATTTATCCAAAAATTTTCAACAAGAAAAACCCCATTTCATAACATAGGTTATAAGATAGCGAACTATAATTACAATTAAAGTACAATTGAACAAAAAAAACAAGAGAGAAAATAAGAAAAACTGACCCCAAAAAGCCATGTTTGCAGAAAAATCACTTCAGCCCCTCTTCTTACTCTCAATGCAAATACAAATGAGAAATTTGAAATGAAAAAACAAAGAAATTTAAGGACTTTTTTTTTTTCTCTTTCCGAGATGATTAAAACCCAATTTAATTGAACATGGGTTAATTAATCAAACCGCCCTAAAATGTCGAGAAATGAGGAGAGAAAATGAGCATTAAATTGGGTGTTAGTGGCGGTTTTGGCGCCAATTCTAATACGTATTCAGTATTCAGGGGATTGTAGGGTTTTCTATTTGGTTTATTTCCAAATTTGATTTTTTTTTCTAATTTGTAAAGCACGGGTTGTTCAGCCCGATCGCAGCTTGTAATGTAAGCCCACCGTGGTGTTTGAGGCATTGAGCTACTGTACTAGCCTACTACCACCTTTTCAACTTGAAAACCATGTCTAAATTTGTGGGCTAAGCAAAACAAATTAGGAAAAATACACTTTAATAATCCCAACTATGGGCGATTTACTTACAATAATCCCAACTATCGTTTATTCTACAATAATCCCAACTATTAGGTGAGTTTTCCTCCAGCAGTCCCCAAAAGCGATTACCTGCTGAAAGGGTAAACTTTTTTTTTTTGTTTCTTAAATGACACATGTCAGTACAAGAGTGGCCTAATATTGCAATTAAAAAAAAAAGGAAAAAAAAAAAAACAAAAACCATCCCAACCACCCCTAACCCACCAGAAACCGCCACCAACCCTTAGCCAAACCTCCAGACCACCGGAAAATGATCGGGGACCACAGGAAAACAGCCGGCGGGCCCTCCCAATCCCCAACAGCACCAACCACGATCCACCCCAACCCCTATTGCTCCTCCCGCACGGCCAGCGATGCCAATTACTCCGATCCTCCCGCACGGCCAGCAGCGCCTACGCAACCACGACCCCTCCTCTCTCCTTCTCGTGCCTCTTTCTCTCTCCTCCGCTGACGAACACCCACAAACACCCATGCTGACGAACACCGACGAACAACCACCGAATTCTCACGAACACCCACGAATACCCACCGGATTCTCACGAACACCCACGCTAACGATTTGGGTGCGATTTGGGGCTGCGATTTTGGTGCGATTTGGGGCTGCTGGTGGTTTCTCGGGCAAGAGTTAGGTGTTTTGGCCGGTTTCGGGGGTGCGGCTGGTCGTGGGAGTCGTTTCCGACTAGGGTGGCTGGTGAAGGTGGTGTTTTAGGGTTGTGGCAGAAGGTGGAGGTGGTGGTTATGGCTGGCATGGTGGCTGCCAGAATTTCTTTTTGGTTTTTTTTTTTTTTTATTTTGGAACCACTCACACGCTGACACGTGTCAAACAACCTACAATAACAGGTTATTGACTTTTGTTAACCGTTTTGGGACTGCTGGAGGAAAACTCACCTAATGGTTGGGATTATTGTAGGTAAATCGTCCATAGTTGGGATTATTAAAGTATATTTTCCAACAAATTATCCGATTCAGGGTTTTTACTTTTGTACTTCGTTATAGGGTATAAAATATTAAATGCTATCGTCCATATAGAGGAAATTAAAACGCCTTGTCAACTTAGGTGCACTTTGCTTTGTAACACATAAAATGTTAGCTAATAGCTATCCTTGAGGAAATTTTTCTTTTTTTTAACACAAATAGGATACTTATATTATAGCATGATAATGCCTAAGGTGAAAAACACCCGGCCAATAGAGGATAATAGGCTGCCAAAGGCTATTGGCATACCAGAAAATCGATAATTAGGGGGCAAACTAATCCTCTCCCAATTATCTAAGTTTATCCTAAAGCATACAATTATCCTATTACATATAACCGTAGTATAAAAGATAGATAATGCAACATAAAAGATATAGTTTTTGACAGCAGCATTGGGAGTAATAAGCTGCGCAGGATAGCTAAGGATTCTGCATTTCTTGAACCTCCAGAGCATCGGTCTTATATACTTCAGGTGGAGGGTATGAGAAAGGAACATTATCGCCAGTCTTGTATTTGGTTCTGCCCATCGTTGCTAGTATGTCAGCAACAAAATTCACACATCTATTAGCATGAAAAACAATCACTTCCCAGTCTCTTTGCAAGAGTGAAGCAACATCTCGAATGATATTCCCCAAGTCATCATCCTCAAAGGACTTTGGGTCTTTCAGCATTTTGCTTAGAGAGTCAGCATCAGTTTCTAATTCTAAGAACCTGATTCTCTTATCCCAAACAAGAAGTAAGCCATCTCTAATAGCCAAAAGTTCAGCAGTAGCAGCGGAGAAAGCATTGAATTTGGAAGCAAAGCCAGCCACCCAAATACCTTTATCACATCTTATCACCCCCCCTCCACCGGCATTATCAACACTAATCCATGAGTCATCAGTGTTGAGCTTGTGGAAGCCCTTTTGAGGGGGAGCCCAAAGTCTTGGAATCTGAGAGCTAGAGGAAGAAGGAGAGTCTATAGCAGGAGCCTGGATTAACCTCAAACAAAAAATATAATCAACATAGAATTTGTTAAAAGTATTCTGAATAAAAACCATTTTTTGTTCAAAAATGGCCATATTCCTAGTGCTCCATATGTGCCATATTGCAACTATAAAAACTTTTTTCCAAGTAGAATTATTAGTAAGATTAAAATCCAACCAATCTGTGAGATTAGTATTGTAAAAATGGTGCAAATCAATGTTTAAGCAATTAAATTTTTGAAAAATCATAGACCAAAGAGCAGAAGAGTTAGGACAATCCCTGAAAAGATGAATAGTATCCTCTAAGGGGGCTTCACATCTCATACACATAGGGTCTAAGAAGTTCATTTTCTTTTTAAGAGTAGATCCTACAGGGAGAATATCTCTAATTAAATTCCAAAGTAACATTTTATACTTATAAGGAACTTTAATTTTCCACATGTTTTTCCAAGCAAAGGAAGATAGGAAGGAGGTATTGAGGTTACAAGAAGGAGAAGTGGAATTATAGGCTGATTTAATATTAAAGTTACCAGAGTTGTGAAGAGTCCATTTTAATCTATCCGAGACTTGAACAAGTTTAGGTAAGGGGTAAGCTAAAATCAAAGGGATTAAGTTTGGAGGAATAATGTGAAGCACACTATCAAGACACCATTCATTGTTTCTAATAATATTAGAAACTCGCCAATGACCTTTGGAGTCGGGAATATAAATATTAGGAATGAGGTATAAAGGACACTCTCCTATCCAATGATGGAACCAAAGAGAAGTATCCTTACCATCACCTATATTCACAATATATAATTCCTTTTTTAAGGACTTCTCTTCCAGCCAAGATGTCTTTTGTCAGGGTAAAGTCGTATCCCCTAATCAAAAATAATTACCTAAGTCCTCTAACTAAAGTAGATAGGGAAGTAGGGTCGAACTCCACAGGGAAACAAGTCTTTTTACTCCTAATTAATTATTATAGTCTAAATTATCTAAGTAACCAATATTTTTGTGAATAAAATCTATACTACGGAGAAAAAAGTCGAAAGAAATAAAGTGGGGGAAAATCAAATATTAAAAGACCTAGGGCATAGGTTCACTAATAAACAATATTCCAGGGCAAATCATAATAAGCAATCATCAAGCATTGGTTAATCAGATTATAAAGGGCTTTCGCTACGTATTATAATCACAGATTTAATTTACCGGTATTAAATCTCATCTGTCGAATCTCGACTTAACCATTTATAAATTAGTCCGCCTATTGAAACTAGGCCTAAACATCAATTCTCATCTGTCGAATCTTGAATTAATATTGCTAGACTCATACAATTAAATCTGGCCAAACCTAATTGCATAGCATTAAATCAATCAATAGGAAATTAACCAAGCATTGATAATTAACAATCACAAAATTACCCCTTCATATCATTTATTAGATCCCCATACCTAGAAATAAAACTACTCAAGCATCATCATAACTAAACTAATAAAATAAATAAAGCAAAGCATAATCAAAGAAGTAAGTAAAATAGCTGAAATTAAAAGAGAAGAAATTGTTACCAAAAGAAATCTGGATTAATGGAAGTAATTAAGAACAAAAGTTGAGAGAGAATTTAAGAGAGAGAAATATTCTAAGTAGAGAGAGAAATTCTAAGAAAGAAGGTAATAAAAAATTACGTACAAATCTCGTACTTAAAACATTCCGGCCTAAAACAAAAATTAAAACTAACTAATCAGGTCTTGAGAAAACACGCGCTCGATCGGGCCCGCCTTTTTTGCTTTGCCCGCTGCTGGTGTGCCGCGCCCGATCGAGCTCATGCTCACCCGATCGGGCGCGCCTCTTCCTTGAGGATCATTATGCGCGCAGCTGCCCGATCGGGCGTATGCTTGCCCAATCGGGCGTATGCTTGCCCGATCGGGCCCGGTCTTCTTCTTCGAGGCTCGGATTTTGATTGGGCTCAATTCCTCGGCCCAATCTAAGTTTCCTCATCGGGTCTTGATTAAACGATCCAATAACCTCGGTGTCTCATACCGAGCCCTTAATCATCGGCTCTCACCGATCCTGGGCTTCAAAAGTGGCCGTGCCTTTCTAGCTTCCGTAGTTGATCCATAAAACCCGGGAAAATGCTCCAAAAGTGCAATTTCCTGTAAAATACAACTAAAACTACGAAAACACTATAAAACACAAATTAGTAATAAAAGTGGCTCGAAAGAGCCAAAAATACTACTAATTATGACCAAGGGACGGGGGTAAATTACTATATAAAATGGACATATCATCTTTCCAAATAACTGAATCAGAAGACTTAGGAATATAGTCTAAAAAGTTCGAATATTTCAGGTATTTATTTTTTTAGAATATTTATCCAAAGCTTATTGGTTTGAGTAAGAATTTTCCATCCAAGTTTAGCCATGAAAGCAATATTCCATCTTCTCAAATCCCTAATACCTAAACCCCCTTTAGCCATCGGATCACAAACCACTCCCCAATTTGTCCTAGGGATATATTTAGTTCGATTAACTCTATTCCAAAGAAATTGTTTACATTTTTTTTTGAAGATCATTGATAACATTCATAGGCAAAATATTGGTTTGCATAGCATAAACCGGATAGGAATTCAAAACAGATTTTATGAGAGTACACCTTCCTGCCATGTTTAACAATTTAGCTTGCCAACCTTTAATCTTGGCATAAGTTTTATCTAAAAGGGGGAAGTAATCTAATTGATTTAATCGTTTGTGAGATGTTATTATACCTAGATATTTACCAAAATTGGTAGTATTAGTGATATTGCACACATTGCAAATAGACCTCCTAACATTATGATTCATCTTCTTAGGAAAAATAGCCGAGGACTTAAGAATATTAATAGAAGACCTGAGATACTCTTAAAGTTATCAAGAACATCCATCATAGTTTTAATATTATCAGTAGTAGCTTTCCCAAAAAGAAAAACATCATCGGCATAAAATAAGTGAGAAATGTTAATATCTTTAGCAATTTTCATAGGTTTCCAAATACCCAGGTCGACCTTTTCTTGAATCATGTTAGAAAGACGATCAAGACAAAGAACAAAAATATAGGGAGATAGAGGATCTCCCTGTCTTATTCCCCTAGAGGGAGTAAAGGATTCCGTTATTTCACCATTCCAAAGGAGAGAGATCTTTGGGGTACAAATACAACTTAGAATAAGATCTATTATATTAGAAGGAAGGTTAATACTAATGAGAGTGTCTTTAATAAAATCCCACTCTAAGCAATCGAAAGCCTTAGAAAGATCAATCTTAAGAGCCATAAGATTGGCACTAGAAGCTTTATTGAAATGGTGAGCAGCTTCTTTTATAATTATGATATTTTCTTCAATAGACCTATTAGGTATGAAACTAGATTGAAAGGGACTTATAAGGTCATCCATAATGGGCTTTAATCGGTTAGAAATACATTTTGTGATGAGCTTATAAATAGAATTGCATAAACCTATGGGTCTAAAGTCCTTCATAGTAATCGGGCAATCACATTTTGGAATTAATGAAATATAGGAGTCATTAATAGCATTAGGAATAGAACCTTTCAAGAAACAATCAAAGATGAACCCAGTGATAGATGAGCTTAGAGAAGGCCAATGATGTTGAAGAAATATAGGTTGTAAACCATCAGGGCCAGGAGATTTAAAAGGGTCCATTTGAAAAAGAATAGCTTTAATTTCATTCTTAGAAGGGGGCATACTAAAACTAGGTTCTGAACAAGCTGAATTATGTTTAGGAAAATGATAACTATTCATCAGATCAACATTGATATCCATGCTTTTAAAAATATTTTGAAAATAGGATCTAGCCATATTTTTTAAAACCACTAAATCATTAATCCAAACACCATCATTATATTGTAAAGATAAAATTTTTCCTCTTGATTTTTTAATGTTAGCAAGTAAATGAAAATATTTTGTATTACAATCAGCATTTTTCCTCCAATCTAAACCTGATTTTTGAGCATAAATAATTCTCTCAATCTTGTAGATTTGATTTAATTCAAAAAGCAACTCTTTTTCCAAATTAACTAAAAAGCTAGAATAATTTTTAGAAAGAGCAATTTGTATACCATTAACCCTAGCCACCAACCTCCATTTTTTATTAGTGATATTACCAAAAATATCATGGTTCCAAGTTTTAATATTCTTAAGAAATTCAGATCGACCTTTAAGGAAATCAAAATTATGCAATTCCCAATTTTTAACAAAAAAAATCAGAAAAATCATCATGTTCTATCCACGCAGCTTTACACCTAAAAGGATAAGGACCACCTTTACAATTATCAAACAAAGTAATTAAAATAGGACAATGATCAGAGTAGGTACGAGCAAGATGCGATACCTGAGTGTTAGGGTAGGTATTCAGCCAACTCGGGTTTCCTAGTGCCCTGTCAAGTCGTTCTTGAATAAGTTCGAGACCTTCCCTGACATTATGCCAAGTGAAAGGGTTTCCAGAGAACCCTAAATCAACCATGCAAGCAGCCTCAGCAAGTTTATTGAGGTCATTACACTGAGATTGCCTAAATTTGAGACCTCCCGACTTCTCAGAAGGTTTAGTAATTTCATTCAGGTCACCCAAAAACAACCAAGGTGTGTTATCAGGTGGAAGCGAGTTCTTCAAATCATTCCAAAGTTTATGTCTTTGGGCAGGGGAAGAAGGAGCATGGACGACAGTAAGAAGGACCTCTTTACTGTCAGGGGTGAATTTGAACAAGGCATGAAAATAGTTTTTGGTATGACCTTCGATTTAATCCACCAATTCAACGTTATTATTACACATCAACCAAATTCCTCCCCTAAGACCGTTAGGACTTATAAATTGAAATTCAGCAAATCTAAGCATCTTAGCAACTATCTCAGCACGTAAACCATCACTCTTGGTTTCTAGAATAATAAAAACACTGGGCTTATGTAAGGCAATTACCTCCCAAGCGTGAGGTATAAACTCGTTCCTTGAAGCTCCCCTGACATTCCACAACACTATCTTCATATTAAGATTTGGATACTCCGGAACCGGCTTACCATTGCAAAACAAAGGATCAAAGTGATCCTACTCCTTCCATTGCATTTCCCGATTTATTGTCACAATATCGTGCATTTTCAGCGGGACCACCATCGAGTCCAATTCTCTTAGTGTATTATGTGTTTCCCGAAAATTCACTTCTATCTGTAGACCCACTATCCCTTTTTTTATCGTGAAGATTTTCATAAGGTGATCTGGGTTTTCGAGATCTTGTTCGCTATTTCCCAAAGTGAGATTGATTATCTGAGGGTTGGAAGGGGGTGGTACGAGGTCGTGGAATGGGTAACTCGGCCACGACACTTGTTGGCGAAACCACGGCTGAGATGATTGAGGGGGTGGTACTGTGGGTGGAGATATCAGGGGGTTGTGGTGAGATTGGGAGTTCATGAGTTTGGTAATTTGAAGCAAGGTGTTGTACATTAACTCGATTTTGGCCGGCGTTGGAGGAGACTCGATCGACGGCCATAGGAGAGGAATTGAGGGGGTCGGAGGTGTCAAAACAATTTTGGTTATTTGAGCTGGAGATAGGGTTGGACGGAAGGGAGGTTGGGGTGAAGCTTGGGTCGGAAAAGGTGGAAATGGTGGAATTTGGTGGAGGGGGGGTAACGGCATCCGCATCGATAAAGGTTGAGCAGGGGTGACTGGAAGGCTGTGTTGAAACTGATTGTTCAATGAGGAAAGGGTGAGATTGGTCGGAGGTAGAGATTGAGGTTGCGGTGATGGTGGAAGGTTGTCCCTCCGAGTGATTTTGATCGGACGACGCGGAGGTATTTTGGCTTTGGTCTTCTCCATTGATTATGATTTTTGTGTTTATTTTTTCAATGGAATGTGTTTCTTTGTTGATCATAATTTCTGGAATTTGAACTAATATAGTGGAATTGGAAGGGTTTGCATGTATCTCCATGGGAGTAGCCGAGTTGGTGTTTTCCAAATGGCAATCGAGGTTTTTAGGAGAAGCAATGGAAGAAGAAGGGGAAGCGTGTGGAGATAGCAAATTGGGAAAAAGATTTCTGGGATTTTGTTGATTGTTTTCGAGTAAATGCTCATCATTACCTTCCAATATTAAATTAACTAAATTGTTATTGGTGTTACTGGGGATAGAAGTGTCTAGAAGAGCAAAAGAGTTAGAGGTAGAGGCTTGATTATTTAAATCTGAAACAACTTGAGTGGGGGTAGACTTGGTGTTTTTTGGACTGGGCTTAGGAGAGCTATGGGTATTGGGCTTTGCGGTGTTGGGCTTTGTATTAGAACTAGGCTTTTGATTAGGGACCAATTTAATAGAAGCTTGAGAAGGTGAGTTGGTTTTTTTCAAAGAGTTGTTTTTTTTTTAATTGTATTTTTTCTTATTGTTAACAATAGTCCAAGGACCATATTCTGAAGAGTTATGGGGAACAATGACCCCTAAAGTATGGGTAGTGGGAATGGAAGACTTTTCATGGTTGTTGGGACTTGAAGGCTTCTCATAAGAAGTGGAGGTTGAAGACTTTTGATTAATAGAAAATTCATTGTTTGAAGAAATAGAGGTAGAAAGAATACCTTTTCCTTTGTCAACTAAATCCACCTTCAGATTGCATTTTTCTTTTGTGTGGCCAATTTTACCACACGTAAAACATAAACATTGAATATTTTCATATTCAATAGCTTGCCAACTATTAGCAACCCAAACATTGGTGACTAAAGGGATAGATAGATCAATATCTAAGCAAACTCTAGCATATCTAGCACGAGTAAGATGATCGGTGGCATAATCAACACGGAGAGGATTCCCTGCTAACTTTGCTATATCGAACAGAGCTTCTTTATCGTAATATTCCACTAGCAATTCGGGAAAACGAATCCAAACCGTCATTCTATCAAAGGGATTCATTGAAGGTCTAAAATTAGGCTTCCACTTGGTTATCATTAGATAATGATCCAAGATAAACCATGGTCCTCCAAGCATAGTTCTTTCATAATCATCCTGGATTGAGAATATAAAGAGATAAACACCCTTTCCTAGATCAATTACTTCAAGAGAACCTTTTGGTCTCCACACAGCTCTAACCCTTTGGGTTATGAAGGAAGGTCTAACAGAAATTCCCAAGCATTTACCCATCAAGGTTAATTTCCAAGGTTTCCTTAATTTAGCTAGAGTATCTTTTTGAAAAGACACTTCTTTCAAAGGATCAGGAGGAGGAAGATCCTCATCTTCCCATTCAGAAGATGTGATTATGATCTTTTGTGCTTCCGAAAACCATTGAGATGAAGCATTGACTGCCTCACGAAATGATTGTTTGATTAAAGGAGGATTAACCTCAGCACTTACTGTAATCTCTGGGGAGACTATAACTTCATCTATCATTTGAACATCCTCAATTGGAGTGTCAACCCTTGCATGGATGTGAACATCATCCATTGGAGTGACAACCCCTGCATGAATTTGAACATCATCCACAGAAGAACTTACTGAGACTTGTTGCATATGGACTCCTTGTTCCAAATCAGAATTAACTGGACTTTGCTGTAAAGGTACCTGAGACGAATTCTCCATATTGCAATAAACCGAGAGAAAAGAAAACAGAAAGCAAAAGAACGAGACAGGACAGAGCAAAGAACGAACTCGATGACTGAATACCTGTAAAGAAAAAACAATTTGAGAAAGAAAAGCTTACAAAAATACTAACAAAGGTTCCCAAGGCCCCCTTGCCTAAGCAAGAAGGGAAACCCTTGATGACCTTTGAGAGTGTTTTCGCAAACTAGAGAGAGAAGTCATTTTTTTTTTCGTTTTCGCAAGTTTTGAGGAAATTTTTCTTAGTCAATACTCAGTTGACTCAAATCTAAGGCATGACACGTTATTTTTGTTATTTTCATAGATGGCATGAGATAGCTAGCTAGCTACTCATAAAATAATATTCTGCTATCCACCAACTATAATGAAAAAAAAAATCTCATTGAAATTACCCCCTCCGTCACGTATAGAGTTCTTATTTCATATTTAATTTAGCGGTGTAAAGGTGTGTCTGTTACCATTAATATCTTTAATTACACATGAACAAAAGTTATAAAAAGTTGATATTGTAAATTAAAACTACATATTGAAATGAATTTAAGGATATCTCAGCACATGAATATAATTTTTTATGAAATATATGAGAATGTGGTAAATAATTAAGTTTGATAAAATTAAATTAGAATAGACATTATATTATGAGATGAAGGGAGTATCACACAATATCAATATTAGAAAATTTGCCTAAAATTCAAGTCTTAAATCAACCTATGAGATTTTTTTTTTTCAAACATTGACTTTGGGTTTGACTTGTTTACATTCAGGATCGTTTGGTAAGGAAAGGAAATAAATAAGAGAGAGGAAGTGGGGAAAAACCAGTCTTACATTTGTTTGGTTTAACCATAAAAAGGAATAACATAAACCTATTTTCTTTCCTTTTTGCAATTGTTTGAGGAGGGTAAGAATAATTGCTACCTTAGAGGGATAACAAGTGGAGAAAAACCAGTCCTCCTAAGTAATGGTTATTATTACTCAATCTTCTAATCAAACACTTATTAACAGTAATGGTTTTACGGACTCCATTCGTTCCTATCCAAAAAATACCCTTACCAAACATGCAAATGTAAATTTAAACTTGACCTTGACTTAGTAACAAACGAACCAAACATTGACCAAACCAATTACAAAAGTGCTCTTGGCTTCACCCTACCCCTACATATGGCCAAGTGAACCGACATAAGAAGACTAAGTTACTATATATAAATATCACTCGATGCACCAACATTCTTTAATTTCATTCCTCTTTTGATACATACAAACCATCCTTAAGCCATTACCATATAACATCAAAATTTTGGCAAAAAAAAAAAAGAAGAGAGATTAATTATCATGGCATACAACAAGAATAATAGTTATAATTACAAGATGATGATACAAAAAAAGCAAGAACCCACCAATTTACTAAACTTCATATTCATGTCAACCGTTAACAAAGCCTCTAAGATGCTTTTATCCGTGGTTTCCAACAATTATGCCTTAGATTTTTCTTCACCTTCTTTTACTATTAATAATAGTAATAATAATAATAAGTGGAAGGTTAAGGATCATTTGAGGTTTATGTCTTTGCTTTTCACTTGGTTCACTATGTGGGCTCTTCGCCTTGTCTCCGATGTTATTCCTTCTTCTTCCTCACTACTATCACCTCTTAATCATCGTAAAATTACAAGTAGTAGTAATGTTATGGTTGTTGATCATCATGGAGATGGCCATGGTGATGGATCATCGTCGGCGGCGGCGGCTTTGACATCGATGTCGTATTTTCCTGTTCAGAATCTAGACTTGATTTCTCATGATGGGTTCTTAATTGAGGGTAGCGGCGATCATCATCATCGGCTTCAAGCTGGATTGTCCGTTGAAGCTCTTAGTAGAGCGCTCTCCCATGTAAGGCCTGTTCACTTATCCTTAAATTAATTTTACTGAAATGAAATTATTTTTAGTGAATATTAATTATTTATATAAGCTGATAGAACATAAAACATATTCTTGGGCCTCAACTATAGTTTAAGCTTTTGGTTGAGATGATCCTCTAACATGGTATTGGAGTCAGCGTGACACAAAAGTCACGGGTTCGAATCTCATCCGCCCCTCCTTCAAAGTGAAATTAATTCGCACAAGGTATGGGTGATAGAATATAAAACATATTCCTGGGCCTTAACCATAGCTGATGTGAATATTGAATAGGGCCTAGGTTATGTTCTTTTGTAGTCTTATTTTTGCTAGACTTAACTTATATTCGAAGTAATTAAAGATGTTGGTTTATGCTGAATTTTTGTTAAACTAAAATCAATTTTTAATGTGCGACTTGATTTATTATTTTTGTTAAACTAAAATCAATTTTCAATTTTGTGTTGTTTATGTTAGGGAGATGTCCTAGTTAGAAGTTCTTATAAATTTATAATGTCTCATTCTTAATTTAATTTTTAATGACAAAAATATGTCTATTATTTAGCTTGCTTATTGTCTGTTCAATAAGTTAATAATCAATAAATTACGTATTGATTATGTAAGTGTTTATTTAATTAATGATCGGATATTCTGAGTTTAAGTTTTTGTTACTCTAACCATTTCATTATTCATATTTGTTTCATCATTTGCAATAATTCATTTTAAGAAAGTGAGAAAGTTTTAGTACTCGCATAATAATTATTCTTAAGTTAATATTTTATAACATGGTAAAAAAATAGAAATAGAAAATCCAAAATATGAAAGAGTCGGTTTAACACATGTATGAAGAGGAAATGGAAAAGTGAAGTAATCTGTTTTGTTGATTTGTGGGCAACAAGAAGACAAATTATGGTACCTTTCATTCAAGTGGAAGAATTGTATTTTAGGTCACGTGGCTTAGCAAGAAAGTCACGTGGCAAGGACAAATATCTTGTGTCGTCTAGTACAAGTGCTTTCGGTGTAAATTTGTGTAGTTATACGTATAACACATGCCTTTCATGCAAATAGATATAGTGGCTATTCCTCCCTTCTTGGGACTAGGAAGCAAGAAATCAACATTTCTTCGAAGGTAGCAAGAAATCAATTAATACAAAACCAAAACCAAGTATCCAACATGGAAATATCGATTATCGACAATAATATAATAGTCTCTTTGTATTTTATTATTTGTTCTTTCTCTTTATGTACAAAAGTTTAGAAAATAATAAAATATGAAGAAAGTAGGGTTATAGTTGGGAGAAGAGAGAAAATGAAATTACAAAGTATTAAAATTTGATATATAGTTAGGAGTACAGAGAATATAAAATACGAAGGAAGTATAATAAATCTGAAGTGGATTTAGTTATTCAATACTTATTCAATTTACATGTTTAGTACTTTTAAAGTTTAAATTATTTCTAATTTTAATATGTGTAGGGTTTGTTCTTATTGACTGAACTCAGCTGAACTGAACTGAACTGAATTAAATATTATAAGAGAAGGAAATTAGAAACTGATCTGAATTGAACTGAACTGAACTGAATTTCAACGTATGAGAACAAACCCTTAGATTGTACTAATTAAAAGTAGAAGGTTTTGCGTAGAACGGCCTCACGTGAGTCCGGTTTTATGACTATGAAAATAATGTAACGCGCTTAAAATCTGTCTACACCAATTCTTGATCATCGTATTTCTTACAAGATTATCTCTCTGTAGTCTGTCAGATTTACGGAAGAACAATACTCAAATCATGTTGACGACTTTTTGGTCATCGTCAATCCAATAATGGAAGCCTTCGTAATGTTTTCATGGTCTAACGACTTCAATAGTCTAGCTTCTACACATAATTCCTCAAGATTTTCCAAGACTCTTCTTTTCCTGGTAATACTTTTATCTTACTCCAACCAATTTCAGTACCTTATCTAACAGTGCCAGTTCCTTCTTCTTTGATTTCTTCAGTGAGTGGTGGACGGTACTACAGGGGAGGAGTTGATAGGATGGGTGTTTGGTTTTTTTTTACCTGACCAATATAATTTAATACCTGACCAATATTATCTAATACCTATCAATATTATCTAAAATCTGATTTTTATATTCTAATTTCTGACCATTATAATCTAATTTCTGACCATTATAATGTAATATCGGACTATTATTATCTAATTTCTGACCATTATAATCTAATATCTAACCATTATTATCTAATTTATGACCATTATAATCTAATTTCTGACCATTATAATCTATTATCTGACTATTATTATCTAATTTCTGACCATTAAGATTTTTATTCTTCAATTTTTTTCTTGTTTGTATGACCGGACTCACATGAGTCCGTTCTACACAAAACTTTTACAATTAAAAAAGGCAATCTATGGATCATACAAGACTACAATTTTTCATTTTGTATATGTACGATGTAGTTCGTGGAGTATTAGTTAATCATAAAAATGTCACCAATTTTATGTTTTGACGATTAATAGGCCTTATTATTCCATTTACCATATTTGTACTAGTGGTTAACCTTTTACCAAGCTTGCATTAGTTTTGACGATTTTTTTTGTTATAACTTGATTACAGATACTAGCTTTACTAAATGAGCTACCAGCAACATCAAAGAAATATGAATTTGCGGTAGCAATGGCTGACAGGCTACTAGACGATAACACTCGTGATGGTAATGTTGAGCTTCTTCACGTCAATCGTGTAGCTTTATCATCCTCATTCGAGTGCACGCTCAATCGATTGTACCACATCCTCAACAATGCTGCAATATCCCACGTTGATCAGGCTAACAATCGCAGTGGTCCATGGACCTTACGTGTGATACGTAAACTTCCCTTAGGAACGTACATCTCGGCCTACATGAAGGGTGGCATAAGTGCTGTTTTTCCACATTTGCAGTCGATGTGGCAACTCCAAAAAAGGCGGTCCATGATGAACGACGATGGTGATAGTGGTGGCGATGAATTTGTTGGGAGTGATCAAAGTGTAGAGGTCGTGGGAGCAGAGAAACTAGCACAAGAGTTGTTGTGGATTATTCATAAACTTAGGGCATGTTACGCGGTTGATGAGGCCTTAGTGCAATGGAGCCTTGCTTCTAACTTGGCTTCCCTTTCTCTCAATGCCAATCCTAGGGTCCAAGCTCTTCTCATTAAAATTTCGGGTAATTTTCCCTACATCAATTTAATTTCCTACTCATTTAGGGACTGTTTTATTCACCTTATTTTCATTTATTTCAGGTCTAATAAGTTCATATTAATTCAGTTTAGGGCCCGTTCAAAAAAAAAAAAAATCAGTTTAGAAAAATAAGTTTTGATAAGGCTTAATAAATTCAGATAAGTTCATATATGTCCAGATAAAAATCAGGTAAATAGAACACATCCTAATCACACTTTAATGTGCATTGCATAATTCATTGTTCAAGTGTTCATATGTACCTAGGATTATTCTAATAATGTTGGAACTTATTATTGTACATGCAGCTTCATTATTAGGAGACATAGCTCAAGCAGAATTCAAGGTTCACACACAAGTCCAATACAGATTGTTAGTGCTCTGGCTTCCGTTATTTTGCTATGCTTGTAGCGGCCTAAGGTACCCGGAGTTGTCAAGTTATGAGAAAATCGACGTTGAGAGAACAATGGAGCGAATGATAGGAAGCCTCTCAGCTACGGAACAAGAGGTTGTGCTTAGAAATTGGTTGCAAGACTTTGCTATATGCTCCTCGGATTGGCCTAATCTTCGACCATCATATGATCGTTGGTGCCAATGTTCGCGTCAACTTGTTGCCTAAAAAAATAAGTCCTAAATCCTAATCGATCTATAATATGGCAAAATTTGGTTTGTATGTATGAATTACTCGGTAAATGTTAGATTGTATCTCGTACTATATGTATTATATTGCTAGGTTCATGTATTAATCAACTCCTTTCTTAGATCAGGATGTAAAATTTGAAAATTCTCATATTCTCATGCTTACATTTTCATGATATGAATCGAGTACATGTGTTTGGTGTTTTTTTTTTTTTAAAGCAAGTGGATGTAAATATGTAATTTTACACATACCCAATACCCGAATATTATGCGTCTTTAATCTTCATGTGAACAGAATTTCATAAATTGATGTTATTTGTTACTTGAAATCTAGAATGGCAGAAAAAGGGTTGACTTCAAATGCACATATGGCTCTCAATCAAGAAAATAAATTATTCTAATAGTTGATTCAAGCAAGTTAGAGATGATAACGTGTTTTCACATATAGTTTTTAAATGGCTAGTTTTATACTTTTATACCCATATAATTCCTCCGTTTTTTAGTTGACACATTTTGATTTTTGTACTATTTACAACTACACTTTGACATGCTTTTCTGATATTAGCTACAATAAAATATAATTATCTGGGATCTTTTTAGAATCATCTCAATGTAAATTTTATTAATATATATCTAGTTTTTATAATTTTACAACATCAATAACTAGAGGTCGGTATTAATCGATAAAATTGTTTAAAGCTGATAATTAGAGATATTGATCATAATTTTAGATTGCCATATAACAAACTAACAAGAATTTATTAGAAGCTTTAAATAAAGGGTAATGCTATACATAGCCCTTAGGGCTATATATAAGCATTGAATTTACTCTTGGAAAATGTATAAAGTTAGGAATTCATGACAAAAACACGCGCAAATCGGTGTAATTAGTGTGTTTTTGTCATGATTTTCTAAATTTAAACAATTTTCAAGAGTAAATTAAATGCTTATATGTAGTCCTTAGGGCTATGTATAACATTTTCCTTAAATATATTAAACTATTAAGCAACATTATTTATTAGAAAGCAATTTGGCTATGGGAAGCAACAACACTTGTTATTTTTCTTTTCCAACTTTCGAAAACACCCGCCTTTAGTTAATAATGGCCACTTTGCTACACATTGAGTTGTGCAGTCTTGTTCATTGCAATCTGGATACACAAAACAGTGCCCCCATGGATCAAAATGACCGTTTTCTTCTGCTATTGTTCCACCTGTATTTATAATTTAAATCATGTCATTTAATTATGTATTGATATAACTTATTAATTAATTACATGATCATGTATATATGTAACAAAAAATAAATAAAAGTTCCAAACATCTAATAATGTACTTAGACATCATGTACATTAGTTATTTTTTCCTTTTTTTTTTTTACCTTCGTTTAAGCAAACTCGGCCTTTTATGTAATGGAGAAAAGAAGAATAAAATGAGAATGGACTAATTGATTATTAGTAAGGAAAAGATGACAACAATAAGAAGATGAAAAATTATTTCATGTTTTATTTGACTAATTTGATACTTATGAAGATATTTGATTTGGTCTAGTTCAATTTGTATCTTAAAAAAATTTAATTCACTTTATAGGCCTAGGGAAATTGCTTAAACTTACCTGAAGAAATAGCAAGGACTATGACAATGATAAATAGAAGAGGAAATTGCTGGTTGAACTTCGTGATGATAGGAAAACACAAATTTGGATCGATGATTCAATGTAATTTGTTAGAGGAAATAGTAAAGTTAAATAAGGAGTACTATATAGGAGTAGAATGTGACCCTAAATTTAAGAATACCTATAATTATTCCATTAAATGCATTTATGAAATATGAATTATGTTTATTTTTTCTTTGCTCAATGCATTTATCATGTACATATCATTTCATTAAGTAGCAAATCTTTATTGTTTTTTTTCCTTTTTTCTTTTGATCTCCTTCCTTATTTGATTCCTTATCTATCTATACTTAAATACTTTAGTATTTAAAAACACAAACCACAAATCTATACTAATCCACATGTCACTATAATCACTCATATGCCACATGTCACCTCTCTTAATCCTTTCTTTTTAAATTCCCATTTTAATATAAAAACAAAATATATAAATAATGTTTGAGTCTTTAATCTTTATGCATTCTAAAACTTACAAATTTAACTAAGAACCTTAAGTGTTTCATATTCAATATAGTAAATTAAAGTTAAACTAATTAGCGTTCATTACATTAACAATAAAATAGTTTTTTTTTTTTTCTGCTCCTTAACTTAAATATAACTTAAACCAATGTGTCATTTCATGCCCTACAATATTTATGTATATATACCTAGCTAAATTCCACAACAACACCGACACTTTTCAAGAAAAATAACCTAAGTAACAAGACGTGCATCGAACGGGTCAAAAGACTAGTTATAATTGAAGATCCAAACGGAAACTAGGACGACTAATGAGCACACTGCGAATTCTAACTCATACTCGATGACCCGACCCTGACCCAAAATTGACCCAAAAACATCGACCTAAAAATTGTAACTCGAAATTGATCCAACCCGACCTATACCCGACTCGAAAATGGAGTTGACCCGATCCCGGCCAGACCCAAAGTGTTTGACCCAAACAAATTTGATCCCAAAATTGACTCGAACATACTTTGATATCCGAAATGTCCCGAACTAGCTAAAATTACTTTATAATTGAACTTAAAAAGTCTGGTAACAAAAATAACTCATATCGTTCATCTTCAACCGTGCTAAGCGCATAAACCAATTTGATAGCTCTTATTATAACAATTTCAAAATATAAAATTATTGATTTGAGCTTGATCCAAAAATGGAACAATACGAACATGACCTGACCTGATTTTGACCCGGTCTGTATATGACCCGAACATACTTGAATTGAAAATGGTCTGACCCGAAATGACCCAGCCATTACTCGACTCGAAACCTCAGCTCACCTGAATCATACCCAAAACCTGAAATGACTCGACCCAATCCATAGCCGACCCGAAATTGACCCGCCTATACCCAACTTGAACGACCCATTTGCCAGGTCTAGCTATAAGCCTATAACTAGTCATGTCCCGAAAACACTTTTAGTTTGATTTTATGTCACTGATTGATTTGTTGGCATCATTAATGAGAAAAAATGTATAAACATTTTTTTTAGTGTAAATATTTGTACACTATTCTTATACACAAAGTTTCATATGTGGCTAACCACACCATGTGGTCAGGGTTACTCCTTCAGGGGTTCCTCGATCGATTAGGGGTTACATAGTCAGGGGTTACTTGGTTAGGGTTACTCAGCGAGTCAGGGCTTACTAGATCAGGGGTTACTCAGTCGGTCGGGATTAATTGGTCAAGGATTTACTTGATCAGTTAGGAGTAACCCGATCAATATTTTGGTATGTGTTAGCTGGACACACGGTGTGGCCAGCCTCACAGAAAACACGCTAAATCTTATAAGAGTTGAAAAAAGACAATTAACATTAATGGAAGCAAATAAATAATAAGCATTTAAAGGAGTATATCTGTTAAAACATTATTCATAGGAGTTATTTCAAACTTTTTAAAAGGTAAAAGGGTATAGATTGACTCTTGATATATTTCCTTATGTTGCATCACTACATGGTCTTCTTGAAACACTCAAACACAATCGGAATTGAGTTGGCCCAAATACATGAAATTGATGACCCAAAACTAACACAAATTGAAATTGTTTTGACCCATTGTTGAATCAAACTCGAAAGTTAAGTGATACAATATTGGTCCTTGACCCAATCCAAACCTTTCCCAAAATCAACTATGGCTTAAACTAAAAATAGTATATTGTGGGGATTGAGCTAACTCGGATGTATCTAACCTAATCAATACTTAAGACTCCAACGCTGAATGATGAATACAAGTTACAGTATATGACTTGACTCAAAGTCGAAATATCATTGCTTAAATATGACGTAACCTGAATGAACTCAACCTAAACCCTCAAAAATCTGTACTTAAATACGAGTATAAAGTTGCAAAGTAAGAATTAATTACTTTTAATAGATCTCTTAAAATTACAATTGTAATTTTAAATAGATAGACATTAAATAATACTCGTATTTTATATTACAAGTAATTAATTAATAATACGACTAGGAAATAGCGTAGATGAAAAACACAAGTCGTTAAAACAAATTCTAACACGAGTATACTTGTAAATTTTAACGTTGCAAAAGCCAGACGCTACCGAACCAAATCTATCCTATTTATATCCCCTTTTTTTTGTTTTTTTCTCCTCATTCAGGTTTTCATCTTCCTTTTAAAAAAATTTCAAACTCTCTCTCTTCCCCACTCAATTCAACATTCTACGAATTTTTTCGTCACTTTTTTCCGTCAAAAAAAAAAAAATCTAATTAAAAAAAAAGCCGATAATTCTCCGCCGCCGTCTCCGCCGCCATGGATGAGAACTCAAAGATCGTCATCGATGGTGGCGCTGCTAAAACATCCACCGATGATTCCGCCACAACAAACCCTAACCCTAATTCCGATATCACTACTTCTACTAATACTACTACTTCTACCAATTCCAACTCCGCCGCCATTATCGGCGGTGATTCCGTCGCCGTTGATGGCGATGTTGGATCGGACGGTGCTGGTCTCTCTCGACAGTCTTCTAGAACTCCCTTCACTAACCTCAGTCAGGTTGATGCTGACCTCGCTCTTGCCCGCACTTTACAGGAGCAGGTAATTTCTTTATCATTCTATGTTTTCAAGTTTTTATTTTATTATTTTAGCGATGAATTTGGAAATTTATGAGTTGCTTTTGATTTTGATTGTTTGTTTGTTATTAATGGTGTTTTTAGTAATGAGTAATAGTGTAATTGTGTATTGAGAGCTTAATTTTATAACTTTACTGATGAATTTAGAAGTTTATGAGTTGCTTTTATAGTTTTATTTATGTTTGTTAGCTAATTGTTTGTTTATTATTTATGGTGAGCACTGAGCAGTAGTGTAATTGTGTATTGAAGGTTGATTATTGTAATTTTATCCGTCCATTATTCCTTATATGATCGTTTATAGGAGAATGCTCCATTGCCCTAATAACCTAATCAACGTGTGATTTCAGTGATAAACTTTGTTGTCGATAAAATGTGGACATACTATATTACGTGTCCATCAGTTTTATACTATAAAATGTGGACAATTAGGGATGGAGGGAGTAATCTACGTGAATTTTTTGTTCGTTTGTATTGGGGAGGTTGACAGTTTTGAATAAAGTTGGATGACAAACAGAATGTAATTTCGATGAATGTGCTTAATGTGAACTCTGTTATTTACTTAGTTTTCGTGATTTGTTTTTGAGCAGGAAAGGGCATACATGATGCTAAGCATGAATGGGGGTGGGGGTGGGATTGGTTTTGGAAGGTGGGAGACTGGAATTTATATTCCTGATGATGAGGATGATGACTTTGGTGATTCCCATGATCATGAATATGATGATGAAGATGAAGACGATGATGATGACGAGGAGAATGAGGAATATATTGACCATTATGATGACGAGGGTGAGGATGCGTTTGACGTTCACGCTCATGATGATTCTGGAGATAACGATGAACCTCATGTTGAACTTGATCCTAGCGCGTATCCTGATGACGAGGCATATGCAAGGGCCTTACAGGATGCTGAAGAGAGGGAAATGGCTGCTAGATTGTTGGCTATGGCTGGCATTACTGAACGTAAGTGTGGTCTGGGCATGAGTTCTGGGCTAATTCGTCATATGATTAGTATTGGGACTATGGGCTTAATATTAACTGTCTCATGGTTGCAGGAGAAATAGTAGATGTGGAGGATCATAGGGCTCATAGGGAAAATTCTCAGGTAGTGTTACTCTTTTCAAGTTGTTTTATGGTTTATCTATTAGTTACTATGTATTTGTTGGTTATTTCTGCTTTAGAAGACACGTCAGACAAGTAGCTTTTTTGGTTTGCATTTCACGTGATTGAGAGAAAAGAATATAATTTTAAAGCATAATTACATGAAACATTGTCATTAATTCCTTTTGTAACTTAGATATGAGTTAAAAAAATTATAAAATTTGACCGTTTATGTTAATATTTGGTCATTGTGTAATTATGTATATTATGCTTAGATCTCTCGTTGATAGATTTTTTTTTAGTAATATTATTATCCTCCAACACTAGTTTCTTCAAGTATGCTATGTGGCATGCAACGTTCTTTTGTAGAGCTTGTCAATGTATTGTTATTTATCAAGAGATAAACAAGTTGTAGACACAAAACATGCAAGGGCTCCGTAGGAGTTTTAAACCATTGCCACGGGTTGTTGTATTGGTGCAGTTGCACAGTAACTTGATTTCTACCCAAGAGCTTTTGGTTGTTGCTTTCCTATTGATCTCCCCCCCCCCCCCTTAAACCGAACATGCAAGGGCATTGCAACGTAGTGGTGTATTGGCGTAGTTGCACAGTAACTTGATTTCTATCCAAGAGCCCTTTGTTGGTTGCTTTCCCATTGATCCCTATGTCTGATTTAAATCGAGATGATTGTTGCTATTATGGAGACTACTTTTCTCACTTCAGCTTCCTTTGTATGTGTTTTGGACTTAAGTCCCTCTCGCATAGTGGATAAGGTGCAGGTCTTATATGACTTATTTTCTATCCCTACCTCCACAATGGCGAAGATGTTTTTATTACCCCACTGTACTATGAGTCATCACTTATTCACTTGGCTACTAATTTAGAGTGAACAAGAAGTTAAAGGGTTTGGTCTAACATGTGATTTAGTCCATTATCCAAATTGAAATGTTGCTAAGTAGATACTCTAAACATAGTTTATATAGAAACACTATCTCATGTTATACCTTGGATTTGAGACCTTATTAATATGTTAATTGGCTTTACCTTCCTAAAAGAGACAAGATATGTTTAGGAGGTTATTTTCAATTGTTCATCTTCATGGTGATTCATCTTTGGGATAATAGGGTAAGGGAAGGACATTTTTTGATGGATTTGTAAAGTAATCTTTTTTACTATGTATGTATTTCATACCATAAACTACTGTGTATCATTAAAAGACATTGTTGTTTTTGGAGCAATATTGGATATTTATCATGGGAAAAGTGCAACTTTTTGAAACTTTGGCATGGAGAGTTTTTTCTTTTTTCTTTTCTTTTATTTTTTGGGTGCAAAGGGGTGCCTGCTACCTGGAATATGTAATTAGGAAAACTTTTTTTTAATGGATGTTAGCATATTAACTTACAGATATTTTTACCCTCGACCTGTTGCTTTGTGAACCTTTAAAATTTATTTTTTGTCTTAAATTCCTGATCGCTCAATTTTTCTCTGGTTCTTTTTCTGGCCTTCCTGAAATATGTGTTTTTACTTCCTAACTTTCAGGACACGTGGGAGGAGGTTGATCCTGATGAACTTTCTTATGAGGTAATTCTGGTATTTTTAGATTGCATGGTCAACAATTCTCTAATCAGATTTTGTATGATGTTCCTGACGAGCAATGTAATTGTATTCGACTTAATGAAGCTCACTTCAATATTGACAGGAACTGATTGCTCTCGGTGACGTAGTTGGTACAGAGAGTAGAGGATTATCAGCTGATACAATTGCATCGCTGCCTTCGACAAATTATAAATGCCAAAACAATGAAACAGAGACAGATACGTAAGTGGGACAGGAATAGGTTTCTTTTCTTAATACTCTTTATGATATGTTGGTGTAATTCTTTTGCTGCTTTTGCAGTTGTGTCATTTGCCGATTAGACTATGAGGATGGTGATGGAATGACCACACTCCCTTGCAAGCATGCCTATCATTCAGATTGCATAAATGATTGGTTGAAAATTAACAAGGTGAGGTAGCACTGGACACCTAATATCTGATATTCATTATGCCTTTTCAATTGTACATTCACATGTCCAATAGTTCATATTTTACAGTCAAAACTCAGAAGTATCTCTTGAATAATTTTGTGTTAATCTTGTAAGCTGGCTACTTTATCTAACAAAACCCTGCATGCATCTGGGCCTCTTTGAACCCTTATCTATGCCAACAGAAGGACACATTATTGGCTGTTGTTGACCTGATGTGTATTCAATAAAGTTCTGCAATAGTATTGACAACTATAGGATTACTTTCTCCTGCTGACCCTTGCAAGTTGCAATGAGAAACCTTTTGTATTGAGACTAATTTGTTGTTTGTTAGACTTTCTCAAATTACTGGGACTAATTTGTTGTCCCTATCTCTCAAATTAATGGCTCTGATATGAAAATGAATTAATCAGTCTATAGAGTTTAATCATGTTTACCTTGGACTTGTGCTGCAGACGACTGAGACTCTTAAGAGTCATCAGTCAGTGCTATTTCATGAATTCTACCCATTATACACCCTCCGTCCGTAAATAAAACCCACTGGGAAAGGGTTTCTAGGAGAGTAATTGTAGTTGGGTAAAAATAGAAGGTAGTGTGTTAGAAGGGTTTTGTTGATCAATGTGAATTTGAAAACAAGTTTGTGGATGATGGACCTCCTTCAATGAGATTTGGGGCTTTGAAATGGGACAACAGGAGAAATGGGGCTTTTTATTTTGGTACTAGCATATTGGTTTTATATTCTTGTGCCCTGTATTTGAATTGACTGTCCTGTTCCAATAGGTGCCTTAGATTAAGTGCTATCACCTTTTTAACTATGTGTGATTGGTAATGCACAGGTAATTGGAAACTTTTCAAAATTAATAATTATGCACTATAGCTAACATGCATTAATGTAGCATCCTTGTTTGGAGATTGCTAAGTGATTGTTATGCTTTAGGCATGCTGAAAATTTCATCTGCAAAGTTGGCAAAAAGACCATTAATTTGCACATTGTATTATGTCGTGATTTTTTTTATTTTTATTTTTATTTTATTTATTATTATTTTTTTTCCCTGTGGATTTATCTTAAAGAATTTCTTTGATAGTCTTATTGTAATTTAATTATGATATGTTTATAGGTCAACTATCTGAAATGCTGCGATTAAAATGATTTAAAACCTTGATGCAATATTGATTAGAATTAAACTCGAGTAGACTATACATCTGAACTATCATGCATTGGATTTGGACTGTTTACATCTGTATAATGGTTAATTTTCCCAAAATTGATTGAATACTTCCACTGTGATAGCACTGTTCTCTTTGCTCTTCTCACAATGAGGAGTAATAAAATTCTTTCTCATTGTTGAGATGTTCTAGGAGTTTACATAGCTTATCCCCATGGGGAACTTGTTCAGTCATGTAGCAATTTTATTTTTTTTTCCTTTTCTTGTTCGGCTATGGAGATCAACTGTTTCCTTATCTGCTCTACTTGTTGATGCAGGCGTGTCCTGTTTGCAGTGCAGAGGTTTCAACGTCTCAGAGTAGCTAAGAAATGGAATAGATGATACTTTGGTGTATATTAGATTCTATATGAATTTGCCAATTAAAGGCCATAGATCTGGTTGTCATGCTTTTCTTTCTAGGGGACAAACTAATTCTTCGGTTATTGTATCTGTTCTTGATTATTCCCCGTTCGAGAATGGAATACCTTCTTTTTTCTCAATTTTTTCTCACTGGAGTTCAATATCAATGCCTTTTGCTTTTTGACGTAGGATGCAGGTTTCCCGTTGTAATATTTAATTAATCTTTCTTACTCCGTAATGTTTGTTTAATCAATTCAGGCGTACTGTATTTGATCATAGCATAAGCCTATGGTGTAACTTCTGCACAGAGTAAATTGTTGATTTCAGGTAGTTGTGAGACCTGAACATTTTATAGGATTCTCCCGGCAGGGCCTATTAGTAGTGAAGAATGAAAATTGTACTGCCCATTGAATTGTCGAAACAGGTGTAAATATACTCCGTAATCTACTCTTCAACTAAAATATATTTCGTTAGGGACTTAGAGTTGGCATGTATATTTCAAAGTCTAGTAGGGGAGCATAGACTTTTTTTTTTTTTTTTGACAGCTGAGAAAAGGGGCACTTAGTCCCCAGTAGCCTTAGTACATTGAATGCTAAAGCAGTGAAAATTGGGAATTAAAGATGGGAGTTCCTGAATTTTCCTTTTCCTCCTAGCATGAATAGCTCCTGTTAAATCTCCTTGTATCCACTTGATTGCTTTGGTGTCCTGTGTTGTAACCTTCAAGTGCCACTGTCTTCTCTCCAAGGTCGAGCTAATACCTGTAAAAAGTAAATCAAGGGTAATGGTTTCACTGTTAGCATGATGTTGGATGGTTTTTCCTTGATATACAGCGCTATCTGGAGTTTTCAGCACCCAGCTCCCAGTGGTGTGATATTTGTTTCCTGCTTTCTTCAGTTCCAGAGATGCCATTCTGCACTCACCCGTCCCTACAATTAGCTGCACCTTAGTGTTCCGCCGTACTGTTCTCTTCTTTCCAGCTCCATCTTCAAAACCCGGGGGTAAGTTCTGATCAGCTTCAATCGAATCAACCACATCACTCGAGCTGTGGTTTGATCTATATGCTGCCAATTTATGCTCCATTTTCTTAATTGTGGTCCCTTCATTTTGCTTTATTTTCCTGAAGATCAGGTCATTTCTCGCTTCCCAAATGCTTTCCAAAACTGTTAGGAAAAGAATATAGCTTCCCTCCAGCCCTCTCTTACTATCACATAAGAGTCGTTGCCAATTATGAATCCAATTGGCTATTGGAGTGTTTGCTTGATGAGATACGTTAATGCCCAGTGCACTACCTCTCCATATGTGACTTGCAAAAGAGCAATCACGGAAAAGATGCTCCAATGTTTCCAGCTCTGTATGGTCACTTCCAGAATCATTTTGGCATAGTAGGCAAGAATGATCCAGCCCCAATCCCCTTTTTCTTCTTTCACTTCCAACTGGAAGCGCACCTTTGAGAATTTTTCAGATCAGAATTTTTTTTGTCTAGGATTGCCAGGAAGCTTCCAAACTTTCTTCCAATTTATCACATTCACCTCAGGTCGCTAAGCAGGTGTGCAATTTACTCTGTATAAATGGTTGTACCCTCCCCGAGTAGTGTAATTGCCTCCCCTGTCACTATCCCAGATAATAAGATCCTCGATCCCAGAGGTCAGGTTGCCCATGGTGGATATCTCCTTTACTGTATTTTCATCGAAAAGCACCTTGCAGTCGGTCATTTTCCAACCTCCACTACTGTCAAGCAAAGAGGAGACACTGGCAGTCGAAATCACATCTTGTATCCTCCAAACAGGCTTCTTACCATGAATCCATGGGTGGTGAATTTTCGCTAGGCACCCATCCCCTATGGACCACGAGCTGCCTTGTTTTAGCAAGTGTAATCCCCACTTAATACTTTCCCATCCCCACGAACCTGACTTCTTAGCACACCAGTTGTTATCAAAGAGGGTGGTCTTACAAATACCATATTTGGCGCTAAACACCTTGCTAACCATTGTATCCGTGTTATTGATAATGCGCCAACCCTGCTTAGCAAGAAAAGCTTGGTTAAATAAACGAGTATCAAGTATGCCAAGCCCCCCTTCTTCCTTTGGGGCAGTGAGATGTCTCCAACTTTTCCAGTACACCCCTTTGGGGAGCATAGACTTCATGTATATTTCTTCTCCGGAAAATTTCCTTTTTAGCTTGAGAGGTAAATGAAGGAACATTGGCTTTTTCATTCCTGCCTTTCATTTGATTTATGGTGCCGGATGCTGGATAAGGGGTACGAGTAGTTACTTATCGTGCAGCATGATTATGGTAAAACATTTTTGAGTAGTTTCTTATCATGCAATGCTTATGGTAAAACATGTTTCCATTGCCTTCAACCCAAATTAAGGGGTACGAGTAGTTTCTTATTGTGCAACATGCTTATGGACGTTATGGTATTAGAAAAATTCACTTTAATAGTCCTAACTTTGGACGATTTACTCTTAATAATCCTAAAATGAATTAGTTTATAGTCATCCCACTTTTGATATTAGTTTGTGATCTCTAGCTGTCCTAACCGGTCATCAACCTAATATATTAGGTTTTTCCGACACGTGAAATCATGTGAGTGATCCAAAAAAAAAAAAAAAAAAAAAAAAAAAAACTCTCCTCCCTACCAGCCACCCCCTCTCCCTAGCCCAGTTTGAAACTACTCCAACTCGGTCGAAAACCTCCCCCTCCCCCTACCCCCCCACGAAAACAACCCTCTCCTAGCCCCACCATGATATTTTAATGTCAACTTAATGAATGGATATGAGGAATTTTATTAAATGGAGGGTTGAGATTCATTCTACAATGACCACAATTTCATTGTAGCCATGTGAAAACTATCCTCAGAATTGATAATATGAAAAACCTTAATCATCCATTCTACTCATTTGAGTTACTTGCGATTTTTTTTGTCCAACTCTAGTCAAAATGAAAATTCTTGAATAAAGACTCAAATCAAAAGAGATCATATATTTTTTTCCCCCTTAAGAATAAAGATCTTATAGGCAAGAGATTGATTTGATTTAAAGAACCCATTACATAAATGAGAGGGAAGATAAAATCTTAAGGTGCTATTTGATAAAATCTATCCTTGTTATTAGAGAGCACATAGGCCAATACAAACTTACAAACATGTATGTACAAGCAAATGACTGCAGATGATATTGTGAACAATCGTTGAACCCTTGTAATCAACTGTAATACTTCATATATGTACCATTTTTTATACAAACTACTCAACCTACACACTGCAAGACAAATCCTATACCAAAATCGTACAATGACATGTAGAATGAACCGCTCCAGTGGATGATATGAGGAATGCCAAGATGCTCATAAATCTCATACACAATCCCACAAATGCGATTAATCCCTTTGTCAATGCTGTGGTAGTTCAAGAAGGTCAAAGTAAAGCAAGCTCCCCCAGTAGGTTCTTCCTTGGATCCCAAAGTGAGAAAGAAGGGTCAATACTCAATATTAAATACTTCCTCTGTTTCTCTTTACTTGCAACACTTCCCTTGAATGAACTGTCTTAATACTTGCAAGTTGCAACATAGCTCAATAATCAAAAGTATACATCTCTATCAACGATCAGCAATTCAGTGGAGAGAATGTCCAAAGATGTTCAGTGGTCGTAAGTTAACCGTTTCCTTGGTATTCATGGGATAGTTTACCCATGACATTGAGTAGTGAAGAAGAAGTGCACCAAGAATTGCGAACAATCATGGTGGAAAAATTAGTTTCTCTCTCATCATGAGATATTGTAAAAATCAGAAAATCGATTGCTTCTCCAAAGTTATTGAACTTTCATGAAATTCTCGAAGTAGTTACCCTGTTCGATTTGGAAGAACAAGACATCAATCAATTAGCTAGATTTGCAGGGTGCAACTAATCACAATCACAATGAAAATGCCAACAGATATGACAAACATATTATGGGTTTGGGAGCTATAATGAAAATATGTTACTAGGTAGTGTGGAAACAATCTAAAAAGGATAAAAGGTTTCCTCTTAAAAATATTGCTACACATTATATAACATGTCTCCTCAGATGCACCTGAAAATTTACTAAGGTATAGGACAAACGAGCAAGGAATACAGTAAGGAAATTAAAATAAATAAATAAAGTGCAGACTGAAAAATCATCACAGGATTAATTTGGGGTAAACATGTTAATATGCACACCTAGGCATGCTCTTGAATTGAGAACATAGACAGAAGAAAACAGCACAAGCAGTATGGGGGAAATACACTTTCTTAAATATGTTACGAAACTTTATAAATATGATAAGAGTTACATATATGACCAATGAACTACAAAGTCAGCCTCATAGAGTCATAGGCTCGTATCCTAGCACCCAGTGCCTCAAGCCCCATTAAAATATACACCATGCAAAATTTTGGAGCCATTACCAATCCAACAGTGACATAGTTTGCTAACCACTGTCCCCTAATGAACACCAATATTAGTAAATTCATTCAACAAATTAGATTATAGCTGGAAGTGTACCTGTGTTGGAGATATGGCAATACTCGAAGTCATTACAAAAAATTGCCAGGTGATGATTGAAGGCAACAACCTTCCCCATGTAAGAAGGATGGGAATGCTCTAAATTCACAGTTCTCATAGCATGAAGCTTTCAAATTGTTATCCGATGCTAATGGTCTTAGGCCTAAAATTTAATTAAATATTGGCTTAAACTCATGCATCAGCTTCCAAACAAATAACGGGATTCTCCCCAGCCTCACTCTTCACCCCAATTCAAGGAACTGTTGGAGATGCCACCTTTCGCAAGGAGAGTATTAACATTGCAAGAAGTAGAAGGATCATCACACAGTTTGGCTATTGCATTTCTTACAACTGTATAATTTTTATCTACAGGGTCTGGAAACATTCTTTTTTCAACAATCTTCTTCAATATGTCCAAAGCCAAGATATGGTTCTTGTTCAACATACAAGAATCCAACAAAGCTATATAAACAAAAATGTCAGCACTCATTTCCTTTTTCTCCATTTCACAGAGATAAGATAGGGCCGTATCAGGCATGCCATTCTTGGAGAGGCCACTGATTAAAGCCATGAAAGCAATTCTATTGGGGCAACATGCTTTTATCTCCATTTGATTCCAAAGCTTAAGCGCATCGTGAGGCCGCCCAGCATTGCATAGCCCATCTATTAAAGTTGTATAGGTTATGACACTGGGTTCCCTGTCTTCTTCGCCCATTTTGGAATAGCAAATGATAGCCTGATCTACATTACCAATCTTGCACCATCCGTCAATAAGAGAGTTATAGGTTACAGTTGATGGGATAAGTCCCTGAGCAAGCATATCTTTCAACATGTTCTCAGCTTCTGACATTCTATTTGCTTTACAGAGGCCATTAATCAAAATATTGAAGGTGACTACATCAGGTCTGTAACCACGGGAATATATATAATGAAACAACTCCAGAGCACGGTCAACTTCGTGAAGTTTGAAAAAACCATCAATAGCAGCAGAATATGGAACTACATGCAGAACAAGACCTTCTTCCACCAATTTAGCAAGAAAATTAGAAGCTTCCACTGCTCTCCCATGTCTACACAGCTGTTTAACAAGTGTCGTAGAATTCTTTATCCATGGTTGATGGCGGTAAACACACATCTCTTTCACTATACTTGTAGCTCCAATGACATCCCCTTTTCTACAAAAATACCCATATATGGAGTTGTAGGTGAAATGAGTTGGCCCAATTCCTGATTGCTTCATCTCTTCCAAGAGTTTAAGACTGTCAATTACTCTATCAGCATTGCTTAAAGCATCGATTAAATTGTTGTACAAGAGTGTATCCTTTTGGCAGCCAAATTTCGCCATAGCTCCAAAGAGCTGAAGTGCTTCGTCCAATCTGCTATTTTGGCATAGAGCATTAATGATTATACTAAACGAAGATGAGTCCAAGCAATTAATTCCTTTAAGCTTGAAAAACTTCTCTAACCTACTACCATACTGAGGTTTTTCCTCTATCATCATTTTCACCAATTCGAGGGCTCTATCAATAAAACCAATGCAAACAAGACCATTCAAAACAGAATTATAAACCAATTTCACTGATTCATTATCAAGACACTCTCCGTTTTCCTCAAGTAATTGTGCCATTGTCTCCTCTTCATCAGTGAAAGATAGAAGCTTTGTGAGTATACCAACATCAGGAGAAATTCCAGAATCTTTCATTTCTGAAAACAAACTTAAAGCTCTCTGAGGCTTTTTAATCTTGCAAAGACCTCCAATCAGCACATCATAGACACCAATATCAACTAAAATCCCTGATCCACGCATTTTTTCATACAGTTGAAGGGCCTTATCAACTTTGAAATTAGATACAAACCCATGTATTAATACATAAAATGTCTTCTCATTCAATCTCAAATTGCAAACTTCCATCTTTTCAATCAGCTCAAATGCCCTATCCACCTCCCCCCACTTACTGAAAGACACAGCTAAGATTGACATTATATGGGAGTCAACCAATCCTCTTTCAAGCATTTGGTTAAAAACAATCAAAGCCTTATCAAACTCCCTAGCATTGCAATAAACCTGGAGAAGCGGCGTCATCGTATACTTATCAACCATCCACCCAAAACTCTGCATTTCATTGAATCTCTTTTCAGCTAGAACACACAAGTTCGATTTACCTATGGTCTCTAACAAACAATTATAGCTATAATTATTAGGAACACAAAGACCCAACTCCCTAACTCGATCAAACAACAAATTAGCTTCTTCTACCAATCCTACTCTTCCCAAACACCTAATAAAAAACCCCAATGCCCCAGGAGACATAAAACAACGAGAATCAATCAATTCTAAAGCTAAAGCTTTCATTGGGGCATTTTGTCGAACACCTAATAGGATTGAAGCCATAGCATTAAAAGTATAACAATTATGAAAATAACCTTTCTGGGTTTTCGCCCAAGTAAAGAATCTGTACGCAACTTTCCAATTCCTAATGCCCTTCAACACAGCTTCAACGATTTCAGGGGTGAGTCTGCAACCCAGTTGACTCAGTACTTTGCTGTTATTGGCCTCAAAACGATTCTGGGTAAAAATTGAAATCAACCCATCAATAACCTCTATATTATCAGGAGAAAGATTAGGATTGTAAGGGTTAGAGCTAAACTTTCTAAAGAATGATGGAATTAAAGACAAATTGGTGATGAATTGAGCAGCAGAAAAGTGGAAGAGTTTGATTGAATCCGTTGATTTATGAAGGGAATGGTTTTTGATGAATGCTTGATGTAATGCAGTGAAGAGAGAGCTTCGAGGATGGTAATGGCGTCGCATTTTGAGAGAACATTCATATCACTCAGAGTCACTGCCGTCCAGATCTTCTTTGAATAGAATGAATTTGTTTGATGTGTTTTTCCTTTATAGTAGTTTCTTGTTAGGGGTTGGGACTCTTGAGACTACTTGCGTGATTTAGGGATGACACGGGGTCGTGCTAGTTTGAAAGCGAACTTGGTACAACGCTATGACATGTGATTATGTGAAAGATATATGACCTAATGCAAGCTCGGCCAAAGAATGACTTAACGGGATTTTTTTATGTTAGGGTGCATGTCATGTTTCAACTGTGACTTTGCTTAGGAATGAGTGAGATCGAGATTGATACATCAAATTTAGTAATTATAGTAAAATTATCTTGGGTTAGATTGAAGAATTGAAGCGATAACATCTTGTTAATCCAACAAATGCCTAAAGTTGGTAAGCATCTACTAGTTAGGTGGTGGTTATAAATCTCATGATAGCACTTTAATTTGTCTAGGGAGCATGAGCACAATAAACCCGTATTGGGTTTTGGTCGACAAATCCCTTGTATTCTAAAATTTTTACAACAATTTGATTGGACATGCTGATACATAATATTATTGTGATTTGCACATTATTAGCACGTTGCACCCAACATTGAGTTAAATTTTAAGGACGCCGTTATTGAAAGTAGTCGTGTATTTTAAACAATTTTGTACATTAACTTTTTTTTTTTTTAATTATTCGATCTACTTCTAGTGGTAGTAGTTGCATTGCTTGTTAGATGTCTCCATCCCTAACAAGTTTATAACTAGTTGATGTGTTAACCCTTATCTTTTTCTATATTAAGACCTTAAGACAACTATCAAATCAGCAAAAATAGCAGAAATCTAAGGATACAAATTAAGCATTATCAACCATGCTTTACAATGTAGTTTATCTAAAAATCCTCCCCAAATATAGGAATTATTTTAAGGAGATTATAAATTGTTTCAAAATGATAACAAAACAAGGTACCTTCTGCCATTATTCAGGCTAAAGGGTCAATTCAATAATCTTAACATTTGAGAGACACCCAAAGAAAAAGTGAACGAATGTATCAAAGTTATTAATAAAATTTTTAGCTTAGATAAAAAGTTGGCCTTTTCTTTAACGAGTGTTCTCTTGTAGTTTACATTACTCATCATAAACAAACATGGCAGGAGGAGTAATTGTAACGGGTGGTCGTGGAGGTAAACAATACGAAGGCCGTGTTACCGGGTTTGTGATAGTTACGTGCTTGGTGGCTGCCACGGGTGGCCTTATATTCGGGTATGATATCGGAATATCAGGGGGTGTAACGTCCATGGATATATTCCTACACAAGTTTTTTCCAACAGTTTATGCAGCAGAAAAAAAAGCATCAGGGCAAAACCAATATTGCAAATTTAATAACGAGTTGCTAACGTTGTTTACTTCCTCTCTTTATTTGGCAGCACTAATTGCCTCTTTTTTTGCATCTAAAGTGACTAAGGCTTTTGGAAGAAAAATTTCTATGCTTTTTGGTGGACTTGTCTTTCTTGCTGGTGCACTTCTTAATGCATTTGCTGTTAATGTTGAGATGCTTATTGTTGGTCGTATTTTACTTGGTATTGGCATTGGTTTTAGTAATCAGGTAATTTTACCTTTTATTGTTTATTTCTCGATAAAGGTTTTTAAAAGTTCTTTAAACTTTATCGGTCACAATCTTCAATGTTTGACCAATATTACACGAGTAAGGATTATTAAATTGATAGATTGGAAATTAATTAACACACATTTTGACAAATTATTATCTAACAATGTTTCTCGTGATAATGCATTATAATAGCGATAATTTAGTTAGTATTCTATACACCTTTTGGCTTGAATCTTCTAAAGTTTGAACTGGTATGGTTGTTACAATTGTTATAATGTATATGGTCTAATATGGTATGATTTTTCTGTTTGATATAATCTATTCTTAACAATAATAAGGTAAAGAGAACAAAACTTAACAATCAATAAAGTTAAAGTGTAAAGAACTTTTAAAAATAAAGATAGTACTTCGTATATGTTAATCGATTATTTCTAATAAAAAATAACACAGTAGTCTATGTTGATGTACACATAAAAATTGCAGTCTATACCAATTTATCTATCAGAAATGGCACCACCACAAATTAGAGGGGCTCTCAACATTGGATTTCAATTGGCAATTACAATTGGTATATTGGCTGCCAATCTCATCAACTACTTTGCACAAAAAATGGGGGAGAAAGGATGGAGGATTGCTCTAGGACTCGCCGGTGTACCGGCTTTAGTGATCACTGCTGGTGCCTTGATCTTACCAGACACCCCAAACTCTCTGATTGATAGAGGCCACCAAGACAAAGCAAGAGACTTGTTGAAGAGAATTCGCGGAACCGAGAACGTTAAAGAGGAGTTTGATGACATTCTTGAAGCATATGAATTGTCTAAACAAGTTAAAGAACCATGGAGTAACATTATGCAACGTCACAATAGGCCTCAACTTACCTTTGCTATTATCATCCCTTTTTTCCAACAAATTACTGGGATTAATGTCATCATGTTTTATGCTCCTATCCTCTTTAGGACTATTGGGTTTGGCGATGAAGCTTCTCTCATGTCGGCTCTCATTACCGGGGTTGTCAATGTCGTCGCCACCATTGTCTCCATTGTTTGTGTTGATCGCTTCGGTCGTAGGGCTCTCTTCATCCAAGGTGGTCTTCAAATGATTATAACTCAGGTATGTTACAAAATTATACAGTACGTGCTCTTTTAGGACCTGTTCGCTTCAGCTTAATTTTAGTTCAGTTCAGCTCAATTCAGTTCCTAATTTAATTATCTCATAAACTATTCAGTTCAGCTCATTTTAGTTCAGTAAATCATAATAGGCTCTTAGGACCTGTTATTTTAGTTCATTTCAATTAAGTTCAGCTTCAATCAATTCAGTTCAGTTCAGTTCAGCTCGCTCCAATCAGTTCAGTTCAGTTCAACTCTAATCAATTCAGTTCAGTTCAGCTTCTAATTTCTTTCTCTCATAAGATATTCATTTCAGCTCTATTCAGTTCAGTTCAGCTCTATTCAGTTCAGCTCAAATCAGTTCAGTTCAACTCCAATCAGTTCACCTCAGTAAATGACTAAATGTAAATAGGCCCTTAATCTCAATTTAATTGTCACATGTACTTTTTTGTATCCATTCTAAATTAATAGACGTACTGCACGTGCATATTTGCACATACAAAGTACTCATACTAATCATTTTTTTTTTTTTGGTAGGTGATCATTGGTGTAGTTCTTGGCCTAAAGTTTGGAGTCACAGGGGTCGGGTCAATAAGCAAAACAGATGCTAATATCATAGTAGCATTGATATGCATCTATGTTGCGGCATTTGCATGGTCATGGGGTCCTTTGGGATGGTTAGTTCCTAGTGAAATCTTCCCTTTGGAGACTCGATCAGCAGGACAAAGTATCAATGTTTCCGTCAACATGTTGTTCACCTTCATCATCGCGCAATGTTTCTTACACATGTTGTGTGCCATGAAATTTGGTCTCTTCTTCTTTTTTGCTGGTTTTGTCATCATCATGACAATCACAATCTTCTTCTTCTTGCCCGAGACCAAAAATGTTCCTATCGAAGAAATGTATAGTGTGTGGAAGGCACATTGGTTCTGGGGATCATACATCCCTGATAACTTGGTTGGCCATCATTCTAATAAGAATGTTGAAAAAATGCTAAATGCTTAGAGGGGAAAAAAAATTAAGTAGAACCACCTCATTCATGTTCAAATGGTTGGTGTTGATTTATTCAAGTCATTTTTTATAAGTTAATTTGTGTTCAACATTTTTTTCATGACCGAACTAAATTACAAACAATGTATCAAACCAATAACATTTCTTATTTATAAATCATTCGATTACAGTACAACATAATGATACACGAGATTAAACAAAAAAAAAAAAAAAGTTGTGAACCAAACACAAATTTTGGCCTTCTGATCTACCCCTTCTTCCTTGATTAATTGTGCCAAGGACATAGGCATTGTGTCAACGCATGGACAACCTTAACTATTTCCTTTTGTACTCAACAAAGGATCAATCTATTAGTTGAAACTTTTTTAGTGAAATGCAATATGTCATGCCTCTCTTGGCCTTTTTTCAATTATTGCCACTACATTAAATTTGTATTCTAAAAATGATCCATTGATTTAGATCCTTCTGTAGATATGTTATAAATATATACGAAGTATATTTTATTAATAGCGTATCAATTTGACAATTTGTGGACAACTATTTTTTGCTGTAAAAATGAGGCACTTATGTTATTTTTTTTTTTTTTTTGCTAATTCCAAACTCAATTCAAACCATTAAGAACTAAAATGGCCCCTAAAACCTTAAACGATGAAAAATTTTAATCGGACTGCAATTTAAAATTTATAAGGACATTTAGGCTGTAATTTGCAATTTTTTTTAATTGAATTGCAAAATACGGAGCACTAATTTTTATTTATTTTTTGGTTGGTAAAGAGAAGGGCCCTACCAGACCAAAACCTCTCACATGTCCTCCCGGCCCGGGACTAAACAGTGGAAAAGAGTTTGCAAATTTTGTTTAAAAATATATCAATTTAATACTTGTATGAGTAAAAAAAAAAAAAAAAAAAAAAAAGTCAAAGACGAAAGTAGCTCGTGGAATCTTCCGTATGCACTAGTCAAAGTAGACAAATGATACAAAATCTAGTATCTTCCAGAATCCTGTAGCATTTTTATTTTATTATTTTCAACAATAAAATTCCCCAATTACTATAAATTCAACCCACAAAAATTCGAACTTCAAATCAAAAACCCCCAATTTCAATTTCCTTCACCAATTATTCTAATTTTCTCTCCCCTCTCCACAAATTTTCCGATCAAATGTCGTCCGCCGGTGTAGCGGTGGTGCCGCCGCAATCATACTTCTGTTACCAATGTAATCGCACCGTAACCCTAACTCCGACGCCCAATTCCGATCTCTCTTGCCCTAATTGCAGCGGTGGTTTTCTCGAAGAATACGATTCTTTTCCGCAAAACCCTAACCCTAATCGTCTTTTCGGTTCTTCTGCTGCTGCTGTTTACCCTGATCCTTTCTCTTTCCTCGCCGATCCTTTTTTCACGGCGGTCTCTCGTGAGCCCGGCGGACCAGGTGGGCCCGCTGTGTTCTCTTCGACGACGATTGATTTGCAAAACCCTAGAAATTTCTCACCTTTAATGTCACCTTCTTCGGGTTCTCCTGCTTTTAATCCGTTTGATTTTCTGCAGAATTATCTTCAGAATCTTCAGCAAAGTGGTGCTAATGTTCAATTTGTTGTTGAGAATGATCAGGGTGATCCGAATTTCCGGCTTCCGACCAATTTTGGGGATTATTTTTTAGGGCCGGGTCTTGAACAGTTGATCCAGCAGCTTGCTGAGAATGATCCGAATCGATACGGGACTCCCCCGGCTTCAAAACGAGCGATTGATGGTTTGCCCAATGTTGTGATCACTGCGGAGGTTGTGAATTCGGATTCGAATTCGTGTGCTGTTTGTATGAATGAATTTGAGGTTGATTCCAGCGCGAAACAGATGCCCTGCAAACACTTGTATCACTCTGATTGTTTGATCCCTTGGCTTCAGCTTCATAATTCTTGCCCTGTTTGCCGGTACGAGTTGCCTACCGATGACCTGGAATACGACAATCGAAGGGCGGGTGGTGGACAAGGTGGGAACTCTGAAGGGTCATCAGAGAGTGGGAGTGGCAGTGGCAGTGGTGGATCGCAGGGAGAAGGTAGAAATAGTGAGAGGAGGTTCAGAATCGCGCTGTCGTGGCCTTTTAGGATGTTTGGTGGCTCCGAAGGGAATAATAGTGGTAACAATAGCGGTCCAGGCTCGGGGGCTCGACAAGGTGGTAGTGGTGGTGGGGGTTGTGATCATGGTTCGGAGCCAATGCATGAAAGCTTGGATTGAAGTTAAGAAAGGTACAATTTTTAATGTACCTTCTTTCTCTCTTTCTTCTGCATTTTGGTCCTTAGCTTTATGGGTAGATAGTTGTGAAATTATTATACTGTAATTGACATTATATTAGGCTTAATTTTTTATAGGTGGTGGAGAATGCTGAAATATTCTTTATTTCGATTAATTACATTTTTCTAATGATTTAGCTCAAATTGTGTAGGGTAAAAATTATTTAGGATTAATGAATTTGTTTCCTTATTCAATTCTTCATATTTGGTTAGTCAAATTGATACTTGTATTATAAAAATTTGTTACAACTCCAAGCCAGTTTTATGAATTATGACACAAATACCCTTATCAACTATTCTGCTTGCTTACTTACAAAATTACAAGTCTGTTGTTGCTATCATGTCATTGGCAATGATATTGGGATAAGAGTTGAACTTTGCCTTGGGTTTGGGCGAATAGATTGACTTTGCTATGTTTGTGAAATTCTTACTAGTCCTAGTACCACCGCACCACTAGAAGAGAATACAATGATCGCCAAAGAGTGTAAAATTCTAGATTGGTCCAAGCACCTCATTACCACTAGAAAAGAAATAATCTGTTTATACCAATTGCAACTCTTAAAAATTTGCTAGTAGAGTTTGTTGCTATTGTTTACTGCGGATGCTAGTCCTGGTTGATTGTGTTGTATGAAACTCTAGGTATTTCTGCTAGTAACACAGCAGCCATTACATCATTGATGTTAATCGTCATGCTACATCATTGAGTTCAACAGTGTGGTTTTTCCGTTTAAAACTTATTTATGGACGCGTAGGATAGATCTATGCCATTATTAAAATGTCAGGTCATGTTGGTTGTTCCATTTTAAGTATTATGTATTTAGCCAGCCACAATATAGGAGAGAGAGTGAGGGTTCTGGCATTCTTGGCTCATCATGCGGTCATCTAGTGTTTCATGTTTCTTTTATTTTTGCTTCATTATATGGGTTATTGATTTCATAGGGGTTTGATTGTTTCAGAGTATACAATATTATATTAAATCTTAAACATTAAAGTTCTGTGCAGGTTTATGGCCAGAGCTTTGTAATTTGATTTTGTCATTCTCTCAAGCTCATTTTTTGCAAGACTTTCGAGGAGGGTGCTGCACTTATGGACATATTTATTTATCTTATATGTTTGATACACATCAATTTGGGGTTAGATTGGTAGAAAAAGGATGCTAGAGAAGGAAGAGTGTTTTCAGTGTTGATATTAGCTGTTACTATTTGGTCACTTGTGTTTGTACAAAATCGTATTTGAAATCAAATTGGCCTAATTCAAAACTGATATTGTCCTCCTGGCATTCCTTTAGTTATATTGACCTTGTGGTGAAGCTTTGATATGAACAATGAAATGATCCAGCACTCTAGCTAATATTTCTCGGTATATTTTAGTGTGAATATTACTGCATGATCTGGGCGGGGAATGTAGGGCAGCAACTCCAGTTCAGCCAGCTTTATGGTGAAGCTGCACAACTTTGTTTACTCTGTTGTCTGTGCATCAGCTATTAACTCTAGCTCTACCGCTTTTGTGTATATACCGCACTTCATCAATATCTTGGGTTTGAGTTTGTCAAACATATATACAAAGTATGAGATTGTGCTTAAACCTTTCACTCTTGTCTTCAATTGTAGTACTTAATGCTTGTATATCTGGTTTTCCACTTCGTACATGCATATGCTGGAGATAGAAGTGATTTTTGTGCTTGTCTTTATGTTTTCTGATAGGAAATGTTCAGATTGTACACGCCTACACAGTTATGAAGGTCCCTTATTTTCAAGGGATTGTACAATTGCTAATTGTCCTCCGAGCTGCCTCAAACTACTACCTCCAGTCCAAATTACTCGCAACTTTGGAATATTTTATATCTCACAAATAATACCCCAAAGTTGCGAGTAATTTGGACCGGAGGTAGTATTACAAATTTATAAGGCTTCACTGTTTCAGGAGTTTTGCATTTGCATGACGCTTTGGAATGGTTTTTAAAGTGTCCTGCTGCTTCGCTGTAATCGGCGTTATGTCTTTGGGTTTTTTTCACCCTCTAACAAAAGCACCCTACCTCTGCTAGATACCGAGTATATCACAAGTAAAAGAGTTGCAATTGAAACGTAACTAACAAAGGAGATGTCTAAAATGATATATATATAACCATCATTTAGAAAGTGAGTAGCAACAATGTTAATGAAGATGTGATGAGTAATATGATAACTTAAAATACATGACACAATGGATTAGGTTCATTTTAGGACCCAGCTTTACTATTTACCTTTCTCGACTCCATTGTTTTTACTTTTCCAAAATTCGTCTTTGATTTCTAATTTTCTACGATTAAATTCCTTATTGAATTTATTCAACAACTGTATACAAATTAACAGAATCATTGCAAGAACATATCATGCAAATAAATGAGCACGATAGTAATATTGCATATGTGAATAACATATATTATATATGATGAAGGAACACATAATGAAAAGGAAGTTTTGTCAAAACTAGTTTTTGTAAAAAAATCACTTTTTTGAAAATATATGTAAAAAACCGTCGGATTCAAATTTTTTGTGGTAATTTACCGCATATTGTAGGAAAATGTGTTTTGACTACTTATGATTTAAACCTCTTTTGTTCAGATGTTGGTGGCGAATTACAATAAAAATTTTAAATTGGGTGGTTTTTACAAAAAAAATTAAAAGGTGTTTTTTCAAAAAAAAAAAAAAAAAAAAAAAAAAAAAAGGATTTAAAAGGGGGTTTCTTACAAATTTTCTAATAAATTTTTTAAAAAAAAAAACATTTCACAAGTTTTTGTTCCATGTTCTTTTAATTATCAAAAATTTGCACTTTTTTTCTTTTGACATGTATAGCTTTCAAATACAAAATATAAGTACTCCCTCCGTCCCTAAATTACATTCCTCTTTCTCTCTATTATGTGAGGAATAAATGCGAGAAAGAGGAATGTAATTTAGGGACGAAGGGAGTAGTAGTTTATTTTATTGGAAAAAGATATTTACAGACCTAAAGGCTGCATATAAGAAGCTAAAAGTAGATTGAATAGACAATAAATAAACATATATTATAGCGATTTACTTGTAAATTGTCGAAAAATTCTCAACTTAATACTAAAAAAACAAGTGTATTAAATGCTTCATGCATATAACATTACCCTATTTTATTTTAACATGTGGATTTTTATGTATGTCAATATATTTTGAATTGTATGTTCTTTAACTTTAAACGGTGTATGTTGTTAAAAGCATGATGCGTATCATCTAATAATACACCTTTAACAAAACATGTAATTTTTATTAATAGATCAATATTTTTAAAATAAATCAAATAACACACTTTTGTTTTGAAAGTGCTCATGTTTTTTCTATATTTTATTGAAAAGCAAGATAAAAGGAAGGTAAGGAAATGATGGGAGAAGGAAAGAAGGAAAAGATGGGGAAGGGAAGGAGGGACATCCAGCTCATTATTTTTACTTCAATTCTCTCCAATTTTAAAGAGATATCCAAATAAAAGGACTTGTTTCTATCTATTTTACTATTCACCCTTTCCTAGTCAAGTCATCTTCTCTTTCATATCCGTTACGTACAAAGAGTTGTTAAATTTTAAAAGAATATGAAATGTGGAAGGTCAATCCAAACTAAAAAAGGAAGAGAATTTAATTCATTTATCACAAACTTAAAAGGAGATTTTATACTAAAATTAATTGATGATATATAATAGGAGTAACTCTTCGATTACCTTATAAGGTGACACTTTCTCCCCTCTTTTTCCAAGGTAGGACAATTCACAAGTAGTCTTATATATTTACATTGCGGCTTCAACATTATCCCTCACTTGTGAGTGTAATAAGAAATTCATAGGTTAGTCCTTAAGTGTTGCCATTGAATTAACAATGTTCAGTGTTTAACTTCATGATAAATTAATTAGTTAAACATGCCAACCATGTTAATTTCTAAATAAATATAATAACAAAGATTGACGTTTTTCTTCCACCGGCCAAACGCTTAATTATAAATTTATAGTCACTAGCTACAAAACTCCACTCATTCTTTACTCCAATAACAATAATAATGATAATAAATAAATAAATAATAACAAGTACGAAGTATATTTATTTAATGGTAAAAAGTATTAGAAATTAGAGTATATAAAATGTGAAATAATCGATTGTAATGGGAGTAATTATATAAAAAGGCTAATTGGTTGAGTAGTCATGCGTTAGGTCGTACGGAAATGGACCCTTTATGAGTTGGTGTTATCATAAATCATAATTAAAAAAAAATATATAAATGGGGAATCTATTTTGCAACTTGATGGGTTTTGGTTGGGCTACAACCTCCCATGTATTCAAGGCAACAGTTTTAAATCTGACCATATAAAAATAAAATACATTATTAAACCATGATTTTATGTTATTGTTGGCCAACAATTTGCGACATTTTAGTACCTGCCATCTATATTTTGCACAAATCCAAGATATTACTAGAAATTTTAATTAAATCCTAGCAGACCATACTATTTAATTATCGTACACTTTAGACCTAAATAAAATAAATTAAGATCATCGTACACCTCCCATTTTTTTTTTATATTACTCCCATTTTTTTTTTTATATTACTCCCTCCGTCCCCGATTGATAGTCACTTTTGCCATTTTTGGGGACTCAAAATGTTAGTCACATTTGCTTTTTTCAAGTACCATTAATATTATTTTTTTTACCAAAATTCTCTAATATTTGCAAAAATATTTGTGCAAATTTAACTTTCCCATGTAAATTTTACTTTCTCATGTACTTTAATTACTTTCTCTCTCTCCTTTTTTATATACTCAATGTAAATTTACTTTTTCAATGTACTTTCTTTAATTCTTCTTAAATCCCGTGATTTTTCTTCAAAAGTGACTATCAATCGGGGACGGAGGGGGTATAAGATTTAATTTCAATTTTCAATTCCACAAGAAATGTAATTAATAAGGCTATACATATAATACAAACCTTTATGTTTATTTGCGTTAGGTAGAGGTGTAAGTATATTGTCGTGTACCAAACGATATATTTATATGTATATATGATACGAGTATTAATAGTCTGTTGTGTTCACTTTATTTTCACTTATTAAAATAAGTCTTGATGAATTTTAATAGGATAAATACAAAGCTATGATGAGGGTAGCTAAGTTCAATATTTAAGATAAGATACTATGACACACCCTAAGACTAACTATGAGATTATAACTAACAATGATCGATCCTTAGTATATCCAGTTAAGCTAGTTCAGCTAGCAATAGAAAGACTGTTTCTTTTTTTTTTTTTTTCAGAAAGACTATTTCTAAAAGAAGTAAAGAACTGTAATATTAGTATATTACCGTCGACAAAGATGATCTACTTACAAATTTTCATAATATATGCGAGTGAATTCAAAGATCACTTTGATCACCAAATTCTTAAAATCAATAATGTTGATGCCTCCTTTAATAAAAGAACCATAAGGTTTGCATTTTTTTAGGATGTGATATTGAGCCTTATAATATATATATACTCCATATATAATTACCTATAAAAATCATTTCAAAATCTAACCATCTTGACCTATTAGTTAAGGACGAGGGTTTGTGTACAATAGGTTATAGGTCAAATTCGTTACTCCTATAAATATGTACTACCCTTGTGGCTCTTTTAGGCAAAAAAAAAAAAAAAAAAAAAAAAAAAAACAAAACAAAAAAAAAAACAAAATAACAAGCCAAAAACCGAAATAGGTTTGTTAAAACAAAATCCTCCTTGCGTCTTATAAAAAATTACAGAGTAAGATAATATTTGAATAATAAGTACAAATAAAGTCATCTTAATTCAAACTATTACTCTATACATATAAATAACTTTTGCAAAGTTTAGATGACTGAAAACCAGGCGATGTGGTAATGGTAATGTGCGCTCTTCGACTGTTGTTGAGCGAGAATTAGATGGTGAAAATGTTTTTATTTGTTCTTGGTATTCAACATTCAAAGTCTATGCAGTTGTTTTGTGATAATCAGTCGGCTTTGCATATCGCTAAGAATCCGGTGTTTCATGAACGAACGAAACATATAGAGGTTGATTGTCACTTTGTTCATGATGAGTTGATAAACGGTAATATTTCTACCTCATATGTTTCGACAGGTCATCAGTTGGAGATATTCTCACCAAGGTTCTTGGACGTCAATAGTTTGGTTTTCTCTTACGTACGCAAGTTGGGCATTCGTGATTTACATGCTCCAACTTGAGGGGGAGTATTAGAGTTTGGTTGGGTTATGTTTATCTTGTTAGGAGTTTTAGGCAAGTTGGGTTTCCTATTGTATTGGGTATATGTATGTGATTATTATCAATGCAAAGGCTAAGCCGTTTTCTCCACAATATTCTTGAGTTTAACATGATGAATAATATAATGCATTTTAATGTTAATAAATTTTAATTTTAATGAATTTAATAATAATTCATTTTTAGTTTTATTTTTTTAAAAAAGAAAAAGTTCAAGAAAGAGACATCTATTTATGCAAATTGAATGACATAAATACATAAATGTACATATATATTGTTGAAAGAAAAAGTTAATAAATAGAAGTGGTCCTTTTATGATTTGTGATTTAGTGTTTATAAAAGATGACACTCGTCTAATTGAATATGGATGGTTAAAAATGAGAAATTGTACGACACAATTCTAAGACATACAAACATTTTTCAAGTTAAATACTAGGTGCATGTATACAACAAACTAACCGCAAACTCAGATATTTTTTTTTACTATAAATACCTCTAAACTCTAAACCTAAGCCTTACTTCTCTCAATTTTCCTTCACTAAACCCTATCTCTCTTTCTCTCTCCTACTTTTCATTTGTTTTTTTTTTTTCAACTCTCTCTTTTCTCATCTCCTTGCTACTAGGGTTTTCATTTTTGTGCATTAAATTGTTATTGTTATGCGGCGATGATTCTCTCTAATTACTAGCTTGACCATCTAATTAAAACTCGTATTTTCCATTTATATCCCCTTTCCCCCCGCTAATTCTCTATCCTAGTAAATGGACCGTTCCGTCCTCTTACTAGAGATAAGAGGACCCCGATGACGGGGGTGGAGTAATATATATACAATCGTGGTTTGCTGATGCAGCCTCATCAAGATTCACGATCAGCTAGCAACTGAGCAATCGAATCGATCCGATATTGGCGATTCGTGCTTTCGAATACGCGAATCTTGATGATGCTGCATTGGCAATAGACGATTAATTATGCTCATTCAAGATTTTGAAGATGAAAGATTTTAGTCAACTGCTACCTACAAGGTTGGAGGTGAGTGATATATACTTGTATTTTCCTTAATATTATTTGTTATATAAATTATTTTATTTTATTTGTTCTTTATATTTTATTTTATTTTTTTTTATTTTTTTTTTTTTTTTTTGGAAGGGAACTGTAAATTTATGGTTATATGTATGAAGGTGAAAGACAAAGATAATACGAGTATTAACAGATGATTGAACAGAATATATAATGAAGAAATAATATTGTGGATTAATTTACTGTCATAGATTTCTGACTCTTGACTGGGTTAAGGGCTAAGGCACCCACTTTTCCAAATATCTGGTGAGAGAATTTAATTAAGGAATCTACAAATTTCTCTCACACTTTACTTTTTGGTATGATTTTATTGGTTGCTTTATTTCCTCCACTATTAAATCGTCGATAAATGTTTGGTTCATGTAACCGACCTTATCTTTTATCAGAATGCTTGGTGAATGGTGATAAATCTATTTTATTGTTAGCTTTTGGACGAGTGTTAATTATGTGTTTCTCACTTCCTTATAGAGATAAATGTTGTAGATCTATCATTTGTTGCTTAATCTTTCGTCTCACAATTTTTGTCACATGACATAGTTTGTGAGAACACTGCCTTGTGGTTGGCCTTGTCATGTACGCGCGTGCTTATAAGTTATGTTGTTAGATTAGACATGACAATGTTGGTGACACGGTCTTGGATGGCCGTGTTCTACCAATGGTAGGCGACTTACAGGCCAGCTAGGACTATCAGATTATGAAGTATGAGTTAGGAAAACACTTTAGACTTAAGAGGGGTCAGTGGACCGGCGGTACCAAACGGCGCGTGGGTCATGCCATGGTCCTAAGCTAAAAATGCGGCATAACACGTGGGCCGGCTTAGCGCGGCCAGTGCCAAGCGCAGTTAAATGGTTAGTAAAGGAACGTACAAGTAATAAGGTTAAATTAATATGATCATAAACAAGACAATGGAGCATTAGTTTACAGTTTACAAGGGTGTTAATTTAGATGGACCAATAGTATATGCTGACTGGTTTTGAACACAGATCTCATGATCATTCATCTTATAATAATATACTTAACCTAATAATAAAATAAATATTATTGTTGTAGTACAATAAAAGATAAGTATATTTATAGATAAAATTTGCCAATGAAATAATACTATTACAAGTTGTTACATAATGTTGTCCTTTCTCCGAAGTGGGGATCATCACTTAGTGATTGCCAAAAATAAAAATCCTAGGTAGATTTACTCAGAACCTTTCTTTTTACACAATATTAGTAATGTCTAGTCATTTTTAGTTTAAATTTTCTAGTTGTCCCCACCAATTACAAGCTTAAAACGGTGTGGGCTAGCTTAAGAAAGAGATAGCCAAAGAGGTTCACACAACTAGCAACCTATATTGGTCCCTTGAATGGTACATATATTACTCGTGTTGCCATATCGATCTAAAAACTTACAAAAAAAAAAAAAAATTGAATTAGCGTGTGTGTTCCCATATGTGCAAGTGTGTATATGTACACGTTATGTATCTTTCATCTTCAAATGTTGTCGTTCTTACTATAACGGCGATTGTCTCACATAAAAGTGAAAAGAACAACATTTAGTGGCAGAATGGTACGCACATAAATGTCAACTTGTGCATAGATCAGTCCTCTCACAGTCTAGATCACTCGATCTCATCTTCTTAAATTTTGAGTTGAAATGGTATACCAATTTGCAAATGGAGTGGACCATGATTTGCAGGACAATTGGCCAACGTGCTGTGTCTTTTTGCCGTTGTTGGTGCCATACTCCTATATATATGTCTAGTATGGTGAATTGGTGATAGCTCGCTGCGGCTTGCCTTGTGGGTCATTCTTATGTTATTGTTCCGTCGTATCATTTAAACATACGTGACAATTGCAAGTTTTTCCACATATTATGAATTATTAAGTGTATAGGACTTCTTAAGACCTCAAACCTTACCTTCCAAAGTTTCAAGGTATATATATTATGAGTTATATATATAAGTTATAGGGTCATATAATATAAACTCAGAGTGAATTCCATTGATATTTATAGGGTTACAATGAGAAACCTAATCATATTAGGTAACATAAGTGTAACACCCCCGATTTACTAACTAAAAATAATTAAGAATTAAAGGAAAAATAAACAACCTTTAAATAAAATTGCGAAAGCATACACCTAAATCGGAGGTATTGTCGCCACACTCAACAACCTGTCAAGTGTTAAGGCTCACAAAAATCCCAATAATTACAACCCAATAACTCTAAGTGAGCTATTTGTACAACTTTATAAACTCGTTATAACAAACTAATCGAAACACTTGAGCTCCTTAGCTACGGTCACTTGATAAACCCGCTTAGAAAATCTTGACTGCTCACCATTAAGGACAAATTCCAAAATAGATCGTCGCAGGGCCACCATAAGAAAAAGACATGGCCGCAAACACAAGTAGCAAAACAAAATAACACACACGTCAGCTAAAGCTGAGTAATCACCACATATCAGAATATAGAGTATAATTGAATAATAGACAATACTAGCTCAATTAAACAATGTAGTTCGAAACTACATTACACATTGTACTATGAAAAATAACCTTTATCAACTCAACCTCGAATAATAATACGAACTTTTACTCAATTAACTCATATAACTCATAAGTGTGCCATGCTCTTTGTTTTATACCTAGCCTTGGACATGGGTAATTCAAATAAAACCAACAAGTATAAAAACTTGAATACTCCCAATAACCAGAAAACACCTTGAACCAGACCACATACGGACCAATTCCCACAGTAGGGGACCATAGAAAAATAAATAATAAAGATTGTACCTCATTCTTAACTCATGATCATTATATCATTACCAACATGCCAAGGACTAAGGTCTATAACGCCGAGCCTCAAACCAATAACAAAATAATAATCCTCAACCTTTTGATCTCATACATCGATCAAATAATTATTCATAAACAATAAATAGTATCTCAATAATGGCACATGTTCCCAATTAACATGACAATTCGATTCATAATATCTCAACTCTTAAAACACATACTAATAACCCAAATATAATCATATCTCAACCCAAAAATAATACTCTGCATTAACAACCCTAAAACCTCGATAAAACAATACTCCCTATAACAACAACATTAAAAACCCTAGAAATAACACAATCAATCAATGCGACAATTAAATCATATAATACCACACACTAATCATATACATATAAATCATGATCATATATAATTCACAAATTATAAAATTTACACATAACAATACGGAGTACAATTAATACTAACAATTTATAATCAAACAAATAAAAAAAAATTAATTAAGATCGTGTGATTACCTTAGGCAAAAATTAGGCAAGGCACTCCACCTTCACAATTCACGGACATTAATTGCAAGTTGGGAGAAAGTAATTATTGATTGCTCAAATGTTATCATGGAGATTAGAAAAGGAAAGAAACTTTTAAGAAGAATCAAATTGGGGTTAGATTATGAAAGTCACACACAATTGCACAAACCAAATTGTACGGCAAGCCTTTTTTTTTTTTTTAATAAAATATCTTTTAAGAGTTAAGAATATTTTTAGGGTTTAAAATAGTTTATATACGATTTGAATTGTACAATGCTATTTAAACAAGATAGAGTTTTAAAACTTTACGAACTCTAAAAAAAAAATGAGATTAGGAAAGTTATTTAATAAATAAAAATAACAATTTCTTTTTTATAAAATATAATATATAAAATCATAAAATATTCGGGTATTACAATAAGATATGTATCGATATCAAAGATAATCTTATACAAAATATATCCTAAACTTAAGATGAGAATATTTTATGGATATACTCTATCATACCCCCGCAGTCGGAGCGGGAGAAAATTGGATGATCAGACTGGATTTGAATCACGCATCGAGCGGTAAGGATGGTATATGGTAACCCATGATCAAAAGGGAAGTAGTAGACATGTGCCAGTGATGAGATGAGAAGCAACAACCACGACCTACATAGAGTAAAGATAAGCACTGCTAGGCCGGAGGAGAAGGAGAAGGAGAAGAGCCGCACACGGACTTGGGCTAAGTTGCAGATCCAGAGAAGAAGAAGCTAAGGGATCAAACCATCATCGGGAAGAAGACACTACACTACTACGTGAAATCACAGTTGAAGAAAAACAAGTAAAATTGCGCAAGAAAAAGATTAAATTCCACTGCTTGAAATTAATCAATTCTCAAAAGAGAAACCTAGGTAACAAGAATCAATACTCCACAAATTAAATATTCCAAGTGCTGCAACAATAAGAGGAGCCAACTTGATAGCAAAAGAGATGTGCAAAAGTTGACCTTATTCTGGTATACCACCATCAAAACAAAATATATGAAAAAAAAAATCTATATGTGTGTGTTTGCGGAAGCATAAAAAATTTGTGTATATCCCGCCGGTGGGTTTAATTTTCTAACCCACCGGCAGGGTGAGAATTTTTGTATATGATCCCAAGATCTCACCTAAGCTGTGATACAGATAATATAAACTCCTTGATCAGATAATATAAACTCCTTGATCAGAGTGATTTCCATTGATCAATATTTATAGAGTTACAATGAGAACCTAATCATATTAGGTAACATAAGATATGTATAGATATCAAAGATAATCTTATACAAAATATATCCTAAACCTAAAATGAGAATATTCTATGGATATTCTCTAACATATAGTTTATAAGTTTTTCTAAACATTACAAATTATTTTTAGTTACACTGTCAATTCCATCCTACATGCATGAAAACCTAAAGAAGACCTCTTCACATATCCTTTATACTCTTCAGATCACGTTTGAGTTCCTATTCTTAGTTAGCAAAGAAACGACGACTCAGGTTTTTCCTTTGTAATGAAGCTCAAAAATGGTTGGTTGCAAAAACCCGAGTCGTCGTTTCTTTGCTGAGATTGAATGGTCCGAGGAACGTTATTTACGTTCATCATATCTTGTTAACAACATATTATACGTACACTAGACAATGTATTTTGTTTGAGATTAAATTATATAAAATTATTAGGGACTTTAGGGGTTATATATGATTATTTGTTAATACTGTAATACCTTAATACATGGATAGTAATCATAGTAGTACTACATAATTAGCTACTAGCATTAGCATGCAGTACATATTTTCAAGCTAGCCAATAAATACTTCATTCGTGTGATTTAAGGCAAAAGTTTGAATATAATAGATTTGTTGTATGCAATAGACTTAGGGCCTGTTCACATTTACTTAATTTCAATTCAGTTCAGCTCCAATTAGTTTAGTTCAGTTCAGTTCAGTTCAGCTTCTAATTTCCATCTTTAATAAAATATTCATTTCAGCTCAGTTCAGCTCCAATCAGTTCGGTTCAGTTCAGCTCAATATATGTGAACAGACCCTTAATCACCCTATCACATGATCTAATCTTACATGATCTAATCTTTTATATAGTTTGATTTGATGTGCGTTGTTTACTATATATAGTTCCTCGTAATTAAGAAAATAAGAGCTAATTGCAGTAAAATTATGACAAATCATCCATCGCTATCTATGAACGCAAATGCGGCTAATACGAGTAGTAGGGTTAATTCATTTGGTTCAAGCTAGAGACATATATGAAATTAATTAGAATTCTTATCATCTTAATCTATTAGTGCAACTATGCTTTCTTACTCTACTCAACTCAAGTATGTCTAATTTTGATCAACTAAATGTTAATTAACTTTAAGTTTGTAACTTTGTACGAAGTAATGCTATATTTGTTCTATACTTCTATTGTTTTCTTATTTCTCAATCACTGGATATTGTTTATTTGCAAGACTTTTTCTTTCTTTTTTGTTTTTTTTAATCATTTCAAGTACGTGATTTTATCAACTTATGATTTTGAATAGTTTTGTTTTTATTTTTCCTACAGTATATTAATTAATATAGAAGAGCAAGAGTCATAACATTTGAGACATTAATATGGATCTTCTAGAAAGTAACAACATTTCAAAACGATAAGGTACAAATCACTTTAGAAAACAGTAAAAGCAATTAAAGAGATGTCAAATATTCTTAATTATCTAGCACGTGTAAACATTACGACATGATATTCAAAGTAAATAAGGAGACACATTGTTTAGTAAACAATTGTACTAAGTAAATAGCTTAATTCCAACTTGATAAATAACTAAAATAAAGGTGAATGACCCACTTATATCTAAGGTAACCCTTTCGTTCTTTGACGACAATTTCATATTATTGTATTGTGTTCCATTATGCTCTTCTAAACTACTATAGCTTCAAATTTAAAACTAAAAAATTAAAGGTGAGAGAATGCATTAAAAATGTGGATTTGACTGAGTCTAATAAGTGGGGAGGTGATTGAAAAAAAAAAAAATTGCCTCCTTTATTTTCGTTTGATTTTTAGAGAAGGAATTAATTATTTTGTGAGTAAAACATGTTCTAGTTGACAGAAAAACTATGCTAGAATTCAATTATGGAGAGGTTGTTTGAAGCTAGCTAGCATATTAAAAGAATCCTAGAATATGATTTTGAGAGAAAAACCATACAATTTTGGGAGAAAAAACTACCGTGTCAACCTCTTTTTTGTCTAATGTTATTAGCTAGCTAGGCAAAGCGGAAACTGACTTATAAGTAAAAATCAACTTAAATTTCTAATATTAATATATTATTACGAGTAAATGTTAATTACCGAGTACTTTAGTTGGTAAATTATTGTATTATTATTTATTTCTACATGTTAGACTCTTGGTGTAATTTTACATCCTCTTATGTATTCTCACATACTCTTCATCATGTATTTATGGTAAGGGCTAAGGAGGGTTTAAAATGGTAACACGGTAGTTTGAATTTTTGAAAAGATGGCAGATTAAAGTGGCCCTTAAGACTCTAGATAGATCGAGTCTCTTTTCACATCACTCCTTGCATACTCAAATTTAATTCATTGAATATTTGAATATATGAAGGAAAAGGCATACCTATTATTTATTACAAAAGAAATTTGGATCCAACATACATATGAAATAAATTCAAGTCAACTTTTTTTCAAATCCCACTTCCAAATTGTTGTTTCAAAAATTAATTATAATGGAGGGTTTGTGAACATATTGCATATTTGCATGTGATTGTGTATTTGTGTAGTTGAATTTGATAAAAAATCAACGTGAATTCGACTTATAAATTCTCACATAATTGTAGTATACAAAACTCTAACAACCTTAGTAAACACAACTCCGTCTTATAGGGAGGGCAATTTGACAAAAACAAACACAATCGCTGCACTCATAAATAACATATAGATATATCTAGCCTACATCTTACCTAAGATAACCTACACCACTATTCTTTTACCCTCTTATGTACCAAGAAACGAGGTCTTTTGGAAAATTTAGAAAGGTGAGATGGTACTTTGTTAGATAACACTATATAGGGCTCCGATTCATTATTGCACAATATGAAAATACATCAATAAACACGGCACAAGTTGAGTCATGGATTAAACTTAGGACATGATCTTTTATTGAGAAAGCACAACATGACACAACACGATAAACCACACTAAAATAATCAAAACCTGACTTAAATACAATAAAAATACGTTAAAATAAGTGTAATTCGGCTTTATTGCCTTCAAAATAAATGAAATCTTAAATACACATGAAATGTCACGCTATACTCCTTATATTTGAAGTTTGTGAAACCAAGCTACTATACTCATTATATTTGAAGTTTGTGAAACCAAGCTACTCTAATCAATTGAGATTTGAGATTTGCGTAGACTACTATGTCTGATGCAAAGGCATACAAAAGCTTAATATTTGTCAAGAAGCAAGAAATCATCTAAAATTTCCACACAAGTCAGAAGGGAGAGAGAACTTGCTCCATACAAAAAGTATATACTTCCTCCGTTTCTTTTTAGTTGACACGTTTCTTTAGTTACGTTTGTCAATGCACTTATTCAATCATTAATATCTTTAATTATCGATAAACAAAAATTATGAAAAGTTGATATTTTAAAAGTATATAACGTGACGAATCTAACAAAATCACACATAACTATATTTTTCATTACGTATAAAGCACAAAACACGGTCAAAAGGAGGTGTGTGAATAGTGTTAAAGTCAAAACGTGTCAAATAAATAAAAACGGAGGTAGTATATTAGTAGAGAAATCTTCTAGTTGTTATAGACTTCTAAAGAAGTGTGTTGCCAAAATTTGTTGTAATCAATCTTTATTTACCCTTTAAGAGCTTAAAAAGAGTTTAAGTATGCAATGTATTCATCTTATGTTACATCATATCACTAATATATAAAGTCGGTCTCGTGGCCTTAGACAACATCATTTGGCATTCTAGTTTTTTTGCCAAGTCTAGTGTCGAGTTACGTAGGCAATAAAAAGGTATCATTAATTTATTATGACACATATGATGCTAAGGGCCTGTTCTCATTGACTGAACTCGATCAGCTGAACTGTACTGAACTGAACTGAATATTTTGTAAGAGAAGGAAATTAGGAGTTGAACTGAACTGAGCTGAACTGAACTGAACTGAATTTCAACGTAAGAGAACAGACCCTAAGTAATCGAATTTTGGATAGATTTTTTTTAGGATAAAAATTTCGTAGAGTGTTCAATATACTTTTAATATTTTATGTATACTAAATTAATTATAACTTTTAATAAATATCTTATAACCCAATACTAATTCTATCATAAAATTCGTTTTAAAAAGTTCTTTAAAATGAGATCCATTTATAATATACTACCTCCATTTCATATTATTTGCAACAATTTGACATAAAGTAGAGAGAAAAAGTGTCTAATTATTGCAAATAATATGAAATAGAGGTAGGGTATGTTCTCATTGACTGAACTCAGCTGAGCTGAACTGAACTGAACAACTGAACTGAATTGAATTTCAACGTACGAGAACAGACCCGTAGTATTTTAATGAAAATTTCTTTTTTAGTAAAAATAAATTTTAATCAGAAAAATAATTTTAGTTTTATTATAGGATCGTATTTAACATCTAACTTAAAAAGGTTTAAGACAATCCGGGAGACCGGGATCGCCCATGTTATAAAACCTCAGCTTGTTGAACCTGCAGAAAAGAGTTCAAATTGTGGGGAGAGAAAGTGATGGAGAATTGTTGATCTTAAGTTTTGATGATGACTCAAGGAACCTAAGCAAACCCATAAGGGCCTTAACTTTTGTCTATTAGCTTTGATGTATTTGACAGGTTCTTATTGGCAACGAAGTTCTAGAGTCAGAATGGAGCATGGAACAAGTCTAAAGAATGAGCTATGGACGAGCATAGAAGACAATCAGAAACCAAGTTCCTTGAGTGAGGAACTGAAACTCCAGAGTCGAAGCTTCACTATGTTCCAAGAAGTCTATTATATCTTTATTGTTTGTTTTAGGCTTCTTGTATATTCGTTAAGTACATGGTTAATTGATAGGATTTAAGTGGTTTAAATTTCAGTTTATAAAGATTTTATTTTTCCTTTCTTTAACAAGATTTAATTTCTATTTCGGAAAAATATCTTTTAAGTAAAAATATCTTATTTATTAAAAGATTTTCTGTTTTGATTTTATCTTATTTTGGAAAATCTGACTTGGTAAAAACTCTTTTGAAAACGGATCTTTTACTTGGTCAAGGAGGTTGAGAAAATTAAGGGAGCAGTAAACCACTTCCTTGTATATGCTTCAGCCTGCTGTCCAAGCATCCACGAACTGCACTTCCTAAATTAATGGAAGTTGTGGTGTAGTGGGAGTTGGAGGCAAACGTAAAAGTTTCAACCGCTTTCCTCTTGTATAAATAGGATTAGTTTTCTGTTTTGAAAAGCACACTTGAGCATTGAAATTCTTAGCTTTTCTAAAAGAGTCAAAAATCCACTTAACTCCTTGAGTGTCTTTGTACTTAGCATCTTAGGAGTTTTATCTTGAGTTGTATTGGGGTAGAGTTTGGGTAAACTCTAGAGTGTGTAATTGCTTTGAGTGAAGCAAGGAGAAAGAGAGAGATTTGAGAGCTTAACTGATTGAGGGATCAGTTAAGGGGGAACTTAAGTTCATTGAGGAACTTGAGTATAGAGTCTTAATTTGTAATAGGTTGTTTGCCCTATTATTATTAAGAGTTGAGTTTAAAATCCCTTGTGGTCGTGGTTTTTCTTCTTGATTAGGGCCAAGAAGTTTTCCACGTAAAATCTCTCTTGCACTTTAAAGTTTTTGTTTAAGTTCGTTTAAGAATTTCGCAAAAATTACCCTAGTTCCTCTACAATACAATTCACCCCCCCTCTTGTATTGTTCATTGGAGTCAACAAGAATACAAGCAAAGAGCTTTTGCAATTGGAGCACAAAGACTCGTCTTCTTCCTTTAAAGGTCACCTTTCTCTCTCTACCTTTATTTTACCCATTTTTTGTATTAACTTTTTCGTAAAATTATTGGGGTGAAGCAGAATCAGCGTTGCTTGTTTGTGGGAAGAGCAACAAATCGGCAGCAGAAAACCCAACCCAAGGGAAGCCCTTCCCAAAACCCAAGGTTTTTTTTTTAGTACTCAGTTAATTTTTATTATTATATGATGATATTCATGTATGATTGAACACCTAATACATTCTTATTTAGAAATTTGTATGAAATTAAAATTTTGGAAATTTTGAACATTGGGTAATTTGGGTTATACTGAAGTTGTAGAAGGGTTATGAATTTGTCATTTGTGGGTTTTTTTTATGTTGATTGTTGGAGGTTATGCAAAGTAAGGGAGACTTTCTGTGTATCATGTTTGGGAACTTTGAAGTTGAATTGTGAAGAGTATAAAGTAATGTTAATTGCCAAACACACCTATGGAATTGGTATTTACACTTTGGATGAAGAGGTGTTGTTGCTGTTGTTTTTGTTGATGTTATTGTTGTCTCCTCATTTCGGTTTTATGCATAATTATGCTGCTGAGATTGGATGCTAGAGCGTGCTGAAATTTAGCTTGAAATTGGTATTCACTCTTTGGATGAAGAGGTGGTGTTGCTGTTGTTTTTGTTGATTCTGTTGCTGTCTCCCGTATTTCGGTTTTATGCATGGTTATGCTGCTGAGATCAGATGCTAGAGCGTGCTGGAATTTAGCTTGGAATTGGTATTCACTCTTTGAATGAAGAGTTGTTGTTGCTGTTGTTTTTGTTGATGCTGCTGTTGTCTCCCCATTTCGGTTTTATGCATAATTATGCTGCTGAGATCGGATGCTAGAGCGTGCTGGAATGTAGCTGCTTGTGGCATTTTGCTGGTATGAGTGTGTGTGTATATGACCATAGAAAGATATGAGGTTGGAATAGAAGTAATATGATGTTTGGGCTCAAATGAGACAAAAGCTTTCGTTTTTAACTTTTAAGTGTATGACTGATGTATCAAAGCCAGGTAAATTGTAAACGGTTTGCTTTAGCTTCGTCGTTGTGCTCTCCATTGGTGACTATGGATTAGGAATTTAGGATTGTACTTTAATGATGATTTAATACTGATACTTCACAAGTTTAGCTTGTCCTCCTAATAACATGAAGAATTCTTTAGAGCTTGTAACATCAAAATTACTTACAATTTCTAAACTGATTTGCAGTGCTTGGTAAGGTAAAGGATTTCCTAGGATTAATTTCTGAAGCTAACAAAACTCTCCAGCTTAATGCAAAGGTAAGAACCAACAAACCTTAGTAAAAGGCGATTCTTGAGATCTTCAATTTGCACCTCCTAACTCCTACAAATGAGTACATTTATATGCAGGACAAACCTGAGGAGTTTGATATTGAAGTTTTGCATGGTAATGAATCAGAGTACATTGAAATGGTATTGCTAAATTTTCTCTCATCTATTATTCAATATTTGGTGAGATTAAGAGGAATACGTCAGAACTTACTCAATAGCTTAAAAATGTAGGATTTGATGTTGGGTGTTGCTGATCTTCAAACTCCAGAGGCCATGGAAGCCGCAGAGGCTGCAATGGCTGGAAACCAACCAGTTGTTGATTTATGTACCAATGACAGCTCTTCAGAATCAGAAAGTAGCAGTGATGATGAGGAGGATGATAGCGATGAAGATGAAACTTTGAAGGTTGGTTCTTCTAAAGAACATTCAGATATGCTGGTAGACGGTTCTCCAAGACAGCAGTCAGAAAGTCGTACAAAGAGAAAACAGCCTAAGATTGTTGTGCTCCCATAAATCTGCTATTTCCTTTGAAGATGAGTAGCAAATTGGAGATTCTGCTGGTGAAGATTGTTTCAAATTGAAAAGAAATTGAAGATTGTTTCAGATTGCTACTTCCTTTATACATAGATCCTTGATAGAGTGATTTCCATTGATCAATATTTATAGGGTTACAATGAGAAACCTAATCATATTAGGTAACTATAAGATATGTACAGATATCAAAGATAATCTTATACAAAATATATCCTAAACCTAGGATGAGAATATTCTATGGATATTCTCTATCACACCCCCGCAGTCAGAGCGGGAGAAAATCGGATGCTCAGACTGGATCTGAATCACGCATCGAACGGTAAGGATAGTATAGTAACCCATGATCAAAAGAGAAGTACGTAGTAGACGTGTGCTGGTGATGACGATGAGAAGCAACAACCACGACCTACGTATAGTAGAGATATGCGCTTTTAGGCCGAAGGAGAAGAGTCACGCATATACTTGGGCCAAGTTGCAGATCCAGAGAAGAATAAGTTAAGGGATCAAACCATCATCAGGGAGAAGACACTACACTACTACGTGAAATCACAGTTGAAGAAAAACAAATAAAATTGCGCAAGAAAAGATTAAATCCCACCGCTTGAAATTAATCAATTCTCAAAAGAGAAACCAGGAAGCAAAAATTAATACTCCACAAAGATTCCAAGTGCTGCAACAATAAAAGGAGCTAACTTGATAGCAAAAGAGATGTGCAAAAGTTGACCTTATTGTGATATACCACCACCAGAACAAAATCTATGTGATTATGTGTAAAAAAAAAACCAATGAGGCAATGTAAGAATCATTGTTGGTCATGGGGAGGTGGAAGTAGAGTGCGGCACATGGAGTAGGTTGGCAGATGTGGTTACTGCCGGTAGTGGGAGGCGGTAGTGTATGCGATTGCCAACAACGATGGAGGAGGCTTTTCGCGATTGCTACTGTTGATAGAGTGATTTCCATTGATCAATATTTATAGGGTTACAATGAGAAACCTAATCATATTAGGTAACTATAAGATATGTACAGATATCAAAGATAATCTTATACAAAATATATCCTAAACCTAGGATGAGAATATTCTATGGATATTCTCTATCAGATAGCTATTGTTTATTGTTATGCCCACATTATAGTTGGATGTTTGGAAATATGTAAACTTCCAATGAACAATTTTGCTTTTATCATATGCAAAGCATGTACCTCTTGTTTTTGCTCTTGTTTCTTCATGGTTAGCTCTGCTTTCCTAATTTCTACGTTATTAATTTAGGTAGATTACCACTTAAGGCCATTCTTTACAAGCAAATTTTCTCTCAGACATTATGCTGACTTTCAGCCTGAAATACAGATAGTTGTACGGAGTATTATACAAAACCTATACTTAAATTCTCATCAACAAAATAATTGTGACGGAGTAGCATCCAAAACTCTAACACCCTGTAAACACAGCTCCATCTTATAGGATGGCTATTCGACAAAATCAAACACAAGCAAGCTGCACTCATATATACCAAGAAAGGATGTCTTTTGGAGATAATTTGGAAAGGTGAGATGTTTGTTATATAAAGATACCATTAGATAAGGTTCAGTCATTGCACGGCATATGGACAAACACAAAAAACACGACATGATTTGGGTCATGGATCAAACTTGGGTCACGATCTTTCATTCTTTCATTAGAAAGGCACGACATGACACAACACGATTAATTACACTAAAATAATTGAAATTCGACTTAAATACGATAAAACACATTAAAATAAGTAAAATTTGGCTTTATTGCCATCAAAATAAGTAAAACCTTAAACGCAAATAAAATGTCACATTGCTAGAGGTTTAAGTCATATCCAAACACGACCCACGACCATCTTTATACCGTCATACATTCATAGAAACAGTTTTGCCCAAAAACACTTACAGAGACTGCTACGAGCAGCTTCTTGAAGCCCTGAAGAGTTGAAGGAAAGTCGAAGAAATCGCTAGAATCGTCCGAGTTCAACCGAGTAGCCGATTATTGCTGCCATGGCGGGTGAAGAGAGAGAAATCAAAATGGGGGAACCCATGGAATGTATTGCATCCCCCACCAATTCCCAGCAAACTGGTATAATTTTTTTTTTTTTTACTCGCTTCTACTTTTCTTTGTTTCCTTTGATTTATGCAATTTCAATTTCTATGAATATTTATGAATTTGTAATAGAAATTTTGTTTGGATTTTGTTAGTTTTAAATTTCATTGTGGTTTACTTGGTAGTAATGAAACTTGTATACATTGAATTATAATACCCTAATTTAGTTAGTGGCCTTCAAATTCTGTGAATTTTAGATAACAATGAGGACATTAGGTAAAATTATACTTTAAAAGTTGAACACTTTGGCTCAATTTAACCCTTTATGTAACTATGATTAACTTGAACTATGCCTAATAGATTGTGGTGGGATATGTAGCAATTGATGGTGTCGATAAAATGGGTATGTAAATTATCTAACTATGATTAATTGCTGCCGGAATTTCAGTTTCTGATGATGATGAAATAGATTACTCCATCAAACCCGAGTTTTATGATTCTGATCTTGATGACAAGGATGAGTCATGGGTGGCTAGAAAAAGGAAAGGTCCACGAACAGACGCTGTGCTCAGCTGTCCTGCTTGTTTCACCACTCTTTGCTTGGAGTGTCAAAGGTATGCTGTTAAATACTTGAATCATGGTTTTTTGTTCCGGCGTGTTTTGGTGGGAAAACAACTATATGATGAAGTCTTGATTGTTAGAAGTTCTGTGCAAGATTATTACAGCTTACTAGCTTAGGATTTCGATGTGAAAAAACCTCTAGATCAATGTTGTCAGTCTATTCCAGTTACTCGATAATATAGTATTGTAAGTAAGATGCAGAGATTAATATGATGTGCCTGATAGAAAAGAAGGATAATGATTCTCAAACTTGTAAGCATCTTTTTTTATTCGCTGGCTTGCTTCATTCCTCAGTCCTCAATGGGCTTATACAAATGCTTGCAATGAAGGATATCTTCCATCCAAAGCTTTATACTACATGAAATAGTTGGAGGGTCTCAAATATATCATCTCAACATCTTTACTAGTCTTTTATGTAACAATATCAATCCCTCGTTAAATTGCTGTTAGCCTTATGAAACATCCTACATTTCATAAACATCTTGAAACTGTAGATTTTACAATTTTAGGTAACACTATACTCCGTATATTAGAAGTTTGTGAAACCAAGCTACTCTAATCAATTGAGATTTATGCTGACTATTACGTATGATACAAACACATACAAAAGCTTGATGTTTGTCAAGAAGCAAGAAATCATCTCGAATTTCCACATAAGTCGGAAGGGAGAGAAAGTAAGTGTGTGGTGAATTCATTTCAACTTATATTTAATAAAAATAATAAAAAAAAAAAAAAAAACCTTGTTCTCATATAAAGTATATTAGTAGAGAAATCTTCTACCTGTTCTATACTTCTAAAGAAGTGTATTGCCATATTTTATTGTAATCAATCTTTTTTTACCCTTTAAGAGCTAGGAAGAGTATACATATGCAATGTATTCATCTTATGTTACATTAAAACATTATGTTTCCATAGGTATTGTTGAAAATATTCTCTAGTTGTTTTTTTATGCTATCCTATTTACTTTTCTATGCTGAGAGAATACATATTTGTACTGTTGTAAATTATTGTGCTCCCCAGTATTTGCGTCATCCTTTTTTAACTGATTAGTAAAATGGTCTTCATACAGCTATATAAAATCATACATGATTAAGGCATGACTAATGTCTAATGCAATGGTTGCAAGTAATTTTCAGTCACTTCTTTGTTTACCAGCCATCAAGTTAAGAAAATTCCCAGGTAGACATGTCCTTCAACATGTTTCACGTACAGTAATGCGTTTATAGGAGAAAACTCAGAGCTCCCATTGGTTATGAAAATACAAGTTATTTTGAGGATGCACTAGTGGTTGTCAAGAGTGGCATTAAGGACACAAGAATAAGATTTGGACTTGACAATATTTGCCTAGAAAACACAGTGATGGAAGGTCTTGAAATATTACTGTTATTTTTAGAAATGGCATAATATGTTTAGGCATAGACACGATTTTTATCTTATTGTCTTTCATTATAATTTATTATTAGAGATAAATCATTTTTCAGGACTTCCATCTTTAGCTTAAATTTAAGCTTTTTGACTGAGTTGGTTCTCTTGTATAGTAATAAGGCCAGAGGATCTTTGCACAACTCTGGCAAGAGCTGATTGCTAACAATAATAGAGTGCAATTTCTCAGTGCAAAGAGCATTTGCATGAGTTGACAAAATTATTGATTACTATCGTTTGGTGTAATTTGATGAATATAATAATTTTGTATGCAAGTGTATTCATTGGCAACTAGGATGTCATGTTTGGTTTATGATCTCTTCTTTGCATAAATTTTGCCTAGATGTTCTAGCATTTCATTGAGAAAAGTTGTTTTGGTTTTCTTTGCAGGCATGATATCTACCTGACCCAGTACAGGGCCATGTTTGTAACTAACTGTGTAATTACTGCCAAAATGGTTTTTCCACAAGGAAGCAAGAAACGGAGAAAGTATAGGAAGGCTAGAGAGCCTATGGAAGCTGAAGAAGCAAGTTCGACTAGTGTTGAAGCAGTTAGGCAAGTTTGCTGCTCAGTTTGTTCTACAGAGGTTGGAGTTATTGACAAGGATGAAGTTTATCATTTCTACGATGTTCTTCCAAGCGAGTCTTGAGTCCTACCAATACATCTCCTCATTTTATTTCATGCAAAGATCCAGGTCTTAACTGCCTGTAACTCCTTGTGCTGAATCTGCTGAGTTACTTTTTCTGCTTGTTTTAGAACAAACGGCTCTCCAGTTAGATGACTAGTTAATATTGCAATACCAGTTTTCATCTTCTGGGTGATTTTGTATATATTCTTCTTTCTCATGTCCTAGAACAGGCGAATTGCTTCTAAAAAATCCGCCTGTTCCAAAGACCCATCGTTACTACAACAGAAAATTTTGCTGCTAATCGGTTCCATATTATACATTCCTCTCAAGTAGCATGCACTCCATTTCTTGTTTACTTTCCCTCTTTTGGCATATGTGGTGTTATAGAAAAGTAGTCACGAGGTCAGGGAAAATATGAAAGTGAGAAATATAAGCTACTTGTATTAAATTGAATAGTAATTACACCTTAGGCAGCGAGCTGGTTTAAAGCAATATGCTCGAATGCTCGATTCTTATATTGTTATCTGAGTTAATTGCCTACAGATTACAGGCTTCGGTATAAAAGATGAAGCAATGAACCCAAAACCTTATTCAACAATTGTCTACTGATAAATTAGTAGACAACGTAGAAAATACTTTGAAGGTGAATCCCTAAGAAATATTAGCAGTAGATCTAACTCATCTAAGGTATGCTCATGGTCATTGCAAAAATCTTCGGTATATCAAATTGTACTTATCGAAAGATACGTCTGATGCCACGCGATATAGCAACTATCAACTTATCGAGTATCAGCTTTTCTCCATCAAAATGTATGTAGTACACAGTAAAGTTTTATAGACTTATTCACTTATACAATCATTGAATCAATGTGGATAATTGAAACAGACTACGTATTAGGTAAAGGTACCGAATACAATTCAAATAGGAGGATTTTTTACTTTTCGAGGGATTCGATAAAAAAACATGCTTGTATCTTTGTATTTTATGATGGTTAATGGGTTATTTACTTATTTAGTTGCGCAAAGAGCTGCCAAATCATTTGAATGAGTTTAATCAGATCTAGTCAGGTTGGGTCACTTCTCATTTCAAGTTTGAGTTATAACTAGTGTGTCCATACAAATAAAATTTTGGTTCGAGTCATTTCGGATTTTCGGTTAATTAAATCGATCTCAGGCTGAATCAGTTTTTATTGTAACAACTCTACACATACATGATGTTAAACTTAAAACCGTTGCAGCCTGGGCTCAAGCTCAATGCTATAAGGCCCACAAGTCCACAGCGCATTGTTCTTTCCTGCGTCAGAACCTTTTGCCCCACTTTCTCTCTCTTTCTTCAGACATTCTCATCCTCTTCACCTTGTTTTCTGCAAAGTGCAAACCACTTCCAATTCCAGATTAAAACTTGAAGGTAAACCTCTTTTTAAAGTTTTAAAGGCCTAAAAAGAAAACTTTAAGGAATTTAGCATCATTCTTTTGGTAATTCTATCTTGTATACCATAATTCTTATCAAATGATCAATAAAAATTACAACTTTACTAACTAACTGTTCAATTGTTGCTAGTTTTTGCAGTTTCAATAGAATTACCTATAATTGGGGAATTATTGAAATCTATGGAGTCAAAGGCGCCACCTTGTCATCCTACTTATGATTTGAAGGCTGTCATCAAACTTGCTCTTGCTGAAGATTCTGCTGATAAAGGTCCCTTTTTTATCTCCAATTTCCCACCTTTGTTATTTATTGTTTAATTTATTTAAATTCTGCTATAATGGGACTTCATGAATTTAGAATAGCCCTTGAATTTAAGGGGTGACAGTTTATGGTTTGTTTATTGAATTTTGGGAAAGGGTGTTCAAAATGAAGGAAAAAGATCGTGAACAATGGTTTTTGTGTGGCACATTGAGATTATTTAGGACATACAATTATAAAGTTGGTATTACATACAAGAGTTTGGGTTGTTATTAGTCCATTTTTGTATAATGGTTGTCAATTGAGAATGGTTTGATAAGAGGGTGGTCTATGGGTGTTTTTATCAAGGGCATCTTCATCTAGGAAAGATGCTTCGAATTTAATTGCATCGTGTATTCGTGTTGATGATGAGGTCTATAAATAAGTTTGTGTCGCCGGTCCAATTGCAAGACATGGAATTTAGTACGGTTTGGAATTGACTTGAATTCAGATGGTACAATTGTATAGTTGTTGGAAATGAGATGTACATGTCTTGACATTTTAATATGCTACTTTCTAGATGGTTTGTTGGTTGGTGATGCTGTCCTGAATTTTTATAATCAGAAATTTTTTCTTTTTCGTTCACTCTGCTGAGCGTAGTCATTGAGTTGAATATATTGCACTTTAGGGCCTTGTCATTGAGTTGAATATATTTGTCATCCTACTCCATATTACAAGAATTTAGAGGGTATCAACTGAATGAGTTTAGAAATGGTCAAGAGATCAAGTATTACCTTTAGATGAACTATCTGTAACAAGTGGTGTCAAGCTTATGATCACTCCATAACTTGTGAATCATAGAAGTTTGAGCATTGTCCTGATCTAACGGTTGTTCTTTATAGGGGATGTGACATCTATGGCCACAATACCGGCTCAAATGGAAGTGGAAGCCCAATTTTTGGCAAAAGAGGATGGAATTATTGCAGGTATTGCCCTTGCAGAAATGATATTCCATGAGGTGGATCCTTCCCTAAAGGTTCGATTGCACCATTACATTTTATTGACATAGTGTTGCTTGTTCTGCTTTTTTTTAGTCCTCTAAACAGTACATTATCTATCAGGTGGAATGGTGCCAGAAGGATGGGGATCATGTTCATAAAGGGCTGAGATTGGGGAAAGTGTATGGTAATGCACTGGTGACATTGAGCATATCATTGAAAGAATATCCAAAATTTCTTTCCCAATAATCAAGTCTATGTTTTTGTGCAGGAAGAGCACATAGTATCGTAGTTGCTGAAAGAGTGGTTCTGAATTTTATGCAAAGGATGAGTGGGATTGCAACCCTGACCAAGGTATATGTTAATGTAGTGATATAGGGAGCACAACTGCATACTGACCTTACAGAATGCTTATTAGTTATTATCACCTTGATGCTCTTCTCAAGTGCATTTGACTTGAATTTGACTTACAATTACCAAATATTTTAAATGAGTTCAATCCTGTTCACTTGCATTATAGATTTTAACATGCCAGTCGTTCATTTTGGTCGGTTGTTAATAGATATTTCTGATTAGCTCCTGGCTCCAGTATATAGTGAAATTTTTTTTTTGGAACATGTACAGTAAACACCCTGAAATAATTCACGTGTTATTGTCATATATTTTATCAAGCCTTTAAACCAGAATTTTGTGATTAATTGTTGGACCAAATGTGTTAGTGAACTCACTAGTCTAGTTAATAGCTTTGTTGGTTGAATAGATTGTATTGATGTATTCACTTGCTTCTAGGAAACAGAACTAAGAGAGCATGACTACTAAGAAGAGGAAAAGGACCTATAAGCTGTGGGGTGAAATCTACAAATAAAAAATCGTAATTGAGAGATGTAAATAGTTGTTCTGCATGCTTGTGCTACAAGATTGATTTTGTTAAACAGATCGTGGTGTCCACAGTATGCTACCCACTTATATCACTAGGCTTGCATTATGTGCTAAACTTTAATGGGTGCTTTGTGGGGTTTGGAATAGTTGTAGGATTTGAGTATTTGTTTTGTTTCAGCTCATGTGTGACAAAATAGCTAAAAGTTTCATTTGTCTTCAGGCAATGGCTGATGCTGCAAGTCCTGCTGTTATTCTGGAAACTAGAAAGACAGCTCCAGGTTTACGCTTGGTGGATAAGTGGGCGGTGTGTATCTTTCTCCTGCTAATCAAATTTTGTTGATGTTTCAAGTAATGTTGTTGACCTTGGTGTTCTTCTGCTGTTAGGTTCTAATTGGTGGAGGGAAGAATCACAGGCTTGGTTTGTTTGACATGGTGTTGATAAAAGATAATCACGTCTCAATAGCAGGAGGTATCACAAAAGCCCTGAAGTCCACAGACCATTATTTACTGCAGAATAATCTCCAGATGGAGGTTGAGGTAGTAATTTGTTCTCCCTTTTTCCAGCTAGCTTGACTTTGGCTATGCTAAAACAGATGTGTACATAATTTATAGTAGGTGAGGCAAGTGCTCTGGAGGAATGTTGTAATTAAGGCAGTTGTGTCCAATATTTGTAGCACTCTGATCCTGTTATGTTTGAAACAGGTAGAGACCAGAACCCTGGAGGAAGTTAAGGAGGTGTTAGAGTATGCATCCCAGAATAAGACTTCCTTGACGCGGATCATGTTGGATAACATGGTTATCCCACAATCTAATGGAGATGTTAATGTTTCCATGCTTAAAGAAGCTGTCAGAATGATTGATGGTAGATTTGAAACTGAGGTAGCTCCTAATCTACACCTATGTATTGCCACTTGGGAATTGAAATGTGACTATATTTTCTCTTATGCAAGAAAAGTTAGCATTGATGTGACATTATATCTGCATTTTAACCTGTACATTTGATTGTTGTATAAGTAAATATGGAAGCAAGTAAAATATACAAGGATTACAAATGCTACTGCTGACAATCCTCCTCACCTCATTTTTCACCCCCAATCAAATAAAAAGAAACCATTCACGGTGAATTCTTAATGAAATGTTAGTTAATGGGAGATGGAATCTGTATTAGCAGAATCAATCTTCAGACATGCAATAATAAAATTATAAAATTCCAGCCTTCAGATGCCTATTAGAATGAACAAAGAAGGATGGCTTGAATGATATGTGAATACCATATTTGATGTTATGTATTAGCAAATTTAGTTACCTTTGACTTGCAAAGTAGATTATCAGATTATGTGCTTTTGTTGAATGTTTCTAAAGCTGTTACCTCTGATCTTATTTCTATTGTTTCTGTATGTTGTGGACCGGAAAGAAATGTTCATTTTTACGAAATGTTGGTTGATTCTTGACATGTTGGCAGATTGTTACCACCAGTCTGGGACCAGATACATTATGTAACTCGTGAGGTCATTTTTTTCTTTTGTTTAGTAATATGATTGTCTTATTTATATCGTAACAGGCATCTGGAAATGTTACTCTTGACACAGTACACCAAATTGGACAGACAGGTGTGACCTATATTTCTAGGTAAGAGCAAAACCTTTTGGTTTTTCGTTATTGACGTTATGTGTCATCAGGGGTTTTGATATTTTTGTGTTTAATCCTACTCCGTATAAGTTAATTCGGTGAGCATGGTGTTGTAGAAAAAGGATTCGAAAATGAGGCAACCAATTACCCTTTTTTTGTGTAATTGAAGGATGCAGATAACTTAGCTTCTTATCTCTTGGGGTCAAATTAATGACTTTTTAGGTAATAAGTAAGCATGAATGATGAATTTGGTTGGAAACGTGGAGATAATGAGTTTGATCTGATTAGCTTGCCGCATTCATTTATTCATGCAATTGGTCATACATTAACTGGCCCTATAGGTACCTGAAACAGATTGAAACTTATGAGCTCCCACGAAATTATCTTATCAAATTATACAGTGACTTATTATAACGGGATGTCTAAAATTATGAAATGGGCTTATAAATTACAGAAGATTAATAACACAATAAAACACACTCTATACAAGCAATCAATGCATACTCTATTCCTAAATTAACTGTTCATATTTTAAAAATATTCTCTTGATTCTGCAGTGGTGCTTTGACGCATTCAGTGAGAGCACTAGACATCTCCCTTAAAATCGACACAGAGCTCGCGCTTGAAGTTGGGAGGCGTACAAACCGCGCATGATCTGTAGCCTTGTGAATTGGTATGTGGTGAAGTTTACCTCCACCCTTCTTTCTGACAATTTTTACTAAACAACTTTCAGTTCCTGCTAATAAATGTCGTGAACGCTGACCAAAGAGCAAAGTGCCCTTTGTTTACTTGATACCCTTGATTATACTGCACTAATAACATGTAGTTCAGTCCTTGTATCCGTCCATAATAACATTGCTGATGCTCATCGTAAGATGCTGTCTTCACTATGCTTCCCCATTCTCCCTTTCACAGTATGACTGTTTTACCTAGACTCCACCATTTGCGGCCTCATACTAGTTCATAGTGTGTACGACTGTACACACTTTGGCGGAGCTTGATGGTGCTTAATACTCCATATACCGCCCCTCTCATGTCTCTCTCAACAAAAATTCTGTTATTTGGCATTCTTGTATCTTGTTGGTTTGATTCTGTACGGAATAACTATTGAGCAGTTTTGATTTTACATAATAAACTAATATAGTGATTTTAATTTCCTTCTTTCTAGAATTTATTCTTCCATTTTTCATAAGATTGTGCATCAAATTTCTTCTACTATATTGCTACAAAATGGAATGATACATTATAAGCTATTTAATCCATTGTGAGCTTCAACAAGATTCAAAGCCATACTAAATAGAAATTTGTTGTAGGGTTCTTTAAATAATTTTCTAACAAGCATAGACCAACATATAATTATTACATAGTATTGTTATTTTATAACAACAAAAGCAAACTCTAAAAAAAAAATATCACAAGCAAAAACACTCGTGTGTCAACCCTAGGAGAAGTAAAAAGGGCTTTGGGTCCTATAAAAAGGACCCATTTGGACTCCCTTATATAATATGACCAAGTTCAACTTTGGGTCATAGTTGGGGGCCCATATTATACAAACCAAACGACAAAAAATCTCATAAGAAATTTTTAAAATAAATATTTAGAAAAAAAAATTAGGAAGCAAGACATTTGGATAATCTTCAAAAAAAGGTGTTAATTAATTATGCAACATGCATGACCACCCAAAACAATACAAATAATAATTAGATTGTAATCAAATTGTTTAATGTGATTGCTTGGATGTATTAATCTATACTTTTGATTATTAAAATTAAAACAATTATAAGCCAAAGGAGTACGTCAAATCCTCTAGCATCATTTTCAATCATAGTTGTAATTAATTATTATGATTGCCATATCTATAGTGGTTAGTGAAAGTAATCATATATTTATTGTTTTTTGAAAGAAAGAAAATTAGTCCTATTATAATAATCCAAATATTTGGGGGACAAAGAATGCACCAAAAATGCCCTATTTGATATAATGCATATGTAACTAAGTGCTTTTATGTAACGACATTTTTCATATCACTCGTTATCTATAATTCTATATGATGTATGTTTGATTTTCGTGTTTTTTGGGAGCAAATCTTGGATTAGACTACCTTAGACTAGACTAATTTATTGTTTATTATTAAATTTGCTAATAACAATTATTTGGCAAATGAGTTTTTTTTTTTTAACCTTTTATTTTGGTTGCATCATACTTAATACGAAGTACATGATGAGTATGTCTCACCTAATGTATTTATACTCTATATGGCAAACACTGTACTCATTAGATTTTTCCATAACCATAACTTTAACCATAACTCTATATGGCAAAGTTATTAGATATTTCCATAACCATAACTTCTATATCGAATTTTCGCAATTATGCATTAGTTATTCTCGTTATATGTTCATATGTATTAAATATACATCTTGGTGCAAGGTAGATTAAATGGTATTTTGTTCATTTTTATGATTATTGCACACTTGGTATTCATTTAATTACTCCGTATCAAATTAGCAACAACATAACCTTAGATATAACCCGCCGATAGCGGGCCAAGAAATATTAAATGGTGAATATTCCATGAACTGTACTATTTATTTCTTGCCATTTTAGTATTGATTATATGTGTAAAAATAGTGGTTTAAGTTTGATAACACTTCTTAATCAAATCTTAGTAGCACCTTATTTTATAAGTAGATGGTGTAGTATGTGTCTATGTGACCCAATAACTTGAGCAATAATAGGATAATAATCTAATGAGAGAGATATGGTTTTAGTTAATTGCTACAAACTTTGTCTATCCAAAGTGGGTCTAATTTGCATGGTTTGGAAAATGATGGAATTAGTTTTTATCTAAAGTTATTTCTGAAATGCTCTTATTTGTGTGTAAAATCGTTTAACAAAAAAATTTTTGCTTAATTTTGTCTTAATTGAGTTTATCTAAAATCATATTGGTTGAAATAAGTTAAAATAATTTAAAATTAAGTTGACTTAACATGATTTTCGTACATAAATGACTATTCTTCTTTAGTGAATGATACCCTTCTTAAAAATATTACATATGAAGTACTAAAAGCCTGTTCACTTCAGCTTAATTTCAGTTCAGCTCTAATCAGTTCAGTTCAGCTTAGCTTCTAATTTCCTTTTCTCATAAAATATTCATTTCAGCTCAGTTGAGTTCAGTTCAACTCCAATCAATTCAATTCAGTTCAGTTCAGTTCAATTCAGTTAAGTTCAATTTAGCTCAGCTCAATTCAGTAAATGTGAACATGCCCTAAATAAGTATGTATTACATAATTACAAGGTTTTCTTTCTTTTTTTCTTTTTTTTTTTAAGAGAGAAAGTATGCATTACATGTTAAATAATTATAAGTTTTTGGATTTGGAAATCAATAAAGTTTTTATAATTTACAAAACCAAATAGAATTAATTAATTAATTAAGGGTCTGTTCACATTTACTTAATTTCAGTTCAGTTCAGTTCAGCTCTAATCAGTTCAGTTCAGTTCAGTTCTTAATTTTCCTCTCTCATAAAATATTCATTTCAGCTCAATTCAGTTCAGTTTAGTTCAGTTCAGTTCAGCTCCAATCAGTTCCGTTCAGTTCAGCTCCATTCAGTTCAGTTCAGTTCAGCTCAGTTCAGTAAATGTGAACAGGCCCTAAATCTATTTGTGAATTAACTTGCATTCTATAGGGACATATATCTTTAATTTTACATCCAAATCTTTGCTCATGCTGCAACTTCCTATCAATAATGACACTCCCATGCACTGATGCACTTCCAACTTTCCAAGGACGTTGATTAGATCACATAATTACTTTAAAAAATAGGAACGAAAAAGTATTAATTTTAATGTAGTTTTTAAAAATTAACCCTTTAAACACACCATCAAATGTAAATGTATTACTTTTATCCCTAGAACAGTGCTTAGATTAAAAATAAAAAAAAATTTAAAAAAAAAAAAAAAAAAAAAAAAAAAAAAATCCCTAAAGCTCTCTCAAAACTAAACAAGCCTTTTAAGTCATTTTTTTTTAATACAATTGTTTCATTATTCATGTACTCCGTATTTAACAAAACGCTAACTGCGTATTATGTTGGAAAAGGTGGGCCACAGTGATAGAAAACAATAGCACAAAGGTCAAAAGTTGTCACTAATTTAAAAAATTAATTCTTGAGATAAAGCTAATGTTGACTATAATTGGAGGAACTATTATAACTACTACTCGTATACAGATTACAGAGTATTGATGTCAAAAAGCTGACAAATACAGTATTACAAATAACTGACCAATAAATAATGACCAGTACTAATGACAACTAATCCAATTATTATAATTATTAATGTTAATAAACTTTACGGAATGCCTAAAGTTTAAAATACATGAGTAACCAATTAAATTTAATCTCATAATTAAAATAAGTCTCCTTTCAACCATATATCTTATCCAAAAAGAAAAACAAGAGTTAAAGTGTCTCGTTTCACTTTTAATCAACAAAATTTTAAATATAATATGGTATAGCAACACCTATATACTCGTATATATAATATAACATTGATCATCACGTAAAATATTTCCTAAAGCTTACATCGATTTAAAGCACTCACACTTGTTGAATAACAACTTTGCTTGTAAACACGAGTTTGCGATTTGATCTCTCCAAGATGTGTTATTATAATATCATGTGAGCACATTCACCTCTGCATAGCTATGAGCTATGCACCGCAAGTCCGCAAACACCACTATTTGGTTGTCCATTTGCACTGAAAGAAGGTATTGCGTCAGTTTGGATGTTCGGCGGTAGATAAAGATCATCCAGTCAGTAGAGATTATCATCCAACCAATAGATAATATCATCCAACCAATAAAGGATATCATAGACACAATCATAAATGATATCATATAGCCAATAAAAGATATCATCCCGTCATAATATCATATAGCCAATAGAGAATATCATCCTCCAGCCAATAGATGATACGTATAAATGATGGGAGGATATAAATTATTTGATGGAGGATATGTATAACTTATTTGAGGATATATATATAACTTGTTTGATGATATGTATTATGCCAAACTCAATAAAACGACTCAGCTTTCTCATTCACATGTAAGGAGTATATATAGGTACAAGAGATATTCCTAACCCTAACTAGAATAGGAATAAGATAAATATGAACATAATTAGGAAACTAAATTTATTATACAATCTTTCCTAATTATTATCTCAACATCCCCCCTCAAGATGGAGCATGTAGATCTCGAATGCCCATCTTGTCAAGTAACAATTCAAATTGCGCCTTTCCTAAGGCTTTTGTAAAAATGTCCTCCAATTGAACCTTCGTAGAAACATACGATGGCTTAATAACTCCTTCTTTAATGACATCTCTAATAAAGTGACAATCTACCTCAATGTGTTTTGTCCTCTCATGAAACACCGGATTATTTGCAATATGAAGTGCCGATTGACTATCACAATACATGTTCATACCTTGATTATGTTCTACACCCAAGGATCGAAGGATTTGTTTCAAGTGTTTCAACTCACATGTCAACATTGTCATGGACCTATACTCGACATCAGTGGAACCTGTTGCTACTATTGGTTGCTTTTTAGTCTTCCAAGACACAGAGATAGTCTAAGAAGTACAAACCAACCAGTCAACGATCTACGAGACAAACAACCTTCCAACTGAAGACTGCTATCAGACCTCAAGAGAATACCTTGACCCGGACATTTCTTCAAATAGCTGACTACTCTCAAAGCTGCCTCCCAATGTTCCTCTTTGGGGCATTGCATAAATTGAGACAAAATATGCACCGAATAAGCCAAATTCGGCCTTGTGACTGCCAAGTAAATCAAACGACCAATCAACCGCCTATAGCGTTCAACATCTGCAAACTCCTTCCCTTTTGCGAGAGCAAGTTTATGATTTTGTTGCATCGGGAAATCTGCCGGTTTAGCACCTAGTAGCCCTGTCTCAGAGATAATATCCATAGCATACTTGCGTTGACATACATAGAAACCGTGCTTGCTACGAGCCACTTCTAGCTCCAAAAAATATTTCACGGCTCCCAAATCCTTCATTTTAAAGCATTCACTCAGATATGCTTTAAAATTCTCCAATGCAAATGTATTATTTCCTGCAATTATCATGTCATCCACATAAATCAAGACACTCAACTGCAATCCACCCTTTGAAAAAGTGAATAGAGAATAGTCGGAATATGACTGTTTAAACCCATATTGCTTCAACGCCTTGGACAATTTTTCAAACCAACACCTCGGAGCCTGTTTCAAACCATACAGAGATTTCTTCATTTTGCACACTTTTTCACAATTATTTTTCTGAAACCCCGGTGGAACTTTCATATATATCTATTCTTCTAAATCACCATGCAAGAAAGCATTCTGCACATCCATTTGATGTACATCCCAATTTTTAATCGCGGCAACTGCTAGAAAAATACGTACCGTCGACAATTTTGCTACAGGTGCGAATGTTTCATTATAGTCAATGCCTTCCTCCTGATGATTGCCAAGGATCACCAATCTTGCTTTCAGACGCAACAAATTACCTGCCTCATCTCTCTTCTCGGTGTAAACCCACTGTAGACACCCATTTGTGTCTCCCCAAAACCAAACCCAGTGATGAGTGCCTTTCACGTCGAATCATAATCGAATGAAACGAAAGTGTGGAAAGGTCTAGTGTTGCGGAAAGTTTTATTTCTTTTCTCTTCTCCCTGTTTTTGAAAACTTTATTTTAAGAAAACAGCCAATCCGGTTTGGTTGGTCCATGATATGGGTCCAATAGTGGTGTAGTTGGATAGGGCTTGCAAAGACCTTTCCAACGATATATTATAAGCCCAATTCCGATGAATATTGAGGAAGTTATGGCCAATTTACTAAACTGGGTCCGGTTTGAGCTTTATGTACGGCCTAATGATCTAGGGGAGGGCCTAATATGATTTATCATTCCTAATGCAATTAGGAATGGTTTTAGTCTTCTAGAACATTCTAGAAGGTCTTATCATTCCTAATTCAATTGGGACTCTTCAGAGTTTTAATCAGATCAAATAGCATTTTCGATTGGAATTATATTATTTTATCTTCCAGTACAGGAAATTTATCAGATTTTCGAAAACGCGTGGAAAATCAGTTTGGCGTCCAACCCCAGGCCTTGGCGCCTGGAACCAGGATTGGCGCCAGGCGCTAGCCATTGGCGCCTGGCGCTAGCCACTGGTGCTGGCGCCAATTAGCCAGGGCTGGCGCCAAGATGGTTTTGCGGTCTTCTGACTCTGTTTTGATAAATTATCTTTTTTGGATGATTTTCTCTATAAATATCGTATCAAAAACTCCGTTTTCATTCACCAAATCTTCAATTCTCTTCTTCATTCATTCACAAATCATTCACAAATATTCATCTACAATCGAATTGTCCATCAATTCTTTTCATTCAATTTCTTTCATTCATCTCTTTCATTCATTCTTTTCTTAAAAACTTTGTTTTCACATACAAAATTCCGCATTCATTAGATCTAGAAACACCTAGTCATATTCGAAGTTGCCTTCGCCCTAGACGTGAAAGGTTTTAATTTCTGAGGGTTTGGTCCCAAATCTCTATTTCAATTATTTAATTTAATTGCTTTGATTATTATTTTCCTTGAAGTTACTAACGTGTGTATTTTGTTATTAGAAAGAGGTACGAGGCATCCAAGTAAGTGCTTTAATTGATTTTATTGATATTATGATGTAGATATCATGTCTATATTGTTATTATGATATTCCTAGTATCATGTCTAGGGTATTTTTAATATTAAATATGATTGCTATGATGCCTTTTATTCTCTTCCTAATATTTATTCATGTTAGTATCATGTTAGGGTTAAAGATTTGATTTTTAATGCTTAGTGACATGCTAGAGTTTGTTATTAATCTTGTTAGTATCATGCCTAGGATCTTGCTATGCTTTAACATGATTATAATTACAATTTATGATTATCATTATTTTTATGGTGATTGTGATTATTTTATTATTGTTATTAATGATGATGATTATTTATTATGTTGCTTGATATATTTTTTATTGTTATTGCTTGATCACTTTTATTGCATGTTTAAAGGGAACTTGGTACTTGTAACCAAGCTTAATAAGATAATTAATAATCTTGTTAGGTTAATTGTGATTATAATTTCAAGTGATCGCCAATAATAGTTTATTGGTGCATTAAATTCAACCAACATAGATTAAACAGGTTTAGGGTTAATCCTATTGATTGTATGTTAATCAGAAAGCGCACATGAATACGAGCAGAATAAAGTAGAGGCCTATTATTAGGGCAGGTTCAATCTCTTTTAGGTTGGATTTGTACCATCATCCCCGAACCCTTATTTGGTTCATGACCTTATGGAGTTGACGATCTCTTGGATCGTTAAGGGGTGTAACCTTCACCTCGTGAACGGTTTACAAGTTCCTTAAAAACTTGTTGGCGACTCTTTTGCTCTATCTTCTTCCCTTTTGGACGCCACCGTACTTTAGTGTATGATCACAGTGGGGTTCAAGCTAGTAAGATTTTAAAGGCTTGAAATTATTCCCTACAGCTTTTGGCGACTCCACTGGGGAGGATTTCTATTTTAATTCCTGAATTTGTTTCGGCAATGATTTAGAATGAGTGGATGAGACTCGAAAAGTTCTAAGTATTTCACGTGCGTAATTTTTATTAACATTGTGTCATATGCATAAAAAGGTTCTCATTGGAAAGACCATCCGTAATGAGTCAAAAACATAGGATTTTACACGTAGGAAATTTGAGAAATGTCTTTCACAACTAGGACTGAAATAACACCGCGCGAAACTGGATGATTTTATTGAGCACAGAAAGCTGCTGAGGCATGTGGGAAGTAGCGTCAGGGGCCAGAGCTTGGCGCCAAACTTTTAGCCGTAGCGCCAGACGCCAGTATTGGCGCCAGGCGCTACAGTTAAAAGTTGGCGCCAGTCTCTGTTTGCTGGCGCCAATTTCCCCCAATACCGAGCCAGAAATATGCGTTCTAATTTCGACCGGTTTTTCGTATTGTTTGCTCGATCCTACTTCCTGATTGAATTTTTTCTCACTTTTCTGAAACCCATATGTGTTCTACATATGGACATAACCCTCTGGGAATTCATGCTCTATCTACCCGATTGAACGCTCCTGGCAACAAAGGGTACATCTGAGAGGTTGAATTCACCAAACCATGGAAGTGAGTTTTTTCTAAAAACTCGCGGTGTTCTATCCACACGCGTTAACCCTTCACGGTTAGGCTTCTACGCGGTGCATCTGGACAATTAACCATGGACCCTATTTGACTAAACCATATCCCGAACTTTAGAGAACTAGAGCCATGGTTAGATTGCGAACTCATTGCATCATATTGTGCCTACTTGACTAATTGTGCATTATTTGTTGTGCATACTCTATGTGATTTTTCCTAACCGTTTGTTTGACTTGTGTTAAGACTAAATAAACTGATTAATGACTAAAGGACTTTGTTTAATTAATTAATTAATTAATTTGAGCTAATAAATAAACATAAAATCGAGTCATAGTTCCTCTAAGTCAACCCGGATTTTTATTCCCGTATACTGCACAAACGTCAACTTGTTTTGGTCATAGCTGGAGTTCTAGAAAGAACTACGAGTCGTACAGCCTATGGATCTGTAGCCCCGATTTTTATCTTTAATTCGGCGTTGGCTTCATCCCAATCAGAGTCGCAGATCAAAAGTTATGACTAAAATACCACAGTCTGTCCAGTTTAATGCATATACGTGAAGTCTTTACTTAGTCTTTGCTTGAGTCTAGTCACATAGTCTAGCCACATGGTCATGACAAAAGTCTCAACATGTCATCTACACTCACTAGTCTTAGCACACACTTTGAGTATACATCACCATGGCCATGTCTTAGGTTCATGCATGAGTCGGTTTTTTCCGTCATTTGAGTTTAGGGGGTACATTCTATTCTTAATTCTTCACATCCCTCCACCTAAATCTTCTTCACATTCTTCCATCTTTCTTCACCTTCTCCATCCATGTGTGTTGAATCGAGTTTGAGTCATGTGATTGACAAACAAAAAATGAGGGTAATGATGAAACAACACAAGAGAAGAGGCGAGCTTCAACGACAAGATTTCGTGACCTCTTTTTCTATTTCTTCTTCATTTTTTCCTTTCCCCAATAAGTCTAGCATAGGCACCTTTTCTTTTCTTTTAGATTAATAGGATTTTTTCCTTTTTAATAAAATGAGCATTTATTTCCTTGCATATGATCATCACATTGCATTGCAAAAAAAAAAAAAAAAAAAAAAAAAAAAAAAAAAAAAAAAAAAAAAAAATCCATGTCGAATTAAGCACAAGGTATACCAATGATTTGAGGCACCCCTTGTAGCCACATCATATCTCCTTTCGCCTTTCTAATTTACATCCTTTCTTCATAAACCACTTTGAGCCTCGTCTAACGATAGACCCTTCTTTTTTCAATCTACATCTACCTAACCTTGGGATGGGATGGTGTGTAACTTATGCAATTTTAAGAAGGCTTGAGTAATTCAATAAATAGCAAAAATTAGCAATAATAAAAAAACGAAAACAAGTGTACAAAAGGGTAAGTGTTCCAATGTCTTTGATATGAAAGTATCTTCGATAAGAACATGTCTCAGATTGCGTCTCTTATCGAGTGCTCGGTACCGTGCCTGAGAAACATGAATGCCAAGTGAGTGATAGACCGCATGATCGGGATTGTCCACACTTATAAAAATAAAATAAATGCTAAAGCAAAAAGAGCTAAAAAAGAGTAGAAACTCAAGCATAAAATTATAAAGATTCAAAAGCGAGGTTGCACACCTTGGGGGCTTATCTAGGGTCTTGAGCCTTTATCCCCTTCTTCTATAACCTTTAGCCTAACCACGTTACAACCCTTAAAAAGACCTTTTTGAGGTATACACACTTGTGCGAGGTTCGGCTAGAGCTACGTTCGGCCTGATTCCTAACGGATACGTAGGCAACCTCACATCGAGGTGCGGCCGTAATAAACATGCATTCATATTCACATTTTACAGACTTACACCATGATCATATCAAGGGATCTCCAATGCTCATCCCTATTCATTTAGAGCTAGACTTGGGGGCTTGATCCCTACATCATTAGCTTATCTAGCTTAGGAGTCACCACCATTTGACTCTTTTAATAAATAATATCTTTTCACACACTTAGCTCTTGCGGCCTAACTTTAGTGTCACTATCACACACATCACGCATACATGACCAAATATATTTCCCTTAGGAACCCTTTGTCATGAAATCTTAACATTGAAGCATGCTTCGTCAAAATCACTCATCAATCATAATCATCATTGCATCACAAAGTACGAAGTGCTTAGCCTCCGTGCCTAAGTTACCTAAATACTTTCATCATGGAGTTAACAGTTGAGATAGCCTAGGATGGATTAATCCTTGCACCTTGAGAGATAGTATCAAACAACATTTGACTAAGCTCATTCAGCATGCATCTCCAAACTTTTGATTTTCTTTTTCGCGTCTTTCTTTTTCGGGAGAAAGTCGGTACCCTCCACAAAAATGACGGAAAATTTTTGCTTTTTTGCATTTTTCGAGTCGCACGATCACATTACAATGCACACACGAGTCATGTATACATTGAGTCATGTCATGTCATATCACTTTGATTTGAGTCTAACACATGTGTCATGTTACTTCGAGTCGAGTCAACCTCGAGTCAGTCAATCATATCGAGTCAAGTTTATACCTTGAGTCGTGTCAAGTCGATGAGTCAAGAAACATTAAACCTTAGGTCAACCCTAAGATAATTAAGCCTTAGTTCACCCCTAAGATGGCTAAAGAAATTGGCGAAGTTCTATAGTAAAAAATAAATACAGGTGCAGCAGAACAGGGAAGACCCTACTCCAATTCTTGGCGCCAGAGATATCTCAGCAACGACAGAGCTTGAAGCCTCTCAAAAAGGTGATTTCGACCTCATACAACAATTTTGGGTTCCTTGGTACGCCAATTAGCCCTTATAAGCAATTTGACATGATTAAGTAGTCAGTTTGATTACAATTGCAATATGTGATCGACCTGATGAAAAATCGTCTCACTTAGCTTAAAGCGCCTAATCATGGAGACACCGACATACTGGTTTTAGCGGAATAAAGTTCAGGCGAGCTTTAGAGATCGACAAACGTTGGTCTTCGGAAATTTTTCTTCAGAACATTATCGCAACAAACATTCAAGCACCGAAGCTCTATTGTTCAGAGACGCGTGGACATTTCATTCAAGCTCTTTTGTTCAGAGACGTGTGGACATTTCCTATCATCAAAGCTCTTTTGTTCAGAGACGCGTGGACATTTCCTATTTTCAAGCTCTTTTGTTCAGAGACGCGTGGACATTTCCTACAAGCTCTTTTGCTCAGAGACGCGTGGGCATCCTATTATCAAGCTCTTCGTTCAGAGACGCGTGGACACCTCATTTCAGAAGATCATATAAAAAAGAAGCTCTTTGTTCAGAGACGAGTGAACATCGAAACAGCAAGGTGGCGTTCCCTAGATTGTGGAAAGTTGTCACAAACAACTGAAGGTAATTTCAGGGCGAAATTGTCTTCGATCATAATTCCTGAGGCATGGAAGATGGTCATAATGCGGATGAGAATTATTTCAAGAGAAATAATTTTCGATGATGTTCCCTTGGACGTGGAATATTATCACAGCAGGGAGGATAGTTTCGGGCGAAGCAATCTTCTAATTTGGAAGCAGTTACAAGGCGTAGCGGTTTTCAAGCGGGATGGCATTCTCTAGCTTGCAGGGGGTCATCAAAACAACAGTAAAGCGGCAAATCGGTTACTTTCAGAGACGTGTGCTCGACGGTGCAAGATACGCGTTTCTTAACTCTTTTATCTGTTTAACTAATGCTAGTTTTGCAGGTATCGGCGTTATAAGATTGATTTAGGATCGCAGAACGTTCTGAATCATTCTCCGTCCCTATCGTTACTTTGACTTTTGTTTTCGAAATTTGCGTTTCTCCAAACTCAGTCAAAGTGGGGGCTTCTGTAGACACCCATTTGTGTCTCCCCAAAACCAAACCCAGTGATGAGTGCCTTTCACGTCGAATCATAATCGAATGAAACGAAAGTGTGGAAAGGTCTAGTGTTGCGGAAAGTTTTATTTCTTTTCTCTTCTCCCTGTTTTTGAAAACTTTATTTTAAGAAAACAGCCAATCCGGTTTGGTTGGTCCATGATATGGGTCCAATAGTGGTGTAGTTGGATAGGGCTTGCAAAGACCTTTCCAACGATATATTATAAGCCCAATTCCGATGAATATTGAGGAAGTTATGGCCAATTTACTAAACTGGGTCCGGTTTGAGCTTTATGTACGGCCTAATGATCTAGGGGAGGGCCTAATATGATTTATCATTCCTAATGCAATTAGGAATGGTTTTAGTCTTCTAGAACATTCTAGAAGGTCTTATCATTCCTAATTCAATTGGGACTCTTCAGAGTTTTAATCAGATCAAATAGCATTTTCGATTGGAATTATATTATTTTATCTTCCAGTACAGGAAATTTATCAGATTTTCGAAAACGCGTGGAAAATCAGTTTGGCGTCCAACCCCAGGCCTTGGCGCCTGGAACCAGGATTGGCGCCAGGCGCTAGCCATTGGCGCCTGGCGCTAGCCACTGGTGCTGGCGCCAATTAGCCAGGGCTGGCGCCAAGATGGTTTTGCGGTCTTCTGACTCTGTTTTGATAAATTATCTTTTTTGGATGATTTTCTCTATAAATATCGTATCAAAAACTCCGTTTTCATTCACCAAGAATCTTCAATTCTCTTCTTCATTCATTCACAAATCATTCACAAATATTCATCTACAATCGAATTGTCCATCAATTCTTTTCATTCAATTTCTTTCATTCATCTCTTTCATTCATTCTTTTCTTAAAAACTTTGTTTTCACATACAAAATTCCGCATTCATTAGATCTAGAAACACCTAGTCATATTCGAAGTTGCCTTCGCCCTAGACGTGAAAGGTTTTAATTTCTGAGGGTTTGGTCCCAAATCTCTATTTCAATTATTTAATTTAATTGCTTTGATTATTATTTTCCTTGAAGTTACTAACGTGTGTATTTTGTTATTAGAAAGAGGTACGAGGCATCCAAGTAAGTGCTTTAATTGATTTTATTGATATTATGATGTAGATATCATGTCTATATTGTTATTATGATATTCCTAGTATCATGTCTAGGGTATTTTTAATATTAAATATGATTGCTATGATGCCTTTTATTCTCTTCCTAATATTTATTCATGTTAGTATCATGTTAGGGTTAAAGATTTGATTTTTAATGCTTAGTGACATGCTAGGCTTGTTATTAATCTTGTTAGTATCATGCCTAGGATCTTGCTATGCTTTAACATGATTATAATTATAATTTATGATTATCATTATTTTTATGGTGATTGTGATTATTTTATTATTGTTATTAATGATGATGATTATTTATTATGTTGCTTGATATATTTTTTATTGTTATTGCGTGATCACTTTTATTGCATGTTTAAAGGGAACTTTGTACTTGTAACCACGCTTAATAAGATAATTAATAATCTTGTTAGGTTAATTGTGATTATAATTTCAAGTGATCGCCAATAATAGTTTATTTGTGCATTAAATTCAACCAACATAGATTAAACAGGTTTAGGGTTAATCCTATTGATTGTATGTTAATCAGAAAGCGCACATGAATACGAGCAGAATAAAGTAGAGGCCTATTATTAGGGCAGGTTCAATCTCTTTTAGGTTGGATTTGTACCATCATCCCCGAACCCTTATTTGGTTCATGACCTTATGGAGTTGACGATCTCTTGGATCGTTAAGGGGTGTAACCTTCACCTCGTGAACGATTTACAAGTTCCTTAAAAACTTGTTGGCGAATCTTTTGCTCTATCTTCTTCCCTTTTGGACGCCACCGTACTTTAGTGTATGATCACAGTGGGGTTCAAGCTAGTGGGATTTTAAAGGCTTGAAATTATTCCCTACACCCACTTGCTTCCAAGTGCCTTCTTTCCCACCGGAAGATCTTCTAGTGTCCAAGTTCCCTGATCCTCGAGAGCCTTTATTTCTAAGGCCATAGCTTCTCTCTAGCCTTCATGTTGCATTGCTTCTTTGAAAGGTCTCAAAATTTTTGCCTCTGTCACTGCAGCAATATAGTTTCTGTGTTTTTCGGAAAAACGATCATAATTCACAAAATATGTTATAGGATAGGAGTACCTGACGAGGATGATGTCGCGGGTGTAGGTGGACTTTTACTTTTCTGAATGGTGTGTGTGACGCAATCGCGCAGCTTTGTCGAAGGAATTTTTACTCTCTTTCCCCGACCCAACTCTTCTTCACCGGAAACCGCCTCGCCGGAAACCACCCCTGCACCGTCCTTGTCCCCCCTCTATTGCTGCTGTACACCCTCCGACACCTCATACGTACCCCTAGGGGCTGCTGCAGCAGCGTCTTGAGTTGTGGCAGCTTGGGGCTGCTGATCCAGCGAGCTGCCAGCGCCTGCTGATGGTGCTGCCTGGCGAGCGCTCGCTGGATTTCCAGCGCCCCAAGCAGAAGCACCAGCGCGGCTATCTGGTGGACTGCCAGCGCTCGCTGGATTTCCAGCGCCCAGACCAGTAGCTGTTGCCCTGCGTGCTGGCTGCGGACGTTGGGTCTGGCAGCTGCTGGCTGGCTGCGTGTGGCTGCCTTGCTGCACTCGGCTGGCCAGCCACCTCCCTCGCACTCATCTCATCCCCCTTATACGCCAATGCACCATTGTGCCACGCCATAAATTCATCTTCTTCATCATCATAACTAAACTCCAATTCACCAAACATCATCGAAGTCTTCAATTGATCACTATTCTTTGTCAAACTCTCCTTAAATGGAAACACACGCTCATGGAATTTCACATCTCGTGAAACAAAATACTCACGAGATTCCAAATCAAACAGTTGCCACCCTTTTTTCCCAAAGGGGTAACCCAAGAAAACACATTTTCTACTCTGCGACGCAAATTTATCTCCTTTACTTCGTTGATTATGTGCATAACACAAACATCCAAACACTCTTATAAGCTCATATGGGGGAATTTTACCAAATAACATCTCATATGGAGTTTTATTTTGAATCACAGAACTAGGAGTTCTATTAATCAAATAACATGCTGTCAACACACATTCACCCCAAAACTTTATAGGAAGTTTTCCTTGAAAACGCAAAGCCCGAGCCACGTTAAGAATATATTGGTGTTTCCTCTATACTCTCCCATTTTGTTGAGGCGTTCCAACACAAGATGATTCAAAAATAATACCATTTTGAACAAAATAATCTTGAAGGTGATTGAATTCGGTACCATTATCACTTTTAACAACCTTTATATCTCTATTAAATTGTCGTTTAATCAAGGCAATAAAATTGAGAAAGGTAAATTCAACTTCAGTTTTATTTTGAATCAAATAAACCCAAACACCTCTAGAAAAATCATCAACTATTGTCAAAAACAACTTAGCACCACATGACGATGCTACCTTGTACGGACCCCACAAATCAATGTGAACTAAATCAAACAAACCGCTAGCTTTATTCTCACTATCAGGAAAACTATCTCTAGATTGTTTTGCCCGAGGGCATACATCACACACATCATTATTTTTTCTAATAGAGTTACTCACAGATGGAAGTAACTTTAGAACTTTCTCCGACGGATGACCCATTCGTTAATGCCAAAGATCCACCACACAATCCACTGCTAGAACCTTCACATGCGGCACACCTCGGAAAAAGTAAAGTCCATCTTGTCGTTCACCCACGCCAATCCCTTTCCTCGTCAACTGGTCCTGAATAACACAAATTTTGTTAGTGAATTGAATTATACATCGGTTTTCATCACTAAGTTGAGTTACAGAAATTAAATTGCAATTTAAGTGGGGAACAAATAACACATTATCAAGCACCAAACCACCCTCTAGGGTGACCGAACCCAATTGATTCGCATTCACCGTTTGACCATCCGGTAAACCCACCGGACAATTCTGTATGGTCTTGATATTTCTCATGATGGACAAATCATTAGTAACATGATTAGAAGCTCCTGTATCCACAATCCATAATACGCTTGTATTACCTTCCAATCGGGACTTGGTTTTGCTCAAAATATCGATTATTTGTTGTGCTTGCTCCACCGAAACTCCCGCAAGTCCTTGAACAAGATTTGTTTGCGATGAAGAGCTACTACCGGAGTTGGTTGCACCCCCTCCTTGCACCGCATTAGCCCGTGCCGATGTAGGAGCATTAGATGAGGTCCCTTGCTCCCCCACATAACCACGACCTCCTTTACCTCCACGATTGCTAGAGCCACCACGACCACAACCTCTTCCACCTTTTCGATTGTCATCCCAACCCGGCGGAAAGCCAATAATCTGATAACACCCCTTTTTGTCATGACCCACACGATTGCAATGGGTACAAAATGGTCGGTCTCCATGATGTGTCCGTTTTATATAGTATTTTACCCTCGTCCCTTGGTCGTAATTAGTAGTGTTTTTGGCTCTTTAGAGCCATTTTTATTACTAATTGGTGTTTTCCAGTGTTTTCGTAGATTTGGTTGACTTTTGCAGGGATTTATGCTTTTGGAGTATTTTCCCGAGATATTTTGGAGCAATCACAAGCATTGGAGAAACACGACCAGATTTTATAGCCCAGGGCCGGTTAGAGCCATCGAACCGGTGATTAAGGGCTCGGTATAGGTGATATCGAGGCATTTGGACCGAGTATTCAAGACCCAAAGAGGAAACCCAGATTGGCCCGAAGAATTGGAGCTCAATCGAAGTCCAAATATTGGCCCAAATGAGCCGCCCGGCCAAAAAGGCTGGCGCCCGGAGGCGCGCCCGGCCGGGCGGGAGAAGCGCCCGGTGACGCGCCCGGCCGGGCGCGAGATTGCTATTAGAGATAAAAAAGGCGCGCCCGATCGGGCGGTGCCTCGCCCGATCGGGCGCGTGTATATTTAGGAGACGCTTAGCGTCGTTTTAATTTGTTTTAGTTTAGGATTTTTGTACGGAGTATAAATACTCCCCCGTAATACGATTTTAGGACCTCTTCTTCATCTTCTTCTTCTCTTAATTCTTCTCTCTTAGACTTTCTCTCTCTACTTAGTTTTCTCTCTCTTAATCTCTCTCTAAACTTTTGTTCTTAATTCTTTCGTTAATTCCAGATTTATTTCGGTAACGATTTCTCTTCCCTTAATCTTAGTTATTTATTTTATTCCTTTGATCATGATTTATTTATTTGCTTTGTTTAGTTTATATTTAATTATGTGTGAGTAGTCTAATTTCTAGGGTTTATGGGGATCTAATAAATAATATGAAGGGGTAATTTATTGTTGTTGATTATCAATGCTAGATTAATTTCCTATTGATTGGTTTAATGCTCTGTGACTAGATTAGGCCTATCTTTTATGCATGAGTTTGACAATATTGATTCAAGAATCGAGAGATGAGAATTAATGTTTAGGTCTAGTTTCAATAGGCAAGTTAATTTATAAATGGTTAAGTCAAGATTCGAGAGATGAGATTTAATACCGGTAAATTAATTGTGTGATTGTAATACGTAGCGAGAGCCCTTTACAATCTGGTTAATTGATGCATTGATGATTGACTATTATTGATTATTGGTATTGCATGATAATTTCTTATTGGATTGTTTTAATGTTTTGCAATTGCGGCTTGTAAAAGTATAGCAATATTAAATTGATGAATCGAGCAGATGTTAATTTGATATTAAAGGCTATTTTCAATAAGAACTTAGATCTAGTAAATTGCGAGAGCCTGTTAGATCTATGTTGATTAATAAATTGCGAGAGCCTGTTAATCATGTTATTTATGCAATGTCAATGATTGATTACTATGTTTTACCCTGGAGTATTATTTATTGGTGAACCTATGCCCTAGATCCTTTTATATATTATTTTCTCCCTACTCTTATTCTTTGTAGTTTAGTTTCTTATTCAACGTTAAATATTGGTTACCTAAATAGTTTAGATTATAATAATAAATTAGGAGTAAAAAGACTAGTTTCCCAGTGGAGATCGACCCTACTTCCCTATCTACCTTAGTTAGTGATTTAGGTAATTATTTTTTATTAGGGGATACGACTTTACCCTGTCAAAATTTGGCGTCGTTGCCGGGGAAACGGTTTTATTTTTATTTCTGATTGTTTTTGTAGTCTAGATTATTTCTCTTTTGTCTCAGAGAGCGTTAGTTCTCTGAGACAGATCTCATATTTGCTTCTAGTTTTTGTTTATGCCCAGGTGTTCCAGATCAGGTTACATCCCATTCGATCCTGAGATCGAACGTTCCTTCCATAGACAGAAAAACTTCTACAAGCAAATCCTGGCGGATTCTGGTGATAACAACAATAATCACCGCGATCCTCCAACTGATTCTAGCGATTTAGAGGCATCATCAGACACAGAATCAGAGATGGCGGCTCCAAAGAAGCTTAGTGATTATTCACAACCAAAGCTTACGGATTTTCCACATCTCACCCCTACTCCGGCTCTTGATGGAGTTCAATTTGAGATCAAGCCCCAATTTATAACGATGATAGAGAGGAAGCAATTCAGTGGAGCCAAGGGTGAAGACCCGAATCTTCACATTGCCGACTATTGTCAATATTGCAACACCATAAGGCAAGCCGGGGTCACTCAAGACCAAATCAGGGAGATTCTCTTTCCCTTTTCTTTAATTGGAAAAGCTAAATTGTGGTTTAATGGCTTAAATAGAACTACACTTGGTATAACTGACTGGGAAACTCTTGTTTTGAATTTCTATAACAAGTATTATCCTGCAGAGAGAACAACAGTACTATGGAGTGCGATTCAAAACTTCGCCCAAGAAGCCGATGAGTCCTTATATGAGGCTTGGGAGAGGTTCAAGGACTTACAAAGAGAATGCCCCCACCATAATTTAGCACAATGGCAGTTAATCCAAGCCTTTTATAACGGCATTGGAAATTCTTCCAGAATAATTTTAGACTCTGCAGCTAGTGGGAGATTTATGAATCTTAATGTTGATGATGCAGGTCAGGTTATTGAAGATATGGCGATACACAATTCCCAATATGGGAATCCCAGAGGATTTGCTAACAAGGGGAAACATAGTGTCGACTCTGTATCCTTTTTGCAAGCTCAACTGACCTCTATTTGCCAAAAATTAGATAATCCGAGCACTACTAATGTAGCTAATGTTTCTGCAATTAATAATAATTCTAATGAGGTTTTCTGTGAAAATTGTGGTATTGTAGGTCATTGGGAGCAGGATTGCAGGAGTTTCGTGGAGCAAGTTAATGCCTTCCAAGATTATAGGCAGAATAACCCATACTCCAACACTTACAATCCTGGGTATCGGAATCATCCATACCTTTCCTACCGAAGCACTAATGTTCAAAATCCACCACCACAAGAACCACAGGTGCCACAGCAACAGCAGCAGACTTATTATCACCCAAATGCTAGCCAGAAGAATCAACCACAACAACCCCCCTCTTCTTCCGACCCTTCTGTGGGGGAAATTAGAGCAATGTTGGTCAATATGCAAAAGCACATGGAGAGCAGAGATGCGACAATTGATCAAATTATAGCGCATAATAAAATTGTAGATAATCAAATTGCGCAACTCTCCGCTACTCTACAAGCACGCCAACAGGGAGCCCTGCCGGCACAGCCGACTAGGCCTACGGATCAAGCATTTGCAATCACTCTAAGGAGTGGTTCAAACTATGAAGGGCCCTCTATGCCCAGAGTTGATGAACCTATTTTATTAAATAATGCTAATCTTGATTCCATTAAACCAAACAATGTAGTTGCTAGCCCTGCAGGGCTAGAGGATAATACTAACACATCTAATTCTACATTGCAGGGTAAAACTCCAGAGAAGGTGGCTACTCCAGACAAAGATAAGAATGCTCAAAAGCCAATTATCAAACTTCCTTTCCCCAATCGTCAATTGAAGACAAACTTGGATAAGCAGTTTGGTAAGTTTCTGGAGGTGGTAAAAGATTTGAAGGTAATAGTTCCCTTTACTGAATTGATCACACAAATCCCCTCATATGCAAAATTTATGAAGGAAATATTGACGAGAAAAATGTCTATTAGTGAGGTAGAGACAGTAGCTTTCACTGCAGAGTGTAGTGCCGTACTTCAAAATAAGTCTCCACCTAAATTAAAAGATCCGGGTAGTTTTTCTATCCCTTGTCATATTGGTAATCTCTTGATTGATAATGCATTATGTGATTTGGGTGCAAGTGTTAGCGTCATGCCATTATCTGTGTGTTCTAAGTTGAATATGGGTAAATTAAAAGCTACCAATATAACTCTGCAAATGGCCGACTGTTCTTTCAAATACCCCCTAGGTCTTTTAGAGGATGTTCCCATCAGAGTAGGTAAATTTTATATACCTGTGGATTTTGTTGTTCTTGATATGGCTGAGGATATGCAAACCCCAATTATTTTGGGTAGACCATTCCTTAACACCGCAGGAGCAGTCATAGACGTAAGAAGTGGTAAGCTAACACTATCAGTAGGGGACGATAAAGTGGTTTTTAATCTGAATAATGCCCCCAAAAGCTCCATGACTGAGGAGAAATGTTTCAGTGTCAATGTGGTTGTAAATTATTCTAACAAGCCCCAAGCTCTTGAAAAAGATCCCTTGGAGGCGGTATCTTGTGTTGCATCCTTTTCACATGAGATAGAAAGATGGCAAAAGGAAGTCGATGCAATAGAAAGAGCACTCTACAATGTTGGTCTTGGTTTCGAGGATGAACAAGTGGAACCGATCGAGCAAGTTGTGCGAATCGAGCCTACAGTATGTGTTCCGCCAGATCGAGTTGCAAGTGTTGAACGCAATGACAATTTGAAGCAACATTCGATCGAAAAAGGGTTTTTAGTGCGTAGCATTGAAGATCCCCCATTCTAAGTCAAGGAGGATCCACCAGATAAGGCAACTTGGCGTCCCACAGGTTATGTCAGGAAGCCGCATCGCAGCCTAAACATCGCTAGACCGGGTGAGAAACCACCCGATCAAGCGTTAGGCCAAGGGTCCTAGGAATTGTACTTGGTAAGAAGGTCGTGCGGGACCTAGATAAACCAGCGCTTTGCGGGAGGCAACCCGTATTTTTAATGCTTTTTAGACTAGTTTTTCTTTTCGTTTTCTTATGTGAGGAGAGATGAGGGAATTTAATGAGTTTTATGAGTGTTTGTACAGGTTTGAAGGAAAAGAGTTAGACAACTTTTTGAGAACAGAAGGAAATTAGCATTCCCCGATTTAGTCTCGGGCCCGATCGGGCGACCGAGAACAAGGTTCCAAAAACAAAAAATTTCGCCCGACCGGGCGCGAATTTTGACGTTTACGGACTAATTTGTCCGCCCGATCGGGCAAGCCTCGCCCGATCGGGCGCGAGAAGTGAAGAAATTCTTGGCAAAAATTCGCCCGATCGGGCGACTAGCGCCCGACCGGGCGCGAGAGAAAGGTGGAAATTATTGGTCCGATCGCCCGACCGGGCGCGAACATAAAGAACTTCAGATCGCCCGGCCGGGCGAAGTCCGCCAGACCGGGCGCGAGAACCAGGCCCTAATATTGAAGATCGCCCGACCGGGCGAGCCACCGCCCGACCGGGCGCGAGGGAATTCAGTCGTTCCTTTTCTTCTTTCTTTCTTCTTTCTTTCTTCATTTCTTCTTTCCTCCATCACTTTCTCTCTCTAAAACTTAAATTTTCTCTAACTTCTCTCTAAGATTTCTCCTCCATTACCAATCTAAATTCAAAACTCTTTACATATTCGTGATCCTCTCTTCATCCTCTTCACCCTCATACAAAAAATTTCAGTTTTAATTCAGAAAATTTTCGACCCATTTCTTCCACATGGCTACAAAGAGGGCAAGATCCATTTTTGGTAGGAGCTCCAGCTCGAGGGAGGAGTACGACCCAGACTTGCAGCTCCCGTATTGGCCGACGATCCGGATCGTGAGCCGGGAACAGAAAGAACGATTGGAGCATTTGGTCGGTCGTGAGGTAATCCCTTCTCGGTGGTTACACCGCCCTACCCTAGAATCATATGGTTTGTTTGATTATGTTAAACGATTTTTGAACGATATTGGCATGAGAAAATTTGTTGACATGCATTATCCTACATACCGAGAACTCACCTGTGAATTTTTGTCCACTTTTCATGTTGTTAGTAGTTGAAATGGGCCTAATTTATTTTTCAGGTTAAATAATAGAAATATTAGTTTAACTTTTGTTGAATTTTGTAAAATTTTTGAATTAAATTCTGAATTATCTCACCAGTGGCACGCAGATTATAAAATGGGTGATTTATATTTTGCTTTGACTGATTTACCTGCCCCCAACCCCCAGCATGCTAGTACCAAACCCATTCATCACCCTGTCCCGAAAATCTGGCAAAGATTTGCGGGATTGTGTTTTTTGGGTAGGGCCGAGCCTCATAACGCTCAAACCAACGAACTAGCTATAATAGGACACTATGTATACGGGTTCGGGAAATTGAACATAGGCAGGTTTATAGTTCACCACCTGAGTCGGCATGCCACAGCCAGCACCACTTCCAAGTCCCCTATCCGTTTAGGTGTCCTTATCACTCGATTAGCGGTGAAAAAGGCCGGTTTTGTAGTAGACGGACCCCACCAGCTGACTAACTGTGGACCAGATACCTACATGACTGCTAGGTATTTTGAGGATGTGGGGTGGGTTAGACCGGATAGCGAGCAGACACCCTTTTGGTGTATACGGACTGGGAACGAGCAACCTTTGCCCATTTTTCCCCTTCCCAGTCCAGACTTGACCGCCTTTCCCCCAGGGCAACTTTCTTACACCTATGATGCTTTAGTTGCCAACGCTAGGGGGCAGGCACCACCACCACCAGTTCCACCACCCCAGCCTGAGGTGGCTTTCTCTCCACCTCGTATGTCCCATTCAGTCCCTCATGTTGACTTTGACCCAGTTTGGGATTTTCAGAGTATAGGTCAGGCCCTAGGACGTATTGAGCATTCGCAGACTGACCTTAGGAGGATGGTAGGCTCTATTGACCAGAGGTTAGGGTACCTGGAGAGGAACCAGGGTAGAGCTCTCTACCCTATGTACGATGATTATGCTCGTCGGGGCAACATTCCCGATGATGCTATTCACCCTGACTGGTTTCAGCCTCCACCCCAGGGATACGATAGGGATCCCACTGCCCGTGGTATTTACTCTGACTATTCTTCCTTTTTCGGGTACGGGCAGGACATTCCTTTCGGGGGACCGGCGGGGGGGGGGGGGGGGGTTTCACGCTGACTATTTTGGTGGTAGCTCTTCTGGTGCAGGTGGTGCAGGTGGCAGTGGAGGTGCGGGCTTCGGCTCGATGGACGAGGATGATGAGGACTAGCTATGTTGGGCTAGTTTCCGAGCCAATGAGGACATTGTCTAATTCTGGCTTGGGGGAGATTTTGGTTTGGTATTTTTCTTTTTCTCTTTTCTTTTATTTTTGGTGTGTTTTCTTAGGTTAGTTTTATTTCTTTCTTTATATATGAAAAATACAAAAAAAATTTGAAAAATAAAAAATCCAAAATACGTTCCAATGGATTATAAATTATGCTTCCCTGTGCCCCTTACTTGAGAAAATTGTTTTGATTCTTGGTATTTGATGATAGGCATTTGTGGATTAGTTGATCATGATTTGATGTTTGATTGCCTTGAAACCTTAACATGCGTCAATTTTGTCCAAGTACTTGTGAATATAGTGCTTGACTAGTTGATTTGGTTAGGAAATGTGTGATAGTTCCATAATTCCTGGTATGTCAATGAATTTGAGTATTGGTCTACAACTATTAGTAATATTTATATGATTCATTATTATGCACATTGTGGAGGACGAAGGCATTTGTTCTTTTAGGTAGCCTCCAGATATTGTAGATACATTTGTTCCCTTCTTGCTACCCATGTTGTTGCCTTGACTTTTTGTTGTTTATTAGCCATATTACAAGCCTATTTTGCCCCATTGGTTACTAGTCCCAAGCTTGGCTTGGGGGAGCTATTAGTGAGTGAGGTGAGGGAGTTTGTAGTGTGCTTACTATTTGCACAATTTGGGGGGGTTTTTGAGAAGTTGTTTTGTTGATTATTCATGTTTATTTTTGATGAGTTTGAGAGTTATATTTTCTTAGAAAAAAAATAAAGCATGATATAAAAAAAATAGAAGTTCAAAGAAAAAAAAATGTAAAAAAATAAGTGAACTTCGAAAGAAAAAAATGTTCAAATGTTCTAGTTGGAGGGTGATCAAAAGAAAAATAATTTTGAGCCTCAATGAAAAATTCAAGTTTGGAAAATAAAGTTTGTTTATTCACTCTACTTCTTCATTATTATATTTTATGAGTGAAATTGTAAGTGTTGGGATTGTTTACTATGATTGGAGTTTATTTGGTTGATGTTAGAGTTGGTTATGTAGGAGATGTTGATCATTAGTTATTTTTTATCATATTTATTAGGATATGGCTCCTTTAAGCATAGCTTTTCTCTCACTTATTCCCAAATTTATCCTACCCTTTACCCTAGCCTTACATTACAAGCTTTAAAGAGCTTCTGACCTTTGTGCATAGAATTGTATGAATGTGAAAGTGTTGTTTATCAATGCAAGTTATGATTTGGCATATTTCGAGTCGACTAGTAGGATTGAGCGTTCATTGTTTTTATACACACGAGAGTGTGAGTTGGGAGGGCATTGTTCACATTAAAGGGGTGGTTGGAGAGCGATCGAGTACATCTTTTACTCGCCACATAAATGAGAGTTGAGTGTGTGAGCACTAGTCTTGAATTCTATATGCTCTTGTGGTTTGCTCTGTTTGACAATTGTTAGGGAAGAAAGGTAATTGGATGGATTTGATTGGTTGACTCTGAAGCGTGTTTATTTGTTTTACCCTGGATCGTTTGTGCTTGATTTTTACTTATTGGGGTGAAGCATATTTATTGATTCATTGATGAGATCTTTGCTTAGGGACAAGCAAAGGTTTGGCTTGGGGGAGTTTGATGTGTCCGTTTTATATAGTATTTTACCCCCGTCCCTTGGTCGTAATTAGTAGTGTTTTTGGCTCTTTAGAGCCACTTTTATTACTAATTGGTGTTTTCCAGTGTTTTCGTAGATTTGGTTGATTTTTGCAGGGATTTATGCTTTTGGAGTATTTTTCCGAGATATTTTGGAGCAATCACGAGCATTGGAGAAACACGACCAGATTTTATAGCCCAGGGTCGGTTAGAGCCATCGAACCGGTGATTAAGGGCTCGGTATAGGTGATATCGGGGCATTTGGACCGAGTATTCAAGACCCAAAGAGGAAACCCAGATTGGCCCGAAGAATTGGAGCTCAATCGAAGTCCAAAATATTGGCCCAAATGAGCCGCCCGGCCAAAAAGGCTGGCGCCCGGAGGCGCGCCCGGCCGGGCGGGAGAAGCGCCCGGTGATGCGCCCGGCCGGGCGCGAGATTGCTATTAGAGATAAAAAAGGCGCGCCTGATCGGGCGGGTGTATATTTAGGAGACGCTTAGCGTCGTTTTAATTTGTTTTAGTTTAGGATTTTTGTACGGAGTATAAATACTCCCCCGTAATACGATTTTAGGACCTCTTCTTCATCTTCTTCTTCTCTTAATTCTTCTCTCTTAGACTTTCTCTCTCTACTTAGTTTTCTCTCTCTTAATCTCTCTCTAAACTTTTGTTCTTAATTCTTTCGTTAATTCCAGATTTATTTCGGTAACGATTTCTCTTCCCTTAATCTTAGTTATTTATTTTATTCCTTTGATCATGATTTATTTATTTGCTTTGTTTAGTTTATATTTAATTATGTGTGAGTAGTCTAATTTCAAGGGTTTATGGGGATCTAATAAATAATATGAAGGGGTAATTTATTGTTGTTGATTATCAATGCTAGATTAATTTCCTATTGATTGGTTTAATGCTCTGTGACTAGATTAGGCCTATCTTTTATGCATGAGTTTGACAATATTGATTCAAGAATCGAGAGATGAGAATTAATGTTTAGGTCTAGTTTCAATAGGCAAGTTAATTTATAAATGGTTAAGTCAAGATTCGAGAGATGAGATTTAATACCGGTAAATTAATTGTGTGATTGTAATACGTAGCGAGAGCCCTTTACAATCTGGTTAATTGATGCATTGATGATTGACTATTATTGATTATTGGTATTGCATGATAATTTCTTATTGGATTGTTTTAATGTTTTGCAATTGCGGCTTGTAAAAGTATAGCAATATTAAATTGATGAATCGAGCAGATGTTAATTTGATATTAAAGGCTATTTTCAATAAGAACTTAGATCTAGTAAATTGCGAGAGCCTGTTAGATCTATGTTGATTAATAAATTGCGAGAGCCTGTTAATCATGTTATTTATGCAATGTCAATGATTGATTACTATGTTTTACCCTGGAGTATTATTTATTGGTGAACCTATGCCCTAGATCCTTTTATATATTATTTTCTCCCTACTCTTATTCTTTGTAGTTTAGTTTCTTATTCAACGTTAAATATTGGTTACCTAAATAGTTTAGATTATAATAATAAATTAGGAGTAAAAAGACTAGTTTCCCAGTGGAGATCGACCCTACTTCCCTATCTACCTTAGTTAGTGATTTAGGTAAGTATTTTTTATTAGGGGATACGACTTTACCCTGTCACTCCATCTCCCAAATCACTCCTAGCACGGGAATCAACCTTGAATGCCATCACATTCTCCTTCGGCTTATTGTCACGACCCCGTAATCTTTCGGTATTAATTATCGTTTGATATGCACTATCCACCATGGGAAGAGGAGAGTGTGCAAGTAATTGTGCTCGAATTGACTCATATGGATCATCTAAGCCAATAAAAAAAATAATGCAAGTAGTCCTCTTCACGAATATCTCCTACTTGCTTCGCAATATTGCATGTGCAACCACCACAAGAACATTTAGGAACACGGCAAAATTTGGACCAATTCCTTCCATATTTTAGATAATCTTCCAAAATAATCCGTCACCGTCTCGGAAGCCGCATGTTTACAAACTCCCAAATCTTGCTTGAGTTGGCACACACGAATCCCATTGACGACGCAATATCTTTGTTGCAAATGCCTCCATAAGTCACGCACAATATCATAGTCATCAATCGTCGATCGTAAACCATCATCCAAAGTATTATTTATCCATGACACTAGCATTGAATTCATGGCTATCCAATGCTTATATTTAGGAGAATCAGCAGCCGGTTCTTGAATGGAACCATCTACAAAGCCAAATTTCCACTTCGCAATTAACGATCGGCGCACAACCTTGGACCAATCATCATAATTCGATCCTGTCAATTTGATCGGTGTGATTACGATACCCGGATGATCACTAGAGCCAAGATGATACTCAAGATCATTCGGTGGTGGTGGCGGTGGTGTTTCATCATCACCCTTCGCCATCTCTCTGCCTCACTGTATTTTGCGGAAAAAAATTAATTTCGGAACTTAAGCTCTGATACCATGTCAAACTCAATAAAACGGCTCAGCTTTCTCATTCACATGTAAAGAGTATATATAGGTACAAGAGATATTCCTAACCCTAACTAGAATATGAATAAGATAAATATGAACATAATTAGGAAACTAAATATATTATACAATCTTTCCTAATTATTATCTCAACATATTACAATGCCGGAACCTCCATTGAATGACTCGTACTAAAGGTCATGAGAGTATAATATAACTTGTTCATTTCTCAACCAAAATACATGCATTTGTCGTCAAAATGCTCACAATTCAACATACGATCATATGGGACAAACAATTTCAACAATTATACATCACATAAGAGAGCCCAATTTGATTTTTTGGGCATTTTTCGAAAAATTCGAGAATTAAATTTTCTCTCTCTTCCGCCATGAATGACCTGGCTTCTCTCCTTCACCATTGATGTCGTCGTCGTCATCGTCATCGTCATCGTCGCTTACAGGGAGAAAAGGAGATTCACCATTGTTGTCATCATCGTCATCGTCATCTCCTCTAGTCCTCCGCCTCAGAGATATTTGGTCAGGCTTGACTGACCTAATAGTTTGTGTTGCACTTATAATTTTGGAATTCACATTTTTATAGTCAAAATGTATTCATACTCGCAAATTTATCATTTCCCCCAAGAGTGACATGGGTTCGATCCTCACCCCGCCCCTCCTATGATAGGAGGGGCACCCCTGTATATATATGTATAAAATCAATTATGATAATGTGTTTTAGGCTTTTAGCTCAGGCAAACTACTACGAAGTAGAATAGAGAAAAGAGAGATTACGTTCAAGGGTAGCTTTGTGAATTATGATGCATGTCAAAGTGTGAAATGTGCACCCCACTAGAAAGGTAATTGCCAATTTTCCATGCTGTTGTAATGTTTTGGATCTTGTCATCTTGTGTGTTTAATTGAAAATTACTTGTGCAATTAGAAAATGGAACCCACTCCTTTATCCTAAGCTATTTTTAGAAATTGACTCCTATAGTCCTATATATAGCAGAATTAGTAAGACAAACAATGAGAGTTAAAATATGTTTATAAATAGTAAAATTTTCTTTTACTTTTTATTATTTTGATAAGTTAGGGTATAGTCTTGAGAGAAGATTATCCTAACTTTTTGTTTTACTTTTTACGTTTTTTTTAAAAAAAAAAAAAACAAAACAATGACAGTTAAATGTATATTTGACCATATAAATCACGTGATTATTAATCATTAAAGGTATAATAGGTTTAATAAATTTTGACTACATTTTTTTTTTAACTTTAAATTTCAATATTATTGTAATCTGTGTATAAATAAAATTATAAACATGTTCAATCTTGTTTGATCCATTTCATTACTCCGTATTAATTTATCATGTCTAAAAAGTTCTTTTAATTATATATAAAATTACTAAATATGGTCAAAGGGTTTGTAAATTGTAACAATTAAATTGAGACATGTGGAGTACAATTTAACCAACTTTCATTTAAATTACACCTGATCCTAACAAATTAAAGATCTAATCCTAAATTAATTAATTGTATATCTCTACCTTGTACTATAAAAAAAAATACAAACTTACTCTTTGAATAGTGCGTGTGATGTCAATTGTACCCTTCAAAATGTGTATTTATATATATACCCTTATTAATATCTACAAGTTTTTTTTAATGAATAGTGTTTGGACAGATTATACCAAACTGTTTAGTTATTTATTTGCCCTCATTATTGATAATATACTTTTTTTAAACTATTCATTTTTAACTTAAAAATAGTCTATGGAAATATATATATATATATATATATATATATATATATATATATATATATATATATATATATATATATATATATATATATATATATACAAATTTGGCTAGCTATAAGCTAAGCGCGCATATCACACGCGTTAGCTGTACTAGTAATCTTAAATGTGGTTTGATCAACAAATTTTAATTTATTTAATTTCAAACAAGTTTTAAAAAATTAGCATCATATTTTATCTATGAATATTAAGGTGCTTAATCAAGTACATGCCAATGATTGGTAATGGTATAAAATAAAAGAATATCAAATAAAATAAGCAACATGTTTATCTTTACACTATTTGTCAATTATCTCTAAAGTTTTGAGGGGAAAGAAAAGGTAACAAATGGGATGCACTAGTGTAAAGATAAATTTAGTTGGTGAAGAGAATCAAGAGATGAAGTGTCACCCTAAACCAACTGGATCTATGAGACAATCACCTATAATTTGTTTATTTATTTATTTATCATCGACTATTTATTTTGAATTTTCAATAGTTTGCCTGTTTTTTTCTTTTAGGTTATTATTGGATGAAGAGACATACGATGTAAGAATTTAACAAGATAATTTCAGTGAAAGGAGCATACTCAAAACGCGTATAGTAGTGATTGTTTGCTAACTTGGACTCTTTGAGTAGAGGTGGTGGTAGTAGAAGTTGACTTGTTTCCAACTTTAATTAGGTTGGTTTTCTTCATTTGAGATAAGGTATTCTTAATTATTATTATTATTATTATTATTATTATTATTATTATTATTATTATTATGGTATGTTTTGCCCTATTTTGACCTGGTTAAGAAGAAAAATATATACTTTGTATTATTGTTATTGAATAAATTACGCAAGTTTGATGAAGTTGGAAGACAAATTACCTTATGTGTTGGAAAAATACTTGTTGATTCCAAGAATAATAATAGATAAATCAAGAACTTCCTTGGAACAAATTCGATCTCCATATATACTCGAATCAAATACATACCTGTCCTCCTTCGTTTGTGCAGTGGTTTGGTATCCACTGCCTTAAAAGCGAAATACGCCACCAACGATACAAGTTTTCTGGTGATGCACGCCCCCCAAGTTTTACACAACGACCTACGCAATCCATGTACCCAAACTTGAAAATTGGAATTGTTCAAGAACTGTCCAGATCACAAATGATAGGTTTGTGTATAATGTGTTTAGATTTTCTCAAAAATTGTTTTATTAAAGAAGCTCTTGTTTGTATTTTTAAAGTTCCAATAGAGGAAAACCAATAAAAGTTTATGATGTGCCCAACTAGCTAGGCCCAACTGATAGCCACTCCAAACAATATTTGACATGCACGGTCATGTAAAAGAGGGTACACAATCGTGTAAAATCGTAAATAGGTTCGTCTGCAAAACCACACAACCGTGTAGAGTAAGATACACGACCGTGTAGCAGATAGTTGTACAATAAAGAGTTTTTGACCAAGGAGTTACTCTCACCTGTAAGGTCGGACAAACCAACCCGATTCAATATGAGACAAAATCTTTCTAGTTGCAATACTAACTCCAACATTATGAAGTTATGAGTTATGACTTTGAGGTATCATGAGCTAAAACCCCACCAACCATATTTGTTTGGGAGTAGGGGATTTGAGGATTTCAAACATATGACTCTTATCATTTACAATTAATTTACATTTTATCACATACTTCTATCGTTTTATGTGTAATTTTTTTATCGTTAAATATATTTAATTTCAATTAAAAATATCAAGAAAATTACATATTATAAATTACACCATATTACGAACGAATTGAACGTAATAAGACCTAATTAGATTTGGTCAAATTCGACCAGATTAGGTCAAATTAACTAGCACTGATATCAAAGTGGAAAATAACTACAAGAATTAAGCAATAATGAGACTATTTGAGTGCTAGTTGATTTCACCTAAATACTCAAAACTATATAAATACAAGTTTTGAGTATATAAAAGAATTTGACTAGATCCCACATGAATATGTTTTCTTAATAGATAAATCACAAATGATGGTCGAAGAAAATTAATAGCAACTCCAATGGCAAGTTAATTGTCAAATTAGCTTATCATACTACATAAGCTTTTAAGCTAATTGTCATTTTAACTCCAATTGCTAGCTAATAGCTTAATATATAAATGCACAACACCTCCTAAATTTACGTTGATAAATTTCATTTAATATATTCTAACTTGTTTTATTTTAGTCAAACTAATTGCATTTTCTAGCTCCAATGGTTAAGCTACTAGGCAGAGATTATTTAATTATTGCAAGCAAATCCCTAACTACAACCATTAGAGTTGTTCTAAGTAAATAGTGCAAAAGTAGTTATGATGCAATAAAAGAAAAATAGAGGAATTTATTTTTTTTCAACATATTTCATCTAAATATTAAATCAAAATCCAGTACTTTAAAAAAAAAAAAAAAAAAAAAATTTCCTCTCCCATCCCTTGTTTTTTAGTACAGAGTAACATATTATTTGATTTATCTCTATTATCTTTTTTCGTAATTTTTTAGTACTCCATTTACTCCACTTACATAATTTTATATCAAAATCAATTAAAGGTAGGTCTAATCACTTAACTTTTACTTATCCAAGGTTACATAAAACGTATCAGACCTTATTAAAACTTACTTGGTTGTAACTTGGAACTTAGATGACCTTAATCAAAACTTAACTTTTCCGAACTAAACTTGTCCAACTTATTAGAATTGAAATAAGTGATAATAAGATGAACAAACACATGGCCTAAGTTGTTTAAATTTGTGTTGATTAAAGTGTAATTCCTTTTTTTTTTCCCCAATAAGTTCACCATTAGTGTTTTTGCCTTTTTGCACTATTCAAGCCCTGTTCTTTTGAGCTTTGGGGCAGAGCAAAGCAGAGCAGAGCAGGACAAAGCAGAGCAGAGCAAGGACAGATTTCAGCAGAGTAGGACAGAGCAGAGTAGCTCTAAAAAACAAGGCATCATTTAGCCAATTTTGACTTATGTTTGTAATATATTCAAGTACTTCTTGAAAAAACATACTCCGTATTAGACCATCTCCAACGGTGAAAACTCAACTTTAAGTATTAAAATACAAAATGAGTTGTTTTTCATACCCAATAGTGATACCCAGTCGGTTTGTCCACTTCTCAAATTGAGTATCTAAACTTATGGCCTGTTCAGATTGATTGAGCTGAACTACATTAAACTTATTGGAACTGAACTGAACTAAACTTATTGAATCTAAACTGAATATTTTATGAGAGAATAAAAACTAAAAACTAAATTGAAAATAAGCCGAAAAGAATAGTCGCTTTAGTAATTTATTGATATCATAAATACTCTTTTTCTCCTAATTTTTTTTAATGAGTCTCACCATAGAAGACGGTCTAGTGTTCATGTGGATACAACTTAGAATCGATAGTGATTAAAAAATAGAGATAAGAGAGATGGGGCCCATAAAGACAATGGGGTCCAGTAAGTACCCCACCACCCATGTGCCCTCCTTCCTGTCTCCACCAGCTCCTGCTTCCTACTCTCTCTCTCTCTCTATCTCTATCTCTCTCTCAATCATTTCTTTCTCTCTCTTCATAACCCCAATATTCCTCCAATTCTTCCTCCCCCACTTCACTCCTCTCCCCTTCGTCGGCGGGCTCCCCCTCCTCCTTTCTCCCCTATTTCTTATTATTTCCCTCTTTTTGGGCCCCCTTTTCTTATTTTTTTTTTTATTTTTTTCATTATATTTTCAAATTTCACACTCCTTCATCTTTCCCCCATGTCGGCGACAGACGGAGCAACCAACGGCGGCGTTGGCGGCGCTTTAATCGAACACCCTCACTCTCTCTCCTCCCAACACCAACAACAACACCAGCAACCCCAGCAACAACAACAACAACAACGGCAGAATAATTCGACAACAACCGCCACAACAGCGCTAGCAGTTAAGAAAGCGCCTGCCAAAGATAGGCACAGTAAAGTTGACGGCAGAGGTAGAAGGATAAGGATGCCTATTATTTGCGCCGCACGTGTGTTCCAGCTCACACGTGAGTTGGGTCACAAGTCCGACGGTCAAACCATCGAGTGGCTTCTCCGACAAGCGGAGCCGTCGATAATTGCTGCAACCGGTACAGGCACAACACCCGCCTCGTTCTCGACTTCTTCTCCTCACTCTTTGGCTTCGCACCATCATCTTCGCACTGCGGGGCTTTCCGCTTCTGTGGACAATAAAACGTCGCCGTCTCCGTCTCCGACACCGTTTTTACTAGGGAAGCGCCTCAGGACTACCGCCGAGGAAAACGAGGCTCAAAACGGCGTCGTTGATAAGGAAGATGTTGTTACAACGGCTTCACTTGGGCCGACTGCTGGGTATTGGGCTATTCCGGCCCGGCCCGATTTCTGGAGCTTTGCTGCTGGGCCTGAGATGGTTGTGGGCCCGGGTGGTTCTCTTGGGCAACAAGCGGCGGCTGCGATGGCGGGGAGATTTCTTACTCATACGCAGCAGCACCAGCACCAGCAGCAGCATGTTACGCTTGGAGAAGCTTCTAGAGTTGGGAATTACTTGCCGATTGCTCAGGGACATCATCTTAATCTTCTCGCTTCGTTGTCGGGAGCTCCGGCTTCTGGTGCTGGTGGGTCTTCCGGTGGTCGGAGAGATGATGATCCTCGTTAATTTGTGGATGAATTGGGAGATTGTATTGTAAGTAAACCAAAAAAAAAATTGTGCATTTGCTGTTTAATTTTGTGTGTTGAGAAGAGCAGGGAATTTTTAGTGAATTTTGTTTAAAATTAGGGTTTATGTTTATTATCGAGTGTGAGTGTGTGTTTTCTTTCTCGAAGGGGAGGAAAGAAGAACAAATTAGGAAGTTTGCTGTTTGATTGATTAAATTCAATTTTAGGGTTTTGATTTTTAGGGTTTAGGAATCTCTTTCCCTTTTTTAGGGTTCCTTGTTTTTTTGCTCTGCTGCTGCTGTTCTGTTCAAATTGGAAGGGGGAGGAGAGAGATTGAGGATGAAGAAAGACTGGGTGGTGAATTGAAATTCAATGTAATTTGTCAGCAGAGTTTTTGAATTTGTTCAAATGAAAAACTAAAAATTAATGGGAAAAACCTATGGGAAGGTTTTTTTCCTGTGAATGTCAAGTTGCAATCTATTTGTAATTCTATCTTCCTTGATCAATTGCATAAATCCTTAGCAACCCTTTTCGTTTCGCCTCAGTTCAGTTGAATTTATGGTGTGGAACTCGTTGTGCTTATCGCCATTGGTGTGGCAAATGCCCGAGTTTCTCAGCTGTAGTAGCTCTAGCAGCATGTTTGAGGACTGTTGTGTGGTTAATATGTAAATTTTCTTCTGTTTTTGAGCTACTTAGTGAAGTATTAGAGATTGATTAGATGATAGCCTTGTGCTCTGCTGTTGTGCATGCATGCATTGAGTTGTGGTGGACTTATGCTGTGGATGTTCTTCGCTCTCAATCTGCGTCGCCGTGGTACTAGGCTGCTGAATTTACCTAGTTCAGTGATTAATCTGTTATGTTCTTGTTAGCCTATTTCATTTTGTGCAATCAAATTAGCTTGTAGCTAGATTATGTATGTATCTCTTGTATGTAATTGTCTGTAAATTGTAACTTGATTGCTTAGCTTTAATTTATTTTGGTGTGAAAGTAATAAAGGAGCCATCTTTTGCTGTTCCACAAGCAATGTTTCTTATTTCTACTGTTTTTTTTGTTGTTACACAACACGAACTTCATATGTTACTTAAGAGAAACCCGAACTCCTACAAAGCATGAACACAAATCAACCCGAGCTGTTATTATTTCATTTTCTTACATAGTCTTTCACATATTTGGTGAACAAGTTGAAATTGGCACGAAATCAATCACAAACCCGACCTATCTCTTTGTTTTGCCAGCTTTTACTTTTATGCCAGTTTGTATCATCATCGGTGTTATGAGCTGTTGGGGAAAATGATTGTCATTCTTAGCTCTGGTTTGAGGTAACTCTGTTCCCCCAGTTCTAGTAAAGCTTTAAAGAAAGTTGTGGTTGTTTTCTTGGAAGTTTGTTTCAGTTTAATTCAGCGATTGTTATCGCGTTCTCATTTAGGCAGATTCTATATTGATGGAGAGGACAGAATTGTTGGTAAGATATTACGATTTCCTCTTTTAGGTGGAGTGATGATAAATTGATGATAAGGAACGCTTGGATGCTGTAGTTTCAACTTGATAGTGTGTTGATTGAGTCAACACATATTAGCTGTCAGGTTCAGGAATTGAATGACCTTGTTCCTGGTGGGGTTTTTTGTGGTTGCTGTGATTCTGAAAATGACACCCCTTTTCTTGCTTCCTTTGAGTTTTCATTACCTTCACTGTACGGGGTAACCGACTTTTAAACCCGAATGTAGCGTCGTTCCAACTCTCCGAGGGCCCTGTCCATGGTGCTGTTAATCTGTAATACCTTAAATAGGCTAAACAATGATATATAACCATTTCTGTTTAAGACAATGTCACTGCAATTTACATTGTCAGATGACTTCTACCTCAATATTCGTCGATGACCACCCTCTGGTGGGATCGACGCTTAAAATGGCCAACTTTGATGGATGGCAACATACTCAACACATAAACACACACCCAATATTTTGTTTTAATGATTTTAGAGTTAGTAGGAATAGTAATGAAGTTGCATGGAAACTTCTTCATCTATCAACTTTTGACGACAGTAATATTGTAGCTTTATTTAGGAAATGTTCATATTATGATGTGACCAAATCCCTAATGAACCCAATAAGTGGCTACTAATTATATGCCAGATTTGCACTAGGTGTGTTTATATGATTATATTAATCATGTCATTAGAACCTTTTGTGTCCTGTCAATTTGTCTGTTTCAATTAATGTTATCTTGCAGTTTTAAGAGATTAGTGCTGTACTTGAGCCTAATTATACTAGTATACTATTACCAACATTCCACTGTAATTGATATATGCCAGTTTTTAAAACCATATAGCAGCAACATCTACTAAAGTGATCGTTTGGTTGGCATGAAAAGCAAAGTTAACACATTTTTCCGTTCAAAATGTACAAGTGCTTGATTGAGAGACATCTGCACTATGATTCAATCAAGGCCAAAACTGAGGGAAGTTATTTACCTAATCCCCGACCCTCTACATTTACCATCGAACAAACTAATTTTCACAAAGCGGAACTCAGCTCGTTACAAGAAATTCTTAGAAAACGCAACTTCTTAAATTTAATCAAAGGATCACTTACTAAAAGGATCGACGGTAGGGTATCTATCAATGGGTGTAAGTGTATAGTCAGTGAATGAATGGTATGTTTGATTCAAAAACACGAGGCATGCCAAGAATGAGCAGGCAGAAAGTAAGTTGAAGACTAAACTCTGCAATGTAAGTGGCAAAATTTAGTGGTGAAAACTGAAAAAGAGAAGGATGGGAGAAGAGAAAAGACATACATGCAAAGATACAGTACAAGTACTCCATACTCTGCCTTTTTTTTTTTTACTTAGTTTATTTATTCTGGGCTCCTCATAATCAATGCCAATGATTTTTCACCAGCTCATATTACTTAAGTTGTTGGTTCCCCTTTTTCCTACTTTTGGATCGATTTTGTATTCATTTCTTTTCCCACTCTTTAAAGTTTATACTAAACTTGGAAACAGAATATGAGAAGAATAAATTTGACTAGTTTTTTGTGCTTTTAAGCAAGAAAAAAAAGAGTTCTATTCAAACGAAAAAAAGGAAATTTTTATTAGAAAATAATGTGCATGGTTTTTAAACATAGGATTTTGAATAATAAATAAATTCTGAGCTTCTTAACATGTTAATTTTGATAATTGATTTGATGATTCTACCATACATAATTTTTTTTTTAAAAAAAATACCATATAGCACATATAAAGAATATGATTACAAGTTTTGATAAGCCTAGCTGTGTATAAAATTAAATTATACTCTTAGTGTTTTCTTTTGGAAAGTAAGATGGTAAAATTTGTTAAAAGTAATTAGAATAAAGTAAAATTAAGTACGTCAAATAAAAGCACCTCAAAACGAAAATAAAATACATCAATAAGAAAACGTGAGGGGTTATATGAAGTAGGTGTCATTATGACGTTGCTTGACAATCGTTGGTTGAATGGTGATTGTTCTTTTTATTAGTTAAATGTACCCATTAACCTCAACCGACTCGATTGTCTATCTCTAATAATTTTATGAGTAACACTCAATAGTAATGAATAATATACTCAAATATGAAACCAAATTAGAGTTTGATTGGATAAATGGAGCTTAGCAATAGAAGAATTAAACTCTATGGCACGAAAGCACACTCACAATCACAATGAGTGGGGCAGTAGTAAAGAGCAGAAAAACGTCAGTTCTCTATCTATCCCAATACAAGTTGGCAGTTGGCAAGCACTTTACTGTGTACATTTAGTGAGTACTTGTAACTAACATGTGTTGTGTACTGGATCTTATGTCTTCATGTTTGTCCTGCTTTTCACATCTTTCTTGGCTGCTATCATGCATCACAGCCACACACACCCATCACTAACGCGTACCATCAGGATTCAGGAGACGTTGGTTCGTGGCTAAATTGACTAAATTGATTTGTATCCGATAATTTAGCTCAAAATAAGGGTCTGTTCTGTTTAGCTTAATTTGAAGTCAGTTCATTTCCTAATTTTCTTATATCATAAACAGTTCAATTCAGTTCAACCTCAATCAATTCTTTTTAGTTAAGTTGCTCGAAAGAGGCCCTAACTCAAACCCAAATGAGCAGTTATCTTAAGAGTTACACGATCCGAGCCCGAGAATTAAAGTGACTTAAATTGTTCATTAGTAATGGACCCATACAACATAGATAACATAAAACTCTAAATGACTCATCCATCGAATACAACTAGAGTACAAGAACCACAACACCAAACATCTTCGGGGTTTTTACTAATTTTGTTTCATATAATTTGCAGCTAAGGGTATTAATTGTGAGATATAAAATACCTTTGTTATAAATAATACGAAACGAGGTAGTATATATGAAAAGTGGAGTATGGGCTTGGGTTTATTTAGTCATGGTATATGGATTGATTCTTTGACTTTTCAAAGTTATATGAAATTGTAATATCCAAATCCAAAGGCTGATAAAATCCAGATATATATGGGCCTAACCCAATCAATTAGCATCTTTTTCATTCTAAAAAGAGATGTGGAGTCTAAAGTTTCAAAGACGAGGGAAATTGTGTGCGCGTGTGTTTGGGAGCGGGAATTAAATGACAGTGCCACAACAAAGTTTATTAAGAATAACTAGTTTTGTGCCCGTGCGATACCCGGGTTGTTTATTGAATTTAAAGATAATTTTTTAATCTATATTTCAAATTTTAAAATATACCATTGATACAAAATTAGTTTATTGATGTGCTTTTGTAACGATTTGCTATCTAGTAGGCATGTAATGACTAATACTAATATTGGTGGTAATGTTCGATTTAATACATTAAAAAAGTAAACAAATAATAATTTAAATGTTTAAAACCCGTTAGGTTGACCCGAAACCAAAACTTTGGGCAAGGGTTGAACATTTCTTGACTCGTAACCTAAAGTAACCCAACTCGAGATGACTCATGACTTAACCCTAATTGACATGTCTATGTAGTAATAAAATTCTATTAGTTGTAAATTATATTATTTTAACTGATTAATATATATTATAAATACATGTTTTACACTTTAAACTAATTCTTTCGCTCCAAAAAAAATTATGACATAAAAAATTAAATTTATATGATAGTTTTTGAGAATTATAATTTAATAATTTTTTTGAATAAAATTATAAATCATTTTGTATATCTGAAATATTGGTCTTTTATCGAAAATAAAATTCTAAACTTAAAATTTTATCCTAAAATTCTTTTTTTTTTTTTTTTTTTTTTTTTTTTTTTAATTTTTATTAATCTTATGAAATCTATTTAAATCGCTACAATGTAGCGCAACACTTGGCGAAAAGTTGGAACGCCAAGTGTCGCAACAACGTCGTGACCTGGCTAAAAGTTTAGCTTTATATATTAGTTATATGATTTTCTTTTTGGGGGTGCAATCCGAAGTTCCATTGAAGAAGCTTCTGAGGTAAGATGTTGGTTTCTTTTTTAATCATCGAATTTCTATTTCACAATCTAGGGCTTTTCGTTAATTTAATTCTCAGTATACTCAATTTATAGTTCGATTATAATTTAGGGTGCAAACTAGTTTATAATTAAATTAGAGGAAATACAAGTGAATACCTGATATCAACTTGGATTGTTGATATTAGGGGCAATACAGTCTTTTAGGAAGTTAAATGAAGGGCACGATGGTCCATGCGAATAAACCAAGTAATTTCCCGTTCTATTAGCCCCGTTCTAAAAGTGTTGACGGGTAACAATGTATTTGACGGAGAGAACAGTGTTAACCCACTTAATTCCACCTTCCCACTCGCCATCCACCACCTTCAACCATAAGACTAAGTGTAGGATCCTAATCGGAACAAAGGAAATCGCATTTTCTAGATCCGTCTATTTTTTCAAAGGAAATCCCAAATTCAGCGAGTCGCGGATCCACCTTTTCCCAGAATCGGAGTGAGGTTCATATTCAGATCAAACCTACCACAACAAATTCAGCTCAACTTTTTCTATTGGGTTTTATGTTTCTTGGAAAATTGGTAGTGTTTTGGGTGTTTTTGTCCCTCGGGAGAGTTACGACACGAAGAGTGATCCGGGGTGAGCTGTACCTGCAAAACAAACGGAGACACCAATTGGGTGGTGCTCCGCCTCCGACGCACAAGTTAGAAACTTGAAGGGAGAAAAAGGTGCGGAAATTTAGGTAGGGATCTGCTCGGATTCCAAGCTCAGGATGTCTCTATCAAAGAGTAAATGTGTAATAAAATGGTCAAAAAACCTCCCCCCAAAAAGAGGGTAATCTCCCTATTTATAGGGTCGTTGGGATTTGTGCCCCTGATTAGGTCACTGTACCCTAATCAGTGGTGGGTTGCGCCGCTTTGCGGCTTTCTCGGGATTTGGGCCTGAAGGCCGCCTTTTTTCCCTTATTTTCTGGAGCGACATGTGTCGAGCAGAGATTGGTCCACTTTGGGCCATCCTGAGGCTGACACGTGTCGTCCTCTGATTGGACCACGTGGCGGGGTAAAATTACCCTAAACATTTGCCCCTCACAGATGTGACGTGGCACGCCACGTGGCATCTGTGACATGTGTCACGCTCCGATTGTTGGTAATTTTACCATTAAAGAGTAACCGTTCACCTTCCGGGTAAATTACGGAAATGCCCCCGTTTTAACCCTCTATATATAGCCGTTTACCCTCATAATTTTGGGTACGTTTACAAAAAATTTTCTAGAGAGAACTTTGAGAGAGCAGACGTCACCCGTTTGAGTCAGGCGCAAGCAAGAAAGCTCGTCTTCCAGAGACCCAGCCGGACCCGCCTAGTTTCAGATATCTCTTCAAAAGGTACCGTCTCTGCCTCTTTCAGCTATTTTTCTTTTTACACCGCTTGTACATATTTCTTGCAATAAATGGATGCATCACCAACACACACGTCACAACCTAGGTTAGAGTCCAGCTGGTCACCAGGGACGGCTGAGTGTAGGACTGGGAGTGCCGTCTCGGGGTGTTGGGACCACCCTTTGCCACAGATTTCGACCAGTTACGTGTCTGTGCAGGACACAATGGCTCGGATAAAGCAGACGGCAACTGATCCAAATTACAAGAGCGAAGGCTCAGGCGGCCAAACGCCTGAGGGAGAAACGTCTGGTCAGGGAGGCTAGACGGCTCTGGAGAGATCCCCTCCGCGTGCCCCTTCAACTCCTGCTGATTCCTTCTTGGAGGAATGCGACCAAGGCGACGACGAGGCCGCCTCTGCCCCCTTGAATCAAAGTGAGGAGGAGACGGAGAGCGACAGCTCCGCCTCTACCTCTGAGAGCAGTGACGACTTACCCCGGCTTCCGGATAGCGAGGAGGAAGAAAGGAAAAAGTGGAACGAGAAGGATGATCCCTTCAACATCCACGTCTCCTCCAAAGACCGGATCCAAATGGAGGAGAACTTAAAGAATTTTACCCAAATACACCCGCTAGGAGACGGGTATAGAATCCGGGTGCCGCCTGAGAATGGCACCATCGCCTGGGAGAACGATGAACAGAACGCCAACAGCTATTTTGGCTGTTATGAGGCGGCGTTCAAGGCTGGTCTCCGCTTTCCTCTTCACCAGGCGGTGAAGGCAATTTTGAGAGGCTACGGCCTCGGAATCTGGCAACTTACCCCCAACTCTTGGACAAACATTCTGGGGTATGTTGCCGCCTGCGAGTTTCAGGGGCTTAACCCCGGCTGGGAGGCTTTTGCTAGTATGCACTATCTTAGCAGAAGCCCAGGCGGCTGGAGGGCGTGGTACACTCTAACCACGCAGCCTCAATATATGATGACCTTGGAAAAGGTCTCGAAGTTCGATGGCTGAAAGCACAGGTTCTACCTGATGTCAGCCCCAACCAGATGGGAAAATTATGAATTCCGTCTGTACAATAAGAAGCCCGACTTGTTGGGCAGGAAGTGCGCTCTTCCCCGGATCTCAGAGGAAGATTTTAACAAGATAATTGAGGCAGACTTTTTCGGCCTCACAGACGTAACTCTGTCAACCGGGGAAACAATAAAAGTTCCCAGGAACTGGATCCCCAAGAGCGCCTGGTTCAGGGATGAGTGTTTCCTAGCCGCCTGCGGGCTAGGGCACATGTTTATAAAACGTATGCGCCTGAGTTTATATCCGTCTGTAGTATTTTTCTATCGAAATTGATTTATGATATTTGACCAATTTCTTTCTTTTTTGCAGAAGAAGCATTAAACATGTTGCAGTCGAAGAAAACTCCCAAGCGGTCTTCTGCAACCATCCGCAAAGATCTTGCGGAGAAAGCTGCGGTTGAGGTCAAGGCCAAGGTATCAAACGCCTGACCCTTTCAAAAATTGATCCTTTAAAATCATTTTTCCCGGATGCTAACCTTAACTTTGGTTATTTTTGCAGGGAGGAGAGGTTGGGAAGTTGTTTGAGAAACAACTCAAACGGGCTAGGGAGGAGAACCCTGCCGTTCTCAACAAAATAAAAAAATCCACCTCTGCATCAACTCCTGGTGCCTCAGCCGGGCATCAGCAGATGCGGATAGCGGGGCGACTCGAGAAGGTAGGCGGCAGCCTGTGCCTTGATCTTGTCAACCCCTTATCAGCAGCCGCAGGGTTCACCACGCCTGCAAGCGGTTCCCGCTTGGCCAGCTCTGAAGGTAAGAACCCTTTTGAATCCCCGCTTGAGCTGGGGTGGCCTTTACGGGTGAAATCCCACTCTCAACAGACGTCATCTTCAGTCGACCGACAACAAATAGGTACCGCCTTAGTCTCGCACTCATCACGTATTGATTGTGGTGCAGATCAATCTCCCCGCTGGCCAGACGTCCAGAAGCATGCCAAGGCCATGCTGGAAGCCGTCCGGAAGAGGGATAAGGACAATATCCCTGGGATAGAGACGTTCAATCTTGAACGCATTCTATCCCTTCTGGCTGAGGTAAGAAGTCAATTCAATTTTATTTTTTCCAAGTGTTTTATCCCGCCTGCAATACTTATACCGCTTGTCTTTTTGCAGGCCATGCTGCGGGTGGACGGACTCAAACGTGCTTATTCCCGCAAACGGGAAGAGGTAAAAAGGGCCAAGAAGTCCGCCATAGACGCTGATAATATTGCTTTACACTCGACTATCGTAAATGAACTTGAAACTAAAGCAATAATTATGACACAGGCGTCTAGAATCCAGCAGCTGGAGTCAGATCTGAAGACGGCCAATCAGCGGGCGACGGATGCTGAGACGGCTAAGAAGGAGGCGGAGGAGGCCCAAAAGAAGGCGGACGAGAGCGCCAAAAAGGCTGGTGAGGCGCTCAAGAAGGCCCAGACAGACCTTGGCACACTTAAAGGTGTTTCCGAAGAGAACACCAAACTGAAGACCAAGGTTCAGAGGCTGGGGAAGGAGGCTGCTCAGGCTCAGATAAACTTTGCAGCAACCCTGGAGGCGGAGCAAAACCGCCTTGTTGCTGAGAGTGACGCTAACAATGACGCCCGGATGAAGATCGCCTGGGCTGCCCTGTACCCGGACGTGGACTATGTCGTCTGGGCACTAGCTCACAGGTACGCCGAGGACGTGGTGTACTTGAGAGAACAAGGTGAGCCAGAGCCTGCCTCTTTCGAAGCCTGGGTCAACTCCAACAACGAGCAGCCCGCGCCTGAGCTTCCTGGTCCTGGTGAAGCACAGGAGATACCCTCTGATGACGAGGAGAAGGAGGACCAGGAGGCACCGTCTGCAGGCCAGAAGTGACCATTCAGCGGCAGTATGCCAATCTCTGCTTTTTTATTTTTTCTTTTATTCAGCGACTGTATGCTAAGACTTGCTTTTTCCGGCCTGCGTGCCGAGTATCCTTGTATTTACCGGCTGTGGAGCCGTGTTAATTAACAATTTCTTTCTTCCGGACGGGGTCCGGTTAACATTTTAATCCACTACGACCGTTTGGTTGGGTGGACTTTATTAAATGCACCGACTGAGTCGGTTTTGATCATTTTGCATCTGAATTTTGTGCAAATTTTAATTTTTCATTTTTGCCTAACTTATCAAAAGCATGCGGCGATTTTTCATTTTTGCCTAACTAATTAATAGTTCGGCTGTCCTTGCCCTTGGACGGCTGTGTGGTTGGTTTCAAGTGGAGTTGGTTGATTGACTGACTTGAAAACGTCTGATGCTGTAAAGAGCATGATATGTTTGCAAGTCAATCAATCACAATAGTGATTGCCCCAAACCAAGTGAATAGCCGTACACCAACAGGCGTTTCAGTCACTACACAGACGGCGTTTGTCCGTCTAGGTAGAGATTTCATAGCCATTGAACAACTCTTTTGCCCCAATTGGGGTGAGAAGTGCAATTTTGGAATAGATAACCCAAGTGAAACCTTCAGCTGGTGACCGATTGATGCCCCATGGCATCCGGTATTCGGCAACTTGATCATTCTTCACAGGTCATTTTGGTCAGACGGCAATGAGTTGACCAATTAGGTCGTTCAATATTTGCTGTCTGCATGGGTACGTAGAACCGACAAATAGTCTGTTCTCTGCGACGATTGCACCCAGAGGGGTGTCGCCGGACGCCTTTGTCCATGTTAGGACAGACGATTTTATAAAATGAGCAACCATCCGGCCATTTTAGCCTCTGGTCTTGTTTGAGACCGGTTGTATAGCCACTAAACGTTTTTGTGCTTAGTTTTTAGTCAAAGTATTGAATTTACACCAAGTATCGAACTCAGTTTTTTAAACAAACGAGTCTGTCTGGGTATTACCCAGACGGACAGGCAAATATTTGATCGTACTAAGTATCAAACTTATTTAGATAAATGGAGAATCCGTCTGAGTATTACCCAGGCGGATAGTCAAGCAGTTGAATAAACAAAGTATCAAACTTAAATAAACAAGAGATCCGAGTATTACCCAGGCGGTCAAACAAATGTAACCTTCACTAAGTATCGAACTTAGGTAGGTAAATGGGGAATCCGCCTGGATATTACCCGCATGGATAATCAAACGATAACTCAATTTTGCAAACAAAGTCTGAATCTTCATTAATTGACTCACTGTTTACAAAAAGTTTACATTCTCAGAAGTAGTACTTTTTTAGATTGTCTACATTCCAAGTTCTATGCAGGCGCCTGCCGTCTGGAGTTTCTAGGCGGTAGGTGCCGTCCCTTACTTCTTCATAGATCCGGTAGGGGCCTTCCCAATTTGGGGTTAGCTTTCCCAGCTCATTGGCCCTACCGGTTGCCTCCATTTTTCGTAACACTAAGTCGTCAACTTTCAAAGGACGCTTGTGTACTTTTTTGTTGTAGGCTCTCGTCATTCTCAGACGGTAAATCTCATGACGCAAGGCGGCATTGCCCCTGCGTTCTGGGAGTGAATCCAATGCCAGGCGCATTGCTTCCCAGTTTGCCTCTTCATTATATAGCATGACCCTAAGAGTCGGTTCGTAATGTTCGATGGGCAAGACGGCTTCAGCACCGTAAACCATGAGAAATGGGGTTTCACCGGTTGCCCCCTTTGCTGTTGTCCGGATGGCCCATAGGACATGGATTAACTCTTCTGCCCATAAGCCACCGGCTCTTTCTGTTTTCTTCTTAAGGCCGTCTGAGATGAGTTTGTTGAAGGCTTCAACTTGACCGTTTGCTTGGGGCCGGCCAACGGATGCAAAATAGCTTGAGATCCCCTGATCTCCCAACCAAGTTTTTAGCTGAGGCGTCTCGAACTGAGGACCATTATCAAACACCATAGACATAGGTACCCCATATCGGGTGATAATGTTTTTCCAGATGAAGGAAATCACGTCTGAGGTTTTGATGTTTTTAACCGCCTCAGCTTCTACCCACTTGGTGAAATAATCCACAGCCACTAAGATGTAGCGCTTTCCGCCTGGAGCAGGCGTGTAAGGACCTAGAATGTCCATGCCCCATTTTGCAAACGGGATTGGGCTGTGGATGGCCGTCAGATCAGTAGCCGGACGGTGAATGAGTTTGCCAAATTTTTGGCACTTGTCACATTTTTTCACCAACTCCTTGGCGTCTGTCTCAAGAGTGGGCCAAAAATAGTGTCGTCTGGCTCTGACTGCTAGGGACTTGCCGCCTATGTGAGAGGCGCAGAATCCCGAGTGCAAGTCTTCGAGAACTTCTTTCCCCTTTTCTGGGGTGACACACTTCAACAAAGGCTTCAGAAACCCCGCCTTGAAGAGTTCTCCATTTTTCAACTCGAATCTTGCAGCTCGCTTTTTCAGGACGGCTGCTTCCTGTGGCGAGTCAGGAAGTGTGCCGTCTGAGAGATAGGCCCGGATGCCATCCATCCAGGTAGAGCTTCGGTCCAGAATTCCAACGGGATCCTCATAGATGCTCCTCTTTTCCAGAACTTCCCAGAAGACTAACCGAGGCGTATCATGGCAGGCGGAAGACGCCAGTTTTGATAATGCATCCGCCTAATTGTTTTCCGACCTAGGCACCTGATTCAGCCGGAATTCCTCAAGTGCCTTGGTCTCTTCTTTGACTGCCTGAAGATATTTAATCATAGCCGGATGAGTAGCCTCGTAGCTTCCCTCATACTGGCTAACAACCAATTGAGAATCAGAGTAGGCGTCAATTTTCATAGCCCCTGTCGCCTTACACATGCGAATACCGGCTAGCAGTGCTTCATATTCCGCCTCATTGTTAGAGGCCTGAAATTTGAAGCGTAGTGCATACTCAAATCTGTCCCCTTCAGAAGACTCGTAGATTACGCCTGCACCACAACCGTTCTTTGTAGAGCTCCCGTCTACATACGCTTTCCAAACCTGATCAAGATTATCCGGAGCCACCGGACGGGTCATTTCAACAATGAAGTTGGCAAACGCCTGACCTTTCACTGCCTTTCTTGGTTCGTAAGTGATTTCAAGACTTTGCATTTCAATAGCCCATTTCAACATTCTCCCGGATGAGTCCAAGGTAGACATTGGCCGCTTGAGTGGCTGGTCGGTGTAAATCACCACCGGATGTGCCAAAAAGTAGGGCTTCAGCTTTTTGAAAGCCATATACAGAGCAAGGCCAAAATTTTCAACCATGGGGTACCGGAGTTCAGCATTTTTGAGAACATGGCTAATGAAGTAAACCGGGAGCTGCACGCCGTCTCTCTCAGCAAGGAGAACGACACTGAGAGCATGATCTGAGATGGCTAAGTACATGTACAACGTCTCCCTAGGTAAAGGACTGACCAACCTAGGTATAGAATGTAAATGCTCTTTCAACCTCTGGAATGCCGTCTCAGCATCACCCCCCCATTCAAATCCGGTCTTCTTCCTGATTGCTTGGAAGAAGTAGAGGCACTTGTCGCCTGACCGGCTGAGGAACCTCCCCAGGGCGGCCAGACAGCCGGTAAGTCTCTGCACTTCCTTGACAGAACGGGGTGACTTCATGTCTATCACCGCCTGTATCTTTTCAGGGTTAGCCTATATCCCCCTTTGATCAATCAGGAATCCGAGAAACTTCCCAGACTCAACACCAAAGACGCATTTCTTAGGATTTAACATAACCTTATGCCGCCTGAGGGTGGTGCATGTTTCTCGGAGATCAGCAAGATGATCCGTCTGGAGCTTGGATTTGACTATCATATCATCAATGTACGCCTCCACATTTCTCCCAATCTGATTAATGAAGACCGTATTAATCATCCGTTGGAAGGTGGCAGGCGCATTTTTCAAGCCAAACGGCATCACAGTATAAAAGAATAACCCCTGATCAGTGACGAAGGCCGTCTTCTCTTGATCTTTCTTCCACAGGGGTATCTGATGGAAGCCGGAGTAAGCATCCATGAAGCTCATCAAGGCGTGACCGGCTGTAGAATCGACCAGACTGTCGATCTTTGGAAGCGGGTAACTGTCCTTTGGACACGCCTTGTTGAGGTCTGTGTAATCAACACACATGCGCTAGGTCCCATTCGGTTTCTTAACAAGGACCACATTGGCCACCCAGTCGGGAAAATTACAAGGCCGGATGAACCTGGCGTCTAGCAGCTTTTTGACTTCGGCAGCTGCTTCCTGACTTCTTTCCTCACCGTGGTTTCTTTTCTTTTGCCGGATGGGCTTCTTTTTAGGATCCACGGCGAGCTTGTGGAAAGCAAGATCCGGGTTGACGCCTAGCATCTCCTCCACTTCAAAGGCAAAAATGTCTTTGAATTCCTTCAGCAGAAGGTGCAAGTCTGCACCCAAAGTAGCATGAGCGACCGTCCCAACCTTTACAGTACGTTTTGGACGGCTGTCATCCAGAACGAGATCAATGCTTTCACCAGCCGGTTGGGGACGGAGCTCATCTGGCCGTTCACCGGTCAGTGATTGCTATTTTTTCTCCTTCTTCACCTCCACCAGCAGAGGTGCCTTTCTTTTCTTTTCGGCTGCTGGTGGGGTAGGTGCTGGATCAGCATCCTTGACATTGTCAAGGTCAATTGGTTCCTGATCGCCTGGGGCCACAATGTCCCTGACGGCTGAGAGATAGCACTCCTGGGCCGTCTTCTGATCCCCATTCAAGGAACCAACAGAGCCGTCATCCCTCTCATATTTGATGAGCATCAGAGACGGGATGATTACTGCCTTGGCTACGTTGAGAGTTGGCCGGCCAAGGATAATGTTGTAGGCGGTCAGCTCCTCAACGACCAAGAATCTAACGACAATATGTCGTCCCTGGCCTTTCTCTCCCAGCCGGATGGGCAAGTCAATTCTTCCGGCTGGGTAGACCATCCCACCCCCAAAACCAACCAAGGGGTGGGTGACTGGATGCATACTGCTGACATTGTATTTCAGCTTTTGCAGGCACCGGAGGCTGATGATGTCAGATGAGCTGCCGGTGTCAATAAGGATCCGTCCAACCAGCTGGTTGGCAACCTTACATTCAATGACAACCGGGTCATCATGCGGACGGCGGACGCTGCCCCTATCCTTCTCAGTAATCAAGACGTCTGGGAAGGAGGTGCTTGCAGACGCCTGCTCATCCTCATCCTTGTCCATCTTTCGAAGATGGCTTTTGGTGCCCCGGATGGTAGGGCCACCACAGGAGAACCCGCCTGCTATTGTGTAGACCGGCTCCTTGTCGGTATCCGAGATACTAGCAGGCTGGGGGGTAGTCTTGGAGGACTGACCCTTGTTTTTCTTTTTTGCCCCGACTGGGGACTTAGAAATGTAGGACTTCAACAGCCCTTTGTCAGCCAGACGGTTCAACGCCCGTTGAAGACTGAAACAGTCGTTGGTGTCATGGCCGACCTCCTCATGGAACTGACAGAATTTATTTTTGTTCCGTGACTGGACATAACTCTTCATAGGATTCGGCTTCTCAATGGACAGCCGGTCCTTTACCTCCATGAGGATGGAGTTGCAGTCTTTGTTAAACTCGTACTTGGGGACGTACGGTTTAAACTCTTTCTTCTTCTTCTGGGACGGCTGGTCAGAATCACTAACCGCCCAGATTTCTTTTCTCTTCTTGCTGTCTTCTTTCTTTTTGGCCGGCTGGGCAGGCCGACTGTCTTTCTATTTGTCGGACTTCCTGGAGTCCGACTGGTTACCAGGCGAGCAGAGGTCGGTAGCCTGGATGTAGCTTTCCGCCTCCCTCAGGGCCGCCTGTAAGGTGAAAGCACCTTTTCTGACTAGGTCGAACTTAAAAGTCGACCCGTCTCTCAGACCCTTGAAGAAGTCTGTAAAAGCTACCTCGCCAGACAGTCCTTGGATCTGAATTCTGATCAGATTGAATCGCCTGACATAGGAGCGCAACCCTTCTCTCTCTCCCTGCTTAACAGTGCTCAAATCAAGGCTTGTTTTCTTAGCAGGGATGTTCATTGAGAAGTTGGAAGCAAACAGGAAGGCGAGCTTCCGGAAACTATCGATGGACCCAGCCGGCAAGTTGCCAAACCACAGTTGGGCAATGCCCTTCAGTGTAGCCGAGAAGCACCGACACCAAGTGGCATCATCCAACTCCTGCAGATACATGAGGTTGGTGTAAGCCATGAGGTGGTCTTCCGGATTGGTGGTACCGTCATAGGTACCAACCAACACATTCTTAACCTTGGACGGCTGAGCCGCCTCAGTTATCTCCCGGGTGAACGCAGAAGGCTGTTCACCCAGGCGTAGCAGACGAAGCTGCCAGTCCAATGGCTGGACATTTGGATATGCCGCCTGACCTCCAAAGAGGGTCGGCTGCATAAAGTGAGGAGGATACTGTCCGTAAGCCTGAGTAGGCACATACGGTACAGCTCCAATCATGTGAGGGCTTGAATGGACGGTATTACCGTCTGTCTGACTCTCATGCAAGGAAGATGCATTCCTGGCAGAAGTATTGTTGAAGCTGTCTGGAAAGTTCGACGTTGAAGCCGACTCAGACAGCGACTGATTTCTCTTCCGGTTAATGATCTCCCGGGCATCAAGAGTTGATTTTTTACTTCTCACCGGCTGTTGAGTCCGGCGGGAGTTATTGTTATTCCCCTTGGGGAGAAAAATTTTGGACCAATCAATGGTCCCAGCTGCCTTCTCCTTTGGATGGGGAGTTGGCTGCCGATTTTTGACTTACTTCCCCTTTTCCAAAGGAGTCTTCTTGGCCGACTGACCTCTACTTGGACCAGCCCGGCTCTGGGTGATCAGCTCTTTAATTTCACCCTTGAAACTTGTCATGAATCTCATGAGCTCGTCCCGGGTGACAGGCGCTGATCCAGCTGCCGTTTGGGTTTCCCCTTTCGGCTGCCCAGGGGGTCTACTTGCACCCGCCTGGGAGGCACCCCGCTCCAGAGTCTCTCTGGGCCGAATGCGCTTGATTCTGAGAGAGCCGTCTTCGGCTGTAAAGGTTTCGACCTGAGGATCTTCATCCTCATAGTCTGTAAAGACTTCTGGGTCTTCACCCAGACGGTTAGGGGGTGGTACAGACTCTTGAACCATCTTCGAGGTACTCTCCCCACAGACGGCGCCAAATGTTTTGGGTGTTTTTGTCCCTCGGGAGAGTTACAACACGAAGACTGATCCGGGGTGAGCTGTACCTGCAAAACAAACGGAGACACGAGTTGGGTGGTGCTCCGCCTCCGACGCACAAGTTAGAAACTTGAAGGGAGAAAAAGGTGCGGAAATTTAGGTAGGGATCTGCTCGGATTCCAAGCTCAGGATGTCTCTATCAAAGAGTAAATGTGTAATAAAATGGTCAAAAAACCTCCCCCCAAAAAGAGGGTAATCTCCCTATTTATAGGGTCGTTGGGATTTGTGCCCCTGATTAGGTCACTGTACCCTAATCAGTAGTGGGCTGCGCCGCTTTGCGGCTTTCTCGGGATTTGGGCCTGAAGGCCGCCTTTTTTCCCTTATTTTCTGGAGCGACACGTGTCGAGCAGAGATTGGTCCACTTTGGGCCATCCTGAGGCTGACACGTGTCGTCCTCTGATTGGACCACGTGGCGGGGTAAAATTACCCTAAACAGGTAGTGTAGGGAATAATTTCAAGCCTTTAAAATCCCACTAGCTCGAACCCCACTGTGATCATACACTAAAGTACGGTGGCGTCCAAAAGGGAAGAAGATAGAGCAAAAGAGTCGCCAACAAGTTTTTAAGGAACTTGTAAACCGTTCACGAGGTGAAGGTTACACCCCTTAACGATCCAAGAGATCGTCAACTCCATAAGGTCATGAACCAAATAAGGGTTCGGGGATGATGGTACAAATCCAACCTAAAAGAGATTGAACCTGCCCTAATAATAGGCCTCTACTTTATTCTGCTCGTATTCATGTGCGCTTTCTGATTAACATGCAATCAATAGGATTAACCCTAAACCTGTTTAATCTATGTTGGTTGAATTTAATGCACAAATAAACTATTATTGGCGATCACTTGAAATTATAATCACTATTAACCTAACAAGATTATTAATTATCTTATTAAGCGTGGTTACAAGTACCAAGTTCCCTTTAAACATGCAATAAAAGTGATCACGCAATAACAATAAAAAATATATCAAGCAACATAATAAATAATCATCATCATTAATAACAATAATAAAATAATCACAATCACCATAAAAATAAAGATAATCATAAATTATAATTATAATCATGTTAAAGCATAGCAAGATCCTAGGCATGATACTAACAAGATTAATAACAAACCCTAGCATGTCACTAAGCATTAAAAATCAAATCTTTAACCCTAACATGATACTAACATGAATTAATATTAGGAAGAACATAGGAAGCATCGTACTTTTAATCATACTTGATATTAAATTTACCCTAGACATGATACTAGGAATCAAAATAACAATCTAAGCATGATATCTACATCATAATATCAATTAAACAATTAAAGTACTTACTTTGATGCCTCGTACCTCTTTCTAATAACAAAATACACAGGTTAGTAACTTCAAGGAAAATAATAATCAAAACAATTAAATTAAATAATTGAAAGAGAGATTTGGGACCAAACCCTCAGAAATTAAACCTTTCACGTCTAGGGCGAAGGCAACTTCGAATATGGCTAGGTGTTTCTAGATCTAATGAATGCGGAATTTTGTATTTGAAAAGCAAGAAAGAATATTTATTCTAAAGAATGAATGAAAGAGATGAATGATTTGATTGTAGATGAATGAAAGAATTGATGAATGAAAAGAATTGAATATTGATAATTGGTGAATAAAGAGAATTGATTAAAACTTAAGAATAAAGAGAATTGGTGAATGAAAATGGAGTTTTTAATACGATATTTATAGAGAAAATCATCCAAAAAAGATAATTTAACAAAACAGAGTCTGAAGATCGCAAAAACACATTGGCGCCAGCCCTGGCTAGTTGGCGCCAGGCACCAGTGGCTAGCGCCAGGCGCCAATGGCTAGCGCCTGGCGCCAATCCTGGTTCCAGGTGCCAAGGCCTGGGGTTGGACGCCAAAGCGATTTTCAACGCGTTTTCGAAAATCTGATAAATTTCCTGTACTGGAAGATAAAATAATATAATTTCCATCGAAAATGCTATTTGATCTTGATTAAAACTCTGAAGAGTCCTAATTGAATTAGGAATGATAAGAAACCTTCTAGAATGTTCTAGAAGACTAAAACCATTCCTAATTGCATTAGGAATGATAAATTATATTAGGCCCTCCCCTAGATCATTAGGCCGTACTTAAAGCTCAAACCGGGCCCAGTTTAGTAAATTGGTCATAACTTCCTCAATATTCATCGGAATTGGGCTTATAATATATCGTTGGAAAGGTCTTTGCAAGCCCCATCCAACTACACCACTATTGGACCCACATCATGGACCAACAAAACTGGATTGGCTGTTTTCTTAAAATAAAGTTTTCAAAAACAGGGAGAAGAGAAAAGAAATAAAACTTTCCGCAACGCTAGACCTTTCCACACTTTCGTTTCATTCGATTATGATTCGACGTGAAAGGCACTCATCATCGGGTTTGGTTTTGGGGAGACACAAATGGGTGTCTACAGAAGCCCCCACTTTGACTGAGTTTGGAGAAACGCAAGTTTCGAAAACGAAAGCCAAAGTAGCGATAGGGACGGAGAATGATTCAGAACGTTCTGCGATCCTAAATCATTCTTGTAATGCCGATACCTGCAAAACTAGCATTAGTTAAACAGATAGAAGAGTTAAGAAACGCGTATCTTGCACCGTCGAGCACACGTCTCTGAAAGTAACCGATTGTTGCCGCTTTACTGTTGTTTTGATGACCTCCTACAAGCTAGAGAATGCCATCCCGCTTGAAAACCGCTACGCCTGTAACTGCTTCCAAATAGAAGATCGCTTCGCCTGAAACTATCCTTCCTGCCATGATAATATTCCACATCCAAGGGAATACTATCGAAGATTGCTTCTCTTGAAACAATCTTCAGTTGTTTGTGACAACTCTCCATAATCTAGGGAACACCACCTTGTTGTTTCGATGTTCACTCGTCTCTGAACAAAGAGCTTCTGTTTTATATGTTCTTTTGAATGATGTGTCCACGCATCTCTGAACGAAGAGCTTGATAATAGGATGCCCACGCGTCTCTGAGAAAAAGATCTTGAATGAAATGTCCACGCGTCTCTGAACAAAAGAGCTTTGATGAAATGTCCAAGCGTCTCTAAACAAAAGAGCTTTGATGATATGCCCACGCGTCTCTGGAGCAAAAGAGCTTCTGATGAAATGTCCACGCGTCTCTGGAGCAAAAGAGCTTGAATGAAATGTCCACGCGTCTCTGGAGCAAAAGAGCTTGAATGAAATGTCCACGCGTCTCTGGAGCAAAAGAGCTTCAATGAAATGTCCACGCGGCTCTGAACAAAAGAGCTTCAATGAAATGTCCACGCGTCTCTGAACAAAAGAGCTTGAAAAGGATTGTCCACGCGTCTCTGGAGCAAAAGAGCTTGATTGATAGGAAATGTTCACGCGTCTCTGAACAATAGAGCTTCGGTGCTTGAATGTTTGTTGCGATAATGTTCTGAAGAAAAATTTCCGAAGACCAACGTTTGTCGATCTCTAAAGCTCGCCTGAACTTTATTCCGCTAAAACCAGTATGTCGGTGTCTCCGTGATTAGGCGCTTTAAGCTAAGTGAGACGATCTTTCATCAGGTTAATCACTTATTGCAATTGTAATCAAACTGACTACTTAATCATGTCAAATTTCTTATAGGGGCTAACTGGCGTACCAAGGAACCCAAAGTTGTTGTATGAGGTCAAAATCACCTTTCTGAGAGGCTTCGAGCTCTGTCGTTGCTGAAATATCTCTGGCGCCAAGAATTGACTCTGTCGCTGAACACTGTGATAGGGTCTTCCCTGTTCTGCTACACCTGTATTTATTTTTGACTATAGAACTTTGGCAATTTCTTTAATTATCTTAGGGTTGACCTAAGGCTTAGCATTGCTTGACTCATCGACTTGACACGACTCAAGGTATAAACTTGACTCGATATGTTTGACTGACTCGAGGTTGACTCGACTCGAAGTGTAATGACACATGTGTTAGACTCAAATCAAAGTGATATGGCACGACATGACTCAATGTGCACATGACTCGTGTGTGCAAAAATTTTCCGTCAATTTTGTGGAGGGTACCGACTTTCTCCCGAAAAAGAAAGACGTGAAAAAGAAAATCAAAAGTTTGAAGATGCATGTTGAATGAGCTTAATCAAATGTCATTTGATACTATCTCTCAAGGTGCAAGGATTAATCCATCCTAGGCTATCTCAATGATTGACTCAATGATGAAAGTATTTGGGTAACTTAGGCACGGAGGCTAAGCACTTCATACTTCGTGATGCAATGACAATTATGAGTGATGAGTGATGTGACAAGGCATGCTTCATCGTTGTGTTAAGATTTCATGACAAAGGGTTCCTAAGGGAAATATATTTGGTCATGTATCTGTGATGTGTGCAAAAGTGACACTAAAGCTAGGCCGCAAAAGCTAAATGTGTGAAAAAAATATATTATTGAAAAGAGTCAAATGGTGGTGACTCTTAGGCTAGGTAAGCTAATGATATAAGGATCAAGCCCCCAAGTCTAGCTCTAAGTAAATAGGGATGAGCATTGGAGATCCCTTGATATGATCATGGTGTAAGTGTGTGAATGTGGATATGAATGCATGTTTATTACGGCCGCACCTCGATGTGAGGTTGCCTACGTATCCGTTAGGAATCAGGCAGAACGTAGCTCTAGCCAAACCTCGCACAAGTGTGTATATACCTCAAAAAGGTCTTTTAAGGGTTGTAACGTGGTTAGGCTAAAGGATGAAGAAGAAGGGGATAAAGGCTCAAGACCCTAGATAAGCCCCCAAGGTGTGCAACCTTGCTTTTGAATATTTGTATTTTCATGCTTGAGGTTTTCTACTCTTTTTTTTAGCTCTTTCTTTTGCTTTAGCATTTATTTTATTTTAATAAGTGTGGGAAATCCCGATCATGCGGTCTATCACTCACTTGGCATTCATGTTTCTCAGGCACGGTACCGAGCACTCGATAAGAGACGCAATCTGAGACGTATTCTTATCGAAGATATTTTCACATCAAAGACATTGGAACACTTACCCTTTTGTACACTTGTTTTATTTTTTTATCATTGATTATTTTTTGCTATTGCTTTCTTTTGAATTTGCTCAAGCTTTCTTTAGAATTGCGTAAGTTGCACACCATCCCATCCCAAGGTTAGGTAGATGTAGGTTGAAAAAGGAAGGGTCTATCGTTAGACGAGGCTCAAAGTGGTTTATGAAGAAAGGATTGTATAATTGAAGGGCGAAAGGAGATATGATGTGGCTACAAGGGGTGCCTCAAATCATTGGTATACCTTGTGTTTAGCTCGGCATGGATTTTTTTTTTTTTATTTTATTTTTATTTTTATTATATATATATATATATATATATATATATATATATATATATATATATATATATATATATATATATATATTTTAAATGCAATGTAATGAAATGATCATATGCAAGGAAATAAATGCTCATTTTATTAAAAAGGGAAAAGAACAGAAAAACTACAAAAATAATCTAAAGGAAAAGAAAAGGTGCCTATGCTAGACTTATTGGGGAAAGGAAAAAATGAAAAAAAAAGAGGTCATGAAATCCTGTCGTTGAAGCTCGCCTCTTGTCTTGTGTTGTTTCCTTTATCATCACTCGTTCTTCTTGTTAACTGGAGGTATGGGAAGCTTGTTATTATCAATCAAATGTTGGATAGCCTCCTTTAGCTTCCAACAGCTCTCAGTAGTATGACCCCTACCTTGGTGGTACTTGTAGTGTTCGTCTGGATTCCAACTAGGCGATCTTTTCTTAAGTGGGGGATCTTTAGTAGGTCTAATGGGAGTAATGATTCCCTTGGCATGGAGTCGATTGAAAGCATCATCGTAGCTAGTTCCAATAGGGGTAAATTCCCTTTTCGGTTGTTTTCGATTATCCATGGCTAGGATCTCACTAAGGTCGAAAGTACCAACACTATTACTAGAGTAGGTGTTTTCGGAAGAAGAAGGATAGTCGTTCTTCTTCCCTTTACAGCCACTGTTACCATTGTTACTAATCTTAGCCTTCTTGTCGCGCGGAGGAACATGAAGGATATTTGGAGCAATGAAGTCTTGAACACGATCCTTGAGGGCGAGACACTTTTCAGTAGTGTGACCGCGACCTTTATGGTATCGACAATAGGAACTTGGATCCCAATTAGGAGAACGTTTTTCAGATGGAGGGTCTTGACTGGGACCAATGGAGTGAATGAGACCTTGATCATGGAGACAGTCAAAAGCTTCATTGTAAGTCATTCCTATTGGTGTGTATTCTTCAATGGTCCGTTTTGCTTGTGGCTCAGGATCATTGAGTTCGTCATTAAACTCTTGGCGAGAATTTTGTTCGATGACCATCACCCGATTTTCTAATCCTTCTACCACATTCAAGAGCATGGCAACGACGTCTTGCAGTTTTCGAATTTCCTCTTTTAGACTTGACGAGTCTTCTAAGAAAGGACTTTCATCCTCCTCAATTATGGCCACTTCATCGAGAGAGGTCATATAAGCTGTCTCGATCATAGGCTCTCCTACAGGTGTGATAAGAAGTGATGGATCAAAGGATGCTTGGTCATCTTCGATGGCTAGAATATCGGAAGTTTCATTGTTATCGATCAGATCTTGAATAGCTTCTTTGAGTTTCCAACACTCCTCGGTGTCGTGACCCTTTCCTTGATGATATTTGCAGTGCTTATTAGGGTCCCACTTAGGTGACCTAGCTTCTGGAACCGGATCTTTGATGGGCCCTATGGGCATGACTAGTCCTTTGTGATGTAGCTTCTCGAAAGCCGTTTCATAACTTATACCAAGTAGAGTGAACACCCTTTTTGATCTTTGGATTCGTGGTTTAGAGGTGTTTGTAGCATGTACCTCATTAGAGGAAGAAGAAGGATGGTCGCTCTTCTTTCCTCTCGCACTATTATCTTTCAGAAGGTCATCTTTAATGTCAATGCCTATATTATAGACAACTTTGAAAGTATTCAAGTTGTGTTGGTACTTTAAGTGCTTTGAATACTTCCCTTGGAGATTCTTGATAAACATCCTCACAGATTCTTTTTCGGTAGGAGCCTTGACCATATTAGCAGAAGTTTCCCTCCATTTATTGAAGAAAGAAGTGAACCCTTCGTTTTCCTTTTGTTTTAACATCTCAAGTTGTCTGTGGTCTGTCTCGTCTTGGATGTTGCACTTATATCTATCTATGAAAGCGTTTGTTATCGACTCCCAAGAAGAGGTTTTTTCTTTCTCGAGAGAAAAGAACCATTGTTGACAAACGGTTTCGAGAGATAGTGGGAACATAGAGGGGAAAACCTTCTTATCGATACCCTTAATGCTCATTATAGTTTCAAAAGCTCTTAGATGGAAGTAAGGGTTATCTGTTGCCTTGAATTTAGGGATGTCAGTGGCGTTGAACTTATGCGGAAGAAGTTCCTTGTCCAGCAAGACCCCTTGTGAACTCATGCCCTGAAATTTATAGTCACTAGATAGCTTGCCTAGACTGTCTTGCATGAGATCCATCTGTTGTTGTTTCACGGGATCATCAACCTTGAGGGTGAGTAGCTTCAGTGTCTCAGTCACGGTAGCCAGTTGGTTCTTAAGATCATTGACTTCTTCTTGAGTTGCCATTATCTTCTTATCCTTCCTCTTTTGACGAATCGGTTTATCAAAAAGCGAGACTTGAATAAAGAGGTTGTCCTTGATTAATCGCCCTTCTCTCCTCGACCAAGTACTGTGGGAAAGGAATTTGGGGATATTTATTGTTAATTATTTGACTCAAACTTTATTCAACATGCAATGGAAGGAGGAAGTGGAGAAAGATGGTATAGAATGTGAAAGAAGATTTAGATGGAGAGACATGAAGAATTAGGAATAGAATGTACCCCCCAACTCAAATGACGGAAGAGACCGACTCATGCATGAACCTAAGACATGGCCATGGTGATGTGTACTCAAAGTGTGTGCTAAGACTAGTGGGTTTAGGTGATATGTTAAGACTCGTGTCATGACCATGTTGCTAGACTATGTGACCAAGGCTCGATTAATGACTTAACAAGGTGTTATTGACAGCGGAAATTAACCGAATTAATTAGCAAACTGGTTAATTAGACCTTAGGTGATGACTCGACCAATAATCCGAACTGTCGGCCAAGCGACAGGACTGGCGTCACAATATGGTGGTTGGCGCCAGATTTTTTAGTAAATGTTTGGCGCTACACACCATACAGTGGCGCTACAGCTCAGATTTTGGCACCAATATTGGAGCCTCGGTCTGGGACTGTTTTCGGTATTATTAGTCAACTGGGGTATGCCTAAAGTCGTACTAGATCAATTCCGATTAAAAAAAGAAAAAACTTTATTGACTCAAATTAATTAATTAATTAGGCAAAGTTCTTTAAGTCATCAATTATAATCTCAACACAAATCAACAAACGGTTAAGAGGAGCATAAGATATATATGCACAACAAATAATGCACAATTAGTCAAGTAGGCACAATATGATGCAATGAGTTCGCAACCTAACCATGGCTCTAGTTCTCTAAAGTTCGGGATATGGTTTAGTCAAATAGGGTCCATGGTTAGTTGTCCAGATGCACCGTGTAGAAGCCTAACCGTGAAGGGTTAACGCGTGTGGATAGAACACCGCGAGTTTTTGGAAAAAACTCACTTCCATGGTTTGGTGAATTCAACCTCTCAGATGTACCCTTTGTTTCCAGGAGCGTTCAATCGGGTAGATAGAGCATGAATTCCCAGAGGGTTATGTCCATATGTAGAACACATATGGGTTTCAAAAAAGTGAGAAAAAATTCAATCAGGAAGCAGGATCGAGCAAACAATACGAAAAACCGGTCGAAATTAGAACGCATATTTCTGGCTCGGTATTGGGGGAAATTGGCACCAGCAAACAGAGACTGGTGCCAACTTTTAACTGTAGCGCATGGCGCCAATAATGGCGTCTGGCGCTACGGCTAAAAGTTTGGCGCTAAGCTCTGGCCCCTGACGCTACTTCCCACATGCCTCAGCAGCTTTCTGTGCTCAATAAAATCATCCAGTTTCGCGCGGTGTTATTTCAGTCCTAGTTGTGAAAGATATTTCTCAAATTTCCTACGTGTAAAATCCTATGTTTTGACTCATTACGGATGGTCTTTCCAATGAGAACCTTTTTATGCATATGACACAATGTTAATCAAAATTACGCACATGAAATACTTAGAACTTTTTGAGTCTCATCCACTCATTCTAAATCATTGCCGAAACAAATTCAGGAATTAAAATAGAAATCCTCCCCAGCGGAGTCGCCAAAAACTGTAGGGAATAATTTCAAGCCTTTAAAATCCCACTAGCTCGAACCCCACTGTGATCATACACTAAAGTACGGTGGCGTCCAAAAGGGAAGAAGATAGAGCAAAAGAGTCGCCAACAAGTTTTTAAGGAACTTGTAAACCGTTCACGAGGTGAAGGTTACACCCCTTAACGATCCGAGAGATCGTCAACTCCATAAGGTCATGAACCAAATAAGGGTTCGGGGATGATGGTACAAATCCAACCTAAAAGAGATTGAACCTGCCTTAATAATAGGCCTCTACTTTATTCTGATCGTATTCATGTGCGCTTTCTGATTAACATGCAATCAATAGGATTAACCCTAAACCTGTTTAATCTATGTTGGTTGAATATTAATGCACAAATAAACTATTATTGGCGATCACTTGAATTATAATCACAATTAACCCTAACAAGATTATTAATTATCTTATTAAGCGTGATTGCAAATACCAATTCCCTTTAAGCATGCATGAAAGGTGTGATCAAGCAATAAAAATAATAAGCATCAAGCAACATAATAATAATCATAATAAATATCATGAATAAAATTACAATCATAAATAAAATAATCATCATCAAAATAATAATAATCATAATCACAATCATATTCATGTTAATATTAAAGCATAATAAAAATAGCAAGATCCTAGGCATGATACTAACAAGATTAATAACTAACCCTAGCATGTCACTAAGCAATAAAAATCAAATCTTTAACCCTAACATGATACTAACATGAATTAATATTAGGAAGAACATAGGAAGCATCGTACTTTTAATCATACTTGATATTAAATTTACCCTAGACATGATACTAGGAATCAAAATAACAATCTAAGCATGATATCTACATCATAATATCAATTAAACAATTAAAGTACTTACTTTGATGCCTCGTACCTCTTTCTAATAACAAAATACACAGGTTAGTAACTTCAAGGAAAATAATAATCAAAACAATTAAATTAAATAATTGAAAGAGAGATTTGGGACCAAACCCTCAGAAATTAAACCTTTCACGTCTAGGGCGAAGGCAACTTCGAATATGGCTAGGTGTTTCTAGATCTAATGAATGCGGAATTTTGTATTTGAAAAACAAGAAAGAATATTTATTCTAAAGAATGAATGAAAGAGATGAATGATTTGATTGTAGATGAATGAAAGAATTGATGAATGAAAAGAATTGAATATTGATAATTGGTGAATAAAGAGAATTGATTAAAACTTAAGAATAAAGAGAATTGGTGAATGAAAACGGAGTTTTTAATACGATATTTATAGAGAAAATCATCCAAAAAAGATAATTTAACAAAACAGAGTCTGAAGATCGCAAAAACACATTGGCGCCAGCCCTGGCTAGTTGGCGCCAGGCACCAGTGGCTAGCGCCAGGCGCCAATGGCTAGCGCTTGGCGCCAATCCTGGTTCCAGGCGCCAAGGCCTGGGGTTGGACGCCAAAGCGGTTTTCAACGCGTTTTCGAAAATCTGATAAATTTCCTGTACTGGAAGATAAAATAATATAATTTCCATCGAAAATGCTATTTGATCTTGATTAAAACTCTGAAGAGTCCTAATTGAATTAGGAATGATAAGAAACCTTCTAGAATGTTCTAGAAGACTAAAACCATTCCTAATTGCATTAGGAATGATAAATTATATTAGGCCCTCCCCTAGATCATTAGGCCGTACTTAAAGCTCAAACCGGGCCCAGTTTAGTAAATTGGCCATAACTTCCTCAATATTCATCGGAATTGGGCTTATAATATATCGTTGGAAAGGTCTTTGCAAGCCCCATCCAACTACACCACTATTGGACCCACATCATGGACCAACCAAACTGGATTGACTGTTTTCTTAAAATAAAGTTTTCAAAAACAGGGAGAAGAGAAAAGAAATAAAACTTTCCGCAACACTAGACCTTTCCACTTTAATTCACATGTAGCAACCGTGGGTTGTTTCTTGGTCCTCCAAGATACCGGGGAAAAACCAAGCAACACTAACCAACCTTTCAAAGACCTCCTAGACAATGGGCAACTAGCCCAATCAGAGTCACACCAACCCTCAAGTTGCAATTCACTATCCGAGCGAAGAAGTATTCCTTGCCCTGGATGTTTCTTCAAATAACGCACCACTCTAAGTGCGGCCTCCCAATGTGCTTTCTTCGGATTCTGCATAAACTGTGATAAAATATGAACAAAATATGCAAGATCCGGCCTAGTTACACATAAATAAATTAGACGGCCGACAAGTCGTCTATATTTCTCCACATCCTCCAATACTCTGCCTTCCGCAAGAGCTAATTTATGTTTTGTTTCCATCGGGAAATCTGCAGGCTTAGCTCCCAATAATACAGTTTCAGAAATAATATCCAACGAATATTTTCGTTGACAAATATAAATTCCCTGCTTACTTCTTGCAACCTCGAGCCCTAGGAAGTATTTTAATACTCCCAAGTCCTTCATCTTAAAACAATCTCCCAAGTATGCCTCAAATTTTGATAAGGCTACTTTATTGTTCCCTGCAATAATCAAATCATCAACATATATCAACACATTCAACTGCAATGTTCCTTTGGTCAATGTGAACAAAGAATAATCCGAGTAGGATTGTTTAAATCCATATTTCTTCAATGCTGCAGTTAATTTTGCAAACCAACATCTGGGAGCTTGTTTCAAACCATACAATGATTTTTTCATCCTGCACACATAATCAGAGTTATTTTTATTGAAACCTGGAGGAATTTTCATGTAAATTTCCTCCTCCAAGTATCCATGTAAATGTGCACATCCTTCTGATGTACTTCCCAATTCTTCACTTTTGCTACTGCTAGGAATGTCCGAACTGTAGTTATCTTTGCAACTGGCGCAAATGTCTCATTGTAATCAAGGCCTTCCACCTGATGATTGCCTAATATTACCAATCGTGCTTTCAATCTCAACAAGTTCCCGTGCTCATCACGTTTTTCTGTATACACCCACTTACTTCCCAAGGCTTTCTTCCCTGGTGGAAGTTTCTGAAGTACCCAAGTACCTTGTTCTTCTAAAGCTCTTATCTCTGTAGCCATTGCATCTCGCCAACCTTCATGTTTCATTGCCTCTTTGAAAGATCTAGGCTCATTCCCTGCCGTTATAGCTGCAATATACTTTTTATGTTTCTCAGAAAAACGTGAACAATCAACAAAATATGTGAGAGGATACGGAGTACCTGAGGAGGATGATAATGTAGATGATGTGCGTGATGATGAACTGTATTTCCGTATAGTATGCGTCACAAAATCTCGATATTTTGTGTTCGGGATTTTTGGTCTTTTCCCTTTCCCGAACCCATCTGCTTCTCCCTCATTCTCACACCTGGTCTGCTGAGTTGCGGCACTCCCCCCTTCATCCTCTAACACTGCTGCGTCAGGCTGGGAAGTGCGCTGCTGCTGTTGTTCTTCTCGGCGCCCAGCACCGTGTTCAGGGGGCTTCTGCTGTTCAGCTCGGCACCCAGCATCCACCTGGTCCTCAGCGTGGTGGTCAGGGACAGCCTCGATGTGGGGCTGCAAAGCATCCCACTCCTCATCTTCGCCCCCAATAACCTCACTCAATCCCCGTATATTCAGGTCTTCTGTCAAGGCTGCCTTGGATGCCTCATCAAACGGGAAAGTAGTCTCAAACAATCTCACGTCACGAGAGATGAATATTTCTTCGGTGTCTAAGTCTAGCACTCTCCATCCTTTCTTACTAAACGGGTATCCTAAAAACACACACCGTCTACTCTTACTAGCAAATTTGTCCCCTTTACACCGTTGATTATGAGCGTAACACAAACACCCAAAAACACGAATGGACTCATACGACGGTGATTTATTAAATAATATTTCAAAAGGAGTTTTATTGCCAAGTAATGGGGTTGGAGTTCTATTAATGAGATGACATGCCATTAAAACACTCTCCCCCCAAAATTTTATAGGTAAATTCCCTTGAAACCTTAATGCCCGTGCTACATTTAATATATGTTGATGCTTTCTCTCTACTCGTCCGTTTTGTTGTGGTGTACCCACACAAGATGTTTCGAAAAATCATGCCATTATTATTAAAATATTCTTTCAAGGAATTAAATTCCGTTCCATTATCACTCCTAACAATTTTAATAACATGATCAAATTGTCGTTTCACCATAGCCACAAAATTCTAAAACATCAATTCAACATCGGTTTTATTTTGTAACAAATAAATCCAAACACCTCTTGAAAAATCATCAACTATTGTCAAAAAATAACGAGCACCACATGAAGATGGTATTTTATATGGACCCCACAAATCTATATGCACAAGTTCAAATATACAACTTGCTTTATTCTCACTAATTGGAAAACTAGACCTAGTTTGTTTTGCCCGAGGACACACATCACAAACTTTATTTTTTCTGCTATAATGACTACTAATATGCGGAATTAATTTTAATACTGACTCTGAAGGGTGCCCCATCCGTTGATGCCATAAGTCGAACGGAGAATCTCCATCCACCGCTAGAAACTTCACTTCAGGAACACCTCGAAAGAAATACAGTCCATCTTCACGTTCACCCACACTAATCACCTTCCTCGTCTGCGGGTCCTGTATAACACATATTTTATTAGTAAACTGCAAAATACAATTTGATTCATCGCTTAATTGAGTCACTGAAATTAAATTGCAAGTCAATTGAGGTACATAAAGCACATTATCAAGTTGTAATCCTCCCGGCAATATCACTGTTCCCAATTGATCCGCATTAGCCGACTTGCCGTCTGGCAAGCCTACGGGAATTTTGGATTTTCTTCACATTTTTGAGCAATTTAAAATCACATGTAACATGATTTGATGCTCCCGTATCCACAATCCAAGGTATTAAATTTGTCTTACCATGCAACTGACGATTTTTGGGATTTAGAATGTCGATAATCTGCTGCACCTGGGCTGCACTCACGCCAACTAGGCTGGCTGCTGCATCATCAGTAGAAGAGGAAGCCTTCGATTGTGACTGTGGGGAGCCAGCCACTTTATTCGCCCTCACCGGTTGTTGCTGGGTTGTGTGTGCTGCCCAAGCATTGCTGCTATTGCTACGTGACCCACGACCAGCCCCACGACCACCACTGCCTCGTCCCCTTCCTCTACCACCACGGCCACGCTCTCCCCACCACTCGGGGTAGCCTATAATTTGAAAACAACCACTCTCATCATGACCCACTCTATTACAATGGGTACAAAAATTATCACTGTTATCTTCATATTTTTGCTTGGCTTTTAAATCAACCTTGAAAGCTACTGCCGTCTCCACCTTCGCACTCCCTTCATGTAGGCGTTCCGCCATTGCTATATTTTGATAAGCTATATCCACAGTAGGAAGAGGAGTTTGCGCAAGGAGTTGAGATCGTATCGCGGCATAGTGGGCGTCCAAGCCTATTAAAAAATAGTGCAAAAAATCTTCTTCTCGAATATGGTCGACCTGTGTAACAATATTACACTCACACTTTCCACAACTACACTTAGGAACCCGTACATATAGCAAGAGTTCCTTCCAGATTTTCGAAAGCCGACCAAAATAATCAACTTTAGATTCCGTAGTGGCTTGTTGGCACGCACCAAGAGCTGTCTTTAATTGACATACTCGCGTCCCACTCACCACACAGAACCGGTTCTTAAGGTTCAACCATAACACACTTGCATCATCATAGTCGCCAATTGTTTCTCGTACTTTCGGATCAAGCGTGTTAGTAATCCACGAAACTAACATGGACTGCACCGCAATCCTGTCCTCCATCTTCTTTTCATCTGTCTTCGGTATGGAAATAGTTCCATACACAAAGCCAAACTTACGCTTAGCCATTAAAGATCTTCGCATAGCTTGAGCCCATTCATCATAATTTTCACCACGCAATTGTATAGGCGTAATGATATTACCCGGACCATCACTCGATCCTAGATAATACGTCAAGTCTACAGTTTTTTCACCCATCTTCGTTCTTCTTAATTTGTGTTTGAATTATTTAGTTTGTGTTTAGAATTTCTGAATTATCTCACGGCAAAAAAATAAAATAAAATTGAAGTCTTGCCTTGGCTCATGATACCATGTCAAGATAATCTCCAAATCTCAATCTTCTCATTCATCAACAATCAAATATTTATACACATATATTAGAAACCTAATTATCATAGGAATCTAATTAGTCTTATCTTAGGAAATATTATCCTACCTAAAGATAACACAAGATAATCACAATGATATAACAAATATATTCCCTAAGAAATACTAAGATATACTATCTTATCTTAACAACTTCCAAACAACGCAATAAAGGGCGATCAGTCTTTACCACGATGAACAAACTTGGTACGTACAACCAACCTTCAATTTATATATGTGTAATAATACTATATTTGGTAGTTTCCTATATAATTTATACTTATCATTAATTATGTACAATATTAATTGTCGTCGTTTATTTTACTTAATGCAGTGAAAGGAAAATTGAGCTTGGTAGGAGGGTTGACAAAGTGTTTAGACGAGTATTTAGTGTACGAGAAGGAGAGCAATTGCTAAGGACTTCTCGTTGCAGCTTGTATACCACGGCCGGTCCCATAGTAGGCCGCCTATTCATCTCTTCGGAAAAACTTGCCTTCTGCAGCGAAAAGCCAATCGCAAAAGTCTCCTCCCTTGCCGGAGAACCCCTTAGGTTCCACTACAAGGTAATACCACCCTTAATTAAATTAATGCCCTTGCTCAAGCCTAAATTATTTATACGTACGTTTGTACATGTTTGGTATCGAATGAATCAAATTTTAACGCGAATGAAACTGTGTTCGTGCAGGTTGTTATCCCGTTAAGGAAGATCAACAAAATCAATCAAAGCGAGAACTTGAAAAAGCCATCACATAAGTATCTAAAAATAGTAACCGCGGATGAGTTTGAGTTTTGGTTCATGGGATTCCGATCATACAACAAAACTTTGAAATTCTTACAACAAGCAGTCTCCCAAAGCTTAATCTGTTGACTTGTGAAGAAGAATTTTATTAATTAAGGAAGATTTATATCTAGTTGTAATGTACATATATAACTCTGTAAATACTAGTAGTAGCTAGAGTATATGCACTTGTTTGTCTAGGATTGATAGTAGCGGAACTTGTACATAGTGATTTGTTTGAGACCATCCAATTCAAATTTTATATTATTATATATAACTATTCAAATTCTAACACAAGTTGATTGCTATGATTCAAATTTCAATTAGGTGAAATATATAATTACATTGATAACAAATACCTAGATCATATAAACAGATTTTGCGATCAACTAATGCAACGTTTTTGATACATGAAATACGTATAATCTCTTAATCTCATGTTAATAAAGTTGCGCAATTAGCTATCCAGTGGAACAAGAAAATTAAAGTAAATTAAGGCCCGAGCTGAGCTAGCATAAACAAACCTTTGCTGCATACAATATACAATACAAGAAAGAACGGAACCATGCATCAAAGGCCACCCCTCGATCACCACAGTGGTCATCATTAATTGAGGAAATACAAGTTGATATCTGTTATCAACATCTGTTGTTAATATCCGGGGCATTTTGGTCTTTATCTCCATTAAATGAAGGGCACGCTGGCTAAAGGGAACAATACAATTCATTTCCCGTAATTTGAGCCCCGTTGTTTAATGTTTGTAAGGCGACTTCGTTTTTAACGGAGGATTGAACGTTAACTCGCCATCCTCTTAGTCTTCCCCCATAATCCATTCAAAGTCGACACTATCAATTGTGTAAGAGGTAATCGGAATCAGCCTGAAATTGCTTATAAATTGCCTAACCATTGAGGTTATTGACTTTAAAGAAGAGCTTCGTTGCAGCTTCAAGTTTCATGATTCCCCCCAAAAAGGTAAACTTCTGAATTTAGCTAAATTCGCTAATTTGAGATGAATTGGTTGTATTACCTGAATTAATTAAGTATGTGAAGATTATTTTTTATTGGCATTATTAATATTACTATTTTCGATTGGGTATAATTAATGAAGTAACAGGCGTTTCGTAGTTAATCTCTGATTTCATAAATCGAATTTATGTAGGAATTGAACATGTGGATTGTTTAAATTGTATGACGGTGGTGTCGAGTTAAACTGTGGTGTCGAGTTATCCACCGCCGACCATCATCGCTCTCTCATGAATTTTTTTTTTCTAGGTTGTTAATCTCTCTCCTCCATACTTTAATTTTACCCACAGTTCATGAGTACAGCACACGACATCAAATGTTCTGTCAATTTTGGAACGGTAACAATATTGGAATAAAATATTGTAGGAACGGAGTCCTAGTCAGCATTCCACTACATTTCACACACATTTCAAAATAACTTCTAATTATTTACGATTATGCCATGATATTAACATGGCATGTTGATATCTGTTATCAATGGGGGTTGGCTCCTGGCAGTCATGCTTTACGCACGTTGGTCTAACATTATCGACAATCTCAAGTGTCAATTTAGAGCATTAGGTATACTTTCAAAAACCGCGTTGCATGAATATGAATCCATGTGGCCTGCCTGTTGTTACGTGACTAGGATTTGATCTTCCTTTGACTATAATATATATGGCAATATACTAGGGAACTATAGTTTATCATTTAGGAAGATAATTATCTTCTTTGACCATACAACAAATACATATTACCTTTAACTCTTTGAGGATGATGCTCCTTTCTTTTGCTAGCCTGGACCGACTTGGTCTCTCTAGACAAAATGTTTCGATCAACAATAATAAGGTGGTCTAAATTGCATTTAAAGTGATTTGAAATCGGGTTAAGAACAATTTGGGTTGAATTTAGGTCGGGACAATAACAAGTCGTATTAATTTCCAATCGGGTTAGTAACATATCAAGTTGAATTTTTGGGCCGGGTTAGTAATAGGTCTGGTAGTTAAGATTCGGGTCGGGTCAATCAGTAACGAGTCAGGTTGATTTCGGGTCGGGTTTGTAATAGGTTGGTTAAATTCGGGTCGGGTTGAATTCAGGTCAGGTTAGTAACTATTCGGGTTAAATTTGGATTTTTACGGGTTAAAACGGGTTTGGGTAAATTTCGTTTCAAGTCGATTTTGGTGCAAGTTAATTGAATTGGCCGTTGTAAACCGGTAAATCGATGCAAGTTATAATCCGGTAAATTGGTCGTTTAAAAGCAAATTGAATGGTTCCACACACCCAATTGGACTCCCGGAGAGTATTAGGGACCATGGTAAACATTTTGGCAATTTTTATTTCTAGGCGAAAAAAAGTCAAAAAATTCCAAAATTGAAGGCTAATATCCACGCTTTTTGAGAAATTTTGGATGTTTCGGAGACCGGTGTCGAAAAGTCTTGAAATTCTATGGGATACATCTCGGGGACTTATGATGCCATTTGGAACCATATATGATCATTATTTGTTGTCATAAATGTTGATGGTAGGCTTAAATTAATGAAATCGGTGCAAGTTGTAAATCGGTAAATTGGTCGTTTAAAGGCAAATTGGATAGTTCTACCCACCCGATTGGACTCCCGGAGGGTATTAGGGACCAAGGTAAACATTTCGACAATTTTTATTTTCGGGCAAAAAAATATCACAAAATTTCAAAATTGAAGACTAATATCCACTCTTTTGAGAAATTTTATATATAGGTTTCAAGGCCAAATGTAGAAAAATATTAATATTTTAGGGGATACATCTCGGGATCATGTAATGCAATTTAGAACAATATATGATCATTATATGTTGTCATAAATGTTCGTAGTAGGCTTGAGTTAATGAAATCTGTGCAAGTTGTAAACCGATAATTAAATTGGCCGTTTAAAGGCAAATTGGATGGTTCCACCAACCCAATTGGACCCCTGGAGGAAATTAGGGACCATGGTAAACATTTCGGCAATTTTATTTCCGAGCAAAAAAAAGTCAAAAAATTCCAAAATTGAAGACTAATATCCATGTTTTTTGAGAAATTTTGTAGGTTTCGGGACCCGGTGTCGAAAAGTCTTGAAATTTTAGGGGATACATATCGGGGTCATATAATGCTTTTTGGAACCATATATGATATGTTGTCATAAATGTTCGTGGTAGGCTTTAGTTAATGAAGTCGGTGCAAGTTTTAAACTGGTAAATTGATCGTTTAAAGACAAATTGGATGGTTCCACCCACCCAATGGGACTTCCGGACAGTATTAGGGACCATGGTAAAAATTTCGACAATTTTTGTTTCCGGAAGAAAAAAAAAATCAAAATTTTCAAAATTAAAGGCTACTATCCACGCTTTTGGAGAAATTTTGGAGGATTCGGGGCCCGGTGTCGAAAAGTCTTGAAATTCTAGGGGATACATCTCCGGGTCATTTAATGCCATTTGGAACCATATATGATCATTATTTGTTGTCATAAATGTTTGTGGTAGGCTTGAGTTAATGAAATCGGTGCAAGTTATAAATCGGTAAACAAAGGCAAATTGGATGGTTCCACCCACCCAATTGGACTCCCGTAGGGTATTAGAGACCATGGTATATATTTCGGCAATTATTATTTCAGGGCGAAAAGAAGTCTAAAAATTCCAAAATTAAAGGCTAATATTCACGTTTTTTGAGAAATTTTGGAGGTTTTGGGCCCGGTATCGAAAATCTTTGGAATTCTAGGGAATACATCTTGGGGTCATATAATGTCGTTTGGAACAATATGATCACTATTTGTTGTCATAAATGTTCGTGGTAAACTTGAGTTAATGAAATCAGTGCAAGTTGAAAATCGGTAAATTGGCCGTTTAAAAGCAAATTGGATGGTTCCACCCACCCAATTGGACTACCGAGGGTATTAGGGACCATGGTAAACATTTCGGAAATTTTTATTTTCTGGCGAGAAAAGGTCAAAAATTTCCAAAATGGAAGAGTAATGTACACGCTTTTTGAGAAATTTTGGAGGTTTCGGAACCCAATATCGCAAAGTCTTGAGAATTTTTGAAATACATCTGGGGGTCATATGATGCCGTTTGAAACCATATATGATCATTATATGTTGTCGTAGATGTTAGTGGTAGCGTTGAGTTAATGAAATCGGTGCAAGTTGTAAACCGATAAATTGGTCGTTGAAAGGCAAATTGGATGGTTCCACCCTCCCCAATTGGACTCCCGGAGGGTATTTGGGACTATGTAAACATTTCGGCAATTTTTATTTTCGAGCGAAAAAAAGTCAAAAAATTCCATAAGTAAAGGCAAGATCCATGCTTTTTGAGAAATTTTGAAGGTTTCGAGGTCCGGTGTCGAAAAGCCTTGAAATTTTATGTGATACATCTCGGGGTCATATAATGCCATTTGAGACCATTTATGATCATTATATGTTGTCATAAATGTTCGTGGTAGGCATGATTTAATGAAATCGATGCAAGTTGTAAACCGGTAAATTGGTCGTTTAAAGGCAAATAGAATGGATACACCCACCCAATTGGAGTCCCAGAGGGTATTAGGGACCATAGTTAAAATTTTGGCAATTTTTATTTCTGGGCAAAAAAAAAGTCAAAAAATTCCAAAATTAAAGGCTTATATCCATGCTTTTTAAGAAATTTTTGAGGTTGGGTACGGTTTCGAAAAACCTTGAGATTTTAGGGAATACATCCTCCCGAGGTCATATAATGCCGTTTGGAACCATATATGATCATTTTATGTTATCATAAATGTTCGTGGTAAGATTGAGTTAATGAAATCAGTGCAAGTTGTAAACCGGTAAATAAGCCATTTAAAAGCAAATTGAATGGTTCCACCCACCCAATTGGACACATGGAGTGTATTAGTTACCATGGTAAACATTTCGGCAATTTTTATTTACGGGCGAAAAAAAGTCGAAAAAAATTCAAAATTTGAAGGCTAATATCCACGCTTTTTGATAAATTATGGAGTTTTCAGGGCCCGGTTTTAAAAGTCTTGAAATTCTAGGGATTACATCTCAGGGTCATATAATGTCGTTTGGAACCATATGTGATCATTATTTGTTGTCATAAATGTTTGTTGTAGACTTGAGTTAATGAAATCATTGCAAGTTCTAAACCAGTAAATTAGTCGTTTAAAGGCAAATTGGATGTTTCCACCACCCAATTGGACTCCTAGAAGGTAGTAGGGACCATGGTTAACATTTCAGCAATTTTTGTTTCCGGGCAAAGAAAAGTCAATAAATTCCTAAATTAAAAGCTAATATCCACGCTTTTTGAGAAATTTCAAATTTTGGACCAGGTGTCGAAAAGAAATGAGATTTTATTAGATACATCGCGGGGTCATATAATGACGTTTGAAACCATAATTAAATGACCATAATAAGTAGTCATAAATGTTCGTGGTACGCTTGAATTGATGAAATAAGTGCAAGTTGTAAACTGGTAAATTGGCCGTTTAATTGCAAATTGGATGGTTCCACCCGCCTAATTGGACTATCGAAGGGTATTAAGAACCATGGTAAAAATTCCGGCAATTTTTATTTTCAGGCGAAAAAAAGTCAAAAAATTCCAAAATTGAAGTTAACATATCCACGCTTTTTGAGAAATTTTTGAGGTTTCGGGGTCTGGTTTCGAAAAGCTTTGAGATTTTAGGGAATACATCTCGGGTCATATAATACTGTTTCAAATCATAAATGAACATTATATGTTGTCATAAATGTTCGTGGTAGGCTTGAGTTAATGAATTGGTGCAAGTTGTAAACCGGTAAATTCACCATTTAAATGCAAATTGGATGGTTTCACCCTATTAATTTGACTCTTGGAGGCCGGGTATTAGGGACCATGGTAAACATTTCGGCAATTTTTATTTACAAGCGAAAAAAAAGTCAAAAAATTCCAAAATTTAAGGCTAATATCCACGCTTTTTGAGAAATTCTAGAGGTTTCGAGGCTCGGAGTCGAAAATCCTTGAGATTTTAGAGAATACAACTCGCAGTCATATAATGCCATTTTGAACCACATATGGTCATTATATATTTTCATTAATGTTCATGGTAGGCTTGAGTTAATGAAATTAGTGCAAGTTATAAATCGGTAAATTGGTCGTTGAAAGGGAATTTGGATGATTCCACCCACCCAATGGGACTCCCGGACGGTATTAGGGACCATGGTAAACATTTCGACAATTTTTATTTTCAGGCGAAAAAAAAAAATCAAAAATTTCAAAATTGAAGGCTAATATCCACGCTGTTAGAGAAATTTTGGAGGATTCAGGGCCCGATGTCTAAAAGTCTTGAAATTCTAAGGGATACATCTCGGGGTCATTTAATGTCGTTTGGAACCATATATGATCATTATTTGTTGTCATAAATGTTCGTGGTAGGCTTGAATTAATGAAATCGGTGCAAGTTGTAAATCGGTAAATTGGTCGTTTAAAGGCAAATTGGATGGTTCTACCAACCCGATTGGACTCCCAGAGGTTATAAGGGACCAAGGTAAACATTTCGGCATTTTTTATTATCGGGCGAAAAAATACCAAAAAATTTCAAAATTGAAGACTAATATCCACGCTTTTAGAGAAGTTTTGTAGGTTTTAAGGCCAAGTGTAGAAAAGTATTAATATTTTAGGGGATACATCGATCTCGGGGTCATATAATGTAACACCCCCAAAATTCGAGTCTTTAAAAACAATAAGAGTAACCTTTAACTTTCAAAAACTCAACCATCGAACTCTGGGAATGTTACTGCTACACTTATTTTCCGTAGAAAATAAATGCAAGCAAAAATAACATAATATTTAAAATAACTAAGTGGTCTAAGTTATGGCAAAATAAAATAGTCATTACATCAAAACTGCAATTATTTGAAACCAATAATTGAGAGGAAATAATTAAATTCGGGGATAAACTAAATTGTCTTAGCTACGTGATTATTCTAACGTCTCCTCACACGTAACCGAGTACCCTTTTTACCAACCTGCAAAATAAATCAGAAACAAGAAAAGAGAGAAAACTCCCAAAAATAAGATAAACTGAGTAATTCCAACTCCATCCCGTAAAATAAATAAATTTTAGTTCAAAACAGTTTATACATAATATAGTCTCATAAATATTTTAATACTCAACCAAGTTCAAATAGTCACATAACATATTATTACTTTATTTAAGAAAGGGAAAGAGAACGCCAGTAAGCCGGGACTAGTCCCTGTCACCACCTACTTTACAGAGGGTCGCGCGTAACCCCAATTGGCCATAAAATAAAATAGAATGTCCTTAGTGTGCACACCCCTCACTAATACCCAGTGATTAGGAGGAAGACTAACATCAATATACAATAAATTAAACCAACTAGTAGCAACCATAACTACTAGTGGGCAACCTGTTCTTCACCCTTTCGGGTTTCATTTCCCTTCTTAAGTTAAATTTTACTGTACATTTTATTAGATTAAATCATCTGATTACACTATACACAAGTATTGCACAAATCAATTTAATCCCAAGTATCAATACTTTAATTTCAGTATAATCCGAACATAGTCATCCTACATGAGACATAAACTATTAATCACATATAAGCAATCAACCAATTCCCAAGATCTTATTTATTTACTCAAAACTCATACGATATCAAATAATCAAATTTTTCGAAAATACATATAGTAGTACACAAAATAGAAAACTAGTAAATAATTTGATTCCATAAGGTCATACGATAGCACACTTATAATATATAATTGCATAAGCACGTAGTTGGCACACATTAATTCGAAATAATTTCCTAACGGGATTCTAAAGATGATGGACATTGAAAATTACCTTGATTGTGCGTAAAAATTCAAGGTAATTAACTCCGGAATGATCACCTAGTAGTCTGGCCTCCGTCTACAAATAAACAAATAAATAGCCTAAATTAGATAATTGTACGACTAACGGAAAAAAGAATTGAGCGTAAAATTGATTTGTCACCACCCATAGTCTAATCACCCCAAAAATAGACAACTAGATGAACTAATTGATGAGTAAAACGTGAGATATTATATCATCATCATCATCATCATCATCATCATAATCACCTACCAAACTTTCGAACCCAAGAGCCAGAACATCAAACACAAAGTCTAATTAAGCGGACCAAGGAGAAGATCGATAAGTAACGTAATTAAATAAAGTAGATAGTAATGATCAATTATCAAACCCAACAATGAGGAAAGTGACGAGTTGCTTTCCAAAGTCGGTATTTCGGCTTCGAAACTTTTGTTTTTTTTTTTTTTTTGAAATCGTAATGACAGTATTAGAAAGATGAAACATATATTTATAAATCAATCTTGAGAGTCTAGAAAGTTCATGGGATAGGATCAAAATTTTAACTGATTTTGTTATCAGCCTTTATCCACCTTTGCCAATTTTTTTCCAGTATGCAAAATCAGTTTTTGTAAATTATCCAAAGTCAATTTTTTTTTTTTTAAATACTAAACCGAAAATATTAAATAATTAATATATATATTTTAAAATAATAAATTTAAAAGATTATACTAGCAAAGGAAATTTTGGGGTATTACATCTACTCCCCCTTAAAACGAAAGTTCGTCCTCGAACTTTAAAGTTAGCTTTTAAATAAGGCTCACACTATGACCAAAGGTAAGTTAGTATTACATTCTACCCCCCGTTAAGAGTTTCGACCTCGAAACTCAGCGTACCTGCTCAAAAAGTTCTGGGTAGCGCTTTTTCATGTCATGTTCAGCTTCCCAAGTTGCTTCTTCAAAATTCTGATTAGACCTTAGGACTTTAACTAACTTTACCGCCTTATTTCGAGTACTTCTCGTTTTGGTGTCGAGAATTTTCACAGAGCGTTCTTCGAAAGTTAAGGTCTCATCTAGCTCAATAGTCTCGGGTTGGATAACATGGGTAGGGTCATGAACATACTTTCGGAGTTAGGAAACATGAAAAACATTGTGAACATTGGCTAACTCCATGGGTAAGGCTAGTTGATATGCTACCTCTCCAACTCTCTTCAATACTTCATACGGGCCAATGTATCTAGGACTCAACTTCCCTTTTCTACCAAACCGCATGACTCCCTTGGTAGGTGAAACCTTAAGTAAAGCCTTTTCCCCGACTTCAAATTCCACTATTCTCCTATTCTGGTCTGCATATGACTTTTTTCGATCCTGAGCTGCCTTCATGTTTGCCTGGATAAGCCTAACTTGCTTCGTTGTTTCTTCGATCATTTCTGGCCCCAATGTTAAAGACTCACTGATATCGCTCCAACATAAGGGACTCCTACATTTTCTCCCATACAACGCTTCATAAGGCGCCATTCCTATACTCGCATGATGGCTATTATTGTATGAAAATTCGATCATAGGTAATCTTTCGTCCCATGCTCCACCAAAGTCCATCACACAAGCTCTCAACATGTCCTCCAAGGTCTGAATTGTTCTTTCTGTCTGTCCATCTGTAGCAGGGTGAAACGCTGTGCTAAACTTCAGGATAGTGCCAAATTCTTGCTAAAACATTTCCCAGAACTTTGATAAAAATCTTGGATCTCTGTCTGAAATAATATCTTTAGAAACTCCATGTAGCCTCACAATTTCCTTCACATAGGCAGCTGCCAACTGATTCACATTCCAAGTATCCTTTATTGCTATGAATCTTGCTGTTTTCGTTAAACGATCAACTATGACCCAAATAGCATTCTTTGCTGCCCTTGTAAGTGGTAATCCCATCACAAAATCCATAGAGATAAACTCCCACTTCCATCCTGGCACATCTAACGATTGCAGCTTCCCTCCAGGTCTCATATGTTGTATCTTCACTTTCTGACATGTAAGGCACCTTGCCACAAACTTGGCTACTTCACGCTTCATGTTTGGCCACCAAAAATGTTTCTTAAGATCCTTATAGAGCTTATCTCCTCCTGGGTGTACAGAGTACGGGGTGTTGTGAGATTCTTCTAAAATCTTCCTTTTGAGATCTTCATTTTTAGGAATACACCATCTCCCTTTGTATTTCACTGTTCCACTATGATCTACATCAAACTCAGTTGTCGCTCTTTCTTCTTTCATCTTCCTCACCTTGGTCAACCACTCATCTAACATTTGCTTCTCACGAATCTCATCATATATGGATGGTTTGACTGACATTGCATTCAACTGAGCATTCACCTGACCATACTCTACAACCTACAAGTTCAACTTCCTAAATTCTTCACAAAGTTCCTTGGCTAAAATCATCAAGTTCACTGTATGACTTGTCTTCCTACTCAAAGCATCTGCTACCTTGTTCGCCTTTCCTTCGTGATACAGAATGTCTGGATTGTAATCGGTTAGCACCTCAAGCCATCTCCTTTGCCTCATGTTCAAATGATTCTGTGTGAATATGTATTTAAGACTCTTATGGTTCGTATACACCTTACATCTCACACCATACAAGTAGTGTCTCCAGATCTTAAGAGCAAACACTACCGCTCCTAGCTCCAAATCATGAGTAGGGTAATTCTGTTCATGTTGCTTGAGCTGCCTTGATGCATAAGCTACAACCTTCCCATGTTGCATAAGTACACACCCAAAGCCATTCTTAGATGCGTCACTATAGATTTCAAACCCCTCAGTCCCTGATGGTAAGGTTAAGACTGGTGCTGAGGTGAGTCTTCGCTTCAATTCTTGAAAAGATTGCTCACACCTCTCATCCCACTGAAACTTAGTAGCTTTCTTCATCAAATTTGTTAAGGGTTGAGCTATCCTCGAAAAGTCTTGTACGAATCTCCTATAGTATCCAGCAAGCCCTAAGAAACTTCTCACTTCGGTCACACTTTTGGGTCTTGGCCAATCAGAAACTGCTCGAATCTTAGATGGGTCCACCGCAACTCCTTCCTTTGAGATCACATGGCCTAGAAATGCTACTTTCTCTAGCCAAAATTCACATTTTGAAAATTTGGCATATAACTTCTTCTCTCTAAGAATCTCCAACACTTTTCTTAGATGTTCTTCGTGCTCTTCTCTATCCCTCGAGTACACCAAAATATCATCTATGAACACCACCACAAATTTATCCAAATATGGCTGAAAAGTTCTATTCATGAGATCCATAAAAGCTGCCGGCGCATTAGTGAGTCCAAAAGGCATAACAGTGAACTCATAATGTCCGTATCTTGTGCAAAATGCTGTCTTTGGTATATCTTCCTCAGCAATCCGCAACTGGTGGTATCCTGTCCTCAAGTCAATTTTTGGGAATATCCCAGCACCTTTAAGCTGATCAAACAAGTCCTCGATCCTAGGCAATGGATATTTGTTCTTTATAGTGACATTATTCAACTCTCGGTAGTCAATACACAACCTTAAGGATCCGTCCTTCTTTCTCACAAACAAAACCGGTGCTCCCCAAGGTGAAACACTTGGCCTTATATAACCCTTCTCCAGCAACTCCTCCAACTGTACCTTCAACTCTTTCATCTCTGCTGGTGCCATTCTATATGGTGCTTTAGAAATAGCTCCAGTCCTAGGCACTAAGTCTATTTTGAAATCCATCTCCCTAACCGGCGGCATCCCTGGAATTTCATCTGGAAACACATCTTGGAATTCTCTCACCACTGGGATGTTCTCTATGGATTTCTCTTCTACACTCACATCTTGCACATGGCATAAATAAATAGGGTAGCCCTTTCGGATATAAGAATGAAAAGTCATGGCTGACACAATATTGATCTCTGGTTTTGACACAACCCCCTGGTAAGAGATTTTATTCCCCCTTGGCCCCCTAAGAGACACCTTTTGGGTATGATACTCAATTCTAGCCTTATATTTACTAAGCCAATCCATCCCCAAAATCACATAAAGTCAGTTAGGTCAAACTGAATGAGGTTTGCAAGCAACTCAGTTCCAGCAATGTTAACTGGAATGTCTTGGTATATGGATCTACAAGGAACTACCTCCCCTGAAGGAATTGTTATGTTGGTTTGACACAAAGATGAAGGTTTTAAAGCATTTTTATTCACGAAAGAAGTGGCGACAAAAGAATGAGATGCCCTAGAATAAAAAAGTAAATAAGCAGGTTTTGAGTTCACGAGAAAAGTACCCGTCACAACGTCGGCATTAGAGTCAATCTCGCTCTGGTTCATGACATAGATTCTTCCATTACTGGTCCTACCATTGCCATTGTGGTTGCTTCCTCCACCATTGTTGTTGCTTTGGCCATTCCCTCCTAGAGCATTGCCATTTTGGCCCTGAGAATTGTTGTTGTTGAAGCGGTTGTTGTAGTTTGAGTTCCTCCCATAACCACCTCCCTTATTGCCATTGTTGTTACCTTGCCCATTCTAAGCTTGATTATTGCCATTCTGCTTCTTTGGGCACTCAAATTTCTTGTGACCAACCTCCCCACATTCAAAGCAAGTAAGCAAATCTCCATTGCAGTTGCGTCCTGGATGGCTCTTGTCACATTTACGGCATGGTCGGTTGCGAGATCCTTGCTGATTCTGTTGCCCCTGGCCTCGGTGATTATTGCTTTGATTGTTGTTGTTACGGCCTCCCTGTTGACCATTTCCACCATTCCCATTGCTATTACCCCCTAGGCGTGGTCTCTTGTCATAACCTTGAGGGTTCGATGAACTCTCACCATTCCCTTTCCTCGTATGCCTATCCTTGACCTCCTGCTCACGTTTCAAAATCCTCTCAATATTACAAGCTCTATCATAGGCCTCTTTATAAGTAGCAGCAGTACCAACCCCGATCACCTTCTTTTGGATCCTAAAAGTCAGTCCATATTCAAACTTCTGAGCCTTGGATCTCTCATCAGGCACTACATTAGGACAAAACCTTGCGTACTCATTAAATTTCTCAGCATACTCCTGCACACTCATACCAGCTGTTTGGTTAAACCTACTAAACTCACTGTATTTCTGCCTCTTGATATGCTCAGGAAAGAAACGGTCCCTGATTGTTGTCTTAAAAGCCTCCCAGTTAAAATTCTGTTGAGCTCTTATGGTGGCTCCTTCGTTTTCCCACCAAATACCAGCAGCCTCACGTAAATAGAATGTGGCTTGATCCACCTTCTGAGCATCAGGGGTACCAGCAGCAGCGAAAATCTTGTCAAAGTCACGTACCCAGTTCTCAACCAACATGGGATCTTCCTTCCCCATAAATAGCGGAGGTTTCAATGCAGCAAGTTTCTTAGCCATAGCAGCTTGAGGGTCGTTGTCATTATTGTTGTGGTTGTTGTTGTTATTCAGCTGGTTTTGCAACAACATTCCAAGGTTCTGGTTCATTTGCTCAAGAGCTCTTAACCTAGCAGCAAGTTGTTCAGGAGTCTCAGCCATTTGTGCAATTCTTCTTCAACGAGACCTGGTGTAAACGTGGTAATTTTGCATACACAGTCTGCACAATTTCAACACTGGTGTTACCACCATACACATTTTAACACGACTTATTTAGATCGTGTGAATTGCAATTAAATCATCAACCACGACATGCTTTCATGTAACACATCAGCACATATAGAGACAAGAATTAAGCGATTTATTAAATCTCATAGCATTCAAAGAGTCGGCCAAATTCCAGACCAAATAATGCATCATCTTAGCATTAGACTATAGATTCGCGCATTGCTTTGTGATTTCACTATCACCCGACCAAGTCATTACTAGTCTTGACTAAAGTAAGCATAAGAAAATACAAGAGCTTTGTCCTATATAAATACAATAGATAGAAAAAAAAAATGAATTGATTTTTATTAATAATCATAAAATAGCAAGGTATAAATATATTAATCAAAATTATTTTATTGCAAAACCAGAAGAGAATGAAACTCGTCTTTGAAATAAAATACTAGTACTAAATAGCTCAATAAACTACTAGTTACAAATAAACCAAAACTATAGTTTCTAGTCATAAGAAACTAGCTTTTATTTGTAAAACTAATATATAAAAATTTTAACCAAATAAACTAAACGTAGCTTTAAAAAAATAAATGGATAATTCAATTACTATTTTCCCCTTGACTCTCACGAGCTTCACTTTCCTGGGGCTCATCCTCCTCCTCCTCATCATCCAGGTTATAGTCAAAGTCTCACTTGGCTTCCATCATTGCCTTCTCAAGGTAGTCCACAGTAGGGATCCATTGTTCATCATAATAATACTTATCATTCGGTTTACCATTAATGTATAAGTCAACATACTTCTTTGTAAGTTGAGCATATGGCCCCTTCCCAATTAACGTGTGTAGAAGGATTTGAGATCGCCTCTCTGGAGTGAGAAAATCAGATTGGCCCCCAAGTATATTGTAATGAAAGTGCTCAATGCCGAGATTTAAGCGGTGCACGTAATGTCGAATATTTTCATTATAATTCATACGAATCCTATAAGGAGAATCAGGTAATAAATGTGTAGGCTTCCTAGCACTCGACTTTCTTGCAGTTTTAAGTACTCGTACCATCTAATAAAATAAAGTAAATAATCACATAATAAGTATTAAATAAAAGTACTATAAAACACATAAATCCCTTATCGTGATTCCCACACTCACGACTTTCCTAAGCTTAAATCAATTTTAAACTTATGTACAAATTTTAAACCTAAATCTTTAATTTAATTCATTTTAGTCCCTAAATTTTTGAAAAACCTGGGCTCTGCATACCAATTTGTAACACCCCCAAAATTCGAGTCTTTAAAAACAATAAGAGTAACCTTTAACTTTCAAAAACTCAACCATCGAACTCTGGGAATGTTACTGCTACACTTATTTTCCGTAGAAAATAAATGCAAGCAAAAATAACATAATATTTAAAATAACTAAGTGGTCTAAGTTATGGCAAAATAAAATAGTCATTACATCAAAACTGCAATTATTTGAAACCAATAATTGAGAGGAAATAATTAAATTCGGGGATAAACTAAATTGTCTTAGCTACGTGATTATTCTAACGTCTCCTCACACGTAACCGAGTACCCTTTTTACCAACCTGCAAAATAAATCAGAAACAAGAAAAGAGAGAAAACTCCCAAAAATAAGATAAACTGAGTAATTCCAACTCCATCCCGTAAAATAAATAAATTTTAGTTCAAAACAGTTTATACATAATATAGTCTCATAAATATTTTAATACTCAACCAAGTTCAAATAGTCACATAACATATTATTACTTTATTTAAGAAAGGGAAAGAGAACGCCAGTAAGCCGGGACTAGTCCCTGTCACCACCTACTTTACAGAGGGTCGCGCGTAACCCCAATTGGCCATAAAATAAAATAGAATGTCCTTAGTGTGCACACCCCTCACTAATACCCAGTGATTAGGAGGAAGACTAACAGCAATATACAATAAATTAAACCAACTAGTAGCAACCATAACTACTAGTGGGCAACCTGTTCTTCACCCTTTCGGGTTTCATTTCCCTTCTTAAGTTAAATTTTACTGTACATTTTATTAGATTAAATCATCTGATTACACTATACACAAGTATTGCACAAATCAATTTAATCCCAAGTATCAATACTTTAATTTCAGTATAATCCGAACATAGTCATCCTACATGAGACATAAACTATTAATCACATATAAGCAATCAACCAATTCCCAAGATCTTATTTATTTACTCAAAACTCATACGATATCAAATAATCAAATTTTTCGAAAATACATATAGTAGTACACAAAATAGAAAACTAGTAAATAATTTGATTCCATAAGGTCATACGATAGCACACTTATAATATATAATTGCATAAGCACGTAGTTGGCACACATTAATTCGAAATAATTTCCTAACGGGATTCTAAAGATGATGGACATTGAAAATTACCTTGATTGTGCGTAAAAATTCAAGGTAATTAACTCCGGAATGATCACCTAGTAGCCTGGCCTCCGTCTACAAATAAACAAATAAATAGCCTAAATTAGATAATTATACGACTAACGGAAAAAAGAATTGAGCGTAAAATTGATTTGTCACCACCCATAGTCTAATCACCCCAAAAATAGACAACTAGATGAACTAATTGATGAGTAAAACGTGAGATATTATATCATCATCATCATCATCATAATCACCTACCAAACTTTCGAACCCAAGAGCCAGAACATCAAACACAAAGTCTAATTAAGCGGACCAAGGAGAAGATCGATAAGTAACTGTTGAAGCATAAAGGTTTTGATGATGAGGAACATAAACCAAAAGCAAACTCATCTAATGAAGATTCTCTAGTGTGTGATTAGTCAAGGAACATAATAATCTTGGTGATTGAAGAACTGTCTGACACTAAGAAGACATGAAGAAGATCTTTATTGAAGAAGTTAAATAAATCAGAGGAAGAGTTCTCTAACAAGAACTAAGTTCCCTAACAGGAACGTTCCCTAACAGGAACTCTAAGACTAGCAGTTAAGTTCTTTGGTGGAACTTAATATGCTTGAAGCCCAAGTAATTCATCTGTTCAGAATACGGCGCAACAATAATTGTTAATGTTTATTCTTAGTAATTATTGTAAATATGGTAAGTAGGTTAGTGCACGAGATTTATTAGAAACGTGATAAGTTTGCTTGGTAAATAAAATAAATATGGAAGATAATAAAAGATAGACTTTAGGAAAAGATTTCGTAACAAAAGATTATTTCTTATCTAAAGTCGGTTTATTAAGAAAGATAAGTTTTCTTTATAAAAATCTTTTATTCTTATTTTCAGAAAAGATTTTATTCTACTTGATTTACAAAAACCGTTTTTAATAAAAGATAAGTTAAGTTAACATGTTTATCTTTTAGAAAACCTACTTTCTATACAAGTGTTACTTGTATAAATAGAAGAGAGCAAAAATGTTTTAGGTTTTTGTGAGTTTATGCGTGAAGAAATCTAAGTGCTTTAAACGAGTAAGTTTACCAAGCTTTTAACTTATCATATTAGTTTCGGATTTCGTGCATTGCTTACCTATCATAATAGGCATCGTGTATTTGTATTGGTTGGGTTATTTGGGTGATTTCATGGTTTGATTGTTACACAGTTTTGTTTAAGTCTTTTGGTGAGACTGTGAGTAGTTTTGTACTTAGGTGGTACAAGTAGTTTGTACTTTGGCAGTACGTGTAGTACTTTGGTGGTACGAGTGAATCTAAGTGTGGTACTTAGATTGGGTAGGATAGGGTCCTATCAAGTAGCAAGTCCAGTGAGGAACTTGTGAAATAAAGGTCTGTGTCTAATAGGTTGTAACTTGGTGTTTGCCCTATTATAGTGAAGTGATTTGTGTTTGAAATCCCTAAGGTAGGGTCGAGGTTTTACTTCCAGTTGGGCCCTGGAAGGTTTCCTCGTAAAAACTGTGTGTTTGCTTAAGTTCCTATACGTATTGTTTATTTATCCGCAAAAAGTAGTCACTAGGAACTCAATACAATTCACCCCCCCTATTGTATTAATCGTCTCAACTAACAGTAACGTAATTAAATAAAGTAGATAGTAATGATCAATTATCAAACCCAACAATGAGGAAAGTGACGAGTTGCTTTCCAAAGTCGGTATTTCGGCTTCGAAACTTTTGTTTTTTTTTTTTTTTTGAAATCGTAATGACAGTATTAGAAAGATGAAACATATATTTATAAATCAATCTTGAGAGTCTAGAAAGTTCATGGGATAGGATCAAAATTTTAACTGATTTTGTTATCAGCCTTTATCCACCTTTGCCAATTTTTTTCCGTTATGCAAAATCAGTTTTTGTAAATTATCCAAAGTCAAATTTTTTTTTTAAATACTAAACCGAAAATATTAAATAATTAATATATATATATATATTTTAAAATAATAAATTTAAAAGATTATACTAGCAAAGGAAATTTTGGGGTATTACATATAATGTCGTTTGAAACCATAAATGATCATTATATGTTGTCATAATGTTCGTGGTAGGTTTGAGTTAATGAAATCAGTGCAAGTTGTAAACCGGTAAGTTCGCCATTTAAAGGCAAATTGGATGGTTCCGCTCACCTAATTGGACTCCCGAATATTTTTAGGGACAATGGAAAACATTTCAGAAATTTTTATTTACAGGCGAAAAAAGTCAAAAAATTTCAAAATTTAAGGCTAATATCCATGCTTTTTGAGAAATTTTTGAGGTTTCGAGGCCAGGTACCGAAAATCCTTGAGATTTTAGGGGATACTTCTCGGGGTCATGTAATTCCGTTTGGAACCATATATGACCATAATATGTTGTCATAAATGTTCGTGGTAGGTGACCTATTCTTTTCAGTGTAAAGTTTATAACAGTTCCGTTTTCAGAGGTGTAGATGAGTATTGGTTGTGCGTAATATTGGTGTTGATAGTTTCTTTTCTCTTGCAACAGTCTTGTGAGAGTATGTGAAAACCCTTTTTTTTATGCCCTCATATGTGATAACAGTGTTTATGCCTTCAGTCATATGTAGAGATCATATTGTTTAAAGAACAAAACAATACTATATACTTGGTGAATTAATGAAATCGGTCCAAGTTGTTAACCGGGAAATTGCCCCTTTGAAAAGAAATTTGATGGTTCCACCCAACCAATTGGACTTCCGGAGGGTATTAGGGACCATGTAAACATTTTTGCAATTTTTATTTCCGAGCGAAAGAATTCAAAAAATTACAAAATTGAAGTCTAATATCCACGCATTTTGCGAAATTTTGAAGGTTTCGGGACTCGGTATCGAAAAGTCTTGAAATTCCAGGGAATACATCTTGGTTTCGTATAATGCCGTTTGGAACCATATAAGATTATTATATGTTGTCATAAATGTTCGTGGTAGGCTTGTGTTAATGAAATCGGTGCAAGATGTAAATCGGTAAATTTGTCGTTTAAAGGAAAATTGGATGGTTCCACCCATCCAATGAGACTCCCAGAGGGTATTAGGGACCAAGGTAAATATTTCGTCAATTTTTATTTTCAAGCGAAAAAAAGTAAAAAATTTCTAAAATTGAAGGCTAATATCAACGCTTTTTGAGAAATTTTGGAGGTTTTGGGGCCCGTTGTCGAATATCCTTTAAATTTTAAAGGATAAATCTCGGGGTCATATAATGCCGTTTGGAACCATATATGATCATTATATATGTTGTCAAAAATGTTCGTGGTAGGCTTGAATTAATAAAATCGGTGGAACTTGTAAATTTGTAAATTGGTCATTTAAAGGCAAATTGGATGGTTCCACCTACCCAATTGGACTCTGGGAGGGTATTATGGACTATGGTAAACATTTCGGCAATTTTTATTTTCGGGCGGAAAAAAGTCAAAAAATTCTAAAATTTAAGACTAATGTCCACACTTTTTAAAAAATTTAGAGTCTTCCAGGCCCGGTGTCTAAAAGTCTTGAATTTCTAGGGAATACATCTCGGGACAATATAAAGTCGTTTGGAACCATATATAATCATTATTTGTTGTCATAAATGTTTGTGGTAGGCTTGAGTTAGTGAAATCGGCGCAAGTTGGATGGTTCCATCCACCCAATTGGACTCTCAGAGGGTATTTGGGATTTTGGGACCATGGTAAACGTTTTGGCAATTTTTATATCCGGGCAAAAAAAATCAAAAAATTCCAAAATTGAAATATCCACGCTTTTTGAGAAATTTTGGAGATTTCGAAGCTCGGTGTCGAAAATTCTTGAAATTCTAGGGGATATATCTCGGGGTCATATAATTTCGTTTGGAACCTTTTAGATCATTATTTGTTGTTATGTTCGTGGTAGGCTTGAAGATGATGCTCTTTTCTTTTGCTTGTTAGACCGACTTGGTCTCCCTAGACAAAATGCTTTGATTAACAATAGTAAGGTGGTCTTAATTGCATTTAAGGTGATTTGAAATCGGGTCAGGAACAATTTGGGTTGAATTTAGGTCGAGTCAATAACAAGTCGTGTTGATTTTGAGTCGGGTTAGTAATAGATTGGGTTGAATTTTTGGGTCGGGTTAGTAATAAATCTGGTAAAATTCGGGTCGGGTCAATAACAACTTGGGTTGAATTTGGTTCAGGTCAATAACACGTCGGGTTGATTTCGGGTCGGATTTGTAACAGGTTGGGTTAAATTCGGGTCGGGTTAGGAATGGGTCGGGTTGAATTCAATTCAGGTTAGTAACAAGTTGGGTTAAATTCGGATTTTGACGGGTTAAAACGAGTCGGGTCAGGTCGAGTTTGGGTCACCATTTTTTCGGGTTCAGATGGGTCGGTTAATAATTGGGTTTGAGTCGGTATTTTGGGTCAGGTCAACTTTTGACAGCTCTACATACCACTAATGTTTAATTCACAAATTTTAAAACAGATAAGGTTAATTTTTAATTAGAAAACTAATTAACCCTTAATTAGCTCCTTGACTTCAATAGGGTATGTTAGAAAATAGAAAGGTGCAATGTGTGATAGGTGGTTGCATTAGAAAGTAACGCTGCCGACTCAATAGCTAAAAGACTTAAACACGAATGATTATATTTCTATGATCTATTTGTGCTTTAATGTCACTCTAATTAATTATTTAAAGATGGAAAATATTACATAATTTTTCGTCATCACTTTTAGAAAAGCCAATCAAAATATATGAATGGATTTGAATCATCACATCACCAACTTTACTTAGCAAGTAAATAAATTGATGGCCCTAAATTTTTACTTTTAGTTTTCCTTTTGCTGAGTCATGGATGACTAATTCCACCTAATCTTTATTTTAAAAAATTGTACAAAATATTTCATACAACCCTTATATATATAACTTTAGTCTCACCTTCACAAACTCCCCTTTCCACCACCAACTACCAAAATACACACTATTTGCTCCATCATCGTAAACAAACTTCTCAATAGTCTCAAAGATTGATTTTATTATCGCAATTAAGGTAAAATGAATGCTTCTGATGAAGGAAATGTGTCCTGGACTCTCGTGCAATTACTAATATAATATGGATCGTATTATGAAGATAATAAGTTCGTTTAGTTGGGTCGTCTTTACGTCTTGTTAGAGACCAATATTGATAATTGGGTTAAACCAATACCAACTAAATGGATCCTATGAGGTCACACATTACAGTGTTAGGTCGAATAAGAATACTGAGTCCAAAAGTTGGGCTTAGTGAATGACTGGCCATAAGGAGTAACATAGGAATAGGTCTTGCCCTAATTAGATAATATGATTATATATAATAAAGGGCTTGGGGAAAAATATAACGACGTTCATCTCTAATAAAGAAACAACGTAATATTTTCCCTTCCTCTCTCTCTACAACCGGTTAGAAGTTCTCCATAGAAGAGGAGATTAATCTCTCCCGTCCAACTAGCATTGGTAGAGGTTCGATCTACACTTGTGGACCAATATTAGAGGAGCAACAATTGGGGCTCTAATCTCCGCATGAAGGTAGAAGAAAGCTTGGGAATTCACGCATCAAAGGTTAATTCTAAACTATTATGTGATCCTTTATTTGTATATGCATGAGATCCTGTTTAGGTGCGTATGAATGAGTTTCATGAAATTCCGCTCAGAGTACCTAAAACAATTTCAAAGGATGTTTGAATCATAAACTACTTTGATTAACATAGTTGAACATTGTATTTATTTGCAAATATTATGTCTTTATTGATTAATTTTCGTGTTATATATTTCTCCTCGATTGAAAGAAATATTGAGAAACGTTCTCAAAATTAAAAGAGTATCCGTAAATCATTATCCATGCTTTGCTAAGAAGGTTTTTAAGGCTAAAAGGAGTGTTAAAAACCTATTTAATAATGTCACATGTCTTATAATAGCTTCCAAGAGCTCAAAAAGTTTGAATAATTGAATGGCTCCACCATTGACTCATTTTGAAAACGCTTCAAGTGATTGGACTCGATGGAGAGGTACAAGACCTCTAAAGACAACATGAGTGTGACTCACATGAAGAACCCAGTATTTTTCTTTATCTTTGATCAATATGATTGGCATGGTGAATTACATGGATTTTCATACTGTCAAATGTTGACTAATTTAAGTGACATCATTCTTCACTTATTGCATGCGGTGTTAAATACAAGATTAAACTCCAACATGAATTGTGTTGAATGGTTTTGGCAAAATTATGTAAGATGCTTAAAGTAGTTTAGCATAGTATCATTTTGAGCTTAAAAGAAATGTTCTAGATGGTTCAAATGGGAAAGGGTTAAGAAGGATGGGGACTACAATAAAAGCCAAAGGATAAAGAAAAGACAAATAATTTGTCAATTCTTAATCACAAGGCTGCTAAAATGTCAAGTGCTATTATGAATAGCAAATGTTTAAATTGAGGACTAGCTCCAAGAAATTGAAAACTACCCCATAAAGTACAGTTGGAAGGTAAAGAATGGAAATGTTCCACATCAAGTAGTTATAGAAATTGATTTAGCAAAAATCTACTTATTTGACATGTGATGTCAAGATTAACTCTCTTATTGAAGAATGAGATTGAGCTAAAGAGTTGAAACTTGGATAAGGAAAAAGTAAATCTACAATGTGAGAAACAAATGTTGTTTTACATGTATGTCTTTACATTTCACTTAACTATATATAGTTTAGTATTGACATAAATAATCGTTCTTGCTATAATCAAAACATCATTCCATTGCAGTTATCACTGAATGTCAAAGATTCAAAGCATCGAACAAATGTTATTTTGTGCTTAGTTGAATCAAGGGATGTTTTGAAACGCTAAATAGGTTAAAGAGTTCTATATGTTAGATATAGATGAACCATTTCTATGTATGAATCACTTCTAGAAATGTCAATTTGATCAAAATAAAATAGAACTGCATACGGAAGCTCCAAAGGGATGGACTTCTAACATCATAAGATTATGAATCCATTGATGTATGCAAATCTTATTGTTGTTTGATGATTGAAAAGTTTATCTTTTGGAGAAAAGGTGACGTGAACCCATGGTTGAATACATAACGATGTAATTAAGAAATCTAAGGTTCAAAGGCTAGAGATGAACATGGACACTTCATTTAAATATGATCACACATGCTTACATGAAGCATGAATCTGAAAATTTTGAAGGAGTTCAATAAGGTTCAAAATGAAGAATAAAAGAGACTTGGCAAGGAAATAAAACATTGCGATATGATCATAACAGTTTACTTTTGAGTCAAATTGTTAACTTGGCAAGAATTCAAAAGCATTTACGATGTGATCGTAGTGATGAGCATTTGAGCCAAGAACTTGATGATCATCCGAAGTATTGTAAAATCAGTTTACAACCTACTCCACTAAGAGAAAATGTTTTTCAAATGGAGAAATTAAACTATATAAGATATAGCATAATTCATGATGAACTGTACCTATGTTCCAAACAATAGTTCTAAGGATACACTTTTAAAATGAGCTTTTTACACTAATTAGGACTGCGTCAAATCACAATGTAGATAAAACATCAGATAAAATATGGATAAGAGAAGTTCTTATCTTGTTTTTCTACAAATTTAAGAATAAGAAACTTGTATTAAACTGTTTAGTGCAATGTTGAATTCTAAAGCTTAATAAAAGGGTATTACAACCACAAAATGTTTTGAGGACAAATTGTTTGTTGCTCTAACTGGTGCCTTTTGAAAAAGATGTTATTTCTAAAAGGCAAGTGGGAGTAATTCTCGAAAAGGTCGAGAAGAGCAACAAACTGGCTTACCCTATGCTAAGAGAGCCTTTTTTCATAAGGCAAGTGGGAGTATAAGTCTCGAAGGTGTTCGAGAGAACCAACAAATGAGCATGATTCACACCATGTCAAAAACAACAACACGTGGTCTCATTAATGTAATGGGATATGTAACCATGTGTCAAGGGCCACATTCCATGTATACTCTTCTTATGTTGTTCTTAATTGAAAATAAGTTTTCACTTGTTGCGCATAAACCCACAAAGTCTAGTAAATCTAAGCCAGAGAAATAAGTTCGATGGTTAAGAATTTCTAAAATATTGATTTTTGAATGTAAGATTTGACGAGTCACAACTCCAAAATAGCTTAGTACAATGAAAATCTGAAATGGTTTCCATGACTGAAAAATTGAGTGTGAGACACTTGGTTGATTTGCATGAATTGGGAGAGAACCGGAAGGAAAAATGTTTTCTTAGCATTGATTAGTCACTAAAGGATTCAACGAATTCATAGTATTGACTATGGTGAAATCTTTCGTTGCTAATATTGCATATATCTATTCAGACTCTTCTAGTGATTTCAACTCTATGTGATGTGGTTGATGGAGTTCGAAACACTTTCTTGAAATTGTTCATGAAAGAGAATGTGTATGTGATATACACATTAACATTTTGAAGGACCAGGAAGTCCTAGAAATGCATGTAAGTTTCATAAGTCCATTAGTGGATTGAAGTAAGCATCATGGAGTAAAATCTTTGATTTACTAAGTTAATCAAATTGTTTGATAGTCTTAAAAATGAAGAAGCTTTTACATACAAGATGTTTAGTGGGAGCTATGTAGTCTTCTTGGTTTTGTATGTAGATGACATCCTTCTTACAAGATACGATGTTTCCATACTTGAATAGGTCAAGTAATGGCTAATGAATTGTTATTGTATGAAAGACCTTAAGGGTTAAATGAGTACATCTTGGGAATCAAGATTTATTGAGATTGGTCTTGAAAGAGGATTGAACTTAATTGAGAAACTTATAAAGATGAGGTTCTCTCTAGGTTCAAGCATGAAAACTCCAAAAGAGGTTTCATTCCCATGTGGCATAGCACATTGCTTATCAAGACTCAGTGCAAAGCAAAGACTGATGAGATTTAGCGAATGAGTGACATTCCTTGTGCATTTGCAAAGGATTCGTCATAAAGGCTACGCATTATACTCATTAGATGCATGTGTGCAATTTTCAATCGAATTCTGATATGTGATATAGGAAATCATAGAATTAAGAGTTTCCTGAAGTACTTGGAGAAGAAAAAAAGGCAACGTCTAAGTATATGGAGATAAAATATCATAAAAGAAAAGGTCACAAAGTTCATATGGAAGAGAATGTCTCAAAATTTGTTAACTAAACTATTTCAGAAGCCTAAATATGAAAGTCATATTAGGTTCAATAGAAATTGAACATATTAGATGGCTTTGATTGTGTATTGGACACAGTTGCAAAACTATCAATTGTGTTCTCCCTATGTTTATCAATGTGAAACAAAGTTTCATACTTATTTAATCATGGTTTAGTATTAAATTAAATGTCCAAGATATTTTATGAATTTTAATGGGTTTGTCAAATGCGTGATTTGATGAATGAAACTCCATAAGTAAACTGAATTCATGGAATATTTAAGTTCCTAATCTAAGTCGTTAAACTGGACATAAACGACTTATTAAAAAGGATTAGCATATAAGATTGATTGATAGCGCAGTTTCATGGGCTATGGGAACATAGAGATGTTCAGTCAATTGTATGAATTTGTATGGTTGATACAGATCGAACTGACCTACTTAGAAGTTTTGAAAACTTCGCAATTATGTTAGTAGATTCCTAAGACATGAGTGGAGCACTACTTAGCTCAATGATTAGTGTAACTTTGATGCTATCAAACGCCATGCCGTAAAAGGGGACTATAAAGGCAACATTCGGGTTATACTAAAAGTTGAGTGGGAGTTTTGGTTGCCACAAGATTGAAAAGGTCCTCCTATGTTAGATAGGATGGGTGTCTTAGCCTCTTGAAGAGTAAGGATTGGAAATGCATGGCCGTGCTCAAATGGATTACTAGATAATCATTTGTTTAGCAATTCGAACTCGGATTTCAAGACACGATTTGTGTACTAGTATGGATGACATAGAGATGTAATCATACTACCAAATTGGACACTAAGAGACTTAAGGAATTTGAAGATTGCACGCTTGTCTCAGACAAGTGGGAGATTGAAGGAAATGTGTCCTGGACTCTCGTGCAATTACTAATATAATATGGATCGTATTATGGAGATAATAAGTTTGTTTAGTTGGGTCGTCTTTACGTCTTGCTAGAGACCAATATTGATCATTGGGTTAAACCAATACCAACTAAATGGATCCTATGAGGTCACACATTACAGTGTTAGGTCGAACAAGAATACCGAGTCCAAAAGTTGGGCTTAGTGAATGACTGGCCATAAGGAGTAAGATAGGAATAGGTCTTGCCCTAATTAGATAATATGATTGTATATAATAAAGGGCTTGGGGAAAAATATAACGACATTCATCTCTCATAAAGAAACAACGTAATATTTTCCCTTCCTCTCTCTCTACAACCGGTTAGAAGTTCTCCATAGAAGAGGATATTAATCTCTCCTGTCCAACTAGCATTGGTAGAGGTTCGATCTACACTTGTGGACCAATATTAGAGGAGCAACAATTGGGGCTCTAATCTCCGCAAGAAGGTAGAAGAAATCTTGGGAATTCACGCATCAAAGGTTAATTATAAACTATTATGTGATCCTTTATTTGTATATGCATGAGATCCTGTTTAGGTGCGTATGAATGAGATTCATGAAATTCCGCTCAGAGTACCTAAAACCCTTCATATGAGGCGTTTAAGTCAAGGAGTATGAAGAGTATGCTAGGAGATCACCTCCTTCGAAATGGGTTGTCAAATTTAAGTTATGATCAAACAAGAAAACATCTACCATTAAATTGTTGCCTGGACCTTCTATAGGCCAAGTAGATCAATCGTCGCTTATCACTTCTAAACATCGTAAAGTGGATTCAGTTTTTACCACGATGAACAAGCTTGGTACGTATATTTTGTAAACGATCACCTACCCTTACATTTATGTAAAATCATCTGATATTTTTTTTTTAATCTGAATTAGGATTATAATTAACTTATTGTTATTTATTTTATTCAAACTATGCAGTGAAAGGGAAATTGAACTTGGTAGGAGGCTGACAAGTTATTCAAAAGAGTGTTTAGCCTTCGAGAAGGAGAGCGGTTGTTGAGGGCTTCTCGTTGCAGTTTGTATACCACAGCAGGCGCAATAACAGGCCACCTATTCATCTCCTCAGAGAAACTCGCCTTCTGCAGTGACAGGTCAATCGCGAAAGTTTCCTCCCCCACCGGAGAACCTCTTAGGTTCCACTACAGGGTACTACATTATGCAACTAAACGGAACTCTAAATCATATATTATATATATATGTACATGCTAATTTGGTGATGTATATATATGTTGAATAATTGAATTAATGTGTGATAATATTCATGTATATGCAGATAGTGATACCATTAAGGAAGATCAAAAGATGGAATGAAAGCGAGAACATGAAAAAGCCGTCACAAAAGAATCTACAAGTAGTGACCGCGGATGAGTTTGAGTTCTGGTTCATGGGATTCGTTAACTACAACAAAACATTGACATGCTTACTGTTTGGGGTAATTTTACCCTGACACGTGGTCCAATCAGAAGGTGACACGTTTCACCTCATGGTTAGTCCAAACTGGACCAACCCCTGTTTGACACGTGTCACCCCAAAGGAATGGGAAAAAGGCGGTCTTCATGGCCCAAATCCAGAGAAAACCGCAATGCGGCGCAGCCCACCAATAATTAGGGCTTGATGATCTAATCAGGGGCACAATTCCCGAGTACCCTATAAATAGGGAGATTTCCTCCATTTGGAGGCACATTTTTCCATTTATTACACATTTACTCTTTGATAGAGGCATCCTGAGCTTGGAATCCGGGCAGATCCCCACCTAAATTTTCGCACCTTTTTACTCCTATTCAAGTTACTAACTTGATCTATTCAACATATATTTTAAATTCATAATGTGTGTGTAAATTTAATACTTGTATTATGACAGATAATTTATTGAAAATGACTATTTGATTAACATATATGACAATATATTAGAAGAAAAATTGTAAAATACAGAATTAAGGTGCCATTTGAGTTTAATACAAATGTAATTAAATAAATTATTTATGTCAATATTTATATGTTTTTTTTTTTACAAGAATATTTATATGTATTTGATCAAATGATTACCCATATTATCATATTGTGTAAAAGTTTGCTACTAATGATTATTCTCCATTAATCCATTATATTTGTCAACTTTTGCTAGTAATGATTATTATTCAGTATATGTCATATGTTGTTAGTAAAGGGCTATATATGTGAAATAAGTAATACGTTGAAAATAAACCATAATACGGAGTAGTTTATTGAGTTAAAAATGAAGTTTATGAATAAATTTCCAACCTTTGTGGTTATAAATATAGTTTCCCATTTTTTCCTATATAGTAAATCTTTGCCAATTATATGAAGATGTATTTTATTTTTTTTTGAAATCTATATAAAGATGTTTGTGTTTAGCATTTACCGATATCTATTTAAAAATACTACCTTGATAAGATCAAAAAGAAAATTTAAGTTTAAAAAAGAAGTAGAAAAATATTGTTATAAGTATTGGTTTGTTATATCCCCATTTGGGTATGTTGTCTTTACCTGGTTATATTATTATTAAGTTGGTTATTTTGTTATGACAATATAAATTGGTTAATGTAATTACTAATTCATCTATAATACAACTTATAAAGTATTGAATATAGCCGGCCATTTACGAAAGGAAGTAAATTTAATTTATTGTCATTAACACAAATATTCATGAGTTATTGTTGTTACAATGAGACAAGATACAATTGTCTGAAATTTTAATTTTTAGTCATGAACACAAATATTATTGTCATTTACTCATGTTGTTGTTACTTTACATAATTAGATAGTCATGAGTTAGTGTTGCACTTCTCGGTAATTTATAATCTAACATTAAGAGATCTACCATAGTAAGATTGTCATTTTTGTGCACCTTTCCAGTTTCCACTAATGAATTCTAGTATAGATAGCCTTATTTGGTTTAAATGACAATACATATTTTAAGATGACAATACCGTAGTATAAAATTGTAGTCTTCCAAAAATAATTGTTGTTAACCCACCAAAATCATAATTTCATATATACTTAATTTTCAATGCGACAAAAAACATTTAAAATGCAACTTTAATTTATTAATTTTGTGTTCTACTCCATCTCAAAAACAAATTTAAAATGCAATTACATTTATTAATTTTTTTTCAACAATAAATAGAAACACAAACCTTAATTGTGCGTTTACTCTCTATAGGAAATGTTACATTTTGCAGATCTTTGTCGACGTATTCCATTATCAAGCATAAGTATACTCCTTCAACCAACATAGTTTTCAACCTAAAATACAAATTAATATATCTCAACCAAATATAGAAAATTCAAAAAAAAAAAATTGAAATATCATATACAGTACCTAACACTGTTTTCATGGTCAGTGTCATAAAGTAGTGATATTTCTCTTATCATTGTTTTAGACAACTCCCTATTCTTGATTGGAATCAATTTCAAAGCGAATCGCTCCTTATCTTCTCCCTCTACTAAATACACATGTCCAAAACCTCCGGATCCTAAGCTTTGCAAGACGGTATAATCATGAAATTTGTACTGTAAACATTAAACAACAAAAAATAACAAGTGTTACTTATGTTTCAAAAAAAAAAATTAGTCAAAATAATTTATTTTAAAAAAAAAAGACGAGGAGTTTACCCCCAACTTCAGGAAAGAAGATCATTGGAATTGTGACAAATGGAGGTATAAAATCTTCCATTGTAATTGGAGAAAGAGAGTTTGTTCTTAGGAGATTGGAGAAAGAGAAGATGTTTATAAGAAGTTGGTGATTTCTATTTTCTTAAGTGATAAAGTGGATTGTTCTAAATAAAATACTTTTGTCTTTACCCAGCGTTATCCAAGAAATAAACCCTAGTTTAAGGAGCTTTATAAAGTGACTTCATTAGAAGTGACTATCCGTTAGAATATAACGATTATTTTTGTGTGTTTAGGAAATAGAATAAAACTAAATATTTAATCGTTACAGTAGTAGTACACTAGTACTGTACAAGCCTGCAGCTATTTTTGTTTTACATTGCTTTTTAAAAACAAATAAATATTAAAAATAATAAGTTCTTTAGTGAAAATTACTTATTATTTTTCTTGTTTTACATAATGATACTCCAAAATAATTTTTTTTTATCATACTAACAATTCTATCTCAATCAGTTATTCTACGATTTCAATAAAAATCATGTACAAATCACGTACAACTAACATAATCCAACTGAATTATAATGATCGAAAAGCTCACTATCAAATTATACGTATCGTACACCTATTTTAATTCAACAATGAAAAATTGATTATTAATTTTAAGCCAAAACCCCTTGAATGTCTTATTGTCTGAATGAGATCAGATATACACATCTTAAAAGAAAGGGAAAAAAAAAGTGTAAGGAAAAGAAATTAAAGAACAAACTTGATTGGTTCAATCCTAATGAAATTGAGAAATGTTGCAGATTTAAACAATGAGAAAGGCACGACAATATTTTAACCTAGAATATTATTGTATATATATCAATATATGAACGTTTAATCAATGAGAAAGGCACGACAATAGTTTTATATTCTCACTAGTCATACAACTTCGTGAAATATTGTAAAATTTTTATATTATATATGTAGATTTTTTTTTTTAAAAGTCATACTCGTATTACTTAGGGTCTTGTACTCTTATTAATTTCGTAATAATGTGCATTTTATTAAGACAAAAGCTAACAAGAGCCCCGTGGTGCTTGTTAGCAACATCCTTTTATTACAAGTATGTAATTTCATAAATATTCTCATTGCATAACTAATTAAAAATAACAAGTCTTCCAAAAAAAAAATAACAACAAAAAAGGTACATATAAAATGATATAATTAATTAATATATATGTTAGAATTTATATGTTCTTATGCCTAAATTTGAAATAGTAAAAATAAGGTGAGCTATAAATTAATTTTGAGACTAAGGGTCTGTTATGATTTACTGAATTGAGTTGAACTGAACTGAACTGATTAGAGCTGAATTAAATCGAATTGAATAGAGTTGAATTGAAATGAATTGTTTATGAGAGAAAAAAAAATTAGAAACTGAACTCATTAGAGTTGAACTGAACTAAACTGAGATTAAGCTGAAGAGAATAGGTCCTAACAAAATTGATACAATGAAATCAATAGATCATTTTAATGGAAGAAAATCCATTTATTTTTAATTTACATTTTCACATGCAACACGGTTTTCAAGACATCACGCAATTTTTTTATTTTTTATTTTTTATTTTTTTATTTTATTTTTTTGAAGAGAACATCACGCAAATTTGATTTCAAAAATTTTGTTGTATGTAAAACATCACCATCCCATGAGTAGGATGAGTAATGAATTAGGTATGTAATATATTTGACTATCCAGCTGTTGGCCAAGGAAATGCTCGGAAGAGTATGAATAATGAATTTGGTACAGTATGTAAAACTTTCATGGAAATGCTCATTGACCAAGGAGTACTACGAAAGTACTGAGTAGTAGGTATGTATATATGAGTAATATGACTGTCCCAGCTATTTTTTGGGGTAGGAAAAATACTAAAGATTCTGACATTGCAATTTTCTCTGATTTTGTAGGGTCGGGGCCACAATTTAAGGTGGTAATAACTATAAAGGCATGTTCCTTTTTGTCTTCTTGTGTCGAGAAATTAACCATATATTTATACATTGGTACATTACTAAAAGAGAATTGTAGGTTTCCCTTCAAAAAGGTGTACAGTAGTTTAATTTGTTAATTAAGCTTTCTTAAATAGAGGAATTAAGCTATGAAATTTAAATGTGGTAACTTCTCACTTTCTTCTTATTAGTGGTAAAATTTTGTAAGTTAATTTATCCGTTTATCTTATAATCTAATATTTCCTCCGTTCACTTTTGATAGTCACTTATGTCATTTTTGGTGACCCAAAATGTTAGTTACATTTGCTTATTTCAAGTACCATTAATATTACGGAGTATTTTTTTACCAAAATTCTCTTCCATTTGCAAAAATATTTGTGCAAATTTAACTTTTCCATTTAAATTTTACTTTCCCATGTACTTTAATTAATGTCTAAAAATATCAAGATTTACCAACCAACCTCATTCCTCCTCTTATAATAATACATATATATAATACGTCATGACATAAATGGTTTCCTCCACTACTTACTAGATAACATTTCTTCAAGATGTCGAAAGAGTTTCAGTGATGAATCTGATGATTATTTTATGTACAACTATGAAGAGTTTGCTTCAAGATGTTGTACTGTTTTTCGAAATCAAACATTAAAACCAACAATAATGTACCGCGAATACGATCAAGAAAAGAAAATGCAACCTAACTAGGTTCTTATTATAATACGTGAACCAAACAATACCTGTTTAAGTAGTAACACCAATATGAAGAGGGAACAAGGAAAAAGAGGGAATCCTCTTTATGTCATTGTATGTAGTTATTTATACCCGAAATCCTGAATGTTAAACAAACTTTTGGGTGTTATGATTTATGAAGCTAAATTAAGAAAACTTTGTTGCATATGAGTATCTTTAAATTTAAAAAAAGTTTTTATCTTAACTATTTCAATCTTCCTGATATGAAAAAAGCACTTTTTCAACTTCCAAAAGTATGTTTTATGACTCAAAAGTTAATACGCATTGCAACGATATGATGCTGATTCAAGCATGAAATGGTGGCCATATATGTTTTACTAATTCAATTCTTTGGTGGCAAAACTTGCCATGCATTAGTCACACTCACACCTCAATCTTGCAAGTTCACACATCAGCAAGAAAGTGAAATTTAACTGAAATTAAACGTGTCTAACTAATTCAGGTTTGGATATACGTGGTTCTTCTTCAGGTAAACAGTTTTAAAAAATGTTTAAAGATATGCAATTCGATATCAAAGAAAATGTCATAATAAATTTAATACTATATATTGTCGTCACATTAACGAGTGCACCTAGCTTCTGCTAGATTATTATGGCGTCTAGTAATTAATTAGATCAATTAAAGTAGTACGAAGTATGTAAAAAATCGAGGAACCTCTTTCAAAATAATGGACAATAATAATGTTGATCAATAATACTATGTAGTAATTTAAATTAAAACAATATACAGTATTGTTAGTTATCTCGACGTACCTCTAACCCTTCTCTAACAGAATTTAATTAATTGCTAATACAAAATTCTTTGGTTTTAATAAGATAGGTTTTGATAGATTTGTACTGATAGTTTGGCCTTTCAGATTCTTCAAAAGCTTCTTTGCTTACACGAGCATACGTGGATGGTTTGTGCATCATCATCACCTTACTCATATATATTACTAATTATGGTTATACTAGATTAATTATGTAGCCAAAAGAAAGATTATAGGTAAAACTTAAATAAACGAATTAAGGTCAATTTTTCTAAAGTTGAGTTTGGGTCTATTTGTTTCCTCTTTACAAAAAGAACATGGTATCAACTACCAACTTCTTGAATAAAAAAAATAAATCATAAAATTTTGGATGCTTGTCTAAAAGTTTCAAGATTATTCTATATACATATTCTCGTCTTCATTCACCATCATACGCATCCTAAGTCCTCATTAGATTTCAAACTCGAAAAGAGCTTACTGATAGCAAAAAAAATTATTTAACAAGGTCTAAATTTTTACAAGAAATGGAAGGAGCAGATGCATTCAGATCCTTAAAGTGTATGCTAGGTGATCATGTCCTTAGAATTGAGTCGTCAATAAATGATCAAAACAAACGTGTGAAGTTGTTACCAGCACCATCTAGTCGTATTGCAGATGGGTGTAACTTAAAAAATATGATGCAAAGTAAAAAAGAATCAGTTATCAGCACAATGAACAAGCTCGGTACATTAAAAACAGAATAATATGTGCAATATTAATAACAAAACTCTTTATGATTTCTAGGACAAGGGAGTTTTCCTCTAGCAAGGCCCAAGCTAGCATCAACCTTTAATTTGCAGCAAACATTTCAAAATGGAAATGAACCAACACGTACGGGTGACTAACTAATAGCTCAAAAAAATATGTTGCCTGGACCTTCTATAGGCCAAATGGTTAATTGACATTTACTCCAGTTTTAACAAAAAACAAAGTATGACATTAAACCCTCATATTCCTACTCCACTAAGTAGGGATGATTCAAAGCTTAGCTTCTTTGGCTGAAATCCTATAATTAGGATTTAGGGTCAGGATTTTCTGGAAAAAAAAAATTATAGAATACTTTAAAACAAAAGTGTAAACCTACCCTGAGTAAGTCTTTGGCTTCCTCATCAACGCTTGTCAGAACATTCAACTCCTGAAATAATTAAGATCCAAATTAATATAAATACAATATAATGATTCTTTTTGTTTAATAAAAAATTTTACAAAAATAAATAAAATTTACCGTCATTTTGTAAACTTCTCCTCCTCTCGGATAGTTGGGCAAGTCAGAAACACCTGCCCAACTGGATTCGTCGGGTGTTCCCAAAGTACTACATAAATAATACAACAGTTAGTTTTGAATTTAAAAAAAAAAAACAAATATTAACAAATAACATAAGCAAATTTAAATAATTAATTTACTTTACCTAAATATGTTATTCAGAACATACTTAGGTATATATATATATATATATATATATATATATATATATATATATATATATATATATATAAAGAAGAAGAAGAATACTAAGGGAGTAATTTGTTCTCCGGGAAACAAATAGCCTCGAGAAAGCCCAAAATCGGCCAATTTTAAGCTTCCACTCTTGGTTTTCAATATGTTATTTGGCTTGAGATCGCAGTGAATAATATTTTCTCACGGAGGTAAGAAACAGCACGCAGTATGTCGGACATCCAAGCCTACATTTAAAAAATTATAATTACATTAGCCTAATGGCCTGGATTCTATCTATAACATACAACTGCTATTGTTACAAATAACAATCAGATGTTCCAAACCTAGATTTTATTAACTAAAATTGACAGTATTTTAAATCATGATTATAAAGATCTATTTTACTTTGACAACAATAATTTATTATACAATGACAATATATGTTATTCAAATGATAAGATTATTAAGAAAGAATGAATATACTTCGGAGTATCATATATTCACAAATTATTATCATTTCATCATCGCATACTATCAGTATGAAGTATTGTCAGTTTGTCACCCCCTTCATAATTGGCCAGCCATGATAATTTCTTCAATGTACTTTAATACTTAAATAATTTTTAATTCAACATATCTTTTAAATTCATAATGTGTGTGTCAATTTAATACTTGTATTATGACAAATAATTTATTGAAAATGACTATTTGATTAACATATATGACAATAAATTAGAAGAAATATTGAAAAATACAAAATTAAGGTGCCATTTGAGTTTAATACAAATGTAATTAAATAAATTATTTATGTCAATATTTATATGTATTTTATTTTTACAAGAATATTTATATGTATTTGATCAATTGATTACCCATATTATCATATTGTGTAAAAGTTTGCTACTAATGATTATTCTCCATTAATCCATTATATATGTCAACTTTTGCTAGTAATGATTATTATTCAGTATGTGTCATTTGTTGTTAGTAAAGGGCTATATATGTGAAATAAGTAATACATTGAAAATAAACCATAATACGGAGTAGTTTATTGAGTTAAAAATGAAGTTTATAAATAAATTTCCAACCTTTGTGGTTATAAATATAGTTTCCCATTTTTTCCTATATAGTAAATCTTTGCCAATTATATGAAGATGTATTTTTTTTTCGAAATTTATATAAAGATGTTTGTGTTTAGCATTTACCGCTATCTATTTAAAAATACTACCTTTATAAGATCAAAAAGAAAAATTAAGTTTAAAAAAGAAGTAGAAAAAAGTTGTTATAAGTATTGGTTTGTTATATCCCCATTTGGTTATGTTTTCTTTACCTGGTTATATTATTATTAAGTTAGTTATTTTGTTATGACAATATATTTGGTTAATGTAATTACTAATTCATCTATAATACAACTTATAAAGTATTGAATATAGCCGTCCATTTACTAGAGGACGTAAATTTAATTTATTGTTATTAACACAAATATTCATGAGTTATTGTTGTTACAATGAGACAAGATACAATTGTCTGAAAATTCAATTTTAGTCATGAACAAAAATATTATTGTCATTTACTCATATATTGTTGTTACTTTACATAATTAGATAGTCATGAGTTAGTGTTGCACGTCTCGGTTGTTTATAATCTAACATGAAGAGATCTACCATAGTAAGATTGTCATTTTTGTGCACCTTTCCAGTTTCCACTAATGAATTCTAGTATAGATAGCCTTATTTGGTTTAAATGAAAATACCCATATTTTAAAATGACAATACCGTAGTATAAAATTATAGTCTAAAATAATTGTTGTTAATCCACCAAAATCATAATTTCATATATACTTAATTTTCAATGCGACAAAAAACATTTAAAATGCAACTTTAATTTATTAATTTTGTGTTCTACTCCATCTCAAAAAAAAAATTTAAAATGCAATTACATTTATTAACCTTTTTCAACAATAAATAGAAACACAAACCTAAATTGTGCGTTTACTCTCTATAGGAAATGTTACATTTTGCAGATCTTTGTCCACGTATTCCATTATCAAGCATAAGTATACTCCTTCAACCAACACAGTTTTCAACCTAAAATACAAATTAATATATCTCAATCAAATATAGAAAATTCAAAAAAAAAAAAAAAATAGAAAAATCATATACAGTACCTAACAATGTTTTCATTGTCAGTGTCATAAAGTAGTGATATTTCTCTTATCACTGTTTTAGACAACTCCCCATTCATGATTGTAATCAATATCAAAGCGAATCGCTCCTTATCTTCTCCCTCTACTAAATACACATGTCCAAAACCTCCAGATCCTAAGCTTTGCAAGACGGTATAATCACGAAATTTGGACTGTAAACATTAAACAACAAAAAATAACCAGTGTTACTTATGTTTCAAAAAAAAATTAGTCAAAATAATTTATTTAAAAAAAAAAAAAAAGACGAGGAGTTTACCCCAACATCAGGAAAGAAGATCGTTGGAATTGTGACAGATGGAGGTATAAAATCTGCCATTGTAATTGGAGAAAGAGAGTTTGTTCTTAGGAGATTGGAGAAAGAGAAGATGTTTATAAGAAGCTGGATGATTTCTATTTTCTTAACTGATAAAGTGGATTGTTCTAAATAAAATACTTCTGCCTTTACCCAGCGTTATCCAAGAAATAAACCCTAATATAAGGAGCTTTATAAAGTGACCTCATTAGAAGCGACTATCCGTTAGAATATAATGATTATTTTTGTGTGTTTAGGAAATAAAATAAAATTAAATATTTAATCATTACAGTAGTAGTACACTAGTATTGTACCAGCCTGCAGCTATTTTTGTTTTACATTGCTTTTTAAAAACAATATAAATATTAAAAATAATAAGTTCTTTAGTGAAAATTACTTATTATTTTTCTTGTTTTACATAATGATACTCCAAAATAATTTTTTTTATCATACTAACAATTCTATCCCAATTAGTTATTCTACGATTTCAATCAAAATCATGTACAAGTCACGTACAACGAACATAATCCAACTGAATTATAATGATCGAAAAGCTCACTATCAAATTATACGTATCGTACACCTATTTTAATTCAACAATGAAAAATTGATTATTAATTTTAAGCCAAAACCCCTTGAATGTCTGATTGTCTGAATGAGATCAGATATACGCATCTTAAAAGAAAGGGAAAAAAAAGTGTAAGGAAAAGAAATTAAAGAACAAACTTGATTGGTTCAATCCTAATGAAATTGAGAAATGTTGCAGATATAATCAATGAGAAAGGCACGACAATAATTTAACGAACCTAGAATATTATTGTATATATATCAATATATGAACGTTTAATCAATGAGAAAGGCACGACAATAGTTTTATATTCTCACTAGTTATACAACTTCGTGAAATATTGTAAAATTTTTATACTATATATGTAGAATTTTTTTTTTTGAAAAAAAAAGTCATACTCGTATTAGTTAGGGTCTTGTACTCTTATTAATTTCGTAATAATGTGCATTTTATTAAGACAAAAATTAACAAGAGCCCCATGGTGCTTGTTAGCAACATCCTTTTATTACAAGTATGTAATTTCATAAATATTCTCTCATTGCATAACTAATTAAAAATAACAGGTCTTCCAAAAAAAATAACAACAAAAAAGGTACATATAAAATGATATAATTAATTAATATATATGTTAGAATTTATATGTTCTTATGCCTAAATTTGAAATAGTAAAAATAAGGTGAGTGTAGACACCTAAAAATGTCTCCCCAAAACCAAACCCGTTGATGAACACCTTTCACTGCCATTATTGGTCGAGTTGAGTATTTAATGTTTGGAGTGCTTAAATTCATGTTCTATCCAATATATTTCATGAACCAATCCAATTTCTAGCTCATTTCCCTAAACCATAACCTATTTTCCACTTTTCGTGTCCGCATCGCAAAACTGAGAGAAACTGATTTTATGGCTATACAATTTTGATCCAATTATTATTTTGTTGGATAGGCCTTTAAATAAGCTTTCCAACCATATATCATAAGCCCAATTCCGAGCTATAACGAAAAAGATATGAGCAAAACACTAAACTCGGTCTAAAACCAACACCTTTACACTAAAACGGCCATATCTTAAAATCTACATATTATTTTGACTTGATTTTAATTGGGTTGGAAAGTAGACTTGATAATCTTTCCAATGATATATTATATGTCTTATTCCGAGTTACGGATCAAAAGTTATGATTATTTTAAAAACGGGTAAAAAACTAAAATTACCGCGCAACAGCAAAAATGTCGCGACGCGGCAAAAGCTGACGTGTCACGGGGCTTATTCCCGTGACACGGTGCCCATCTTTGTAATTCTGCACAATTTTCCCCCGTGTCACGGTGCAATTTCCCGTGTCACGGTGCCCATTCCGTGACATGGGAATATTCCGTGTAATTTCCGCGTACTTTTTACACCGTGACACGACATACTGCACTGTGCCACGGTGGACAATGCCGTAACACGACATTTCTTCCCATGTCACTGTGCACATCCCGTGCCACGGGATTGCTCCGTGTTTTCTCCGCGTAATCCCTAAACGCGTTTTCACTTCCCGTAACCTAAATATTTCCCGTGTCACGCAAATTTGTACCGTGTCACGGGAAAGTTTCCCGTCTGACGGTGGGATTTCCCGTGTCACGGTACACTTTGCCGTGTCGCGGGATACTTTTTTAGGGTTTTTATCATTTTAGGGTTCCGTGTGCTCCTTCAGCACATTTTCTCTATAAATACCCCCTCATTTCTGATGAACGGGGGCACCAATAATCATTCTATCTCACCTTACACCAAAGATCATTCTCTTCTCCCTCTTTAACCTAATTTCTAGCCTCCTTATTCTTCCATAACAATTCCCCTAAGCACTCCAAGGAGTTTATACTTAACCCGAGGTTCCGTCCTTAAACCAAGGCGTGAAAGGTACAAATAACTGAGGGTTTGGACCAAATCAACTCTACTTTTTATTTAATTTAATTTTCATTTACTTTATATTTTCATTGAAGTTACTAACAGTTTATTCATGATGTAGCAATTTAAAGGAACGCGTAGAATGTGAGTAATTAATTAATTTAATTATTCTTATTTTATTTTAATATTGCTAGTATCATGATTAGGGTTATTTTATATTTGATTTGACTAACGCTATTATTGTTGAATTGCTTCCAATATTAATGTTTATTCTATTGTTATTATGATCACCATATTTCATATTAAAGGGAATATGTAATTGAAAATCACACCTAATAAGATAATTTGGACAACCGGTTTAGGTTCCTTTTAATCTTGTTAATTGAAGTGATCACGAATATTTTAGAATTATGTGTTGCATTAATATTAAACCAATTTAGCTTAATAATAGTTTGGAGCGAATTGAATATTTTGTTTGTATGCCTTTGAGATCACAGGAATGCTTTTCAATATAAGAATCGAGTAGAGGCCAATACGGGCGAATGTGACTCCATGACTCACTTTGTACCATCATCCTCGATCCTCCTTTCGTGGTTTCGAACCATATGGAGTTAGTAATCTCATGGATTATGAATTGGGTGTAACCTTCACGGGTCAATCGTTGTTGCCTATCGTTGTCCCTTATCGTGGTTGCCTTAAATGATCCGTGAACGGTTTACAAGTTCCTTAAAAACTTGTTGGCGGCTCCCTACTTTGCTTTGTCCCTAATCGTTGTCCCTAATCGTAATGTCAATTCTCACTTCCTATGAGTGCCAAGCATATTCACCACATGCTTTTAACGTAGGCGCACTTCGAGCGACGCCTACAGTGAGCTATAAATTAATTTTGAGACTAAGGGTCTGTTATGATTTACTGAATTGAGTTGAACTGAACTGAACTGATTAGAGCTGAATTAAACTGAATTGAATAGAGTTGAATTGAAATGAATTGTTTATGAGAGAAAAAAATTAGGAACTGAACTCATTAGAGTTGAACTGAACTAAACTGATTAAGCTGAAGAGAATAGGTCCTAACAAAATTGAAATTAGTCTTTAATAAAGCTAAATTATATGATTACATATATATAGCTCACCCTCTCGTGGCCAAATTAAGCCTCTAAATATGATTTTCGGGCAGTTTTTGATTATTTAACTAGTTTGTGTTTAAATATTTTTCAATCTTTAGTTTTGATTATTAAAAGTAATTTTCAGATTATAAAAGTATGAATATTTGGGTTAAAACTATTCTAAACCATACTTTTAGAATTCTATTTATACTCCCGAGCTATTCCATTAAACTATGTTCATGGGTTGCTAATAAAGTATTAAATTTAAAGTTTTTAATTAAATTTCAGACTTTGTAATATGAATTGTATTGTTTTAGTATCAAAATAAGAAGTTTTAATGTTTCCACATATTTTATTAAGCTACTACTTTGATATTTCAAGCGTATATTGTTGATTTTCCGAAAGATAATAACAAACTAAAATTTCAGATTTTCATAGTAACTTAAGTGTGCTGAAATTTTATGTATAAAGGTGTATTTTAAGGTTTTTATGAAGGAAATATAAAGAGTTATGTATAAGCTTTTGATTTTAATTAAAGGGAAGGTATTAAAGTGTTGTTTAATTAGATTTTGAAGGTTTTTAAGCGAGTTAGTATTGCTGTAAATTTGGTTGTTTGGGTATTGATTGAGGTTTTGTTGTTTGGTTTAGGAGAGGACCTCATATAGAAGGTGTTTTTAGTTGGAAAAGCTTTTTACCAACTTGTTTATTCAAGGTACGTACAAGTTACGAAACCTTGCTTGTAGATGCATGTTTAAGGACGGATCGAGAACTTAGTATCATGTATAGGATTGACTGGGTTAAATTGTTTGGTTATACATTGTGAATTTCAAATGATGTGCACTAGTTTATAATGCAAGTATTATTTGTGCTCTAATTACACTACAAAATTAAGTCAATATAGCATCAACTAAAATTTGTTGCTATTCATCAAAAAATCGTTGCCAACTCTATTTAGCAACGGGTTGGAAACAAAAATTTATTGTTGCTAAAAGGCTTGTTGCCATGGGATTTTGGCTACCAGTTGCAAAGCAATTTTGTTGCAATATTGCATCCATTTAAATACTGTTTCCATGATGGTTGCTATTTTTGGTGCATTCGTTGCCAACTTTGGCAACAGATTACCATTGGTCGTTGCTAAAATTAGCAACAAATTATTAATATTAGTTCCTAAAATAGCAACAACTTATTAATGTTGGTTCCTAAAATTAGCAACAAATTATTAAAGTTGGTTCATAAAAATAGCAACAAATTATTAAAGTTGGTTCATAAAAATAGCAACAAATCATAAATATTGGTTGCTATCAACACTACGAGACAAAAACCTAATCCCTATTAGCAATTCGGTTCAACCCGATCCCGGCCTTTACCAATCTGAAATCTCACTCAGGTCAGGTCAACTTGGCTCGACTTTGCATGTAAGGCTCTTTGAATCCCCTGTCTCAAGAATCGCAATAGGTAGGAGTCGAACTTGTGACCTCAAAGTCACATGGTGAATCTCTTACCAACTATACAAAGTACTATTTGTTTACTTCTATACATATAATTTATAATAAGTGAACGAAATATTAGAGACGAAATTGAAAATTTTGTCTCTACATTAGGAACAAAATAAAAAAATCCGTCTCTAAATTAGAGACGAAATTGAAATTCGTTTCTATTTGATGTCATTATAGCAACAAATAATAAGAAGAGTGTCTTCAAATAATTTTATACATAATAGCAAAAACTGACCTACAGATAAATTAACAACAAAATGTAACACAACTTGTTTCCAATGGCAACAAATAAAAAAATACGTTATCATCTAGCAACAAAAGTTTAGACGACTTGTTTCTAATGGCAACAATTCAAAAATTCATTGTCTTTGTTTGTTTCTAAATCAATACAAATAAAATATTTGTTGTCATAGTTTGTTACTACATGGCAACAAGAGAAAAATATGATGCCATCTAGTAACAACTAGTAAGACAATTTGTTTTTAATAGCAACAAATCAAAAACATGTAGCCATTAACTATTAAATAACTAAAGCATAAAATGTCGCTTTTAATTAGGCAATGAAAAAAATTATACTCGTTGCTATTTAGCAACGTTTAAAAAAACTGTTGCCAAACTTAGTTGCTAAAAAGCTTTTATTTTTGTAGTGTTATGCAAGGTGCGCTTAAAGGCAAAGGTATGTGATTGGTGTAAAGATTAAATTATTACTCATTCATGATTATGCAAACAGGATGAGTAAAGGAGGAATTCAAGTCTTATAAGACGAGGTTAAGGTTTTGGGGTGCCTTATGCAATTAAGGTGTTTATACACCGAGGTAGTAAAGAAATAATCAATAAATGTTGTTTGTCACTAATAAATCAAGAATTTAAATTGGGAATTTGCTATGTTTGGTAGAATTGTGTTTGGAATGTTTGTATTGTAATGTATATGAGTCATCACCAAGTCTAAACCTGTAAATCACATAAAGTGCAAGATGGATGAGCAATAAAACTCTGGATTGGTGCACATCTGGAGTAATGACAATCAGGGGTTGGGGTAAATGGGGTATTAGCCATGTACTTTTATCGAGGTTGTCTGATCTACGAGTCTCCTATTTCAAATATTATTTTTTTTAAAACTAGGAGTTTGGTGAGATCTCATACTAACTACGGTCACGGAGTTGCGCCCGTGGTCGTTGGATGTTTATTGATGTTTCTGAAAGGAGGCATGGGGTTTTTCTTTTATTGATGTTCCAAATGGGACATGGGTTGGACAACCTTGTCTATTGCTAAATCCAATGAAATAAATAAATGAGTTAGTTAATATTAACTAGTGAAGTCTTAATAAATTTGATAATTGAGTCATGAGTTGAGTCTGTAATAAATGATGCTTATGCTTGATTATTAGTAGCATGTTAGGTATTTTCTTAATTTATTTCGCAGCCTGTATGTACTCAGCTTTGCTGACTGCGTGCTTTTGTGTGTGTCTTTCTTTGGTCATGGCCTTCGCCTTTCAATGACCCTATGACGATCCAATTTTTACACTTGTAATATTGGGGAGCAGATTAACCACAGGTTCTTACACACGCAGCATTCGCATTAGGGTTGTGGGATTTTGAGTGGAGAGTTGGTTATTATTCGCAGTTTATTTCTTTTCATAAGTTTGAATTTTATTTAAACTCTGGTTTTATTTATTTACTACTTTTGTGGGGTTTTGAATAAGGGCCTTAATGGTTCCAAGTTGTAAGATTTAATTTGGTTTTGGTTATTGGTTTTAAAACTTAATTATAACTGAGTTAGTTTTTCTGCTGCTATTTTCTGATAAAGCCTTAACGTTTGAACACGTGGCGATAGCATGCCAGTAATTCTCTTGGAATTGTTCAGGTTATTCACAGGTTTAAAGAGAGAATTATTGGGGTGTTACAATCACTCTTGCCTAGACCTGTACACTGGTCTTCAATTTTGTAATTTTATTAAAATTTACATTGATATGATGCAAACAAGATTAAATAATGCAAAAGTCGAAGTGTGTCCCTATAAAAAAAAAAGTATGTTGTTGAAGATGGTGTTTTAATTTGTTACAAACTTATTACTCTGTTAATATTTTAAAATTTTGGATGGATTTCAGATGAGGTATCTCTTTAAAATCAAACGGAGCCCTGTAAGACAGTATCCAGACCGCCTACATTTCCAGTTGAAAAAGTTACATTCGAAAGCTATAGTGAAGTGTGTAAAGAAATGGATTTTGTGATATATTTGCTAAGAAATTCCATTGCACTTGAGCAACTAGTCATCGTGCCCGAAAAAAGAACTAAGTTGATGATAAAGGAGTTAAATTTCAACTTGCTCCAAGGGGTACATCCAACCGCCGAAATCATAATATCCCATCAAAAGTAATCCTTATCTTTTCTGGAGTTGCAAACGTGTTGTATTGTATCGTATCGTGTCGGAAAAAATTCCAAGTGGTTTAGGGAATCAATTTCAATTTGCTCCAGGAAGTTGGTTCGACTGCAGCTTGCAGCCTTGCAGGTAGCGGCAGATTCACATTGGGTTTAAGTAGGTTTATTTATCTACTAATTTTTTTAATAATAAATATATAAAAATAAAAACTGAGGAAGAAGGATGTAAACAATTTATTTGCATAAATAAAAGAGGAAAACAAGCGTAGCTTGATGGTAGTTTGCTTTAAGTTTGTGTGCCTTGCGCCCTTTAGGTTATGGGTTTGATTCTAGGTACATTTATTTTATAACTGGATGAACTATATTTTATTTTTAACTATTTTTGAATTCCTAAATATGCCACAAATTGCAACAATAACTCATAATAATCCATCGAAAGTAATTCCTCTTTTTTCTTGAGTTGCAAGCACGTCGTTTTGTATGGTGTCTTGTCGTGAGGTGGTTTGGCGAACTTCAACAACCCCGACTCATTTAATATGTGTGTTGTGTTGCCAATTTACTTCAAAGTGTCGAAAACCTTTGACATTAAACATTTTATTTCAGTGTCTGATTCGTGTCATATCGTCATGTTGAATGAAAAGTTTATAAAGTAATTAATCTATACTTGTCAAAAAAAAATAAAGCAATTAATATGAAACGGAGACAGTAGATAGAAAACTGAAATGACTTAATTTAAAAAATTATTGCCCCCATGCAGGATCGAACTACAGACCTTCAGTTTACAAGACTGACGCTCTACCACTGAGCTATAGGGGCATTTTGATTCTGATTCTTGAACAACTACTAAATAAACCATAAATTAGAGTAATTTTTTTTTTTAATTTTTTTTGGGAGAAATTCAGCACATAAGAAAGGGAGGGAGTGTGAAGAATCAGGAGAGAGAAAAACAATGGCGAACAAGGGCGGAGGAGGAGGAGGATCGGTGGTTCGTGCGGCGGAGATGGAGAAGATGAGCATTGAACAGCTTAAAATGGTGAAAGAACAATCAGATCTTGAACTCAATCTTCTTCAAGACAGTTTAACTAACATTCGTACTGCTACTTCTCGTCTTGAACTCGCTTCTACTGCACTTCACGACCTCTCTTCCCGCCCTCAAGGTTACCCATCTCTTCTACTTCTCTGATTTTTATTCTAACATAAAAAAGATTCGATTTTTTTTTATGAGAATTGATTTTGATTATTGTTGTTGAGCAGGGAAGAAGATGTTGGTGCCTTTAACGGCGTCGCTTTATGTTCCTGGTACTCTTGATGATGCTGATAAGGTTCTGGTTGATGTTGGCACTGGTTACTTTGTTGAGGTTTGTTTCATTTTTTTTATTTTGATTGATTGTTGTTATTGGGGTTTAATGGCTTGAATTAGGGTTTTTGATTGAAATTCGATGGTTATGCAATATTGGGTTTTAATTTATACGAGCATTTTTAGTTGATGAACTTAAATTATTTGCTATGATTTGATGTGCTGGTTTAGTGAGCATTGGCTGTAATGTAATGTGTAGTTTAGTTAGTGATGATGTTTTTACTTACTCTTCTGTTAAGAATGTATATTTGTACTTGCTCCTAGTTTCCGTCGTTCCAAAGAATGGTAAGAAGCATGTCGTTTGTCTACTCGTTAGTTCTACATTTGTTGTTCCCAGCAATTGTTAATCCCATGCCTTTCCATTTTGGGTAATTTGGAGTTTTCAATGTTTTGATGTAATTACATTTTTGAGGGGACGGGGTGGGGAGTGTGGGAATTTGGGGTATGCTGTTTCTTTCTATTTAGTGTACTTAATTGTCGTGGAAAAGACGGCGTGATTCTGTCCATTTGTATATTATTGTTGAGCATTCGATGTGCGTTGCATATCCAGTTCAAGATACAACATTGTTTGACTTTCTTATGTTTTGCTTATGAATCAGAAAACAATGGTTGAAGGCAAGGACTATTGTCAGCGCAAAATCAGTCTGCTTAAATCTAATCACGAGCAACTTGTTGAGGTATTCCTAACCATCCCTGTTTGAGTTTGTTTTTGGTTGATACGCGAAATCGCTTGTTTTGGCAGATGCTATAATTTGATGTTATATCTTCTTATTATCTTCTTTCACATTATTTATTAATATACACGTTGTGGGTAATTGAGTTAGAACACTTAGAAGTCCAGAAATAACTCATGGTATGTCTGACTGGTGTTTATAAATGATTTGTTGACTATCTATTTGGTTTTTGTACTTTTACGTTTTTTTTATTGACATTCCTGATAACATTCCTTAAGAGGTTTTACTTACATTGAAATACAGACACATTCAAGCTGCTTGAATAAAGACATTACATTTTTTTTTCTGGCTAACCTGAGTATGAAATGTTTTGGCGTTGTAATATGTGTTACTTTATCCTTTCTGTTGATGTTTTAGAAAACAAGGGTATTATGTGAGGGGTCCAAGATTAACCTTTGTTTATCTATCTAGAAATATGCTGCTTTTACTAGAAGTTTTGTTTAAGGGATTAGCTAGTCAATAGCAAAACTCCAATTGATCTTTTTGAGGTTTTCAATGTATATATGAATTATGAAGTACTTCGTATATTTCAGCAGTTTTCTCTAGCAAATTAAGGTTCTAAAATGCAGACACTTTTTAGGTTTTTCTTTTACTTCGTTTACTGACCACAAAACAGAAGAATCTTTCTGGGTTATGGCATGCCTATTATGCTGAAGAGAGGTTATTAGATGTTTAAGAGCTTGTGCTTTTGGTTGCAATTTGATGCTTTTCTTGGATGGAAGGAATATTGATGAATATTATGAAACAGAAGGTAGATGGCTAATAAGTGCACCCAAAATGGTATTGTAGAAAGAATTCTGAACTTTCTTAGACATCTTTTTACCTATGCTCTTTCGCCTTGTTTTTGGTACAAACATACCTTGAGCTTAAGTCCCTGGGGATAACAATGTAAAGGCTCTTGCTTAGATTTTAGTATACGATGACAAAAATTTCTGAAGGTTGATACGTTGGAATTTTCATCAAACTAGGCCACTAGGGCATTGTCAAACCTCAAATGCTTGTGGAAATTTGGTCAATCTCAGTGTTTTGCTAATCTTCTTTTATATTTAAGTCAAACAAAATAGTGTATCGTTTGATTACTGTAGGAACTCTGAGGCCTCAGCTAAGGTTAATGATCTGTGAGGTCAATTACCACCATAGGTTTTTCTAACTAATTAAATCAAGATGTTAGTATCAATTGATACGGTGTTTTTACCTTCTTTATTGTGTCCAAAATCCTTTGCTGGCTCATTCTACAGTCCCTTGGCCACGGTGCTTTGCCACAGATATTACCTCTCCATAGTGAGGAACTTCAAGCAACAATAGATAATGCTTAAACTGTGCAGTGGGAAAATTTTCTCAGATCAGGAGGGTAGTTGTTTGAGCTATTTTAAAGCACTTGTTGTCGACCTATATATCTTAAATATTGGGTTTGAAATTTTTCTTAAAGATTAGGATTTATTTTTGGCCATTTGGGTAGATGATGTGTATTCCCTTGATCCCTCCTCAATTTGCTGATTAAAGAGTTAATTGGGCTGTCCTTCAACTTAATGTGGTCAAATTGAAATATTATATACCTATCAACGAGATAATAGCAAATGGAGGAAGAGGATCTTTGTGGATGACCACTGACACTATTTTTATGGTTGTTGTACCCTTTATTAAGGGTTTTGTAAAATAAACTGCTTTTAGGCCTTTTTGATGAAATGAACTTCATTGTAGCGGTAGTATGGTGGAAAATGATTCTTTGTACAATCATACTTCCCCCATTTCACTAAAATTGCCACACTTGGAATGTTTCAAAATGAGTGTAACTCTTTCTCTCTTTTCTCCTCTCTGTCTTTCATGATATAGAAGTACCTTTAACTTTAACCTTTTTGCACCCTCTCTTGCATAAAATGACATGGCAACCCCAAGTGTTGAATTATAGTGAAGCAGTGCAATTAAGGAAAAAACATATTAACAGCTGCAGATGCTAGTCAAGCATTACAGCTTGAATTGGTGCTGGTGTTCTCCTGTAAGAGTAATGTTACATTAGCAGGATCTTGACAATTATGTTGCCTCCCTTCTTTTGGTCTCTGTTTTGGCTGCTCGTGACTTCCTATATGTCTTGATTATCCTCAATGTAACAAATTGACTTGATTTGTGTCATTCTATGTCAAAGATTGCTGTCTTCATCTTCGTTGTACTGCCTGCTGGCTAAACCCTCATAAGTTTAACCGTGTCATGCTTTTAAAATTTAAGGAAACTTGGGGAGTGGGGTGGGGTGGGTGAGCAAGCCAGTGTAGCTAATCAAATTTATGTTGTATGGGAAAATTCAGGTTGCATCAAAGAAGAAAATTATAGCTGATGAAGCCGGAGCTGTACTACAGGCCAAGTTAAAGCAGATGGCACCAAGTTCATGAGAATCTACGTGTAACTCAGTTTTGTAATTCAGCATTATGGATTCTTAGAAATTGTAACGGTATTTGAATTGTCTTTACCAATTACCATCATATTTATAGGCTTGATAAAAAGTACTTATTTTTGGAAGATAATGTGCCTCTATTTAAAACATCTTTAAAAAATATAAAATTGATAATGATAAATTTGAATTGACTAAGAGCCTATTCTGATTTACCGAGGTGAATTTAACTTAACTTATTGGCGTTGAGCTGAACTGAATGTTTTATGAGAGAAGGAAAATAAGAACTGAACTGAATAGGCCCTAAGTTAGGAAATATGATCCTAAGTTTAAATTCCTAATTGAATCCAATAAAATCATTTAATAGTATCTTTGAAGGTTATTTACTTTTGGGAAATTCTTTTTGATACTCTTGTGTGTGTGTGTTTTTTTTTCTTTTTGGTGAAATGCAAAAAAAATAAATAAATAAATAAATAAATTATTATCTTTGGTTATTATGAATTATTAATACATAGTATATAATAGCCCTTAACATTAGTGATAAGTTAAAATTTATAACTAGGGTTATTATTTTAAACCTCCCTCCCCTCACTAGCCCAACCACCTTGCCCCTCACGCCCAACTCGACCCCTTTGCCCCCCTTGACATTGCCCGTATCTCTTGTGGTGCTTCTCCCTTTTCCCTGTGAACCACCAACTCTTACTGGGAGTTTTTGAATTGGGTTGTTTCGATTGAGAGGGCTTGGAAGGAGCTAATTGGAAGGTGGTGAATTCTAAGGAAGATATAGAGAAAATTTGAGGAATTTGGTTAATTAGGAGATGGTTTTAGGGTTTTGAGAGTTGAACATCCATCGATTTGGAAATGAATTTGTTGGATAGATCGTACCCTTAATGTTGTGATTTATGTCTCTTGAGTTTTGAGTGTGATTAGGTCTAGCTTATGGTTGAAGTGTTGAACCACTCTTATTATGACATGTCTAGATCTCAAAAGAGTGCCCCAGTCCTATTCCTAGTTCACGATCATCGTTTCATGCTGTATTGTGGAAGTGCTTAGATTCTAATTTACACAATTTCAGCATGCGCTATAACTGTACAAGTCTTTCACACTCAAACACCATAGTGTTCATAACATGCCAATGTGAGGCGAAGATATTATTGCAAATCAAGCTCCATCAAGGTAAGGGAAACGTTCATACAAACGCGTTCAGTACAATTGCTAGTGTCCTACCTATCAATTACATGAGCCATGATATAACAGATTCTCTATTACACGAACCATTAATTTATGACATGCTTTCCTTTAATTCTTTAGCATTTTTTTTAATAAATCGTGTTGTACGTGCAATATGAAAAAAAAAAACACCGACTCATGAATGAAAAGAAGAAAATCCTCCCTCCCTTTTTCTCTTCAATCTTCATTCTTCCCCAAAATTTGATGCAAAATCCCAAACAAACCTCCTCTTCTTAATCTCTCTCCTCCAACCACCATGGAACCACCTCCACCACCTCCTCACCACTGCACCACCACCACCACCGCACAACTTACCCCAACCTCCCTCCCAACCCCACAATGCTTCAAATGCGGCGCACCCACCAACCTCCCACCACCACCCCCACCACCCGACTCATCCTCTCCACCTGCCTACATCCCAATCCGCCTCCCCGCCGTCAACCTCCCTCCCAACACCGCCGCCAAAACCCAACAATCCATCATCCTCACTCCCGTCCCTCAACCCCACCCTGTCCCCCCTCTCTCTCCTCCTTTCCACTTCACCACCCCCATCAAACGCATCACTTCTCCTTCCGACGCTTCCCACTTCATCGACTCCTTTTCCGGCAAATCCTTCCTCTCTTTCGTCGCTTTTCTCTCTCACTCCATTCGCTGTCACAAGATCTCCGATCCTTGCCCTGTTTCAGATACCCTTTTCAAAATTATCTCCGTTTTCGACGCTTTGAGCTTCTGGGTTGATGAGATTCCTCCTGCTCTGCAATCTGCCAGATATGGGAATCCTGCTTTTAGGGTTTGGCATCAACGAATGACTGAGAACTCAGCTCGTTACAAGAAATTCTTAGAAAACGCAACTTCTTACATTTAATCAAACGATCACTTACTAAAAGGATCAACGGTAGGGTATCTATCGATGGGTGTAAGTGTATAGTCAGTGAATGAATGGTATGTTTGATTCAAAAACACGAGGCATGCCAAGAATGAGCAGGCAGAAAGTAAGTTGAAGACTAAACTCTGCAATGTAAGTGGCAAAATTTAGTGGTGAAAACTGAAAAAGAGAAGGATGGGAGAAGAGAAAAGACATACATGCAAAGATACAGTACAAGTACTCCATACTCTGCCTTTTTTTTTTTTTTTTACTTAGTTTATTTATTCTGGGCTCCTCATAATCAATGCCAATGATTTTTCACCAGCTCATATTACTTAAGTTGTTGGTTCCCCTTTTTCCTACTTTTGGATCGATTTTGTATTCATTTATTTTCCAACTCTTTAAAGTTTATGCTAAACTTGGAAACAAAATATCAGTACTTGAATAAATTTGACTAGATTTTGTGTTTATAAGTTCTATTCAAACAAACAAACAAATAAAAAGGTTTTTTTTTTTTTTTTAAAAAAAAAAAGGTTCTATTCAAACAGAAGCAAATTTTTACGGAGTAATGTGCAAGCTTTTTAACCTTGAGGATTTTGAATAATAAATAAATTCTAAGTTTATATTTTGGATTTTTATAGTTTAATTATGTTAATATTAATATATCTATAACCCTTATAAAAGCCCCAAGCATCAGGACTATTCACATTTTACTGTTCCTTATGAACAGAAAATTGACGCTTCTGCCCTCCCCTAGCCTTAGCACCCTTCCCTGATTGACCAAATTTCCAAGGCTATTTTGGTCTTTTCGGATTGTCCTATTTCTCTCTCCTGCTTTTGCTCCTCTGAGTCCTCTCATCCTCACTCTTCTCCTAATAAGCATCCTCAAATTTCTCTCTCTCCTCCATTGAAGCGTACTCTGAGTTTTCCATTAAAGCGCACTCTGAGTTCTCCATTGAAGCCTACTTTGAGTTTTCTCTACTCCATTGAATCAATTCCGATTTAAAAAAAACTTTATTGACTCAAATTAATTAATTAATTAATTAATTAAGCAAAGTTCTATAAGTCATTAATTTTAATCTCAACACAAATCAACAAACGGTTAAGAGAAGCATAGGATATATATGCACAACAAATAATGCACAATTAGTCAAGTAGGCACAATATGATGCAATGAGTTCGCAACCTAACCATGGCTCTAGTTCTCTAAAGTTCGGGATATGGTTTAGTCAAATAGGGTCCATGGTTAATTGTCCGGATGCACCGCGCAGAAGCCTAACCGTGAAGGGTTAGCGCGTGTGGATGAGACACCGCGAGTTTTTAGAAAAAACTCACTTCCATGGTTTGGTGAATTCAACATCTCAGATGTACCCTTTGTTGCCAGGAGCGTTCAATCGGGTAGATAGAGCATGAATTCCCAGAAGGTTATATCCATATGTAGAACACATATGGGTTTCAGAAAAGTGAGAAAAAATTCAATCAGGAAGAAGGATCGAGCAAATAATACGAAAAACCGGTCAAAATTAGAACGCATATTTCTAGCTCGGTATTGGGGGAAATTGGCGCCAGCAAATAGAGACTGGCGCCAACTTTTAACTGTAGCGTCTGGCCCCTGACGCTACTTCCCACATGCCTCAGCAGCTTTCTGTGCTCAATAAAATCATCCAGTTTCACGCGGTGTTATTTCAGTCCTAGTTGTGAAAGACATTTCTCAAATTTCCTACGTGTAAAATCCTATGTTTTTTACTCATTACGGATGGTCTTTCCAATGAGAACCTTTTTATGCATATGACAATAATGTTAATCAAAATTACGCACATGAAATACTTAGAACTTTTCGAGTCTCATCCACTCATTCTAAATCATTGCCGAAACAAATTCAGGAATTAAAATAGAAATCCTCCCCAGTGGAGTTGCCAAAAACTGTAGGGAATAGTTTCAAGCCTTTAAAATCCCACTAGCTTGAACCCCACTGTGATCATACACTAAAGTACGGTGGCGTCCAAAAGGGAAGAAGATAGAGCAAAAGAGTCGCCAACAAGTTTTTAAGGAACTTGTAAACCGTTCACGAGGTGAAGGTTACACCCCTTAACGATCCAAGAGATCGTCAACTCCATAAGGTCATGAACCAAATAAGGGTTCGGGGATGATGGTACAAATCCAACCTAAAAGAGATTGAACCTGCCCTAATAATAGGCCTCTACTTTATTCTGCTCGTATTCATGTGCGCTTTCTGACTAACATGCAATCAATAGGATTAACCCTAAACCTGTTTAATCTATGTTGGTTGAATATTAATGCACAAATAAACTATTATTGGCGATCACTTGAATTATAATCACAATTAACCTAACAAGATTATTAATTATCTTATTAAGCGTGATTGCAAATACCAATTCCCTTTAAACATGAAATAAAAGGTGATCAAGCAATAACAATAAATAACATCATCATTAATAATAATAATCATAATCGTAATCATCATCATGATCATGTTAAAGCATAGCAAGATCCTAGGCATAATACTAACAAGATTAATAACAAATCCTAGCATGTCACTAAGCATTAAAAATCAAATATTTAGCCCTAACATGATACTAACATGAATTAATATTGTTATGGATAAAAATATGCAAAAGTCAGTCAACGGTAGTCAACGAAGATCAATGACGAAGACTCTCCTCGACGAAGCCGTACGCTCGACGACGCATTGTTAGCATCGACGAAAGACCAAGTCAAATAACAACACCCTATTTTCTAGGAAAAGGATAAGCAAGGATTTAGTCCAAACTCAGCCAAATCATTCCGATAGAATTCAGAACAAAAGAAGGATGTTTTCAGCAACTGAAATCCGAGAATCAGGGGGATGAACTTATCTCCTTGCAACGGCTAGGGCATAACCTAGCAAACCGTCTATATAAGGGGGGCAGCAGTAGCGAACAGGGCAGAGGTTCCAAGTCTTCATCCTACATCAAAAACTTGTAATTCAATATCATTTTTTCGGCATAGTGAAAGTTTGGTAGATCCTCATTCTACCCGCGGTTTTTACCTTCCTTGGGTTTTCCGCATCACCAATTCCTTGTGTCATCTATTTTTCTTCTTTATTTTGCACTATATTTTGCTTAGTTGATCCGTAGCCTAGATTTTGATATTCAATCCCACTTGACAAAAATTAGCATAAACAATTTGGCGCCCACCGTGGGGCTACAACTAGGTAAAATTGAAAGAAAAATTTTCTCACTAAGCCTTCATAATGTCTGCCGACGAAATGACTCCAGAACAGCTAAAAGCTGCCTATGAGAAAGTTCGAGCCGATCTCGAGGCTGCTAGGGAATCTAACGAGCGTCTCAGCAAGGAAAAAGAAGCGTCAGAGTCCGATGCTGCCGCTCCCCGCCAACAGCTGGAATCCACCCAAAGCAATCGTCGTCGCCAGCCGAGGCAGCTAGACTTGATCCCCAGAATGCCGTCGTTCGATGTCATTGAATCCCCCCATGATACTGATACTGAAACCAGTGGCGAGGAAATGGACGTGGACCCTCCCGTCAGAAATTCTGGGCAAGGAAGCATCCAGACTCCAGGCGATAACCAAGGCAACCCGCAACCTGATCGAACTGAAATCCTACTCCAAAGGTTAGTTGCCCTAGAAAAGCAGAATTCCAGGGTTCTGTCAATGATGAAAAAGATGCCCGGCGTGCCAATCCCCGTCCAGCGAGAAGCCCCGGGTGGATTTGCAGCTACCCCTTTCTGCGACGAGTTGGCCTTGGCCCGGATTCCTAGGAGATTGTCACTCCCGACGTTTACGTCGCTATATGATGGAACGACCTGTCCAGAGCAGCATGTCGAATATTATAAGCAGCGGATGTGGCAAGCTTCTATCCCGTTCGAGTGCTGGGAGGCATGCATGTGCAAGTCATTTGGTGCGACGCTGACAGGCCCCGCCCTCAAGTGGCTCGGCAAGCTTGAGCCAGGTAGTATAACTAGTTTTGCTATGTTAGTTAACAAATTCTACTCCCATTTTGAAAGTAGCAGGCAGTTCGACAAGCAGACCAGCGATCTATATCGGATCGTCCAGGGTCCTAAGGAGACCATCAGAGCCTATTGGTCCCGATTCAATAAAGAGAAGGTCTCGATCAAAAATGTCGACAACAGGACTGCCATTGAAGCCTTCCTCCGCGGACTGCATACGGACTCGGATCTGTATAAAGATATGGTCAAATATCCGTGCTCGACGTTCGAGGAGGTCAGGACCCGAGCCGTGGCTCAAATGCGCTTCGACGAAGATATCGCCAATCGCAGTTCCTATCCAAGCTCCAGAAGCTCGTCCGATCGAAAGGCCGCCAACAACCCCCGAGGGTCATGGCGACATCAGCCTTACGAGGCGACAGGTAAATCACGTTCTGTTAATGTTGTGCAGGTAGAGGACATTCTCGACGCCCCCCAGTACCCCGATATATCGGAGTATGGCTTCGAAGTGAATATCGTAGCGGTAGTGAAAGAATTGGAGCCTTTGGGAAGCAAAGTTCGTTGGCCGTCAAAGAGCAACAAGCCAGAATCAGAGAAGGATATGAGCAAATGGTGCGAGTTCCATAGTGATCATGGCCATAAGACAGAAGACTGCTATGCCCTGCGAAAAGAAGTCGCCTTCCAGCTGAAGAGAGGCAACCTCAAGCATCTGCTAGGAAAAAAGAAAAGCAGCGACGCAGGTCGTCGTGAGCCAGAAAAGGCGACGACATCCGGACCTCCCAAGCCCCCTGTACCCAAGGTAATAGTTAATGTTATCACTGGTGGTTCCGATATTTTTGGACTAACCTACTCTGCAGCAAAAAGAATCGCAAAGTCGACAATAGAGAATGCAGTTGTCCCGGACGAGATCAGAGACCCCCTGGAAAAAAAGCTGGAAGCGATGTCGATTACTTTCGACGATGATGACGTCAACAACATCGGTAGGGATCATGAAGATTCTTTGGTAATTTCTTTGGTCGTCGGGAATTGTCTGCTTCGAAGGGTGCTGGTCGACGGAGGAAGCTCCGCAAATGTCTTATTCAGGAGAGCCATGGAAGATATGGGGTTAAAGGATAGCGACATCACCAGAAGGTCGACGACTCTGGTCGGTTTCAGTGGGGAAAGCATGTTAACTCTCGGAGATATAACCCTCCCAACTTATGCAGGAGGCCTAAACCCCCAAACCAAATTCAATATCGTAGATTGCCCATCAGCCTATAATGCTATATTGGGACGACCTTGGATCCACCGATTAAAAGCCATACCTTCCACTTATCACCAATCAATCAAATTTCCTACCCCGTGGGGAGTCCAAGAGATCAAAGGAGAGCCTCGCGAAACCAAACACTGCTACAAAACAAACCATCCATGAGAACCGCATAGCAATTACAGCATGGCCCGACACCAGACTATCCCAACGACCTCGAAATCGACGAAATACCCTTAAACCCTGATATGCCCGATCAAACCGTTCGTGTCAGAGCCAACTTAGAACCTGAACTCAAAAACAGCATATTAGCCTTTCTCCGAGAGAACAAAGATTGTTTCGCCTGGTCGCATAAAGACATGACTGGCATAGACCCAAGCATCATCTCGCATAAGTTGAACGTAGACCCCAATCATAAGCCCGTCAAGCAAAAGCGTCGAAAGTTTGCGCCAGAAAGGAACAAGATCATCAATGACGAGGTGCAGCAGCTGATCGAGACAGGAAAAATAAGAGAAGTGAAATATCCAGATTGGCTCGCAAATGTCGTCGTCGTCAGCAAAAAGAATGGCAAGTGGCGAGTGTGCATCGACTTCACCGATCTCAATAAAGCATGCCCTAAGGATCCGTTTCCGCTCCCGCACATCGACGCCATGGTAGATGCAACGGCAGGTCACGAGCTCTTAACATTCATGGACGCCTACTCCGGTTACAACCAGATCTTGATGCATCCCGATGATCAGGAGAAAACGGCTTTCATGACCGACAAAGGTATATATTGTTACAAAGTTATGCCATTTGGACTAAAAAATGCAGGTTCGACGTACCAGAGACTCGTCAATAAGATGTTCAAGGATCAATTAGGAGAGACAATGGAAGTATACATCGACGATATGCTGGTGAAATCTAAAAAAGCCAAGGATCACGTCGATCACCTTAAACAAACCTTCGAGGTATTGCGGAAGTATGGTATGAAACTTAACCCTACTAAATGTTCATTTGGAGTATCTGCTGGAAAATTTTTGGGCTATGTAGTAACACAAAGGGGAATTGAAGCCAGCCCTGACCAAGTCAGAGCCCTAATAAATATTCAATCCCCTCGAAATGTTAAAGAAACCCAAAAATTGACAGGACGAGTGGCAGCATTAAATCGCTTTATCTCCAGGTCGTCAGACAAATGTCACTTATTTTATAAAGTTTTAAGGAAAAATAAAGGTTTTGAATGGACTGACGATCATGAGAAAGCTTTGCAGGATTTAAAGAAATACTTAATGACGCCACCCCTCCTGTCGAAACCCAAAACTAACGAACCTTTGCAGCTTTATATTGCCGTCAGTGCTGTAGCCGTCAGCGCAGTCCTGACTAGAGAAGATAAGGAAGCTGGGCAGCTTCCGGTTTACTACGTAAGTAAAACTTTGCTCCCAGCCGAGGTAAGATACACTTCCTTAGAGAAATTAGCTCTCGCCTTATTTACTGCTGTTAAGAAACTGAGGCACTATTTTGAAACCCACCACGTAGTGGTGATGACTAACTACCCGCTTAAGTCTGTCTTGAGAAAACCAGATCTGACAGGGCGTTTGGGTAAATGGAGCATCTCGTTGAGCACGATGGACATCGAATACCAACCTAGGAAGGCAATTAAGTCCCAGGCTCTCGCAGACTTTGTGGCTGACTTCAGCCCCGATTTACAGGTTATAGCCGACAAAGAACTGGAAGAGATAAATAGCGTCCAAGGCAAAGAAAAATGGGTCTTATTCGTCGATGGATCATCCAATCAACGAGGAGCAGGACTGGGAATGGTGCTAAAGTCGCCACAAGGGGACATGATAGTAAGGTCTATATCTTGTGATTTTAAAGCAACTAACAATGAAGCAGAATACGAAGCTTTGATTGCAGGAATGATCGTCGCCAAGGACTTAGGCGCAACATCCCTGGATGTGTACAGCGACTCTCTCCTCGTCGTCAGCCAAGTAACAGGTGACTTCGCAGCAAAAGACTCCAAAATGTTAGCATATCTTGACATAGCCAAAGAAAAGTCCAAACACTTCGATCCTTTTACCATCTCTCAAATTCCAAGAGATCAAAACACCCAAGCCGACGCACTAGCAAACCTAGCCTCCGCCCTAAAAAAAACCGCCTTCACAAATATCCCTCTGGTCCATTTACAAAAACCGTCCGTATCTTTTAAAGAAATCCTACCAGTCGACAACGACGACGACTGGAGCAAACCGATCATAGACTACTTAACCAAAGATATCCTACCCAAGGACAAAGCAGAATCTCGAAGGCTAAAATATAAAGCCTCCCGGTACCATGTCATCGATGGAATCCTATTCCGCAAATCGGCGTCAGGGTTATCCCAAAGATGCATCCGAAAGAGCGAGCAACAATCCATCCTTAGCCATTTGCACGATGGGATATGTAGCAGTCATATCGGAGGGAGAAGATTAGCCAGCATCGCGAAGCGACAAGGGTACTTTTGGCCTACACTTCATGAGGACGCAATGCAGTACGTGATTAAATGCGATAGTTGCCAACGATTCGCCAACACCGTTCATAAACCATCGGAGCCCCTCCACCAAACATTGTCTCCGTGGCCCTTCATGAGATGGGGAATGGACATCGTTGGGAAGCTACCCGCGGCGCCAGGTCAAAGAGTATATATGTTAGCACTAACTGACTATTTTTCTAAATGGATCGAAGCAATTGCTTTGAAACAGGTGACAGATAAAGAAGTTATTTCGTTCATATGGACTAACATCATATGCAGGTTTGGAATTCCGTCGGTGATCGTCTGTGACAATGGATCACAGTTTATTAGCGACAAAACTCGTTCCTTTTTGCAGAAATTTCGCATAGAGTTGAGGACGTCGACACCAAGGTATCCGCAAGCCAATGGACAAGCTGAGTCCAGCAATAAAGTAGTCATGGAAGCCATTAAGAAGAGGCTGAAGGCAGCAAAAGGCAAATGGGCTGACGAGCTCCCAGCAGTTCTGTGGGCCAACCGGACGACGCCGAGAGAAGTAACGGGGCAGACGCCCTTCTCCCTTGTCTATGGATGCGAAGCCGTTCTACCAGTTGAGGCCGACTTTCCAACGTCAAGGTTCGGACTCATGACGGAGGAAAGGAATCAAGAGGAAATGGAAGATAGTCTGGACGCGGTTGAAGAACTAAGAGAGGCAGCGTTAATCAGAATGGCGGCACAACAGCAGATCATCGCTAGAAGCTTCAACAAAAACGTCAAAGCTAAAACGTTCCAATTAGGGGATTGGGTGCTAAGGAAAGCGTTCCAGAATACAAAGAATCCGGCTGACGGAAAGCTTGCTCCCCCATGGGAAGGGCCATATGAAATTACTCAGGTCATCGGCAACGGTGCATATCGATTAACTGATCAGCAAGGTAATCCTGTTCCGCGAAGTTGGAACGCAACCCATCTCAGAAAATACTACTTTTAAACAGACGGTAAAAAGTGTTCGTCGATAAAACGGTAATGTCTAAACTAAATTATTCTACTTATTTTGTTCCGTCAAAGTTTTTATTACGATTAAGCGTACTGACTTAAGCATCGGAGGGCCGTTGGCCGTGCCAACGGCCAACGGTGCTTTAACCACATTTGCTTTGCAGTACAAGCAACAGATGGAAAAATTCCGCTAAGAAGCGAGAAGGAACGACAGCACCCCTAACAAAGCAAACAAAGAATTCTTGCAACCGACATTCGAAAGCGCAACGAAGCCCAGGGCAACATTCGACCTTAGCGTCTGACGCCAAACACCCGATACCTGAACCAAGAACTAATCTTCAGGGTTCAGCGTCGACGCTGGGACGCAAGGGGCATTGGCAAACGGAGCAACGATAGGCCTAAACTCACAGAGTCTTCGACAAGGCATATTGAGTAGCTACAAAACTACATTATTAGAAAAGTTTGTTACCTTGAAAAGTTAATAAAAAGTTTTTGTTTCTCGAAACATTTTCACTTGTTGATTTCCAATTTTTTAACAAATTTTACTACCCATTGATTCATCCCATTTTTTAACACTTTTTTACGTTCACAGCAAAAGTAAAGGAATACTTAGCATATTAAGCAAAAGCAAATCGTCAAAAGGAACCACTTGCCCCCAAGTGGAACAAAAAAGATACAAGTCAAATCGAAACATAAAATCTGCAAGCAAAAGAAAAACAGTGTTTAAAAACACACAGCAAAAGTGAAACCGTCACAAACGACGACCTTCAAACATCGGCCTCACCAGCAGTGAGCCCGTCAACGACCTCCTTGACGACGTCATTAACCCGAGCATTATCGTCGACTACTTCAACCCGCGGCTCCTCAGCACCATCGACGAGTTGGTCAGCGACAGCAGCAGGCTGATCTTCGACAATGGACGGCTGGTCGCCGGCAATCATAGGATAATCCTCGATGGACTGAACATCAGGTGCAGCAACCGACGATGCAATAGTAACAGAAGGACCAGGACCCGAATCCGCGGTCGACGCCACCGCAGCATCCTCTTCCAACTCATCGAGCATCCCGCCATTTGCAAGAAAACGGTCGATCACCTCCTGAGGACGCCACTCTGAAGCCTTTCCATCCAAAAACTGTTTCATCAGCTTAGCCCTTACCTTGATATCCAATTCAGCATAATCATCCAGCGCGTCGTCCAACTCCTTCTGAGTTGACGTCAGCTCGTCTTGGACCTTCGATAAAGCCTCGTCCTTGGTAGCAATGATCTCCACCTTATCCTCCAAGTGCTTGGCCTGTTCTTTCAGCTGATCCTTGAGTTTCTGAGTCTCCTCCTCCGTCGCCTTCGACCAATCTTGCACTTGCTTTTCTAGGTCCTCTACCTTCTTCTTTGTCTCGTCCAATTCCTTCTTGGTCATCTGAAACACATTGACGGCGGTCTTGCGTTGAGCCTCACTGTTCTTAGCAGCGCCATCCATCCTTTGCATCTCCTTGGCTAGCCCAATCACCCTATCCCTCAACACCAAAGAATTTTGCAGACACTGACCAAGCACACACCCAATTATCAACTTTGAAGCCAACCAAATCAACAGGTAAAAACAAAGCCAAAATGAAAGCTTACATATAAATGGACGGAAGCCGCTTCAGATGCTATGTCCAGAACGGACGAACCAGCTAACATCTCCCTAGACCTGGGAAACAACAGTTGATTCAGGGCAGGAAACAAGGAACGTTGATCATCCTTGCGACGATCCAAGAAATTGGCTGGAAAACGCATCAAGATATCAGGAGCCGAGGACTCGTCGTTAGTTTTCTGCTGCTTGCGTGGAGGGGTCGTCGATAGCGTAATAGTTCCCGATTCGTCGACCGTTCTCTCAGGTGGCGAAGCCAGAATAGGCTCCACCTTCTCGGCCACTGGCCCCGGTCGCTGCTCTTGAGATGCCAACCCTCGCTTTCTCCTCATTCGCAAGTCAGCCTCTTGTTGAGTCAAGCTTCGACTTCGACGAACGCCTTGAGCAGCCGATTCTAGAAAAACATTCAAAACTGTCAGTCGCAAAGCAATGACATAAGTGTAACGTAATCGAGCAACTACTTACGAGTCGACATTGTTTCCTCAGAATCTTCCACCTTGTTTGGTGTGCTCAGCGGAGTACTTTGCTCTTGCCCTGCTTGGTCACTCGTCGCCTTCTTCTTCCGCGCAAACGTCCTTGCTGAAGGGTTGATGGCAAGAAAGTTTTTTACCTTCGACGAAGAGGTTTCCGGCGACTCGAGGAAGTCCAGATCCAACTCTGCATCATGGAAAAAAGAATCAAACCATTTTAGCTAAAATCAAACCGTGGGAATACGAACGCCATAGATAAACTTACCCTTCGTCGGCCATCCCTCCGTCAACCACAAACCATCGTTACCCAACGACACCCTCTTTACAAACAGGAACCATTTCTTCCAACCCCTATCATTCACATCAGTATTTAAAACCAACCGATCTCCTTTTTTGCACAAACTGACGAAACCACTTTCTGCCATTTTTATCTCGTATCCTACCGCCAAATCTTCCAAAGTAAAAGGATCCTCCCAATCTTTGGTTAACTCCACTATCACCGATAAAATCCTCCAGCCGGACGGCATCAATTGCCCCGGGCTAATGCCCAGAACCTCAAAGAAAGAACGAACCAGAGGTGGGAAAGGGAATTTAATCGTCGTTTCAGCAAAAGGGTATCTAAAGAAAACCACGAAATCCTCAAGACAATCCGCCACCGTCTGGCCGGGTCCCGGAATATAAGCAAAGGTAGTGCCGGGGAAACCCGCCATCTTGACGAAATCGCTCATCATGTTTGGAGCCATCAACGACCCAGATTGAGACTCTAAACTCTGCTGTGAAACAATTGTTCCTTGTCTTTCAACAACGCGAAGAGAAAACCTAGTTCTAGTTTTGGAAATTTTGCTCGACATTTCACCTAAAAATTGATTAATGCAAAGGGAAATAGAGTAGATTACCTGGAAGTTGAAGATGCTGGAAGTTTAAAATCGCCGCCACACGCTGCCACCAAACCACCGGAGGAAACTCACAAGGAAAAGAGGAATTGAAAAGTAAAGAGTGGAAGAGAGTAGAAGTTTGGGGAAGCGCGAAGCGTGTTGCAGAATTAATAAAGGATGAAATGACGGTTAGAGTGAGGAAGTGGGAGAAGTTGAGTAACTGCTCTGAAGAACGTGCAAGTCAAATGACGAAACCGCCCTTCAGATAATTCGAATTTTGGTCATCTTTTGTTTTTGTCTCGTATTTTTTGTATTTTTATCTTTTATTTTTTAGTAATTGCCCAAAAAGTGTATAGTCGCCCACGTTTTTAGCAATTAGGGGCAAATTGTTATGGATAAAAATATGCAAAAGTCAGTCAACGGTAGTCAATGAAGATCAATGACGAAGACTCTCCTCGACGAAGCCGTACGCTCGACGACGCATTGTTAGCATCGACGAAAGACCAAGTCAAATAACAACACCCTATTTTCTAGGAAAAGGATAAGCAAGGATTTAGTCCAAACTCAGCCAAATCATTCCGATAGAATTCAGAACAAAAGAAGGATGTTTTCAGCAACTGAAATCCGAGAATCAGGGGGATGAACTTATCTCCTTGCAACGGCTAGGGCATAACCTAGCAAACCGTCTATATAAGGGGGGCAGCAGCAGCGAACAGGGCAGAGGTTTCAAGTCTTCATCCTACATCAAAAACTTGTAATTCAATATCATTTTTTCGGCATAGTGAAAGTTTGGTAGATCCTCATTCTACCCGCGGTTTTTACCTTCCTTGGGTTTTCCGCGTCACCAATTCCTTGTGTCATCTATTTTTCTTCTTTATTTTGCACTATATTTTGCTTAGTTGATCCGTAGCCTAGATTTTGATATTCAATCCCACTTGACAAAAATTAGCATAAACAAATATCAGGAAGAACATAGGAAGCATCGTACTTTTAATCATACTTGATATTAAAGTTACCCTAGACATGATACTAGGAATCAAAATAACAATCTAAGCATGGTTTCTACATCATAATATCAATTAAACCATTAAAGTACTTACTTGGATGCCTCGTACCTTTTTCTAATAACAAAATACACACGTTAGTAACTTCAAGGAAAATAATAATCAAAGCAATTAAATTAAATAATCAAAAAAGAGATTTGGGACCAAACCCTCAGAAATTAAAACCTTTCACGTGTAGGGCGAAGGCAACTTCGAATATGGCTAGGTGTCTCAAGATCTTGTGAATGCGAAAATTTGTATTAAAAAGCAAGAAAGAAAAGAATTCTAAAGAATCAATATTATTAAAAATTGATGAATGAAAGATGAAGATGAATGATTTGTAGATGAATGAATTGCGAATGAAGAGAGTTAATGAGAATTGATAGATGGTAATTGATAATTGGTAATTGGTGAATGAAAACGGAGTTTTTGATACGATATTTATAGAGAAAATCATCCAAAAAAGATAATTTAACAAAACAGAGTCTGAAGATCGCAAAACAGCATTGGCGCCAGCCCTGCCTAGTTGGCGCCAGCACCAGTGGCTAGCGCCAGGCGCCAATGGCTAGCGCCTGGCGCCAATCCTGGTTCTAGGCGCCAAGGCCTGGGGTTGGACGCCAAACTGTTTTTCAACGCGTTTTCAAAAATCTGATAAATTTCCCGTACTGGAAGATAAAATAATATAATTCCATCGAAAATGCTATTTGATCTTGATTAAAACTCTGAAGAGTCCTAATTTAATTAGGAATGAAAAGAACCTTCTAGAATTTTCTAGAAGACTAAAACCATTCCTAATTGCATTAGGAATTATAAATTATATTAGGCCCTCCCCTAGATCATTAGGCGGTACATAAAGCTCAAACCGGGCCCAGTTTAGTAAATTGGCCATAACTTCCTCAATATTCATCGGAATTGGGCTTATAATATATCGTTGGAAAGGTCTTTGCAAGCCCCATCCAACTACACCACTATTGGACCCATATCATGGACCAACCAAACTGGATTGGCTGTTTTCTTAAAATAAAGTTTTCAAAAACAGAGAGAAGAGAAAAGAAATAAAACTTTCCGCTACACTAGACCTTTCCACACTTTCGTTTCATTCGATTATGATTCGACGTGAAAGACACTCATCATCGGGTTTGGTTTTGGGGAGACACAAATGGGTGTTTACAGACGCAGGTTTCATTCGACAATGGTATTACCCTGACTGGTTAGCAAATGTGGTTCTGGTTAAAAAGCCAAATGGAACATGGAGAATGTGCGTGGATTACACTGATCTCAATAAAGCGTGTCCGAAGGATAGCTTCCCTCTACTTAAAATCGACCGTCTGGTTGACTCTACGCCCGGACACGCTCTTATGAGTTTCATGGACGCATACTCTGGATTTCACCAGATTCCACTTTGGGGGGAAGATCAGGAAAAAACTGCCTTTGTGACCGAGCTGGGACTCTATTGCTACAAAGTTATGTCGTTCGGTCTCAAGAATGCTCCAACTACTTTTTAGAGACTTGTCAATACAGTCTTCAGAGATCAGGTCGGCCGGAATATAAAAGCATACATTGATGACATGATTGTCAAGTCAAAGCTTCCGGCCAACCATTTGAAGGGTCTTCGAGAAACGTTTACCGAACTCAGGCGGCGTAAGATGATGCTAAATCTAAAGAAATGTGTATTTGGTGTTGAGTCCGGCAAATTTCTTGGGTTTTTAATCGACCAGAGAGGAATTGAGGCCAACCCTGAAAAAATTCAAGTTGTCCTAAATATGAAGTCGCCGAGGACTATCAAAGAAGTGCAAAGATTGACCGGTTGCCTAGCTGCTCTCGGCCGATTTTTGTCAAAATGAGGGGATAAGTGCCGATACTTTTTTCAAACAATCAAGAAGAAAGCTATGTTCGAGTGGACAGAGGAGGCTGAGGTAGCCTTCGTGCAGCTGAAAAGCCATTTGCATACACTACCTCGGCTCGTCAGTCCACTCAAAGATGAAAAGTTATTCATGTATCTTGCTATTTCAGATCATTCTTTAAGTGTTGTCCTCCTTGTTGAGAGGGACGACAATCAGATCCCAGTCTACTTCATTAGCCACGTACTGCGCAATGCCGAGCTAAGGTATCCACCCATAGAAAAGTCCGGTCTTGCCCTATTCATGGCATCAAAGAAGCTGCGGCCATAATTTCTAGCCCACTCAATTGTGGTATATACTGATTAGCCGTTGAAGAAGTCGTTTGCTACTTTGGAAGCCAGTGGCCGAATGTTGAAATGGGCCTTGGAGCTTAGAGGTTTCGACATTACGTTCGAACCCAGGAAAGCAATCAAGGGGCAAGATTTTGCTGATTTTTTGGCAGAAATGACTAGGCCGGACCTACAGCCGGTCGGGGATCAGATATGGAAAGTCTGTGTTGATGGAAGTGCTACTGCGACCGGATGTGGTGCAGGAGTCATTTGTTTATCTCCGGAAGGAGACAAGTATGAGTATGCATTGAGATTCCACTTCCAAGCCTATAATAACGAGGCCGATTATGAAGCCCTCCTGGCCGGCCTTAGAATGTGTAAGGCGGCAGGAGCTACAAAAGTTGATGTAAGTTCGGACTCCTAGCTAATAGTCGGCCAGGTAAATGGCGACATGGAAGCAAGGGATCCGATTATGATGAAATATCTGAAGATGGTTAAAGCAGAGGCCGAGAGCCTAAAGCACTTTACCTTACAGCAAGTACCCCGTTCGTCTAATCATCAAGCGGACGCCCTCTCCAAGTTAGCATCCTCGGCATCATGTGATACCCCCAGATCAGTGTTTTGGGAAGTATTGGAAAAGAGGAGTATCGAGGCCGAGCCAGTACATATCATTGACAGAAGCTCTACATGGATGGATGGGATTATCTCTTACTTGAGGGATGGAGTACTCTCGCCCGATCAGAAAGAGAGCTGGCTGATGAAAAAGAGAGCGGCCTGGTTCGAGATGAAGAACAGGGAGTTATTCAAAAAAGAATTTGTGATGAAGCCTTACTTGAAATGCATCACCCCAGAGAGAGGGCATGATGTGCTGGACGACCTCCACCAGGGGCTTTGTGGTTCCTATATTGGAGGACGAGCCATGGCAGAAAAATCCACCCACCTAGGGTACTACTGGCCAAGTATCAATACGGATGCCATGCAAATGGTAAAAAAGTGTGACAAATGCCAGAAGTTCGCGACCCTAATCCACCGTCCAAAAAACAGTCTATCGGCCATAAGTAGTCCTCTCCCCTTTGCCAAATGGGGCATGGACATCTTAGGCCCGTATACGCCAGCGTCTGGTCAAAGGCAATATGTGTTAGTAGCTGTTGACTACTTCACAAAGTAGGTCGAGGCCGAAGCCGTCCGAGGGATTAAGTGGACGGACGTGTTAGCTTTTATATGGAAGAATATTATCACTCGGCATGGAGTACCTCAGTCTATGGTGTTCGATAATGGGCCACAGTTTGAAACGTGCTAGCTCAAAGAATGGTTGGGTGACTAAGGCATAGCTCACTGGTTTTCCTCGGTCGGCCGACCATAAGCCAACGACCAGGTTGAGGCCTATAACAAGCTAATCTCCAATGGAATCAAGCGCAAGCTTGAAAAAGCAGGCGGCCTATGGGCAGATGAGTTGGTTAATGTGTTATGGTCCATACGAACAACAGCAAAGAGTTCCACAGGAGAAACTCCTTTTTTCTTGGTCTATGGTGCCGAGGTAGTTCTCCCAATTGAAATGTACGAGCCCACCCTTCGGGTGATGTTATATGATGAATCGGCCAATTGGGAGGCCATGAAGACCGCCCTGGATTTTCTTCCAGAAGCCAGGGGCAATGCGGCGCTCAGACATGAAATCTATCGCTTAAGAATGACCAGGGCATATAATCGCCGAGTGTCTAAGCGTCCGTTGAAGATGGGAGATTTGGTTCTAAGGAAAATGGAAGCGGTAAGCCGGGCCAATGAAGACGGAAAGTTAACCCCAAATTGGAAGGTCCCTACCGAATCAGAGTAGAGGTCCGAGATGGAACCTATCGCCTTGAAGCCTTGTGTAATACCCTAGAAATTCCTTTCCTTGAAATACCCATTATACTCTTAAAAATACGATTTAGGAATATCTAAGACATTACCGCCACCGTGAAAACGGCTAAGGCAATTATCAAAGATACACAGCGGAAGACTTAAATTCAAAACCGTTCAAACAAGTTATAGACACCTAAAAATGTCTCCCCAAAACCAAACCTGATGATGAACAACCTTTCACCGCCATTATTGGTCGGGTTGAGTATTTAATCTTTGGAGTGCTTTAATCCATATTCATTCCCAATACATTTCATAAACCAACCCAATTCCTAACCCATTTCACCAAACCATAACTTATTTTCCTCATTTCGTGCCTTTAAACCCAAAATAATTCATTTCGTGTCCTTTAAAATCATTCATTTCATGTCCTTTTTATAAAAACGTTAAGACCAGTTTATTTTGGTCCATAATCTGGCTCCAATGATTGAATATTTGGATGGGGCTTTAAAAGAGCTTTCCAACGATATATTATAAGCCCAAATCCGAGTTATAACGAATAAGTGATGGCTAAAATACTAAACTGAGTCCAAACCGAACCTAAGCCCACCTTACCTACGACCCAATGATCATGTGGAGGGTTCAAAGGATTTAATCCCACTCCTAATCCAATTAGGATTAACTAGGTGTGAAGCCCGTGCGACGCACGGGTTTATTTTTAAAATTATTTAAGATTTGTGTCTTATTAAATACTAATACTAATACTAATAATAATAATAATAATAATAATAATAATAATAATAATAATATTAAAAGGATTTGAAGACATTAGGATAGTTGGTAAGTGTTGCGGTTTGTGTTCATTTTGGATTTGGATTGCAAAAGATGTAATTTGTTAAGAGGAAAGAATGCTTTAATTTACATGTGTGTTACAATTGATTTGAACCGTAGGAACATATTAGTTTCATGCATGCCAACGCAACTACACAAGTCACAACTCTATTACTTTCATTAATGGACCGATGACCAATTATACAGTATATTATATTATATAGTCCACAGAGCTACCAGAAATTATCAGCATATAATAATAATAATAATGTCAAAAATCAAAAAGAATAATAAAAATATTTCAATATTAAAAAATTATTATTATTATTATTATTATTATTATTATTATTATATTATCAAAAAAAAATTTTTAAGAAAAAACAATTTGTGATGTTCAAATAGAATGATCTCTTGTACACCTCTATATAGAGTACTCTATTTTTTTTTGTAGTTTTGATTTAGGTATCTTGGGTCTCCTGTGAATGACGCTGACATGATTATCCTATTCCCTTTTGTAGCCCTAAATTTGTAATTCTGGTACATATTTCTTGTGCCTCCGATCAATGACGGTGATAAGATTAATTTTTTTTCCATCTTCATCTCCAACCACTTTGTGTAGCCATGAATCTTGGGGTATCTGACTATGAAAAAAAACACAATTAACGTTTTTCTATGTATTGTGAATTAATTAAGGCATATTTATAAGGAAATACAATCCATCATATCTTCTCTATATAAATTTTATCATTCTTTATAATCTATTCTTTTTTAATTGTTATTCATATCATTTTTTAAGATTTGTTTTTTCTTGTTAATATTAAATTTTATCATTTTTTTTAGTTGTTATCTATAAGAATAATTTTTTGATTTTGTTTTTGTTTTCTTTTTCTTTTTAATATATTAATTCTATATTTACGTGATGGTGATGGTGATAAATTTCACTTTCCCAAAATATTCCTCTCAATTTTGTCTTTTTTTTTTTTTTTTTTTAAAAAAAACCTTTCATCTGAAAAGAGAATACTAATAATCGAGCATGATATATTGACACACACGATCTTTTGTGTTGCTTAGCTTGTAGTAGTAGTGTAAAAAAAGACTTCATTATCCATAATAATTACTCCATGTTTTTTACCTCAAAATAAAAAATATCTTTGACTTTTATTTTTAGCTATCTCATAAACTTTCCTTCTTTCAAAAAAAAAAAAGAAAAAAAGAAATCTTATAAACTTTCCTTTTGGGAATTGTTTTCCTCACGCTAACTATGTACTTCGTATTTTTTTATTACCAGCTTTCCCTTTTCTTTATTCTATCGTATCAATTCATTAACTCCTATTAACCCTAACCAAATCAAATCAAACCCAGAAATCAATCACACTATCCCCCTATCATTTCACTCTCTGTTTACATCAACTGAATCTAAACTCCAATAATAATTAAATCGCAAATGAGGTTTTTCCCCTCAATCACGTTGAACTTGTTGATTGTTATCTTATTTCGTCTAATTTCATACCAAGGAGTTAGGGGTTTCTAAAGAAGAAGGTGTGGCTATTTTATATTGTGAAATTGAAGGCCCTTGATGCATGTTACTGTCATTTTCTTAAGTTGGAAAAGCTGGAGTTACCCACCATTAAAATTGATTTCTAAAGAAGTTTGCATGTTCTTGACGAAGTGGTCGAAAATGTAAGTATTGTGGTTTTCCCTTTTTTTTTTTCTCTTTTTTGAATGAAATCTAATTATTTTTGCTGCAACTCTTGTAAATCATGTGATAGGATGGATTTATATTGATGTTTTTGGTATAAATTGTGTGTCAGTTATGTTTAGAGATAAGGTGAGTCATGTAAGTTACATCTGTGGTTTTTGGTTAAATTTCTATTTACCAAATTAAAAAAAAAAAAAACAGAGAGATTATGTGGATAAGTTGGGTAGACCTGATGTTTATGCTGTCGAAACAAAGTTAATGATAGAAATAGGTTGGTAGAAGGCTAAATTAGTACAACTTCAATGTTGACTTTTGTCCTTAATCTTGTGAGTACTACTAAATAAAACAGCTTAACTACAAATTAATCATATATAGAGGCTCCTAATAAAATGATTACCTTCCTTAATTGTAATACTTTGACTGAAATTTGAACAGCAAATTTGTCAATTTTAGTAAGTAAAAGATCCATACATGATGACTACTGTGTTTACCAAAATTTGATTTTGATATAAACAGTATTAAACATTTTTAACCAAACAGCTTTAACATCTGATAATGATTTACTCCAAAGCTCCAAAACAGGACTACTATGACAACGCTTGATGAAAGATGCTACTAATGAGTGTTTACTCTGTACTTATGAAATACAAAAGTAATAATGAAGAAAAATTTTAACTTTAATAGTAGTCATTGGATGTCTACAAAAAACATTAAAAGATTTTAGAGGCTATCCTCTACCATGCTTGGCAAGTTTGAGAATACTTCCTTGTAGACAATGTTCCTTGTATGCCTTTTGTATTTTTGGTAGGAATCATCAATGAAGAACTTTAGACCCTCGGGGGAAGTAGTTCTTGATGCTGCCACATAGAGTTGTCCATGACTAAACACGGGCTTTGGTAAGTAAACACCAACATATGAAAGCGATTGGCCCTGGCTCTTATTTATTGTCATGGCATAGCAAGGCTTTAATGGGTATTGTCTTCTTTTTAATATGAAAGGTAATTTGGTGTCCGTAGATGTCATCACAATTCTGGAAATTAGGAATTTGTTACCCTGTTTCGACCCCGTTATGATCCTTCCTTCAATTACAAACTTTCCTAGGTGGGTTATAACCAGTCTAGTACCATTACATAACCCTTGTGGGGGGTTTATATTTCGAAGTAGCATGACTGGCATTCCTACCTTTAGTTTAAGCTCGTGGTGCGGTAATCCTGGCAATTTTAAGCTGTTTAGATATTCAGTTGGGTATTCTGAGAATTGTTGGTCACATTCAGTAGAAGATAAGCATACTTCATCACAGATTTTGTAGGTCCTTTCTTCTATGGGCAAGAGGCTCATCATGTACTCGTTTATGGTGTCTGTGGTCTCATTTAACGGAGTGAGTATAGCCCTTTCCTTTAAATAGTTGTCGTCAGATTTTCTTAGCTCAAAATCTGGGTAAGTGGTTTCCACTATCTTATGTAGTTCAGATACCCCAACGTCAGCCAAATATTCATCTGGTATTTCAATCCAAGTCCCTTCAACTTCGTGGTCCTCAGATTTTGTTTCAAGTCTTCCATCACCCATATCCAAAAGCCACTCGTTGAACCGTTTGTTTTTATAGTAGCTCTCGTTCTTGGCTTCCCCTTCTCTTACTCTCATGCTTTGCTTAAGAATGAACACGCTGCATGCATTCCATATGTAGGATCTGTTTATTGATGCCTGAACGATATCCTGTCTGCCTCCTTTTGTGACTATTGGTAGTACTTGGCGAAAGTCTCCTCCCAGTAATACAACCTTGCCTCCAAACAGCTTAGCTTCTGCCCCTTGTTTTTTGTGTCCTACTATATCTCTCATGGTGCGATCAAGTGCTTCAAATGTGTATCTATGGTCCATTGGTGCTTCATCCCAAATAATCAATGATGTATGTTGGAGGAGTTCTGCTAACTGGGTGTTGCGTTTGACGTTACATGTTGAGTTTTCTAGTAGGTCTATCGGTATCTCAAATCGACTGTGAGCTGTCCTTCCTCCTGGGAGAAGCAATGCCGCAATACCTTATATGTCATTCCAAATATGTTAGTTATATATATATATTTTTTGAAATACTTGTGTTTTTAAAACTTAGTTTAATTGTATACATAGAGGAGATGTAATCTGATTTTAAAATAATTGAGCTAAAATTGTGTTACCTGATGATGCTACATTCAGAACTATTTTTCGATCTGCCCGAAGCTTTGCTGTGATGGTGCAGTACAAATATGTCTTTCCAGTCCCTCCATGGCCGTATAAGAAAAATATCTCCCCTGTGTCCTGTTCAACTGCTTGCACCACTTTGCCATAAACATCTAACTGCTCTTTATTCAAGTTCTTTATTCTTTTGGACCAATCTTCCTTCAGTTGTTTGATGTCGTAAAGTCTTTCTTCTGCAATAAGCTTGTTTTCTATAGTTTCTGCTTCTGTAAAATCAGGTTGTGGTAGGTCTTTGAAATCTGCCAAGCACTTTCCGAATTTCACCAGAATCCTATCAATTTCAAGCAGTGTGTATGTCTTTATCTGATCCTCTGTAAGTATGAGTTCTGGATGTTTGAACAACCTTCTCTTTTTTCGCTGTATGTCTTCTGAGAGGGCGTTGAAGCTGCATTCCCATAGTGTTGATATATCAGTTACTTCGCAGAACAATAGTAGGGTGACGAAAAGTTCCCTCAATTGCGCTGGCATTGCCCACTGATTTGCTTCTTGTATAGCATCATGCCACTCTTTGTCGTTGTTGAGTAGGCCTAGTACGTAGCAAGCTTCTTTGTATGTAGGACACACTTGTCCATTAATCTTTCTAATTTCCGCAAAGGTTTCAGGCCCCTTAACAATGTTGAGTAGTAGGCGAAGGTAGTACCTCTCCCCTGCAGTAGGATGAACATATGTAATTCTGCCGATGCATTTACGTTCCTGCCTCCTTGCCCACGACTTTTTCTTTTTTTTATTCCCAAGCTCATCGATTTGTTCAGTGGTTGTCCACACATATTCTGTGGGAAACTCTGCATATGTTAACGTCCTTGCTTTTTCATCGATGGCATTGGTTTTCATCCATTCTGTCAGCATTGTCTCATTAATGTCTTCTTTATTTATCACAAAGTTCTAACTATCGCTGTCTCTCATCACTACTGCTTGTTCTCCTTCTAGGTGTACAGCCAGGCGCATTACCGCTTGAGTTCTTTCTTGGATTTCGAACTCGAAGATTCTCCATGCAGCTTCACATGCTGAGATGTATCTACAGTCAAGGTATGTTTTTATCTCATCTTGTTCGTCGCCGGTTATGATCATGGTTGTCCTATCTGGTCCTTTACACACATACTTGAAAAGGTACTTGATTGCTCTTGCAGTGTTGCACCATTCTACATTGATATGTGCATTAAACATCATTAACAGTCCTGCATTGTAGGGCACTATTGACCGATTGTCCATGAGATGATCACCTTTTTTTATAAACCTGTTTTCATTAATGTGTATTTGTATAAGCATCAGTCATGTATGTTGGTATATAAGCATGTATAAATCTTATTGCTGTAAATTAAAAATAAAACCAATTATGATGAAAATGGTTATTCTGTCCCTAAAAAGCCTAACCAATCATGTGTATTTACCTCTCGTTGTCCCTCCTATATATGGGCTGACCATTACTGTCGATAGTAGTATCTTGATTAAATGATTTTGGGAAATTTTTGCTGCATTTCTTATCTACCATACATGCACAATTTGGATTTGCATTACCGCAAGGGCCATGAACCATGTAACGTGATACAATCTCAAACAAATTTGGATTTGTTTCTTTGTCCGGGATTTCTGCTTGAATGATGTTATCTATGTACTGTGGCGTTATTTGTGCTCTGTCTTGCTGTAGCCATAGAAGTATATGGGAATGTGGCAAACCCCTCTTTTGGAACTCAATTGTGCAGACATCTGTTTTGATAAAATTACAGTTAAATATTTTTACAAAAAAAATTTATTGTCAAACTAATGCAATGTAGTTATAAAATAATCAACAACAGACTCTTCATTAGTTGCTTTTTTTTTATCATTAATTTCGTACCTGCCACATCAGGTCCAAAGTAGTGGTCTTCCTTTAGACACTTCATTAGTTGCTTTAACTTGAGCTTAAAAAACTCGTGCCATGATATCGGGCCGATCTTCCACTTTTTGTCCTTCTATGTGATTCATCATCTCTTCTACTTCAGGCCATTTTGGGTTTGCAGTGAATGTTATAAACAAATGTGGGCTGCCATACCATCTACAAATTGCCATTGCATCTTGGTAGTTTTGGTACATATATCTTGGGCCTCCCGTGAAAGATGCGGGCAGGATTATTCTTTTCCCCACTCCGGCCCCGGTTGTATCTCCATTCACCATTGCATCTCTGAGATTATTGTAAATTTCACACCTAAGTTGTGGCTGGTGGTGTCGGATATATGACAACCTTTCTTCTTCGATTGCACATTGGCAGTCAACTATAAATTGTGAGAATAGTCGGCCTCCACGAATTAGAGTTTGGGCTTCTATTTTTCGAGTTTGCAGCCTATATGCATAATACTCTCTCATTGTTACACACTTTCTTTTGCCTTTTCCGGATTCTTTTTTATTGTTGTAAAATATCCCAAGATGGTAGCTATCTTCACCATATGGGAAAAGTAGAGGGTATTATAGAGCCATGAAACTTGGATGCAGTTCACTGATTCTTTGTAATCCTTCAGATTTGTGCTCAATTATAATATCCCTTCCGCAAGTGTTGTGTCCAATATCTCCGACTATTAGAGCGGCTATCTCAGATGATGTTGGTGCATTGTATACCTTATTTTGTTGTTCCTTGTTTCTAATAGCTTGATGATCCAATTTTCTCCTGTCATTTGTTTTATTCTTTCTTGTGCCTTGCGAAAGATTTGAGCTAGAGGGTTCACTTTGTCTAGCATGTCTTTCAATTTGGTAAGTAAATTTGAATCTAATTCTGGGCTATTATCATTTTTGCAGACGGCATTTGTTCTCATATTGATCTCTGGAGCAGCTCCATCGTATATATATAGTTGAGCAAATGATGGCTGTTTGTCATCAACAGGGAGCAGCGATCCTATGCGGTGATAGTTCTGCCCACTAACTCTGAAAACATACGGGCCTGGAGTTGAGTTTATTGAAGCATCAATTTTAGCCCCCATCGAAGTGAAGGCAAAACATGAGTTGTAAGGACGAATAAGCTGCCTAAACATTGCAGTGCTTCTATCTCCCCTGTAATCTAGTAAGTTTGCTAAGAGCTTTAGAGGTTCTTTTAATTTTGGCAATTGTATTTTCCCTTCTCGACAAAACATGTTAAAGGTTGTGCAATTCTTGCTGCTCCCTTTCTTTACCCTCTCTTCATACCACATTTGTGCTTTACAATCTGGACATTCATACTCAGGTGGTCCTAAACACACATATTTCTTGTTCTCATTTGTAGTTCCTGCATTTTAAAATCAATCAAATATCTTGCAAATTAAATTAGACTTTCAGCAGATTGGTAGTATAATGGGACATGAATTAATTGTGGAAATAACGTGCTATCCTATGGTGATTGAGTTTGTCATTTTGTTAATTGATTTGCAATGTTAGATGTATTTCCTTATATTAATTGGGTTTTTTTTTTGAAGTTATTCATTTGGCTGCTTTAATACACTTATGGGTCATCTATCTCATTTGGACTCTTTTTGGTGCAGGGTCTGTCTGCTGGTTTGCTTTAATCAATCAAATATATTGCAAATTAAATTAGACTATAAGTTTTGCTAGTCTGCAAAATTTAATAAATATCATGCATAGTCTAATTGCTTAGAAGGTATTATAAATTATTGATATACACAATAAGTTTAATCAGCAGTCTAAGGTATGGATGTTCTGGAAATCTATTTATAATCAAGTGAGAGTATTTGCTTCTTATTTAGTAGCATATTTCTCAAATGTTATTGCATTTAATGTAAAATTCTATATACTTGTTTGAATCTGTTGCATTGGTTCAATGTGTACGGTTAGAAATTAGGTAGATTTCAGATGACATACCTGATGTTGTTTCCAACCGTCTTCGTTGTCTTTTTTCATTGATTATCATCCGTCTCCTTTTTCTTCTTTCTCTTTGCAAATTTTTTTTGTCAATTTCTGGATCATTCTTGTTAGTTTCTTGGTTCATTGCGGAGGTCCTGTAATGAAATTGCACGTTTGTTGATGTTGTTTCCAATCGTCTTTGTTGTCTTTTTTCATTGATTATCATCCGTCTCCTTTTTCTTCTTTCTCTTTGCAAAACTATTTTGTTGATTTCTGAGTTCATTGTGAGTTTTTTGTAACAAAAGTTGCAAGTTTTGTATTTTGTGTATCAAAGTTTTGCTTATTCATAAATATAAAGAAGTAAAAATTCCAAATTAGCTTATTAGCTATATGAACTCATATACGCAAGTGGAAATATCAGTCTTATCTCATGTTGTAGAATTTATGATAAAAAAATTATAAGGGTGAAGACTAAATTTGTAAATTTCTCAAGTTTATCTTATATTCAATAAGATTATGATATAAAAAATATAAATAAGTATCATGTTGTAGAATTTATCATAATAAAATTTAAAGGATGAAGACTAACTATTGTAAATTCAATTCCTTTTGCATGCCCCCGGTTTACAATAATTTTATTGTACATCGAACATTTTGCGAAAAGTGACCCTTTTTTCTTACAAAAGTGACCCTTTATTTTTTACAAAGTGACTCATATGTTTACAAAAGTGACCCTTTTTTTCACAAAAGTGACCTTTTTTTTCTACAAAAGTGACCTTTTTTTCACAAAAATATCTTCTTTTTTCACAAAAACGATCATTATTTTACAAAAGTGACCCTTTTTTTCACAAAAGTGACCTTTTTTTTCTACAAAAGTGACCCTTTTTTCACAAAAATAATCATTATTTTACAAAAGTGACCCTTTTTATCACAAAACCGACCCTTTTTTTCACAAAAGTGACCTTTTTTTTCACCAAAATAACTTCTTTTTTCACAAAAATGATCATTATTTTACAAAAGTGATCCTTTTTATCACAAAAGTGACCCTTTTTTTCCACAAAAGTGAACCTTTTTTTTACAAAAGTAATTAAGCTACAAATGCAAAACAGAGTATCAAAATCAAAATTCTTAAAAAAAAAAATATAAAAATCAAAATCGAAGAAACCCGGCAAAATTAGAACCTCCATTTTTACGAACAAACCCAACTCACCCACAAATATTGAACCACCGTCATTTTCAAACAAGCCCATTCAAACTTGTTCGAGCACCGCCCATTAGGCAGCCTCCAACACCGCGTGTCTGCGTGACTGTACTTCTGGAGCTTGAGCGGCAACAATGGCGACACTTCCGACTGAGATAATAACAGAGATTCTCTCACAATTATCTATTAAATCAGTTGTACGCTTCAAATGCGTCTATAAATTCTGGAATTCCTTAATCAAAGCACCCAATTTCATCCAACTTCATCTCAATCAACCCTTAATTTCCAACTCCGATCGTCATCTTCTCTTCTGTTATCAATCTCTTTATTCTGCAGAATTCGACCATGACAAGATTTCTTTCTTAGAGGTCCAGCTCCCACTCTCAATTCAGGGAGTTCAGGTGTTTGGGTCTTGCAATGGCATCATTTGCATTGAAGAGAGAAATAAAAGCAAATTGAAGAGAGAGAAAGCTTTCAGCAATGGCCTTGATAGAGCAAAGTTCATAAAAGAGAATGAGGAGAGAGAAGTAATTTTGGGGAAAAGTCACGTGTGAAATTATTTAGGGAATGAAATTCTTTCTCTTCTTTCTTGCCACACAATAAAATAGTGGAAACGCGCTTTTTTTAAATATTTGTGTTGTAAATTTCTCAACTTTATCTTATCTTTATTATTTTTTTTTTTACGGAAAACTTTATCTTATCTTATAAACTTTTTTCTCGTTAAAAAAAATATATATATATAAACTCTTGTTATAGTTACTATTATTTTTTTTTTAATATTGTATTATAATTTATGATCTTTGTTCTAACAAACTATTGAATTACGACTAACTTTCGGCTAAAAGTTGAGCATCATTTAATAAGGATATGCACTGATTCCAATTCCATGGCATTTTTGGTAAACTTGATGTAGTGTTAAAAAATCTTACTTATTCCCTTATTAGTGTCAAGAAAATTATGTAGTGTTAAAAAATCATACTTATTTTTTAATCATATTGTAATTCGGAAGTGTATTACCATATTGTAATTCCAACAATTTTTACCTATTTTTTACTTTTAAACTAAATAATTAATATGTATCAATCAATGTGGGCACGATTTATCATCTTTGCTTATTCTTTATATGTATTTGTTTGTTATTATTATACCAAGGGTGTTATACTTGTATTAAAAGCAATTATTAGGGTGTGTAATAAAATTAATATTGATATAACAATTCAAAAATAAAGGTAAACAAAACTATTAAGTAAATGATTTTATGTTAATAATAAAACATATACGAAGTATAAAATAAAAACTATCTTCTAGAATCTCGAAAGTTGTTACATGATTAACTAAATTAAAAGGCTAACATAAGTATTATTTGTTCCTATCATCTAAATCTCTATTTCTTGAACATGGAGTTTTATTATATTTCGAGAGAATCCTTGTCTCCTTGATTCATAACACTAAACCTGCATCATACACAAAGTATACAGATTAAAGTGTTAATATTAGTATACTATTAAATTATAATTTATAAGATAAAATTAGAATTAGTCAGAAATATCTAAATGAATTATATATATTCTAAAATATAGATACCTTTATCTTCTTTGATGTGATTTGGTCGGATGAATCATGATCCTTTTTCGTTGAATCGATATTATCAAAAGGGCGTTTTGCGGTTTCTTCGATGACTGTAATTTCATCTTTTGAAGCATCTTCACTACCTTTTATGACATCTTTATTCTACATCAAAATTATTTATGTAAAATTTTGAGAAATTAAAATTTAAAATTCATGACTTCTAAATAAACATTAAATACTTGTAACAATTATTTAGTACCTCAACGACACTTTTGTCAAGAATTCTCATCACCGTAAAAGTTTGTCGATTTGCTGTACGATTATTAGCGGTGATTTTAACTTTGAACACTAACTCTCTTCCAATGATATTTGCAATCATCTTTGGAATTTGTGTATCATCATCTTCATTGTCATTATCATCATCTTTATGATCTTTGATATATCAATATTGATTGAAATAAGTGATAAAAACATTTATAGAACAATTTTATCTTTAAACTATTGTTAAAAAACAATAATGAAAACCTTTTCATAAGTATGAGCCTCAAAAAGAGTACTTGCATCTTGTCCTATTAGTTTCTTAGCGTCTTCATCAAAAACTACAAATATTGTTGACCCACTGTGATCGATATATGATTGTAGGCGTCGCTCGAAGTGCGCCTACGTTAAAAGCATGTGTGAATATGCTTGGCACTCATAGGAAGTGGGAATTGACATTACGATTAGGGACAAATAAAGTAGGGAGCCGCCAACAAGTTTTTAAGGAACTTGTAAACCGTTCACGGATCATAAAAAGGCAACCACGATAAGGGACAACGATAGGCAACAACGATTGACCCGTGAAGGTTACACCCCATTCATAATCCATGAGATTACTAACTCCATATGGTTCCGAACCACGAAAGGAGGATCGGGGATGATGGTACGAAGTGAGTCATGGAGTCACATTCGCCCGTATTGGCCTCTACTCGATTCTTATAGTGAAAAGCATTCCTGTGATCTCAAAGGCAAACAAACAATAATTCAATTCGCTCCAAACTATTATTTAACTAAATTGGTGGAACATTAATGCACACATAATTCTAAAATATTTGTGATCACTTCAATTAATAATAAGATTAAAAGGACCCTAAACCGGTTGTCCAAATTATCTTATTAGGCGTGATTTTCAATTATATATTCCCTTTAAACATGCAATATGGTGATCATAATATAATAAAACAACATTAATATTAAAACCAATTTAATCACAATTCCAACAACATAAAATCGTTAGAAAAATAATAAAAATAAAAGGAGCATGATCCTTACTTTGATTTTGTTTGTTTGCAACTACAAAATAATAAACGAGTTAGTAACTTCAAGGAAATAAATAAACAATAATTAAATTAAATTAAATATAATAAAGTTGATTTTGGGGCCAAACCCTCAAACAGTTCTACCTTTCACGCCTTGGCTTAAGGACAGAACCTCGAGTAAAATATGGACTCCTTTGAGTGCTTGAAGAAGGAATTTTGAAGTGAAAAAGGGTAGGCTAGTGTTTAGGCTAAAGCATAGAAGAGAGAAAATAAAATAATAAAATTCTCGGTTCCTCGTACATCATAACTGAGGGGGTATTTATAGGGAAAATGTGCTGAGGGAGTACACGGAACCCTAAAATGATAAAAACCCTAAAAAAGTATCCCGTGACACGGTCAAACTGTACCGTGACACGGGAAGCTCCACCGTCAGACGGTACACTTTCCCGTGACACGGTACATAATTGATGTGACGCGGGAAATTTTCAGAAAACGGGATAAAAAACGCGTTAAGGGTTTACGCGGAAAAGACACGGAATGTCCCGTGTCACGGCTGACCTCCCGTGTCACGGGAAATCCCACCGTCAGACGGGAAGGATTCCCGTGACACGGTAGGTACCTGCCGTGGCGCGGGAAATTCCAGCCTGCTTTTCCGTCTAAATACATTTTTAACCCTAATTTCCTTCGGCATTTGAAGTGTCGATTGATAATTTCGGGCCTTTTCTGACTTTTTATTATTCGGGCTAAAATAAGAAAATAATTAAATAAAAATAAATAAAGGGTTTGGGCCAAAAACAATAAAATAAAAAAAAGGTTTGGACTTAAAATAAGTTGGGCTGAAATTAAAACTATGCTTTTACCAAACATCAAGACTAATCCATGGACGGTTTAATAGTATGAATTTAATAAAATACGATTTTTTAAGCACTCTCGGGATTAAATACTAAACCCAACCAATAGTGGCGGTGAAAGGTTATTTATCATCTGGTTTGGTTTTGGGGAGACATTTTTAGGTGTCTACAGAAGCCCCCACTTTGACTGAGTTTGTAGAAACGTCAGTTTCGAAAACGATAGTCAAAGTACCCGATAAGGACGGAGAATGATTTAAGACGTTCTGCGATCCTAAATCACTCTGCATACGCCGATACCTACAGAAAAATGTTAATTCCACATATAAAAGAGTAAAGGGATAGAATACGTATCTGGCACCAGTGTATCGGTGACAAACGAATTTGGCAGCTTCCTAAGCTTGGAGGAATCCACCGAGTGACATTTGTTGAAATGCTTTTCATGCTTGAGGAAAGCCGACTGATGAATATGGTGTCATTCTATGCTTGAAGAATTCCACCGATAATGCCTTCCATGCTTGAGGAAAGCCGATTTGGCGGTTTTCTATACTTGAAGAAAAATCCACCGGATAATACTTTCCATGCTTGAGGAAAGTCCGATTTGGCGGTTTTCTATACTTGAAGAAAAATCCACCGGATAATACTTTCCATGCTTGAGGAAAGTCGAAAGATGATGAGATTGCAAGTCTCTGTGTATCGAGAACCTTGCGTCATGAAATGATGGTGGTCCGCTTGTCCCCAGACGTGGGCTGTAGATGGTCCGCTTGTCCCCAGACGTGGGCTGTAGATGGTCCGTTTGTCCCTGGACGTGGGCTGTAGATAAGACCTGCAAAAATAAATTTGCCAATGGACTCGTATATACTGTGATTGACTTGACCACTAACTTGACCAAGTTTGACTTGATGTGACATGACATGTGTATGACTTGTGAGTGTGTGTATGTGTGTATATGTGTGTGTGCAGACACAAGCAAAGGAAGATGCAAAAGCAAAAAAATTTCGTCAATTTTTGTCATGAGTGGAGGGTACCGACTTTCTCCCGAAAAAGAAAGATGTGAAAACTGAACTTTTATTTTCGAACTTCCTTCGATGAAAACTTGGAAAAAGTTTTTTGAACTTCCCCAAAATAAAATAATGAAAAGGGAGAGAAGTTTTGAACTTCCTCCTTGAGCAAGACGAAATGAATCATATGGATTGAATTGTTTGTCCTGAAAATAATGTATGCATGATGCATGTTCTTAGGCCAGGAGGCTAAGGACAATTACATCATGTGACACGATAGATGAATGAACTTAAGTCATGGAGCTAAGCATCATATATGGTGAAAAGAAGCGATTTTGAACGTCACTTAGGTCTGGAAGCTAAGCACGTATAGTGATTATTGCATAATGAACGTTGCTTAGGTCAAGGAGCTAAGAACGATATGCTTTGTATGATTAAAAATCATTGATATATAAATGTTTCTTAGCACATTATGCGAAACAATGAACATTGCTCAGGTCAGGAAGCTAAGCAAGTATACAATGTTTCTTCTACTGAATGTTGTCTTTAAATATGATGAAATATGCACAGTGTTGAAACAAGATTTCATGATAAAGGGCTCTTAAAGGGAAGGATGATTGATATGGATATGGATGTGTGAGTGAAGTGTGTGAATGTGATACTAAGGCTGGCTGCAAGGGTTATAGCGATGGAAAGAGACGTGAGAAGAGTTAAAGATGATGACTCTTCAGGCTAAGTAAGCTAATGTGATTTGGGTTCAAGCCCCCAAGTCTAGCTCTAAATGGGTAGGGATAAGCATTGGATATTCTTTGACTCGATCATGCATGGATATGAATATGAATGTGGCCGCACCTCAATGTGAGGTTGCCTACGTATCCGTTAGGAATTAGGCCGAACGTAGCTCTAACCGAACTTTGCACAAGTGTATGTACACCTCAAAGAGGTCTTTCAAGGGTTGTAATGTGGTTAAGTTGATGGTTTAAGGAAAAAAGGGGTAAAATGCTCAAGACCCGAGAGAAGCCCCCAAGATGTGTAATTGTGAATTTGAAATTTTTGAATTTTGCAAGTTTATTTTCAACTTTTTTTTTTTTTTTTTTTTTTTTTTTTTTTTTTTTTTTTTTTTTTGTTTTGAATTTCTTTTTTTTTTCTCTTTTTTTTATTCTTTTGAATCAATGTAGACAATCTCAGATCATGCGGTCCATCACTCACTTAGCATTCATGTTTCTCAGGCACGGTACCAAGCACTCGATGAGAGACGCAATTTGAGACGTGTTCATATCAAAGACATTGGAACACTTGCCTTTAGACATTGTTTTATTGTTGCTTTGCTGCTTTCTTTTTTTTTTTTTTTTACTTGCTTTTTGAATGTTATACAATTACACATCTTCCAATCCCAGGGTTAAATGAATGTGGGTTGAAGAAATGAAGGCCAAACGTTAGACGAGGCTCAAAATGGTTGATGAAGAAATGGAATGTGATTGAACGGTTAACAGGGAATGACATGGTTGCAAAGGTGCCTCAAGTCATTGGTGTACCTTGGGTTTAGTTCGGTAACTGATTTTTTTTTTATTATTATTATTTTTTTATTTTGCAAATGAATTCGATGATCGATTGCAAAGGAAAGGAATGCTCATTGATGGAAAAGGTAAGAAATATGACACATAGACAGTACACATGGATAACGGGAACCTATGCTAGACTTATTGGGGGAGAGGGTTGAAACAAAAGAATAAAAAAAAAACATGAAATCTTGCACGAAGGATCTGTGTGCCTTGTATTCATTACTTCTTGCCGCCTGGAGGGACAGGAAGTTTATTTGCATCCATCAAGTCTTGAATGACGTCCTTCAAATTCCAACATTGCTCCGTAGTGTGGCCCCTTCCTTGATGGTACTTGCAATGGGCATTGGGATTGCATTTGGCGCTCCTTTCTTCAGGTTTTGGCTCTGGAAATGGCCCAATAGGTGTGATCAGGCCTTAACTGTAAAGGCGATCAAAGGCTGCATCATAAGTCATTCCTAAAGGAGTGTAAGTTCTTTTCTTCTTGGGCAATGGAGTATCAAGAGCTAACACTTCATTGAGATCAACTTGGCTTATATTGTTGGTAGTATTTTTGTGCTTAGAAGACGAAGAAGAAGGATGGTCGTTCTTCTTGTTTTTCCAAGTGTTATTATTGTTACTACCAGCAGTCTTTATTAGCTCATCCTCAATATTGATGCCGATGTCGTATACAGCTCGAAAGTGTTCAGTGGAAGAAATTTGAGATGTTCCCTATATTTATGAGTCAGATTTTGAATAAAGAGCCGAACCATCTCTCTTTCTTTGGGGGGATCTACCAAGAGTGAAGTTGTTTCCCTCCACCTGTTCAGGTAAGCGGTGAAGCCTTCATTCTCTTTCTGTTTGAGAATGGAGAGTTCACGTTTAAAAGTTTTAGTTTGAATGTTACACTTGTAACGATTCATGAAACTTTCGGTGACATCTTGCCAAGTCGCAGTATGCTTGGCATCTAAGGAATAAAACCATTGTTGGCAAGCATGTTCTAAGGAGAGAGGGAACACCGTAGGGAAGAGTGTTACATCCAATCCCTTAAGAGCCATGGTTGCAGAGAATGTCTTCAAATGGAATATTGGATTGTCAGTAGGCTTGAACTTTGGAATATCAGCAGTGGAGAACTTTTCAGGGAGTCTGTCCTTCACATTCAAAGGAGTGGGAGGCCGTTCCACATAAGTGAAATCCTCAGAAATCTTACTCATTTGTTCCTTCAGTTTGTCAAGGGTGGAAACAGTGACCTTGTTTTGTTCCATGGTAGTGACCCTAGTGGTAAGGGTTTGCATCATGGAAGACAGTGTCTCAATGGATTTGTTGATGTTCTCAATGTCTTCTTTAGTGGCCATTGAAAGGTGATGAGTAACGGAGATGACAAAGTTCTCTTTGAACGCCTATTAGATCTGAGAGATTGTTGCGGTAATGGCTCGAACCGTATTGATCTATCCCTGTTCCTTGACCAAGTACTGTGAAATAAAATAATTCACTTAATTGTTTGACTCATTGCTCAAGATAGGAAAGGAAGGAAAAAAAATAGACATTTGAAAACAGGTGAGAAAACTCCACTCATTTTTTATTATGACGAAAAAAGGGTGCATGAACCTAATATACGATCATAAACGACCTGGTGCACGACTCGAGTCGGAACATAAAGAAAGTGTGTGGACTATACTTGACTCGTGAGTGACTAAGTGATGTTATAAGACTCGTGGTATGATCGTATGGCTAAACATGTGAACAATAACCAAAATGACTGACGCGAGAACCAAATTAACATGGAAGACTTGACTGACGCTTTTTTTTTTTTTTTTTTTTTTTTTGAAAATTCTACCGTGTCACGGTGGAAATTTGTCGTGACATGGTAGAGTTTCACATGGCGCGGCAGCCATTCCCGTGCCACGGTAGATGCTGACGTGGCACGGTTTTTTTTTTTTTTTGCCGTGACACGGGAACTTCTCCCGTCAGACGGGATAAAATCCCGTGTCACAAGAATATTTTACTTTTTTTTTTTTGCCGTGACACGGGAACTTCTACCGTCATAAGGGATAAAATCCCGTGTCACGGGAATATTTTACATTTTTTTATTTATTTTTTTTTGCCATGACACAGGAACTTCTCCCGTCAGACGGTATAAAATCCCGTGTCACAAGAATATTTTACATTTTTTTTTTTGCCGTGACACGAGAACTTCTCCCGTCAAACGGGATAAAATCCCGTGTCACAAGAATATTTTATATTTTTTTTTTTGCCGTGACACGGGAACTTCTCCCGTCAGACGGGATGAAATCCCGTGTCACGGGAATAGTTTACATTTTTTTTAACAGGTCCACCGTGCCACAGTGGACAGTCCCGTGTCGCGGTAACCATTCTCGTGTCACGGTGGATGCTGACGTGGCACGGGATTTTTTTTTTTTTTTTTTTTTTTTTTAAAAAAAAACTATAATTTTGAAATTCTACTTGTTTATTTTTAAAGGGAGGATACCATCCGACTTACTCTAAAAAAAAAATGACACAAAAACAAGACTTCCCTAAAATACGGTCAAAAAGTGGTGCACAACTTAAAGCAAAAAAGTGTGTGAACACGACATGTGAGTGATTAAGTGAGGTTATGGACGCGTGTTTTGACCGTAAAACTAGACACGACACAAAACTGGACACAACATTCGCACAAAATTCGAAAAAAGGACTGACAGAACACTTTTCTGGGCACCGTATCACGGTAGAGACTATCGTGACACGGTGCAGTATGTCGTAAGACGGTAGACAGCCCCGTGTCACGGTACTATTCACCGTGGCGCGGCAGAACATGTCGTGACACGGTGCGCAGTTCCAGGTCAGTTTTGTGATTTTTCCAGATTTTAACCGATTTTAGATCCGTACTAATTACTATATGAGAATAAGAACCCTCGGTCATGGGTTAAACAAAAGAGCAAACACATGAAGGTTAGCACCAAACAACCACATAGCATTTAGGCACAATGATGTAAAAAAGTTCGCAACCTAGAGTCAAGATCTATGTTCAACTATTGGTCAAGCTTTGGGTGTCAAAAGGGTACCATGGTTAAGAGTTTAGACGCGTTAGCAAGGCAGCCTCCCTTGAGGGTGTATGCCAACGGGCGGCTCCGCGAGTTCGTGATGAAATCAAACTCGACTCCATGGTTTGGGTGGATTTAATAACTCGGATGAACCCTTATTGCCATGAGCGTTTTTGGGTCGATAGAGCTTAAATCCCCCGGGGCTAAGACGCATGTAGAACACATACGTTTTTTCAGAAAAATCGAAGGAAGTCAACTGTGAGGAAAGAAAATAAGCCACCGGACTGATTTTAGGACTGCCGTGACACGGCAGAAATTCCCGTGTCACGGTACTGTGCACCGTCAAACGGTGCACTGTACCGTGACACGGCAGATTCTGCCGTGGCACGGCAGTTAGAAAATCTGACTGGTGCCCTGTTTTCCTTCGCGCGCAACCAAGTTATCCAATTTTTCCTACGGGACAGACCTGAACGCGACGTTAAAACGTCTATGCAGATGCAAAAATGCCAAATTAATCACAGGAATATTTTTTCAAGAATCTTTCAAGTCTCATCCACTCATCTTAATTAAATACCGATCACTCAAATCGATAAATAATTAAGAATCCTCCCCAGTGGAGTCGCCAAATTGTAGGCGTCGCTCGAAGTGCGCCTACGTTAAAAGCATGTGTGAAATATACTTGGCACTCATAGGAAGTAGAAATTGACATTACGATTAGGGACAAATAAAGTAGGGAGCCGCCAACAAGTTTTTAAGGAACTTGTAAACCGTTCACGGATCATAAAAAGGCAACCACGATAAGGGACAACGATAGGCAACAACGATTGACCCGTGAAGGTTACACCCCATTCATAATCCATGAGATTACTAACTCCATATGGTTCCGAACCACGAAAGGAGGATCGGGGATGATGGTACGAAGTGAGTCATGGAGTCACATTCGCCCGTATTGGCCTCTACTCGATTCTTATAGTGAAAAGCATTCCTGTGATCTCAAAGGCATACAAACAATAATTCAATTCGCTCCAAACTATTATTTAACTAAATTGGTGGAACATTAATGCACACATAATTCTAAAATATTTGTGATCACTTCAATTAATAATAAGATTAAAAGGATCCTAAACCGGTTGTCCAAATTATCTTATTAGGCGTGATTTTCAATTATATATTCCCTTTAAACATGCAATATGGTGATCATAAATATAATAAAACAACATTAATATTAAAACCAATTTAATCACAATTCCAACAACATAAAATCGTTAGAAAAATAATAAAAATAAAAGGAGCATGATCCTTACTTTGATTTTGTTTGTTTGCAACTACAAAATAATAAACGAGTTAGTAACTTCAAGGAAATAAATAAACAATAATTAAATTAAATTAAATATAATAAAGTTGATTTTGGGGCCAAACCCTCAAACAGTTCTACCTTTCACGCCTTGGCTTAAGGACAGAACCTCGAGTAAAATGTGGACTCCTTTGAGTGCTTGAAGAAGGAATTTTGAAGTGAAAAAGGGTAGGCTAGTGTTTAGGCTAAAGCATAGAAGAGAGAAAATAAAATAATAAAATTCTCGGTGCCCCGTACATCATAAATGAGGGGGTATTTATAGGGAAAATGTGTTGAGGGAGCACACGGAACCCTAAAATGATAAAAAAAAAAAAAAACCCTTTTAAAAGTATCCCGTGACACGGTCAAACTGTACCGTGACACGGGAAGCTCCACCGTCAGACGGTACACTTTCCCGTGACACGGTACATAATTAATGTGACGCGGGAAATTTTCAGAAAACGGGATAAAAACGCGTTAAGGGTTTACGCGGAAAAGACACGGAATGTCCCGTGTCACGGCAGACCTCCCGTGTCACGGGAAATCCCACCGTCAGACGGGAAGGATTCCCGTGACACGGTAGGTACCTGCCGTGGCGCGGGAAATTCCAGCCTGCTTTTCCGTCTAAATACATTTTTAACCCTAATTTCCTTCGGCATTTTAAGTGCCGATTGATAATTTCGGGCCTTTTCTGACTTTTTATTATTCGGGATAAAATAAGAAAATAATTAAATAAAAATAAATAAAGGGTTTGGGCCAAAAACAATAAAATAAAAAAAAGGTTTGGACTTAAAATAAGTTGGGCTGAAATTAAAACTATGCTTTTACCAAACATCAAGACTAATCCATGGACCGTTCAAAAGTATGAATTTAATAAAATACGATTTTTTAAGCACTCTCGGGATTAAATACTAAACCCAACCAATAGTGGCGGTGAAAGGTTATTTATCATCGGGTTTGGTTTTGGGGAGACATTTTTAGGTGTCTACAATGATCGATTGCTTGGGCCAGTGAAACGTATAGCACATAATTTTTTTAGGTTTTTTTTTTTTTTTTTTTTTTGAGTATATAAAGATAGATGATATATATTGTTATTTTTCACCTTGACTTTTATAATTTTAATATTTTAATTTTTTTTTAACCTATGTGGCACACATTAAATCCCAACCCTACATCGCACATTTATGTGGCGCTCTATAATTTTTTTAAATTAACAAAATCCTACGTGGCTCTCTACAAACGCGGGAAAAAACTCCCCTTTATATATATATATTATATTGGAAGCTTCTATAAGTTTCTAAAATATCTTAACTATCCTTTTTGAAAAGATAAAATTTAAGAGTTTGAAATGGAATAAAACTCCTCTAGTAATTCAATTCGAATTGAAAGACGATCAAAGATAGTCAGAAATTATTTTCGTACCTCACTGTTTTTATCTAATTCTTAGATGGTTGGATAGCTCTTGAAATTATCTTTCCAATGATATATTATAATATTAATTCCGAGCTATCACGAAAAAGATATGAGCGAAATACGAAACTCTATGCAAAACTGACACCGTCTCACTATTTCGGTCATATCTTTTATTCTACAAAATATTTTAATCTGATTTTAATTGGGTTAGAAAGTAGACTTCAACAGCTTTCCAACGACATATCATTTATCTTATTTCGATTTCTGGATCAAAAGATATGATAAAAACAAAAACCGCAAAGATTGTTGTCTATCGAGTTTTATTCCGATTAAATTCGGATCTTATCTTTTCTTGATTCGACCCCTTTTTTTTCCTTATAAATAGAGGTCATATCACACCTTTTTGAATCATCAACAAGCTTGATCATCAAATCCTTCTCTCTTCCTCTCTTTTCCACCAAAAATCATTCTCTTCTTTTTCTCTTATATTCTAAGCCTCAAACCTATATTCCTAATTACACCATTCTTCTCCTAAGCACTCTAAGGATTCCATATTTAACCCGAGGTTCCGTCCTTAAACCAAGGCGTGAAAAATACAAATAACTGAGGGTTTGGCCCAAATCAATCCTACCTTTTATTTAATTTAATTTCAATTTGATTTATTTTTGTTGAAGTTACTAACAATTTATTCATGATGTAGCAATTTAAAGGAACGCGCGGAATGTGAGTAATTAATTAATTAATTAATTACCATACTTATTTTATTTATATTGCTAATATCATGATTAGGGTTATTATTATTTTATTTGACTAACGCTATTATTGTTGAATTGCTTCCAATATTAATGTTTATTCTATTATTACTTATTATCACTATATTGCATGTTAAAGGGAATATGTAATTGAAAATAACGCCTAATAAGATAATTTGGACAACCGGTTTAGGTTCCTTTAATCTTGTTATTTAATCAAGTGATCATTAATAATTAGAATTATGTGTTTCATTAATATTCAACCAATTTAGCTTAATAATAGTTTGGAGCAAATTGAATCTTTGTTTGCATGCCTTTGAGATCGCAGGAATACTTTTCATAATAAGAATCAAGTAGAGGCCAATACGGGCGAATGTGACTCCATGACTCACTTCGTACCATCATCCCCGATCCTCCATTCGCGGTTCTGAACTATATGGAGTTAGTAATCTCATGGATTATGAATGGGGTGTAACCTTAATGGGTCAATCGTTGTTGCCTTCGTTGTCCCTTAATCGTGGTTGCCTTAAATGATCCGTGAACGGTTTACAAGTTCCTTAAAAACTTGTTGGCGGCTCCCTACTTTCCTTGTCCCTAATTGTTGTCCCTAATCGTAATGTCAATTCCCACTTCCTAAGAGTGTCAAGCATATTCACACCATGCTTTTACGTAGACGCACTTTAAATGACGCCTACACAAGTCAACTTAAGAGTCAACCAAACGAAAGTAAAGTTTAAAACCAAAACAACGAAGTCAAATAAAATCAAACTACAACTTGGAACCATTAAAGATCCTTATTCAAAACCGATCCAAAACCAAACCTTTGCGTTAGTCCAGACAAAATATATTATAAATAAATAAAGCATAAAACACATCGTAAACTAATGGAAACTAGCATGATTCACTCTTCACTCATGCCCCGTCATGAATATGCTTCAATACATGAAAAGTTTATCTCTACTTGTCCCCACTACTCTCCATTAAAAATGGGTCATCATAGGACCAAGATAAAGATATGGCCAAAACACACAAACACACACCATTAGCAAAACTGAGTACATAAGCGTAAATAAACACACTAACATGCTTTCACCTAACAACACACACTTACCTCAACGCACCTGTGGACAAGCACACATAACATTCAACAAGACACTTTAACTAGACACTAAATAATTCATTTAGCGATGATTACGCATCGAACGGGTTTCCAACTATACCTCCCCCAAATAAATTGAGGTTAACTGACACGGGAGCTAACCGTGCCAGCGACAAAAACACTCAAAGGTGGCGGAATTCCTGCGCATAATAATAAATAAAAAGGAATGTACAGCGTCCTGTACTCCATTAGAAGTTATGGTTAAATATAAAACCCCATAACTCCCCCCATTGTTCATACTCAAGGTATATACGTCCAAGAGTTTTGGTGCGTAATCTCTTTCACTTTACGTTATTTACATGTTATTGGACTTGGTGATGACTCTCAAAGCATAATAAATCAATCAACAATAATTATTCAATCAACCAAACATACCAATTTAATTCTTGAATAATTAGTGACCACATATTATTTAATGTTGAACTCTTTTTAATTCTACCTCAGTGTCAAAGACACCTTAAACGCATAAAGCGCCAAAAATCCTATCCCTCGGTGTTAAAAGCACCTTAAGTGCACAAGGGCACCAACATACAATTTATTCCTCCTGTACATAGACACTTATATACCTCCTTTCTCATGCTTAAAGCATCAATAAAAATTATATGAACCATAATAAAATTCCTTTTCCTTATTCCAAGCCAAATTAAACATATAGTTTAATTAAACATGCATTCTAACATGCCATAAATAAAAGTGTAGTCCATATAATCATGCCAAAATATAATTTTTCAATCCATAAACCATCACAAATAATTCATGCTTCACAATTCAATCACCAACATAAAAAATTCACGATTCCATCCATAAACCTTAGCATGATACTACATGTAATTGATTGAAATCAAGCCTAGCATGATACTACATCATCAAAATATGCTAAGTACGTGAACGTACCTCAATTAAGCTCTTAAAATAGCCGATTACTCTACAACAAATCCCGAACCAAGTCTCCTACATAAAGGGACAATAATACTACATTAATTACCCTTGTATACACAATTTCCAGCAACTTAAATTCACTTTAAATAACTTATAATAGTCTGAAAATTATTTAAAAGCCCCTTAATAATCAAAATCAATGGGTATTCAAAATCCCCAATTTAATTGATATAAGAACCCTAAAAATCCCATATTTTATAATAAAAAACCCTAACTTTTAAGACTTTATAAAATCTGAAAATAAAACACTTTATAATCTGAAATTTATACTCTTTAATCATTAAAACACAATAATAAAACATATCAATCATATACTAATAATTAAAATCAAAATCCCAAAACATACTACTTAAAAATAAATTAAAACAAGAGGAGAGAGAAGGGGGTGGCTCACGGAGGTGGTTGCGCCGGTGGCTAGACCGGCGGCTGGGTGATGTGGGTCGCCGGAAAGTGGTCGGCGTGGCGGCAGCAAGGTGGGCGTGAGGTGGCAGTAGCCTTGAGTTACTAAGCGTGAGTTTTCACGCATGAAAACTCCCAGGGAAAGAAAAGCAAGGAAAAAAAATAAGAAAAGAAAGAAAAAATAAAAGAAAAGGAAAAGAAAGGAAGAAAAAAAAAGAAAAAAGAAAAGGGGAAATTGTTTACCTTGACCATTTGACTTTTTGTGTGGAAAATTTTGGGGATTGAAGAAGTATTTATAGAGTAGGGTAGATTTGAGATATTTGGACCTCATAAAAGATAATAGGAGGGAGAAATAATTGGCCCAAATAAATAAAAGAATGATTGGGCTTGTTGTAAATATAATTTGTAATTTGGTAAAGTGAGTATTAATCAAATTTAAAACTCAATTTATTTAAATTCCACAATTAAAAATAAGTTGACCCAAGATATATATTTTATAAACGAATAAATAATTTAAAAAATACGTAAAAATATGGGGTATTACACCTTGGATGGTCGTCCTATTCCTCGAACTTGGAATACAGACAATCTGAAAAAATATTTTGTTTAAAGCTATTCAGCCAAAGTTTACATCAGTCTTTATGACCAAGTAGTTTAACTAAGCCTTCATGTCCAAATGATGTAATTAAGCCGTATGGCCACCAACAATGTATAAATTTTGACATATATAAATGAAAGTCAAGCATTGTTGTTAAATTTTTATTGATTATTTGCAATTATTTTGTGCAAAATGCTGAATAAAATTGAAAACATGGTGGCTCATAGATATGCTGATTGGCCACCATGGAATAATAGCCTAAAAGGCCGCCTAAAAAGGGAAACTCAAGTTGCCTCAATATAGCAACTCGATCTTCTCAAAATAGGGCATAGAGTGTGGGCCGAGTAGGACCTCAATGAGAGTCCAACAATGGAGATTGGCTCGGCCACACTTGATCGAACAAGGGTGCGCCCAAAAGAAGGGGCAGCTTGATTCGGCCGAGTGGTCTGTGAAAGATCCACTCGGACGAAATTTCGTGTTGACCGAGCAGAGTAAAGAAGCTTACGTAGCTAAATCACTCGGTCGCACTTAGTCAACTTATGCCAACTGCTAAGGAAAGCAAGGGCATACATTGTACAGCCATTCGGCCAACAAGCCTAAGGGCCAGTCTAACGTTCGTCCTCATCCGGACGAACAACAGACCAAAAGGGAAATTGAAATTGCCTAAGGCACGAAATGCCGATCTAGGGCAAATTTTACCCTAGGCACCAAGCCCACCAACGGAAATCTTCAAGTTGAGATCATACTTGAAATTTCTTGGGTCTGTCCAAGCGATAGCTTCAACGGACGACTTAGCCTAAGCCAATCAAAAGGCCATATTTTCAAAGTTGATTCAGTGTTCGCCTAGTCCAGGGCAGTCATTATATATGATTTGATTAACTCATTAGTAGTCATACCCTCTAAGGTATGAATTCTACTAAGTTAATCAAACCAATTGGTATTTGGACTAGGCAAACGCCGAATAAAGGGGCAGACCCCCAGTGCATTCGTACAAATAAGCAGTAAGCATATTAAAAAGTGCAAAAATTGCTAAGTACGAAAACAAAATTAACTTAAAAGCCGCTCAGAAGGAGGAAAAATCCTTACAAAGACCGCACAAAACAGGCGACCACCAGAAACAAAAAAAAAAAGTTGTTCAATGAAAGCTAAAAAAAAGAGAACATTAGTTGATACAAAGGCTTGACAAAAGCCGCAGAAAAGAGCCCCTCACTTAGCCGCATCCTCCCCATCCTTCTCAGCATCGGCCATTTCAGTATCGGCCGCATTATTGCCTTGGGGAGGTTCCTCATCCTCGTCCGCCGCTTCCTCCTCCTCGTCTTTAGCTTCGCTGCAGGAGGGAGTCTCGACAAAGGGCGAGTGCGGACGTTTAACAGCCTCGCACTCTTCCTTCATTGTGAGGAAGTCCAGCCTTTTGGTGAACCGCTCATGAAAATAAGCGAGGTTCGCTCGGTCCACCATCATGGCAAAGACATCCTCAAAGCGGTTCTTGAGGCGAGTGAGGGCCGACTGTTCAATGCGAACAACATCGGCTGTAAGAATTGGCCTTGGAGCACTTAGCTGATTTTTCAGCTCTTCTACCTCCTTCCTCAGGCGCTCGGCCTCCTGGTTGCTCTCATCCGCAGCTTGGAGAGCTTCTTTCAAGGGTTCCTGGTCGGACACCAGCTCAGCCCTCAGCTGGTCCGAGGCCTGAGATGCCTCCTGCTGACTGGACGCCAGAGCAAGAGCCTCGTCCCTTTCCTTGGTCAGAGCCTCGTTCGCCAGCCTTTCTTGCTTGAGAGCATTGCCAATCTTAACGATGTCCTCGGTTTGACGGCGTGCCTTCTCAGAGAAGGCATTCATCGCCGTCTCATGGCAAAGTCTCTCCATGGCCAGGACGCCAGTGTTCTCATCCTGCAGCCTGTGGAGGTCCGACCAGGCAGACTCAAGCTCGCACCTCTGCTTCGGACGCCAGTATTGGAAGGCGAAGAGCCTTAAGAGGAGCTACGGACGAACCAAGTGTTAGTAAGGAAGAATGAAAGAAAAAATTTGGCTAAGTATTTGCCAAAGAAGAAGAAAACTACCTCAACGCAACTGTTGATCATTGGGCCGAGGTGCCCATCATGGATACCTCGGTACTTGTCTTGAGCCTCGGCCAGGACCGCCTTATGAATAGCGTCCCGGACAGCCTTGCGTTCGGCCCCGGTCAAGGAAGACTCAGGAGCTTGAACATCCAAATCCTCAGAAGTTTCTGCGAAATAAAAGGCAAAGTTAGAATTTTGAGGAAGTTAGAAAGCTAATAAACAACAAAGCTGTACGAGTACCTTCTGAGAGATTTTCAAAGCGCGAACGCCCCGCATGAAGAGGCGTCACTGGCTGCACGCCCGCCGATGGTTGAGGCGGCAGCTCTCCTTTAATTTGGGAACCCAGAGCTTGAGTTCCCAAATACTCAACATGCGGAGTTGAGTCCTGGTCGGTCGTGTTGTCCAGGGACGGCATTCCCTCCCCGTACTTGTGGACGGGTTCTTTCCGGGCCACCTCGGACGAAGATGGCTCCGGGAGCTTGGAGTCCCCACTATGTACCAGCTGGGGTTGTTGCTCTCCTTTGGGTTGTGCCGAAACAACGCGCGACCTTGCTCTGGCCGTCGTAGTCTTGCGAGACTTGGACGAACCGTCGTCCTTTGAAGCGGACGCCGGTCACTTTCTCGCAGGCTTAGGGGTAGCTGTAAGAAAAAACAAGGAAAAATTGGAATTAGCACACTCTGTTCGAGTTGCATTGAAGCAAGAAGCAAAGAATTGAAATTCATTCGGCAAAGAGATGTTAACCCCTGTTCGAGTAGGGTTGTAGGAAATAACCTACATTTCACTCCCACTCGACCAGGATAAAAGTCTGAGCCAAGCACTAATCTATAAAGCTCAGAGTACGGCAGATCGGACGCGCAAAAAAAAATGAAAAAAAAAGAGAGATATATCAAAGAAAAGTTTTAAAGAAGAAATTGTCCGTATCCCCTTAGCCGACTCGTACTGCTCTCTCAGCAGCCGGTACCTCTCCATATCAAACTTGTTCATGTCCATCTCTCCCTTCTGGTAGGGGTCGAGCTTGGCTACGACTTCCTCTGAAAATAGGAATGGGAGTTAGAAAAATTCTCAAAGTTAGAAAATAAAAGCAAGACATGCAACAAGGTCAACCTGGAGAGTAATTCCTGAGTAGGCCGAAACAGGACATGAAGATGGGTCCCTTAGCCAGATCACTAAGGGAATCCACCTAGGAATGATAGGAACTCGGCGGCCGCCCCCGATCTCCCGCCTGACCGAGAAATAGTCAAGCTGAGCAGCATGGTCCGGGTGGATCGGAGGGCGAGTCGGACGGTGGTCCCCTCGTCTGAGTTGGAGGGGAGAGGAGTTGAATCTATTCATTTTTCTCTTGAACTCCCTGTCCCTTGTCTCGATGAGGTAGAACCTCTGCTTCCAGTCGCGCCACTTGGACGGCTTCAGCAGAATCACCATGTACTCGGGCCGGTTACTTAAAACAAACCACCCGTCCGAGTCCGACGCCATCCGAGTCATGTTGTGCATGGCGCATAAGACCGGGAAGTTGGGGGTGAAACCCATCCAAAGACAGGTCACCAAGTAGCCAAAAATGTTGACCTAGCTATTCGGCGACAGCTGAATCAAAGCGATCTGTTATTCATCCAGCAGCTCCTGGACGAATGGGTGAAGGGGAAAGCGAAGGCCGACCTCAAAGGCCGCCCTATATACATTGAATACTCGGCGATTCCTCCTTCGATCGTCCGAGATGGAGACCATGCCAAAGGTACGAGGGGGAGCGATCTCGTATCCTTCACCCAGCATGAGGAATCTCTCCCATTCCTCAAACTTGCTATTAAGGAACGCCAAGGAGACGTCCCCAACCTTGCAGCTATAAGGGTTGCTAAAATCCTCCTCCTCCTCGGCCTCAGGGTTTTCATCTCCCTGTTCGGCCGGCTGAGGTGCAGTTTCCCTGACCGCACTAAACTCACTGGACAATGCTTGGTCCAGTTCATCTGCTTCGATAGAGCAGCCTCTAATCGAGCCCTGCAGTTGCTCGGCCATCACTGGCTCTTCAGGCACTAAGGGGGCATTTCCCTTTTGATCCTTATCGACCCCAGGACTGCGACTTTCAGATGGAGTCGGTCGGGGGTTCTCACTAGGTTCGGCAATCACTATGCCTATCCTAGGTCGAGCCGATCTAAGAGCTTGAGAAAAGGGGGGAGCTAGAGGAAGACCTGTGGCCGTAGAAGGGCCAGCGGGCGTGTAAGATGGTGGCCGACTTTGGCCAGATTGAGCAACAGTCGCAAGAGGAGACTGTAGCTGACATTGCAAAGACGAAGCTGCCCTTGCTCCAGAGGAAGGCGGGGGCAGTGAAGAAGGGAGCTCGTCCGCTCCAAGGACTGAGCTAGTAAAAAGGGCTCGGGTCACGTTCGGCTCCCGTCCAGAAGTAGAGGTGCCCCTTTGGTTTTGGCACTCCTCAAAAGAAGTGGTCACCTCGACCACTGAACAAGCACTGCCACTCTCTGTGGCCGTGGTACTAATGGTGGTGTTTGTGGTAGGGTTCTCAAGATCCGTGTTGTTCGAATCATAGGGGACCAAAGGAGTCACCAAACTGCCGTCTGGGTTACGCTTAGCATGTTTGTCATGCGTTTGCCTCGTACGCGCCATGTCTGCCTGTAAGGACAAAGAAGGATAGGTGGGGGTGAGATGGTACGCACTAGAAATAATGGAACCACTCCACAAAGACGAAGACTCGTCCCCGTCCACTCTAGACTCCTCAGTCCCAGGCGAATGTACGCCCCCATGAGGAGAAACGGACGAGTCTGAGTGCTAAGCCAGTGTGTTCGAAAAAAGAAAATAAAATAAAAAAAGAAAACTAAATCAAGAAGGAAGAGGAGAGTATTCGGTTACCTGTGTACGAGTAGAAGGTTGAAAAACTTCGAAGATCTTAGATGAAGAAGGGTTGGAAAACTCTAAAACCTTGACCAAAAACTTCCACTAACGACGGAGTTCTTGAAGAATTAGGGCGACAGTAACTTTCTCTCTCTAGAAGCTCTGACTTCTCTCTAGAACGATGAAAATGTAAAGTGAAAATTGTGAAGTCAAATGCCTTCTATTTATAGGCAAAGGATGGGGGTTAAAATGGTAAAAAACTTGTTCCCGCCTAAAGAAGAAGAAACGGTTAGTCTTTAAAAATGAACCTAACCGTAAATTCGAACGGTTTTTACCCGTTCCGCCTCTTTTGACGGAATTCATGCCAACGTTCAAGCATTTATGACGGAAGTCGAATGGGCGTCATAATTATCCGTCAAGTTCGAGATTAACCTCGGAAATTGAACCATTTCCTTGAGAAATGGAAAACAACTGGTTACCAACCAAAGGCCTTTCGGCCCAGGCCTCTCGGCCCAATTCGCCCGATCAATCAGGCTAAAAATACCCTGAAGATATCAGACGTATCAGTTAAGGCTCTTAGCCCAATTGTAAAGCCATTCGGCCAAAACTTGTCTGACTGATGATACGGCTGATGTTCGCCAACAAGCATCAGGACATTCGGACGAGGCGCCTAGCCCAATAAAGCAGTCGGACGATCCTGTCCGAACTGCCAGCAATACAGAAACGCTCCAAATAAGCCCAGGCTGCTCGATTGAGTGAAGATCAGAGGAGGCGGCCCAGTTGGGACGAGCCACCCCCTCTGAGGGGCAAATATTTAGGGTAAAAATTACCCTTAATACGTGGTCTAATCCCGTGATGACACGTGGCCTAATTAATGGGCGACACGTGTCACCACGGGAAGATGACACGTAGAAGGAGCAAGAGAGCACCTGAAAATGTGTTTTATGTCATAAAGGCCTCCTTACATCAGGAGGCCCAAACTCCTAGGAAAGCCGCAAAACGGCGCCCCCTAAGGACACCTGTCCTAATCTGATTGCGCAACCAATCAGAGCCCAAATTCCTAGGTCACTTACCCTAAGAGGCACAAATTCCAACCCCTATAAATACCCCAATCATTGATGATGGGAAGGGGAATAGAGACATATCATTATACAATAGCACTAAAAGCTCCAACTTCTCTCTACTTTCTCTCTCTAAATTTATTCCGTTTCCGGTCACTAACTTGATCGTCGGAGGCGAATCTCCGATCATCGGAGATTCGTTGTTTTGCAGGTGTCCGAGTCCCGTTTCCAGGTAGAGCATGACCAGTATCCCGTGGGATTCCAAAAAACCCCGAAACAGGTATGTCCAACGTTTGGAGTGGCATCACAGAGAATGCTAAAGTCTTAGTTGAAGGCTTGAAAACGGCAATTGGTAATGGCATGACGACGTTGTTTTGGGATCACAAATGGGCCACCGACACTCCTCTAAGCAAACTTGCTACTCAACCGATTCCTAGTGAGCTAGAAGAGGAAACAGTGGAGGAAATGTGGGAAGAAGGGGAAGGTTGGCGTTGGAATATTTTTGCGCCCTTCCTTGATCAACACACGCTAAAAAAATCCAAAGCTATGAGGTTCGGTCTGACCCGAGTATTGGAGACTTGGTGTATTGGATTGGAAAGATGGAGATAGTGGAAATTTACAATTAAATCTGCTTTGAGCGTAATGAAGCACAAAACAGATTTTATTGATGATGATTGTTGAGATGTAATGTGGAGTCCCGGTTCAACAACGAAACTTGGCAATAAAAATCGTTTCAAACGTAAGATGACAGATGATTCGAGGTGCTTCATTTGTGGGTTTCCTGAAGAAACAACACTCCATATCCTTTGTGATTGCCCAGCTGGAAGGGTTGTGTGGCGCAAGACAGTGGATGACAATACCATGGCTGCATTTTATCAAGGAGGCTTAAAAGAATGGTTGACTGCAAATGTGCGTGACTTGGGTCCAGTAAATGAAGAATCCTGGGCTACATTATTTTGCATTTGAGTTTGGTGGATTTGGAGGTGGAGAAACTGCTTTGCCTTCAATAGACGTGATGAAATGCCCATTGACTTTGTTGCTTCCTCCAAGTGCGATATGAAGAAGTCCGTAGAGCTATATGGAATAAGTTGGGGGAAGAAACTGCGAAGAAATGTTATCGCATTCCAGCCAATATTACTTGGCATGCTCCACCCTATGGGTGGTATGTTCTCAATTGCGACGGTGCAGCCAAAAACAACTAGGTCCAGTAGGTGGGATGCTATAATTCGAGAATATGCAGGCAATATGGTTTCGGCATTTGCGGCCAGTTTTGGCTATTGCTTTGCCTTGAGGGCAGAGGTACTTTCGCTTACTCGAGGCCTTGAGATAGCTAAGAACCGGCAAATTGACAAACTTGAAATTCAAATGGATAATGCAGCATGTGTCCAGGCTCTCCAAAAGCAAGAAGCTGTGTATGGTGAATGCATCCAATTTTGCCTAAAGCTAATCAATGACAAATGTTGGGAAGTAAAGGTCGTCCACAACTCCACATTTATAGAGAAGGTGACCGAGCGTTGGATTGGTTGGCCAACCGCAGAGTCGTCCAGGACTCTCAGTTAGAACTTTACAATAATGCTCTGGAAGGTTTTGGTCATATTTTAGAGGAGGACATAAGAGGGGTGTCTATACCTCGCTTTATTCCTCCATAATTACGTGTTTTGCTATATGTTTTTTTTTCTTTGGTTTTTTAGTTGTTCTGTTTTTCATTGTTTTTTCCTTTCTTCTTGGTACGTTGTAACCTCATTTGGATTAAAAAAAACATATTAATATATTATGCTATTTATAGCCATTATATGTAGTTCGGTAGAACCTGCCTTCCTGGTAAAATATCTTCAGTAAAATTTGACGGTTCTAATTTTCTTTTTTTTCAATTTTTTTTTTCCAAATTTAAATAGTATTCGCGTAGTCGCGCACTCCACGTAACCGAAATATTTTTTTTTTGTTTTTGTTTTTTTTTTTTTGAGGGAACACCTGCTTGTTGATGTATCGTTAATAAATAAAGGGTTTTTTTTTTTTATATATGAACGCTGTTATTTTCACTTTTTTACGTTGTGCCTCAATATATATCACTTTTCATACTGTAACCCAAATATACATTTTGTTTCTATACGTAACATTGTCGTTATCTTGCCGTTAAAAAATTCCGTTAGTGGGACTCACTCTCTATTTATAATTTTTTTATCGATTTGCGCGTTGAAAAATGTTTCGTTTAAGGTTTTTGGGGCTAATAGGGCTTTAGGGGCCAAATTGAGCTCAGATCTGGCAAAAAAATAACTTAAATGTCTTATTATACTTATTAATAAATGTCTCGATTTACGTGTTTACGTTCTAATACGCAAAACGAGGCATTTATGTTATTTTTTTTTGTGAAATCTGAGTTTAATATGGTTCCTTAAGGCCCAAAATAGCCCTCAAAACCTTTAACGAACATTTTTTCAATGCACAAATCGATAAAAAAAATCATTAATAATCTGATAATGGGCCTCACTAACGGAATTTTAAACGGTTGGATAACAGCAAGGTTACCATATGGAAACAAAATGTATTTGCGGTTATAGGGTAGAAAGTGATATACGTCATTGTGTTGGCCACAACGTAGAAAAACGAAATTAAGGGTTACTATATAAAAAACTTATATCCCCTCAAAAAAAAAATATAAAAAACTTATAATTTTTTGTTATTTATTTTTTGAAATTTTTTTTTTTAGGGATAAAAAACTTTTAAATAATCTTTTTAACAAAAAAAAAAAAAAAAAAAAAAAAAAAAAAAAAAACTTTCCAAATTATAAAATTTGAATTTGAATAGAATAAAGCACACTCCGACCACGACCAAAATAAATCTCTCTTTTTTTTCTCAAAAAATAAATAAATAAATACTAGTAAATCTCTTTTGTTTGTTTTAAAAATCTCGTTATCAGTTTTCCATAGTGTAGCGCTGCTCCTCATCCATCGAGAGGCGAATTCTGAATTTCGATCTTCCTTTGAAGAAGCTTCTGAGGTAAGTGTTGGTTTTTTTTTAAAAAAAATCGAGTTTCTATTTCACAATTTTGGGCTGTTGATTTAATTCTCAGCATACTCAATTTAGGGTTCGATTATCCCGTTACAAAATAAAAATATATTTAGGGTTTATGATAAAATCATGAAATTGGAGGCGTTTGATTGTTGAATCAAATTTGGTTTTTAATTTGATTTCTAAGGTGTTGCAGAATCGTCTAATGATATATTAGAACAATGAATTGACAATTAAATTGTTGTTGTTGTTGCTGCTGTTTTCGCTGTTGTTGGTGTTGCTGCTGTTTTCGTTGTTGTCGGTGTTGTGGTTTTTGTTAACAAAACCTAACAAGTTTAAAGTCTTTTATTGGATTGAAGGTAACAAGATCGATCAAATGGAGGATTACATAAGCAAATTACCAGAGGACATTCTTATTCACCTCCTTTCTTTCTTGCCTATAACAGATGCTGTTAGAACAAGGTCATTGTCACCTAGGTGGAAATACCTTCCCGATTTCCGTTCCACCCTTGACCTTGAGTTTAATTCTTTAAGTGTGTTAGGAATAAATGATAGTAATGACTTTGAGTTTGTCAAAGTTGTTAATCAGTTTCTAGAGATATGGAAAGCACAAAAAATAAGTAAATTCAAGCTCAACTTTTACTTTCCAAAAGAATATGATTCACATATTGATGGGTGGATTGCTAGTGTTACCGAAAAGAGAGTTGAGGAATTGGACCTCAACTTACTTTATTCGCGCACTCGGAAACATCCAAAGTATGTTTTATCTTGTCATCTTTTCCACTCTGAGGCATCCTGTTTGAAGCATTTACGCCTAAAATTTTGCCAGCTACCTCTTTGTTCAGGGTGTAAAAGTGGATGTAAAAGTTGGCTCACTCGATTAACTACACTCGAGTTGAGGAATGTCACTTTGCTTAAGAGTGATATGGATCATATCTTGTCTGTTGCTTTGAATCTCACATCACTAACCATCATTTCAATATATCCAACCGACCAATACCATGTCTGTTTAAATGTTAAACTTCCCTATTTAAAGAAATTGGTTTTTGATTTACTCTCAGCCCTTTACCTCGATTGTCCTTATCTTGAGATCTTTGATTATACTAATAAATGTTGTGATAAAATCACATTTTCCCAACTCCCTTGTTTGAGGGAAGTGTATTTGCGGATTTTTTGTGAAAGAGACGGCTGCTGCTCATCTAAGTTTGTTCATCACCTCACCAGAAACGCTCCTAAGCTTCAGCACTTATTTCTTAGGTTAAACAATGAGGTTGGTGAAAAAGTTTTGAGTTTTTGTAGGATATATTCCATCTCACTTTAAGTACGTATTCCATATCTTTTTTCTGGCAAGTACTAACATGTCTGTCGTATACTCGTATATCTTCAGGTACCACCAACGCTTGCAAGCATTGTTACGCATAGTCTGAAGAAGCTGCATTTACGTTTACGCGTTCCTGTAGTTTTTGATCTTTTCACTATAACTGATTTCTTACATGCTTCTCCCATCCTTGAGGAATTACATATAGAGGTTAGTCATTATTGACTTCGTCTAAAATCTCAGATTCCATGCTGATTATAAATCTCTTTTTTCTTGGCTATTTAAGAATTGTATGATACCTTGATTAAAAAAAAAAAAGTGACACCACTCCCCAAAGCACATAAAAAACTAGTGATGAAATGAGAAAATGCAGGGAGGATGAGAAGTAGGAATCAAACGACCACTAAAAAGAATTAAACTAGGGTTATTTATAAAGAGGTATATATGTACCGGTCAACCAAGTATTTAAAAATTAATATAAAAAACTGTATGACTGAGGTTGAGGTTTTTAACTCGCAACGTTTTGACTTTTTGCACTATTTATACATTTCACTTTGACATCTTTTTTAGTTATTGTAGGAAAGCCAATATAGTCACGTAAGATGTTGCTGGATGTATTTTTATGTAAATTTTTAATATAAACTTTTTATAGCTTATATAAATATATAATTAAAGATATTGATGATCAATCTTGTGCATCGACAAGCGTGTCTAGTCAAAATGTTGCAAGTAATGTAATGTGGGACAGAGGGAATTTGGGAGAAGGAAATTAAGAACTGAATTTAACTTATTAGGATTGAACTAAATTGAAAATAAGTTGACGAGAACATGCCCAGAGATCAGATTAAAAACCCAAAATTGCCAAAAATATTGGACCGGGTCAATTCTTGATCATCCCTACTTGTCAATGTACTATTTCCCTCTGTATTTTTTATTTGTATAAGATTGATCGGCATATTTGGCGAGACACACTTTTGACTTTTAATAGTGAAAATTATAATAAAAATATATTATAGGACTAATCTAACGAGTATTACCCTCTCAATGTTTTAATAAGTGTTACACTTACCAAATTCGATCGTGTTTAAATAATTGTTACATTTCTTTTTTTTTTTTTTTTTTTTTTTTTTTTGTAAAAAACTGCCTTTAAATATTATATCTCTCTCCTCTAATGGTCTCACCCAAATCCACTACTAAGTTTTTATTATATATTTCCTCTTACATTCATTACTTTTCAATAAACTAGTAACCCCATTATTTTTCTTTTACAATTTTTTAATACTCCAACTATCTCACTTATTTCTTATTTAATTTAAGTCAATTAAATTGCCTAAAACTATATGCCGGTCAACTGTAACACTTATTAAAACACGGAGAGTATATAATAACATTTATTTATTTTAAAGAGGTGAATAGTGCAAAAATCAAAGTGATGCATTTTAAAAAAACGGATGAAGTATGTTGCTAAAGATGGTGTTTATATCTATTACAAACTTGTTACTCTCTTTGTTCACATTTTAATTTTTTTTTTTTACGGATTTTAGATGAAGTATCGCTTTGTAATGAAACGGAGCCCCATAAGACAGTATCCGGACCGCCCCCTTTTCCAGTTGAAAAAAGTTACTATCGAAAGCTATAGTCAAATGTGGAAAGAAATGGAGTTTGCGATATATTTGCTCAGAAATTCCATTGCACTTGAGCAACTAGTCATTGTGCCGAAAATGAAAGTTATGTTGTCGAAGGAGCTAAATTTCAACTTGCTTCAAGGAGTACATCCAACCGCCAAAGTCGCAATATCCCATTAAAAGTAATTCTCATCTATTCTGGAGTTAGAGAGATGGTTAGTCCCTCCACCCCCAAATGGTTGGCGGTTAGATCCTCATTCCCTTAATCATGTGATAGGGTGGGGGGATCCCCCGTATTTTACCGTATAAAAAAACTATTTGAAGTTGCAAATGTGTTGTGTAGTGTCGTGGTGGAAGAAATTCCCAAGTGAATAAGGGAGCCAATTTCAGCTTGTTAAGAAAGTACGTTCGATTGCGGGAGTCTTATTAATCCATCAAAAGTAATCCCCCATTTTCATTGAGTTGCAAACATATCATATAACTAATATATAAAGCTAAACTTTTAGCTAGGCGACGAGATATCGACACTTGTCGTTCCAACTTTTCGCCAAGTGTCGCGCCATGTAGGATAGAATTATATAGAATTCAATTTGTAGGATAAAAAAAGTTAATTTAGAATTCTATTTTCAATCAAATTTGGATAGAATTTTTAGATAAAATTGTTAATTTAGAGTTTTATTTTCGATAAAGTACCAATATTTCATATGTACAAATTAAATTAACTTTATTAAAAAAAATAAAAAATTATAACACTCATAAATTATCATATAAAATTTTTTTTTGAGATGATTTCTTTGGAGAAGTTTAGAATATTTGATGAGAGGTTTTCTCTGTATTTTGATTCTCTTTGTTCTCTTTTTTAGGTTTTTCCTCCTCTCTTTAGGTTTTTTTTTTTTTTTTTTTTTTTGTAGCGAAGGAATTAGCACTACATCCATTATTTATAATATATTTTAATCAATTTAAACAATATACTTTACAAGTCATTTCGGACAGGGTCATTATTTCAAGTTACGGGTCAAGAAATGTTTAAGGGTCTGTTCATATTTACTTATTTTCAGTTCATTTCAACTCCAATCAGTTTAGTTCAGTTTAGTTTAGCTCCAATCAGTCCAGTCCAGTTCAGTTCAGTTCAGCTCTTAATTTCCCTCTCTCATAAAATATTCAATTCAGTTCAGTTCAGCTCCAATCAGTTCAGTTCAGTTCAGTTCAGTAAATATGAACATGCCCTAAATCATCACAAAAACACATCAACTGCTAACTAATTTTGTATCAATGATATGTTTTAAAATTTGACATATAGATTAAAAATTTATCTTAAAATTCAATAAACAACCCGGGCATCGAACGGGCACAAACTAGTGTATTATTATATTTGTCATATTGTCGTGGTACATGAAAAACTCTTGCCTCATTCAATATATTTATATAAGTGCTTAATATTTCACGTGCTTAATAATAGAGGGTGGATGAGATTTGAATATGTGATTTTTGTGTCATGCTGGCTCTAAAATCATGTTATTGGACCAATCCAAATATGTCTTATACTCAACGTTTTATACTTTATGTATTGTTAAGTCCTGATAGTTTTGTATTGAGAATTTTAACACTAATTTGATGTGTTTAAATCACCTCATCGTGTTTTGTTTACCGTATACTTAATGTGTTCTAAAATTTTAACAATAACATTATTTTTTGTGTTTGATTCATGTCGTGTCACTTTTGTCGTCTCCACTTTTTAAATATTGTTGGTTTGATTTTCAGGTGTTTGAATTCTTTTTTTTTTTTTTTTTTTTTTTTTTTTTTTTTTTTGTCCATTTGTTCATTGTTCCCTTATATTTTGTTTTGACTATTTTAAAAAGTAAAAAATAATAACAATAATAATTTCTACTTTTGTTGATATTCCAATATTAAGTCTATATTTAATCTTTAATATAAATGGGAGTAAAATACTGGTGTCCTAATTTGAACTACCCATTATGCCTTTTCAAGGCAATTAATGCAATTTTGATATTTCAACTAAAGGTTCCAATTAATGATGAACTTGTTTGTACGAATTCATAGTATTTTAGCTTTGGTGTAACTTAATTTGCAATAATTATACATGGTTTTTGTTTTTTTTTTTTTTTTTTTTTTTTTTTTTTTTTTTTTTTTTTTTTTAAAGTAGTTGGAAAAAAGATCAAATACTATTCTAACTCAATTATTAATAAAAAAAAAAATAATAAAGGAAATTGATTAATTAGTAACCAATGCTTTAAATTTGAAGAAAAAGAAAATTTATACATGATAAACATTATTTTAATAGTTACTCCCTCTTTCCCAGTTTATTTGAAACATTTTGACTGGACATGCTTGTCGATGTACATGTTTGATCGACAATATCTTTTGTTATATATTTATAAAAGCTATTAAAATTTTATATTAAGAAACTACACATTAAAATAGACCCAACAATATCTTATATGATTACATTGACTTTTATATAATAGCTAAAAAAAAGATGGTCAAAGTGAAATATGTTAATAGTGCAAAAAGTCAAAATGTTGCGAGTAATTTAGAACGTAGGGAGTACAAAAATTAGAAAACATGTACATTACCATTTATAACAATCTTTGACAAATGTGGTAATGCACATATTTGTACTTTGGTCAAATATTGTTATAAATGGTAATGCACATATCATATTTGTACTTTGGTGTCAACTTCAGGGTTAATTCAACCTTATGTGTGTAACACCCCAAAATTCGAGTCTTTTTAAAACAATAAGAGTAACCTTTTAAACTTTCAAAACCCAGCCATCGAACCCTAGAAGTGTTATTGCTACACTTATTTTCCGTAGAAAATAAATGCAAAGCAAAATGAAATGCAATTTAATGAACTAAGTGGTCTAAGTGGTGGAAAAATAAAATAGTCATTACATCAAAACTGCAAATTATTTTTAAAAAAAATAGTTAAAAGGAAAATAAATAAGTTCAGAATGAAACTAAATTGTCTTAGCTACGTGATTATTCTAACGTCTCCTCACATGTAATCGAGTATCCTCTTACCAACCTGCAAAATAATCAAAAACAAAAAAAGAGAGAAAACTCCCAAAATCAGATAATCTGAGTAATTTCAACTTCATCCCGTAAAATAAATAATTTTATTTTGAAAACATTTTATACATAATATAGTCTCATAGCCATTATAATACTCAACCATTACTTCAGTTAAGAAAGGGAAAGAGAACGCTAGTAAGTCGAGACTAGTCCCTGTCACCACCTACTTTACAGAGGGTCGCGCCTAACCCCAAATGGCCATAAGATAAAACAGAATGTCCCTAGTGTGCACACCGCTCACTAATACCCAGCGATTAGGAAGAAGACTAATATCAATATACAATAATTTAAATCAACTAGTAACTGTTGAATCTATTTTATATGTATTTTTATTCCGCGTCCCACGGTCATATTTGTGCTTATTTAAGCTCTGCGGAGCTATTTTTATTACTAATATACATTTTCTAGTGTTTTTTGTAGAGTTCGGTATTATTTTGTAGGAATTTGCAGATTTATGATAATTTATGAGCTTATTGAGCCAATACGAAGACATTAGAGTCGGATCGTATTTTATGACCGGATATTCAAAGCCCAAGATCGAGTTAAAGGAATTTAGTTCATTGATTAAGGGTTCGGTTTAATTGGTATACACTAGACCCTAGTGTAGGTACCACACCCTACAACCCCCTCTAAACGATGCGTTTAACAATCTCCCTCATATACCTACTTTCTGCAATTGTACAGTAAAAATCAAACCACCATTTATCTTTTTTCACTTTCTCTCTCCTCACCCATTTTCCGCATTTTCTCTCTCTACACCCATTTTCAGCATTTTCTAATCCAAAATTTTCAACAAACTTTGCGACAAATTATCCAAAAAAGTTGTTCAACTGCTATATAATTCAACAAATCAAGGTCGAAATTCAAAGGAGTAAGTGATTTTGTTCATATTTAATTCGAAAAAGAGTATAAACCCTAATTTTTATAATTTATTGTTGCAATTATGTTACAGGAACATTTACTATTTTTAGTTTTAAAACTAGTAATTTGAACAAGTACATTTTGAATTTTGAGTATGAAGTATTTCATTTTTTTTTATTGCAGTATGAAGGAAATAGCTTCGGAGAAGAACATCAAAAAAAATTTGGAGAAAAGTAAGCATTAATAAAATTAGTTCGTAGTGGTTTTTTTTGGAGAAGAACATTCATTTTGATAAATGCTCATTTATATATTAGTATACAATCATTCACATGTTAATAAATGATTAATACAAATATTTATTTATATATATTACTACATAGTCATTGTAAAAATCTCCTATTGTAGATCAAGAACTTTTAAAAGATATTAAAACTTATGGTATAGATGTTAACATTTCTACAATTCCGAGGTAATATATGAACATATACTGAATTATAAATGTTCATTTGTATATTTGAATCTATTTGAGTTTATATTTGACTTTATATGTCAAAATAAAAAATGTTCATTTTTATGATACGTTATGCACATTTATGAAATGCATAAATATTCATTCATGTGAGTTGAGAATCTGACTTATGCATACCATGAAATCTTTTGATCATATATGAAATTCATAATGTTCATTTACATATATAGTAATGTAAATCAATGTAAGTATTATACTCCCACCGTTTCAATTTGTTAGTCCCATATACTATTTTGGGCGTTTCAAAAAGATCTACCCATATTGAATGTATTCTACTTTTAACTTAGTTTTTATTTCTTATTTTATACATAATAAATTCTTATTGCTTAGATTAATTGATTGTGAATTAATGAAATGACTCTAAGTAAAGAAATTACTCCCATGATTTATGCAATTATGGCTAATGCTTTCCTAAAAAATTCAAAAAAAAATTAAATAAGGCAAAACTATTTGTGAATTGTTCTTTACTTTAATGCTAGATTCCAAATATTCCCCTTTTCTTATTTTATATGATTGATTCCATATGGGACTATCATATTGAAACGGAGGGAGTACTATAATCTTAGCAATTTTTATTGAATAATAAATTATATATGTACATTCTTCAGTTTTGTTTGCAGAGCGAAGGAAACCGTTTCAGAGAAGAGAAACAAAGATTATAGTTCGCAGTTATTTTTATTATTATTATTATTTCATTAATTTTTTATTTTATTTTTATGAATGTTCATTTTCATTTTGTTAAATGTTCATTTATATGTTAGTATAACGTCATTCACATTTTAATAGATGATAAATGTTAATTTACGTATTGATAAATGTTCATTTTCAATATATATAAATGTTAATTTACGTATTGATAAATGTTCATTTTCGTTCTTATTCATGATCAACAAGTAAATGCATTAATTTTAAAATGAATATGTGCATATACTTAAAAGTTCATTTTTATACTACTAATTAAAGCACCCAATTATATCATGAATTAGTTATTTTAACAAATTTAATAAGGAATTTCAATAAGAGTGTGTGCTATGTTGTAGTTTTCATGGAAATGATTCTAACAATTACAATAAGGAGTGTATGCTACCTTCAAAAATTTTCAATAACAAGTACAAAATTATAAATTTTATACATTTTTCATCTATAATAATGCTCCTTAATTAAATGTTCAATTATAAATAATTGTATGTTAATTTTACAACTATTAATAAAATATGTTCAGTTTTGAAATATTATATGTGCAAAATGACGTCACTTGGGGAGGGGGGGTGTAGGTAGCAGAAGCTACACCGGGGTGTAGTGTAAAATTTTCAGTTCGGTTCGTAAGTATAATACTTCGTATTATTACAAGTCTAAGATATATGAAGAAGAAGGAAATATCTGACCAAGTAATGAGGCCACGAACCATAAAATGACACTTAAATTATTGGCCCAAACGAAGACACAAGCAGCCCACTATCAGATTTGCTGGGTGTGAATGAAGCGGCCCAATGCCCGATCGGGCGAGTGTCAGTTTAGGTCGGTTGATGGGGAATTATAAAACCCAATCATTGGGTTGTTAGAGAAGTTAGGCAAGCTTTTATTACTCCCTCCGTTTCAATTTGTTAGTCCCATATACTATTTTGGGCATTTCAAAAAGATCTACCCATATTGAATGTATTCTACTTTTAACTTAGTTTTTATTTCCTATTTTATACATATTAAATTATGATTGGTTAAATTAATGATTGTGCATTGATGACATGAGCCTAAGTAAATAAATTATTTCCTTGAATTATGCAATTATACTTGACAGTTTCCTTAAAAAAAAAAAAGTTTAAATAAGGCAAAACTATTTATGAATTGTTTTTTACTTTAATGTTAGATTCCAAATATTCTTCTTTTTCTTATTTTATGTGATAGATTCCATGTGGGACTATCATATTGAAATGGAGGGAGTAGCTTATTTTCGTTTTTCTTGATTTTAGTCTTAGTTTTGATTACTTTCCATAAGATTAATTTTTGGAGAATTAGTTTAAGTTGACTTTTTGGTTCCTAGTTTTTCCTTACATTTTTGTTTTCTTTAATTAAGTTTACTGCTTTTCATTACTTTTATATTTATCATATATTGGTTTGTTTTCATTGTTTCTTCGTATTTCTTTAGATTTTCGTTATTTCTCTGTTTTCTTTTAGTTTGGTTAATTATTGTTTTAAATATGTTTTTTTTAATCGCTTTGATTAGTTTATTTTTAATTATGCACGAGTAGTTCTCTTTCTAGGGTTTGTGGGGATCCATAAATAATATGAAGGGGTAATTTATTATCGTTGATTGTCAATGCTTGATTAATTTCCTATTGATTGATTTAATGCTATGCAATTAGATTAGCGCTGGTTTAATTGTATGAGTAATGCAATATTGATTCGAGAGATGAGAATTGATGTTTAGGCTTAGTTTCAATAGACAGGTTAATTTATAAATGGTTAAGTCAAGATTCGAAAGATGCGATTTAATACCGGTAGATTAATTCTGTGAGATCTGATTAATTATGCATTGATGATTGATTATTATGTTTTACTCTGGAATATATTTACTGGTGAACCTATGCCCTAGGTCTTTTATTCATTGATTTCATCCTACTTTTATTTCTCCCTACTTTTATTCTTCGTAGTATAATTCCTTTAAATAACAATAATTTGGTTACTTAATAATTTAGATTATAATAATTTATTAGAAATAAAAGAACATTGTTTCTCAGTGGATTCGACCCTACTTCCCTATATATTTCAGTTAGTGGTTTTAGGAATTACTTTTGATTAGGTGATACGACTTTAGCCTGTCAGTAACAACCATAACTACTAGCGGGCTATCTGTTCTTCACCCTTTCACTGTACATTTCCATTTCCATTTCCATTCTTAGATTAAATTTCATTTCCATTCTTAGATTACAATACTGTCGGGTTTCATTTCCATTCTTAGATTAAATTTCACTGTACATTTTATTAGATTAAATCATCCGATTACACTGTACACAACAATTGCACAAATCAATTTATTCCCAAGTAACAATACTTCAATTTCAGTATTATTAGACCATAGTCATCCTATATGACATATAGACCATCAATCACATATTATCAATCATCCAATTTCCAAGATTTATTTATTTTAAAAACTCATACAATATCAAATAATCAAATATTTCGAAAATACATATACTAGTATACAAAATAAAAAACTAGTATATAATATGATTCCATAATATTATATGATAGCACACTCATCACATATAATTACACAAGCACGTAGTTGATACACAATATTTCATAACAATTTCTTAACGGGATTCTAAAGATGATGAACATTGAAAATTACCTTGATTGTGCGTAAAAACTCAAGGTAATTAACCTCCGCAACGTTCACCTATTAGCCTCCGTCTACAATAATAGACATTAATACTAAGTCAGTATGACTAATATAGATGATACGAAATTAGTAGTAGTAGTACACTAGTACGTGGGTAATTAAACAACTTCTTGTAATATGTTGTATTGATAATTAGTTTGGAGAAATAAGAAGATTTTTATTATAAAATTATAAGCCAACTATGATCATAAATTTAGAAGTGTGGAGTACTAAATAAATAAGTGGTCCACAACAAACTTTTCCATTCTTAGCCTGCAAATCGCCAAATCCCACGCATAAAACTCCAAAAACACTTCAAAGGTTTCTACTTTGGCAGAAAAGAAAACAACCCATTTTCTTTAAAAAAAAAAAATTCCAATTCGTAAATTTTAAGATGTTCAACGAGGAGCAAGAAGAAATTTAGTAGGTAGAACAAGAAATCAAGAAAAGGTTCAAACAGAGTTTCAAATTTGCCAAGCTCAATCTAATCCAAGAGAATCACAGTAAGAAAACTCATGGCTTATTGATGAAAGATCAGTTTGGGATGACGACTTGGGAAAAATTGAAAGGAATGGGTATTGTATCAGCTTTCGGATATATATATATATATATATATATATATATATATATATATATATATATATATATATATATATATATATATATATATATTAGAAAGCTTAGGTTGAATTTCTCTAAAATATTCAGAAGATAGATACGATTCAAATTGAGTTTATTGCAAATTATAAAAAAAATTGTTTTTTATTTTTTTAAATATTAAATTCGAAAATAGAAAATACTTAATATATATACTCGAAAATAAATTATAAATTTAAAATTTTATACTATCAAAACTGTTGACTAAATACACTACAAAATTTGGGGTATTACAATGTGGGTTTGAGGTTGGGTTGTGTTTCCTCTATACGGCTAGTTTTGTAGGTTTTAGTGTATGTTTAATTCACTCTGCAAAGTTAGAGAGTTCAGATAGCATGGTTTCTTTTGGTGGTGGGTTAGTAGTTGGTTGTGGTAGGACGAAGGTCTGTGTGTTTTGGTCCATGATTGAAAGTAGGAGTGTCTTCTTCTTCCTCAGCTGAACGAGCTCCTTCTGCTTGGGGGTGAGGGCTAAGGGCGCTGGCTTCTTTACTGCGGGATCCGCAACTGCCATTGTCGGTGACGGGCTCGCTCCCTTATCCATATTGGTAAAGACTGCCGTCATTGCTGCCAGCTGTTCCTTACTGCACTTAGAGAAGTTCTGCAGGATGGCTGGCATGTTTACGGGCTGCGGTTTCTGGGTTACAGGTGCTGAAACCACGGGCTCATTGTTTGCGCCCGTTAACGGCATTCCGTATTTGAAAATGGAACTGGATCTTGTTGGATCGACTGGTTTCGACGCTGCTTTAGCTACAGCTGATGTCGATCCGATGGGGTTGGATTTCTATGAGATGGTCGATTTGGGATTTCCGGTGGATCCTTTTGGATCGAGGGTTACTGTGGGTGTTTTTTGTGGTGTTTGGTTGGTCTCATTGGCTTTGGATATGGGTGTTTGTAAAGCTTCTTCTCCGGCCATGGTGGTTTGTTAACTAATCCCTAGCTCAGTTGGTGAACCTCAGGTTAGATGATCCTTCCCCTCCTTCTAGCGCCAATTGTTCCAGGTGTGGATCCAAGAGTTCTGCTGGGTGAGCTGGGTCCCGTCAACAACCTACACATGGCAACACACGTAAACTGCCCTCGGGGGTTGCTCGAGGAACCCCCCTCCGAAGCTTAAGTTAGAGAGAGAAAGTGTACTTAGAGAGATATAGAAAGTATAATAACTTGAGTGTCTAACCTCTTTTCCGTTGTACTTTGCCCTCTATTTATAGGTGTACTATCTCCTACGTGGAGGGTCTACCGGGCCTGGGCTGACTCTACCGGGCTGGTGAGCCTCTCTGGCTGTTCTCTCGGCCGTGAGTGCGCTCCTTGGGGGCTGAGCAATAGTTCAGCGGGAGCTATCCTATACACTATTTTTTTTTTATTTTTAAAAACAAAAAAAAGATTTTAAAATTAAAAAAAAATAAAAAAAAACCCCCCAAAACTCCCACGACCCACCTTCCCTAGCCACTGGACGGTGGTCGGATTTTGCAGGGGTAAGGGCGGGGGTGGTCGGATTTTGCAGGGGTAAGGGAGGGGTGGTCGGATTTTGTAGGGGAGGGGGGTTAGGGTGGTCGGATTTTGTAGGGGAGGGGGTTAGGGTGGTCGATTTTGGGGTTAGGGTGGTCGGTTTTCATGGGAGAGGGGGTTAGGGTGGTCGGTTTTCATGGGAGATGTAACACCCCAATAATTCTCTCTTTAAACCTTTGAATACCCTGAACAAAATTCAAGAGAAATACTGGCGTGCTACCGCCACGTGTTCAAACGTTAAGGCTATATCAGAAATTAGCAGCGGAAATACTAAATCAGTTATAAATAAATTTCAAAACCAGTGAATAAAACCAAATTAAGTGCTACAAGTTGGAACCGTTAAGGCCCTTATTCAAAATCCAAACTAGTAGAAGTAGAACAAAAATAAAACCGAGTTTAAAATAAATTCAAAACTATAAAAAGAAATAAACTGCGAACAATAAACAACTCTCCACTCAAAAATCCCACAACCCTGATGCGGATGTTGCATGTGTAAGAACCTGTGGTTAATCTGCTCCCCAATATTACAAGTGTAAAAATTGGATCGTCACAGGGTCATAGAAAGGCGAAGGCCATGACCAAAGAAAAACACACACAAAAGCACGCAATCAGCAAAGCTGAGTACATATAAGCTGCGAAATAAATTAAGAAATACCTAACATGCTACTAATAATCAATCATCATGCATCATTAAATTATAGACTCAACACACGACTCAACTATCAATTTACTAGGATTTCACTAATTAATAGTAGTTAACTCGTTTTATATCATTCATTAGATTAAGCAATAGACAAGGTTGTCCAACCCATGCTCCATTTGGAACATCAATAAAGAAAACCCCATGCCTCCTTTCGGAAACATCAATAAACATCCAACGACCACGGGCGCGACTCCGTGACCGTAGTTAGTATGAGATCTCACCTAACTCCTAGTTTTGAAAAAAAATATTTGAAATAAGAGACTCGTAGATCAGACAGCCTCGAGAAAAGTACACGGCTAATACCCCATGTACCCCAACCCCTGATTGTAATTACTCCAGAAGTGCACCAATCTAGAGTTTTATTGCTCATCCATCTTGCACTTTACGTGATTTACAGGTTTAAACTTGGTGATGACTCATATGCATACAATACAATCAATCCATTATTAATTCAATCAAGTAAAACAACTTTCCAATTTCAATTCTTGATTTATTAGTGACAAGCAACATTTATTATGTATTCCTTTAACTACCTCGGTGTATGAACACCTTGAGTGCATAAGACACCCCAAAACCTTAACCTCGTCTTATAAGACTTGAATTCTTCTTTTACTCATTTTTTTTTAATAATCATGAATGAGTAATAAATAAATCATTCCACGTATTTACATACCTTTGCTTCTAAGCACATCTTGCAAAGTTAATGCATAAATAATATTTGCAAAGTAATATAGTGCACATCATACGGATATCACAATGTATAACCAAACAATTATTCCCAGTCTTCTCTATACATGATACTTTTCGTTCCTAAACATGCTTCTAAAGGCAAGGTTTCGTAATTCGTACGTACCTTGAATAAACGAATTAGTTGACCACTTTAGCAACTAGAAGTCACCTTCTATGAACTCCTCTCCTAAACCAAATAACAAAAACTAACTCAACACCCAAGCAAATAAATTTACAGCAATACCAAACTACTTTAAAACCTCTCAAATCATCAAAATAAAGCCTTTAAATTATTCCCATTAGTTAATATTAATAATATAACATCCCAACTATATGTTTATATGTTAAAATTGTGAAAATATAGTGTATAACATAAAATTCCAGCAGCTTTGAAGTAAGTAAATAAATCTGAAAATTTATTCTTGATATTAGACTTTAAAGTTCAAAGCTTTTTAAATCATAAAATACTCACAAACATTGTTCTATGAGATTATAAACATAAAAATATGAAACTAATACAATTTAAACCCAAAATTAAAACTTTAATAAATCTGAAATTTTCTTTATAATCAAAATAATTAAGCTTTAGCATAAATTAAACATAATATAATTAATTGACTTAATCAATACGTTTTAAACCCTAAAACCATGAAAAATCAAGGTTTAAACCCTTAATTCTTAATCAAACCAAATCTAAAATTTTAAGCCATAAATTAGACATAGTATAATTTATAAATTTGTAGTCTTTTACACTTTATAAGCATAATTAAATCATAATAATAACAACTTAAGAACAAAAACATAATAAAGGTTAAAACTTGAATTAAATTAACAAGGGAAGAAGAAGAAGAACAAGAAGAATGATGGCTGCCTGGTGTGCGGTGGTCGGCAGCGTGGCAGCAGGTGGTCGCCGGTGGCAGCAGCTTCAATTTTTTTTTTCTTTTGTTTGATCGTGAAAGCAGAAAAGCAGAGGGGAAAAAATGTTGAGGTTTTTTTTTTTGTACGTAAGATTGAGATTTTGAAGAAGGGGAAAAAGTTTAAGTGGGTATAAGTAATAAGAAGTGGGTTTGTGGGGTTTCCTAATCCAAATGCAATTAGGATAATTTGTTTAGGCCCATATATATACCAAAGTTTAGGAATAAGGTGTAAAGTTGGGCTTTGAGTTAACTTGGACTAGGCTCTTAATTTGTATGGGTAGATTGATTACTGTCAATAGTTAGTAATGGCTAAATAGCTTAAAACTAATTTATTATTTTTGAAATATTTATAAAACTAGCATAGTGCCCGTGCATTGCACGTTTTATAAATCAAATCATTATTTTTTTGAAAAAAGCATGATTGATCCCGTAGGAAAAAAAAAAATCCTAAGATAATTCAATTAGTAAAAACGGGCTTATTTTCTCTAACAATTAATTAATTATTAAAATTTTGTCCAGTTGCAATAATGGTTGATACCTAAATAAATTAAAGAAAGATGTGATTTGAATAGTATTTTATTTCATTTGCAATTCTTTTCTTTTATTCCCTATTATTTTTTTTATAATATTATTTATTTTAATTGAAAAATAAATTAATCATTTTGCCCTACATAACTACGTAAGAGAAGTAGAGGAAAAACTAAATTTACTTGTCATACATTCTGCATATTACTATAGAAGAACAATGGAAGAAAAACTAAAATTTACTTGTCATACTATCTGTTCGGTATCCATACAATCTAAACATGTTTTACCCATGGCATTCACTATCTACAAACACGATAATAACCTTATATCTTATTCACCGCCATATTTTACAGTTATCTAAGCTAAGCATTGTGTCAAAAACTTTTACATAATATCCATATAACTAATCAACAAATGATGATTGAATATACAACACAAATATATAGAAATGGTTATTCATAAATTTTATATGATTAAAAAAATATTTATTAAAATAATAAGAATTAAAGACATATTTTATCAACTAACCAATCATGTATGTAATGCATTTTTTTACGGACATGTATTCTTATACAGTAACTATGAATGTTATAAAACTCATAAAATTACATATTAAATTATTTAAATTTTGAATATGAGCATTACAAGAGTAAGAAAATATGAAAATTTAATTGTTATAGAATGAGAAAATTTTTTCATATAGATTTCATTAGATATTATTTATGTTAAAACTAGAAACTATTTTATGTATGCATCATTTTTTGGCATAGTTTTGCTTACTGTATACTTGTCTTCCCTTAGTTGTAGGAAATTAGGCCTACTTTATAGCTTACCATATGTAGCGTACAGTGTATATAATGCCTTTGATAGGCTTGTTAATATTTACCAATTATCTTCTTTCATTATAAACATAATATTCTAGAGAGAATATGAATTACCATACATACATATGTTATTTTGATATTTTTTATACTAAGATTTTTTATTCTTATGTAGTTATTATTATTTACATATACTAACATATTTTATGATACTTTTCTTAATATACCGTGCATGTGTATATGTCTATTACTTTACTATAATAGACTTTACTATAATAGTTTATGTATTTATTTAGAATAAAATGTATAGATTTTTTTATACATATGGAAACATAAATGTATAATAATAAAATAAAATAAAAATTAATAAAAGACAACGAATCATAATAAGACATTTGTCGGTCTCACATTGAGGCACTTGTCTTTTAGTATAGTATATAGATAGATTACTTTACTATAATAGACTTTACTATAATAGTTTATGTATTTATTTAGAATAAAATGTATAGATTTTTTATACATATGGAAACATAAATTTTTATTTTATAATAATAAAATAAAAAAAAAATTAATAAAAGACAGCGAATTGAATCATAATAAGACATTTGTCAGTCTCACATTGAGGCGCTTGTCTTTTAGTATAATATATAGATTATACAATTATAGTAAAATAATCATATAATTAATAATAAAATATAATTATTATAATTACAAAATCATGGGGGATTACAGGAGAGAGGGTTGGGTGGCTCGAATTTTTGGGGGGGGGGGGGGGGGAGGGGTTAGGGTGGTCGTGGTTGGGTTCTGGGTGGTAGTGGTTGGGTGGCTCGAATTTTTGTGGGGGGGGGGGGGGGAGAGGTTAGGTTGGTCGTGGTTGGGTTCTGGGTGGTTGTGGTTGGGTGGTTGTGGTCGGTGACCGGAAAATATGGAGGAGAAGGAATGAGAAAGGAAGGATGAAGGAGGAAGGAGGAAGGAGAAAGAAAAAAAAGGGAAAAAAAAAAATTTAACCTATTTAACAGGTTCAAGGTTAAATGGATCTGTCAAAGAAGGTGGGGTATAAAGGTTGAATTTTTTTAGATTAATGGAAGGTTGGATTTTTATTGCTTGACCGCACAAAGGTTGGATTTTTAGTTTCCATTTTTCCTTTTGGAAATAAACCAATTTTGGGATTATCCCCTAATTCTTAGGCTTAGTTTGTTAACTATGTTTCCTATAAATTGTGTAACTTGCATTGAGTGGAATATACAATTAGCATTATCATTTTCTCCTCTTGCTACTTTCGTTTATTAGCCTTTTGATATTTTTTGACTTCAACATGGTATTCGAGCCGGTGGTTCAATCCTAGGCCTTATTAAAATTAAAAAAAGTCGTGAGTCGTGAGAGAAGCAAAAAATTGTTGTGAGTTGTTTGAGTACTAAACACAGTGAGTGTAACTATGTCAGTTAATGTATGAATTCGTCGTCGCAACCCTTGATTCCAATATTCAAGGGTGAAAACTATCATTAGTGGAGTTTGAAGATGAAAACTATGTTCAAGTCCCAAGAGCTTTGGAATATGGTGGAGCACGACTACATTGAACCGGTAGAGCCACCGGTTGAGCCAAGCCAAAGTCTTTGAGAAAGTCGAAAGAAGGATGTGAAGGCCCTATTTTTCATCCAATCAACATTGAGTGATGAAGTTTTCCTGCGAATTTCCGCTGCGTCAACCGCCAAACAAGCGTGGGATATTCTTAAACAAGAGTTTTTTGGTAACAAAAAGGTGATTGCTGTCAAACTACAAACTTTACATAGTAGTTTTGAGAGTATGGCTATGCAAAGTAAAGAGTCTATTCAAACTTTTTTATCAAGAGTGTTAGGAATTGTAAGTTAGATGAGAATCTATGGTGATTCCATCACTAATGAGACTATTGTGAATAAAGTTTTAAGATGTCTTAGCAAAGAAAAAAAATTATAAGCATGTCGTTACCGCTATATTGGAGTCAAAGGACCTATCAACAAAAAAATATCAAGGTTTAGTGTACGGAGGGAGGTGCTAAGTAAGCCAGTAAGGCATTGGTGATAATGTGCTCCAACAAAATTGTGTGGGTGATGAGATGTGCATAACAAAGTGCTATAAAAGCAAAAGTAAATTTCGTCGAGGTTAAACGTGAAAATCGAATAGTCATTGTAATCTAATTTGAAGCAAGGGGGTGTGTTGGATTATTTGCTTCAAATTGTTAGTGGTTAGTTAACTCCTAATAGTGTATAGGAATATGCTCTATTAAGTATTAGTTGTGTTAGTGGAGTCATAATAGTATTGGGTTAATGTTAGCATGATCTATGATCATGAGATCATGTTCCTTACTTATAGCTTAGTTATTTTGCACTATATATATGTTGTCATGTACTACTTTTTTCAATGTATTAAATACAAATTTTATTATTCTTTCTCTTATCTCATCTCTATTTATTATTTCAACCGCAGCAAGCACAAGCATTCTTATGCAACAGGACGAAACCCATTAAAAAGAAGAAACCCATTAAAAAGAAGAGAAGGAAAGAAAGCAACCAAGCTTATACTATGTCTTTTATTGTCTTTCTATTTTAACTAAGTATCACATGTGTTAGCCTTAAGGTCACATTTGACCATTAGCAATCTCTAGTATAAGTATGTAGTAGTAGTAAGAAGAAAGGCTTCTAGAAATTGAGTGAACTCTTGTGAGATTTGTGACCTCAAAGTCACTAGAGAGATTGATAGCCTAAAGCTATTGTAATATCCCTTAAGCCATTAACAATCAATACAAGCATTCAAATTTGCCTTCTATTCTTATTTCTTTCTTAATTACAACTTAGAGTATCTCAATACATAACAAGTGGTATCACAGCGGTGTTCCTGCGACCACTGTCACCGGAAAACACCAGTTAAAAAAAATATGGTTTCAGCTCTAACCCCGAGGGTCGAACAACTAGAGGGACGGATTGCTAGGGTGGAGACGCAACTCACAGAGGTAGCTGAGAAGTTGCGCGCTCACGTGGAGGTGGTGAAGAAGTCGATGGAGGATGTAGTCCATAAACTCGAAGGGAGGTTTGATAAATTCCGTACAGACTACGAGATAGCTCGTACCAGAGACAAGTAGGACCAGTTAAAGTTCCAACAAGAGTTGCGCGACTTGGTGGTCGGCGCTCCGAAGTCGCCCCGGAAACCCCATCGTGAGGAGGAAGCCGAACAATCGACGTTTCGCGGAGAGAACCGCTAGAACCGCGAGGATGACGGCAGAGGAGGGCGGTGGAAACTACTCACGCATAATTAAATCTAACAATAAATGATTGCTCGTGTGGACTAATTCCTTATCTACATTAGTTAGAGGACTTAGGAATTACTTTTGATTAGGTGATACGAATTTAGCCTGTCATATACCCAGCCTAAAGGTGTGGCCCAAGGTACCTGAATCTCAAGGATCCGTGAACGTGGCCCTGCCAGGTTACGGAGGGTCTAGCAAGACGGCGGGTGGCAAAAGACGGTTGACGGAGTCGGAATATCAAGAACGACGAGCTAAGGGTTTATTGTAATACTCCGTATTTTTATGTATTTTTATAAAGTATTTAAGTATTTATAAAGTATATTTTATGGGCTCAAATATTTTAATTAAATATTTTAAAAGGGTTAAAGTATTTTAATTATAAGGTTTTATAAAAGTAATATATATATTTTGGGTTAAACGTTTACTAACTATTGGGCCTTGTTTAAAACATTGTATGTACACTATTTCTACATACTTTTATTGGAATAACTCATTTCATTTAAATAAGCCTAACCATTCATTTGAACCATTGTGGGTCAAATGTATTATAATTAGCCCATTTATTTATTGAGCCCAAAAGTTACCCCAACTCTCTACTCTATAAATACCTCTCAAAACCCCAAAAAAATTTCCCACACAAAGAGGCTCAAGAATCATATTGGGGTAAGTATTATTTTCTTTTATTTTTCCTTTCTTTTTTTTCTTTTTTTCTTTTCTCCTTTTTCCTTATTCCTCCTTTTTCTTTATTTTTCTTCCTACGTGAACATGAGTTCACGCACTCATGGTCGCGAGATCGCCGAGCCACCTCACCAACATTCCTGCCACGTCACCCCACCCTCCTTCCACGTCACCGCTAGCCAGCCGCTGCCGGCCGGCCGGCCACCACCCACGATGGTCTTCTTTTCTCTCCTCCTTATTGTGTAAATCATTGTTTTTAATTTAATTCATGTTTTATATATTTTTTTGTATTGATTTTAATTAAACATGATTAATATGTTTTATAACTATGTTTTGATGATTAAAGATTGTAAATTTTGGATTATAAAGTGTTTAATTTTCCGATTTTATAAAGTATTAAAAGTTAGGGTTTTAATTTATTAAAGATGAGATTTTTAGGAATCTTGTATAAATTAATTTGGGGCTTTTGTTTACCTTATGTTTTTATTGATTGATTGGGCATAAAAGTATGTTTTAATAAAGTTTTTAAGGCAGTTTTAATGAAATAATGTTGCTGGAATTTTATTTAAAGAAGCAGAATTGTGATTTTTATAAAAGGGTTTAATTACCCATTGAAGAAGAGACTAATTAAGGGTTTTAAAATAATTTTCAGATTATTTTAAGTAGTCTAAAGTGAATTTAAGATGCTGGAAATTATGATTACAAGGGTAATTAATATAATATTATTGTCCCTTTATGTAGGAGACTTGGTTCGGGAATTGTTGTAGTGTAATCGGCTACTTTAAGGGCTTAATTGAGGTGCGTTCGCGTACTTAGCATATTTATGGCTGATGTAGTAGCATGCTAGGTTTGGTTAATTAAATTACAAGTAGTATCATGCTAAGATTTATGTTTGGAATTGTGGATTATTAATGTTGGTGATTGAATTGTGAAGCATGATTTATTTGTGATGGATTATGGAATGAAAAGTTATATTTTGGTTTGTTTGTATGAACCATACTTTTATTTACGTCATGTTGGAATGCATGTTTAATTAAACTGCATGTTTAATTAGGCTTGGAATATTGAAAAGAAATTTTATTATGGTTCATATAATTTTTATTGATGCTATAAGCATGAGAAAGAAGCTATATAAGTGTCTATGTACATGAGGAATAAATTGCATGTTGGTGCCTTAGTGCAATTAAGGTGTTTTTAACACCGAGGGATAGGATTTGTGGCGCTTTATGCGTTTTAAGGTGTCTTTGACACTGAGATAGATTTAAAAAGGATTCAACATTAAATATTACTAGAGTGTACCTGCATGCACGGGATATATGTAGTATATATATTTAAGAGAAAAAAAAATAGTAGAAGTGATAGTTATTAAAGGGTGGTTATTGTTTTTTTTTTTATTTATTTTTTATTTTTTAGTTTTACTTTTTTAAATAGAGGGCTAGATTTTAATTGAGTGATATGGGTAGTAAAGATGGTGGTTATTGGTTATTTTTTTTCAAAAAAAAAAAATTAAAAAATTAAAGGGCTAGAATAATTGCAAGGATGGGAATTTGGAGTGCTGTGAATGAAAGTTGGAAAAAAAAAAAAAAACTCTTAAATTATATATAAGATGTGGTCACTAATTATTCAAGAATTAAATTGTATGTTTGATTGATTGAATAATTATTGTTGATTGAATGATTATGGTTTGAGAGTCATCACCAAGTCTAATAATCTGTAAATAACGTAAAGTGAAAGAGATTACGCACCAAAACTCTTAGAACGTATATACCTTGAGTATGAACATATGGGGGGAGTTATGTGACTTTAATTTGATCATAACTTCTATTGGAGTAAAGGACGCTATACATTCCTTTTATTATTATTATTATTATGCGCTGGAATTCCCCACTTTTGTGTGGTTTTGATGCTGGCACGGTTAGCTCCCGTGTCAGTAACCTCAATTATTGGCCTTGTCTTTACCTGGGCCCTATGATGACCCATTTTTAATTGAGAGTACTAGAAATAAGTAGAGATAAACTTTTCAGGTATTGAAGCATATTCATAACAGGGCATGAGTGAAGAGCGAATGATGCTAGTTTCCATTAGTTTATGATGTGTTTTATGCTTTGATTATTTATGATATTATTATTATGTGTGAGACTAAGGCAAAGTTTTGGATTTGGTTTGGTTTTAATAAGGGCTTATAACGATTCCAAGTTGTAGGTTGATTTTTTTTTACTTCGTTTGACTTTGGTGGCTAACTTTACTTTCATTTGACCTTTGAGCTGACTTGTTTTGGATGGTTTTGAATTTAGTCTTCCGTTGTGTCTCTTTGACAATTGCCTTAGCCGTTATCACGGTGGCGGTAATGTCTTAGAAATTCTTATTTTGTATTTTTAAAAGAGTAAAACAGGTATTTTAAAGGAAGAATTTCTAGGGTGTTACATTTGTGTTTTCGTTGTGATGAGAGGTGGGGAGTAGGGCATCGGTGCAAAAAGAAAGGAGCTTAGTGTGTTGATGGTGAGTGATAGTTTTGAAGGGGATGAAGAACGGGACGATGGGTTAGGTTATAGTGAAGAGGGAGTTAATTACGAGATTCTGGTGGGAGTGTCCTTGTGTTCCGTGATGGGAATATCCAACCCGAAAATGATGAAGCTAAAGGGAGAGGTAAAAGGGCATGAGGTAGTGGTTATGATAGATCCCGGGGCAACTCATAACTTTTTATCCACCATAATAGTGGAGCAGGAGGGAGTGCCGGTGCAACAAGGGGGAGAGTATTCGGTAGCCTTAGGCAATGGGGACACGGTGAAAGGGAGTGGAGTTTGTAAGGGGGTACAAGGGTGGCTGAGGATTTCGTTCCTCTATCTTAGGGAAATGCCGAATTCATCCTAGGGGTGTAATGGCTCGAAAAACTCGAATCCGTGACAACGAATTGGAAGACCCACGTGATGAATTCACGGTAGGTGGGCTGCAGATAACCCTCACCGGTGACCCCTCGTTGGAGAAATGTCAAGTATCGCTCAAAGCCATGTTAAGGGTGTTAGGAGAAACAAGGGGTCTTAGTGGAGTTCAGATCAAGAATTGGGCCCAAGTTGTGCTCAACCCAAAAACGTGATGGGTTTGCCGAAGGAGTTTGATATGGTGTTCAAAATGCCTAATGGGCTATGCTACCACCTAATAGGGGCCATGAACATGCCATATATTTGAAGGAGGGCAGCAACCCAATTAGTGTGAGGCCCTATAGGTACCTACAAGCCCAAAAAGATGAAATAGAGAAGTTAATTCAAGAGATGCTTGAGGTCGGGATCATAATTCCATTCTCTAGTCCGTGTTCTAGCCCGGTTTTGCTAGTAAAGAAGAAAGATGTATCGTGGAGGTTTTGTGTCGATTATCGGGCTCTTAACAAGGAAACCGTGCCGGATACTGGTGATTGACGAGCTACTTGAAGAGCTTCATGGGGCCACAAAGTTCTCAAAATTGGATCTCAAATCGGGTTACCATCAAATTCGGGTTCGGCCCGAAGATACCCACAAGACGGCATTTCGCACCCATGAGGGTCACTATGAGTTTTTGATGATGTCGTTTGGGCTCACTAATGCCCCGACAACCTTCCAATCTCTCATGAACGATGTCTTTCGACCTTACTTGAGAAAATTCGTGTTTGTATTTTTTGATGATATTCTCATTTATAGTAAGGGAGAAGGGGAACATGAGAGTCACTTGCGTTTGGTGTTGCAAAAATTACAAGAACGCCATCTATTCGCAAATTTGAAGAAAAGTGAATTCGGGAAACTGAAGGTGGCCTACTTGGGCCATGTGATTTCCAAAAATGGAGTTGCCATGGATGGAGAGAAAATCAAGGCTATCCTTGATTGGGAAATTCCAAAAAACCTGAAAGAATTGAGGGGATTTTTGGGGCTTACGGGCTATTACCGTAAATTTGTGGCTCATTATGCCCCATATTGCGGGGCCGCTTACTAGCCAATTAAAGAAAGATTGTTATGGGTGGTCAAGTGAAGCTACCCAAGCATTCAAGAAACTCAAGGCTGCCATGACTTCGGCCCCGGTTTTGGCTATGCCAAATTTCAAGGAGAAGTTTGTGGTGGAAACCGACGCTTCGGGGTATGGTGTTGGAGCGATCATGATGCAAAAAAACCGACCCATTGCGTATTTTAGCAAACTCTTGGGAGTTCGAGCTCGGCCAAGGTCAATTTGTGAAAAAGAGTTTATGGCTATAGCTTTGGTCGTGTCTAAGTGGCGCCAGTACTTGTTGGGAAGATCGTTCATCATTCGGACTGATCAACAAAGCCTCAAGTATGTGACTCTAGATGAGAAATTTGGTGGGTTTCGACTTTGAAATTTAGTACAAACCCGAGCTTCGAACCGAGTTGCAGATGCTCTGTCATGCAAGAATGAAGAGCTACCTCCGCCTTGCCGCGGAGTGGTTTTGGCCGGGGATGAGAAAGAGTGAAGGCAAATTTGTCCGGCGGTGTGACGTGTGTCAACGGAATTAGGCTTCCTCCATGTGTTCGGCCGGGCTATTGCAACCGCTACCAATTCCGGAAGCAATTTGCAAGGACGTCTCCATGGATTTCGTGGAGGGGTTGCCTAGGTCAAGGGGAATCGACTCCGTTCTGGTGGTAGTCAACCGGCTGTCTAAATACGTCCACTTTATTGGGCTAAAACACCCCTACACGGCACTAAAGGTGGCAGACATGTTCGTTAGGGAGGTGGTGCGGCTTCACGGTTTTCCGACCACCAATGTTTCTGATCGAGATAGGGTGTTTATCAGCAATTATGGAGTGAACTGTTCCGTCTCAAATCCACCTCAAGCGCAACACATCTTACCACCCTCAGACCGAAATTGTCAACAAAAGCCTTGAAGTTTACCTCCGATGTTTTGCTTCGAGCCCTCAGTGGGTGTCGTGGGAGAGTACTCTTACAACACATCACCGCACACCTCAACAAAGATGACTCCGTTTAGGGTGGTCTATGGAAGAGATCCCCGGAAATTATGGAGGTTAGCAGAAAACACTACAATGGTGGCGAGTTTGGCACAGCAACTGGCAGAGAGGGACTTGGTGCTAGATGAATTGCGAATGAATTTGAATCGGGCACAACAGGTAATGCAAAATAACGCCAACAAGAAGCGAAGGGATGTGAGTTTCGAAATTGGGGAGGAAGTGTATCTCAAGCTCCAGCCGTAGCGGCAGAAATCAGTGGCCAAACAACCCTACGACAAGTTAGCAGCAAGATTCTATGGTCCATTTTCGTTAATCGATAAGGTGGGCAAGGTAGCGTACAAATTAGCACTACCCGTTCACCCTGTTTTCCACGTTTTGCAATTGAAAAAGGTTGTCGGCAGCCAGCCAGTCAATCCGACTATTCCGCCGCAAGTTTCTCCGGAGTTTGTGCCACACTTGAGGTACTCATTTGTTGGGAAGGGATGCCAGAATTCGAAGCCACTTGGAAAGAGTTTCATGCTATCAACAATCGATTCCCGACTTTCCACCTTGAGGACAAGGTCAAGGTAAAAGAGGGAGGTGATGTTATGGACCGAGTCAATGGGGTCAAAGGGAAAAGTCAGCCACCATGGGTGGTGTACACGAGGCGCAAAAAGGGGAGCAAGCAAGCACAACAACTAGGGGCAGCAGCAAGCACAAGCATTCTTATGCAACAAGACGAAACCCATTAAGAAGAAGTAAAGGAAAGAAAGCAGCCAAGCTTCTACTATGTCTTTTTTTAGCTAAGTATCACATGTGTTAGCCTTAAGGTCACCTTTGACCATTAGCAATCTCTAGTACAAGTATGTAGTAGTAGTAAGAAGAAAGGCATCCAGAAATTGAGTGAACTCTTGTGAGATTTTTGACCTCATGTCACTAGAGAGGTTTATAGCCTAAGCTATTGTAATATCCCTTAAGCCATTAACAATCAATACAAGCATTCAAATTTGCCTTCAATTCTTATTTCTTTCTTAATTACAACTTAGAGTATCTAAATACATAACAATAACATTCTTAATTGACAGTTCAAAATTTAATTGGACACATTATTGTGTTGTTAGTGTTGTACTATCCATCAGTAGAGGAAGTTATGTAAATTATGTTTGTAGATAAGCATGAAAACTTGATTACAAAAACTTGAGTCACGAAATCTTGAAAATGTGAAGGGACATGAAAATGTTGTAATGTTATGAGATCCATAATATATTTTTTTTTGAAACAAATGAGATCCATAATATTAAAATGAATACTTTAATTTTTTTTTTTTATAAAAATACTAGAACATATGATCATATATTCATATAATAACTGGAATTTGTTGTATATGCCTACTGTTTAGTAAATGAAAAGTAGCTCATCACTGCATATCATTGCCTGCTCCCACGGCTTTAGATTGCTGAAAAGTCCATAATTACTCTTTAGCTTTTAGTACACCTTTGTTTCTCCCAATTTGGGTTATTAGTTGGCAAGGGCGCAAGGCTACACATTTCTAGTTTTCTTTGTCTTCATTCTCAGATTAATTGTGGCATGAAAGATCTTATGTATTTCCTTTTGCATGCTTGGCTTTTGCTTGTGGTCTTTTATAGATGTCTCAGATGTGATTTTATTAAGACTATGAACTTGTCTTTACGCAGAAAGAGGTGTTTCTGGAGATACTACTGATGAACACCAAACTGAAGATAAAAAGGTTAAGAAGAAAAGAAAGAATAGAAAAGAAACTGGAGCCTTAACCCTTTCAAGCCCAGCTAAAAATGAGACTGGCCCTCTGACAGAGACTGGTGGCAAAATAAATTGCAATACAAGGACAATATCAGGCGGCTTGATTGTTGAGGAACTTGAGGCTGGTGAAGAAGATGGAAAAGTGGCTTCCAGGGAAAAAAAAAGTAAAGTCTGATAAGCGTTTGCTGATTCTTTATCATTTAGTGTGGCTGCTTTGGATTAATTACTGACTACTGAGTTCAGGTCTCTATTCATTATACTGGTAAACTGAAGAAAGGGAACCAGATTTTTGGTTCAAGTGCTGGAAAAGATCCTCTCAAATTTCGCCTTGGTATGCTACACATATATGAGCTCATTTCCCTAATAGTCTCAATTTCTAACACTTGCTAATGTCTTCCAGGTAAAGGTCGTGTTATGGATGGACTTGAGCTTGGAATAGAAGGTAATACGATCTGTCCACAAAGCATAACAGTCATCGTATTTTTATATGTATATAATTTTAATTAGAATTAGGAAAATGTTTTAACAAGTGTTGTGTAGGCACATAATCGTATAAAATTAAATGGTCAGTTATGTCTTGGAAAATACACATGTCGATTTGACTGTTATATTAAGAAGAAAGAGTTGTGGAATATTATTAGTGAAGATAATAATATGAACTTTGTGACTAGTAATTGGTAAATGATTCATTTGTATTCGGATGGAGTATAGTAGTATACAAAGAAAGGTTCTTGAATCGTTAGGGATTGGTGGTTTCGGAGAGGTGTTTCTAATCAAAAGGAAGAATTGTGAGTAAGCAATGAAGGTGATGTCTTTAAAAGGAGGCGAAGTGACAAAAGAGCTTAATAAAGAAATCTTTGTATTGACGTCGACCATCCCCATATTGTTAAGAAAAACCATTATTTTCTATCAAAAGGGTAAAAACCTTTCATTTATCGAATTAGAATAGATTTAAATTGAAATTTTAATTTGTTTTACATTTAAGTTGGAGACTGTCTATGTTTTGGAGATCATCTATGTATAGTTATGGAATATGTCGCCTCTAAATTACAACAAGTGGAATTTCCATTAGATCCCATTGCCTCTAACTCCGATCGAATTAAGGTAATTCTAGTTAATTACCTAAAATATAAAGATCGAATTTTAATTTCTAATTTATTTATTTATTTTGGATTTTAGGATTGGTTGTTCCAAATTCTCTCGGGAGTTGCATATCTTCATGAACGTTACATAGTGCATCTAGATTTAAAGCCAGCACACATCCTAATGGATTAAGACAAACGTTTAAAGATTGACGATTTTGGGCTCTCTCGTAGATTTCTATGCCCCGGAACTCAAGTCACACACAACTAATGAATCTAATGGTCATACACGTTTAAAAATATCAGTAAAATGTAGTTTAAAATGTAGTGATACAGATAAACCCTAAGTCTCACTCTCCTCAACAGAAAAAAGAAATGGCACCACCGCCACCGCCACCGCCCAAGCTAAGAATTCCGAGCAAATCACCCTTTCCTTCTGTCGGGGTAAGCATCTTTTCAATATTATTATTATAGTATTTAATTAATGTACTAATTATATTTACATTTGTTTTTTTTATAAGGCCAATTTTATGTATTGGAGGTTCTTGAATCGTTAGAGTTTGGAGGTTTTGGAAAGGTGTTGCTAATCAAAATTTATTTCATGTATTGGAGGTTCTAGTTAATTACCTAAAATATAAAAATTAAATTTTAATTTCTAATAAATTTAATTATTTTTTATTTTAGGATTGGTTGTTCCAAATTTTCTTGGGAGTGGCGTATCTCCATGAACGTTACATAGTGTATCGAGATTTAAAGCCAACAAACATCCTAATACATGCTGACAAATTTAAAGATTGCAGATTTTGGGCTATCTCGTGGATTTCTATTCCCCGCAACTCAAGTCACACACAACTAATGAATCTAATGGTCATAGACGTTTAAAAATATCATTAAATTGTAATTCAAAATATAGTGATATAGAAAAACCCGAAGTCTCATTCTCCTCTACAGAAAAAAGGAGTAGCTCAACCGCCACCGCCCAAAAGAAGAATTCCGCGCAAAGCACCCTTTCCTTCTGTCGGGGTAAGCAACTTTTCAATATTATTATTATAATATTTAATTAATGTACTAAATATATTTACATTTGTTTTTTTATAAGGCTAATTGTCATGGATTGGAGTTTCTTGAATCGTTAAGGATCGGTGGTTTCGGAGAGGTGTTTCTTATTAAAAGGGAGAATTGTAAGTATGCAATGAATGAATGTGATGTCTTTAAAAGGAGGCTAATTGACAAAAGAGCTTAATAGAGAAATCTCTCTATTATATGACGTCAACTATCCCCATATTGTTAAGTATGCACATTATTTTTCTATCAAAAGAGTAGAAACCTTTCATTTTTCAAATTAGAATTGATTTAAATTGAAATTTTAATTTGTTTTACATTTAGGTTGGAGACTGTCTATGTTTTTGAAGATCATCTGTGTTTAGTTATGGAATATGTCGCCTCTAATTTGCAACAAGTGGAATTTCTATTAGATCCCATTGCCTCTGTCTCCGATCAAATTAAGGTAATTCTAGTTAATTACATAAAATATTAAAATTCAATTTTAATTTCTAATCAATTTAATTATTTTTTATTTTAGGATTGGTTGTTCCAAATTCTCTTTTGAGTGGCGTATCTTCGAGAATGTACATAGTGCATCGAGATTAAACTCAGCAAACATCCTAATGGATGTCGACAAACATTTGATGATTGCCGACTTAGGGTTCTCTTGTGGATTTCAATGCCCCGGAACTCAAGTCACACACAACTACTGAATCTGAGGGTCACAGTATCAGTAAAATGTAGTTTAAAATGTAGTGATACAGAAAAACCCTAAGTCTCGCTCTCCTCAACAGAAAAAAGGAGTAGCTCAACCGCCACCGCCACCGCCACCGCCCAAGCTAAGTATTCCGCGCAAAGCACCCTTTCCTTCTATCGGGGTAAGCATCTTTTCAATATTATTATTATAGTATTTATTTAACTAGTTTGGTGGTCCGCACGCGTTGCGTGACACCATTTTGCCAATCAAAATTAAGACGCTAACAAGGAAGCACTAAATAAATATATTTGGATTACCTATTATTATTTTGAGTTTGAATTTACAAGATACATATGTAAGACAAGTCTTTTAAAATCGAAATATGTTTGACACTGCTTCCCATGTAAGCATAGTTTTTAATCACATATTATTATGTGTTCAAATAAGTCAACAATTTAAATAACTATTATTGCATAGCTTTCAATATGTATAATTGACTTACATGTATCATGAAAGTTCGTGTTATTGCAACAAATTCTAAGAATTGCATGTTTTATATGTATTGATTTGATTTAATTATTATTATAAATCTCATTGAATATAGCGTAAGAATTTGTAAGTAGATATCTATTTTGTTATTTAAGAAGGAATATAGTACTTATACTTTAGTGTATTACTTTAGCATTTCTGAAAGTGAGTAAAAACGAAGTATACTTAGTGCTTATTCTATGTGAACTTGTTGCATAGAATGTCATAAATGACCATGAATGGATAAAGTTCATTGGTTAAGTAATGTATGTAGTTTGGATAGTTAGTTAAGTTTTGAGAAAGATAATTTGATCTAAATTAGCTAGCAATTGTCAGTGGCCATTACACATATGGTTTTGCATGCCATATTGAAGTTTAATAAGTGGCATGTGTACATGTTGGACTATAGTCATGAATAAAGGTATTCAATAAAAATGGTTGCTATATTAGAAGGTAACTGTAGTGTATCAAAACGAATATAAGTTAATGTGGTATTCATTTAGATCATTATGCCTCTTTTGAACTTACTTGACTAGTCATTATGGCTGGTAAAACTCTTGGCACTTAATTCGGACTTTTTTTAAGCTGGTATAATTTATATTATAAAACCATAAATTTTTGTATGCAGCTTGTTGTACCGTGGTGCCATGCAACAAGGGTTACTCAAGTTTCTTGGTATGGGATTACTCGAGCTGCCGAGATTACTCAAGTTTCTTGGTCAGGGGTTACTCGAGTTGCTAGGGTTACTTAAGTTACTTGGTTAGGGGTTACTTGATTGAGTTACTCCTTATCGAGTAAACCCTCCCTCAACCGAGGGACTAATCCATGACTGAACTCCTTGAGTAACCCCTAACCAAGTAACCCCTCCCCCTCATGAGTAACCCCTCGAGTGAACCCCTTGAGTAACCCTTAACCATGTAACCCCTCGAGTAATCCATGCCTAAAGCCCCTGAGTAACCCTTAACCAAGTAACCCCCCCCCCCCTCAAGTAAACCCTAATTGAGTAACCCGACAGAACACGCAAGTAACCCTTGACCTAATTCCTTAAAGAGGTAAGCTCTATTTTTGAGATGTGAGCTTTGCCAAGAGAAATGTTAAAACTAGAGAGAAAATGGAGGCATGAGAGAGGAGAGATGAATGGAGAGGAAGTGACCACAGAAGAAAAGGCACCGACTAAAAGTAAAAGGCAGTAAAACAAAAAGGAAAAACAAAATCAAAAATAAAAATAAAACAAAAACAAAAAAGAAAAGGCAAGGGGTAAAAACGCGAATTTACTATTCATAAGAAAAAGCAGCAAAAAATAGGCATAAATTAAGGGCAAAACCGGTACTTTACTGTTCATAAGGAAAACCAAAAAAAAAAATGCTACCTTCACCCTTGAATTTGGCTTTTAAGGGTTATGGATTTGTGATGCCTTATAGTTTATTAAAATTTAGTCATTTTGTTTGACCTTTAAATCTTAACCGCGTGACAAAGCAGTGCCAATGCCCTCACTACGAAGGATCAGAAAAGCTATGGAAAAAACCAGATGTGCAGATACACAGCCATGAAAAACAATTGACCATTCAGAAAACATACCATGACTCCAGCTCGAAAGGTCTTTTCCCCGTCACTTAATTGCACATTTTAGTCCTCACAAAAGCAGCCCCTTTTCCTGGTTTCACATGAAGAAACTCTACAAAATCCATGGGAAAATGTTTTCTGTTTTCAGCCTCCCAGGTTAAAGAATTAATAGTTTAACTACTATGTATGATTCTAGTCACCAAGCAATTGGAACTTTGGAAGAGTCAGCATCAAAAGTGCAAACCAGCTATCAGAAAGACTTAACCAGTAAACATTCACCCTATATATTACACACTACATGACAATTTGTGTATAATTTCTCAACAATACCATCTCTCCTAACTCTAAGCTCATCTCCATAATAAAGATGCTACCTTTAGTGCAGTTCTATAATCCCCAAATATCTACCCCTAAATTTCTCAATTCTGAAATCAACCAAATGCATCTTTACCCCACACCCACCACTCTATTTGCAACTAACACCCACCAATTATATCGGATTTTTATGCTATAATTAGCAATATATAATTGGAAAATAAAACAATAGAAAACATTGACAAAAATTAGGAATCAACAAAATTATGAAACCGAAACCACCTAAAAATCTGAGTTTGAAGCTCTTGAAAAACCCAGAAACAATGCTATTGAAGCTTAGACTGTCAATTTTCGAAAACAAACCATTGACGAAGATTTAACTAATCAGATCCAACAAAAACAAAATCTAAGTTAAAACAAAATCAGATCCAACAAAAACAGACAAAAATAATGACATTGAAAGAATAAACTAATCTAAAAAGAAAATCATAGGTAGAAGAAATGAGGCAGTACCATTTTGGTGCCATATTCCAAATTCAACCAAACTCCATCTATTTGCTCGCATACCTATTCCGACTTTCATCACAATTCTGATAAGCTACAAACCAAAAGAAAAATTCATCAGAAACCCTAAATCAATAAAATTTGAGAAACTAAAAACAAAATTAAACTAATCAATTAGGTAATCTATAAAATCATTAGAAATCCTAAATCAAACTGGATATAAAACAATAAATCCATATATTTATAGCCTAGCAAAAGTTTTAATATTCAAAAGAGGTATAGGTAGTGCACCTTAGTTAGATGATCTTCAGTGCTTCATTAGTTTACTACATATTTTCTTAGCGCTTCAGGGACTAAATCTCCTTGGTTGTGGATTCAGCAGACGCCTTTTTCAATTTCTCAGTCTTCACAATGACAGGTATGTCTTGCTTCTGTTGAGGTTGCAGAGTCTCGGGTACATCATCAACATCATCTCTTCCTAGAGAAATCCCGGGTTTTTGATCTCTAGTGTGCTTCTTCGGAGTCATTCCCCCAAAGCAAAGCTTTTTCTTTGCACCAATTTATGATAGGTGTAGCTGCAATTCGCCTTCTTCATCTTCAGATTCCATAGTGCTTTGCCTAGTGATTTCTTGCGCTGGAGAGCTTCAGTATCTTGCTGAGGTGATGCAGCTATTTCAGTGTAAGGGCCTTCTTGTGTTTGCTCTTCTGAAGATTTCTTCATTTTTGGGGTCGGAATAAATGGTTCAGAGTGTCCAGATACAATGGTGTGCTGTGCATGTTTTTCAGCTGCTTGTTTTCCTTGATTGGAGTTGGTAGCAGATTCTTGGATATCTTTTTCTGTGTCAAGACTCTCTTTCAATTTAATTGTCTTGACTCTCTTGAAAGTCCACTCTAGCACATTATTCTGACCTAAGTGCCGAGTAGGCCCAACTTTAATATAGAACGGTGTGTTGCTGAGCATGTTTTGGATAGCTTTGAATGCGTCGTGATCATCCTGCGTTCAATTATGAAAGTGAAAGTATTATGGGTATTCTGGAACTTGCATGAAATAAGCACATAGAGTATGTGTACCGACTATTTTATATACCTTGCCTTATAAACAGATTTCATTTATAATGTCTTTAAAATGGAAACAGATTTCATTTATAACAATGTATTTAAAATGGTCTAACTATGTTTGTGCTTTTAATTACAATATCAGGAGGAAATATGAAAAAATTGAAAAGGAGAGGAAAGTCTATAATAAAATAAAATCCTCTAAAAAGAAAATAAGGGGGAAGAGTTCATGCAAGACAATCATGTGTGAATATAATTCAAATACTGTAGAAAGTGTCTTTACTTGGTCTAGTCCAGAAGGTATCATTTCATTCATTTGACAGTAAATTCAAAGTGTAAAAAGAGAGTGAAAGTGTGTTGTTGAACTGTAATGTAGGCCACACAACTTAAGAAATATGGATGCAAATTTGACATGACATGAAAGAGAGAGCAAGCATGAAGTAAAAGATTATGATATAAAGGTATAAGAGCTACAAGGATATAATTCCACCTTCAAAAATCTAAATATACCATATCTGAAAATAAATAGATTACGAAATCAATATAGGCCACCGCTTTATAATGATGCAAAACTCAGATCATAATAGTATTGGTTGTAAGGTTAAAGTAAACATATAAGTTCCACAGAAACATTTAATTTACCGCTTCTTTTATGGCGTAGATTTCAGCTGCTGTTTTTCTAAACAATCTCTCTGTGTCATCATTGAATGTTGTGAAGGCCATTGTTCCTGTGCCGTCGCTAGCTTCAAATTTGAACGTTGTTCTGGCACAATTTCAAAGTAATTGCTGTTAATTGCAATATCAAGGAATCGAGATGGATGTAAAAGCTCACTGATATTATACCTCTCAGTACAGATGCATTCCTTGTGTGAACAAGCGGGGCAAGGATAGCGTTTCTGCAAAGGAAGGTTGGTGCGTTTCCTCCAGCAGTTCAAACAGCCGGTATAAGCATTCACCTTTTCCAATTCAGCATTCCCAATAGTCACTTTGATCCACAGAATTTCTTCTTGTAAGGTGTTGCTTGGCTCAATAGTCACTTCGATCCACATAAATCAATATAGCAACGAGCACAAATAGAAAACCCATCTCTGACATCACATCATTTACCAAACTCACCCATATCACACTGCTGCAGTTCAAGCTACCTCAACAACCTGCACAGAACAGTTGTAACTTCTATTTTAGTCATTCATTTACTGTAAAAGAAACCAATATTAGATTTTCTAACAATGCAGTTTTTTCCACATTATTATCATTTTTTTTTTTAAAGGAGCAGCATTTTTAAATAATCTACAATAAAAGTGTACATGAATTTATAACAAAATTTAGAACTAAATCCACATAATGTTCTTGGGCCTCTCTGCTGTCAACTCATAAGGAATGTTGGGGAAGTGACATGATATTCTTTATATAGACAACATTCTATAAACCTCACTAAAAAAAGTAAACATAAATTTCTTGCAATTTTCCGCAAAAGATTTAAATGCAAAAAAAAAGGTAAGGTACTGCATAGAAAAAAGATATAAATAAATCAGCTTGGTTCATGAAGCAACAAATAACTTGCTAGGACATTTCACAAATTTCATATACTAAGCTACACATCTCTTTCAACTCAAAATAGATGTTTACCTGTTCCAGTAATTTTTTGGAGTAAATTCCTGCCATTAGGGAAGCATCAATAGCAACAATTCCTGAATTTTCGACACTAATTCCAGCTTCAATTTGCAATATCTCACTACTTTCAATGTCACAAAATAAACCGAGATGAATTCCACCAATCTACTATATTCCTTTGTACCTGATTAAAAAAATAGTCTCATCACTAACAATACGTGTCTTTCAATATATAATAGAGCTACTGAAATCCATCATCCTGCCATCCTGTTATCTCCTCTAATCTTAATCCTACATTCTAACATTTTCTTGCTTTCTCTGTTCCCCCACATTCGTATGCACATTAAACTGAAAAATTCAATCCAAAAATCGTATTTAGGTGCTCTAACTCTGTTACTTTAGTCCATAATCAAACCACAATTGGATGCATTTATGTTGTAGAATTTTACTAAAGAACCCTCTTTGGGAGTAATTTGTAAGCAATACGCAAAATAGCAAAATTATAGATGCTATACATACAAATTGCTTCTGAAATTAGAACGCTGATACAATATATAAAAAAACATCCAAAAGCAGTGTTTAAGTAAGAGGCCAAGCAATCAACAATAAGATTATACGATTATCCTGAATCATTATGCAAACCAAAAGGTGTACCCATTTATTTATTCAAAATAAACATTACATTATATTTCAGCTGCAGCATACAAGGGTAGTTCCTACTGGAATATTTCAACAAGCACAATTCACAGACGTAACTTATAAATCAAAAGTAGAAACAAAAGGCCTAAATAATAATAGGCATATATCCATACTAAACCTAGACACCTGTAATCAGGTAAAGATCGTGCCGTCCAAAATAATAAACCAAAACTTCAAATAACCTAAGCAAACTTCGCACGCTTCCAAACAATCTCTAGTTCAGGTATTCCAGAAACCAAAGGTTCAGTAACTCTAACGCTAGAAGAAGATGCAGCACTTAACGGTGTTGTTGAGCGTCTTTTCATTGGAGCAGCTAGAGGCAAACCAACCTTAGGTATCTGAGACCTTTCAGAAGTAGGAGTCAAACATTCATCATCAGCAAACTTTTCTTCCTTGGCAGCTAAGCACCTCTTTAATTGATAAAATCTAACCTTTAAAGCACTACAAGCAGCACTCTTCTCCAAAGCAGCACCATAATTAGCATCTATAGTTTCTAGGTTATACTTAGTCACCAAGTAATGAACAGCTCTCTTAGCAGCCTTTTGCATTGCACCATTTACTTCAGGACAGGGATCACTATATATGCACTCCACTTCAGTTCCATTATGAAGGCAAGTCACTTTTAAGTTTTAACCAAGCCACAAAACCCAAACCTTCCACCCAAATAGTCTCTAATGGACTCACATCTGACAGGGATCACTATATATGCACATATGCACTCCAGTTCTTGTAACAACAACACCTAAAAAGCCTACAAAGTTAATCGTCACATGAACAACATCATCAGAAGGGTTCTTGCCCAAATTGCTCTGTGCAGTAGGCACCTCTAATCCTTTCTCAGAACACAACTCAACAACCTTATGTTTAAAAAGCTTACTACATAGCTGATACATTTTCGCTCTGTCAGACGTAAAATCACTCACTCGCACCCCAAACTGGCTCATCAATTTCTGCACAGCTTTTTGAGCCGCCCTTTCCTGTGACTCCTGCATTGTATTAGCTTCCACACCAAAGAATACAAATTCAGATTTGCCATCCTCAGTCTTAACACGAACACAGGCATTGTTCCTATCCTTGTCTATGAAACCATAAACCGGTTCAGGGAAATTTAAACAATCAACCACTTGACCTAAAAGAGGTCGAAATGGAATGGCAATTCTGTTGGACTTAACATCCCAACAAGAAAGGCGACAAATTTTTTCGGATATCCCAAAATTAAAAACGACAGTTAATATTTCCGAATGAAAGGGGTACACCTAATGCAAATAATGTAGGTTGAAAGAATAGGCCCAAACAACATTCACTCAATAATTCAGGCTAACCATTTTCAATTTTTAAACAGGGAATTCAATCTAAAGCACCTAAATCAAAAAAGATCCAACAAAGTTCAATTTTTTATTATTTATCCTTAATTACAAAACAAAACGATAATCAAGATAAATCTTCTCATAAACATACCATCTAATTTTTTAAAATACGCCAAAAAAATGAAAACCCATTTTGTCATTAAAAATTCGGGAATTATCCTACATCATAACATTAGAATTTCAATAAACAAAAAGAACAAAGATTCAAGTCTCAAAATTCCAAAAACATATCAAATTTACTGTAATTAATAGCTTAATTTTGGGGGTAAAAGTTACCCACTACCACACTATGGTAATGTTTAACCCTTAAAACGAGGGTTGTAGTTTCCCTTCCTTCTCTTCTTCATTTAATTATTGCTCACTACATAATCTATCCTATAGACCACCATCTAATTTCACTATCATTCTCTCTAATTTTCTTCGTTACCCCCTCAGCATACAACTCCCAGTGTGACCTAAAAGGGAAAGCCTACTCCAGTATATAGAAGAATTCTTTTTAACTCAAGATACTTATTTCACACCACTACACAGTATACAAACCAAACACATCCTTAAACTTAGAAGGAATTATGGAGTATATAATTGTATAAGACTGCTTTTTTTTTTTTTTCTTTAATGTACTCTGAATATAGTAATAATAAGACCAGCCTAACTAATCCTTACAGATGATCAAAGAACGTCATTATACAAGTTAAACTAATACTGAGTACATAACAATGAATAGGCAAAACATAATTGCTTACATGATTACATTATTATAGCATTTGTAGTACTTTTTTAAGGCAGAACTGACATGAAAAAACACAGCTTAGAATAACTAATCCACATCTAAAGATTCTAAACATAAACCCATTAGAAAAACAAAACCAAACCAAAAAAAACCCAGATCTTCAAATTGGCAATAGAATCAGTACTGTATGTGCTCATATCCATGTATCCATGCTCCATAATAAGGTAAGTTAAAGAGAAGGGTTTCAACACCATCGAAAACCCAAGCATCCTTTTCTTCGCCAGAAACATTAGCGGACTTCGCGGAAAATTTAAGTTAAAGAAAGCTCAATTTCTGGAATTAATAAACCAAAAGAATTTTAAAACCCTGTACCTAAAAATAAATCAATTCCAGATCATAAAAAAAGGGGAAGAAATTACTTCACCAGCAAATAAAATCTGAAAAAAAAAAAAAAAAAAAAAAAAAAAATCGAATTGGAAGTAAAAATCAATGAAAGAGCAAAGTCACAAACAACCCAACTTCATCAGAGTTTCACTACTCTTTCATCAAAAATAGTCCAAAAATTACATGAAATCCACCTAAGAAGAACCCTAATTAGACTAAATCAACGATAGAGTGAAATTAAACCCTAGATGGTGAGATTTATATAAGATTATTAAAAAGAAGAAAAAAGAAAAAACATTATACCTCACAAACTGATTCAATGGAGGAGAGAAAACTCAAAGTAGGCTTCAATGGAGAACTTAGAGTGCGCTTTAATGGAAAACTCAAAGTGCGCTTCAGAAACTGATTCAATGGAGGAGAGAAAACTCAAATTAGGCTTCAATGGAGAACCCAGTTTGCGCTTTAATGGAGAACTCATAGTGCGCTTCAATGGAGGAGAGAGAGAGAGAGAGAGTTGAGGATGCTTAGGAGAAGAGTGAGTTGAGGATGCTTAGGAGAAGAGTGAGGAACTAAGGATGAGAGGAGCAAAAGCAGGAGAGAGAAATGGGCAACCCGATAAAACCAAACTACCCCTAGCAATGTGGTCAATTAGGGAAGGGTGCTAAGGGCAGGGAAGGGCAGTAGCGTTGGGGCTTTTAAATAGGTTATTAGTTGTTGGCCCGCGCGCTCGCGGGTCCCCAATGTGATTTTGTATCGGTGATTAGTGTGTACTTAGTCGTAGTTACGTGTTAATGACTTAATGTAATTGGTTGCGTTTTATTTGTAATTTTCTTTTGCTCAAATTGGTTAGCAATATGTAGCCAGTCACTTTAGTTATAGTATATAATGATGCAGGAGTAGAGGCTAGTCACATGAGCATGCTGTTAAGAGGAATGATTGTCGAGCATTCTGAAAGATTGTAAGAAAGCTATTAATATAGTTTCAGTATTGTAATGTCAATCACATCAACTAATCAAATCATTACAGCTTTCCCCTAATTGACTCTTGAATACAGTTTTGTTTTTTCGGTGAACAACCTCGAGTATTCCTTTTTTTCTCTGGGATCATCAAGCTTGATCTTCATCACCTAAATTGCGCATAACTAATGCTTGAACTAAAATTGGAGTGGCTTATAATATAATGTCAAATTATTTATTTTAGAATAAAAGTGTGATTTTGAAAACCTGTAACTATATGAATAGAAATTGACAGTTTTGATGTATAAAATCTGGAAATGGATTAAGTAAATTAAATTCACAATTTAAAAGAATTAGGTATAAAACTAATGTTTTCAAATTTTAAATTGTGGACAAATTGTAAAGTAATTCAATATAACAAAGCACTACCAAATATTTTTGATTTGGAATGCACTACCAAATTGCAAAGTAATTCAATATAACAAAGCACTACCAAAAATTATAAAGTATTATTTTATCATTATGTAAAATGCACTAATTATAGAATACAAATTTCTATTGAAATAACTTCATTCTATGCTCGGTTATTATCATTTAATTAGCTTATGTTTTATGTTAATCATTACTTTATCGGTTTACTTGTCATAAAGTTATGGATATTTATAAGTGTAAAACAATTTGGAAAAATCATCGAACATGTAATTCTCGATAATGTAAGAATTCCCCATGGTTACCAACTACCATAATATGCCTTAGATTATTGCCTCTAATAATGCTTTCTTCAAAAGATTTCAATTCACTTAAAAATTTATTAGTATTGATAAAAGTTTTTTTTTTTGTGTTTTTGCTAATATTAAAAGTATTAATAAAATTTATATCCAAATTATTTTTATGGTTTTATTAAATCGATCATAAAGTCCATTCATGTTAGCTTCCCCCTAGTTGTCATAAAGTGTTCTCTTCTCCCCTCATTGTTGTTATATACCCTCTATTTTCCTAAGTCAATTGCCTTATTTTCCTTAAGTGTTCTTTCTCTCTCTAAAGCTAATTCCCTAATTTTCTTAAGTGATCTTTCATAAGTGGCATCCATCTCTCTCATATTAACTAATTGACTTGATTTTCTTAAATGCTCTTCCTTAAGTAGTCTCTCTCTTTCTCTCCTAAGCTATATTCATGATCTTAAGTGATTTTTAAGTGTTTTCTATCTTTCTCTCTTTGTGCCTCGCGTGAAAGCCTTTTTCCTTAGCTAATTGTCCCGACTTTCTTTAGTGATCTTTCATGAGTGGTCTCTTTATCTCTCTCCTAGGATAAAGATGTAAGATAGTGTAGATTTTTCTTAGCAATATCAATTTTTGGATAAAGCAATATCAATATCTTACAAGTTATAATGTAGTAGAATGCAAAAACTACTATACTAATATCTTATACCAAGATATTTTACATTGGATAAATACTTCGTATAATGTAGTAGAGGGGAAAAAAACAATTATAAGATAGTCCAAAATGTTACAAATTCTTGGATAAAAATTCCTATTGTGTAACTATGTATATAGCTTTTTCCTGGATAAAAATTATTATCATAGCAAAAAGTATTGAAGATGTCAAACCCATATTTTTATTGTTTCAAGAAAGTCATAACACAATTATTTCAATATCAAGCTCCTAAAACCACAATAAATTCTTCTTGCTTAAGAATAGTAACATAATAAAATCTTAACATAAAATTGTTCATTATAATTTTTCATAGCTTCAAGAATTAAAACCAATAATCTAAGCATAAGCAAAGAAAAATGCTGAGTTCATGGTAATTTGATCAAACCTGACCAATAAATGATGACAAATAGTGGATCTTCTCTTGGTCATACATTTTCAAAAGATCTTCCAGTTCCATATTAGCAATAATTTCAAGTTTTTCTTTTTCTTTATGACTGAATTCTAGAACTGGTGAGGTCTCAAGAGAACTGCTCTTTTTAAAAACGTCATCATTTCCTGTAATGCCTAAATGTTGCTTGTACTTGGATGGATCTAAACCATTTCTTCTCAACCATGACTCAAAAGCTAAGAACTTCCACTTTGCTGCCAGGTTTTGGTATGGCAAAAATCCTATTAACGACCCATAGGATACCTGAAAGAGGAGCCAATACATGTAAGATAAAAACAAATATAGAAAACAAGGAAGAACGAATTTGTAAGCTTCAGTCAAATCCATACCACAAATCCTCTTGGACTACAATTAATTAATTCCACATCCACCTTATCTCCAAGATTAAAGTGATGCTCCAATGGTGTCCAAGCAGTCTCTTCAGTTGCCTACGAGAGAATAGAGGATCCCCCCATTAATAGTGGTTAATTAGAACCAGTGGAACATAAGAGACCTAACCTTCAGAGGCTGTGGCTAAGACAATTCTTCCTGGACATCTTTACCATCGAACCTTTCAGGATATGCATGAACCATACTCTCTTGAATTGGGTTATTTGGGTAGGATAATGTTTCTTTTACAGATAGATCTAATCTATTATTTAAAACCCTATTATCACATTAAACTTGCCAAGGTTAAGAAACATGTGGAAAATAACCGAATTTTTTTACCTTTTTAATTTTTCCTGGAGAGCAGATTCGACAAAGAACTAAGAGGCAGTCTCCGTTACACCTGAGGAAATACTCACCCCGTCTCCATTCCCTGAATTCCCAGCATCAGTCTGCTCAAGGTTCTGAATTCCTTGAAAATAAATACTTACAAGCATCAATAGCTAGTCTTCTGCAAATACCTTCAGCTTAGAATAGAATGCAAAATCAAAGGAAATGCATTACGTACTTGTCGGGGAGATCTCTCCTGGTCCATCTTGCTTTGAAATCAATTCGCCTCCAAATTCTAGAATCGTTTCAGTATAATCCTCTAAGATATCATCCATTTTATTAGGCATATAATTGCTTCCAATCCCTTCAGTACCCTGGGGCACCATGGCTTGGGGTTTCTCCAACAGCATTTCTTCACCAAACCTAGTCAAGCTTTGACCTTCACGATCCATATTAGACCTAAATTTGTTTGCTGGTTTGTTCAGCAGTCCACCGTACACTGATCCATCTCTTGAACCATTTTCATTTATACCGTCGTCCTCATTCACCTCACTCATGTTAGGCTAAGTGCTTAATTGTCTGAGTTATATGTTATTACTATGCAAATAGTATAATCTAAGTATATTTCCATTCGCATCGGACTAAAAATACATACGCAATGATTTAGATTGCCTCACTCAACATGATCACAACAACCTCATTTATATTACAAATTATGCAAGTCTTGGGCATTCATACAATTATATCATCTAATTGACAATTATAATCAACAATCAACCGACAAAATTCCCAAATTTGACAAAATCAACTAAAATTCATGTCAGAAATAAGAACATAAATTCAACACACACCAATTTAGTTCTTATACCCCTCTAAGGCGAGCTAAAACCGCTTCCCTCATCGCCGCCTCTTAATCGCTTTCATACAAAACAGAATCAACCAAAAATCCGAAACGAGCAATCAACAACAATCAATTACCATAAACAAGAATCCCTAATTAAAACTAAAAATTCAAGAATAAATCAACCAACCTTCTCAAATTCTCGAGTCTTCTGAAAATCAACAGCAGAAGGTCGTCCCTCCATAGAAATCGGCTTCGTCACTCCAAATTTCTTCACCAATCCTTCTGTAGTCCCCATCCTTCTTCACTCAACAAAATTCTCTCAAAATTTTACCCAAATTCCCAAGTACAAACCCTAAATTCACAATGATCTATCCTCACAACCAAGAAATAAACCCGAATTTCACAATTAATTGAAACCCTAATGACCAAAACTCAATCACGATCAAACAAATAAGGATTCAATTGAGGAGAGAGAAAGTGAATGAAAAGAGAGAGGATGACTGCCAAGAACGCCAACAAAAATGGGGAAAAGGCCACGCGTCAGCCCACGGAGAAAGCCTGGAATGTCAAAGCAAAAAGATCGAACCACCCCTGGCAATTTGGTCAATCAGGGAAGGGTGCTAAGGGGAGGGCAGAGACGTCAATTCCCTGTTCATAAGGAACAGTAAATTGGTAATAGTTCTCGTGTTTGGGGCTTTTATTAGGAGTGTCTGTTCGGTTTTCGGTTTGGATTAAGGCCAAATCCAATCCGATCTAAAATATAATTCGGTTTTTCTTTTTTCAATCCGATTCGATCCGAATAACTTTTTCAATCCAATCCGAATTAAAATTCGGTTATTTGGATTCGATCCGAAAATCCGAAATAAAATACATTAATTTATCTTCTTTAATAAATAGACTAATACGATAATATAGATTGTAAACACAATTGTAAAAATAATAATTTGTCCAATACAATTCTTAAAAATAATCTGATTAACATAAATTGTTCAACTTCAAGTCAAAATAAATTGTTCAAAGTACAACTAAAAGGAAACATCATTTCCATTACAATAATTACTAAGTTACATGCACAAAATATCAATAACATTAGCATATAAGCAGCAACTTTCAGCTATATAAGGCTTAATTAAGGCAGTAGCAAATTGGGCTAAATGTTTAAAGCGTAATTGTAAATCCCAATTGTAAAACACAACAGTCCATAAAATATTTGCTTAATTCTAAATTTCGGTGTTCGGTTTAGTTTGGATCCGATTAGGGTCAATCCGATCAAATAAAAAAATCCGAATTTTCAAAAAATCTTAATCTGATCAGATCCGATTTAAAATTCGGATCCGATCCGATTTAAAATTCGGATCCGATCCGATTTAAAATTCGGATCCGATCCGAATTGATAATTTGGTTTGGATTGGATTGGATTTCAGATTTAATCCGAATTATGGACACCCCTAGATTTTATATAGGTTATAGATATAAATATAGATATAGATATATATAGATTATAGATAAGGGTTATGGATTTACTAAATGTATTTACATTTTTTTTTTTTTTTGGGTTTAGAAAATTTTCATGGTTTGGAGGTTCTTGAATCGTTAAGTATTGGTGGTTCGGAGAGGTGTTTCTAATCAAAATGGAGAATTGTAAGAATGCAATGAAGGTGATGTCTTTAAAAGGAGGCTAATTGATAAAAGAGCTTAATAGAGAAATCTCTCTATTATATGACGTCAACTATCCCCATATTGTTAAGTAAGAACATTATTTTCTATCAAAAGAGTAGAAACTTTCATTTTTCAAATAAGAATAGATTTAAATTGAAATTTTAATTTGTTTTACATTTAGGTTGGAGACTGTCTATGTTTCTGGAGATCATCCATGTTTAGTTACGGAATATGTCCCCTCTAATTTGCAACAAGTGGAATTTCCATTAGATCTCATTGCCTCTGACTCCGATCAAATCAAGGTAATTCTAGTTAATTACCTAAAATATTTAAAACATGAATTTTAATTTCTAATCAATTTATTTATTTTTGATTTTAGGATTGGTTGTTCCAAATTCTCTCGAGAGTGATGTATCTCCACGAACGTTACATAGTGCATTGAGATTTAAAGCCACCAAACATCCTAATGGATGCCGACAAATGTTTGAAAATTGGCGATTTTGGCTCTCTCGTGGATTTCTATGCCCCGGAACTCAAGTCACACACAACTAATGAATCTAATGGTCATAGACGTTTAAAAATATCAGTAAAATGTAGTTTAAAATGTGGTCATATAGAAAAACCCTAAGTCTGGAGTAGCTCAACCACCACCGCCACCGCCCAAGCTAAAAATTCTGCGCAAAGCACCCTTTCCTTCTGTCGAGGTAACCACCTTTTCATTACTATTATTATAGTATTTAATTAATATAACCTTTATATTTATAATTGGTTTTTTTTTTTTTGCTAAGCAAAATTTCATGGATTAGATGTTCTTGAAAAGTTATTAGGGATTGGTGGTCTCGAAGAGGTGTTTCTAATAAAAAGGGAGAATTGTAAGATGCAATGAAGGTGATGTCTTTAAAAGGAGGCGAATTGACAAAAGAGCTTAATAGAGAAATCTCTCTATTATATGACGTTGACCATCCCAATAATGTTAAGTATGAACATTAGTTTTTTTTATCAAAAGAGTAGAAACCTTTCATTTTTCAAATTAGAATAGATTTAAATTGAAATTTTAATTTGTTTTACATTTAGGTTAGAGACTGTCTATGTTTTTGGAGATCATCTGTGTTTAGTTATGGAATATGTCGCCTCTAATCTGTAACAAGTGGAATTTCCATTAGATCCCATTGCCTTGATTCCGATCGACTTAAGGTAATTCTAGTTAATTACCTAAAATATAAAAATTGAATTTTAGTTTCTAATCAATTTATTTATTTTTGATTTTAGGATTGGTTGTTCCAAATTGTCTCTGGAGTTGCGCATCCCCATGAACTTTACATAGTGCATCGAGATTTAAGGCCAGCAAACAACCTAATGGATGCCGACTAACGTTTGAAGATTGACGATTTTGGACTCTTTTGTGGGTTTTTATGCCCAGAAACTCAAGTCACACACAACTAATGAATCTAATGGTCATTGACGTTTAAAAATATCAGTAAAATGTGGTTGAAAATGTAGTGATATAGAAAAACCCTTAGTCTCACTCTCCTTAACAGAAAAAAGGAGTAACTCAACCGCCAACGCCACCGCCACCGCCCACGCTAAGAATTCCGCTCAAAGCACCCTTTCCTTTTATCAGGGAAAGCATCTTTTCAATATTATTATCATAGTATTTAATTAATGTACTTAATATATTTACAATTTTTTTTTTGTTAGCCAAATTTTCATGGATTGGAGGTTCTTGAATCGTTAAGGATTGGTGGTTTTAGAGAGGTGTTTCTAATCAAAAGGGAGAATTGTAAGTATGCAACGAAGGTGATGTCTTTTAAAGGAGGCTAATTGACAAAAGAGCATAATAGAGAAATCTCTCTATTATATGATGTCAACTATCCTTATATTGTTAAGTAAGAACATTATTTTCTATCAAAAGAGTAGAAACCTTTTATTTTTCAAATTAGAATAGATTTAAATTGAAATTTTAATTTGTTTTACCATTAGGTTGGAGACTGTCTATGTTTAAGGAGATCATCTGTGTTTAGTTATGGAATATATGTCGCCTCTAATTTGCAACAAGTGGAATTTCCATTAGATCCCATTGCCTCTTACTCTGATCGAATTAAGGTAATCCTAGTTAATAACCTAAAATATAAATATTGAATTTTAATTTCTAATTAATTTACTTATTTTTTATTTTAGTATTGGTTGTTCCAAATTCTCTCGGGAGTTGCGTATCTCCATGAACGTTACATAGTGCATCAAGATTTAAAGCCAGCAAACATCCTTATGGATGCCGACAATTGTTTGAAGATTGACGATTTTGGGCTCTTTCGTGGATTTCTATGCCTAAGAACTCAAGTCACAAACAACTAATGAGTCTAATGATCATAGACGTTTAAAAATATCAGTAAAATGTGGTTTAAAATGTAGTGATATAGAAAACGCTAAGTCTCACTCTCCTCAACAGAAAAAAGGAGTAGCTCAACCGCCATCGCCACCGCCCAAGCTAAGGATTCCGCGCAAAGCACCCTTTCCTTCTGTCGGGGTAAGCTCTTTTCAATATTATTATTATAGTATTTAATTAATGTACTAAATATATTTACAATTGTTTTTTTTTGTTAGGCAAATTTTCAGGGATTGGAGGTTCTTGAATCGTTAAGGATAGGTGGTTTCGGAGAGATGTTTCTAATCAAAAGGGAGAATTGAAAGTATGTGTAGACACCCAATTGTGTCTCCCCAAAACCAAACCCAGTGATGAATATCTTTCACGTCGAATGATAATCGAATGAAGTGAAAGTGTGAAAAGACTAGTGTTGCGGTTAGTTTTTTATTAAAAATCCCTTCTTTCTGTTTTCGAAAAACCTACTCTATTTTATGAAAACGTCCAGTCCAGTTTAGTTTGGTTCATTATAAGGCTCAATAATGGTGTAGTTGGATGGGGATTGAAAAGACCTTTCCAACGATATATTATAAGCCCAATTCCGATGAATAATTAGGAAGTTATGGCCAAAATACTAAACTGGGCCCAAACCGGATTTTACCTATGACCCAATGATCATGAGGAGGGCCCAAAGGTTTAATCCTCCTAAACTAATTAGGATTGATTAGAATCTTCTATAAGATTCTAAAAGGTCTTAATTATTCTTTTTTGAAAAGATAAGATCATAGAGTTTGAATTTGAAAAAAACTTTCCTTTTTTAAAGTCCTAATTCTATTCGAATTTAAAGATTTTCAAAGACAGTAAGATATTATATTCGTGCCTCATATTTTTTGTCCAAATTTTATATGGTTGGATAGATCTTGAAATTATCTTTCCAATGATATTTTATAATATTAATTCCGAGCTATAACGAAAAAGATATGAAAGGAATACGAAACTCTATCCAAAACTAACATCCTTTCACTATTTCGGCCATATCTTTTTATCTACAAAATATTTTAATCTGATTCCAATAGGTTTGGAAATTAAACTTCAAGAGCTTTCCAACGACATATTATATGCCTTATTTGGACTTCTGGATCAAAAGATATGATAAAAACAAAATCCGTAAAAAACTGACTTTGTCGCAAAACGACAGGCTTGTCGCCCGGCGACAGCTGGCGACAAGGTTGATTTCCAAGCGACAACATGGAGTTTTATTCCTTTTCAAATTCTGATTACTTTTCAATCAATTTCCGGACTGTTTTCTTATAAATGGGGTCCTGAACCTCCGTTTTTAATCATCTACAATCCACAATCATCAATTCTCTCTATTCTCTCTCTAAGCAATATAGCTTATTCTTTCTCTCTTTTTCTAAACTAGCTTTTCACAAACACAATTCCGCACTCACGAGATCTTGAAACACCTAACCAAGTTCGAAGTTGCCTTCGCCCTAGACGTGAAAGGTTGATACCTTATGAGGGTTTGGTCCCAAATCCAATCTAAAATTTTTAACTCTTTCTTTCAATTATTTAATTTAATTGTTTGATTTATTATTTTGTTGAAGTTTACTAACGTGTGTATTTTTTTATTAGAAAGAGGTACGAGGCTTCAAAGTAAGTAATTAGCTTACTCCCTATTTATTGCAATGTAGAAAGCATGCTTAGATTCGTTTAATTCCTAGTATCATGTTAGGATGTTTTAATGCTTTCTAGTATCATGTTTAGGGTTCCTTTATGCTTTCTAATATCATGTTAGTACCATGTTAGGTCTAAAGCTTTGATCTTTATTACTTAGTGACATGCTAGGATTTGTTATTAATCTTGTTAGTATCATGCCTAGGATCTTGATATAATTATTTAGCTTTATTATGCTTTATTATGATTATGATCATGATTTTAATTGTCTTCTTATCATGTTGCTTGATATATATTATTGTTATTACTTGATCACGCCTTTTATGCATGTTTAAAGGGAATTTGTACTTGAAATCACGCTTAATAAGATAATTAATAATTTGGTTTAGGCTAATATGATTTTAATTCAAGTGATCGCCAATAGTAGATTTATTTGTGCATGAATATTCAACCAACATAGATAAACAGGTTTAGGGTTAATATAATGTTTGCATTTTAATCAAAAAGCGCACATGAATACGAGTAGAATAAAGTAGAGGCCTATTTTATAGGGCGCGTCCTTTCTTTTGTAGATTGGATTCGTACCCTCATCCCCGAACCCTATTTGGTTCAAGACCTTTTGGAGTTGACGATCTCATGGATCGTTAAGGGGTGTAACCTTCACCTCGTGAACAGTTTACAAGTTCCTAAAACTTGGTGGCGACTCTTTTTGCTCTCTTTTTTTCCCTTTGGACACCACCATGCTTAAGTGTATGATCACAGTGGGGTTCAAGCTTGGGATTATGATGCTTGAAATATTCCCTACAGTATGCAATGGATGTGATGTCTTTAAAAGGAGGCTAATTGACAAAAGAGCTTAATAGAGAAATTTCTCTATTATCAGAAAATCTTGCGCGGACCTGGTTCACAGTAATATTATTGTGGACTTAAGGTTTATTCACACGTAACTTCATTATATTCAATATAGTGACCCTTATTTTTAACATAGTATCCTTTAACTGTAATATCCCGTATTTTTAATGTATTTTTATATATTATTTATTTATTTCTAAAATATATTTTGGGTCAAATTATTTTATTATGGGATTTAAATAATACAAGCATTAATATTTGGGTCAATAAGTATTTAATCCGAATATAGTCCATTTTTGTAATAAACCCAATCATTCTATTTTCATAAGTGGGCTACCTATTTTAGGGTGTTGTTATTCGTCGCTCCCAATTGACAGGGTAACGCTCCCATTTTTTGTATGAAATTCCAATTTTACCCCTAATATATAAATACGGTTTTTTCACTCTACGACTCACATGCTCACTCTCTAACCACATTCACTATCTCACTTACTCTCTAATAAAACTTGTAATTCAAAATCTGAAATTTAATTTGTTTAAAAAAAAAAAATTCAACAATCATCAACAAACAATCTACAAGATCGTACACAAAAAAGGATGGCTGATTCATGGCAAATAAGGATCACACACATAGGGAGGGGTTTGGCCGGCGGTGGAGGCAACGGCGGTGGCGAGCAGGTATTGTTACGAAAAAAAATAAAAATCGGAATCGGACTTCCGCCCAGAAATTTCGGAAGAACCTAGGAGGATCCGCCTGGAATTTCCGGATCCTCCTAGGTGTTTAGGGTAAAAATTACCCCTAATACGTGGTCCAATCCCGTGATGACACGTGGCCCAATAAATGGGTGACACGTGTCTCCACAAGAAGATGACACGTAGAAGGAGCAAGAGAGCACCTGAAATCAAATTATGTCATAAAGGCCTCCTTACATCATGAGGCTCAAACTCCTAGGAAAGCCGTAAAAACGGCACCTCCTTAGGACACGTGTCCTAACCTGATTGCGCAGCCAATCAGAGCCCGAATTCCTAGGTCACTTACCCTAAGGGGCACAAATTCCCACCCCTATAAATACCCCAATCATTGATGATGGGAGGGGTGGATTGTGACATATCATTAAAAAGAGCACTAAAAACTCCAACTTCTCTCTACTTTCTCTCTCTAAATTTATTCCGTTTCTGGTCACTAACTTGATTGTCGGAGGCGAATCTCCGATCACCGGAGATTCGTTGTTTTGCAGGTGTCCGAGTCCCGTTGCCAGTCAGAGCGTGACCAGTATCCTGAGGGACTCTAAAAAACCCCGAAACATTTGGCGCCGTCTGTGGGGATACTCGTCTGTTAATGGAATGGATGGTCAGACACCAGGTACCGGTCCTCTCCCTGGCCAGGACGGCCATTTAGAGGATATAGTCACTACGATTCACTCGAGTGATCCTATGACCGCTTATTCCATGAGGCGGAGGATCCTCCGGTTACTGCTGGTTTGCTTCTGCTCGCTTTGAACAAGCTCCGAAAGGAGATGGAGGGTAAACGACCGTCTTCTTCTAGGCCGCCGCCCAAGAGAGAAGGGGATGGCCAGAAAAAGAAACCACAGAGCAAAGCGACTAATGCTGAAGACACTGGTAACACTTCATACCGCCGACATGAACGTTCGTCGAGGGTACCGAGGGCAGATTTGTCCCGGATCCTTGATAAAACGCAATCGGCTGGGGGGCAGGAAAGACGACCTCAGAAAGAGATTAGTGAGTCGTCTCGGCGATTTAAGGATGCTAGAGACTATCTCCGGCACAAGCAGCGTGAACGAATAGCCTATTCGACCACTGCCTCTACGCCATCAATGCCGGATGATTTCTCAAACCATACCTCCTCAAAGCATACCAGCACGACTAGGACTTGTAGAAGTCAAGCTCATCAGACTCCAACTCCAGTCCCAGTTCCAATTCAACCATTTCAATATCAAGCTCCTCAAAATTTCAATACCTTTCTACCAACCAACCCTGCTGTCTTCAGGCAATATGGACATTTCGGCCTGCCGTTCGACCAGGCAGCTTACTGATATGTCCATTTTATATAGTGTTTTACCCCCGTCCCTTGGTCGTTATTAGTAGTGTTTTTGGCTCTTTCGGGCCACTTTTATTACTAATTTGTGTGTTCTAGTGTTTTCGTAGTTTTAGTTGTATTTTACAGGAAATTGCACTCTTGGAGCATTTTCCCGGGCTTTATGGATCAACTACGGAAGCTAGAAGGACATGGACACTTTTGGAGCCCAGGATCGGTGAGAGCCGGTGATTAAGGGCTCGGTAATTGGGATCCCGAGGCATTTGGACCAAGTATTCGAGACCCGAGAGGAAATCCGGATTGGGCCGAGAAATCTAGCCCAATCGAAGTCCAAGCCTCAAGGAGAAGCAACCGCCCGATCGGGCTACCTCTAGCACGATCGGGCGCGGCAAGACTAGTAGGCTGAGCGTGCTGAGGCGCGCCCGATCGTGCGAGCATCTAGCACGATCGGGCGATGCTGCTGGGTAGGAACGCGAAGAAAAAGGCGTGCCCGATCGGGCGGCCCTTTGCCTGATCGGGCACGTGTTTCTAGGAGACCTGATTAAGTTTAGTTTTAATTCTTGTTTTAGGAAACGTTTAAATACGATTTTGTACGGAATTATTAGATTACCTTCTTTCTTAGACTTTCTCTCTCTTAAATTCTCTCTAAACTTTTGTTCTTAATACTTCCTTTAATTCCAGATTTATTTTTGGTACAATTTCTTCCCTTTTAATTTCAGCTGTTTTAATTGCTTTCTTGATTATGCTTTTACTTATTTACTTGATTGGCTTAGTTATGATGATTTGTGAGTAGTTTCATTCTAGGGTTTATGGGGGTCCATAATTAATATGAAGGGATAGTTTGTTAATATTGATTATTGATATTGCATGATAATTTCTTATTGAATTGTTTTAACTCTTTGCAATTAGATTATGAATTGAGCAGATGTAATTTGATTGTGAATGTTTAGCAATATTGAATTGATGAATCGAGCAGTTGTTAATTTAATATTAAAGGCTATTTTTAATAGGAACTTAGATCTAGTAAATTGCGAGAGCCTGTTAGATCTATGTTGATTAATAAATTGCGAGAGCCTGTTAATCATGTTATCTGTGCATTGTTAATTATTAATTACTTCGTTCTATCCCGGAATATTATTTGTTGGTGAACCTGTGACCCTAGACTTCCTTATTATTGTTTCTTTTCTCCCTAAACTTATTCTTCGTAGTATAGAATTTATTCCCAAAAATATTGGTTACTTAGATAATTTAGATTATAATAATTAATTAGAAGTAAAAAGACCTGTTTCCCTGTGGAGTTCGACCTTACTTCCCTATCTACTTTAGCTAGAGGACTTAGGTAATTATTTTTTATTAGGTGATACGACTTTACCCTGTCAAAATTTGGCGCCGCCGGGGAAACGGTTTTATTTTTGTTTTCTGATTATATTTTTTGTAGTCTAGATTATCCCCCTTTTTGCCTTAGAGAACATTAGTTCTTTGAGGCAATTCTCATATTTGTCTTTAGTTCTTTGTTTATGCCCAGGTGTTCCAGATCAAGTTACATCCCTTTTGATCCTGAGATCGAGCGTTCTTTTCATAGGCAAAGGAGACTCTATAGACAAATTTTGGCGGGTTCTGAGGAGGACAACGATCGAAGAGATCCTCCCCCTGATTCTAGTGACACAGATATTCCTTCAGATTCAGAATCAGAGATGACGGCCCAGAAGAAACTCAGTGACTATTCGCAACCGAAGCTCACAGATTTCCCGCACCTTACTCCCACTCCGGCTCTAGATGGAGTTCAATTTGAGATCAAGCCCCAATTTATCACTATGATAGAGAGGAGGCAGTCAGCGGAGATAAGGATGAAGATCCTAATCTTCACATTGCAGATTTCTGCCAATATTGTAACACCATTAGACAAGCCGGGGTCACGCAAGACCAAATCAGGGAGATTCTTTTTCCCTTTTCATTATGTGGCAAAGCAAAATTATGGTTTAATGGTTTGAATAGAACTGCACTTGGTATTACTGACTGGGAAACTCTTGCTTTAAATTTCTATAATAAATATTATCCTGTAGAGAGAACAGCTGTGCTAAGGAGTGCTATTCAGAACTTCGCTCAAGAGGCCGACGAAACATTATATGAGGCTTGGGAGAGGTTCAAGGATCTACAGAGAGAGTTCCCCTACCACAATCTAGCACAATGGCAATTGATCCAAGCATTTTATAATGGACTTGGAAATTCTTCTAGATCAGTGCTAGATTCGGCAGCTATTGGGAGGTTTATGAATTTAAATATGGATGATGCAGGACAGGTTATCGAAGACATGGCAATACACAATTCCCAATATGGGAATCCGAGAGGGTTTGCAAATAAAGGAAAACATAGTGTCGATTTCGTATCCTTTTTGCAAGCTCAATTAACATCTATTTGTCAAAAATTAGATAATCTTACTCCTGCTCCTAACTCTGTAGCTAATGTTTCTGCTGTTGCTAACCATAAAGCTTTTTGTGAAAATTGTGGAATTGTAGGTCATTGGGAGCAAGATTGTAGGAGCTCTATGGAACAAGTTAATGCCTTTCAAACCTATAGGCAGAATAACCCCTATTCCAATTCCTACAATGCCGGTTATAAAAACCATCCATATCTTTCGTACCGGAGCACCAATGTACAAAATCCTCCACCTCCACAACAACCACAACAGCAAACCCCACCACAGCAAAAATATTATCATCCTAATTCCGGCTAGAAAAGCCAAGCATCACCCTCATCATCTTCCGACCCTGCCATGACAGAAATTAGAGCAATACTTGCCAATATGCAAAAGCACATGGAGAGTAGGGATGCACAAATTGATTCTATCCTAGCCCATAATAAAATCATGGACAATCAAATTGCACAACTTTCATCTACCCTACAATCCCGTCAGTAGGGAGCTCTACCAGCACAACCTATCCATCCTACAGATCATGCTAACGCAATCACTCTAAGGAGTGGTTCACATTATGATGGACCTCCTATGCCAAAGGAAGATAGACTAGTTCTTGATCTAGATTCCTCTATACCAAACGCTAATCCTGCTAGCCCTGCAGGGCTACAAATAGATACTAACCCTACTAATGTTTATGTGCAGGGTAAATCGTAGGATAAGGGAGGAGATGTGCAGAGCCCAGTTATCAAGCTTCCATTCCCTAATAGACAACTGAAGAGTAAGCTTGATAAACAATTCGGTAAGTTTTTAGAGGTGGTGAAAAATCTGCAGGTAACAGTCCCTTTTACTGACTTAATCACTCAAGTTCCTGCTTATGCTAAATTTATGAAAGACATTCTGACTAGGAAAAGGGCCTTTAATGAAGTAGAAACTGCGGCTTTCACAGAGGAGTGTAGCGCTCTATTGCAAAACAAATCTCCTCCTAAATTAAAGGATCCCAGTAGTTTTTTTTATCCCTTGTCACATTGGGAATGTTTTTATTGACAAAGCTTTGTGTGATTTGGGTGCTAGTGTTAGTGTCATTCCATCGTCTGTCTGCGCTAAATTAAATATGGGAGAATTAAAAGTTACTAATATAACTTTGCAAATGGCAGATCGTTCGGTAAAATACCCTTTAGGTATTTTAGAGGACGTACCTGTCAGAGTTGGTAAATTTTTTATTCCTGTTGATTTTGTTGTTTTAGACATGGCAGAGGACACACAAATACCCATTATATTAGGTAGGCCTTTCCTCCATACTGCAGGAGCGATTATTGATGTAAAAAATGGTAAACTAACCCTTTCTGTAGGTGACGATAATGTTACTTTCAATTTAGGGAAGGTCTTGAAAGGGCTTATGCTAGAGGAAAATTGTTGCTACATTGATATAATTGATGTAATGGACGATATTTGTGATGATAGCTTGCCACAGGTTCTTGCGAAGGATCCCTTAGAGGAAGTTCTTTGCGGGAATTTATCTAGCGACAATGCAAGCATTTGGGGTAATGAGGTACATGATATTGAAAAGGCTCTTTCCTTAAAAGAGTTAAGCCCCAAGGAAACAATGAAGGTAGTAAATTTAGTTCAGGAATCAAAACCTGCAGAGGTTAAGAAACCTGAGCTAAAACCTCTCCCTTCTCATTTAAAATATGTTTTTCTAGATGAACAGGAACTATACCCCGTGATCAACAGTACTGCACTCACTGGCCTACAATCTTCCCAACTTCTAGGGGTTCTCAAAACCCATAAGAAGGCTATAGGGTACAGTATTGATGATCTCAAGGGTATTAGCCCTGACTTTTGTATGCATAGGATACATCTAGAGGATAACTATAAGCCCTGCATTCAACCCCAAAGAAGATTAAATCCTAACATGCAGGAAGTAGTCAAGAAAGAGGTTATGAAATTACTTGATGCAGGTATTATCTATCCTATTTCTGACTCCAAGTGGGTAAGTCCCGTGCAGGTAGTGCCAAAGAAAGGTGGGATGACTGTGATAACAAATGAAAAAAATGAATTAATTCCCACTAGAACTGTAACAGGGTGGCGTATGTGCATAGACTACCGCAGATTAAATATCGCCACTAAAAAGGATCACTTCCCTATTCCCTTTATTGATCAAATGCTTGAGAGGTTAGCCAATCACAAATTCTTTGGCTATTTGGATGGGTATTCAGGATTTTTCCAAATTCCGATTCACCCTGAAGATTAGGAAAAGACTACTTTTACATGCCCTTATGACACTTTTGCATATCGTAGAATGCCCTTTGGTTTATGTAATGCACCCGCTACCTTTCAACGTTGTATGATGAGCATTTTTTCTGAATTCATAGAGTCTATTATGGAGGTCTTTATGGATGATTTTAGCGTTTATGGTTCTTCATTTGACTCATGTTTAATTAATCTCGCTAAAATTTTGAAAAGATGTGAAGAGTGCAACTTAGTCCTTAATTGGGAAAAATGTGGGAGTAGTCCTAGGTCATATTGTATCTGATAAGGGCATACAAGTAGACAAGGCTAAAATATCAATGATTGAGCAATTACCTCCCCCAGTTAATGTTAAGGGAGTTAGAAGTTTCTTGGGTCATGCGGGGTTTTATCGCCGCTTTATCAAAGATTTTTCTAAAATTGCTAAACCACTGACACAACTCTTGCTCAAGGATGCCCCCTTTATTTTTACTGACGAGTTTCTTGAGGCTTTCAACAGGATCAAGCAGGCTTTGATATCGGCACCCATCATATGTGCTCCCGATTGAAACCTTCCTTTCGAAAGTATGTGTGATGAAAGTGACTTTGCACTAGGAGCCGTGCTCGGACAGAGGAAGGACAAGGTTTTGCATGCTATTTATTATGCTAGTAAAACCTTGGATGAAGCCCAAGTCAACTATGCTACTACGGAAAAAGAAGTTTCTAGCTGTCATTTATGCTTTAGAAAAATTTAGATCATATCTTGTTGGTTCTAAAGTTATTGTTTTTACTGATCATGCAGCTTTGAAATATTTGATAGCTAAGGCGGAATCAAAGCCAAGGCTACTCCGGTGGGTTCTCTTGCTCCAAGATTTCAACATCGAAATAAAAGATAAAAAGGGAGCAGAGAACGTAGTGGCAGACCACTTGTCACGTATCAGGTATGATGAAGGTAAGGATTCTCTACCTATAGATGATTCTTTCCCTGATGACAACCTATATGCAGTTGTAGAGCAACACCCATGGTATGCAGACTTCGCCAATTATTTAGTGGGTGGTACTCTACCCCTTGACTTGTCCTACCAACAAAGAAAGAAATTCCTTTCTGATGTTAAGCATTATTTCTGGAATGATCTTTTTTGTTTCGTGAGTGTGCAGATGGATTATTTCGCAGGTGTGTTCCCGAATGGGAAGTCCACGGTGTGCTTACCAGTTGCCACACCTCACCTTATGGAGGACATCATGGCCCCACTAAAATGGTGGCCAAGATTAATGAGTCAGGTTTTTATTGGCCTACAATGTATAAAGATGCTAACATGTTTGTGCAGGCTTGTGACTCTTGCAAGAGGACTGGCAACATCTCGCGGAGGCATGAGATGCCCCAAACAGGAATTTTAGAAGTTGAGATTTTTGACGTTTGGGGTGTTGATTACATGGGACCGTTCCCTTCTTCAAAAGGGAACCGTTATATTCTTATCGCCGTAGATTATGTATCCAAGTGGGTTGAGGCCATCGCCACTCCTACCAATGACGCCAAGGTCGTCCACAAACTTCTTAAGAAAACCATCTTTCCAAGATTTGGCGTACCTAGAGTTATAATAAGTGACAGAGGATCTCACTTTCATGAACGGAAGTTGGACACCCTCCTCAAAAAGTATGGTGTCTACCATAGGACAGGTTTAGCCTACCACCCCCAAACTAGTGGCCAAGTCGAGGTTTCCAACCGCGAGATCAAGGCCATTTTAGAGAAGGTGGGTTAAAATCAAAGAAAGATTGGAGTGACAAGTTGGATGACACTCTTTGGGCACACCGAATAGCATTCAAGACACCAATTGGTACTTTACCTTATAGATTAGTTTATGGTAAGGCATTTCATCTTCCCGTGGAATTGGAGTACAAAGCTTTTTGGACGATCAAGGAGCTTAACATGGACTCTAAGGTCGCGGGTAAGAAAAGACTCCTCCAACTCAATGAGTTAGATGAGTTTAGACTGTCAGCATATGATAGTGCGCGAATCTACAAGGAGAAGACCAAGAAGTGGCATGACAAGAGGATCTTACCAAGAGAGTTTGCACCAGGTGATAAAGTTCTTCTCTTCATAGATTAAAGATTTTCCCAGGAAAGTTGAAATCTAGGTGGTCCGGTCCCTTCACTGTCACAAGGGTGAATAAATTTGGCTCGGTAGAGTTGGTCAATGACAAGGGTGAAGAGTTTAAGGTAAATGGCCAACGAATGAAGGTGTATCATGAGGGCGCTACTAGTAGAGATGTGGAGGAAACCTTCCTAACTCCACTTCCAACCTGAACATCAAGGTGGTAAGAGGGTCGTGCGGGACCTAGATAAACCAGCGCTTTGCGGGAGGCAACCCGTATTTCTTGCTTTCTAGACTAGTTTTCCTTTTTATTTATTTTTATTTTTATTTTCTTTTTGAGAGGCGAGGAGAGTGTAATTTTACCGTTTATAAGTGTTTTTGTATAGGTATAGGTTTAAGAGGTCGAAAGACTTAGAAAAAAAATTGAAGACGAAGAAAAGCTAAGGAAACGACTGGGCACGGGCCCGATCGGGCGCGCAAGAGAAATATTTTTTCAGCCTTTAATTCGCCCGATCGGGCGCGAAAGGAGAGCTGGGAGTCGAGCAAAATTCGCCCGATCGGGCGAAGTTGCCCGATCGGGCGTGAGAAGAGAGCTGAAGTCGAGCTTTTTTTCCGCCCGATCGGGCTCGCAAGTTCAGTCACAAACTCGAGCAAATTTCGCCCGATCGGGTGCAAATCGAGTGAAGGAAAAGATATTTCGGGTGAAGCTCGCCTGATTGGGCGAGCCATAGGGCGAATTTTTCGTTCGTGTTCGCGCCCGATCGAGTGGAGCTCGCCCGATCGGGCGCGCAACTCCAATTATGGAATTCAAATGTTCCGCCCGATTGGGCGAGGCTCGCCTGATCGGGCGCACCTATTTTTTGGCCGTCCCTTATATTTTTCTTCTTCTTTCTTTCCTCATTTCCTTCTTACTTCATTTTCTTCTCCTTTACTTTCTCTCTCTAAAACCTCCATTCTTACACCTTCAAACTCACTTATTCTTCAAGATCCTCTCCAATCCTTCTATCAAAACTCAAATTTTTTTACATATTTCTAATCCTTTCACCTTTCTCTACAATCTAAACCCAATTTCTACCATTTTCTCTCAACTTTTTCTAAACCTTAAGAGAGAGAAACCACTCAATTCCTATTCTTTACACCATCAATGGCTTTCAAGAGGTCAAGAACGGTGAAGGGGGAAGGCTCAAGGAACTAAGAGGCGAGAATTGACCCGGACTTGCAAATTCCGGGATGGGAGAGGGTGGTCATCACCACCCAAGAGCAAAAATAGAGGATGCTAAACCTCATCACGAGGCAGGTAATTCCCACTCGTTTCATTCATCACCCTACCCTTATTAGACTAGGAATTGATAAGTATGTGGAAAAATTATTCAAAGGAGTTGGCATGAGCGGTTTCTTAAACATGCATTACGATACTTATGATTATTTAACCTTAGAATTCGTTTCCAGGTTTAATGTCATAAAATCAAATGCGTTAATTTCTCATGTTCAATTTCGTTTATTCAATAATGATATTAGATTGACTTTGAAAGAGTTTGGTAAAATTTTTGAGTTGAAATCGGATAGGCCTCTTGAACCACCCCAAGACAACATTGCCGTTGTCTATCAATCCCTTACGGGGGATCCTAACTTGAACCTCCAACATGCTAAAGGTACTTGGATACAACATCTCGTGCCAAAGATTTGGCAACGGTTTGTTGGCCTTACCATTTTTGGAAGGCATGAACCCGCCAATGTTAGGCGGGATGAGCTTGAATTACTAGGGTCATACATGATCCCTAGGAGTGAAAAGCTCAATATAGTCCATAAAATGGCCAATCACTTCCAACGGGTGGCTAACGCGGCGAGGCGGGTAGGTCTAGGGTACCTATCTAATTGGTGGCCTAGTTACACATATAGCGGTCAAACACCTTAACTTTGTCCCCAACGATGATGGTAAGGTCGCCGGCCCAACTCTTATGGACCTATCCTATCTAGGTAGCCTTAACTGGATTAATGTCATGGGAGGGGAGACATGGTGGGAGATTTAACGGGAATCGGGTAGGAGAGATAATGCTTTCACTTTACCCCACCCCACCTTGACCAAATTTGAGAAGGGGAAGCCTTCTTACACTTTTGAGCTTAACGGTCAAGGTGAGGTGCAACCACCTCACCCTTCACCTTAACCCCATCACTCTCCCATTGACCACTCACATCCTCACCATTCACCACATTATCCACCACCTCAACCCTTTACATACGATATCCCCACTTCCTCTACCAACTACAACATTGACCCCAACGCCCCTTATGACTTCTCGGCTTTTAGGAGCCAATTGGATAGGATTGAGACGGGGCAAGGGAGAGTTGAGGGTTTGGTTAGGGATTTGGATGCTAGAGTAGGGTTTCTAGATAGAAGGGTTGGTTATGTGGAGAGGAACCTAGGGAGGGGTTTATACCCCATGTATGATGACTACGCCCGTCGGGGGGATATTCCCCCCGATTCACTTGTCCCTGATTGGTTCCAATATCCGCAGGGTGGATATACGAACCCAAGTGCCTTTGGTACCTACGTCGACTACTCATCGGTCCATGGATATGAGACCGATATACCTTTTGGTGGGCTTGGGGGGAATGTGGACCCTAACTACTTACAAGGTGGTTTGGGATATGGAGGTGGTGGCTCTAGCCATGAAGGAGCCGGTTCTAGCCACGGCGGGGGCTATTCGAGGATGGATGAGGATGAGGAGTAGGCTACTCTCCCAAGTCAATGAGGGCATTGCTTGATTTGGCTTGGGGGGGTGTTCTTTCACTTGGTAATTCTTTTCCCTTTCTCTTTTCATTTGCTTTCCTAGTGTAGTTTTTATTGCTTTCTTATATATGAAAAATACAAAAAAAATTGAAAAATAAAAAAATCCAAAAATACGTTCCAATGAATTATAAATCATGCTTCCTTGTGCCCCGTACTTGAGAAAAATTTGTTTTGATTCTTGGTTATTGATAATGAGCATTGTGGATTTGTTGGTCATGATTTGAAGTTTAATTGCTTGGATTCCTAAACACGAGTCAATCTTGCCCAACTACTTGTGAATATAGTGCTTGACTAGTTGATTTGGATAGGAAATGTGTTATAGTTCCATAATTCCTGGTATGTCAATGAATTTGAGTATTGATTCGCAACTATGAGTAGTGTTTCATGACTTATTATTATGCACATGAGAAGGACGAAGGCGTTCATTCTTTTAGGTAGCCTTCAGAGTATTAGATACATTTGTTCCCTTCTTGTTACCCATGTTGTTGCTTGTGCCCTTTTATTGATTATTTAGCCACATTACAAGCCTATTTGAGCCCCATTGGTTATTAGTCCCGAGCTTGGCTTGGGGGAGCTATTAGTTGGTGAGGTGAGGGAGTTGTGGTGTGCACAATATTTTCACAATGTGGGAATAAAAGAAGAGTGATCGTTCTTTGATTTTTGATTGGAAAATATTGATGTTGTGTTTCAAAGTTGAAAATTCCAATATGAGTTAAAAAGAAAAAAAGAGCAAAAGAAAAAATTAATGCTCAAATGTTCTATTTGAAGGTTGTTCAAGAAAAAATTCAAGTTTGAAAAAAAAGAATGAGTTCAAGGTTTGTTTTTCACTCAAAGTTCTACATTATCATATTTTTATGAGTGAATTTTGTGAGTAATGGGTTTGTTTATGTTGATTGGAGTTGTATTTGGTGGTTTTTGTTGGAGTTAGTTATGTTTTTGGAGATGTATGATCATCATTATTTTGATCATGGGTTTATTAGGTTTTGGCTCCCTTAATGCATAACTTTTCTCTCACATAATCCCAAATTTGTCCTACCTTTACCCTAGCCTTACATTACAAGCTTAAAAGACCTTTCGATCTTGTGTATAGAAGTTATGTAAATGTGAAAGTGTTGTTTATCAATGCAAGTTATGATTTGGCATATTTCGAGTCGACTAGTAGGATGAGCGTTCAATGTTTTTATACATACGAGAGAGTGAGTTGGGAGGGCATTGTTCACATTAAAGGGGTTGGTTGGAGAGCGATCGAGTACATCCTTTACTCGCCACATAAATGAGAGTTGAGTGTGTGAGCACTAGTCTTGAATTCTATATGCTCTTATGGTTTGATCTACTTGACAATTGTTGGGGAGGAAGGGTGATTAGATGAATAAGATTGATTGATGTTGAAGCATGTTCATTAGATTTGCCTTGAATCGTTGGTTTTTGATTTGATGATTGGGGTGAAGTATGTTTTATATGTTCATTGATGAGCTCTTTTCTTAGGGACAAGCAAAGGTTTGGCTTGGGGGAGTTTGATATGTCCATTTTATATAGTGTTTTACCCCCGTCCCTTGGTCGTTATTAGTAGTGTTTTTGGCTCTTTCGGGCCACTTTTATTACTAATTTGTGTGTTCTAGTGTTTTCGTAGTTTTAGTTGTATTTTACAGGAAATTGCACTCTTGGAGCATTTTCCCGGGCTTTATGGATCAACTACGGAAGCTAGAAGGACATAGACACTTTTGGAGCCCAGGATCGGTGAGAGCCGGTGATTAAGGGCTCGGTAATTGGGATCCCGAGGCATTTGGACCAAGTATTCGAGACCCGAGAGGAAATCCGGATTGGGCCGAGAAATCTAGCCCAATCGAAGTCCAAGCCTCAAGGAGAAGCAACCGCCCGATCGGGCTACCTCTAGCACGATCGGGCGCGGCAAGACTAGTAGGCTGAGCGTGCTGAGGCGCGCCCGATCGTGCGAGCATCTAGCACGATCGGGCGATGCTGCTGGGTAGGAACGCGAAGAAAAAGGCGTGCCCGATCGGGCGGCCCTTTGCCTGATCGGGCACGTGTTTCTAGGAGACCTGATTAAGTTTAGTTTTAATTCTTGTTTTAGGAAACGTTTAAATACGATTTTGTACGGAATTATTAGATTACCTTCTTTCTTAGACTTTCTCTCTCTTAAATTCTCTCTAAACTTTTGTTCTTAATACTTCCTTTAATTCCAGATTTATTTTTGGTACAATTTCTTCCCTTTTAATTTCAGCTGTTTTAATTGCTTTCTTGATTATGCTTTTACTTATTTACTTGATTGGCTTAGTTATGATGATTTGTGAGTAGTTTCATTCTAGGGTTTATGGGGGTCCATAATTAATATGAAGGGATAGTTTGTTAATATTGATTATTGATATTGCATGATAATTTCTTATTGAATTGTTTTAACTCTTTGCAATTAGATTATGAATTGAGCAGATGTAATTTGATTGTGAATGTTTAGCAATATTGAATTGATGAATCGAGCAGTTGTTAATTTAATATTAAAGGCTATTTTTAATAGGAACTTAGATCTAGTAAATTGCGAGAGCCTGTTAGATCTATGTTGATTAATAAATTGCGAGAGCCTGTTAATCATGTTATCTGTGCATTGTTAATTATTAATTACTTCGTTCTATCCCGGAATATTATTTGTTGGTGAACCTGTGACCCTAGACTTCCTTATTATTGTTTCTTTTCTCCCTAAACTTATTCTTCGTAGTATAGAATTTATTCCCAAAAATATTGGTTACTTAGATAATTTAGATTATAATAATTAATTAGAAGTAAAAAGACCTGTTTCCCTGTGGAGTTCGACCCTACTTCCCTATCTACTTTAGCTAGAGAACTTAGGTAATTATTTTTGATTAGGGGATACGACTTTACCCTGTCACTTACCTGGCCGGACCGCAAGCTCAACCGCAACCAATTGATTGGCAAACTTAGCATACCTGGTCAAAAAGTTCCGGGTAACGCTTTTTCATATCATGTTCAGCTTCCCAAGTTTAGAATTCTGATTAGACCATACCACTTTAACTAACTTTACTGCCTTATTTTGAGTACTTCTCGTTTTGGTATCAAGAATTTTCACTGGACGCTCTTCGAAAGTTAAGGTCTCATCTAGCTCAATAGTCTCGGGCTGGATAACATGGGTAGGGTCATGAACATACTTTCAGAGTTGGGAAACATGAAAAACATTATATACATTGGCTAACTCCATGGGTAAGGCTAGTTGATATGCCACCTTTCCAACTCTCTTCAATACCTCATACGGGCCAATGTATCTAGGTATCAACTTCCCTTTTCTACCAAACCGCATGACTCCCTTGGTAGGTGAAACCTTAAGTAAAGCTTTTTCCCCCGACTTCAAATTCCACTATTCTCCTATTCTGGTCTGCATATGACTTTTGTCTATCTTGAGCTGCCTTCATGTTTACCTGGATAAGCCTAACTTGCTTGGTTGTTTCTTCAATCATTTCCGGCCCCAAAGTCAAAGACTCACTGATATCACTCCAACACAAGGGACTCCTACATTTTCTCCCATACAACGCTTCATAAGGTGCCATTCCTATACTCGCATGATGGCTATTATTGTATGAAAATTCAATCATAGGTAATCTTCCGTCCCATGATCCACCAAAGTCCATCACACAAGCTCTCAACATGTCCTCCAAGGTCTGAATTGTTCTCACTGTCTGTCCATTTGTAGCAGGGTGAAACGTTGTACTAAACTTCAGGATATTTCCAAATGCTTGCTGAACCATTTCCCAAAACTTTGATAAAATCTTGGATTTCTGTCTGAAATAATATCTTTAAAAACTCCATGTAGCCTCACAATTTCTTTCACATAGGCATATGCCAACTGATTCACATTCCAAGTATCCTTTATTGCTATGAATCTTACTATCTTCGTTAGACGATCAACTATGACCCAAATAACATTCTTTGCTGCCATTATAAGTGGTAATCCCATCACAAAATCCATAGAGATAGACTCCCACTTCCATCCTGGCACATCTAACGATTGCAGCTTCCCTCCAGGTCTATATGTTGTATCTTCACTTTCTAACATGTAAGGCACTTTGCCACAAACTCGGCTACTTCACGCTTCATGTTCGGCCACCAAAAATGTTGGTTAAGATCCTTATAGAGCTTATCTCCTCTCGGGCGTACAGAATACGGGGTGTTGTGAGCTTCTTCTAAAATCTTCGTTTTGTGATCTTCATCCTTAGGAATACACCACCTCCCTCTGTATTTCACTGTTCCACTGTCATCAACATCAAACTCAGTTGTTGCTCTTTCTTCTTTTATCTTTTTGACCTTGGTCAACCACTCATCTAACATTTGCTTCTCACGAATCTCATCATATATGGTAGGTTTGACTGACATTGCATTCAACTTAGCGTTCACTTGGCCATACTCCACAACCTCCAAGTTCAACTTCCTAAATTCTTCACAAAGTTCCTTGGCTAAAACCATCAAGTTCACTGTATGACTTGTCTTCCTACTCAAAGCATCAGCTACCCTGTTCGCCTTTCCTTCGTGATATAGAATGTCTGGGTTGTAGTCCGTTAGCACCTCAAGCCATCTCCTTTGTCTCGTGTTCAAATGAGTCTGTGTGAATATGTATTTAAGACTCTTATGGTCTGTATACACCTTACATCTCACACCATACAAGCAGTGTCTCCATATCTTGAGAGCAAACACTACAGCTCCTAGCTCCAAATCATGAGTAGGGTAATTCTGTTCATGTTGCTTGAGCTGCCTTGATGCATAAGCTACAACCTTCCCATGTTGCATAAGTACACACCCAAATCCATTCTTAGATGCGTCACTATAGATTTCAAACCCCTCAGTCCCTGATGGTAAGGTTAAGACTAGTGCTGAGGTGAGTCTTCGCTTTAATTCTTGAAAAGATTCTCACACCTCTCATCCCACTGAAACTTAGTAGTTTTTTTTATCAAATTTGTTAAGGGTAGAGCTATCCTCGAAAAGTCTTGCACAAATCTTCTATAGTATCCAACAAGCCCTAAGAAACTTCTCACTTCAGTCACACTTTTGGGTCTTGGCCAATCGAAAACTGCCCAAATCTTAGATGGGTCTACTGCGACTCCTTCCTTTGAGATCACATGGCCTAGAAATGATACCTTCTCTAGCCAAAATTCACATTTTGAAAATTTGGCATACAACTTCTTTTCTCTAAGAATCTCTAACACTTTCCTTAGATGTTCTTCGTGCTCTTCTCTATCCCTCGAGTACACCAAAATATCATCTATGAACACCACCACAAACTTATCTAAATATGGATGAAAAGTTATATTTATGAGATCCATAAAAGCTGCCGGCGCATTAGTGAGTCCAAAAGGCATAACAGTAAACTCATAATGGCCGTATCTCGTGCGAAAGGCTGTCTTTGGTATATCTTCCTCAGCAATCCTCAACTGATGGTATCCTGTCCTCAAGTCAATCTTTGAAAAGATCCCAGCACCTTTAAGTTGATCAAACAAGTCCTCGATCCTAGGCAATGGATATTTGTTCTTTATAGTGACATTATTTAACTCTCGGTAGTCAATACACAACCTTAAGGACCCGTCCTTCTTCCTCACAAACAAAACCGGTGCTCCCCAAGGTGAAACACTTAGCCTTATATAACCCTTCTCCAGCAACTCCTCTAACTGCACCTTCAACTCTTTCATCTCTGCTGGTGCCATTCTATATGGTGCCTTAAAAATAGCTCCAGTTCCAGGCACTAAGTCTATTTTGAAATCCATCTCCCTAATTGGTGGCATCCCTGGGATTTTATCTGGAAACACATCTTGGAATTCTCTCACCACTGGAATATGATCTACGGACTTCTCTTCCACACTCACATCTTGCACATGGCATAAATAAATAGGGTAGCCTTTTTGGATATAAGAATGAAAAGTCATGGATGACACAATACCAATCCCTTGTTTTGACACAACTCCTTGGTAAGAGATTATATTCCCCTTGGCCCCCTAAGAGACACCTTTTGGGTATGACACTCAATTCTAGCCTTATATTTGCTAAGCCAATCCATCCCCAATATCACATCAAAGTCAGTCAAGTCAAACTGAATAAGGTTTGCAAGCAACTCAGTTCCAGCAATGTTAACTGGAATGTCTTGGTATATGGATCTACAAGGAACTACCTCCCCTGAAGGAATTGTTATATTGGTTTGACACAAAGATGAAGGTTTTAAAGCATGTTTATTCACAAAAGAAGTGGCTACAAAAGAATGAGATGCCCCAGAATCAAAAAGTAAGTAAGCAGGTTTTGAGTTCACGAGAAAAGTACCCATCACAACGTTGGCATTAGAGTCAATTTTGCTCTGGTTCATGACATAGATTCTTCCATTACTGGTCCTACCATTGCCGTTGTGGTTGCTTCCTCCGCCATTGTTGTTGTTTTGGCCATTCCCTCCTTGAGCATTGCCATTTTGGCCCTGAGAATTGGTGTTGTTGTAGTTTGAGTTCCTCCCATAACCACCTCCATTATTGCCATTGTTGTTACCTTGCCCATTCTGAGCCTGATTATGGCCATTCTGCTTCTTTGGGCACTCAAATTTCTTGTGACCAACCTCCCCACATTCAAAGCAAGTAAGCAAATCTCCATTGCAGTTGCGTCCTAGATGGCTCTTGTCACATTTACGGCATGGTCGATTGCGAGATCCTTGCTGATTTTGTTGTCCCTGGCCCCGGTGGTTGTTGCTTTGATTGTTGTTGTTACGGCCTCCCTGTTGACCATTTCCACCATTCCCATTGCTATTACCCCCAAGGCGTGGTCTCTTGTCATAACCTTGATGGTTTGATGAACTCTCACCATTCCCTTTCCTCTTATGCCTATCCTTGACCTCCTGCTCACGTTTCAAAATCCTTTCCATATTACAAGCTCTATCATAGGCCTCCGTATAAGTAGTAGCAATACCAGCCCCAATCACCTTCTTCTGGATCCTGAAAGTCAATCTATCCATCTTCAAACTTCTGAGCCTTGGATCTCTCGTCAGGCACTACATTGGGACAAAACCTAGCATACTCATTAAATTTCTCAGCATACTCCTGTACACTCATACCAGCTGTTTGGTTAAACCTACTAAACTCATTGTATTTCTGTCTCTTGATATGCTTAAGAAAGAAACGATCCCTGATTGCTTTCTTAAAAGCCTCCTAGTTGAAGTTCTATTGAGCTCTTATGGTGGCTCTTTCATTTTCTCACCAAATATCAGCAGCCTCATGTAAATAGAAAGTGGCTTGGTCCACCTTTTGAGCATCAGGGGTACCAGCAGCTGTAAAAATCTTGTCAAAGTCGCGTACCCAGTTCTCAACCAACATGGGATCTTCCTTCCCCATGGATAGTGGAGGTTTCAATGCAGCAAGTTTCTTAGCCATGGCAGCTTGAGGGTCGTTGTCATTGTTGTTGTTGTTCAGCTGGTTTTGCAACAACATTCCAAGATTCTGGTTCATTTGCTCAAGAGCTCTCAACCTTGCAGCAAATTGTTCAGGAGTCTCAGCCATTTGTGCGATTCTTCTCCAACGAGACCTAGTGTAAACGTTGTAATTTTGCATACACAATCTGCACAATTTCAACACTGGTGTTACCACCACACATATTTTTAACATGACTTATTAGATCGTGTGAATTGCAATTAAATTAACAACCACATTCTTTCATGTCACACATCAACACATATGGACAAGAATTAAGCGATTTATAGAGTCATCCAATTTTCCAAACCAAATAATGCATCAACTTAGCATTAGACTATAAATTCGCGCATTGCTTTGTGATTTCACTATCACCCGACCAAGTCATTACTAGTCTTGACTAAAGTAAGCATAAGAAAATAAGAGCTTTGTCCTATATAAACACAATAAATACCAGGTTCGATGGTTTGGTTTAAAAGTTAAAGGTTACTCTTATTGTTTTTAAAAGACTCGAATTTTGGGGGTGTTACAAATTGGTATCAGAGCAAAATGAAATAATAATATTAATATATATTTGAAAAATAAATTATAAATTTAAAAGTTTATACTTACTAGAAAATTTTGGGGTATTACATTATTAGCTAATGTCTTCGACACAATTTTATAAATAACATTACAGCAACTAATAGGTCTAAATTTCAAAAGTTGCGACGGAGAGTCACATTTCGGAATAAGGACAATGCAAGTATTATTAAATTTCAATAAATTCACATCCCCTCTCCACCAACCCTTCACAAAAGAAATTATATCAAGACTAACAAAATGCCAGAATTTTTGAAAGAAAAGAGCATGCATACCATTAGGGCCGAGGGCTTTATTGGGATGCATTTGAAATAGAACATTCTTTATTTCCCCCACATTTGGCTCATCATCCAGCATATTATTCATGTTGTCATCCGTTATCACTCTGTCTATCCCTTCTAAAGCATCCCGGAACCCAGTCGGAGAGCTAGTAGCAAACATATTAGAGAAATAAGCCAAAATCAATCTTTCTAAATCAACCCGCTTGTTGAACCAAACACCATTCTCATCACGGAGGCCGTTTATTCTATTTTGTGCTTTCCTCTGACTCGCCTTTTGATGAAAATATTTGGAGTTTTTATCACCAAACCTAAGCTCCTTAGCTCTCGCTCTTGCATACCAATACAATTCTTCCAACCTATACAACTCTTCTAGCTTAGCTGCAAGAGAATTACAATCCTCTAACTTTGCCCTATCCATTACCCCAACCTTCAGCTCACGCATCTTATCCTTCCCATCTTTCCGAGTAAAAAGTGGTGGCTGCCCATGATGCTAATGTAGGAGTTTATAGGTACTAATTGCGGAATAAACATGAATCATATTCATAAAGAACCTAAACCAAGGATCATTGCATAACACATAAAGAGCATATAATTGTACCTTTGAAGTGTGATTCCACGTGCAATCGAGCCAGAACAATGGGAGATAAAGAACCCCAAGCGTGATTCCTCTATTTGGTCCACGAGCACAAGTTAAACCTCCACTAATGCTAGTTAGTCGTGATTGAACGCTTCAATCAACCTTCAACGGAAAAGAGAGACAAACTAACCAAGAACCACCACGATAACCACCACGAGCCACCACCTATGGGCATCGACCGTACGAACGTGAGGGGAGATGGAGAGCCGTAAGTGAGGAGAGTGTTTAGGGTTTTTGGAACATGGTTGCCTTGATGTCAAACTTACTGTAAGTTATTATGACTTACTGCAACCCTAGGCATGGATCTTATTTATAGATCATATCTCTAAATAAGAGTCCATGTTAAGCCCAAACACCTTATCCTAAACACACTACTCTAGCCCAACACTCTACATGGTATGTCATAATCTCATGAGGCCCATTAATGGACCTCTTACTTGTTTAACCCAATACCCTTGTTGTGTGACCTCATAAGATCCATTCTATTGGGCTTTCGACTATTTAACTAGCCCAAAGATCATTTGTCATATCTAGCAACAAACAATGACGACCCAAAAGAACGAACTTATTATCTCCATAATAGTGATCCTTGATATATCTAGTAATTGCACTTATCGAAGACATAACTCCTTCAATCTCCCACTTGTCTGAGACAAGTGCGCAATATTCAAATTCCTTAAGTCAATGTGTGTCGATTTGATAATATGATTGCTGATGAGTCTATTTTATATATATTTTATCCCCCGTCCCTTGGTCATAATTAGTAGTGTTTTTGGCTCTTTCGAGCCACTTTTATTACTAATTGGTATTTTCTAGTGTTTTCGTAGTCTTTGTTGAGTTTTGTAGGAAATTGCATATTTGGAGCATTTTCTCGGGTTTTTCATGGAGCGACTACGGGAATTAGGGGAGCACGACCATCATTGAAGCCCAAGGCCGGCTAGAGTCATCGAGCTGGTGATTAAGGCCCCGGTAATCGGGATACCAAGGCATTTGGACCAAATATTCAAGACCCCAAGAGGAAATCTGGATTGGGCCGAGGAATCAAGCCCAATCGAAGTCCAAGCCTCGAAGGGACGCCGGGCCCGATCGGGCAAGCATGAGCCCGATCGGGCGGATGCTGCAACTAATGGTTGTGCGTAGCCTAAGGCGCGCCCGATCGTGCGAGGCTTAGCACGATCGGGCGAGGCTGCTGTGAAGAGGGTGCGAGCAAAAAGGCGCGCCCGATCGGGCGGCCCTTAGCCCGATCGGGCGCGTGTTTCTGGAAGGCCATATTAGACGAAGCACTTAGTTTCTAATTAGGAGTTATTTTGTTTTCGTTTAAGTACGTTTGAGGATAATTATTTTTACTTACTATTTTCTCTTAACTTTCTCTCTCTACTTAGCATTTTTCTCTCTCTAGACTTTTCTCTCAACTTTTCCCTTGTTCTTGATTATTTTGTAATTCCGCCGATTCGGTACGATTTCTATTTTAATTAATTTCAGTAATTTCATTCTTTCAATTCCTCATGACTTATTTTATTACTTTGCATGTTTTAGATTTAATTATGTCTGAGTAGTTTAATTCTAGGGTTTATGGGGATCCATAATTAATATGAAGGGATAATTCGTTATTATTGGTTATTGATATTGCATGATAATTTCGTATTGAATTGTTTTAATTCTTTGCAATAAGATTATGAATCGAGCAGATGTAATTTGATTGTGAATGTTTAACAATATTGAATTGATGAATCGAGCAGATGTTAATTTGATATTAAAGGCTATTTTCAATAAGAACTTAGATCTAGTAAATTGCGAGAGCCTGTTAGATCTATGTTGATTAATAAATTGCGAGAGCCTGTTAATCATGTTATTTGTGCAATGTTGATTATTTGATTGTTATGTTTTATCCCGGAATATTAATTATTGGTGAACCTATGACCCTAGGCCTTCTTAGTATGATTTTCTCCCTAAACTCAACCTTCGTAGTATAGTTTCACATTAAAAACAACAAATTGGTTACTTTAATAATTTAGATTATATTAATTAATTAGGAGTAGAAAGACCAGTTTCCCTGTGGATTCGACCCTACTTCCCTATCTACTTTAGTTAGAGGATTTAGGTAATACTTTTGATTAGGTGATATGACTTTAGCCTGTCAATTGTATCTCATATCGTGATCATATTAATCTACAAATCTTTTCTTGAAAAACTGAGTTAGATTCACAAAACAAATGATTACTATGTAATCCATTTGAGCACGGCCATGTATTTTCTAAATTCTCCCTCTTCAAGAGGCCAAGACACATTCCTAATTAAATAGGTAGACTCAGTCCAATCTTGTGGCAACTAAAGCTCTCAGTCAACTCATGAAGCAACCGAGAAATACCCTTTATAGTCTCTAGTACGTTACGGCTAGACGTTTGAGTGTACCACAGCTAAATCAATCATTGAATGGAATCAGTGTTCCACTCATGTCAAAGGAATCCACTAATATATCCGGAAGTTCTATACTTGAACTTCAAAGTAGGTCTATAGTTCGATCATGCATCATTCATGCATACCCATGTGATTGACCGAGCTTCACTACGCTCCTATAGCCCATGAAACTGCGCTATCCAATCAATCTTACATGCTAGTCCATTTTATGAAATCATTTATGTCCACTTTAATGATTCCGAACTAGGAACTTAAATAATGTATTATGAATTTAGTTCACCTGTGGGGTTTCATTCACCAGGTCATCAACCTGATGAGCCCATCAATTCATAATTATTTTGGACATTTTATTTAATATCAAAAAACCATAATTAAATAAGATTTGAAACTTTGTTTCAATTGATAAACATAATTTTGCAAGTTAATGTATTACTTATGTGACATGTTTTCTCAAAACATACACAACTTAAATTACATAACTTGCTACAATCCAATAATCTTATTATGACTCTCATACCTTGATCATGGAAGGGGTTTAGTAAGTAGAGTTCATGAGACATTTTCACAAACATGAACTTTGCAATTTCTAAATTTTATGATCATATTCATCTCCATACATTAAGAATTTTCCTTCGTCCTTTTGCAAGGAACTTGGAATTTTCTAATTTGTATTCCAACGTTACATTGGATTTCGATTGAAATCTATCATCACTTGTTCTTTAAACACGTGAATCAATTAGACGAGTATAGCCCATGACATACATGATGCATCCTTTGAATATTGCATAAGGATCATCACTCAAAACCTTAATTTCATCAACCTTTCTCAAATTATTGAATCATTAAGCAATGTGTCATGTTACATGGGATTGAAACTCTTTCAATATAATGTTGAACCTAATAAGAATCTTATCAATATAAGCTTCTTAACAAGGCTCAAACATCCTTCGAGACCTATCTCTATAGATCTTGAATCCCAAATGTACTCATCATTGTCTTCAAGGTTTTTCATAAAAAATGCATTACCCATCACTTGACCCTTCAAGCAATGAATAATTGCTCTTTGTCTTTGTACTAGACCAAGAAGACACTTCATAGCTCCCACTAAACATCTTGTACACACAAGAGCTTTCCTTTATTTTATGATCGAGAACATCAAACGATTTGATTAACTCACAAAATTAAGAACATTAACTTCCTGATGCTAACTTCAATCCATTAAGGATATTTTATGCATCCCTAGGAATATTGTTTTTCAAAACCATTCTGATTGTATCACATACAAATATTATTTTATGAACTATTTCAAGAAAGAGTTTTGAAATCCATCTACCAAATCTTATAAGGTAAAAATCTCTAAAATATCTTGAATAGATCTTAATTTGCAACGTGACTAATGTAAAGGTTTCATCGTAATCATAGTCATACTATGAATTTGTTGAATCCATTAACAAGTCTTTGCTTTAGTTAGAAAACACTTTTCTTTCTTATTTGTTTTGCTTATGTTAGGTTTCACCCAATTTAGGCAAATTATTCAAGTGTCATACGCTTGCTTACAGACTTAGAATCTATTTCAGATTTCTTGGTTTTAAACCACTTGGAGTCATAACTTGTCAAATCATCTCTATTACTTGCATAATCATCATGTTCCAAAATGAATGTTTTAGAACTCTTAGTCAATATGAAATCATAATTCTTTGGCTAAGTTTTACATATGCTAGTCATCATTGTGGGTTTTATGCAACAATTGAAACTCATACAACAACTTTGTTTAGTTTTCAATGAGAAACGACAATAGAGGATGTGCACTTGGAATGTACTACCTTCGACACATGGTTATTATTCCCATTACACTTAACGAGACCACGCATTGTCATTTGTGACATAAGGTGAATCATGCTCATATTGTTGCTTTTATTCGATTACTTCTCGAATTTCTTCAAGATTTTCGAAATCACTTTTCTTGAACTTTTCTAGGGCTCTCAAATTTTTCAAGATTCTTATACTCCCACTTGCCTTTTGAGGAGGCATATTTAGCATAGGGTGAACCAATCATGGTTTGAACCACGTTTGTTTGTTGCTTTTCTTGAACTCTCTTAAGATTTATACTACTCCCACTTGACCTTTTGGAACAATTTCCATAAGGGCACCTACTTGAGCAACAAACATTTTGTGCTAAGTATGTTTTGTGTAGTAGTACCCCGTGCTCTATATAGGAATCAAACGTGCATTAAACGTTTTAATACAACTTTTATTCCTTGTTTTGTAGAAAGACTTAATAAGAACTTATCTTACCTATATCAGATATGAAACCTTTTCTACATTTTGATTTGACCTATGTATCTTTGTTTAGTTTTGTAGCTTATCTTAAAAGTATATCCCTTGAACAATGGTTAGAAGATAGGTAATTGACATCCATTATCAAAATATATCTCATATAGATTGATAGCTCCTTTTTACGAATACTTCATAAGGTTTTCTTTCGGAGTTTGTTGTAAAATGATTTCACAACTCTTGGATGTTTATCAAGGTCTTGGCTTTAATTCTCGTTATTACGATCATATCGCAATATTTTGAATGTGTTTCCAAGTACATGTTTTGACTTAATTTTTCACAATTACAAATCATATTGTAATGTAATCATTATCTTGATTGTCAAGTTGATACTGAACTTCACACTTAACATTTTGAACTTTTAAAAATTTTCATTCTTATGCTTCAACTAAGCACAAGTAGTGATCGTATCACAAATGAAGTCATTGCCCGTCTCTAGCCTTTGAACCTTTGGTTTTCTTACATCGATATGTATTCGACCTTGAGTTCGCATCATCACTTCTCTAAATGGTGACTTTGTCAAGAATTTCAAATTAAAATGATATTTACATATATCAATGTATTCATAATCCAATGATATTGAAAGTCTATCCCTTTGGATCTTCCACATGCAATGTTCATTTTCATCCGAATTAATTGACATATTAGAGACAATTTATATATATAGAAGTGATTTAATTATTTATATCATATAGAACTTTAAACCTATTTAGCATTTCAAAACATATTATGACTCAATGAAGCATAGAATAACATTTATTCCACGTTTTTGAATCTTCGATGCTTAGTCATTACTAACATTGAATGGTGTTTTGATAATGGCAATAATGAATAACATTTATTTAATTCCAGCCAGTTAGTAGGTGAGGTGAAATATAAGTTCTACTTGTAAAGTTGCAACTTTTCCTTCCAGACTTGTAGATTCTACTAGTGAAGTAGCAACATTTGCTTCTAAACTTGTAGATTTATTTCTAAAAAGTAGCAATATGCTAAATCAATTTCTATAATATACTTCTTAAATTGGAACATTTCCATTCTTTTACCTTCCAACTGTATGAGGTAGTTTCTAATCAATTGGTATTGGTCCATTTAATTTGAAACATTTGTTGTTCATAACAACTTTTAGCATATAAGTAGTTCTAGGTTTGAGAAGTAGCAACTTGTTTGCATTTCTTGACCTATAGCTTCTTAATGTAATCCTCATATATTCCTAAACCTTTCCCATTTGAGCCACTTAGAACATTTCTCTTAGGTTCAAAATGATGATTTGCTTAACTTCTTTAAGCACTTTTCATGATTTTGATAAGTCTGTTCTATCATTATTCATATAAGAGTTTAATCAACCATTTAACTCTATATGAAGTAGATGAAGAATAGCATCATTTGATCAACTTTTGATCATAGAGATTTCCAATCATTTTCTTATATTCAATCATATTAAAGATAAGAGATTTTATTGGACTTCTATACTTGTGTTTTAGAGGATTTGCACATCCTACCTCATTATATCCCTTGAAACACTTTTCAAAACGAAAATGCATTGGCATTTTACTCAAACATTTTGAATAAAACCAACCTTAGACATGTGACATGTGTAACACCCCCAAATCTCCCTCTACGGAAATACCAATATAATACGTATAATTATACAGTAGAGATAGACTTGGGCGTATTACCGCCGCGTGATTACGCAAGGCTACTCAAACTTACTAAAATAAACTAATACTTTGCAGCAGAAACTCAACTTTCTTTCATTAATACTTATAAAAATAGTAACATTGTTATGAGTACTTAAAATAAACACAAGACCAACATTCCTAAACTAGGTGAAGCAAATCCCGGGACTCCCATATGCTCATTCATGACTCCACCTGAAAATAGTCAACACTGTTTACCATTACGGTAAACAGGGCGAACCAAAACAAATAGGAAATACGGATTAGCAAAATATGCTAAGTACGATAAGTGCAAGATAATGTAAACTCAATTTATTTGCAAACATGCTTTTAAAACCAATTCCAATAAATAATCCAATAATTCCACAACTCATGATTCAAAACCAATTCCAATGATTCAACATTCAAAATAATTGATAAACCAATTCCTTTAAAATCCAATTCCTTTTTGAACCAATTTCTTTAAATCCAATTCCTAACCCAAGTGTGCACACCCCCCAAGCTAGTCTCCTTATATTACAAGGCTATTCTTGAGGAAAAACTAGGTCATACAAAGTCCATAGTCTTATCAATAAACCAAATCCGCATAGTGGGATTACCAACATGCTTATAAAGCATTAATAATAATATTCAATAATGGTTCAATAATAAATTCTTTTAATATCCAATAATTCCAATATAATTCAAACTCCTTCCACATACTTTCAAAATCAAAACCTTTTAAATAAATACTTGAGAATAAAATCCCATATTAATACTTTTCAAAATCAATAACTCTTCCTTGAAAACCTTTTAAAATCAAATCCTTTCTTTAAACACGATAAGTAATTCAAACCATTCAAAAACATGATTTGAAAATCAATCATTCAAAATACTTTTATCAATACCTCCAAATATAATTTATTTCAAAATCATAATTCAAATCAATTTAATTCAATCACCAATCAAATCATATAAAACATGTTATTCAAACCAATCACTTTCAAAGGTATCTAGCCACCTAACATACCTTGATCCTTGCTTAGCTATACACACCAAAAGAACCTCAAGAGTCTTGGTTGAACACACCCTACAAATAAATATAACCTTAATCAATATAAGGTTAACAAATAATTAAAAACCTCCAACTATATGTACATGAACCTTTTAAATTATTTTCTCATAAACATCATTAAATATATGAGTTTATATAATTAAAACTACTCATAATAATTTTATATTAGTCTCCCATAATAATAATAATAATAATAATAATAATAATAATAATAATAATAATAATAATAATAATAATAATAATAATAATAATAATAATAATAATAATAATAATAATAATAATAATAATAATAATAATAATAATAATAATAATAATAATAATAATAATAATAATAATAATAATAATAATAATAATAATAATAATAATAATAATAATAATAATAATAATAATAATAATAATAATTGAATAAGAGAAGAGAAGAAGAAAAGATAAGAAACCAAGGAAAAGAGAAGAATTGGATTTGCGTAGGAAATAATAGGCAGAACGTGCAGAGGCTATAACTCCTTCGATATAACTCCGAATTGGGTGATTCTTGAGCCTAACCTCAAGGATTTTTTTCGAGAGGAACAATCTTCTGTGAAACGTCAATACCCCAAAAACTGACCAGAAGTGCCCGAAAATTGGCTTCAAAGATAAACGGAATGATTTGTGTAAAATTGAGGAGAAGAAAAGAAGAGAATTGGTGTGAAGAATGTGAGAGGTATGAAGGGGTATTTATAGGCTAGTATGAGCATGAATTATGGTAGGAAATATGTGGTCAATAATATTCAAGAATTTATTTGGTATGTTTGTTTGATTGAATATATATTGTTGATTGAGTTATTATGCTATGAGAGTCATCACCAAGTTTAATAATATGTAAATTACGTAAAGTGAAAGAGATTACGCACCAAAACTCTTGGAACGTATATACCTTGAGTATGAACATATGGGGGGAGTTATGGGGTTTTATATTTAACCATAACTTCTAATGGAGTACAGGACGTTGTACATTCCTTTTTATTTATTATTATGAGCTGGAATTCCACCACCTATCTGTGGTTTTGTGCTGGAACAGTTAGCTCCCGTGTTAGTTAACCTCAATTTATTTGGGGGAGGTAGAGTTGGAAACCCGTTCGATGCGTGATCAATGCTAAATAAATTATTTAGTGGTCTAGTTGAAAAGTCTTGTTGAATGTTGTGTGTGCTTGTAAACAGGTGCATTGAGGTAAGTGTGTGTGTTGTTAGGAGAAAGCATGTTAGTGTGTTATTTACGCTTATATACTCAGCTTTTCTGATTGTGTGTGTTTGTGTGTTTGGCCATGTCTTTATCTTGGCCCTATGATGACTCATTTTTAATGGAGAGTAGTGGGGACAAGTAGAGATAAGCTTTTCAGGTATTGAAGCATATTCATGACGGGGCATGAGTGAAGAGCGAATCATGCTAGTTTCCTTTAGTTACGATATGTTTTATGCTTTAATTATTTATGGTATTATTTATATGTGGACTAACGCAAAGATCTGGATTAGTTTGGTTTTAAATAAGGGTCTTTAATGGTTCCAAGTTGTAGGTTTATTTTATTTTACTTCGTTTGACTTTGATTTAACTTTACTTTCGTTTGGTTGATTTCTTAAGTTGACTTGTTTTGAATGATTTTGAAATTAGTCTTCCGTTGTGTGTCTTTGATAATTGTCTTAGCCGTATTGACGGTGGCGGTAATGTCTTAGAATTTCCTATTTCGTATTAAAATGAGAAAAACAGGTATTTTAAAGGAAAGGAATTTCTAGGGTGTTACAATCGGAGTATCAATTAAAACTATATTTAAATATAAAAATATTTTGGTCCATAATTTAATTTTTATTTTATCTCAAATCAAGAACCTTAAAACACTACTATTATTTTTTATCTTTTCTGACTACATATTATATTTTTTATTCAAACTTTTTTTTCCTTTTTTTTTTTTTTTTTTATTTCATATTTCAAAAAATTTCATTCACTAATTATGTTAGGAAGAAAGATTATATTCATTTTTTTTAAACGAATGAATTAAGCTATGAAATTTAGACCGTAATAACTTATCCCTTTCTTCTTACAGGTATTAAAATTTTGTAAATTAATTTATTTGTTTACTTAGTCTAATATCTTCCTTAACATGTGTGCCAAAGGAGTTTGTTGCAACTACATAAAAACGGAGGAAGTGTTTTTTTTTTTTTACAATTTTTCCTAAATTTTGGAAGAAATTATTTTGCGTATATTCTCAATCATTTTTTTTAAAAAAAAATCTACTAAGGACACACTAGAAGATGACACGTGTTGATGAAGACTTATTTTAAAAATATATGGACATACTTTTTGGAGCAAGTTGAAACTGATTCCTTATTACACTTGAAATTTTTTTTGGCAAGACACAATACGATACGTTTACAACTTCATAAAAGATAGAGATTACTTTTGATGGGATATTATGACTTTGACGGTCGGATGTACTCCTTGCAGCAAGTTGAAATTTAGCTCCTTCGTCAACTTAGTTTTTCTTTTCTTTTTTTTTTTTCCAGCACGATGATCAGTTGCTCAGTACAATTTTCACGTAATTTGTTATTGATTGATTATTGATTCCATATATTTTCAAAAAAAGTCTTTTAGTATATATAGTTATTGATTGATTATTGATTCCATATATTTTCACGTAATTTGTTAATTTATAAATACTATTTGAAAAGGAAATTTTTAAATATGTTAAAATAAGAACCTAATAAAACCAGATAACAAACTTTCAAAGACATAATAAAAATATATAACATCAAAGTAGCATATTATGTAGCTATAATTGATTTCAAAATTATTTCAATTAAAATTAGGAAATTTTGCAAAAAAACCACATTTTCTCTCTCTCTCTTTTTTTTTTTTTTTTTTTTTTTTTTTTTTTTTTTTTTTTTTTTTTTTGCATACAACCACCTTTTTAAAAAAAATGTTGCAAAAGACCACCATTTTAAAAATCAAAAGATATAGTGAAATGTGGAAAGAAAATGAGTTTGCAATATATTTGCTTAGAAATTCAATTGTACTTGAGCAACTGGTCATCGTGCCGAAAAAAAAAAAAAAAAAAAAACCCTAAGTTGACGAAAGAGCTAAATTTCAACTTGCTGCAAGGAGTACATCCGAGCGTCAAAGTCATAATAACCCATCAAAAGTAATCTCTATCTTTGATGAAGTTGTAAACGTATCGTATTGTGTCTTGCCAAAAAAAAAAAATCCAAGTGTAATAGGGAATCGATTTCAACTTGATCTAGGAAGTATGTCCGACTGTAGGCAGTGACAGATCCATGATAGGTTCAAATGAGTTCATTTACCTACTAATTTTTTGGGGAAGTTTTTTTTTTTTTTTTTTTTTTAATAAAAACTGAAAAAGATACAATTTATTTGCATAAATGAAGGAGGAAAACAAGCATAGCTTGTTGGTAGTTTACATTAATTTTGTGTGTCTGGGGCCCTTTAGGTTAACGGTTTGATTCTAGGTACATTCATTTTTTACAAGCTTACTTTCTTTTTCAAAGTATATAAAGATTTGGATTCCCTTTACTTTTTTTCTAATTGTATTCCGTTGTCTTAAGTTATATGATATCCGTTATAATTCGGAATATAAATGTATTTATTAAACTTAAATCATACCTCCTAAGATCTTTTATAATTGCAACATTTGTAATTTTATACTATATTTACACTAGAGCTGATCACACTGAGCCCAGCCCGCTGGCTCAGCCTGGCCCGATTTTGGGCGGGTTTTGGGCAGAATTTTCGGCCTGAAATCAGGTCGGTTCGGCCCGACCTGATTTTAAAAAAGTTTGGACGGGTTTGGAAAATGGATTTTATGCATTTTTGGTTGATATTTTTGGCCCGGTCTGAAATTGGCCCGAAAAGCCTGCATGGCCCGACTAGTTTGGGCATACGTTTTTCGGCCCGAAGCTTGGCCCGACCCGGCCCGAGAAATGGGCAAATTTTTTTATCTCGGCCGGGCCCGACCCGCCCATTGATTACCTCTAATTTAAACACACGTCTTTGAATTTTTTTGTGATTGATACGTTGGAAAAAAAATGATATTGTCAAGTAGAATCTTGTTATATGTCTCGATATATATTTTCATGATATCAACTATTTATCATTTTTATAAAAATATAATTTAAATTATAGAATGTGCATAAACGTGAAATCAACAACGTGGCAATTAAAAACGGATGACCTATATCTTAGTTTTTAACGTTTTAAACCCACATTTTTGAATTCTGGTAATGCCACCGACTGCATGAGTCATAATAATCCATCAAAAATAATCCCTCATTCCCCCTTTTACCTTAAGTTGCAAACATGTCGTATTGTGCGGTGTCGTGAGGTGGCCGACATAACTCAAAGTGTCAATAACCTTTTTCAAAATAATCCCTCATTCCCCCTTTTTCCTTAGGTTTAACTAAGAGTGTCAAAAACCTTTGACATTAAGTATACAGCCACGTGTCACCCCTATGTCAAGAATTGAACTTGGGTCCATTTGAAATTAAATAAAAAGTCATACCATTTTTGCTATCTAATATATGTACTTTTTTTTATTTATTCTTGTTAAATATAGTTAATCTGTTAATGTAGTCCACGAGTGTTGTTTATTAATTTTTCGTATAAATTATTTTATTAAGTGAGAGTGAGGGATAACTCAAGTGGTTAGAGCTTCCCACCCGGTTTCAGGAGATTCTGAGATCAATTTTCACCTTCGCCAAATTGGTAAGTAGAAAAGGGTTCATTTAAGAGAGATAAGGGAAATCCGTCAAATGAGTCCCATGAGGTCTGATCCCTAGACCTCAGGGATACGAGTTGGGAGCAATGTCACTACTCCATGTCTCCATCACCTCAACCTCAACAATTATAATACACTAGATTAAATCCCGTGCAATGCACGGACTTAACAAAATTTTATTAGGAAATATTGATGGGAATAATCTCACCTTTTGAGCGTCGGAGATTATTAATCTCACCTTTGGGATTCGTTTTAATAATCCCACCTTTGCACCCAATCCACTCCTAATGATCCCAAGTGACATGAAACCGGTTGAGTAGGTATTTTTTTTTAATTAAGTTTAATTTACACGTGTCACCACGTGATTGGTCAATAAATAAGTTTTAATTTTAATTTTAATTTTAATTTTAATTTTAATTAATTTAATTAATTATGTTAAAACAACCACCACCATCCCCAGCCACCTCCCCACCGCCAAGACACATCGCCATCGCCATCACCATCATCACCAGGCACATCGCCGAGCCCAGACCATCAGCCGAGACACATCGCCGAGAACACCAGCCAGTCGCCGCTACTCCTCCTACTCAGTCCAGACGACGACGGCGCGAGCTCCAACATAATCGGGAAAGGGTCTTCGAGGGTTGTGGGGGAATCGAAAGGGTCTTCGAGGGTTGTGGGGGAATCAAAACCAACCATTCCGCAACCTTGCTGCCGGAATCGGAACGGGGGACCGAGGCGGAGAAAGGGTTTTCGAGGGTTGGTTTCGAGGGTTTTCGTGATGGTGGAGGGAAGTTGTTGGTTCGGGGGAGGATGGCGTCGGCGCTGGGGAGGCGATCTAGGCGGTCGGTGCTGTGGGGCAGGGGAGTTCGGCGGCGAGGTTGGCCGGAACAGGCGGTGAGGAAGGTGGTTGAGGCTGGTGGGTGATTTTTAATTTTTTTTTTTTTAGGGAGGGTGATTTTTTAATTAATCAATTTATTTCTTTTTTTTATTATTATTTTTTCTTACAAAAGTTAAACTTTTTTTTTTACCAATCACTAGCCAACACGTGTCTGGTAACTTGTTATAATAAGTTCCATGACCGGTTGGGACTATTAGGAGCGAATTGGGTACAAAGGTGGGATTATTTAAAAATATCCCAAATGTGGGATTATTAATCTCCAACGCTCAAAAGGTGGGATTATTCCCATCAATTTTTGAATTATTACAATCTTTGAAAAGTTATACAATAATTTACACAAAAGTGAGAGTTATAATTTCTTTTAATATAAACAAAATTACTTATTTTTATACCAGTTCTTAATATAACAAAGACACCAAGGTTAGTACCATGCAATACTCTCTTAATTACAATTTTACAAAAATTAAATTATAGATCGAGAATCATAACATTTATTATACGCACAAAATAACATGATAATTTTTTTTACCAAAGTTATACCTTAGAACAAAGACATTTAGGCTACTGATACAACACTCTCCCCTTACCAATTTAATTAGTTGACAAACTTTGATCGACACATGGTTTGGGCAATAATAATGAATTACCTTGTATAAAAGGTATAAAAATAAAAGGAAAAAACATTTTGGAGGGAAAACAGAGCATTAGGAAATGACACGTGTCATTTTCTGGTGTTTGTTTTAGTATTATGTTATTGATGAAAACTATAATACGAAGTAAAGAATATTTAATATATAAGTCCGAGGCAATCGAGCAAAACACTAGTTCATCTATATATATATATATATATATATATATATATATATATATATATATATATATATATATATATATATATATATTAAAACTCAATGGGAAGACATGAGCTCGCCACGTGTCATTGTGACTAGGCAGATGACGTGGTGCCATGTCATAGTTGGACTCCAACGGTTTGGTCTTCGGATTCCCTCAATTCTTATAACCCTCAATTTAAGGGGATGTTTAAGATGATTAATCACCATCATTATTGTTTTGATAAGTAACTCTCATAACCCTCCATTTAAGAGAATGTTTAAGGTGATTATTCACCTCCCTTTTAATGCTTTCTTCTTTTATGTTCTTTCATGTTTCTCTATATTATAGAAGAAGCCTTTATTCTGATTTTTATACTTGAAAAATGCATCAAGCACAATAGTCTAAACACATTCTCTATTGGGCATAAGTTACTTGACTCAAATCATCTACCCAAAAGTGTCTTTGTGGGGAAGTGGTGTGTTAACCTTAAGGAATGTGCCGGTGAATACAATTGAGCACATTGGTTGCGCCGAAATTCATTTTCAAGTTAGTGATTTTCATCACGACACACCGATATTATTCCATTGTTTGTGAGATTATCTATTTGATCTTACTTAAATATTTTTATATTATTTGTACTAAACTACTCCTTTATTTACAACAAATGTAACTAAGGGCTTGTTTGACATTGTTTTTTGTTTTCAGTTTTCAGTTTTTTTTTTAAACAAAAAACCAAAAACAGTAAACAAGAAAAAGGTGTTTTCACTTTTCTGTTGTAAGTTTTCAAAATTAGCATGATTTTAATAAATTTGACTAATTTTGGATTCATTATATTACATATATTATACACTTTTAAAATACAAAATACCAAAAAACTGAAAACCACAACAATGCCAAACGAACCCTAATTTAACAATTTTTTTTTTTATTTTTGTATTTTATCACATCTTTTTTTATTATAAATCCTCATTAAAAAAACAAAGAATTGCCCCCATGCAGGATCGAACAACAGACATTCAGTTTTCAAGACTAATGCTCTACCACTGAGCTATAGGGGCATTTTGATTTTGACTCTTGAACAAATACAAAATAAACCAATAAACATTTATATATGTTTTTTTAATTTTTCTACATAATAAAAAATTCTGGGAGAAATTTTGAGCACATAAGAAAGGGAGGAAGAGTGAAGAATCAGGAGAGAGAAAAACAATAGCGAACAAGGGCGGAGGTGGAGGATCGGTGTTTTGTGCGGCGGAGATGGAGAAGATGAGCATTAAACTGCTTAAAATGGTGAAAGAACAATCAGATCTTGAACTCAATCTTCTTCAAGACAGTTTAACTAACATTCGTACTGCTACTTCTCGTCTTGAACTTGCTTCTACTGCACTTCACGACCTCTCTTCTCGCCCTCAAGGTTACCCATCTCTTCTTCTTCTCTGATTTTTATTCAAACATAAAAAAAATTTGATCTTTTTTATGAGAATTGATTTTGATTATTGTTGTTGAGCAGGGAAGAAGATGTTGGTGCCTTTAACGGCGTCGCTTTATGTTCCTGATACTCTTGATGATGCTAATAAGGTTCTTGTTGATGTTGGGTGTTGATCTTAAGTTTTGATGATGACTCAAGGAACCTAAGCAAACCCATAGTAGCTTTAACTTTTGTCTATTAGCTTTGATGTATTGACAAATTTTATATGCAACGAAGTTCTAGAGTCAGAATGGAGCATGGAACAAGGTCTAAGGATGAGCTATGGATGAGCATAGAAGACAATCAGAAGCCAAGTTCCTTGAGTGAGGAACTGAAGCTCCAGAGTCGAAGCTTCACAGTGTGTCAAGGAGTCTAATGTATCTTTACTATTTATTTTAGGCTTCTTGTATTTATGTTAAGTACATGACTAATTGATAGGGTTTAAGTGGATTTGATTTTATTTATTAAAGATTTTATTTTCCATCTTTTAACTCCGTTATTTTCGAAAAATATCTTTTTTGAGTTAAATTATCTTCTTTTTGTTAAAAAGATTTTCTGTTTTAAATCTATCTCATTATTTGGAAAATCTGACTTGGAGAATAATCTTTCAAACGTGTGATTTACTTTGTCAAAGGAAGTTGAGAAAAATTAGGAAGCCGGTAAAACACTTCCTGATAAATCGTTTGACTTGCTGCCCAAGCTCCCACTAACTGCACTTCCTAGTTTCATGGAAGTTGTGGCTTAGTGGAAGTTGAGGCAATCGGAAAGATTTTTAACTTTCCTTTTCTCCTATAAATAAAATCAGTTTTTTGTTGACAAAATACACTTGAGCATTACAATTCTTAGCTTTTCTAAAAGAGTCAAAATCCACTTAAGTCCTTGAGTGTCTTTGTACTTAGCATCTTAGAAGTTTTATCTTGAGTTGTATTGGGGTAGAGTTTGGGTAAACTCTAGAGTGTGTAATTGCTTTGAGTGAAGCAAGGAGAAAGAGAGAGATTCGAGAGCTCGACTGATTGAGGGATCAGTTGAGGGGGAACTTAAGTTCGTAGAGGAACTTGAGTTTAGAGTCTTAATTTGTAATAGGTTGTTTGCCCTATTATTATTAAGAGTTGAGTTTAAAATCCCTTATGGTCGTGGTTTTTCTTCTTGATTAGGGCCAAGAAGTTTTCCACGTAAAATCTCTCTTGCACTTTAAAGTTTTTGTTTAAGTTTCTTTAAGAATTCCGCAAAAATTACCCTAGTTCCTCCACAATACAATTCACCCCCCCTCTTGTATTGTTCATTCGAGTCAACAATTGGTATCAGAGCAAGTTCCTCGAAGAAATCAGGAAATCCTGACGAGTTAAGTTCGTGGAATCAAGATGAACAATCACGAGAAACTGGAAGAAGGTTACTCTACGCAGCGTCCTCCTATGTTCAATGGGAAATTCTACACCTATTGGAAGAACAGGATGGAGATTTTTATCAAAGCCGACAACTACCAGGTTTGGAGAGTGATCGAAGTTGGTGATTTCGAAATTACCAAAACTGCTGGTGAAAATGAGGTAGTACCTAAACCTATGTCTGAGTTTGATAAGGAAGATTTTGAGAAAATGGAAATTAATGCACTTGCTGTTAAATTACTTCATTGTGGTCTTGGACCCCATGAACACAACCGTGTTATGGGTTGTAAAAATGCTAAAGAAATTTGGGATTTACTTCAAGTTACTCATGAAGGAACTAACGAAGTGAAACGCTCTAAAATTGACTTGCTTATGTAAAAATATGAACGGTTTGAAATGCAACCAAAAGAATCAATTCAGGAAATGTTAACTAGATTTACTAACATTATTAATGAGCTTGTCTCTCTTGGAAAGCAAATCCCTATTGATGAGCAGGTCACAAAAGTTCTAAGAAGCCTCCCTCAAGACGAGAGATGGAGAGCCAAGGTAACAGCCTTACAAGAAACAAAGGACTTCACAAAGTTCAATATTGAGCAACTTGCTGGTTCCCTCATGACTCATGAGTTGCATCTAGGAACAAGCAACAGTGAAGGAAACCGAGGAAAAGGCTTGGCTCTCAAAGATGGAGATCAAGAAGACTCTGAAGTCAATGAAGAAGAGGCTGCAATGCTGGTGAGAAGGTTCAAAAGAATGTTCAACCGAAACAACAAGTCAAGAAACTTCACCAAGAAACCCTCTAATTCAAAGGCTGACTCTGGTTGTCACAAATGTGGATCTCTAGAACACTTCATTCGTGAGTGTCCACTTTGGGATACAGAGAAAGGTAAAGGGGAGGCAAAGGAACAAGTTAAGAGCAACTACAACAAAACTCCTTTCAACAAAACAGACATTAGGAAGGCTATGACTGCTGCCTGGGGAGATTCTGAAAGTGAGGATAAAGAGGAACAACCTGAAGAAGAAACAACTCATCTATGTCTGATGGCCAAACCTGATGAAAAAGCTTACAATGATGAGCTTGCTAAAGAGGTATTCCTTGATCCTAATGTACTTAAGACTTATACTAAAGATGCTCTCATTGATTTAGTGTTTGAATTGGAAGATGACTGGACTCACACTAGTATTCGTCTAGGTGAATGTCAAAGAGCTCTCAAAGTCTGCAAGGAACACAGTACGTGGATTGAGAATCAACGAACTGATGTTCAAAGTAGATTTTTTGAACTTTTTGACAAGAATCTTCTCTTAAAAGAAATGAATGAGAAACTCAAGTTTGAAAATATCATGGTCAATGTAGAACTGACTCAATACAAACTTGCTAATGCTGAAGTGTCTCCAAGTTCCTCCTCTGAATCTTTGCCGAAATTTAATGAGGATTTTGAAAAATTAAAATATGATCTTGACGAGTTAAGAATTGAAAAGGCAAAATTGGAGAAGGAACTTGAGCTTCGAAAGGAAAGAAGCATTAGCCAGTTTGGAATTCCTAAGGGGATTGAGAATGCTCAAACCAAAAGAACTGAAGGTCTAGGATTCATACGTTCTAAGCATAAGGGCAAGAAAAACTATGTAGATCTGCCTAGCAATAAAGTATGTACATTCTGTGGTAAAACTGGTCATCTTGTTGCCACTTGTAATAAGAAGGAACAGTCTGTTAGCAAGAATGTTAGGCAAGTTTGGGTAAAGAAATCTGATATTGCTTCAACGTCCAAGGAACCCAAGGAAACCTGGGTTCCTGAATCTAACCAATAAGTTCTTTTGCAGGTCCTAGTGAGGGGGAACAACACGTGGTACCTCGACAGTGGTTGTTCAAAGCATATGACAGGAGATAAATCAAAGTTTCTCTCACTAGAGGCCTATCCAGGAGGAACTGTGACCTTTGGAGACAACAAAAAGGGTGAAGTAAATGCTAAAGGAAAAGTAGGAAGGTCCAGTTCTCATTCAATAGAAAATGTACTTTTGGTCGAGGGTTTGATGCACAATTTGCTGAGCATATCACAATTTTTTGATAAAGGAAACTCTGTAAGTTTTACCTCTGATTCATACAACATCATTAATGATAAAACAGGAAGGGTTGTTCTTGAAGGAACTAGAAAAGGGAACACATACATTGTGGATCTAAATTCTGTTCCAAGGAACAACCTTACATGCTTGAGTGCCATTAATGATGATCCCTTATTATGGCATAAACGTTTTGGACATGCTAGCTTCTCACTCATGGATAAACTTAGAGCAAGGAACTTGGTTATAGGGCTTCCCTCAGTCAAGTTCCTCATACAACATATCTGTGGTGCATGTGTGAGAGGCAAGCAAGTCAGGTCTTCTTTTAAAAGCAAAAACATGGTCAACACCACAAAGCCATTGGAGTTAATTCATATGGATTTGTGTGGTCCCATGCGTGTTCAAAGTAGAAGTGGAAAGAAATATGTTTTAGTTATTATTGATGATTTTTCTAGATTTACTTGGGTGATTTTTCTGTCTAGCAAAGATAAAACTTTTGATGAATTTGTGTCCTTTGCCAAAAGAGTACAAAAGTCAAGTGGAAATCAAATTATCCACATTCGATCAGATCATGGAACTGAGTTTGAGAATTCAATATTCGATGACTTTTGCAAAGAAAATGGCATGGATCATAACTTTTCAGCCCCAAGAACTCCTCAACAGAACGGAGTTGTTGAAAGGAAGAACAGGACTCTAGAAGACATGGAAAGAACTATGCTCATAGCAAGTGGTCTTCCAAGGAACTTCTGGGCTGAATCTATTAATACTGCATGTTATATTATTAACAGAGTTATGATGAGACCAATCATCAATAAGACTCCTTATGAACTGTTTAAAGGCAGGAAACCCAATATTTCTCACTTTCGAGGTTTTGGATGCAGGTGCTTTGTTCATAATAATGGGAAAAGGAACATAGGAAAATTTGATGAAAGAAGTGATGAAGCTGTGTTCCTAGGCTATGCATCAAATAGCAAAGCTTACAGAGTTTACAATAAAAATACATTGTGTGTTGAAGAAAGCATTCATGTGATATTTGATGAATCTAATATGTTTATGAATGTGCAGGAACAAGACAATAATGATTATGAAATTGGTATGATTAGAGACAGGGAAGAAGAGGAAGAAATCTCCAAGCAAACCAAGGAAGTAAGAGAGAAACCTGAGCAAGAACATCAAGAAAATGTTGAAGTTCCTAATCAAGAAACCCCGGAGGAACAAGATCATGGAGAATATGGAAACGAGGAAAATGCAGAAGAAACTGAAGAAGAAGTGCCTCAAATAGGAGTTCCTGCCAGAGAGTTTCAACCAAAGCCATTCAAATACCAAGGCTCTCATCCAACAGACCTTATTATAAGTGATATTGGTAGAGGAACTCAGACCAGATCACATATGAGGAACTTCTGTGCCTTTCAAGCCTTCCTATCCATTATTGAGCCAAGAAATCATGATGAAGCTCTAAAGGATGCTGACTGGATAATTGCCATGCAAGATGAACTCAATGAGTTCGAGAGAAACAAGGTCTGGCATCTTGAAGAGAAACCTAAACACCAAAAGGTTATATGGCTCAAGTGGGTATTCAGGAACAAGCTGGATGAATATGGAACAATTGTAAGAAACAAGGCAAGACTTGTTGTGAAGGGCTACAATCAGCAAGAAGGTATTGACTTCGAAGAAACTTTTGCTCCTGTTGCTAGATTAGAAGCTATTAGAATTTTAATTGCTTTTACCTCTTTTACGGGTTTCAAACTATATCAAATGGATGTTAAGTGTGCTTTCTTAAATGGTTTTCTTGAAGAAGAGGTGTTCGTGGAACAACCTCCTGGTTTTGAAAATCCCCAATTTCCTAATCATGTCTTTAAGCTTGATAAAGCTCTTTATGGGCTGAAACAAGCATATAGAGCTTGGTATGAGAGGCTCTCTAAGTTCCTTCTTCAAAATGATTTTAAAAGAGGTAAAGTAGATAAAACTTTGTTTTTAAAATCTGAAGGAACTGACTTACTAGTTGTTCAAATATATGTTGATGATATTATTTTTGGAGCAACTAACGAAAACTTGTGCAAGTACTTTGCTGAGCTAATGAGTGGTGAATTTGAGATGAGCATGATGGGGGAACTCAACTTCTTTCTTGGACTACAAATCAAACAAATGGAAAGAGGTATTGCAATTCACCAACAAAAGTATGTCAAGGAACTACTGAAAAAATATAACCTTGACCAAGCAAAGACCAACCATACACCAATGGGAACATGCACAAGGTTAGATGAAGATCTACAAGGAACTAGTGTAGATCAAACCAAATACAGAGGTATGATTGGATCCCTTTTATACTTAACTGCTAGCAGACCTGATATTGCATTTAGTGTTGGCTTATGTGCAAGGTTTCAATCTAATCCTAAGGAGTCACATCTTACAGCAGTAAAAAGGATCCTACGATATCTCAAAGGAACTGACCATCTTTGTCTCTTCTATCCTAGAAGTGATACCTTTGATTTAAAAGGTTTTGTAGATGCTGACTATGCAGGAGATTTGGTGAATAGGAAGAGAACTTCAGGAATGGTTCAGTTTCTCGGGCCATGCCTAGTTTCTTGGGGATCCAAGAAACAGAACACAGTGGCCTTGTCAACTGCTGAAGCTGAATATGTGGCAGCTGCTGCCTGTTGTTCTCAAGTACTTTGGATAAAACAACAACTAAGAGATTATGGTATGAGATATAATTGCATTCCTATCTATTGTGATAATACTAGTACCATATGCATTTCAAAAGATCCAGTTCATCATTCTCGTGTAAAACATATTCACATAAGGCATCATTTCCTTAAGGATAATGTGGAAAAAGGCTTAATTAAGTTAGATTTTTGTGAAACTGTAGACACCCATTTGTGTCTCCCCAAAACCAAACCCGATGATGAGTGCCTTTCACGTCGAATCATAATCGAATGAAACGAAAGTGTGGAAAGGTCTAGTGTTGCGGAAAGTTTTTATTTCTTTTCTCTTCTCCCTGTTTTTGAAAACTTTATTTTAAGAAAACAGCCAATCCAGTTTGGTTGGTCCATGATATGGGTCCAATAGTGGTGTAGTTGGATGGGGCTTACAAAGAACTTTCCAACGATATATTATAAGCCCAATTCCGATGAATATTGAGGAAGTTATGGCCAGTTTACTAAACTAGGCCCGGTTTGAGCTTTATGTACGGCCCAATGATCTAGGGGAGGGCCTAATATGATTTATCATTCCTAATGCAATTAGGAATGGTTTTAGTCTTCTAGAATATTCTAGAAGATTCTTTTCATTCCTAATTCAATTAGGACTCTTCAGAGTTTTAATCAAGATCAAATAGCATTTTCAATGGAATTATATTATTTTATCTTCCAGTACGGGAAATTTATCAAATTTTCGAAAACGCTTTGAAATCCAGTTTGGCGTCCAACCCCAGGCCTTGGCGCCTGGAACCAGGATTGGCGCCAGGCGCTAGCCACTGGTGCTGGCGCCAACTAGCTAGGGCTGGCGCCAATGTTGTTTAGCGATCTTCAGACTCTGTTTTGTTAAATTATCTTTTTTGGATGATTTTCTCTATAAATATCGTGTCAAAAACTCCGTTTTCATTCACCAACTCTCTTCATTCACAAGTTCTCAATTACCATTCATCTAATTCTTTTCATTCGCAATTCATTCATCATCTTCATCTTTCATCATCTCAATTTTCAATAACATTAATTCTTTAGCATTCTTTTCTTTCTTCTTTTCTTTCTTGCTTTTTCATACAAAATTCCGCATTCACAAGATCTAGAAACACCTAGCCATATTCGAAGTTGCCTTCGCCCTAGACGTGAAAGGTTTTAATTTCTGAGGGTTTGGTCCCAAATCTCTCTTTCAATTATTTAATTTAATTGCTTTGATTATTATTTTTCCTTGAAGTTACTAACGTGTGTATTTTGTTATTAGAAAGAGGTACGAGGCATCCAAGTAAGTACTTTAATGGTTTAATTGATATTATGATGTAGAAATCATGCTTAGATTGTTATTTTGATTCCTAGTATCATGTTAGGATGTTTTCCTTAATTTGATGTTTAGGGTGACAACAATAAATTCCTAGTATCATGTCTAGGGTAATTTTAATATCAAGTATGATTAAAAGTACGATGCTTCCTATTTTATTCCTAATATTTATGATTGTTAGTATCATTTTAGGGCTAAAGATTTGATTTTTATTATCATGATTATTTATTATGTTGCTTGATATGCATATTATTTTATATTCTTTATTTCTTGATCACCTTTTATTGCATGTTAAAGGGAATTGGTACTTGCAATCACGCTTAATAAGATATTGATAATCTTGTTAGGTTAATTGTGATTATAAATTCAAGTGATCGCCAATAATAGTTTATTTGTGCATTAAATTCAACCAACATAGATAAACAGGTTTAGGGTCAACCTATTGATTGTATGTTAATCAGAAAGCGCACAAGAATACGAGCAGAATAAAGTAGAGGCCTATTATTAGGGCAGGTTCAATCTCTTTTAGGTTGGATTTGTACCATCATCCCCGAACCCTTATTTGGTTCATGACCTTATGGAGTTGACGATCTCTTGGATCGTTAAGGGGTGTAACCTTCACCTCGTGAACGGTTTACAAGTTCCTTAAAAACTTGTTGGCGACTCTTTTGCTCTATCTTCTTCCCTTTTGGACGCCACCGTACTTTAGTGTATGATCACAGTGGGGTTCAAGCTAGTGGGATTTTAAAGTCTTGAAACTATTCCCTACAGTTTTTGGCGACTCCACTAGGGAGGATTTCTATTTTAATTCCTGAATTTATTTCAGCAATAATTTAGAATGAGTGGATGAGACTCGAAAAGTTCTAAGTATTTCATGTGCGTAATTTTGATTAACATTATTGTCATATGCATAAAAAGGTTCTCATTGAAAAGACCATCCGTAATGAGTAAAAAACATAGGATTTTACACGTAGGAAATTTGAGAAATGTCTTTCACAACTAGGACTGAAATAACACCGCGCGAAACTGGATGATTTTATTGAGCACAGAAAGCTGCTGAGGCATGAGGGAAGTAGCGTCAGGGGCCAGAGCTTGGCGCCAAACTTTTAGCCGTAGCGCCAAACGCCAGTATTGGTGCCAGGCGCTACAGTTAAAAGTTGGCGCCAGTCTCTGTTTGCTGGCGCCAATTTCCCCCAATACCGAGCCAGAAATATGCGTTCTAATTTCGACCGGTTTTTCGTATTGTTTGCTCGATCCTACTTCCTGATTGAATTTTTTCTCACTTTTCTGAAACCCATATGTGTTCTACATATGGACATAACCTTCTAGAAATTCATTCTCTATCTACCCAATTGAACGCTCCTGGCAACAAAGGGTACATCTGAGATGTTGAATTCACCAAACCATGGAAGTGAGTTTTTTCTAAAAACTCGCGGTGTCCCATCCACACGCGCTAACCCTTCCCGGTTAGGCTTCTGCGCGGTGCATCCGGACAATTAACCATGGACCCTATTTGACTAAACCATATCCTGAACTTTAGAGAACTAGAGCTATGGTTAGGTTGCGAACTCATTGCATCATATTATGCCTACTTGACTAATTGTGCATTATTTGTTGTGCATATATATCCTATGCTTCTCTTAACCGTTTGTTGATTTGTGTTGAGACTAAAATTAATGACTTAAAGAACTTTGCCTAATTAATTAATTAATTAATTAATTAATTTGAGTCAATAAAGTCTATTTTTTTTTAATCGGGATTGACCTAGTACGACTTTAGGCGTACCCCAGTTGACTAATAATACCGAAAACAGTCCCAGACCGAAGCTCCAATATTGGCGCCAAAGTCTGAGCTGTAGCGCCACAATATAGTGTGTAGCGCCAGACATTAACTAAATTGTCTGGCGCCAACCACCATATTGCGACGTTAATCCTGTCGCTTGGCCGAAAGTTCGGATTATTTGTCGAGTCATCACCTAATGTCTAATTAATCAGTTTTCTGTTTAATTCGGTTAATTTTGCTGACAATAATGCTTAATTGAATTAATGTTCGAGTCTTGGTCACATAGTCTAGCCACATGGTCATGACACGAGTCTTAATATGTCACCTACACTCACTAATCTTAGCACACACTTTGAGTGCACATCACCATGACCATGTCGTAGGTCCATGCATGAGTCGGTCTTTTCCGTCATTTGAGTTGGGGGGTACATTCTACCCCTAATTCTTCATATCCCTCCACCTCCATCATTTTTTTCTTTTTTCACTTTCTATTCCAATTTTTCTTCACCTTCTCCATCCATTGCATGTTGAATAAAGTTTGAGTCAATAATTAACAATAAGTATCCCCAAATTCCTTCTCCACAGTACTTGGTCGAGGAGAGAAGGGCGATTAATCAAGGACAACCTCTTTATTCAAGTCTCGCTTTTTGATAAACCGATTCGTCAAAAGAGGAAGGCTAAGAAGGTAATGGCAACTCAAGAAGAAGTCAATGATCTTAAGAACCAACTGGCTACTGTGACTGAGACACTGAAACTTCTCGCACTTAGGGTCGATGATCCCGTGAAGCAACAACAGATGGATCTCATGGAAGAGAGTCTAAGCAAGCTATCTAGTGACTATAAATTTCAGGGCATGAGTTCACAAGGGGTCTCGCTGGACAAAGAACTTCTTTCGCATAAGTTCAACGCCACTGACATCCCAAAATTCAAGGCAACAGATAACCCTTACTTCCATTTAAGAGCTTTTGAAACCATAAGCATTAAGGGTATCGATAAGAAGGTTTTCCCCTATCTGTTCCCACTATCTCTCGAAACTGTTTGTCAACAATGGTTCTTTTCTCTCGAGAAAGAAAAAACCTCTTCTTAGGAGTCGATAACAAACGCTTTCATAGATAGATATAAGTGCAACATCCAAGACGAGACGGACCATAGACAACTCGAGATGTTAAAACAAAAGGAAAACGAAGGGTTCACGTCTTTCTTCAATAAATGGAGGGAAACTTCTGCTAATATGGACAAGGCTCCTACCGAAAAAGAATCTGTGAGGATGTTTATCAAGAATCTCGAAGGGAAGTATTCAAAGCACTTAAAGTACCAACACAACTTGAATACTTTCAAAGCTGTTTATAATATAGGCATTGACATTGAAGATGACCTTCTGAAATATAATAGTGCAAGAGGAAAGAAGAGCGACCATCCTTCTTCTTCCTCTAATGAGGTACATGCTACAAACACCTCTAAACCACGAATCCAAAGATCAAAAAGGGTGTTCACTCCACTTGGTATAAGTTATGAAACGGCTTTCGAGAAGCTACATCACAAAGGACTAGTCATGCCCATAGGGCCCATCAAAGATCCGGTTCCAGAAGCTAGGCCACCTAAGTGGGACCCTAATAAGCACTGCAAATATCATCAAGGAAAAGGTCACGACACTGAAGAGTGTTGGAAACTCAAAGAAGCTATTCAAGATCTGATCGATGACAATGAAACTTCCGAGATTCTAGCCATCGAAGATGACCAAGCATCCTTTGATCCATCACTTCTTATCACACCTGTAGGAGAGCCTATGATCGAGCAGCTTATATGACCTCTCTCGATGAAGTGGCCATAATTGAGGAGGATGAAAGTCTTTTCTTAGATAATACCAAGGAAGACTCGTCAAGTCTAAAAGAGGAAATTTGAAAACTCCAAGATGTCATTTCCATGCTCTTGAATGTGGTAGAAGGATTAGCAAATCGGGTGATGGCCATTGAACAAAATTCTCGCCAAGGGTTTAATGACGAACTCAATGCTCCTAAGCCACAAGCAAAACGGACCATTGAAGAATACACACCAATAGGAATGACTTACAATGAAGCTTTTGACTGTCTTCACGACCAAGGTCTCATTCACTCCATTGGTCCCAGTCAAGACCCTCCATCTGAAAAACGTTCTCCTAATTGGGATCCAAATTCCTATTGACGATATCATAAAGGTCGCGGTCACACTACTGAACAGTGTCTCGCCCTCAAGGATCGTGTTCAAGACTTCATTGATTCAAATCTCCTTCATGTTCCTCCGCGCGACAAGAAGGCCAAGATTAGTAACAATGGTAACAGTGGCTGTAAATGGAAGAAGAACGACTATCCTTCTTCTTCCAAAAACACCTACTCTAGTAATAGTGTTGGTACTTTCGACCTTAGTGAGATCCTAGCCATGGGTAATCGAAAGCAACCAAAAAGGGAATTTACCCCTATTGGAACTAGCTACGATGATGCTTTCAATCGACTCCATGCCAAGGGAATCATTACTCCCATAGGACCTATTAAAGATACCCCACTTAAGAAAAGATTTCCTAGTTGGAATCCAGACGAACACTGCAAGTACCACCAAGGTAGGGGTCATACTACTGAGAGCTGTTGGAAGTTAAAGGAGGCCATCCAGCATTTGATTGATAACAACAAGCTTCCCATACCTCCAGTTAACAAGAAGAGTGAGTGATGATAAGGGAAGCAACACAAGACAAGAGACGAGCTTCAACGACAAGATTTTTATGACCTTTTTTTCTATTTTTTTTTTCATTTTACCCCTTCCCCAATAAGTCTAGCATAGGCACCTTTTATTTTCTTTTAGATTAATTTTGTAGATTTTTCCTTTTTCCCTTTTAATAAAATAAGCATTTATTCCCTTGCATATGATCATTTCATTACATTGCATTCACAAAAAAAAAAAAAAAAAAAAATGTCGAATTAAGCACAAGGTATACCAATGATTGGAGGCAACCCTTGTAGCCACATCATATCTCCTTTCGCCCTTCAATTATACAATCCTTTCTTCAAAAACCACTTTGAGCCTCGTCTAACGATAGACCCTTCTTTTTTCAACCTACATCTACCTAACCTTGGGATGGGATGGCGTGCAACTTATGCAATTCTAAAGAAAGCTTGAGCAAATTCAAAAGAAAGAAATAGCAAAAAAGAAGCAATAATAAAAAACGAAAACAAGTGTACAAAAGGGTAAGTGTTCCAATGTCTTTGATATGAAAGTATCTTCGATAAGAACATGTCTCAAATTGCGTCTCTTATCGAGTGCTCGGTACCGTGCCTGAGAAACATGAATGCCAAGTGAGCGATAGACCGCATGATCGGGATTGCCCACACTTGCAAAAGTAAAATAAATTCTAAAGCAAAAAGAGCTAGTATTATACAGTTGAAAAAAAAATTGAACAGCTGCTGATTCTAGTCAAGCATTACAGCTTGAATTGGTGCTGGTGCACTCCTGTAAGAGTTATGTTACATAAGCAGAATCTTGACAATTATGTTGCCTCCCTTCTTTGGTCTCTGTCTTGGCTGCTCGTGACTTCCTTTATGTCTTGATTATCCTCAATGTAACAAACTAACTTGATTTGTTTCATTCTAAGTTAAAGATTGTTGTATTCTTTCTTCAAGAAAAAAAAAAAAAAAAGATTGTTGTCTTCATCTTCATTGTACTGCCTGTTGGGCCGGTGGCTACACCCTCATAAGTTTATGGTGTTTTAACTGTGTAGTGCTTTTAAATTCAAAGAAAATTTGGGGGGAGAACATTTTAGCATGTCAGTTGGAGCTAATCAATCTTATATTGTTTGGTAATATTCAGGTTGCATCAAAGAAGAATATTATAGCCAATGAAGCCGGAGTCGTACTACAGGCCAGGTTAAAGCAGGTGGCACCAAGTTCATGAGGATCTACTAGTAACTCAGTTTTGTAATTTGGCTTTATGGATCTTTAGAAATCATAGTTTCAGATTTGATTGTGTAAAATATTGCACACGAAACCAACTTTTGACTAATATTGAGCGTAATTCACTCTTGTTTGGGAAAAAAACTCAACTTGTAATCATGTAACTGTGTTGTTGCTCTAACATCTTCACCGCAGTCTGCAAGGCGAAGCGTAGTGGCTGCAACATACATTGTTTGTTCAATTCATCAATTGTCACAGGAATGGGCGGGATTTATGGGAAGGGACCATTTATTACTTACAGTATTAGCTAGAGTTTGGCCAAAGATGGATGGCATGGCTAGAGCCTAGAGGTTATGGCCGAATTAAATTAGTTTAGAGCTCCTTATTTGAAAATCAAGGACACATACTCATATTTATAAGGACAAACTGTATAGAATAATTAGACCTTTATCTGGTCTTCTAAAAATATATTGACCTTTAGATTATTCTAAAATAACGTGACCTTTAAGCAGCATCAGCTCAAAATAAAGTGTGGCCTGTTAATAATTGGGTTTTTTTTTTTTTGTAATAATTTGATTATGATACGTGTTGCATTATGTTTGGTAGTTTTTTTTTTAAAAAAATATATATATAGATAGCTTTTACATTTTTTTTTTTAAAAAAAATTGATTTTTAATTAGGATATTTTAGATTTTAACACCTCGTAAAAACCTGAAAATTGTTTTTAACACCCCCATAAAAAAAATTGATTTTAACACCATATAAAGTTACAAAAAATAGGTATTACCACCACTTAACGGATTCCGTCCAAAAATTTCGTTAAGTGGGGTCCACAGTGACACATGTCACCATTTTATTTGTTTAAAAAATTAAAAAGAAATAAAAAATAAAAAACCCTAAAACTACCCCAGCCCCACCACCGCGCCACCACCGACCTACCCCTGCCCTCCCCGAAACCACTACCGGCGACGCCTTCGCACCCCCAACCCAGCTGAACCCTCCCCCTCCCTTTCCCGCAATGGTTTTGCCCCGAAAAACGACCAAACCCAAAATCTCCTTCCCCAATACGGTCACAATTCCGACCAAAAATGGCCGAAATCGACCGGTTTTGGGGCTGAGTTGCCTTAACCGGCCGTTTTCGGCCATTTCTGGCCAGAATCGTGACCGTGTTAGGGAAGGAGGGTTTTGGGTTAGGTGGTTTTGGAGGCGAAGCGGTTGCGGGAAAGGGAGGGGGAGGGTTCAGCTGGGTGGGTGAGCGAAGGCGTCGCAGGTGGTGGTTTCTGGGAGGGCAGGGGTGGGTCGGTGGTTAGGCGGTGGCGGGGCTGGGGTGGCTGGGTAGTTTTAGGTTTTTATATTTTTTTTATATTTTTTTTTATTTTTTTGGCCAATAAGAAAGCAACATGTGGTACTTAACTGATTCCGTTTAGGAATCTGTTAAGTGGTGGTAATACCCATTTTTTGTTAGTTTGTGTGGTGTTAAAATAATTTTTTTTATGGAGGTGTTAAAAACCATTTTCGGGTTTTTGTGAGGTGTTAAAATCTAAAAAATCCTTTTAATTATTAAAAAACCCCTTAAACCAACCCCTCCTTCATTTCATTCCCATTCCTCTTCCTCCATTGAAGCTGAGCTAAATTTAGGGAGTGGGTGGGTTTCTTGTTAGTTAGGTGGGGTTTCGGGGTCAAGGTCAGGTCGACTTTAGTGGTTTTCGATTTGGAGGTTTTGGGGAGGTTTTCTAGTTGGTTGGGTGGGGTTTCAGGGTGGTGTTTTTGAAAAAAATTAGGGTGAAAGGGGCAACAACAAAAGGTGGGCAGGGAAAGAGCAATGAGGAAGGGGAGGGGGGACATCACGAGAAAGGAGAAAGAGAAAAATTATAACCAATCACAATACGACACATGTTTGATTAAATTTATTAAGCATGTTGCTAGGAAAACGAAAGATATAGAGGGATTTATTAAACATGTGAGTAACAACCATTTTTTTTAAACTCCATAGACAATTGTGTAGTTAATCAATTTAGCCATAAAAAAAATGATGTCGCTAATAGTTTTGGCGGGATTTTTTTTATTATGAGAAGTTGACACATGGACAATAGTGATGACAACAATTATTACTTAATCATAGTTAATCAATTACGATCACGTAACTTTTAATAAGCTTAGATAAGTGAAATTAAGTGTGTCACAAAGTTTAAAAAAAAAGAAGTGAAATCTAGTGGATAGATCTCACCCTTAATGTTGCAGTCAAAGCTTGTTGTGAATTGTGATGTCTCTTGGGTTTCGGGTGCGGTTAGGTCTAGCTTATGGTTGAAGTGTTGAACCACTCTTTATGTGTCGTGTCATGATAAATGGTTTATTTAACCACTTATTGTGTTAATTTAAACCCGGTTTTGCATTCATTTGCCCTCTTTCTAACCCGTTTTTGAATGAAAATGTTTTGTCTCGGCCTTGCCCCCTCTTGGTTTGTGTCTGTCCATGTTTTGCAAGTCTATTGACTCAATTTGGCAAGCATTCGATGCATGGTTTGTGTTCAAGGCAAGGAAATTAGAAAATGGAGAGGGCGCTCCAGCTGGAGCGCGTGCACCCCTCAGGAGTGGGCGCTCCAAACCTTCTGCCAAGTGCACCCTGTGAGGAGCGGGCGTGCACCTGTGAGGAGCAGGCGCTTGATAGGCCGTCGTCGAGCCTACCAAAGAATAAGTCCTATCTTGGTCTCACTAGCTAATAGCCAGGGTAAGAAAGGGTCGAACCCGAGAGAGGCGTTGAATCAACCACCGAAATACTACCGCATAAATAAGCTAAATGAAGTCGAAATTGGTTTGGTTTTATGTAACAAGTACTAGTTCAAAATCAACTAAAGCTAGGGGAGATTAACAATATTTAGAGGATTCTAGGGCTCGAGTTATACCACTCAACTTCATCACAAATCACGATTAGCATGCACAAACAAGGTAAAGTAAGGGATATAATAGGGGAAATCATCTAAAGCACCCAACTACTCTCTCAAGCTAGAGGGATTACTTGAATTATGAATACAACCTACTCTCGTGGTTACAAAGCATAAAACAAGTGTTAAAGCATAAACACGATGACATAAACATTCCCTTGACTAGAAATTCCTATTCTCATGGCATTTCAAGTCAATCAAGCATAAGGGAGCTAACTCAAGTTCATCTCTCGATCCTTTGTTGAGAAAGCTTGGGTAATAGTTCTAGCAATGGCCATATACAAGAACTAAGCAATTAAACCACTTAAGCTCAACTAATTAACACCCAACAAGTACCAAATTAGTACATGCAACAAGTAATTAGTGACTACATTGAGGGTTTTACCCAAACCCTAGAAAATTAGACTACTCACAATCCATGGAGATTAAAGCAATTAAGGATTTCAAACAACTCATGAGCATAATTAAACTAAGAATTAAGCTAATTAACAATCTAAACATACAAGAATCAAGCAAATAATTAACAACAAAGCAAGAAGAAATAGGGGAAAAGAGTGAGAAAAATATTACTAGAAGCTTGAACTTGAACAACAATGGAGGAACTTGTCCTCTACAATGATTGAGATTGAAAATTCCAAAATAATAATTAAAATCTAACTACTGATTTGAAAGTATTTGTGTTTCTACAATTGCAAACTAAGACGAAGCACTTAAAACTTGGATGTCGTACAATTCAGCCAAGGGGGGTATTTATATGACCCTCAAATAAAAAGGACGGAGAAAACAAGAGTCGGGTACGGCTACAGGTGCGCACGGACGTGCCAGGGGTGGCACGGACGTGCAGCCTTAGTGGCACGGACGTGCCACCCTAAGCACGGCCGTGCAGATTTGGGCAATAGCATCTGCTTGGGCCAAGTGAGCTGCACGGTCGTGCAGCTTCTGGCACGGACGTGCTGGCTGACCTGCACGGACGTGCTGAAGCCTTGCACGTCCGTGCCAAATCAGGCAGTAGCTCTGATTTGCTGGGACACTCCTGCACGGTCGTGCAGGACATGGCACGGCCGTGCAGGGTCTTCTAAGGCCCTTCTCTTCACATTTTCTTTGGTTTTGCTCCATTGTCACGGCTTCTAACCTCGGTTTATCATCCATATGCCTCAAATGATCGTCTTTGGACCTAAAATCTCAACAAAAACACTAACAACCCGTGAAGCAAGGGATACACAAAAATTGAACGAAAATAGGATAGAAGTGAACTAAAATGCCAATATATCGAGTAAACAAGGCTCAAAATCACCCTAAAATCATATCAAATAACAAGTTATCAAATCCCCCCAAGCTAAGTTTTTGCTAGTCCTCGAGCAAAACAAACATGTCAAACCAAGATGGAAGATTACTTGCTAATGATCAAACCAAGGAGAGAAAACACAAACACAAATCCGCATGGCAAGAACCATAAACACTTTTAGCACAAGTGAAAGCAATTTAAACCCCTAAGTCGCCTAAGAGGACGAGTTTTTATCTCGTGAGGGTTTCCCTTGAGTTTAACCCACAACTCACACAAACCACACCAACTATCATAGCACATTGTTATCATCAAAGTGGTCAAAACACACCAAACCAAAGTTTTAATTGCCCAAGTCAACTCATCGGGATACAAATCACAAGCAAGACAAGTGAGCAACTTTCAAGAATTACCATTCATACAAATGTGCACATGAGTTGGGGGTAGGGAGGCGAACTAAGCAAGGTTGCACTAGGATACTTCCTTATACCTTTTACTAGTTCATTAGATCACGTCTAGATATTCCAAAGTTGCAAAGCCCTCTTTCGGTTATAAAATCTCAAAATGCAAGTCCACCTCCCAAAATGCACTCCCAAGCCCTTTCAACTACACTCTAATTCGGGAATTTACACAAGAAACATCAAAATAGATAGTGTGTGGGAGGCATCCACAAATTGACCTCTAGAATAGAAAAAGTGAAAACTTTGAGAGTTTTGGAGGAGTTTTTTACTTCCTCATTCTTTTTCTATATTTTTTTTTCTTTTTTTCTTCTTTTTTTTTCTTTTTTTTTTTCATTCATTGCCCTCGCCTCTTATAACTGTGAGCGGCTCTTTCTTTTATTCGAAACATGTGGCTTATTATCACTTATTACACAAGATATACATAAAACTAATTCCCTAGTAGAGTTTCGTTTTGGGGAGGAAGGGAGACACACCAAGGGCACAAGGGACCGCAATTTGATTCAAACATATCCTACTTTGGGCAAATTTGACAATATCCTATGCTAGACGTGCAATTGAGCATTCATCAGTTTTCATTTCATATACACTAGTGCAATCAAGATTAATAAGCCTCTAAATGACCCCAACTCTTGCACACACCCTTCTAAAAGAACTTTTACTCATCACTCAAGAGTCAAGCAAGCAAATCATATAAGCATCGGCATTTGAGTCTCATCCAAGGGCTAGTTTTTCGTTTTTTCATTTTTTTTTTTAGGTTACTAGAAAGCAAGAAAAGATAGAAAGTTAGGAGACTAAGCTAAGCATAAAAATAAAACACAACTATACAACTAAATAAAGAGAGGAAAGAAGAGAAGTATTCACACATTAAGAGATTTGGATTTCAAAGGGAGCAAATTTGGATGTTAAGGGGGTTTGGATGTTAGGGGAAGGAACAAACCACATGCAAAGTATTCACCAACAAGCACATACAAGAACCAATATAAGAACCAAAGAGAAAGACTCTTCCCCCCCCCCCAAGCTATCATAAACATTGTCCCCAATGTTAAACAATTAAAGCACAAGAAAGGGGAGAAAGAGACTAACTCATTGGCTCGGGCCTCCTTGGGAGCTTGAGCCCCCGGGGTACCAATGTCGGTAGACATTTCGAAACTCACCCAATTCCAACCGAAGACCCTCGAAGCTTGTCCTCATGTTGTCGTAGGAGGAACTCATATCTTCGTGAGACTTTCTCATAGTCTCGAACTCGATGGTCATCCGGTTGAACCCTTGGTTCATCATCTGCATTTGCTGCTCGAAGGTGAGGGGTGGGTTTCCCTCACCCATGTCTTGACCTTGGTACCCTTGTTGGTACCCTTGTTGGTGCTCGTATTGTTGTTATTGTTGTTGTTGTTGGAATTGTTGTTGTGGAGGTTGTTGTGGTGGTTGCTGTTTCGGGGGTTTTTTGGATTTCCTGGGATACTGGTCACGTTCTTCTGGCCACGAGACAGTCCAACCTGCAAAACAACGAATATTCTGATCAACGAAATATTCGCCTCCGACGATCAAGTCAGTGATCAGAACGGAAAAGGCTAGAGAGAGGAATTAGAGAGAAGTTGGAGCTATTTAATGCTCTGTGTTTGTAAATGTCTTAATCCACCCCTCCCATCATAAATGATTGGGGTATTTATAGGGGTGGGACTCGTGACCCTTTCTAGGGTTTGTACCCTAGATTTGCGTGGCGTGACTGGTTGCGCAATCAGTGAATGTCGCGTGCTACTCTGGGGGTGCCGTTTTGCGGCTTTCATTGATATCTCTCGGGATTTGGGCCCTGACGTTGTTAGGGCTTTCTGGAGTGCTGATTAAAGAGGGAACACATTCCCTAAACACGTGGCATCTTCTCATGACGACACGTGTCACCCTCTGACTGGGCCACGTGTCGCTACGAGGTTGGCCTGAGACCTTAAGGGCTCTGAATTGCGTGGCATCTTCCCGTGGTGACACGTGTCACCCTATAACTGGGCCACGTGTCACTATGGGATTGGTCCACGTATACGAGGTATTTTTACCCTCAACATTTTCCCCTCAAAGAGGGTGGCTCGTACGCATACAAGCCGACTCCTCTGACCTCAAATAGCCTTGGTGCGTACAAGTGTATTAGGGTTTTGTCAGTTTTCTATCCGCCTGACAATTTTAGAGTGAACGCCTATCTATACAAATGGCGCAGACGAAGGTAGGCCGTCTCGCTTTTGGGAGATGCGGCCGTCTTGCCATTGCGGAGGGAGCTTTAGCTCTGCCAACTTCTCTTTGGACGCGCCGTTTATTAGGTCACCTTCTCTTCCGCCTAGTTTAACGGTGTTGCTCCTTGTCCCTCCAAATTCTAGGTCAAATTTTTAAATTATAACCGTTCAATTTTGTTAGGCGGGAAAGATGAATTTACTATCTTACCCCCATAAATTTTGCCTATATATACAAGGGGTTTGACTTCATTTTGGCACTTTGGAACTTTACATTTTCTAGAGAGAAGTCAGAGCTTCTAGAGAGAGAAAGTGTGTTTTCCTTTGAATCTTCAAGAGCTCCGCCGTGTGTTTGATTTTTCCGGGAACATTTGTTGAGTTTTCCGATCAATCTTCAAGGCTTCCAAGTTTTCAACACGTACAGAGGTAGGCCGCCCGTTTTCTTTTCCTTGCATTTTTTTTATTTCTTTGTTCATTTAAAATTTGGCTCAACACTCGGCTTCGTCCGTTTCTCCTCATAAGATCGGTCGTTTGCCTGGGACTGAGGAGTCTAGAGTGGACGGAGACGAGTTGTCTTCTTCATGGAGTGGGTCCATTTCTAGTGCGTACCAACTCACATCCACCTATTCTTCTCTGTCCCTGCAGTCGAACATGGCACAGATGATGCAAACGTACGATCGTCATGCTTCCAGATATCTAGACGGAAGTCTGGTAAACCCTAGGCCTCCTTATGACCCAAATAATGCTAACTTAGAGACCCCTTCTACCACTCCTATGAGCGCTTCCACGGGCACTCATTGCTCGGCCGTGGAAGTAACTTCCTCGTTCGAGGAGCGCCAAAGAACCCAAGGCGCTTCTACTACGGGGGGAACGTCCGGGCGAACTCCGGGGTTGAGGTTCCCCCAATATGCCAGCTCGGTCATGGATGGGGCCGAGTTGCTACTCTGTGAAGGACCTCCTTCTTCTTCTCGGGCGGACGCTGATACGTCCGTCCCCACCCCCTCAGAACTCTATCTCCGATATGGCAGGTCGGACAGACCAAGAACGGGGGTTTCAATTAATGAACCGTCTGACCTGCCCCCTCGCAGAGCACCTCTTACTGGGAGTTAGGCGGCCGGTGCCAAAGATAAAGGCAAAAGGCCACTTGAAGACATTATCTCTCCCCGAGGCGGCCATAGTTCTAGGAGCCGCAGCTCAGCGGAGGCAGCCGATCTGGACAGAGTGCTGTCTTCCGAGTTTGGGAGCGCTCCTCAGCGAGAGGAGGATGAAGTTGAGAATGCGGCCGAGGGTGGAGCGGCGGCCGAGGAGGATGTTGCCAAAATTGACAACTTCAAGGATCCGTACGCCTGCATAATGGGTAGCACAGCCTTGGGCTACCTAAACTACAAATTTGAGGATTACAAGACATTCCTCCACCTTGGGAAGGGATTCGAGATTCAGCCCCCACGGAAGTCCCGCGCCGTGGCCGCTTGGGAAGAAGAGAGGCCGCGCCAAAGATCCTTTAGCGTCTACAGGGCGGCCTTAGACGTCGGACTGCGCTTCCCCCTCCATCCTTTTGTCCGCACAATCTTGGACGAGTATGACATAGCCCTCTTCCAGCTAATGCCAAATAGCTGGTTGAATATTTTTGGGTACTTGGTGACGTGCATCTGCAAAGGCTTCAAGCCAGACTTTGCAGTTTTCTGTGAGATGCACTCACTTACTAAGCTGGACGCGGACACGGACGGCTGGTTCATCTTGAGCACCACCAGAGACTACATGATGGTGGTGGACCGCGTCTCTAAATGGCGTGACATGAAGCACCGATTCTACCGCATCAAAACCAAAGATGTTGAATTTAACTTGCGGATCAATTGGTTCAATGCTGAGCCAATTCAGCTTGGACGCGGGGACCTTAAGCCTGATAAGCCACCCGTCCACCCCAGCCAGGAGCACCAGCTTGAATATTTCAAAGTCAAGCGGGTGCAAAGGAACGGCAAAACTGAGCGCGTTCCAAGTAACTGGGTCCCTTTATCCAGCTGGCTGCGGGATCCCACATTTATGTCCGCCTACGGCCTGTACCAGAACCTGCCCCAAGGTGGACGCATGGACATATATTCTTACACGTACGTAGGTTATTTGATTTTGAAGAAATTTCTAACATTTTTTTCTTCTCTTTTTCAGTTGAGGCGTACGAGATGCTTAACCCATCCGTCCTTTAGGTAAGATATGATCCCGTCCATCCAAGTGGAGCTTCTATCAATGATATGTAATGGCTCAGCATCAATACTCCTCTCTTCTTTTACTTCCCAAAATACCGACCTGGGAGTATCACATGATGCTAAGGATGCTAACTTAGAGAGGGCGTCCGCCTGATGATTGGACGAACGAGGAACCTGCTGTAGAGTAAAATGATCTAGGCTCTTAGCCTCCCCTCTTACAATCTTCAAGTATTTTATCATAGCCGGCTCCCTCGCCTCGAAGTCTCCATTCACCTGGCCAACTACAAGTAGGGAGTCCGAGCATACATCAATTTTCGTCGCTCCTTCCGCCTTACACATTCTAAGGCCGACCAAGAGGGCTTCGTACTCGGCCTCATTATTAGAGGCTTGAAACTGGAATATCAGAGCGTACTCAAACTTATCTCCCTCAAGAGACTGACATATGACACCTGCCCCGCAACTAGTAGTTGTCGCACTACCATCCACGAACACTTTCCAGATCTGGTCTCCGGCCGTCTGAAGATCCGGCCGAGTCATTTCAGCTAAAAAATCAACGAAGGCTTGCCCCTTAATTGCTTTTCTGGCTCAAATGCAATGTCAAAGCCTCTCATTTCTAAGGCCCATTTAAGCATACGGCCGCTTTCCTCTAGAGTTGTAAATGGCTTCTTCAGAGGTTAGTCTGTGTAGACCACAATTGAATGTGCCAAGAAGTATGGCCGCAGCTTTTTCGATGCCATGTATAATGCCATGCCAAATTTTTCAATAGGGGGATACCTTAGCTCGGCGTTATGAAGTATGTGGCTAATAAAGTAGACAGGGATCTGGTGGTCGTCCCGTTCAGCAAGTAGGACGGCGCTTAGGGAGTGTTCAGAGATGGCAAGATAGATAAATAGCTTCTCACTCTTAAGTGGACTGATAAGCCGAGGCAATGTATGTAGATGGTCTTTTAGCTATACGAATGCTTCCTCGGCCTCCTCTGTCCACTCAAACATGTATTTCTTTTTTATGGTTTGAAAGAAATAGCGGCACTTGTCCCCTGATCTTGACAGAAATCTACCAAGTGCTGCTAAACAGCCGGTCAATCTTTGGACTTCTTTAATTGTCCTTGGTGACTTCATGTCCATGACGGCTTGGATTTTTTCAGGGTTGGCCTCAATTCCACGCTGATCAATTAAAAATCCAAGAAATTTACCGGACTTAACACCAAAGACACATTTCTTTGGATTTAACATCATCTTATGCCGCCTGAGTTCGGTGAAAGTTTCTCGTAGGTCCTTCAAATGGTCGGCCGACTCTTTTGACTTGACAATCATGTCATCAATGTACTCCATATTCCGGCCGAGCTGATCTCTGAAGACTGTATTAACAAGTCGTTGAAAGGTAGCTGGGGCATTCTTAAGGCCGAATGGCATAACTTTGTAACAATACAACCCCTGCTCAGTTACGAACGTTGTTTTCTCTTGATCTTCTTCCCATAATGGAATTTGATGGAATCCAGAGTATGCGTCCATAAAACTCATCAGGGCATGCCCGGCCGTCGAATCAACCAGGCGGTCGATTTTGGGCAAGGGAAAGCTATCCTTAGGGCATGCCTTATTCTGATCGGTGTAATCCACACACATTCTCCAAGTTCCATTCGGCTTCTTCACAAGGACCACATTGGCCACCCATTCTGGGTAATAACATTGCCGAATGAAACCGGCGTCCAGAAGCTTTTTAAATTCCGCTGCGGCCGCCTGATTCCTCTCTTCTGCATGATTCCTTTTCTTCTGGCGGACAGGTTTAATGGTCGGGTTTACAGCCAACTTATGCACGGCCAGGTCAGGGCTTATACCTGGCATCTTGCCAACATCAAATGCAAATACATCTTTGAACTTCCTCAACAATTGAATTAACTCATCCCCAAGCACACCCAAAGCTATAGTGCCCACACTAACCGTCCGACCTGGTTGATCGGGGTCAAGCACTATATCTTGGTGGCTGCCGGCCGGCTGGGGTCGTAACTCTTCTGGCCGACCGACAGTCATTAGCTGTTATGCTTGCTCTATCTTGGCCGCCTTACGCTTCTGGCCGACCTGGTGTGTTGGGAGTGAGGTTCCTTTTTCTTTTGGCTCGGGCGGTTTTGGTCTGCGCGCTGTAGGCTTAACCGCCAACTGATTACATTCCTTTGCCATCTTCTGACTTCCTTGGATTGTACCTATTTTCCCGTCCGTCCTCTCAAACTTTAGCAGCATTAGGTGAGGCACAATGACTGCTTTTGCTGCATTCAGTGTAGGACGTTTGAGTATGACATTATATCCAGTCAGCTCTTTCACAACCAAGAAGCGGACAACCATATCCCTTCCTTCCCCTTTTTTCCCAAACCAGACAGGTAAGTCTATCCTCCCCACCGGGTGGATGACATTCCCCCCAAATCCGACCAACGAGTGAGTGATGTCCTGGAGAGCATCCTTTGGAAAGCTTAGATTCTTCAAGGCGGTCAGGCTGATGATATCAGCCGCGCTTCCCGTGTCAATCAATATTCGTCCGACCTTCAAATTAGCTATCTTCATAATGAATACCATGGGATCATTGTGTAAGGCTTTGACCTCCCCCCGATCGGCCTCACTGCTGATTACTTCGGGGAAGGGTTCAGCCTTTACTGAGTCCATTTGCATCACCTTTCCCAAGTTCCGGGCGTCCTGCTTGATCCCATTCATAGTGGGGCCGCCTGCGGCAAATCCTCCTGATATCACGGCCACAAAGCCTGAATCAGTGCAGTTCCCATCATCTCCCTTATCTTTATTCTTGTCATTCTTTTGCTTTTGCTCGGACGTGTTGTTTGTCCGTGTGTAAGTGAATTTGGACTTCATCTGTAATCCCCCGTATTTTTTAAATATTTTATAAATTAAAATTTATTTTATTTATAATATTTATTTGTTATTTTTCATAATTTAATTTCAAAAGTTTCAAATTATTAATCTGGGTCGAAATTTATTTGAACAAATTATTTTATGCACCTTTATTCTACAATTTATGTCCAATCACACAAGCCTAACCCATTTGTAATCGACCCATTATTTTTATGAGGCCCAATATTCTTATTTACCCTACAATTCTCTCCTATAAATACCCCATGAATCCCCAAAAAAATTCCCCACACAAAAGGTTAGTCTTATTTTCTTTCTTCTTTGTTTTATTAATTTGTGTATTTATAATTATTGATTATGGGTTTTGATTTTATTGTTTGAAATTAAATTAATTAGTATCAAATTGTATTTTGATGATTAAACTTTATAATTTCAGATTTTATAAGTGTCATAATTTTCAGATTTTGTAAATTTTATAACCTAGGGTTTTTAATTATTGAAAATCATGATTTTAGGGTTTTTATGAACAATTGATTTAGGGCTTTTATAGTAATGATGTTTTGAAATTTTGGTGATTATAAGTACTAATTAGTTTAACTTAATTCCAAATTGTTTTGAACACTTAAATTCGTGTTTTAATTTTAAGATTTCCGTTCATTAATATTAATCCCGTTTTAATCCCGATCAGGTTCTGAACTCATCCGATTTTGACACAAAAGTAGTGTTTTCCATGTGGAAACAACGTTTTAAGAAAGACTCACTACCTTTGGTAGTGAGAACCACCCTCTAGTGGCCACATTCAGCCTCTAAATATGATTTTTGGGCAGTTTTTGATTTTAACGAAGTTTTTTATACTTAAAATATTATCCTTGAGTTTGATTAATAAAATTAATTATGTTTAAATTTAATTAAGCATAAATATATTTTTTTTTATTGAAGTTTTAAGTGCTGGAAATAGTTCCTAAGTACTACTTTTGATGTTTTATAAAGAGGGTTTAATCACCCATTAAAAAGGGAGATTATTAGAGGTTTTTAAATAATTTTAAGATTTTAATTAAACTTTAAACTTGCTACAATTTCATGTATAATGATGTATTTTAAGGTTTTTATGAAGAAAATTTAAAGAACTATATATAAGCCTTTAATTTTAACTAAAGGGAGGGTTTTAAAGTGTTGTTTGATTTGGATTTTGAAGGTTTTAAAGTAAGTTAGTGTTGCTATAAATTTGATTGATTGAGTATTGATTGAGATGTTATTGTTTGGTTTAGGAGAGGAGATTATTGAAGGTGATTTCTAGTTTTTAAAAGTGGCGCAAAGGATTGTTTATACGAGGTACGTACATGTCTACTTCGTTGCAAGTAGTATCATGTTTAGGTACCAATAGAAAAGACCTTAGTTTCATGATTAGAGAACACTTGGATGAAAATTGTTTGGTTATACATTTAATTAATTCATGTGCTTGTGTTTATGAGACATGTTTTGGTGAATTGATTATGTTTGCATGGAATTATGGATGCAAGCATGTTGAATTATATTGAATTAATTATTTGTATGGAATGTTGATACAAGCATATTTTTATTGGATTGGTTTGTTAACCACATTTGGATTATTAAAGGATTGGAATTGAATGGTTTAAGTGGAATGAATTTATTAATTATTCCACAAGGTTATTATTATTTTATTTATTACTCGAGCATGACTTGTTAGTATGTTGAGTAAAAGTGGATTAAGCTGAAATGGCTAGATGGGTTGACTATGTTCAACAATTTGGAGGTTTATTGAAATTAAAGGTCAACTTGTGATGTGATCACCATTGTCCTAAATAAGATTAAAAATAAATTGATGTATGATTTTTAGGTATGGTCTATTTGATTGAGTCGGCTATTAATTAAAATTATAATCACGTAAAGTGAAACAGGGATGAGCAATAAAACTCTAGAAAGCGTGCACTTCTAGAGTATTGACAATTATGGGTTGGGGTACACGGTGGTAGCCCGTGGCTTTCCGAGGCTTGTTTGATCAACATGTCCTCTTCTCTTTTGGTATTTACATTTTTATTTTATAATGAAAGTTAGATAGGATCCTAGACTAACTTTGTGAGAATGGAGTCGCGCCCATTCTTGCATCGCGCTAAACTTTTATTTTAAATGGTCATTTGGGACCAAAATGATTTGGTGGATTAGACAACCTCGTCTATTGCTTACTCCAAATTAAATTAATTAAATTAAATATAAAGAGTCAAGTGTTTGGAATTGATTAGCAAGTATGTTGAGTCGATTGAATTGTTTAAGTGTGGAGTCTAGATTAAAGAATTCGTGTTGTATGTTTATTTACTTTAATTAGTTGAGCATGCTAGGTTTTGTGCGTTGTAGCTTGTATGTACTCAGCTTTGCTGATTGCGTGCTTTTGTGTGTTTTCTTTTGGTCATGGCCTTCGCCTTTCAATGACCCTGTGATGATCCAATTATTACACTTGTATTATTGGGGAGCAGCATTGCACAGGTTAGCTTGATGATGTGAAGTTCGGGGATTTGACATACGCATTGTCAAGGGATTGGTGTGATTGAGGGTATTCGTTCTTTGTGTTAAACTTATTTATGTTTTATTATTCTAATTATGTTTTGGGATTTTGATTATTGGTTTTTAAATAAGGGTCTTTATGGTTCCAATTTGTAAGCTTTGACTTATTGGTTTTCTAAATTATATTATTTTAAGATTTAAGTTGGATTTCCGCTGCAATACTTTGATAAAGCCTTAACGTTTTAACACGTGGCGGTAACATGCCAATGGTTCTCCTCTATTTTTATTTAAAGTAAGTGGTTTAAAAAGGGAGAATTATTGGGGTGTTACATCATCACATACGAATTCAGCATGCCCTTCTCGGCTAGCTTGTCCTGCAGTCTCTTCAAGTTGATACAATCGTTTGTGTCATGTCCCACGTCCTTGTGGTAATGGCAGTATTTGTTCTTGTTCCTATACTGAGCCGGGCCTCTCAGCGGCTGTGGCTTCTCAAATTCAAACTTATACTTGATTTCCATCAAGATAGAATAACAATCCTTGTTGAATTCAAACTGGGGCTCGTACGCCTTGACCTTCTTACACTTCTGTGGCTGGGCATCAGCCACCCAGACTTCTTTTCTCTTTTTTCCTTCTTTCTTTTTGCCGGACGAGTCTTGCTGAGAAGGTTTTTTCTCAGCCCCCTTGGCCGGCGCTTCTGATTTTGTGAGCGAACAAAAGTCCGCTGCTTCAATATAAGCTTCGGCTTCCCGCAAGACACCTGCGTATAACCGAATCTTTTTCCTAACCAGGTCAAATTTAAAACCATTGTGCCTTAATCCTCGGAGAAATTCAAAGTAAGCCATTTCGTCCGGCAGATTATGAACTTGGGCTTTTTCTTGGTTAAATCGTTGGACGTACAAGCGTAGGCCCTCATTCTTTCCTTGGACGATTGTCGCCAAGTTAAGGCTAGTCTTTCGAGGCGGTATGTTGTATGAAAAATTTCCCACAAACAGCAAACTAAGAGTAGTGAAACAATTAATACATCCGGCCGGCAAACTGTTGAACCAATCCTGCGCCACACCTTTCAGAGTGGCCGGAAAACATTTGCACCAAGTAGCATCGTCTACTCTTTGCAAGTACATCAGGTTCCTGTACGAGGTGATGTGTTCTTCTGGGTTGCCCGTGCTATCATAGGCTCCCACAAGTACACTCTTCACCTTTGGCGGCTGAGGGGCATTTAAAATATCTTGCGAAAACGGGGGCGGATTATCTCCCAGAGTAAGTAGGCGCATATGCCAATCGATGGGTTGTGGCTGCACGGACGGTCCAGCCAGATAAGGAGTCTGTCCGTACACCTGCCCATATGGCTCATATTGTCCGTATGCCTGGGGGTTCGGCTGCATCAAGCCATTGAACCCCTGAGGAGGTTGATATTGCAGTGATTGAGCTGGAATAGGAGTTGGAGTATGAAAGACTGGAATAGGAGTTGGGGTGCGGACCGCTTGACTTCCACTAGAGATGGTCGTATTGGTATGTTGGGAAAGAGAATGATGTGAAAAATCATCCGGCATAGTTGGGGTTGAGGCCGTGTCCGAGTAGGCGACGCGCTCCCGCTGCTTATGCCGAAGGTAATCTCTTGCGTCCTTCCATAGTCTAGACGGCTCAGGCTCCTCTCTCCGAGGCTGCCTACCCCTCCCCCCAGCCGACTGTGTTTTCACCAGCAAGTCAGAGAAATTAGTCCGTGGTACCCTCGGGGACCTTCCAGTCGGCCTTTGAAAGGGGGTGTTTCCAGCGTCCGTTGCATGGATTGCTTTGTTGTGTGTCTTCTTTGGAGCCCTCTGTTCCTCTTTCCTAGGCGGCTGCCTAGAGGTAGAGGCTCCATTGTTTTCAATCTCTTTTCTGAGTTTATTAAGCACGGCCTTAAGAGAGGCTGCGGTAACAAGAGGGTCATCAGCTTCTTGAAATGTGGCTATCAGAGGATCGCTAGTACGGATTGTAGGGATTAAATCCTCTACATGTCCATCCTCGCCTGGATTAGGTGTCTGACCGTCTATCGCCATAACGTACGAGTATCCCCACAGACGGCGCCAAATGTTTCGGGGGTTTTTTGGATTTCCTGGGATACTGGTCACGTTCTTCTGGCCACGAGACAGTCCAACCTGCAAAACAACGAATATTCCGATCAACGGAATATTCGCCTCCGACGATCAAGTCAGTGATCAGAACGGAAAAGGCTAGAGAGAGGAATTAGAGAGAAGTTGGAGCTATTTAATGCTCTGTGTTTGTAAATGTCTTAATCCACCCCTCCCATCATAAATGATTGGGGTATTTATAGGGGTGGGACTCGTGCCCCTTTCTAGGGTTTGTACCCTAGATTTGCGTGGCGTGATTGGCTGCGCAATCAGTGAATGCCACGTGCTACTCTGGGGGCGCCGTTTTGCGGCTTTCATTGATATCTCTCGGGATTTGGGCCCTGACGTTGTTAGGGCTTTCTGGCGTGCTGATTAAAGAGGGAACACATGCCCTAAACACGTGGCATCTTCTCATGATGACACGTGTCACCCTCTGACTGGGCCACGTGTCGCTACGAGGTTGGCCTGAGACCTTAAGGGCTCTGAATTGCGTGGCATCTTCCCGTGGTGACACGTGTCACCCTATAACTAGGCCACATGTCACTATGGGATTGGTCCACGTATACGAGGTATTTTTACCCTCAATAGTTTCTGCTGTTGCTCTCCTTGCTCTTGCTCCTTTTCTTCGTCCTCATCACCGGGAGCCCAATCGTGGTCCCTCTCAAAGACCCAGTTGGTCTCGTCGTAGATGAAGGTCCGCTTCGGGTCGGGGAGGTAGGCGTAGGACCGCCCACTCACGTGCCACAGGTAGGGGTGCGACCCTTCCACGTCCTCTATCCATCTCATTGTCCTCAGCGACTGCATATCAATCTGCATCGCACCTGGGCAAACCTCCTGATCTGCAAAATCAAGGTTAAGAGCAGCAGCAATAATAGTGATCGTACCACCTATGGTGATGTTACCGGACCCGGTGGCAACATCCTCTAGGTGGTCTACAAACCAAGACCCTACATCTAAGGTCGTGCTACCCTCACTCAAGTGCCATAGGAAGTGGAGCTCCCTAGTGGACACTACCCCCGAACTATCACCTCTAGCGAACGTCGTGTTCGCTATGGTGCGCTGTGACATCCTAAATGCAGGGTGGATGATGGTCGTGGCCTTATCGGTCCTTGGGTTGTAGTTAAAGAGCCCGGTGATCTTCCTCCAAAACTCACCCACGTTATAGCTACGGGGTGGCCTATCCTTTGCCCCAATGGTTTCGTTCGTAGGCCACCCAAAAGCTTGGTTCACCCTATTGATGGTCATGTTTTGTTGGGTGTTCATGAGTTGGAAGGTAATGCGGCGGGGGTTCTTGTTTGTGTCCCGTTGGACTTGGAGGGTGGAAAGGAATTCAAGAGTTAATCTCTTGTAGGTCGGGGCATGTAAGTCTAGCCAACCACCTAGGCCACATCCCTCGAATAACATTCTAATGTCCTCCCCTACCCCTAGGGACTCGGCTACATCTTCATTGTAGAACTTGGTTGGCCTAATTCTCCTCCTACTGTTTCTAAGAAAATTGTTCGAAAAGGTTTGGTTATTGAAAATTATTCCCATTGTATCCACTTGTGGTGGATCAACGGGAGGAGGAGGAGAAGGGTTGTGGTACCTAGCGTCCGTGTTTCTAGGTCGATTTCTTCTAGACATGGTCGGTCTTTATGCAATGCAATTAAACAAACCACAACCAAATAATCAACACAATAAACACACAATAGGCGCTAAGTCCACTAAGACACAACCAAAGCTCAAACAAGGCCAACAATTACAACACAATCAAGCCAAGCTCTAAGTCTCCCACCTAAGACAAGTGAATCACCAAGCAACAAAGACTAATGCAACCACAACAATTCAATATCAAAATTATGCACTAGAATCAAACAATCCAACACAACAATTTACTCAAACAAGCATGCTTTGTCATGTATGAAAATCAATTTCTCAACCTCACTTACAAAAATTGAATTTTCAAAACACACCAAAATTCATTCAAATTCAATAATACTTGACAATTATCAATTATTAATCACTCACAACCAATTTCAACAAACTTTCTCAAGCAATTTCACGCAAAAATTCAAGAATTCAAGCATAAAATTAGTAAAAGGGAGGAACGATTATACCGAGCTTATCGTGGGTGTAAAACCCGCAAATGAACCTTTCTAACCTTCCTTTTGCTTCCTTGAACTTACTCCTTCAACCAATTGCCTTGAAATTGAACTCCAAAGAAAACCCCCAAATCAATTTTTTTCAAGTAAGGGTTTGAGTTTTTGGGTGATTTTTGGGGTTAAAGTGATAAAAGGAGTAGTAGTTTGTGAATTTGTTGAAAAGGAGTGAAGATTTTGGTATAAAAAGTTGAATTTATTTGGGTGAGAATTTAGGTGAGAATGAAGAATTGAGTGAGTAAGGAGGAGAGGAAGAGGAGTTTTTAGAGAGAGGAGGAGTGAGAATCGTGGATTTTGAATGAGTGAAAGTGAGGAAAAAAAAAATTTAGATTAAAACCGTGCTGCTATCAGCTGAATCTGGGGACGCACGGACGTGCTGAAATCGGCACGGACAGTCGTTTCGGGCATAAATAAGTGGAGTTCCTGCCTGATTTGGCACGGACGTGCCGGGGTTGTGCACGTCCGTTCTTAGTAACACGCACGGACGTGCTGATTTTGGCACATCCGTGCTGAACTGTGGAGCATTTTATTAACTTCCTACCTGATTCTGGACGGACGTGCGATGTTCTGCACGTTCGTGCAGACCTGATGCTGCACTTTATTCTTTTTTTTTTTTTTTTTTGAGAAGTAATAATAGTAAGGCATAATAATAATAAAATTATTATTATTATTATTATTTTAAAAATCCCTATTACTTCACTTTCACAAAACCTTATCTTACTTCTCTTTTTATCAACACCTACAAAAGACATTGAGAGAAAAGTTAGTAATAGTAAGAGTGATGGAAATTAAGTAATAGTTTATGAGAGAGAGAGTTGAGAAACTCGGGTTGCCTCCCGGAAGCGCTCTTTTAACGTCACTAGCTTGACGACATTGCGGGATCAATGAGAGTAGGGAACATCAAACTCATCAAGGTGAACAACCTTGGCTTCCTCATGCACAAAACCGTCAAAGTATGCCTTGAGCCTTTGTCCATTCACTTTGAGCGGTTCACCATTTTCATTTGAGATTTCTATCGCTCCATATGGAAATACCTTCTTAACGGTGAAAGGTCCACTCCATCTTGACTTGAGCTTACCCGGAAACAACTTCAACCGGGAATTGAATAGTAGGACCTTGTCACCTTCCTTAAACTCCCTTTTGCTAATATGCTTGTCATGCCAAGCCTTGTTCTTTTCTTTGTAGATCCTTTCATTCTCATATGCATCCAACCTTAATTCTTCCAAGGCGTGGAGGTCAAGCAACCTCTTCTCACCGGCGCTTTGAAGGTCAAAATTTAATGTTTTGATAGACCAATGAGCCCAATGCTCAAGTTCCACCGGCAAGTGGCATGACTTCCCATAAACAAGCTTGTATGGTGTGGTGCCGATAGGAGTTTTGAACGCGGCGCGATAGGCCCATAGAGCATCATCAAGCTTTGTAGACCAATCTTTCCTAGACCTATCCACCGTTTTCTCAAGAATCATTTTTACCTCCCGGTTTGAAATTTCAGCTTGACCACTTGTTTGGGGGTGGTAAGCTAATGACACCTTGTGCCTCACACCATATTTCTCAAGGAGAGCTTGAAAGGATCGCTTTTCAAAGTGTGAACCTCCATCACTAATCACAGCCCGGGGCACTCCAAACCTTGGGAAAATTACTCTTTTGAAGAGCTTGACCACAACCTTAGCATCATTAGTAGGAGATGCAACCGCTTCCACCCACTTTGACACGTAATCGACGGCCACTAGAATGCACTTGCTCCCAAAAGAGCTCGGGAAAGGCCCCATGAAATCGATGCCCCATACATCAAAAATTTCAAGTTCAAGGATGTTGTTCAAAGGCATTTCATTCCTTTTTGAAATATTACCAGTTCTTTGACACCGGTCACAAGCTTTCACCACACCCCACACATCTTTGAACATTGTTGGTCAAAAGAAACCGCATTGCAATATTTTTGCCAAGGTCTTGTTAGCACTCATATGTCAAACCTTTGCTTGTCCCTAAGCAAAGATCTCATCAATGAATCAATAAATATGCTTCACCCCAATAAGTAAAAATCAAGCACAAGCGATCCAAGGTAAATCAAATAAACACGCTTTAGAGTCAACCAATCAAATCCATCCAATTACCTTTCTTCCCTAACAATTGTCAAACAAAGCAAACCACAAGAGCATATAGAATTCAAGACTAGTGCTCACACACTCGACTCTCATTTATGTGGCGAGTAAAAGATGTACTCGATCGCTCTCCAACCACCCCTCTAATGTGAACAATGCCCTCCCAACTCACACTCTCGTGTGTATAAAAACAATGAACGCTCAATCCTACTAGTCGACTCGAAATATGCCAAATCATAACTTGCATTGATAAGCAACACTTTCACATTCATACAATTCTATGCACAAAGGTCGGAAGGTCTTTAAAGCTTGTAATGTAAGGCTAAGGTAAAGGGTAGGATAAATTTGGAAATACGTGAGAGAAAAGCTATGCTTAAGGGAGCAATATCCTAATAAAACTCATGATCAAAAATAAATAATGATCAACATCTCCTACATAACCAACTCTAACATCAACCAAATATACTCCAATCATAATAAATAAACCCAACTCTTACAATTTCACTCATAAGATATAATAATGGAGTAATAGAGTGAATAAACAAACTTTATTTTCCAAACTTTAATTTTTTTCATTGAGGCTCAGAATTATTCTTTACAAACCTCCAACTAGAACATTTGAACATTTTTTTCTTTTGAAGTTCGCATATTTTTTTTCACATTTTTTTTTCCTTTGAACTTCTCTTTTTTTTTCATAATATCATGCTTTATTTTTTCAAGAAAATATAACTCTCAAACTCATCAAAAATAAACATGAACAATCAACAAAACTACTTCTCAAAATCCCACCCAAATTGTGCAAATAAATAGCACACTACAAACTCCCTCACCTCACTCACTAATAGCTCCCCCAAGCCAAGCTTGGGACTAGTAACCAATGGGGCAAAATAGGCTTTTAATGTGACTAATAAACAATAAAAAGTCAAGGCAACAACATGGGTAGCAAGAAGGGAACAAATGTATCTACCATATCTAGAGGCTACCTAAAAGAACAAATGCCTTCGTCCTCCACCATGTGCATAATAATGAATCATATAAACATTACTAATAGTAGCAAACCAATACTCAAATTCATTGACATACCAGGAATTATGGAACTATCACACAATCCTTACCAAATCAACTAGTCAAGCACTATATTCACAAATAGTTGGACAAAATTGACGCATGTAAAGGTTTCAAGGCAATCAAACATCATATCATGATCAACTAATCCACAATGCCTATCATCAATTACCAAGAATCAAAACAATTTCGAAAAATTTTCATCAAGGGGCACAGGAAAGCATGATTCATAATTCATTGGAATAAAACTAACCTAAGAAAACAATAAAATCTGTACTAAGAAAAATAAAAGTAAAAAGAGAAGAGAGAGAGTGAAAGATGTACCATACGAACACGAGAACCTCCCCCCAAGCTAAATCAGACAATGTCCTCATTGTCTTAAAGGGAAGCTAGTAGTCAAGGTGACTACTCTTCATCATCACCACATAAATGTCACCAAAGTCTCGAGGATTGCAATACATCTCTTTGGAACAAAATTGGGCAAGAAAGAAACAAAGTGTTAGTGGGAAAAAGTTCAAATTTGAGTCAGGTGCACGATTCTGATCATAACTTTTGATATATAAATGATAATGCAGTTATTCCAATTGCATTGGAAACTAGACTTGAATAGCTTTCCAACGACAGGTCACACGCAAAAATCGGATAAGAAACGCAAAAGTTATGGCCTGTCGAAATTGACGTAGTTTGCTGACGCGTACGCGCGCCCGATCGGGCGAGCTCTGCCCGATCGGGCCCGTGCTACTGATTTGACGGGGCAGCTTGCTGCTGCTAATTGGCCCGGGATTCCTTTAGCCCTTCGATCTTTTCTCAACTTTTCTAGTATCTGTGCACAAAATCACACTCCCACAAATATAAGATATACTCTCCTCTACCTCTCTAAAACAAAACAAAAGGAAAACACACAAACAAATAAATAAATAAATAAAAAGCAACAAAATACGGGTTGCCTCCCGCAAAGCGCTAGTTTATCAAGGTCCCGCTCGACCATACTCCTTCTCTCAATCGGAAGAATTCAATGCCTTGAGTAACTTATCAAACGCTCCTGCAAACATTTCATTAAGCACTATATAGGGCTTAATAGCAAGCACATTTATCCCTATAAAGAAAAAGTTAGGAGCACATAAAGAGAACTCAAGGTAGAAAGAAAAATCAAAAGAGGGAGATGAAAATACACCACAACCTTCTACTTCCTCCGCTAAAAATTTAGAATTAATAGAACGAACATGGAGGTAGTCATTGTCTTTATCATCCAATAATGACTTTAAAATTTTACCCTCACAAATAACCTCATCATCAACAAAGGAATTATCAACCACCGTTTCTACAACTAATGATTTTTCAATCACCGATTCGTCAACCAATGATTTTTCAACCACAAATTCTATAACCGATGGTTCTTCATCCTCAATAACATTCATATTATTATAGTGTCCATAGACTTTTTCATCAAGAGCCTTCCAATAACTTTCATTAGCAACTAATCGTTTCCGAATATGATCATATGTATATGGAAAGACTCTAAAATCATCCGGAGCACGCACAAAAAACTCACTATAAGGGCATTCAGGATTTTCATGACAAAGACGTTGACAACTACAGTAGTTAGGTGCTGCATAAAAATTATATAATTCTTGTAGTGACATAAGCATGGATATTTTCAACTCATAAAAAAAAATTAAAAATTAAAAAATAATAATAATAATAAATTAAAAATAATCTAGACTCTAATAATAACTAGAAATAAAAATAAAACCGTTTCCCCGGCAACGGCGCCAAATTTTGACAGGGTAAAGTCGTATCCCCTAATCAAAAATAATTACCTAATTCACTAACTAAAGTAGATAGGGAAGTAGGGTCGATCTCCACAGGGAAACAAGTCTTTTTACTCCTAATTAAATATTATAATCTAAATTATTTAAGTAACCAATATTAAAAGTTGAATATGAAACTAAACTAAAAAGAGTAGGAAAAGGGAGAAAATAATATATAAAAGGATCTAGGGCATAGGTTCACCAATAAATAATATTCCGGGGTAAAATAGGGTAATCAATTATTGACATTGCATAAATAACATGATTAACAGGCTCTCGCAATTTATTAACCAACATAGATCTAACAGGCTCTCGCAATTTACTAGATCTAAGTTCTTATTGAAAATAGCCTTTAATATCAAATTAACATCTGCTCGATTCATCAATTTAATATTGCTATACTTTTACAAGCCGCAATTGTAAAACATTAAAACAATCCAATAAGAAATCATCATGCAATACCAACAATCAATAATAGTCAATCATCAATGCATCAATTAATCAGATTGTAAAGGGCTCTCGCTACTTATTACAATCACACAATTAATTTATCGGTATTAAATCTCATCTCTCGAATCTTGACTTAACCATTTATAAATTAACTTGCCTATTGAAACTAGACCTAAACATTAATTCTCATCTCTCGATTCTTGAATCAATATTGTCGAACTCATGCATAAAAGACAGGCCTAATCTAGTCACAGAGCATTAAATCAATCAATAGGAAATTAATCTAGCATTGATAATTAACAACAATAAATTACCCCTTCATATTATTTATTAGATCCCCATAAACCCTAGAAATTAAACTACTCACACATAATTAAATATAAACTAAGCAAAGCAATAAAATAAATCATGATCAAAGGAATAAAATAAATAACTAAGATTAAGGGAAGAGAGATCGTCACCAAAATAAATCTGAATTAATCAAAGAAATAAGAACAAAGGTTTAGAGAGAGAAAACTAAGTAGAGAGAGAAAGTCTAAGAGAAAAGATTAGGAGAAGAAGAAGTCGTGAAGAAGAGAGAAGAAGATCTCCCCAAAAGAAGAGACGATCTAAAAACGTATTACGGAGGAGTATTTATACTCCGTACAAAAATCCTAAACTAAAACAAATTAATACGACTCTAATTGTTTCCTAAATAAACACGCGCCCGATCGGGCGAGGCACCGCCCGATCGGGCGCGCCTTTTTTCACCTCTAATAACAATCTCGCGCCCGGCCGGGCGCGTCACCGGGCGCTCCTCCCGCCCGGCCGGGCGCGCCTCCGGGCGCCAGCCTTTTTGGCCGGGCGGATCATTTGGGCCAATATTTGGACTTCGATTGGGCTCCAATTCTTCGGGCCAATCTGGGTTTCCTCTTTGGGTCTTGAATACTCGGTCCAAATGCCCCGGTATCACCTCTACCGAGCCCTTAATCACCGGTTCGATGTCTCTAACCGGCCCTGGGCTATAAACTCTGGTCGTGCTTCTCCAATGTTCGTGATTGCTCCAAAATATCTCGGGAAAATACTCCAAAAGCATAAATCCCTGCAAAAGTCAACCAAATCTACGAAAACACTAGAAAACACCAATTAGTAATAAAAGTGGCTCTAAAGAGCCAAAAACACTACTAATTATGACCAAGGGACGGGGGTAAAATACTATATAAAATGGATACATCAGTCCTCCACAAGGTGAGGAGTGACACATTGTGATAACATCTTCAATTTCATTATCCGGGACACACCTTCTAAAAAGGCCATCAACACCTTGTTTGAAAAGCAAGGGGTCGTCCCAAAAGTATTGGCGAACATCATGAAGAAACTTCCTTTTTTGTTGATAAGAGAGGTCAGGAAGAAGAATAGAGCAAGACAAGTAGTTTGCAATGTCCGCAAACCATGGTGCCGGTGCTTGGAGAATAGCAAATAGTTGATCATCCGGGAAAGAATCGTCAATTGGCAAGTTATCAAGATCACCTACAAAGATAGGCAACCGTGAAAGATGATCGGCCACAACATTTTCGGCACCCTTCTTGTCTCTAATCTCAATATCATAGTCTTGTAAGAGCAAGACCCACCGTATCAACCTTGGCTTCGGTTCTTTCTTTGACAAGAGGTACTTCAAGGCCGAATGGTCGGTGAAGACTATGACTTTAGACCCCAACAAGTAGGACCTAAACTTCTCGATTGCATGAACAATAGCTAGAAACTCTTTTTCCGTGGTAGTGTAATTCCTTTGTGCATCATCTAATGTTTTTCTAGTGTAGTAGATAGCATGGAGCTTCTTATCCTTCCTTTGTCCAAGAACGGACCCAATGGCATAATCCGAAGCATCACACATGAGCTCAAAAGGAAGCTCCCAATTAGGGGGTTGAATAATAGGAGCCGAAATCAATGCCTCCTTCAACCTATCAAATGCTAGCAAACATTCATTAGTAAACACAAATGGGGCATCCTTTACCAACAATTGAGTAAGCGGTTTTGCGATTTTTGAAAAATCCTTTATGAACCGGCGGTAAAAACCCGCGTGTCCAAGAAAGCTCCTTATCCCCTTCACATTTGTAGGGGGTGGGAGGCGCTCAATGACCTCAATTTTGGCACGATCAACTTCAATGCCCCTACTAGAGATCACATGACCAAGGACAATGCCCTCCTCTACCATGAAATGACATTTCTCCCAATTCAAGATTAAGTTCACCTCTTGACATCTTTTCAACACTTTAATCAAATTCGAAAGGCATATGTCAAAAGATGAACCAAAAACAGAAAAGTCATCCATAAATACTTCAATTGATGATTCAAGCATATCGGAAAAAATAGACATCATACACCTTTGAAATGTGGAAGGTACATTACAAAGCCCAAATGGCATCCTTCGATAAGAAAAGGTGCCAAAAGGGCATGTGAATGTAGTCTTCTCTTGATCCTCGTGTTGGATTGGGATTTGGAAGAATCCCGAGTATCCATCCAAGAAACAATAGTGACTATGTGATGCTAGTCTTTCCAAAATTTGATCAATGAAGGGGAGTGGGAAATGGTCTTTCCGGGTGGACTTATTCAATTTCCGGTAATCAATACACATCCTCCACTCGGTGACCGACCAGGTAGAAATGGTCTCACCCTTATCATTTTTTATGATGGTCACGCCTCCCTTTTTAGGCACAACTTGAATCGGGCTAACCCACTTACTATCGGAGATAGGGTAGATTATGCCCGCCTCAAGAAGTTTTAAAACTTCTTTTTTCACAACTTCCTTCATATTTGGATTGAGCCTTCTTTGGTTCTCAATCGAGGAAACATGATCATCATCAAGTAAAATCTTATGCATGCATATAGTAGGACTTATCCCCTTAATGTCATCAATTTTGTACCCAATGACACCTCTATACTCCCTTAAAACATCTAGGAGTTTCCCAAGAGAGGTGTCATCTAGCTTAGCATTGACAATAACGGGATAACTCTCACTATCATCAAGAAAATCATATTTAAGTAAAGGAGGAAGGGGTTTAAGTTCAACCTTATGAGGAGGCATAGTCCTCTCCTCTTTTACCTCCACATTAAGCACTTCCACTCTCATTTCGTTGTGGACTAAAGGTTGGTTGAGCAAAAGATCATACCCCCTTGTTTCTTCACCTTCCTCAACTAGGCCTCCCGTTAGGATAGCTTGTAGAGGATCTCCTTCAAACAAATTCTCTTGGAACTTCTCTAAGTCCCTTTCCAAAGTATCAACTCTATGAACTTCATCATACAATGGCTTTTTCAATGCTTGTGGGAATGAAAATGATATTTTCTCATCTCCCACATTCAAGGTCAATCTTCTTTGCTTCATATCAATCACCACTCCCGCGGTGTTCAAAAACGGTCTTCCCAAGATTAGGGGCATCGTAGTATCTTCTTCAATTTCCATTACCACAAAATCACATGGCACAAACACTCTTCCAACTTGAACCGGCACATCTTCAAGAATTCCCAAAGGTAGCCTAACCGTGCGGTCGGCCAATTTTAAGGACATTCTTGTTGGCTTCAAGTCTCCAACTTTCAAACTCTTATCAATTGAGTAGGGCATCAAGCTCACACTTGCCCCAAGATCACATAAAGCATCCATAGCTTCCATATCTCCAATCTTCACCGGTATTGCATAGCTACCCGGGTCACCAAGCTTTTGAGGAAGCTTGTTTTGGATGATTGCACTCACCTCCTTAGGAAGGGAGATGGTTGCACTCTCTTCAAGCCTACTCTTGTTGGATAGAAGATCCTTCAAAAACTTTGCATACGTAGGCATTTGTGACATGGCATGAAGAAAGGGGATGTTCACTTGAAGTCCTCTCATGACTTCAAGAAAATTTGAAAACTTCTCATTCAATTTCTTTTCTACAATCCTATGAGGGAATGGAATTGGAGGCTTGTATACTCTCATTGGGGGATTCTCTACTCTTTCCTCATCTCTCTCACTTTCTTTTGTGACTCCCTCGTTATTCTTTTGTTGCTTCTTTTTCTCAACATCAACTATTTCATTTTCAAAGTCATCCTCATTTCTCACCACAACTCCCTTATCTCCCTTTTGAGGCTCCTCTTCACTCATGACCGACCCCTCATAACCTCTTCCCGATCTCAAAGTAATGGCCTTAGCTTGCTCCTTTGGGTTCACCACCGTTGAGCTTGGGAAGTGACCGCTAGGACTTGAGGATGAACTCCCAACTTGTTGTGCTATTTGTGCCAATTGATTCTCAATTAGCTTGTTGTGTGCTTGAAGTTGTTGGATGTTCGCTTGCATATCCGCATTGCTTCTTCCTTGTTGTGCAATGAAGGTCTCAAGTGCGGCTTCAAGGCTAGACTTTTTAGGAGGTGGGGGAGCGGGTTGGTTATATTGTTGCCTTTGTTGGTCTTGGTTGGGATGGCGATATGGAGCTTGTCGGTTTTGAGAGTGAGGTTGGTTGTAGTGGTTTTGGGGTTGGTTTTGGCTTTGATTGTAGCTACTTTGTGGGGGCCCTTGGTTTTGTTGCTTCCATCCCGTACTTTGTTGGGGTTTCCAACCTTGATTGTAGGATTGGGGGTATGGCTCATTTCTTTGCCCAATTGCCGCCGCTTGCTCTTGGTTAGCTGAGTTGCAATAAGAGGAGATATGATCATTTCCTCCACAAGTCTCACAAGACATGACTTGTTGTGAGGAAGAGCTTGGAGATGTAAGAGTGGCTTGATCTAGCTTATGAGCTAGCATGTCAAACTTTGATGCAATAAGGTCTATTGCACTAAGATCATGGATTCCGGCCTTCTTTACTTGAGGTTGCCTTCTATCACCTCCATATGCGTAGTGCTTAGCCACTTCTTCAATCATTTTGTATGCTTCATCCACCGATAGCTTTTTAAGGCTACCACCAGCCCCGTTATCAAGATTGGCTCTTGAAGTAGGAGTAAGACCATCATAAAAGCTGTGAACAATGATCCATGATGTGAAACCATGGTGTGGGCATTTTCTAGTGTAGTCCTTGAAACGCTCCCAAGCTTCACTCAAAGTCTCATCAATCTCTTGGTTGAAATTGGTAATTTTCCTCCTTAGTTCGGCGGTCTTTTCGGGTGGACAATACTTTCCAAGGAAAGCTCTAGTGACTTCATCCCATGTTGTCAATGATCCCTCTTCTACCGTTCTCAACCAATGCTTTGCCTTGTCACGGAGGGAGAATTGAAACATGTGCATACGGATGAAATCTTCCGTAATGTTGTTTTGCTTGATGGTGGTGCACAATTCGAGAAAGTTGTCTAAATGAGCAAAAGGACACTCATGAGAACTCCCACCGAATTGATCACCTTGTATCATACGGATGAATTGAGGCGATAGCTCAAAATTATTTGCATTAGTGGAGGGGAGACGTATGTCACTCCGAAGTGTGAAGGCATTGGGGTGGTCATAATCTCGTAGCAATGGTGGAGGAGGATTATCATCACCCATGTTCTCTTCTTCGTTGGTTGAAAAGATTTCTTCCGGATTCGAATCCGAATACACAATGGAGAACTCGGGTGTGCCTTGCAAAAGTCTCCTGACGTTTCTCAAAGTCCTATTTAGCTCCGGATTAACGGGAATAAGCGGTGATTGCTTACTCTTCCGTGTCATGCAAAGTCAAACAAAGCTAAGAAAAACGTTAGCAATGACTATCATAAGATGAAAACACAAATATACAAAAATAAATAAGAAAAATTATGATACAAAAATTCACACACTTAGACTCATTCAACAATAATACATTCAATGTGACTTTGCCTCCCCGGCAACGGCGCCAAAAATTTGATAGGCCGTCGTCGAGCCTACCAAAGAATAAGTCCTATCTTGGTCTCACTAGCTAATAGCAAGGGTAAGAAAGGGTCGAACCCAAGAGAGGCGTTGAATCAACCACCAAAATACTACCGCATAAATAAGATAAATGAAGTCGAAATTGGTTTGGTTTTATGTAACAAGTACTAGTTCAAAATCAACTAAAGCTAGGGGAGATTAACAATATTTAGAGGATTCTAGGGCTCGAGTTATACCACTCAACTTCATCACAAATCATGATTAGCATGCACAAACAAGGTAAAGTAAGGGATATAATAGGGGAAATCATCTAAAGCACCCAACTACTCTCTCAAGTTAGAGGGATTACTTGAATCATGAATACAACCTACTCTCGTGGTTACAAAGCATAAAACAAGTGTTAAAGCATAAACACGATGACATAAACATTCCCTTGACTAGAAATTCCTATTCTCATGGCATTTCAAGTCAATCAAGCATAAGGGAGCTAACTCAAGTTCATCTCTCGATCCTTCGTTGAGAAAGCTTGGATAATAGTTCTAGCAATGGCCATATACAAGAACTAAGCAATTAAACCACTTAAGCTCAACTAATTAACACCCAACAAGTACCAAATTAGTACATGCAACAAGTAATTAGTGACTACATTGAGGGTTTTACCCAAACCCTAGAAAATTAGACTACTCACAATCCATGGAGATTAAAGCAATTAAGGATTTCAAACAACTTATGAGCATAATTAAACTAAGAACTAAGCTAATTAACAATCTAAACATACAAGAATCAAGCAAATAATTAACAACAAAGCAAGAAGAAATAGGGGAAAAGAGTGAGAAAAATATTACTAGAAGCTTGAACTTGAACAACAATGGAGGAACTTGTCTTCTACAATGATTGAGATTGAAAATTCCAAACTAATAATTAAAATCTAACTAGTGATTTGAGAGTATTTGTGTTTCTACAATTACAAACTAAGAGGAAGCACTCAAAACTTGGATGTCGTACAATTGAGCCAAGCTAGGGGGGTATTTATATGACCCTCAAATAAAAAGGACGGAGGAAACAAGAGTCGGGTACGGCTACAGGTGCGCACGGACGTGCCAGGGGTGGCACGGACGTGCAGCCTTAGTGGCACGGACGTGCCACCCTAAGCACGGCCGTGCAGATTTGGGCAGTAGCATCTGCTTGGGCCAAGTGAGTTGCACGGTCGTGCAGCTTCTGGCACGGACGTGCTGGCTGACCTGCACGGACGTGCTAAAGCCTTACACGTCCGTGCCAAATCAGGCAGTAGCTCTGATTTGCTGGGACACTCCTGCACGGTCGTGCAGGACATGGCACGGCCGTGCAGGGTCTTCTAAGGCCCTTCTCTTCACATTTTCTTCAGTTTTGCTCCATTGTCACGGCTTCTAACCTCGGTTTATCATCCATATGCCTCAAATGATCGTCTTTGGACCTAAAATCTCAACAAAAACACTAACAACCCGTGAAGCAAGGGATACACAAAAATTGAACGAAAATAGGATAGAAGTGAACCAAAATGCCAATATATCGAGTAAACAAGGCTCAAAATCACCCTAAAATCATATCAAATAACAAGTTATCAGCGCTCCTCCCCTACCTTTCCAATCTGCCATATTCTGAAGTCAGCTGGAGAAAGCGTGCAGCAATCCGAAGCGGGCGCTCCTGGCTGTGGAGCGTGCGCTCCTTGCTGGGAATCCGTTTTCTTTTGACGGATTTCCCTATGTGTTTCGGGGAGTATAAATACTTTCCCTTTAGTTCATTTGTAACCTAGACAGAAGTAGACTAGTTTTTAGAGACTCCTCTTAGTTTGAAACATTCCTCTTAGTTAATTTAGCTTAATTTTCATCAAATTAATCATTGTAATAGTTGGTTTCAAGATTTATTCTCAAGATTGGCACTTTGTATTCAACAATTTCAAGCTTCAATTAGTAATTTCCTTCTACTTTTCTCCATTCAATTTCTGATTTTATTTGCTCTTGCATGTTATTTAAATCTTCTTAGTTCTTGATAATTTGTTATTGGATGATAGTTATTTCAATTGTTAATCACTTTTTCCCAATAATTGAAGAAATTAGAGCCCTAATACTTGTTTGCATGCTGATGAACATGAGTTGTGAGTAGTCTTCTTGCTAGGGGTTGGGTGAAGCTCAACCTTTTGGGTTAATTATGCAAATTTGGGAGGAGTATTGATGTTTGTATTGCAATTAAATTGATTTTATGAGATTGCTTGTTAGTTCTTCATGATAGGATTAGCTACCCTTGAGTTAGCAGCTTGATAGCATGATATGCCTAGTTTGACATGGAAATGTAAATTGAGTATGTCATTACTTATTGCAATTTGAATATGTATCATCTATTGCTAAACTAATGAGGAATCTAAGTTTAGTAGTGTGAGTTGTTTTCTAATTGCATGAGGTTAATTTTACATATAGTCATTGCTATACCTTGTCTATTTTACTCCCCATTTGTCTAATTGCCTTGGTTGAGTGGATCTCATTCCCTAGTGTCCTTAGTCCATTGATTTAGAACCATAGTTTGTTTGTCTACTTGACGAACCCCAATTCACCATAGACTTTGAATTAGCTTAAGTGTTAAGATCTTTAGCAACCATATCCCATTCCTTGTGGACTGAACTCTTACTTATCATTATGCTTGGTTTGTAAGGTGTTTGTTAATAAATGTGTTTGATTGAGTGTGGAATGTGCGACCGTTCTAACGCCCATCATGTCCATATCTCAAAAGGGTACCCGTACTTCACGTGTTATCATTAACTGTCGTGTTGTGCAAATGCCTAGATACTAATTTGCACAATTTCAGTATGTGTTATCATGCCTCCCCTAGCAAATGCAGTATATGTATAGCCGTACAAGTCTCTCACACTCACACATCCATAGTGTTAAGACTTATGAGTTTATGACAAGCCTTCCTCTTGCTAATGTTGTTGTTTTTTTTTTTTTGGGGGTAATGTTGTGCTTGCGATATTGTTTTAAAAGAGAAAAAATAAAATAAATTAACAACAAAAACTTGAAACCGACTGGTTGTATGTGGTAGCCCACATATAATACCATTGTATGTATGCCACGTCAAAAGGGAGGAATAAAATAAGAGGGAAAAAATAGGAGGAAACAAGATGGAAAAAGTGGGCCCACAATACAAACCAATTGCTGCTAACAAAGTAACAATGATTGTATGTGTGGGGCCCACATATAACCATTGGAGGAACTAGAAATGGAGAAAAGTTAGGCATTTACAAATGCATAAAATTGATTAAAATATTTTAAAAACACATGGTAGAGAGAGAAAAGAGGAGAGAGATAGGAAGAGAGAGGCCTGTAGGTGGACCCCACCTATTTTTTCGTCGGATTGTATCACTTGAAGGGGGACCACATGCTGATTGTTCCACTAAAAGTTTATATAGTACCATTGAATCCTTAGTGGTACTATTTATGCATAAATTTAGTACAACTGAATGCATATATAATACCATTATGTGCATATATAGTATCACTGTATATTTAGTGGTACCATTTGACCAATGATACCAGAATATTTATTCGTTTGTACATATACATAATTACATAAATACTCCTTTTATGCATTTGTAAATGCGTAACATTCCTCCCTTTAAAATCCCTCCAACCATTGGTAGGGCCTTTTCAGTCCTCCCTCCTTTTTTTTCTCTTCATTCTTCCCCAAAAATTGATGCAAAATCCCAAACAAACCTCCTCTTCTTAATATCTCTCTCCTCCAACCACCATGGAACCACCTCCACCACCTCCTCACCACTGCACCACCACCACCACCGCACAACTTACCCCAACCTCCCTCCCAACCCCACAATGCTTCAAATGCGGCGCACCCACCAACCTCCCACCACCACCCCCTCCACCCGACTCATCCTCTCCACCTGCCTACATCCCAATCCGCCTCCCCGCCGTCAACCTCCCTCCCAACACCGCCGCCAAAACCCAACAATCCATCATCCTCACTCCCGTCCCTCAACCCCACCCTGTCCCCCCTCTCTCTCCTCCTTTCCACTTCACCACCCCCATCAAACGCATCACTTCTCCTTCCGACGCTTCCCACTTCATCGACTCCTTTTCCGGCAAATCCTTCCTCTCTTTCGTCGCTTTTCTCTCTCACTCCATTCGTGGTCACAAGATCTCCGATCCTTGCCCTGTTTCAGATACCCTTTTCAAAATTATCTCCGTTTTCGACGCTTTGAGCTTCTGGGTTGATGAGATTCCTCCTGCTCTGCAATCTGCCAGATATGGGAATCCTGCTTTTAGGGTTTGGCATCAACAAATGACTGAGAATTCCCAGAAATTTATGCTTGATATTTTGCAACAATCTGATCAACCTGAGATTAGGGATTCTGTTATTGAGCTTGTTCCTTATTGGCTTGATAGCTTTGGTAATGCATCGAGGATTGATTATGGAACTGGGCATGAAACGAATTTTGCTGCTTGGTTGTTTTGCTTGGCTAGATTAGGGTTGATTCATGAGGAGGATTATCAGGCGGTTGTTTCTAGGGTTTTTGTTAAGTATTTGGATTTGATGAGGAAATTGCAGCTTGTTTATTGTCTTGAACCTGCTGGTTCTCATGGTGTTTGGGGTCTTGATGATTATCATTTCTTGCCATTTGTGTTTGGGTCTGCTCAGTTGATTGATCATAAGTACATGAAGCCGAAATCGATACATAATGATGATATTCTTGAGAATTTCTCCAAGGAGTATTTGTACCTTTCTTGTATTGCTTTTATTAAGAAGGTAAAGAAGGGGCCTTTTGCTGAACACTCTCCTATGTTGGATGATATTAGTGGGGTGCCTAATTGGAATAAGGTTAATAGTGGTATGCTTAAGATGTATCGTGCTGAGGTTCTCGAGAAGGTGCCTATTGTTCAGCATTTCCTCTTCGGTTCCATCATTCCGTGGTATGATCACCTTTCCTTTCTCCCCTAGTCCTTTCTTTGAGAATGTTGCATTTCTGAAATTTGATCACATATATAGATTTAGCTACTGAAGCTCTATTGTAACTGTTGATGTGTATGTGCCAATGACACTATGTATTTACAATTTTTGATTTTGTGGTATTACTTATTAATCATGTGTTTAGCTTTAGTGATTGAGAGAATTTGGTTTATCTAAGCTTGTGCCTTGTTTAATTGTATGGTTTCTGTAATCTTTGTGGATATAATAAATAAGTCCCTACCAATGGTTGGTAGGATTATTTTATGCGACACGTTTTGGTGGGCTTCTGAGTCATATCAATAGGCAATTGTGTCCTATGGAGTTTGGGCTTTGAGTATGGCACATTAAATGCAGGTTGGGCTTTCAAGTTGGATATATAGACAATTAGGGTCATATCAATTGTGGGTATGAGATGACTTGCATCAACTTGCTATCATTATAAATTGGAATTTGGCCATTTACTTGAGTGATGCTTTAGAAACTGAAGATTTGGTCGGGTTGACTCATTGATGCAATTTTGGGATTTCCAAAAGCTTCCAAAAGCCACTCTGTTATTCTTTACTCTTCAAAGTCAAATTTATGATGATCTGTTGAAAATTTGAAGCTATGTTGACATTGGTTAGAATGGAAGGAAGTGCTGTGTAAATTTTACTTTCCCTTGATCTGCTGGGGTGGAAATTAGGTTGGTGGTTAATAGGCAAATTTTCATCTAGAGCAAGGATGATGATGACGACTTAATAAATGGAAAATGATTCTTTGGATGGAAATTACATTTATTTATATTTGAAATCAATCATCTTCAGAAAGTGTTGGTAAATATTTAGATCTTGGAAATGTGCTTTGGAGAGCCATGGTCATACTCAGAGTCTCAGACACAGGACAAATGTCAAAGTGATCAATAATATGTTGAGTAGCTCATGTCAAACAAATGGATAGTGTCTTTGCTTGTCTTTTGTTTTCGGAAGGATGGGCAGAAATAGTCTGGGTGTCAAGTGGGAGCCTTGGTAAAGGTATAGGACTTTAGAGTATGTGTTATGTAATAAAGTCTGTTAATCCGGGTTAGATAATTGTGAGAAATGATGAATTCTAGCCCTTAACAGTAGATCTCAATACTTGAGAAATTTTTTGGGAGAATTTGTTAATGCTGTCAAATTGTATAGTTGGTTGGAATTATGACATTTGTTATAGGATCATCACTATTGACAAAATAACGCGAAACCTAATTTTGATGTTATTGTTTTCTTTTGCCTTCAGATATCTTTAAAGTTTGATATAGATTGATTGATGTGTGATGGGAATATTGACTATTTCCTAATGTCACATTGCCTGTAACTTATTATGTGCTTTTTAGCTGGAGCCTGTAATTGGTTATGGTGTCATATAGAACTGCACTCTGCAGTCCATTTCAAGCTGTTCCGACTTGCTCAAGCAAAGTTCACCTTTCTCGTGTGCTTGACAGTTATCATGAATGTTTGGCCCAGATTTTTCTGGTGAAGACAAGAGTTCCTTTTAGCTGAGTTCTAACTTCATCTTTCATATATTACAGCCTGGAGTGTAGGGTAGACTTGTGACTCTTATCATTATCAAAAGTATTCTTAGGAGGAACTCGGGTCAGGGGAGTCTATCCACAATGAAATCCTTGCCCTGAAAGAAATTCTAGAGATGTTCATAATGTACATATAATTTTCTGTATCATGTGTGGGCTTTGGTGTTTCACTTTCAGGGAACCGTTTAAATTTCATAGTGAGCTACTTAGCTATGACAGGAGCATCTTACTATCTTCATATAAATCTTTTTACTAGCTTCCAATTTCACATATCCATTTTACTTTTGAGCCTTCTTTGTAGAAATGTTATACTAGTACGAGTAACATTTTTTATTAAAACTGCTGATAAGGTCTGATATTTTTAACATTCTCTCTGCTGATAAGGTTCTTATATAATGCATTCTTTGTAAGGTAATACTTCTGCTTGGAACAAATAGGGTACTTGAGGAATATTGTGAACATTATTCAAGTTGATTAGCCTATGTTCTACTAAAGTCTTCTGGTCAACTTATGTGATGAACATACCGGAGACATGTTGATTGACACTTCATTGGTGTTGCTCTTACCACATTGCTATCTCGATACTGCCACATGCTATTTTGTGATTTGGCTTAGTTTTAAAAAGATGTTAAAGCTCATTTTTCGCTGGTCTATTAGTCTATATAATCATTTCTCTAAGTTAACCAGCATGGGAATTTTTTTAACTTTAACTCTGTATAGTAGATGGTCATATTACAATATCCAAGCTCTGAAATTTTGTTTTTCTTGTTTGTTCAGGGAATAAGATGTTGCATCTTTTTTATATAGACCTTCACCAAGAAGACAGATGGCCTGCCACACATGTGTGAATGTTAACTCGTAAATGACTAGCTGATTGGAATGGAGAACAATGCTTTGAAAGTATATACTCTTCGTTGTTTGAGACGGAGTATATCCAAATTGGCTGTTATTCTAACATTTTGTAGTTTGTACATGCATGATGATGCCTGTGTGAGCTAGGTCAGAAAGTAAAATAACGACTACATGTTGGGTAATAGTGATAGTGTTTGTCATTGGATCTTTGGAGTATTGGCATTTGGCACTTCTTAATTTAGTTCCCTGAGCTATATGGATAATGTTTTCACTCGTATTTTTAAAGAAGTCTCGTCTTGCACCTCTAGCACGTGCATTAGATGGCTCTGGGGCCTGCTCTTGCCCATGGTGGCTGTACTCAAGGTTCGCTACAATTGATTGTCCGCTCATGTTTGTAGGTGACCTCCTTTGTTTCAATCTATAATACGGAGTACAGAGTATGTTTGCTGTACTACCTTCGTCTAGTCTAGTTCTGACATTACTTATTTACGTAGTAATTACATCATCAACATGACTATCAATAATATACAGTGGAGTTCTCTTACTTGATGCTTAGCTTGTGTTGGTTTTCAAGATTTATGAAGTCAGAAACTTGTTTTCCTGAGAAAGAACCAGCAGTAATTAATTATCTTCAAGATATATGATTATATGAGGCCTGAAACTTGATTGTTACAAATAGAGTAGAAATATAGACATTGTTTGGAGACAATAACTAATAAATACTGTGCATGTTTAAATTTTCATTTTGTTAATGTATTTAAGTACATACACAACACAAGGCACGTCACAGCCTTAAGGCATATATGTTGCGGCCTCAAAGCATGTTTGCTAGAATTGATGGCTATGCCAAAGGCTGAACACAAACGCCTCACGACATCTCTAATAAGTGTCAATGTTATCATTTAGGCTATGATCAAACCAAAGATCTATTGATGAACCATGCATTCAACTCATGAACTAACCTTAACATGAAATACCCAAAGAAAGCATTATCGTGGTACAAAGCACAGTCATTCATTATAATATACATTGCTTAACATAGAGAGAACAAATCTAAAGCATTAAGCATGAACTAAACCCAACAATACTATTGCATTTGCATATGGATTGAGCAATAAGTTTTTGTCTACTGATATCTAGTCAGATTACGCACAATTTAGTGTACATGGTTAAACAACTACTAGTATATTAAACCATTACATCTATGTCTTATTTTCCTAACTTATTTTGACGATAGTATAAATAATACTTGGTATATTTTCTTTTCCAACAATTCAACAATGATTGAATTATAAAAGTTGTAAAAGCTTGCTAAATATATACCACTAAAGATGTCGGAAAGTATGATAATATAAGATCGATGAAAAAAGAAAGGTTAGATAGAAAGTTTGCAGTTTCAGTAAGCATGAAGATATGGTTAGGGCAAAATAATTAGACCCCACATCACATGTCCTTAAACTCTAAAAGGGTTCTACAATCAACATTTTTGATCGGGTCACCTTAGTGGATTTTGCCATAATCCCTACTTTTTAAAGATACAACTCATAATATTATAATCACAAGAAATTTTTATAGATATTTTTTTTGCCAAATATTAATCAATTTTGTTTAGATCGTAACGTTTGTTTAAATATTGAGTAAACTGACAACAAAGCATGTTTGTCCTGCATATTTGCCGGGTGTAATTATTTCATATTTTTATGGTCGGTCTTTGACTAACTTCCTTAACCAAGCTTAATTTATTTTGGTATAGTGAGTTCTAAACAACAATGACATAGGCAAAATGGAGTACTATTTACGAATTTGATGTTGTTGTAGTGGTGCTTGAGACTACACTTGATATGGAGGACATGTGTTTGATCCCCGCAACAACAATTGGAAGGGGACTGAAACCTAACCACCCATAACTGATCCATGAATCCAGATTAGTTCAAAGGGTGGAGGAACATCAAAGGGGAAAAAAAAAGAAAAAACATAGGCAATACTATTTTATATGGTGATCTATCTTATCAACTAAGCTAGTTAACAACGTAACATGGTATTTTTACATGTAATAAAAGAACACATGTAAAATTGTATGGAGTATATGTTAGAATTGTGATGATATCATATGATATTTTTTTATATACATAATTAATCTCACCCTTACATAATTCATAATAGAATTTTTTCACTTTTGCTTACTATATTTGACTTGAATTTTCTTTACCAAATACTAATAGCCAACGTTATTTTGTACTCTGTAATAAATATATTCATTCACCAGTCTATCGTGGTATACTTAGGGCCTGTTCTCTTTCATTGAAATTCAGTTCAGTTCAGTTCAGCTCCTAATTTACGTCTAATGATATTGCTAATGATATAAAACCAAATTTCATTCTTTTAAGCTCTTATTACAACGACAACAAAAACAACACCAACAACAACAACAACAACAACAACAACAACAATAATAATAATAATAATAATAATATTAACAATAATAATAATAATAATAATAATAATAATAATAATAATAATAATAATCAATAAGTAATAAATAATAATAATAATAATAATAATCATCAATAAATAATAATAATAATAATAACAATAATAATTGAAATAATAATACTAATAATAATAATCAATAAATAATAATAATAATCATCAATAAATAATAATAATAATAATAATAACAATAATAATAATAATAATAATAATAATACTAATAATAATCAATAAATAATAATAATAATAATAATCATCAATAAATAATAATAACAATAATAATAATAATAATAATAATAATAATAATAATAATAATAATAATCAATAAATAATAATAATAATAATCATCAATAATTAATATTATTATTATTATTATTATTATTATTATTATTATTATTATTAATATGTACATTTGTATATACACATATGTATAATAATAAATAATCAAAGATCACTAATCCGTAGTTAAAAATCACTAATTAATAAGTTCAGTTCAGTTCAGTTCAGTTCAGCTCAGTTCAGTTCAGTTCAGTTCAGTTCAGTTCAGCTCAGTTCAGTCAATCGGAACAAGCCCTTATTTTGTAACAGATTATTAATAACACGGACAAATGCCAAACTGACTTAAAGTCTTTAACTACTAGGAGTATTATTGATTTTGTTAACAATTATAAATAGTTAGATGCTCCTAACAAATAAATAATAATACTCCTATTGAAAGTCATTTGTCAATGAGAAAAATAGGAGCAAAAACGTGAGATGATAAGCTATCACAATCATGGAAAATGTATGTTAGGCATTAAATGGGTTGGGTTGTCTATTATATTAAATGGAATTTGTCAAAAAAACAACGTAGTTCAATTTCAATATTCATGAACCAGTCATAATAGGTGGAGTGGTGGACTTTTCAGACACCATTCAACCCTTAAATGTCTTCTAGTTTTGACCATGATTTACCAATTTAAGCCACCCACATTTTTATTTATTTCATTTAATTTCATGGCATTTTAAATTTTTTTTCTTCTTCTTATTAATTATTTTTGAGATCCAATTTTGTCAACATGCATAAAAAAAAAAAATAAAGATTTGTAAACTAGCTAGGAATACCCCGTGGAGTGTGATGTTGTGCATGCTAAGAGCTTCGTTTGAGTGATGCTCATTGCTCAATATTAGGGTTTAAAAGGCAGTAACAATATTGCCAAAAAAAAAAAAAAAAAAAAAAAAAACTAGCTTTGTCCAAAATTTTACAAACCACAAAAATATAAGTATATAAAAATAAAACAAAAGTTCCTCAAAATATAAATAATTAAGAAAAAAAATTATTAATATTTTTCTTCAAAATTATCTACAGTGAATTTCACAATTAATACAGTATTATACTATTATATTTTAAGTATTACTAAGGCCCTGTTCTCGAAATTATTTTTGCTGAACTTAAATTATTTTTACTGAACTTAAATTAATTTTACTAAACTGAAATTATTTTTGCTGAACTGAAATTATTTTTACTTATTATAATTCTTCTTTAAGAAAATTGAATTTTACTGAACTGAACTGAAATTATTTTAAATTAATTTTACTGAAATGAACTTATTTTTACTGAACTGAAATTATTTTTACTTAATATTGTAATATCGTATATAGTAGTGTTATTTATTTTTTTTATTTTTTTTTATTTTATTTTTTTTTTTTGAAAAAAAAAATTGTATATTGTTGTTATGAAACAAGAAATAGTTTTTCAAATGAGGAAAAAAGATGGATTAGTAATGGAAAATCATATTATCAACCTTTTAAAACATACGTTTTGCTTTAGATACACTATAGTACGTGCGTGTAATATATTTTGTGGATAAGCTTTATTTCATTTAAGAAGTACTTGTATATTTTTTAAGAAAAAAAAAATACTTGTATATAGAATTTCTTAATTAACTAATTACTGCAATTTACAAGGGCATATAAATTAAGATATTGTGTAACAAATTTTTAAAGAAAAAAGGTACTCATTTGTAGGGTTTGGACTTAAGTTAAGTCAAACACCAACATGCTCAAACTTAGTTTAATTTTACTTCACTAAGCTCAAGCTTTTACTTAACTTCGACTCAAGCTACATCATTCCCTTCAAACTCAACTCAAAAGCTAAATTTGGAGTTTGAGCTTTGTTGAAAATACGGAGTACAATTCACGCCGAAATGAATTACCTGTCCAACAAACTTTTTAAATACTCCGTACTAACAAGTATCAATAATATTATTACGAAGTACATTAGTGTTACACCTTGAGTAAAAAATTCAAAATTTTTAGTCGAGACTTAATTACTTATGAGTCACTTTATTTGCGGTCACCCAAATCAATTTAATGGTGTATTAATGCTTTATTTATTTCAGGAAAGAAACAAAAGGGTAATTTATGAAAAATATAACCTCCACTTTCCTACAGAAGAAATTTGAATTTTTGATTTAGGTGCCGGCATAATTACACGCACCTTAGAATCTCCAGATTTGAAACGTAAACCAGGAATAAAAAATTTTGTGTCTTTCTTTTTAATATTTTCAAATCCAACTTCCCCAATTTACAATTCCTCTGAATTCAACACTAGTAGAAAGAGGAGAGAGAAAGAGAAACCATTGCAAAATAGGCTGCTTAATCCTACACGCCTTGGATTTCCTCAACTCTACTCTTCCCTCCATTTTCTACTCATTCTTTCTAGTTTTATGTAATTTCCCAAGTTACATTTTCAACGATCTACTCAGTTTTTTCACTGTTCTTTGCTGTTTGCTGGATTTTTGTTTCTGGGTATAAGAATTATCCTGATTTTGTGGGTAATTTTTGAAGCAAGTTGCTGTAATTTTTGCTGGTGAAACCCAGGTTTTATTTGTTAACTGTCAGATTGTGAATTTTGAGATCTGTTTCAAGAGATTTAGTTCTAATTTGGTCCAAACAGAGGTTGATTTTTGGTGGGTATTTGATCAAGGCAATATTTGAGACTAAACTTGTAAGTTTGCAATCATTTTTTGATTCAATTGTTTATCCAATTTTATTGGGAATTGCAAGAATTTTTCTGGGTATTTGGGAATAGTGGAGTATAATTTATGCCTCATTGCTTGTGTTTGCATCTTATGTTGGTGGGACAGGTAGTTGTATAATATATAGTATAAGAGTGGGTCAAATTGAGGTTAAACTATATGAAATTGAATTTTCTGCAGATATTAATTTTGTGTACAAATTGTGGGGTTTGATTAAAGGAGACTACTGAAAGGTTGAAGAAGGTCCCCTATTGTGCTCACCAGATAAGTGATCGAAGTGGGTCCTTTCTGATAAAGTTTGATAATTGAAAGTCCCTTTGTTGAAAAAAAGCAAGCTCTTTTTTGAGGAATTATTGATCTTTTAGCATAATATGGCACCTGCTGGGACTCATTCATCCTCAGGATCGAGGAATTCGTCGGGTAAGAAGGCGCCCAAGGGCCGGGTACCGCCTTCTTTTAACTCTATTAAATCGTTGCCTGCCGGAATTAGGTTGATGGAGTCATCTGAGAAGGAAGGGCAGTCAAATGGGGGTGATTCTGACTATAATAACTTGGAGAGGGTTGAATATGTTGCTGGCCAAGGGGATCAGGTTAATGATGATTCACCTTATGGGGAGAGGGCTGTGCCTGTGTTGGATGAAGATTCTGAAATCGGTTCTTCGCCTTTGCCTTCGGTTCCGTCTATTGCTGACTCAAAATGGAATGACACTGCTTCTTATGCAAAGAAGAAGGTATATTGCCTGCTCTTTGATAGCATGTCTTATAATGAGTCATGTATAGTTATTGTTTTTTTTTTTTTAGTTTCCTCGATCAACTTTAGTGATTACTGGTAATGTGAAGCTTAGCTTTGGATTCATGTTTTCCAATCTTTAATTTCATTTCTGTGAGATAATAAATGCATTGCTTGTTCTTTGTAATTTGTGGTAGCATTCCCAACTTACTATCAGGATGCTTACAAGTCATCTCATTGTTGCAAACCTTTTATTGGTGCCACTTATGTCAATAGCAGCATTGCTTTATAGGCTTTAAATGGAGAAGCCACTTTGTTGTACTCCCTTTGTCCATATTTAATTGTCACATAAATAGTTCAAATTACATCATCAGCTTAACTTTTAATGCTGTACAAACTACGAAGGGTACTTCTTTTTGTTAGAATTTGCTTTTCACTTGGCTTGTTGTATTGAATGTTACTTCTGATTGCCTCTTCTTAAGGATTATTATTTGTGGTATAAATTGACACATGAAGGACAATTGTGAATTAAATGCAGGGAGAAAGAAATTTGTAACATGAAAAGGAAAAGTTCTCAAAAAAAAAAAAAAAAAGGAAAAAAAAAAAAAACAGAAAATTGTAGAAATAATCAATCTTGTTGCTTCTCTTTTTGGTTTGTATCATCTGAGCCTAGATTTCTATATCATGCATCTAGTTTATCAATACCCTTTTTACCAGTTATGTGGGTTCAGTATAAGATAAAGCTGAACGTCATTTATTTCCTTGTCGCTTAATATCTTTCATTGACATTTCATTTGATAATATATTTTTTTTCTCAAGGATTAGTGTACAAATAAGGTAATGTTTATTCATATTAGGAAATCAGATCAGACCACATCCAGTTAGATCATATTTGATAAATTTAGATAACATCTGATGAGATGAATTGAACATAGCCTAACTCATTGCTGTTCTGAATTTCTGGTACATTGTTACCGTAGCCACATCTCTGATAATAATAAGGGTGTGTTCTGTTCACCTTGTAAAAAGGGTTTCAGGGCTAGTCTGGCTTAATAAGAATGTACCCTAAATGTCAAGCCACCTTGTAGTCTGGGCAATACCTTTGAGGTAAATTTTTTCTTTCAATTACATTTCTTTCCTCACACTTGGTAGTGTGCTGGTTCCATCAACTATTCGTTTCCTTACTGATGTATCGCTTAGTCTACTTTGGAGTCTATCAGATACTTATCTTTTGTGCCGTACAGTTCAGAATGTTACTTAGTTCCTTTATATTTCCTTTTATTATTTGAGGAATGAATATTAAGTCTTTATTGTGTTACAATAGTTTTTAGAGAATTTTCTGTTTGTCATGAACCAAGTTATGAGACATATAGCTGTTGTCAATAGTTTTTGTTGTTGTGGTTGTCATGTTATGTGTTTATGTTTAGTCATCATCTAATGATATCACAGGTTTTAGTTGGTGGAATCCATATGATAAGGTTTCTTTGTACTCATTGTTGAACTTTGCCCTTTCAGAATGTTCAGGCTTGGTACCAACTCTCTGATGGGAACTGGCAGCTTGGAAAAATCATATCTGCTTCGGGAACAGAAAGTATCATTTCTCTACCAGAGGGAAAGGTAATTGATGATCTGAGAATGGAGCTTCTTTGAAAATTACTTTTTCCAAGTTGATTAATCTTCTTCCTGGCCTCCATCATTAGGTTTTAAAGGTGCAAAATGATTGCTTATTACCAGCAAACCCTGATATCCTTGATGGCGTGGATGATCTAATGCAACTAAGTTATCTGAGTGAACCAACAGTTCTGTACAATCTTCAATACAGATATGATAGAGATATGATTTATGTGAGTCCTTTTCTTGTTAACTGTTGGCAAAGCATATGTATTTGTTTTCTTTTTTCTCACAACTTTTGTTTCATTGTATGTTAGACTAAAGCAGGCCCTGTGTTAGTTGCCATCAATCCTTTCAAGAAAGTTCAACTATATGGAAATGAATATATTGAAGCATATCAGCGTAAATCCATTCAGAATCCGCATGTGTATGCAATTGCAGACACAGCCCTTCGGGAAATGAAACGAGGTGATTTCCTTTTTCCTTTTACATCCTTTATCTAGTGCATAAGATGAGTACATTTAATAAAAAAATTGCTCTCATATTATGTATCTCTAATAATTTGTTCTTTTTGGTTGACAGATGAAGTGAATCAGTCTATTATCATAAGGTGGGTGTAATCTTCAAACTTGTGTGTTCTTAGAATTCGTATGTATCAAGATTAGTTTTTGCATCACCTGATCAATTGTTTCTTCTCCCTCTTTTATTAATGATGTTTGTGTACTATTGAGGTCTTGTGATTTGAGCTTCTGAAGGTTTCTATATGTTGGCAAGCAGGTCAATAAATGGTTTTATGGGGGCTAAAGCATTGATATGATTTTCCAGTTCATATTTGTTTCTGCTTTTCTGTTTGATCTTCTTCTATTGCACATTTGTATTTCTTAATCTTTTTGCTCATATTATTACGATCTTACATACTACTCTACACCAGGTCAATTAATTTGTTTTCATCCACAATTTTAGTTTCTGTTTCATTAATTTGTCAACATCATTGGTCCTGAATTATTTGGCAAGGTGGTCAGCATAATTTCTTTGTTTAGGCCCAGTTATCATAGCTAGTTTTATTATTTGTCCAATATATCACCTATGTTTGTTAACCTTATCATTTTTTACAATTCTCACCATTTATCCTACTATTTGCATTAAAATCCACTTATCAATTTTAGTAATTCTTAAAACTTGTTTGAAGTCAATTATGAAATGTATGGTGGAACGACGGGAGTAGTATGCTTGAAGTTATTTGACTGTGTACTTCCTTTTCACAAAATCACCGGCAAGCACCGTGTAAAGTTTTTATCTGTCTGCCTTTTGAGTGGAGCAACAGAGTTGTATTCTTTTGCAGTGAAAAGATAACAAGGATAAGTTTGGAATATAAATGAAGATGGACAAAATGTTGTGATGAAAGCACTCAACTTATTGCTATTGAAACTCATTACATATTTATGCAGTGGTGAGAGCGGAGCAGGAAAAACGGAAACAGCAAAGATAGCTATGCAGTATTTAGCTGCATTAGGAGGTGGCAGTGGAATAGAGTACGAAATATTAAAAACAAATCCCATTTTAGAAGCTTTTGGCAACGCTAAGACTTTACGAAATGACAACTCAAGTCGATTTGTAAGTAATGTCTTTAATTTTGAGGATTCCAAATTTCTAATGGGCAGGTATACTATTGAGAGCATGCAATATTTACATCATTTAACTTGGATCAGGGAAAATTGATTGAGATCCTCTTCAGCGAGACTGGTAAAATTTCTGGGGCAAAGATCCAAACTTGTAAGTTTGATGATAGCTCTGTGAATTTGCCTTTTTATCTGGTTGTTTGTTTGTTTACTCATTGATATTTGAAATTGATACATTCATACTCAACTATTACTAACCTTTTGTTTTTTGTTCTCATCACATAATTTGTTTGTGGATGCAGTCCTACTTGAAAAGGTTCGCTCATCTTCTGCCGATTTCTTTGCCTTAATTTGCTTAAAAATCCTTGTTTCTGATGTGACCTCATTTATGAACAGTCCAGAGTGGTACAATGTGCTAAAGGTGAACGTTCGTACCATATATTTTATCAACTTTGTGCTGGAGCTCCAGCTGCACTTAGAGGTATGTTTGCCTTTCTACTTTTTCCATCTTTTTTGTGTTTTCCCTTGTATTGATCTTTTTAGGTGTTATTTGTTAATAGTCTTTATAGATCTTTACTTTATCTACATTTTTGTGTGAAGTGTTCCGGTTTTGCATACAATATATGAACATGTTTGATCGAGTAGACAAGTTCCAGTTCAGATTAGTAGTTTCAGATGAAAAGAACTGAATATGTTATTTGTGATTTGGTGAGGTAAGGCCTACCATGATCAATAGTCAAAACCTTAATAGTAGGGCACTGTCTGCCAAATGTCAACTTTACTCTGTTTTTCCTAATGTATTTAGTGTCTCATTACAACAATAACCAAAAAAAAAAAAAAAAAATCAGATCAAGTCTGTCACCTTGTTCATTTAATAATAATTTGTTCTAGGATCTTGGACTCATATCATAGGTGTCAATGTATGTGAGTTGCTATCATATGATTCGTATCTATTTTACTCTTTGTTTAATTTTTCAAATCTTGAAATTAGTTGAGCGATATAGAATTTTGCAGTTACCTGTACTTCCGTGAATTATTTAAAAATGATGGGCTTCAATCAGCTATTTATAAGTTTGACAGTATGCATCCTTCACTTTGAGCCCTCAGCTGTATTATTGGACTTCCCAAAGTTTAAGTCCTCAGCGTGTACACAAAATTTCCAAATTCTGAATGGCCAATTTCAATTTAGTCTGGTTGCATGAAGATCCTCTGAGTTATCAGTTATCACTGTTTTTCTGAAAAAAAGTCATTACCTGTGACCATTTTGCTGTTTTGCAATGTCATGATGTACTGTTCCTATGATCAATTTGTTGTTATTCTCATAAATGCAATATCCTTTTCTTCCTGACACACAGAAAAATTAAATTTGAAGAGTGTTGAGGATTACAAATACCTGATGCAGAGCAGTTACACCATCACTGGTGTGGATGATGCTGAACAATTTCGTATTGTTACGGTAGTCTTTTTCTCTTTGTTCAAAAATGATTTTCAAAATTGTTGATTGTAAAAGTGATTTTGATCCTTTTTGGATGTTTTGAAATATGTTGATAGGCCCCTGGACTTTGCTCTTGTTATTTATGTGCATCATTTTCAGGAAGCTTTGGATGTAGTTCATGTCACAAAGGATGACCAAGAGAGTGCGTTCGCAATGCTTGCTGCTGTCTTGTGGCTAGGAAATGTCTCTTTTACGATCATTGACAATGAAAATCATGTAGAACCTTTGGCCGATGAAGGTAAGCTTGTCCTGGAATGTCAATCATAGCTTGTGAAACTCTTCTTTTTCAGATATCTTTAAACCCAGAAAAAACATGAACCACTTTTTCCGCGCATTATGGTAATACATGAACCAGAATTTGATAATCTGTGCATTTGATTCATACAATTTTTCCGCGCATTATGGTCATTAAATAATCTTACCACTTTTGGACAAGTAACACCGTTCAAGAAACCAATGTTGGAAGGAAAATTATTTAAGAAAACAAATTAAAACAGCTATGCAGAGAGTGGGTCTTTTGTGGCCCATAAAGAACCTGTTTTACACCCTTACGAACAGGGGAAAACAAAACCTATTTTCTTATCCACCACCTAAACTTATTGTTTATGTAATGTGCTTGTAAGATTTTTTTGTTTTGAATGTGATTTTAACTCCACTTATGTTATCCTTCCTTTTCCAGCTCTGCTTACTGTGGCAAAATTGATTGGTTGTGAAGTTAAGGAGTTACAGCTTGCTTTGTCTACAAGAAAAATGAAAGTTAGAAATGACATTATTGTTCAGAAGCTGAAGCTATCTCAGGTAAATGATTTTCTTTCTTTAGAACATTGACATCAACACAACCCCATGGTATCTTAGGCTCCTGCTAAGGCAAGGCCGCACAATATGATCCAAATTCCAAAATGCAAGGGATCTCTATTACTTCACAAGAAATTAGAAGTGCGTTGTGCATATTTTCCACTGAGTTACGATACATCTAGTTAGTCATAATCCGAAACTAAAGAACATAAATTATTTTTGTACACATGTCTCTAAATTATTAATGTATTCCTTTCTTGTAATTAAGGTCAAAATCAATTTAAGTAAACTTTCTGAATCCAGAGATTCCAGACACTTTATCTTACTCCATCTTTTATCTCACATTTGGCTCCATTTATGGTCTGTCTTGCATGCTGTTGTTATACTAAATTGGATTGTCAAAGCATTGGCCTTAAAAAAGTGCATTAGTGGGAGCAGTAAGCTATATTTACAAAGAAGCTAATTGGGCGCATATTGTACCATATCAACTTTTTTTTTTTAAATGATAAATGATAGAGGGTATTATCCAAGATAAAAAGGAGAGCTAGAGTTAATGCCCTCAACTCAACTGCTGCTTGTAATATAACAAATGAATTCAGCTATACAACAGTTTGAAAGTTAAAACCTGACTTGTAGGCTTTGCTCTCTGACTCTCTGAGAAACTAGGATCTCTTTCTTTTCTGTTACCGGCCCAAGCCACAGCACCGTCCTCCGCTTTGCTTATTCCTTCCTTTTCATGTCATAAGAACATCTTTGTCATCATAAGGTCGATCCCAAGTGTCCAACTCATTACACAAAGCTAACTGCCAATTACATGCTTACCATAGCATCATCATGTCTCATTTTATGAAGTTCTTGCCTATGTTGTGAACTTGTGTTGAGGATATCAGGTGTAAAAAGCCTTGGTCCTGCATTATCAGTACTGAGTTACTGACTACTGACATGACATAATGGAAAATGTATATTGTTATTATTTTAAAAACACAGTTGGTTTTGATGCTTGAGATGCAAGGCTCATTATAATGAGTCTATTCAAGAAGTAGTTCTTTCACACCATAATATAATGTGTGGGTTGACAAAACATGCGTATTCAGAAATGAAATTTCATTCAACATTTTAACAAGAGAAACTTGACATTTTTTTACCACCAATTACTTCACTTTGATAGTGTAAGATCATGCCACTTTAGTTTGAAAGCTTGATTGTACAGTGGCTTCACTTATTGTCGTAAACTCGTAATTGATATCCATACTAACGATTAGATGAAGTAAAATCGGTTCTCAAATTTTAGGAATTGAGACATCATTGTAAGTGTATAAAACGACATGGATTGGAGGGATTTATATTTATCTGATTGGTTATAACCCTTATAGGATAACATTTTTATGAATTTTATTAGTGATTTTTGGCTGATCAGTTTTGATGTTTATAACATATTAATATCTTTCAGAACTATATCCAAATCTTTGCAATTTAATGTTGAACAGCTTATGTAACTTTACTGGTTTACATCTGTTGCATCTCTGCTTTTATCTGCCTAAAGATAGGAAGTTTGGTACCAACTAGTTGTCTCCATTGGATTTGGAGTTTTGGACCTGAATACATGAGACTAGCTGTTTGGTTAAAGTATAGATACCAAAAGAGCCAAGCATAAAGGACTATATGTGATGAATTAAGCATGATTTCAAACAGATTTGAACATTAGGTGAATAGTTTTCAGTCTAACAGATTAGATGAGGATTGCGCTTCTTGACATGTTTTGCCTGACCCTTATCTGATCTTAAGTTCCTGCTGGGCATTCAATGAGTTGTGTCTTTTTGCATTTTAAATTTGTAATAATTTCTAAATGACATAGTTAGAGCATGTAAAATGAGTTTGGATTTTTGGATTGATATATACTTTCTTTTTCAGGCAATTGATACTCGTGATGCATTGGCGAAATCTATCTATTCTTGCCTGTTTGATTGGCTTGTAGAACAAATCAATAAATCTCTTGGTGTTGGAAAAAGGCGTACTGGAAAATCCATCAGCATTCTCGACATATATGGTTTTGAATCATTTGAAGTACGTTTTTTTTTACAAAAAAATAAAAATATTATTACCGATTTTTATTGTTTTTGCTTAACCTTTCTATCTATGTTTTCTTTCCCCCTGGGCTTCTGTTGTTCTCACTTAACTTTCTATTTCATTTCTGTAACTAATTTCAATACTTATTATATTTTGATTCAGAGAAATAGCTTTGAGCAGTTCTGCATCAATTATGCAAATGAGAGACTGCAGCAGCACTTCAATCGTCATCTATTCAAATTAGAGCAGGAGGTTAGTTTGTGAGGAAAGTTTGGATATACCAAACTGCTTGTTAGGTAAATGTATCTCTGTAAAATTTAAGGTCAGGCATTACTTCCTTTCTGCCGAAGTTTGCATGCCACTAAACCATGTTCATATGTGATTGAAGTCCTGAAGGGGATGATGATTTCTGAATAAAGTGTGATGGGGTGGTTGGTTATGGCTTGCTTTGATATCGTTGTACATTAATCAACGTGTACTTGTTAGTAATGATAATGATACTAGTGTAATTATCTGATTTCTGAGAATGAAATTTGGCATATGTCACATATCCATACATACCAATAATATTACTATACCTGACTATTTATTGATTTTAATCCAGGAATATATTCAAGATGGAATTGATTGGACAAAAGTTGAATTTGAAGACAACCAAGCTTGTCTTAATCTGTTTGAAAAGGTAATATCTATATTTCTGTTCATTTGAAGCTGAAACACTTAAAGGACTGTTAATATTAAATTTTGATTGCGACGACTCATTCTGTTGAATATCCTGTTTGTTATGAATATCCTGTTTGTTATGCAAAAAACCAAACATGTACTTTGTATTTCATGTAAATTCTACTGGAGCATGACCTGTCTTTTTTGCAGAAACCTCTTGGGCTCCTGTCTCTGCTTGATGAGGAGTCCACCTTTCCGAATGGCACAGACCTTAGTTTTGCTAATAAGCTTAAGCAGCATTTGAAGTCCAACTCATGTTTCAAAGGAGAGCGTGAGAAAGCTTTTACTGTGTCTCATTATGCAGGAGAGGTAATGAGCAGTTTAATTCTTTTAGTTTCATTTGCTTTATTCAATCAATTGTGATAGTATTTTGAAAATGCTGAATGTTAGCAAGTTGTTCCTTTTGTCATAATCATACTCTAGTTATTCATGATTTACTTAAGCAAATTTGTGATAAAATCACTCATTTCTCTCTTCAATGTTATGGAAGGGAGGACTATATATCTAATTTCCAGAAGAATAGATGGGATGTATCTTAGGTTGTTACTTATAATCTATCTGCTGATACAGATCATTGGTGTGATGTTACTTCGCTTTGCAGGTTTCATATGATACAACAGGATTTTTGGAGAAGAACAGAGATTTGATGCACTTGGACTCTGTTCAACTTCTGTCTTCTTGTAAGACTTCCCTCCCACAAAAGTTTGCATCAAGCATGCTTGTACAGTCAGAAAAGCCTGTTGTTGGTCCTTTATTCAAATCAGGGGGAGCTGATTCGCAAAAATTGAGTGTCGCAGCAAAATTTAAGGTACATATTCTGTCTCTTTGCTATAAATCAATGTAGCATTGGTGGGGAGGTTGGTTACTTTGATTGCAGTATCAAACTAAACTTATATAACTCAACTTGACCCTTGGTCTTTAATTAACCATGAAGGGAAGAAGGCTGTTTTAACTTTGCAGGTTGTGTATAAGTTTAGTTGAAGTTTTTTTTTGTAGTTTCATTTCAAACTATGCTCATTTCTTACATCTAAGAACTTGCAATGATGACAAAAAGAGTGAGATGCCTGTTTCGTAGTAATGACCTGTTCTTTTTATTTTGGGGGTAGAGGGAACAAAAACACTGCTAGTATAAGCTTCTATTTCGCTGCTCAATTATTCTAACTGCATGTATGGTGTACTTAGGGTCAACTATTCCAGCTAATGCAACGTCTGGAAAGCACAACACCCCATTTTATCCGATGCATTAAACCAAACAACTTGCAGTCTCCTGGAATATACGAACAAGGACTTGTACTACAACAACTAAGATGTTGTGGTGTCCTTGAAGTAGTTAGAATTTCAAGGTCGGGCTTTCCTACCCGAATGACACACCAGAAGTTTGCCAGAAGGTGTAGATCTTATGTTTCAATTATTTTATAGCTCCCAATATTTTGTCCATTTACAGCTCTCAAATTTTTGTTAACTTTCATTTTGTTGTTGATTTAGGTATGGCTTTCTTCTTCTGGAGAGTGTTGCATCTCAAGATCCGCTGAGTGTTTCAGTTGCAATTCTTCATCAGTTCAATATCCTACCTGATTTGTATCAAGTTGGTTACACAAAACTATTCTTCCGAACAGGACAGGCAAGACTACCTTTTTTCTTTCCCTTTGTTCGTTTTTGTCAATTAAATTAATCTCTATAATGTTACTGCTTCCATCCAGTATTATTAGTTACAATTTTCTTGCCTAGATGCTTTTTGATGTTTGTCAAGTTTCTAGTAGTAATCATAGTTATATAGATGAACATTTTGATCTTAAAAATTAAAATGGTGATTGGGTGGTGGTGAATTGGGAGGCATTGTAATGAATGATGTATACATATTTCCCCCTTAAATGTGAGCAAATATTAGTGGATGGTGGGTGTATTAGTTAAGGCTATGTTCTGTTTCTCCCTAAGGCTGAGAACTTTGCTAGTTTTCTAATTTGCTCTTATTTTAACTAAGCTTTAGTTTATGAATTAGATATGTTATCTGAACTTTCTAGTCTTCATTTGAATCTCACTTGTTAGGCCACAAAATTTTATATACAAGGTGAAGAATATAAAGAATTAGTTAAAATACGCGGTTTGCCTTCAAATAGTAATTATAGATTTATAGTACCGTGTATTACATAAATAAAGAAAGGAAAATGGCTAATTGGCTAAAGTAAATTGTCTGTTTCAGAGCTGACATATAACATGATAGTTTCATCCTTAAGAAGTTCATCTTACATGGTACTTTCATTTTTAATAAGATTATCTTACTTGACAAAAAAAAAAAAAAAAAAAAAAGAAAGAAAAAAAACAAGAAAAGAAAAGTAGTTTCTTTTTCAGTCATTTAATAGAAAGACTACTCATGTAGTAGGGTTTTATTTATTTATTTATTTATTTATTTAAATGGTAAGGAGGACCCTACCTCAGCCCTCACGGTTTTCTTTACCCTCATGTAGTTAAGTTATGGTAAATACAGTAATCATTAATGCTATACTAATCGTCTTAATAAGAAAGAAGATGTCACAAATTACCATTTACAAAAAGTAAGGCTTGTTTTCGGTAGTGGTATAATGAGTAAGTCCAAGGTTGTAGGAAATTCTGCTTACAGTAATTCTCTCGCAGTTTTGAAAGGGAGGCCTATGGATAGACGTCCCCCCTCCCCCCTAACATATTTTAAACCTCCTGAGCTAGAATCGAGAAATGTCAGGATTGTTTATCTTCATAAGTTTTTAACCTGTTTTGTAATTGTTAACCATATTAACAGAAGTATATCTAATGCTCAGATTGGAGTGCTTGAGGACACAAGAAATCGGACGCTTCATGGCATTTTACGTGTTCAAAGCTGTTTCAGAGGGTACAAGGCTCGGTGCCTTGTGAAAGAAACTGAAAGAGGAATTTGCACACTTCAGTCATGTAATGTTTCTCCTTGGACTTATTTGTCAACTATCTTTATTAGCATGAAATTGGAGATGTTCTGTTATAACTGTTCACATTTTATGTTTATGAGTCTATTTGGAAGCCGAGGAAAATGAGACAATATGAGTATAAGACTATACTTTGAATTGTTGAACACATCCGGAATTGATGAATGCATTATTTTGATTGTTTTGGCAGTCATTCGCGGTGAGAAAACCAGGATGGAATTTGCAGTCTTACTTAGGAGACAGAGAGCTGCCATAACTATACAGAAACAGATAAAGGGTCAGATTACCAGAAAACAATTCTTGGAAGCGACTGATGCATCGATAGTGATACAATCAGGTAAATTCAGTTCTGATTGGTTTAACTTTTTTAAAATATAGTTTAAGTGGACCATGTAGTGTAGGTAATTTGCCTCTTCTTTTACCCTTCTACTAAGTGGTGGCTGGTAAAAATTCAGATGGTAAGAAAAAGTTACACTCTCCATCCCATAATAATTGCAACTCTAGGCATTGCACAAAGTTTTAGAAAAATTATCGGGCATAGGGAGAATTTACTATATACTTCCAAGTAATAAAAAAAAAAAAGAGGTTGGTAGGAGAGAAATAATAGTATAGTAGTGGTTCCTTACCAAATATAGCAGGCTTTCAGTTATTATGAAACGGACCTTAAAAGAAGTGTTGCGATTATTACGAAATGTAGGGAGTGATGCAAAGCTATGATGGGTGTTCTGTGATACTTCTATATTCAACCTTTAATGTCTTGGTTATCCTTTTGTTTCTAAATGTATAAAAATTGAGATGTATCTTTTTGGCCAATTGCTACTTTTGATTTATGCTCTTCAAAACTCTTAACTAATAATACATTTCCTCTATGCTCCTTTGGCATAAATTTCTTACAGTTATTCGTGGCTGGCTAGTCAGAAAATGCTCTGGAAATATTGGCTTGTTAAATTTTGGTGACAAAGCGGTAATCACTCACTCTTTCTGAAACTTTCTGTAGTTTATTAAAATGATTGATTATTAGATTGTTTTGATTTAATCTCCTTGTTAAGCAATTTTCCTTTGTATTTTTTTTGCCTTCTAGTTTTGTTACATTTTGACAGAATTGTTTTCTTCATGGGCCAATAGCCCAGGCGGTAGTAAAATTTCTTTGCATGAAGTTATGTAGTTTTGGGCATGCAAATTGAAGCCTTCTAGTTTCATTATAATCCTAACTTGAAAAGGAATTTGAGCTGCTTCAATCTAGTTATTAATGTAAGATATTGGGTAGCAACTGTAGCAAAATTTTGTCTATTTAGGGTTTTGTTGGGTTTCAATTTTGCTAGTATGTTTCGCATGAACTCAATCCCCAATATTTTGATTCTTCTTATAAATTTGAATAACTATTACTCTTCATTTTAAAGAAACCAATTAATGCATTTGTCTATTATCTCAAATAGGGCAATGAATCAGATGAAGTTCTGGTGAAGGCCTCTTACCTTGCAGAGTTGCAGCGACGCGTCCTAAAGGCTGAGGCGGCCCTTAGAGAAAAAGAAGAAGAGAATGAGATCCTTCATCAGAGGTTGCGTCAGTATGAAAATCGTTGGTCTGAGTACGAATTGAAAATGAAGTCTATGGAAGAAGTTTGGCAGAAACAGATGAGATCACTACAATCTAGCCTTTCTATTGCGAAGAAAAGCCTTGCAGTAGATGATTCAGCTAGGCATTCTGATGCATCAGTAAATGCAAGTGATGACAGGGAATATAGTGGTGATACTGGCGGTGATGTTACTTTCAGAAGTCAAGAAAGCAACGGGGTTAGGCCGATGAGTGCTAGTTTGAGTGTGATTAGTCGGTTGGCAGAGGAGTTTGAACAGAGAAAGCAAGTATTTGGAGATGATGCCAAGTTTTTGGTGGAGGTGAAGTCAGGTCAGGTAGATGCTTCTCTGAATCCTGACAGAGAACTGAGAAGGCTAAAACAGATGTTTGAATCCTGGAAGAAGGATTATGGAGCAAGATTGCGGGAAACCAAAGTTATTTTGCATAAGCTTGATAGTGAGGAAAGGGTGAGTGACAAATTAAAAAAGAAATGGTGGACTAGAAGGAACAGCACACGGTTAGGCTAGAGTTTTAGTTTGTGACAGGACTGATTACTGAACTGTGAGGGCTTTCATGCCAAAAGTTATATAAGCCTATGTAATTATGAAATTGAGTTGGTTCACTGTGCAGCATAGATCCTGCCCCCTCCCAAAAAAAAAAAAAAAAAAAAAAAAAAAAAAAAAAAAAAAAGTGCAGCATAGAATTTAAGGTATATGTGTATCATTTTCTGCTTTTTTTTCCTCTTTCAAAATTGTTCTTTGTATGGAACCTGAACTACAGTCAAAAGGCTTTGACACCGGTTTTTGTGTTGTCGTCTTCAGCCAGACGGATTAGTAGCAGTGAGTTGAATGTTTCAGCTGACTATTTTCTATGGCAAAAATGTAACTAGTTTTTTTTTTGGTGTATATATTTGTTTGGTGTAGTGAAGTTTATAACATTGCTAGCTGCTGCCTGTCATTTGGAACTATTACATCATAAACACTGTAACTGTGTTCATTCTGTCAAACTATTTTTTTTTTAGTTTGAAAGGCGCAGAATTGAAAAGCATTACCAAGTGTAAGTGTGACTGAAAGAGATACAAAAACAAAGAATAAATTTGCTGAAACCTTGTTGTATGAACAGCAAAGCAAGCTACTTCGTAGTCACTAGTTTTCTCAGCTATATGCCTATATTGGCAACATTCCCTTCACCAGCTCTCCCTCTTAGTTCAGCGAGCGAGAGAGGGAGCGAGGAAGAGAGGCGTTGGTGTTACTCCCAGCATCCTTAAATCCTTTATGAACTGCCCCATTATATTTTTGTGGTCTAAGTTAAAATTAAAACTTTACCATGGATTCACATTAATCGTTTAGAAACAATATAATTAAGTAGGTTATTGTCCACCTTATTTCAATAAACACCCTTGGTTCAAATGAAGATTTTAATGGCTTAAAACATATTTTTGTTATTGTAATAGTCGAAAATGGCAATTGAATGATCTTTACAAAAATAGAAAGGGTAGGTTCCATACCAAAATCAAAGACCAAAATTTTTGAAAACAAGACCCAAGATCATGTTGATTATAATAGGAGTCTTAGGACCACATCAATAAATTGGTCCAAATCTTTTCCAAACTTCACTTGATCGATTTTAAAACTTGATTCCATGTATACATTTTAATAATTACGGAGTAGTGTAAATTTTTAATAACTAGGTTAGATCCCGTGCCATGCACGATTTTTCAATTTTTGTCACGGAGTATCAATTTATTTTTATTTTTTTTAAAATCTCAAATCAAGCTACTTAATATTTTTTTTTAAATGTTTTTTTTTTTTGAATACATATTATATTGCTTTCTTCTATTTTGAACCTTGATGGCAATTTATTTATATTTCAAATATGATAATTTTTCTTTCACCAAGTTGAAAAATATATATTCATGATTTTTTTTACTATAAATAATCATTATACATTAAAAAGTAATTATTAATATAGGAATTTATTTATACAAAGATTTGGTTAGATATTTATGTTTATAAATATATTATTCTACGATTATTTTCCCTAAATTTTGGAAGTAAATATTTTGCGTATATAACCTATCAATTTTTAAAAGTTTTATTTTTTATTTTTTAAATTTAATTTAAAAAAAAAATACTAAGGACACGCCAAAAGACACGTGTCGACACGTATCATTGCTGGTGTGTCTTTTAGTATATTGTTGATTGATGATTGATACTCCGTAGTATAGAAACGAAAATATGAATTAAAAGAAAACTAATTTTAAAGTTTATTTTCAAACATTATACTATAAAAAGCTCATGTAATGAATATTTTCAACATATTACTTTGTAAAAGAGAAAATTAATCATTCTAAAGATTTTTACTAATTCGATATAAGCCCTATTTTTACCAAGTTTTTGACTAGATTGGACCAAAGATTGAAAATTATATATCTCAACTTAAATATTACATTAGTTTCCTTTCATAGAAGGGGTGGGATGAGGATCGAACAGGGAGAGATGGAGGCCCCATGATCTCCTCATTGGACTAAATTTCTTAGGTGGTTCAATTAAGTTTTTTTTTTACCATCCTTCTTATTCCCAAAAAAAAAAAAAAAAAAAAAAAAAAAAAAAAAACCTCCCTTGAATTCGCCATTGAAGTGGTTTGTGAGCTTTCTCTCCTCCATTGAAGAAGCTTTTGAGGTCATACGTATATCCAACCCATTGAATTGGTCTCTCTCAATTCTCCATTGAAGTGCACTCAACGTTCTCCATTGAAGCGCACTCAGCGTCCTACATTGAAGCGCAGTTCACGTTCTCCGTTGAATATAGTACTTGTATCCCCCATTGAAGTAGCTTCTGAGGTAAGTTGTTTGGTTTTTGTTATCATCAAATCAATTTCACAATCTAATTTAATTGTCAGTGCATTAAGTGTAGGGTTCCAAAATCTCAACTATTGCTTCTAAATTCTAAGATAACCAAAATTATGAGCCTAATTTGATTATTGAATCCTATAATTATGTATTTTTCGAATCAAATTTGGTTGCTAATGTATGGCACAGCTCGGATTGAACTATGAAATCACACCTCTTTTCGAATCAAATTCGGTTGCGAATGTATTGCACAACCCTTCAATGTTAGGATTGAACTATGAAATTACACTTCCTTTAGAATCAAATTTGGTTGCGAATGTATTGCACAACCCTTCAATAGTTCAATGTTAGGATTGAACTATGAAATTACACCTCTTTTCGAATCAAATTTGGTTGCTTAATGTATTGCACAACCCTTTAATGTTAGGATTGAACTATGAAATTACACCTCTAGCTTTCAAAAATAATAATAATAATAAAAAAAAAAAAAACCTTTATGAAATTACAACTCTTTAATGTTAGGATCGAACAATTACTGAAATATACAAATGTTTGAATGTCTTTGATGTAGCAGCGCTGTTTGAATGCAATAAAGGAAGCAGGAGAAAATGCAATACTCAGAAGAATGGAAGTCGTTATTTCCGATTTGTTCAGTTCATTCTTCTCCCCTCCTCCTTACCAAAAACCCGTCTTTATTGGGACCGCTGTTCTTCAATCCCGTCCCTGAGTCTTTGTCCCTTCTCTTCTCTTCGCCTGATCTCTCTCCTCCTTTCATCCCTCCTCCTCCACACCTCTCTTTACCCAGATTCCTTCAACTTTCCACTTCCCATGACATCCTTCCTACTGTTGCCTCAGCTATTTCTGCTTCCTTAAACTCTGAAGAGCACTGTAGAAGCTCCAACTATGTCCCCTATAACCGTCTTGAGCCCCTATACTGCCCCAACGACCAGGTTTTTGTTTTCTTTCCAACTGGGTCCAATCTTGATTGTGTTGGGTATCTTGTTTTATCAGTAAGAGATTCCAAATTAGTTGTTGATTTTAGTACTGATGGTTCTGTTTTGACTTCCCAAATTAAATTTGATCATCAGATTGTTCAATTGACAGCGTGCTCTCTTAGTGATTGTACATTTCCTGATGTGGGGGGTCCTGATTGTGTTGGTTTCTTATTGGCTTGTAATATGTATGCTGCTAATTGGTTTAGTGTTCGAACTAGTGGGCACTGTTTAGACTCCAAGAAGCCTGATTTGGTTCTTTTGGGAAGTAAGAAATTCACAAGTAGCATGGTGGCTTATGCTTGTTGGAATCCACATCTGCCTGGAGAGTGTGTACTCTTGTTAGAAAGTGGAGCATTGTTTTTGTTTGATATGGGTTCTCATGTGGATACAAGGTTTAAAGGGAAAAGAATCAATGTTGCTTGGGATGAAACTGGTGAATCAGCAGGTAGTGGGTGGTTCAGTTGTGAATTTAGCTGGCATCCGAGAATGCTGGTTGTGGCAAATTCAAAGGCTATTTATGTGGTTGATTTAAGATTTGGGAAATGTCAAACGAGCTGTTTATTGAGGATTGACATGCTTGGAGTGAGTGACCTGCATGCGAAGGATAAGTTTGTTGTCTTTTCAAAGGCTGGAAATGATGGTTTCTTCTATACTGTGGCTTCTGAGCAATGGCTATTTTTATGTGATGTTCGCAAACCGCTAATGCCAGTTCTTAGATGGGCTCACAATGTGCATGAGCCTCGTTACATGACTGTTTTGTCTCTGTCTGATCTGAGATCCATGCCACACGATAAAGATGCAGGAGCCTCTGCTGTTATCTTAGGATCATTTTGGAACAAAGACTTCAGTCTTTTCTGTTATGGCCGTCCTCACCCAGCTACTGCAAAATCTTTCTCTAGTAAAATTTCAAATTTCTCGAATTCTTTTTATGCATGGGAGCTTCCATCACCTCTCTTGTTGGCTGGTCAGAATTGCCACTGTGGCAGTTGTCTTTTGAGGGAGGAATTTGCAAAGGATGATCTTCTTGAGTGGATTGAATGGCAACAGAAAAGGGAGTCAGTTCTTGGCTTTTGCATTCTGAACAAGCATCTCTGTTCTTTATTACCGAAGGTCGGAGAGCATGGGGGTTTTACACTTTTCCGATTGATGTCAACTGGGAAGCTTGAATCTCAGCAATTCTGTGCCTCTTGGAAAATGGCAAGGATTGTGGCAACGACACATGGAGAAGTGAATCCTCTCAAAGATTCTTTGTTATGTTCTATGGGTGATGAGATTTATAAATATCCCAAGAGGTTCCGCTACATTAAACTTGAGAACCTTTATTATCATTTGAATAGTAATCTGGCCAAACTATTGTTTACAAAATTTAAGAACATTCCAGCTTCCGCCGGCTTGAAGAAATTCTCTAATGAACGTTTCCATATATTTATGGGTGACAAATTAAAGTCAGTTGGCTGTGATCCACCAATGTTACACCTTTCAGTTGCTGATGTTTTCAGGGATGTTGACATGCCAACAAGCCTTTATGAAATTGTGAGTAGACTAATGTGGACCTCCTTACCAATGAATATTTTGGAGGTTGCTTTTCCTGAGTATAGTGAAGTTCTTGAAGTTGAACATAAAAAGTTTTCTCTGGATTTTCCTGTCATTCCTGACCAAAACCAGTCTCCTCCCTTCCCACTTCACTAATCAGAGGTCAGGCAGAGGACGACGCAGTGAAGATTTTGTGGGTCCTGTTTTTCCTCTTCTGGCATTAGTTGTTTTGAATGAGATCTCAAGATGTGGATATTCTTTCGTGGGTGAAGTAAATGAATTCTCGCCTGAAGACATATTTACCCAACAATGCAAATATGTAATGCGTTTGACCAAGGAATTGGGCACCCTTAATGTTGGTGACAAACCGGACAAGTACCGTGCAGTATCACTCAAGGAAGACAGGAATGAGTCAGAACCAAGACCAGTATTCATTTATAAGCCATCTGCATTTTTGGATGAAATTGAGGAACATACGGGTTCTGATTTAGGGGAGAGATTTGATACAGTAATTACTAAGTTTGCTGAGGATGACAATGATTTCTTTGCTGGACTTTGCCCAATGGAACTAAAATATGATGATGCCAAAAAGATTGAGTTCTCTGAGACGGAGTCAAGTGCGTTCAAATTATTAAAAGAACAGTTTTCACACTGGCAGAAAAACTTTATGCCATACCACAATCTTCAAGTGCAACTTCAAAAAAAACAGCCACATTTGAGACCTGCAAAGTAATTGCAGGATCTGAGACATTCTACAGAGGATTTGCTTTTGATTTTTCTGATATATGTATTTCCCTGCACAAGAATCAAAGGTAGTGTAGAATATGTACACTGTAGTCATAAGATTTATATGTGATACGCAAACAAAAATTTTGGAAGCATCAATAAATTTGCTTAATTACTGGTATTCTGATTATGCATCTGCATTTTTCTTGTTGGATTTTTTGGGTTGGAGTTAGTACTAGTTTTATTTGAAGTAGGCTCATAGAAGTTGCAGCCCTAAAATTAATTTTAAAAACCGTTTCTCTATGTAAAGGTTCTATTTTAGTCTACCAACTTGACTGCATTAACCAGATTAAGAAAATTGTTGTTGCTGCAGTAATAAGAAAACTGATATATTGGGATATGGGTCAAGTTAACTGAACTACGTCTACTTCTTGAACTCAAGTGAATTGATAAACTGCATTATAGCTTTGTGGGTACAAAATTCAACATTTTTGTTGATTGGATGTACATTGGTTATTTGCTCTGCATGAAGCCAAGAAATAAAGTACTCACCTAGATTTCCATTGTAAACAAGGTAACTTTCTCACTTGCAATTTCTTTCTTTAATCGATTTTTCCCCCCTGGGTATTATTGCATTCCTTTTACTTGAAATTTTGCACCTTTTTTTGGGGTTCATTATTATTTTAATTGTATAATTTGTGATGTTCATTGTAGAGTTATTCACTGAAATGGGTAATTTGTATTTTTATAACTTATATATTCATGAGTTTTGTTGAAATCAATTTAATAGATAGGTGTATGTATTGGGTTTTCTTGCTTTGGGAAATGAACAGTTTGCGGGGAAATTGAATGTGTAGCTGTTTTGATTCTTTTTTTTAATTTGGTATAATACAAAATTTGTACTCCGAAATCAGTCTACAAAACTCGGTTTCAGCTATTAATGTGTAAGAATTAATTTAAATATTGCTCAAAAAATTTCAGTCACATAAAAATTTCATAATATTGACTAAAGTCTAAACATGCTAGAAAATATATATTTTTATATTTTTACTGCCCCTAATTTTATGAAACACACATCATCTCCATAATTGGCTGTCGAAAGATAAACTTGTCTGTCCGCCTTTCTGGTGTGAGTCGGGAATCTCAGGATTGCGATTACCACTGACTTGCTGCTCAATTTTTTTGGCATAGTTCTTTCTGCTCTAGCCCATAATCACAACATGCGGTGGTCAAATCATATCCTTAATCTCCTATTTGACCTTGTTTTTTATTAGTATTTTTAATATTATGTTTGTCCTATAAATCTATAATCAGCCATTTGTAAATCTAATATTTTAATTTAATGACATTATTCATCAATTCCTCCACCAAAAGTTTATTCAGCTTAGTGACACCATACAGATGCGGTTAATTCTGTCGACAATCTGATGTATCAACCAGCTCAATTCCAAACAAATGTTCTATTTGTCTTTGGTCCCATAGTGGATAAGTTCATCGCCAAGCAAAATTTAGTAGCCTTTAAGTACTCCCCTACTAATTTAAGCATAGCACTTTGTTTGGATAGAATGAAATGGAAGGAAAAGAAGAGAAGTGAAGAGAAAGGGAGGATAATTTATCTTGATTGGGTAAAGGATTGGGGAAAGGAGAGGGGGCGATCCATTTTGCCTCTCTCTTTAATACATATAATCCCTCTAAATTTGGAGAGATTTGGAGGGAAAATGGAGCTCACCTTTTTCCTTCCTTTCTCTTCTCTTCCCTCTCCTTCCTTTCCTTCTTTGCTATATAAACAAAGCGTAAATGTTTCAGCCTGAGTCTTTCTTAAGATGCATCATACTGTTTGTGTTGAAGTTGTGATATACTGATGTGGGCCCATGTGACACCTTATTGTGATTATTGTACCTAGTCTTCTTCAACGTTTTTGTGGTAAAATATGGATGTTAAGGAGGAAATTGTTTATTGATGTCATTTGAGGTAATATAATTTGAACAGTTGAAGAACGAGGCATTCGATATGTGTGTGTGAGTTGAATATCTGGTAGGTAAATGCCAACTTTTTTTTTGAATACTGCCCATCAGGGGGTATTTAGTAAAATTTTTGAGGGAGTGGGAGGATGAGAGGGGTGGGGGAGGTGGGGAGAAGGTGAGGATGACGATGAGAGAGAAGGAAGAATATCGTCAGTAAAATTTTTGAGGGAGTGGGAGGATGAGAGGGGTGGGGGAGGTGGGGAGAAGGTGAGGATGACGATGAGAGAGAAGGAAGAATATCGTCCACTACCTCTGAATGATAGCAATGTTAGTAAAAGACAGTGAGGGAAAGGAAGGGGGGGGGGGGGTGTATATTTCTAATTCTTATTTCCTGGTTGGCTGCTATTTTCATGTACATATATTTGCTAGATAATTGGAACTCTCATTTAGGCTACTTATAGGGCATTTTTGAGTTAGGATTAGGGGCTTTGCTTTGAACTCTCATTTGCTAGATCACCGATATATGGTAGTAAATAGTACATGTAAAAACACATTTTGATTTGATTTGCTTTGAATGATTTGTTAAAGATCTAACATAGTGGACCTTTTCATCCTACCCTCTTACCGAGTTACCGTGTATGCATTACTTGGACATGGCTACAACTACAAGTGTATAATACAACGCCAAGAGTATTAGCAATATGTACAACATTTCTTTCTTTCTCTGACATTTTATTGTAACTTCTGCAGTGTTGCTACTGATTATTTTAACATTGTAGTAGAAATCATTCCTCCATTATTGTGAGTTTATGCTTTTTTTTTTTCTTTTTGTTTTTTTTGGGCAGCGATTATTTGTTCAAGTTGTTGCTAACTGCAATTCATTTGTTGGAAAGTTGTGTCTTCTTTTCAGATTTGCAGCACACTTAACTTTCCTTCTACTCATCTTATTCATTGTTCTTAAATATAATTTTGGTTGCTGTTAAGCTGAAGCGGTTACAATTTGTTCTTTTATTTATTCTTTAAATCAATTTTTGAATTTTCCAGGACAAACTTTCATCTCTTAAATATCAGTTTTGTTAGCTCCTCCATTCATCGTTTCTTTAATTTTTTGAATTTTCCAGGACAAACCTTCTTTTTTAGTCTAAGATATACTTTACTTTTTGTCTACTGCTGTAACTATTATTTCCCTTTTTTTAAAAAAAAACCAAATAATTGGTGGTGGTTAATCTGTGAAATTTACTATGTTTATTGTTTGATTTTGTGGTTTTTATGATGTTGAATTACAATTATGATATTATCATATTATCAATATGCATGTGATATCTACTGTTAATTCCTCTGTTCCTGTTTACTTAATCTAGCTGATTGTCATTGTAGTTTATGAAATAGGCAAAAAAAAAACAACCTAACTTAGCTTACATGTATCACGGGGCACTTCACTTTCTTTATTTTTCTTATAATCTGGTTCAAATCATCTTATGGATAAGGATAGAAAATGCAAGGAGTTCAAAATGAAATATATGTCTTATGGATCACTGGAAAAATCATAGAAGAAAGTATTTTTCTTGCTATTGTTTCCTAGGATTGGACTTTTTTGTGCCTTTCCGTATGAACAAATAATTTCACAACATGTCTATCTAATGAAGTTTTCTTTGCTTGTATTTTGGAAAAATAGCACTTCAAACTTGACAAATATCATGCTCCTCTCATCTTTAGCTCCTTGGTTCAAGAAATTCATGGTGAGATACTTCAGTCGTGTACTCAAGATTTTCTTTGCCTGTTTTATATTTTGTAGTAGCTACCCCATTCTCAATCAGCAAATTTTTTAGGATGGATTGCTTTTGGTGTAGATCTTGTATTGTGGCTCTTCTGCATTAGGTGTTATTGATTACTGGTTTTTATGCAATTACAGTTTAACTGTTAATTAAGATTCAGCTTTTATAGTTTTGTACCTAAAATTTCATGTTTTAGACATTGATCTATTTGTTAAATTTCATGTTTTCTTTCCTCAATCAAGCCACTGATATAATATGAGTTGTATTAATTAAGTCTCGTAAAATTGCAAGTAATATAGTACTTTGTTTTTCAGAAAATTTGACGAATAAACCTAAACTTCCTGATAAGAATTCTGCACTCATTGCTGTTATTGCTTACAAGGTATATGTTTGCTATAAAATTAATTGAGCAGAATTGGTGCAAGTTAATATGAAATATAGCTTGGAAAATTCAATTTGAGTTAAACTATAACAGCATCGGGAAAAAGTAAAAAAAAAATTGATTGATTTGATAGTTGAAAAATTTTCTTAGGCAAATAAAAAGCCATAGGAAGGAGATGATGATGATGATAAAAATGATTTTGAAAGTGATAGGCCTTTCTTTGCAGTTGCTGTAGGTGTTTCCTATCAACCTAATAGTTTTCTGTACTTCCTTTTTTTTTTTTTTTTTTTTTTTAATATCAATATGTTTGCAATTTTGTTCTTTTCTCCTCAATCTTAGTTACTCTCTCTAAATTGTACTTGGTCATCTTCATCATCTTTGGTAAGTTATTTGATTTTACCTAAATTAATGAATTGTCGTTCTTGTTAAATTTGAATTCGTTTCATTTTAGGTCCTGAGTAATAAATTCGCTGTTTCTTTTGAATTGTTGTTGCTCCTCTTTTTCTTTCATTTCACTCTTTCTCTCTCTAAAATTGGGGTTTGAGAAGATTTAAATGTAATCTCATTTTCCCCATCTCAGTCCCCTATTACATCCCCATTTTCTAGGGTATTGATCTGACCCTCTGATTTTAATCTCTCTTTCTTTTGATCTTCTTGTTTTGCAGGTTGATGTAGCTTACCTGTGTGTTCTTGGGACTGTTGATAACTTGTGATATTATTCCATCAGACCTTACTGTTCTGGTAATTGTGTGGCCTTTTGAATGTTGCTACATATGTGTTGATGCCTTCTTCCAATGGTTTATTTCCCATCAGTGTGTTCTCTTCCTTTTAAGACCTTCCTGTTCAGATTAGATTTAATAACAGATGTACAACTATATTAACCGGTCTGCCTAGATGTTCTATAGCATGTAGTTTTGTTTGTCTTTGCATTGTATCAAGTGATTAATATGGGCTATGATGCTGGAAATAATCGACATGGTAAATGGTATCATGATTTCTTTTTATTGAACTCTTTCAACGCTGTGTACTGTACTTCCATTTTTGTGCAGTTTTGGCAGCATGTTGTTAAGGAAAACGGTAGTATAAAATGCTGAAATTGTGAAGCCTATCATGAAACTCAATCTTAAATTTAAATGAATCTTTAATTTTAACCAAAAAGATACTTTTTTGTTTTCCTTATAAAAATAGAGATGGGGTGAAGTGTTATCAAATTGAGTTAGGAAAAGAATGGTTGCTAGCAAAGATATATGACCTTATACACTTTGGATATTGATGGTATGCCTTGGTGCTTTAAAGATTGCTACTTCAAACCATATCTGCTATGCCTATGAATGCTGTTGTAACGAATGTGAGAAAGAACAAATTAATGAATGCAAAACAAATAAATAGCACACACAGATTTACGTGGTTCACCAACAATGTGTTGGCTACGTCCACGGGCAGGCGAGAGAAAAGCTTTATTGATCTTGAGGAAATTCTAGATTACAGATTGATAATGTCAATTATCAATAATAGACTAAGCTATGAATAAACCCTAACTAGGAATATATATAGCTTCCCCAAATAAGATAGATAAGTGCATAAAAACGGCCCATGAAACCCTAATAAATCGTGTGGGTTCCACCGTGCACAAACAGAGAGCTCTCGCTCACCATCGAGCGAGCTATCGCTCGGACCCCAGTCGAGCTATCGCTCATGGTCGAGCGAGCTATCGCTCGGCCCCTATCTCACCTTCGACCTTCGCGAGCTACCGAGCGAGCTATCGCTCGGCCTAGTCGAACCAATATGTCTTCGTGAGCTATAGCTCACTCGCATAGGAGCTATAGCTCCAATTTCGTCGCAACTCCATATGCTTCCGAAACTACCGAGCTACCTCTCGAGCTATAGCTCGCTGCTCCTAAACCCAAATTCAAGGCATATTTCAACAAACTCCACCTTGACTTGAATCCTCTCACAAAACCAGATAACCAGACGCATTGATCACAATGCCCAGACTCTCCTTGCAACCAGACTTGTCCCGAAAGACAACCAGACCAGATTAGCCCCGTAGGACTCCAGATTAGCCCCGTAGAGCTTCAGATTAGCCCCTAAGGGCTACTAACAACTTCGAATAATTTGTAAGTCCAAGCAACCTTGAGACTTACTCTGCGGAACTAGATTCGAACAAACGGCTTGACAATGCTTCTTCCTAGCACGAGCAACACCTCCCTTGGGCGGCTCCGATATATCCACCTCTCCAACAGATAGTGCAAAAGCCACCTTGTCTTCCCGACCTTTCCTTTGGGGAGAGTTCCCAAAGATTACTTGCCGACCAAGAGCCAACCTAGACTGACCCGATTTCAATGGCGAAGACTGTGATGCTTCAGATTCAGACTCAGACTCAGATTGTGAGTGCTGATTGATCTTTCCCGGACGTGGACCACCACCCCCACCTAGAGTGACTCTATGCTCCACCTGTTTCTCAACACTACCACAAACAGATGATGTGACAACGCCAGACTCAAAAACAGATAACGTAGACCCTTGCAAAACATACAATGTCTCCCGTTTAACACCTTTCAGAACTACCTTTGAACCTTTGTAGACATACAATCCTCCACCTTCACCTTTGAAACTGAACCCTTTTTTGTCTAGAAGACTAAGTGAAATCAAATTCCTCGTGATCTGTGGAACATGCCTAACATTGTTCAACATACATAATTTACCATCATGTGTTCGAATTCTGATGGACCCTATACCAACTATTTTGCAGACTTTGTTGTTGGCCATAGTAACACCTCCATCAATCTGTTCGTAGTTTGTAAACCACTCCCTACGTGAACACATATGATAAGACGCCCCCGAATCTAGAACCCACACATCAGATTGATGCGCACGCTCATCAGCAATCAGGACATAATCCTCTTCTGAACGGGTGTCTCCATCTGCAATATCTGCAGACTCTGAATTTTCCTATTGTCTCATCTTCTTGGGACATTCAGATTTCCAATGCCCCTTCTCCTTACAGTAATTACAGATATCATTAGGTTTAGGACCCCTAGAATACAGTTTCCTTGATTTTCTCCCCGAATTCCCCTGTCCATTACCTTCACTGGCTACTAATCCAGCAGCCTGATCATATGTACCTGTACCAGACGCCTTATGGCGCAACTCTCTAGTATGGAGAGCAGATCTAACCTCCTCTAAAGACACTGTCTCTTTACCAATAATACAAGATTGCACAAAATTCTCATATGACACTGGTAAAGACACTAACAAAATTAAGGCAGCATCCTCATCCTCAACCTTAACATCAATATTACGCAATTCTAACAAAATTGTATTCAATTGATCTAAGTGTTCTCTAAGGGATGTACCTTCAAACATTCGCAGACCGAATAGACGTTGCTTCAATAGCAACTTGTTTGTTAGAGACTTTGTCATGTACAAACTCTCCAATTTCAATCACAGACCTGATGCAGTTTCCTCCTCCGCAACCTCGGTAATGATATCGTCTGCAAGACACAACATGATCGTTGAATGTGCCTTCTCCTCCATAATAGCCATCTCAACGGTATCAGGACTCGGTGACTTCTTTGTCGATGGTGTCTCAGCGCCATCCGATGACTTCTTTGCCAATGGTGCCCATAACCCTTGTTGTTTCAACAACGCCCGCATCTTGATCTGCCATAAACTAAAACTATTCCTCCCCGTGAATTTATCAATTGTAACATTCATCCCAGACATCTCTCCCACTCAAATCGAACCTAAGCTCTTGATACCAATTGTTGTAACGGATGTGAGAAAGAACAAATTAATGAATGCAAAACAAATAAATAGCACACACAGATTTACGTGGTTCACCAACAATGTGTTGGCTACGTCCATGGGCAGGCGAGAGAAAAGCTTTATTGATCTTGAGGAAATTCCAGATTACAGATTGATAATGTCAATTATCAATAATAGACTAAGCTATGAATAAACCCTAACTAGGAATATATATAGCTTCCCCAAATAAGATAGATAAGTGCATAAAAACGGCTTATGAAACCCTAATAAATCGTGTGGGTTCCACCGTGCACAAACGGAGAGCTCTCGCTCACCATCGAGCGAGCTATCGCTCGGACCCCAGTCGAGCTATCGCTCATGGTCGAGCGAGCTATCGCTCGGCCCCTATCTCACCTTCGACCTTCGCGAGCTACCACGCGAGCTACCGAGCGAGCTATCGCTCGGCCTAGTCGAACCAATATGTCTTCGTGAGCTATAGCTCACTCGCATAGGAGCTATAGCTCCAATTTCGTCACAACTCCATATGCTTCCGAAACTACCGAGCTACCTCTCGAGCTATAGCTCGCTGCTCCTAAACCCAAATTCAAGGCATATTTCAACAAATGTTGTTTTTCTTTTATCAATCTTATGCCTTATTGTGATATGAGCATATCTATGCTGAATTTCATTTTGGATTTGTGTTTTGTCTTTTTACAGGACTCCCCTCCTCTGCTTCGGAATTGTCATCGTATAAACTGCCACCACAATTTTCCACAAGGTACACCGACAATTCCACTAACATTTGCGGAGGAGGCGAAAGATGGGGAGGGGTGGTGAATGAAGAGCTAGAAGGTGAATAATTGACTTCATTTTCCTTTAAAATTAAAATCTGATCCGTATATCAATGTATCATATATGAAGTATGTGACCCATGCAAAGGTCCTTTTTTATTTCTTCTATGCTTGTATATTTCAAGTCTATCCGTGTTTTAGGCATAGGTCTAACTTTTATAGGAAGTTAAACTAAGAATTGCTTCAAACAGAGAACTTGGACTACACTTCGATGGAGGAGAGTGCAATTGAAGGATCCAAGTATGCTGGCCTAAATTAGGAAGGTAGTATGGATGAACCGTGGTGAAGTATGGTCCAACCTCCAAGTCCTTTAGGACTGGAATTTGTCGGATAAAAATATTTCCTTAATTGCAAATTTGAGGCCATAATTATTTTATTATTATTATTATTTTTTTTTTGATAGGGAGGCCATAACTATTTACTCTTACAGCTATTATTTATTATTTTATTTAGGATTCAGATTTTTGCTTATATAATTTTGGAAAACTTTGACTTAATAGTTTGATTTTTATTTATTTTTTTTAAAAGGCAAGGAGGACCCTCACCATACCTCAGCCCTCACGGTTTTTGGGTCCATTATTTGCAGGCCATACACTTGGGAGTAGAGGGGAGGGTAAGGGAATCTCTATCCCCAAGCACCCTTATTTGGTAGGATTCGAACCCCAAACTTCTAGGATCTGAGGAAGAAACTTACCAAGTGAGCCAACACTTTATTAGTACTTAAGTTTGAACAATTTAGGGATGTACGAGTTAGGTATTTAGGTTGGTCTTCTTTTACCTTATAATTATATAGACAATTGAAATGTAGATTACCTTTTTATTTTTCCTTCATACGTAACTTAATCTTACCTTATTGATGCGCGCGATTGCACAACTAGTTATACCAAATTCATCCATGACTATGTGTTATATATTTATATCCATTAATAATTCAATAATTTGGTAAGTCTGAGCTATATTTCCTGTAAGCGATGTTGATTTGTTTAATCCGAGTTGCAAATTTCCTGAACTCTGTTTTAGGGTTTCTTATACTCTTTGAATGTATATGGATTTGTCTTTTCTAGATCTATTTCTTCTTTAATGAATATCTCTTTAAAAAAGATCATCTATGTGATTAATCTACTTGGGTTATGCAAATCAATAACCACCGAATAAGAGGAGCTTCTTGATCACACTATAAGGAGAGGGGTCAATCCACAGGACCTTTCTTTTCACTCTTCTCTTTTGTTGTAATTTATTTTATTTTATTTTAATTTATTTATTTTATTTATCAAAGATGATTATTGAATTAAGTTATTATGTTAAAAAAATTTCATGTCATTTTTTTTTTGGTAGATGTTGAATCAGTTAAGATAGAAAAACACTTTTTGATGGCTATGTCAATGATTATCCCTGCTGCTCATAAAGCTCCTTAGTGCATTCGAGGCCTTTGTCAGCTGTTGTTGCTCCATGCTTGCACAGACGATCACAAAAGGCCATGGCATGCATATCAGATATATTTTCTGCATCTGCTATTAATCTGAATGATTTCATGCGGTCTTGCTATTCCACTTGTTAACAGGCCTAGGTCTCTGCAATGTGGCAATGAAGGTTGGTAATTCCCTGAACCATTATTGGAAGATCTAATAATCAGTAATGTATGAATGAAAGCTGATTACACTCACTTCTTTAGTTCCACAAGATAGTCTAGTGCCTGCTATATTACATGAGCTGGGGATTCCTGTTTGCTCTCTTGGGTTGTCCTTTTGGTTGCAGGGTGGTGTCTCCTTTTTAAAAAGCATAGTCTTTGAGGTTCTATGGAAGATGGATGTCGTGCCATTCCAAATGATTTTTGGAGCTTTTGCTACAACGAGCACAAGAGGCAGACTGGAAACTTCAAGGAAGTACTAGGAAAAGGAGGCTTTGGTGCTGCAAGGGTGCTCTGGCAGATGAGAGAGTAGTTGCTGTGAATAAACCAGATAATGTTGTCCAAGGAGCTGATGAAATTTGAGGAGTGAGCATATGAACCTTGCAAGAATGTGGGGAAACATGATCTCTTCGTTTAATGAGCATGTGTTAATTTTGGACTAACACTTGCTCTCATCTGAAATCCTTCTTGGCTCGAGCAGATAATATAGACCTCCATGTATAACTCGCATTAGAACCCAACCTTAGCATCCATAAATTCAGAGTTAGGGAAGTACTTATTTTTCAGAGTTTTAACCATCAGTGAGGAAGTGTTGTTTAGGATCCTCCAAGCTTGCTTAGCGAGTAAAGCTTTATTAAAAGCCTTCATGTCCCTCATTCCCAATCCACCATCCTTCTTCGTAGCATACATTCTATCCCAAGCCACCCAAGACAATTTTTTCTCCTCCTTCCTTTGCCCCCAAAAGAAATTCCGGCAAAGTCTTTCAATCTCATTCAAAATGCAAACAGGAATATTGAAGCATTGCATGGCATACATCGGCGAAGTCTGTTCAAAATGAAAAAAGGGGCGGTGAAGTCTGTTGGGAAGGGTCGTAGCATTGATATTTGGCACGATCCTTGGGTGCCTTCCCTTCCTAGTTTCCGCACTTTTCTGAATGAAACTCATAGTGAGAACTCCCCTAAAGTGGTGCATGATCTGATCAGTGATGGAGAGTGGGATAGGAGTCTCATTAATTCTATTTTTTGCTGAAGCTATAATGAATATCCCTGTTGCTTGCCTCTATGATATGGATAAGTGGATGTGGGTACACTCAAAAAAGGGAGAATTTTCTGTCTGAAGTGCCTACTATGTGCAATTGCAGGCCAATCACACTGATCGTGCTTCTATCTCTGATGCGAGTCGGATCACTATTTGGGGAAAGCTTTGGAATGCAAATATACCTCCAAAAATCAAGCACTTTGGCTGGAGAGCTCTTCAGAACAACATCCCTGTTAGAAGCATTCTGAAAAAAAGAAATATTTGTGAGGATGATGGTCCGTGCTGTGGGTGAGGCTGCTGAAACAATCATACACTCCCTCTTCACTTGTTTTGGCGCTAAGCTGATTTGGTACCTTTCTCCTCTTCGTCTTGATACTAGCAAGTGTGAAGACTCCTCTTTTCTGGTGTGGTGCAGCAAGTTGGAACAATATTATAAGGATAAAGCTTGGTGGGATATTTTTTGGTGCTTAGTGTGGGGAATCTGGTTGAAAAGAAACACTCACTATTTCGAGAAAAAAATATGACTGTAGAGAAGGTGATTTGCAAGGCAATGAATATGCTGGGTGAGTATGAGAAAGCTAATGAAAAAATTCCTTATGAGATGTGTAAGAGGCAAAGTGTTAACAAGAAGTGGTCTCCTCTTGCTGTTGGGTGCTACAAGATTAATTCAGATGCTGTTGTGTTTGGTGACAACACGATAGGCTTGGGTGGGATCATGAGAGATCACCTTGGTGATGTTATGGCAACAACTTGCTGTTTACAACATGGGTGTTTCGAGGTGGATATTGCTGAAGCTCTAGCAGCAAGACATTGCTTGACCATTGCTTTGGATGCAGGACTTCGTGATTTAGTGCTGGAAACTGACTGCAGCAAGTTGTACCAGTATTTACAGCATGGGAAATGTGAAACTTCAGCTTTTGGTGTTATTGTTAGTGATATTCTGCTCTTGGCTAGCTCTTGCTCTAGTATGGATATTGCTGAAGCTCTAGCAGCAAGACATTGCCTGACCATTGCTTTGGATGCAGGACTTCGTGATTTAGTGTTGGAAACTGACTGCAGCAAGTTGTACCAGTATTTACAGCATGGGAAATGCGAAACTTCAGCTTTTGGTGTTATTGTTAGTGATATTCTGCTCTTGGCTAGCTCTTGCTCTAGTATTTCCTTTTCACAGGTTGGTAGAGATGGCAATTGTGCCGCTCATTTATTAGCTAGAGGTAGCATAGAGTTTGGTGAGATGAGAGTATGGTTAGAAGAAGTGCCACATTGTGCTAGTAATGTTGTGCTGTGAGATTTAACTAGCCTGGAGTAATATTATGCTCAGTTTTTTTTCTGTAAAAATAAAAATAAAATGAAACCCTTCTTGGCTGGAAAGAGAGGAGTCAAGTTGAAATAGGCACGGCTAAAGATTTTGCATACATTCACCAGAAATGTCTAGAATGGGCTATCCATTGTGATGTCAAACCTGAAAATTTTGTCTTTGATTGAAGATTTTTATTGATCTCTAAACTTATATTTCTGTTCTCCCTATATAATGTAAAACATTAGTAGTATTACTAATTTAACCATGATTCCAATTTCCAAATCAACTAACATTAAAATGATAAACCGACAAGCTGTGCATCACATAATTCACGTTTGTATGACAAGGTTATTCATCGGTCTAAGATCGGATCATATCAAAGACTGAAAATTGAAAATTTAAGATTTGTGGCCAGATCAAATTTGGACAGAGTGATAAAACTAGCCCAAACCCGAGCTGTACCAAACTTAGAATTTTTCAATATTTTAATTTAAATTTTTTTACAATGTTATAAAAAAATAAATATAAAAAAAATGATTGCAATATGAGAAAAGCCAAATTTATCTTTGTGATACACTAAAATATATCTCTTTCACAATACGGAGTATACTTTTTTTCCATGAGTTTCCTCACACAAATACACAATATTCAATAGTTGAAAGAAAATACAAGTTTATCTTCTTGATAACTTTTTATCAAATATAAAAACACAATTGTTGATTTATTTACAAAAATATTATGTTGACCGGATAAAATTATTATTTACGATTTTACGGAGTGCGATTCTTCTAATTTGATAAATTTCCTCGATAGCTCAAACTCCAGTTTTCCTAACCGGACCGGGTTTTTAACACCCCTACGACCGGGTACGGTATGAACACGACGCAGATAAATTGTTTAAACAGGACTACAGAATTTGGAGGGTGGGAGATACACAAACTCACCTACACCTTGAACCCTCGTCAATCGTCACAATTTCTACTGCAAGGTGTGAGCAAGAGAGCTGAGAATGAGTTGTGGATGCAGAATAACCCAGCATCTCAAAGACTGGGATGGTTTTGGGTTTGGGATTCCCTCCTTTTCTTCTCCCAAATTCAGATTTTCTTCTTTGATTAAACCCCAACTACATTCTCAACCTCGATTTCACAAAATCCCATCTTTTCAATGGACCAAAACTTCAATCACAACAAGATTACTAACTACAAATTACCCTTCTTCTTCTTCTTCTTCTTCTGCCAATTCATTCTCTTTTATCAATTGTCTTCAATCTAAGTTCTCCAATGAAATTCCCACGTTCAACGATTCCTCTTTCAGGTTTTCTTTTATTCCCTTGTTTTTGTTCCAATTACTATACCTTTTTTTTTCAATTTTTTTTTTTAAATTTAATTCTTACTTAATTTCTTGATGTTTTCTGATGATGTGATCACGAATAATTATCTATGAGCGAATTAGGATAAGTGGGTTTTGTTGATTATATTGCTATATATTATAGCTTGTTTGTATATTAGTGCTATGAAGAATGAATTAATGGTAATGTAGAATTGTTAAATTACTTTGGAAACAATACTGTTTGATCATATATTGATTGAAAATTTTGCTTTTGGGTTTATTTGATGCTTAAGTTTCACTAGGTTCACAATGTCAAGTTTAATGGTAGCTCATTGACTATGCTAAGGGATCTAAAGAGAGAAATATGTTTGTGAATCGCAGTATATTCGTAGGCAATGGTGTTGGGGGGGATTGGGGTCTTCTTACTTTGTTATGGAGTGTGATATAGTTGCATTATAGTCCACAGAAGGATATAATGTTGCAAGAGGCATATGACTATATGAACTGAAGACATGTTGGTACCTTTATTGGCTTTGGCTTTATTCGGCGAAATTAGCTCAAATAGTCGATGAGAATGTAAGCTTGCTAATGCTAAACGCCTAAAGTTAGCTGAAAGTGAAAGAGTAGTTACAGAAAAGCTTTAGATTTGTTTGGCTGAGCTAGTTGAAAATTACAGGATGGCTGAAATGCTAGTCTGAAAGGTTTGTCGAAGTTGAAAAGTTAGCTCCACTAGGGTTGATGCATTTAGTTGAAATTGATGACCTAGCTGAAATTGGAATAATTGGTGGAAATTGGGAGTTGAAAGGTAGTGGCTGAAAATGGCAAAACTTTCTTATCAAATACTTCTTAATTGGCACAGGGAGTGCCTGTGCCTGTGTGGCCTGTGGCACAGGTGTAGTTAATCCTTGTGCTAGTTTGTTCCAAACCTTCTTGTATCTTGGATAATCTTTTGCTGTGGTACAAGCTGTTAAAGCTTGAACAAAAAATGCTACTCTTACGCTCATTTTGATGATCTTTGTTTGAAGTAAAGACTCCATGAGTACTAAAAGATGGACAGGTATGAGGCAAAAGAGTCTTTGCTATTAAAATATACATCTCATATTAGTTATTGTAAAAGCTTCTTAATTCCGGCTTATGCTTTAGACATATTATATGTTTATCTATTTGTGTCGTCATGTTAATATCTATTTTCTTTTTTATCGGGTGAAGCCAGAAGGATGATGATTGCGAGCTTTCATCTGAAGGGCTGTCATCAATAGCAGGTTCCCTTTGCCTTCTTAAAACCTTTATTTTTTTAAGATACTTTTCTGATTAAGAAGGTTGTGTAGTGTCCCGTTTTTGTTTATTTAATGAATTTTTGGAACCCTTCCATCTTCTTTTGACTTTCCTTCATTGGCACTTCACTCTGTCTATATTTATATGTAATCTAATTTTTTCTTATTCCCTCTTTCCTAAATAAAGATGTTCTTGCAAATAGTCAAGAAAACTGAAGTTGGTAACTCTGTGCATATTTATCTGTATATGTGTACTTTTATGATGTCTTGGTGTCAGATTATTATGAATTTGCAGTTGTAAGTTTAACTGATAAGTTTATAAAATGTGATGGAGGAAGACTTTTTATGATGATGATAATTGGATTTAAATCCTTGTCCTTAGGTAGTACTCCCAGTTACATAGTTTGGTAACTTGGATACTTGAGACTAGGATGAGGATAGTTAAATTAATTAAATTTTGATTACTGAATCCATGTATGCATAATTTATTACATTTGATATGTAACACATGTTATTCTATGAGGAATTTCTGATGAAGAAGTGTAACGAACATTAGCCTTAGTTAGTGTAACTGAATGAATTGAAATCCAGGTTTTTTAGACTGAATCCTATGTTATCACACACACATTTATAGTTTTTGGTCAGCTAGGAACTAGTAGTATGTTATGGTAGATTTCCTGAAAGAAATAGAGGACTAGGTTGTATTCTTGTCGATAAACCATAAGCCATACTTAATCTGTAATGCTGAATTCAAGGTGAGTATATTTTTTTTGGTGATTCAGCAATCCTCTAGTTGCATGTCATTCTTATACTCTAGATGGGCTGCTTTTTAAAGAGATTTGTCATTAGCTGTGATAATATTCTTTTCTTCGTCTTCTTTTCTATGAGTCAATGTTTTTTTTTTTTTTTATTTTTTTTTATTTTATTTTTTTTTTTTAAACAGGAGGCATAGTAGCATTGGGGAAGTTTGACGCCTTACACATTGGTCATCGGGAACTTGTAATTCAAGCATCTAAAGCTGGAGCTCCATTTCTTTTGTCATTTGCAGGGATGGCAGAAGTGCTTGGTTGGGCACCTAGGTATTTGCATCTTGTGTATTTGTCTGCTTAGTTTTTATCCCCTGCTCTTTACAATTAGCAAACTTTCTCCTCTGTTCTTTATACAAGTATATCATAGCAGCTGGAGTTTCATGCATCCCAACACAGAGTTCAAATCATTTATGTCTTATATAAGTAAAACCCCACATGACTATATTTTTCCTTGAGTAAACCACTATTTAGAATTGTAATGGTCAAAGTGTACTGTGTAAAATCTGTAAATTGTGTTGGAACCCAATTGCTGCGTTAAATGAAGAACAAAGGTAGTAAATTGATTCCGTTCTTAAACATGTGATTTGTCTGCTCCAGTGAATCTTTGCTTCCATATTTTATAATTCTTGTTCTTTACCAAAGAGGGTTGGGGGGGGGGGGGGGGGGTCAAATAAGAGACTATTTTTTTCAAGTACATTGACTGCAGGCTTGCAAAACTAAACTTGCTTTTCTTGCACGTATACAACTGTTGAACAATGTCCTCATCAGGCCTATCAATGTATTGGTGTTATCCTAAGAAATATAATGATTACTTGTATTCACCCTTGGTTAATTTGTTCTCCATGCAACATTTATTTGCTAAGCTTAATTTTCATTTCTTAAGTAGGTGCTTGAGGAATCTAGGTTTTTAAAGATAATAGGCTGATTTTCTTGTTTCTGAACATTACATACAGTATGTTTTATAAACAGGTCTCCCATTGTTGCAAAATGTGATCGCCATCGTATTCTTTCTTCCTGGGCTTCATTCTGTGGTAATGTACCTCCTAAGGAGTTTCTGATTGACTTTGCAAGTGTAAGGCATCTTACTCCTCAGCAATTTGTGGAGAAGTTGTCTAAGGAGCTTGGTGTCAGTGGAGTTGTAGCAGGTTTTCTTGAAAAATCTTTCTCACTCTATGTATTGATTTGTGTATCTGGTATAATTTAATGATCTTATAAAGTTTTGTCATTGCAGGTGAAAATTATAGGTTTGGGTATAAAGCTGCTGGTGATGCATCTCAACTAGTGAGGTTATGTGACGAGTATGGAATACAGGCTTATATAATAAATTCTGTCATGGACAAAAATCAAGACATGGTTAATTCAGCCATATCAGACAAGAAGGAAAGAGGGCAAGTCTCATCCACACGTGTACGTTATGCTCTTAGCAAAGGAGACATAAGCTATGTTTCTGAGCTATTGGGTCGTCAGCATCGCCTCATATTATCAGCTGAAAAGAAGGATGAGTTTGTTGGCTCTAGAAATCGTCTTTCTGCACCTAAATCCTATTTATTAAACCTACCACCGAAAGAGGGCTTGTATGATAACTGCTCCCTTATATTTGGTGATGAAAATCAGTTGTCATGCAGGGTTCTCATTGATTCAACACACATTCATCTAGAATCAGATGAAAAGGATACCTTTCTTCTTGATGCTATCAACAATCATCACCTTTTTGGGATTGAGTTTTGTAGCTGAATAAATTTTGATGACTAGAGATTTGATGAGTGTGCTAAAGAAGCTGAAGATGATACAAAGTCAATGGAACAGGTACTTCAGGTGAAAGAAACCTGACCTGCATTAGAATTACTCATCTCGATTTGTTCATCTCATGCTTGCCATATTTGGTCCCAATCTAATTTTATCGAAAGTTTGAAAGATGTTACTATGGATACAATACGACATCTGGTACTAGTATGATTTGGTTCTTGGATAATTGTCCTTCAATTAGCAAGTTGGCATCAAACCTGCATTGATTCAAGACTGAAGGTTTACAGTAGTTATTGCTGCAGCATGCTAATTGCACAACATACTAGACTCATTAGTCATTATTGTTAGAATAGCTCTCAATTTTCTTATTTTATTTTAATTTTTGAATTAGTTGCTGAGCACCCATGTAAATGTATTGCATTGATAGTCTATGTGCTACAGATCATATACTTGCTATATTTTTTGGGTGCAAAAAGAAATTTTTTTTTTTTTTTTAAAAAAAAGGGCAGTTACAGCCTTCTTCTGGAAAGCAGGGTTTATGTATTTATTTCTTGAAATTGACTTGGGAAAGGTGATGAAAAATATTCCTTGGAATATACTCCAATTACTCAATGACCAAAATTCGAGTCATGGGGATGCTATTCTCACCAGTACCATGCTTTTTTTCATGCAAAGAATATGTGGCTATGTTTTGCCCACAATTTTAAAGCTTGTCTTCTACTCGTAGGAGAGAAGTGATCTTGGTCTAAACCATCAACTTGAAATAGCTAATTACGATAGCGTAATGAAAAATAATACTTCCTCGGTTAACTTTAAGTTGTAATGTTTGTAATATTACACTATTCATATTTACTCATTTGTTAATTAATTCATAATATGTTGGGTAACAATTCATTTTTTTATTTTTTTTTTGAAACAAATCAATTCATTAATTTTACTTTATTATTTTTGTATTTAGGGTCTGTTCTCATCAGATTATTTTTAGTTTAGTTCAGATTAACTCAGCTCTAATAAATTTAGTTCAGTTCAGCTCAGCTCCTAATTACTTCTCTCATAAAATATTCAGTTCAGTTCATCTCTAATAAGTTCAGCTGAGTTCAGTTCAGTTCAGCTCATTTCAGTCAGAACAAACCCTTAGCTCCTTATTTACGCTCTTTAAATTTATATTACTATTATTTTACTTTTTCCTGACTATCTATGATTATTGATTAAGGTAGAATAACTTCCTTAATTTTTACCACTAATTGAACAAAAGAGCAAAGACTTGTTTATTTTTATGTCTTGTTTATAAGAAGTAGCTTCAAAGTAAAATATTTTTTATTTTTTTAACATAATAGCCGTAAAATAATTATACTCCGTATTTCCTTGATGGAATAAAGCATAGACCAAATTTCATCACAAAAGAATATTCCCAATTTCCCATCAAGTGTCCCCAATTGTTTAGGAGGATTCGTTTAAAAACGTGAAAAAATAATCAAGGATTCTATTCCACAAAATCGTAGTCAATTCTGAAAAAGGCCCAAAATTGAATCCAATTTCCAAAGTTATTGCGCAAATTAAAGAGAGGCAGAAGAGCGTTACTCCCACGCGAACAGCCGCATTTTCCGGCACCACCCAACAATCCACCTTAAGCATTCCCATTCTCATTGCATTCTCTCTCCTCCTTCATTCTTTGTTTGAATTAATCTGAGGAGAGAGAAAACTTTCATACCCTTTTCTCATTTCCAACTTCAGGTCACTTTTCTTCCTCTGTCTTAGTCTTTGATTTCTTGAAATTTTGCTTTTTAGTGAATTAATTTGTTTAAAGTTTGATTTTTTAAAAAAAATTGGATTAAAACCCATATAATTGGTTGCATCAAGTTTGAATTTTGGTATCAAAGTTGAGAGATTTTTGTACTAATTGGTGTTCTGCTAATTGTTCAATTTTGGGTGTTTGTTGAATGTTTGAAGCATCTCAATCATGAATGTTTGTTTAAACTGCCTAATTTTGTTCTTAATTCACCATCATTACTATCAAATGTATCATGATTAGAATATGCTAGAATTTGAGGTTATTAGAATATGCTAGTATCTGAGGTTATTTGTTGAACAATTTTATTATTCGCCTCATTTTCTTATCTTTTGATTTTTATATATTTTTTCATAGATTACCTGTCGGACAATCTATTACAAGAATTTGCTGGATATCATGAATATTGTTGTTATTGTTATTAATGAGTATTGTACAATCTTATCTCTATAACTTAACTGCCAACTACCAATAAATTATGGGAAATGGAGAAAACAATGAAGAAGAATAGAGCAAGAAATAAAGGTTGTTGGTAGAGGTTATTATTTTATTAATGTCGCATTAAAAGTCTTTTTGTGAATGAATGTAACAAGTTGGTTGATTATTCACATGTGTACGCGTCATATTGTGATGTGTATGAGTGTTTGTGTAACATGACTCTTGCTTGTTTGATTACCCTTTTGATAAATTGGTTGTCTTTTGGAAATAGAATATGGTCCTCATGTAATGTCACCTAATAATGTTATTAGTTATCATATATGACTTGGATGGTTGGACCCAATTAGTCAAACATAATATACTTTATTGAGTTTTGAATTTTGATTATGATCTTTAATGTATTTTGTGTCATTTTAAGTGTGGGAATTATGGAGATAAACGTGTTTGTTTTTGTTCATGTGCCAGGAAGTAAGGCCTTTGACCGTGTTAAATCGTCTTCATATACTTGGGGTTGGCTTATATAAAGGTCGGGCTGTCAATATTGTTGACAGCCCGATTTTATTGAACTCAGTCAAAAAGTTCAGGTATTGATCAATATTGTGTGTATATATATATATATGTCTTCATTTTCCTGTTTGTTTTTCTCTTATTAGTTGCTTTTCCTTTATTCTTGGAAGCAGGATTCCTTTCCAAGTCACTTCCAAGTCACTTATCAGAAATAATATTCTTTTCGTTTGGGCAAATACTTGTATGAAGGCTATTTGAATATTTGATATACTCTGAATTACTCATTGTGTTTAGGTGATCTCACTTTTTCTGGCTCTTATTCGTGGGTTGCTCTGTTTAGTGATCTGTGTGAGTTTCTACAAAATAGAGCTTGATATTGTTTTATGAGAGTTTTTGAACTTGCTGTGCATCATGGGTACCTTGTCCGGAAGCCTTCAACGACCTCTATTCACAGCTGCTGCTGTTGCCGTGGCATCTGTTTCAACTGATCTTCCGAACAAGTTAACGGATACCAAACAATCTGATCCTTCTGTTGCCTCAGAAACATTGGCTTCATCATCAGATTCATCACCCCATGACTCAGCTCACAGTTCAGGATTGTCATGGGTGTCTAACATTTCAGTTTCCAAGCTTGCAAGGTTGTCGTTTGTGACCAGAATCCGGGTGCCAGTGCCTAATATAAACTATCATCCAATACCAAATTCAAGCTGCAGTTTTGCTGGAAATTCAGTGGGTTCATCTCCCATTTTGGTTAACCTTTACCAGTCTGCTGAGTTAGCCAAGGCCTTGAAACCCAAAACATATTCTTATCCTAGTCCAAGCGTGCCATCCTCAGACTTGTACAGGTGGCATTTGCCTGAGCCTAGTACTGTTGATGTTGCTGGAAAGTCAGATTGCTCTTCTGCAAAATCTAGGACAGTGGTGGTTTTGTTGGGATGGTTGGGAGCAAAGCAGAAGCATTTGAGTAAATATGCAGAATGGTATACTTCAAAAGGCTTTCATGTAATCACCTTCACTTTTCCAATGTCTGAGGTTCTCAGCTACCAGGTTGGTGGGAAAGCTGAGCAGGATGTTGAGTTGCTTGTAAACCATCTTGCTGACTGGCTAGAAGAGGAGCATGGCAAGAACCTTGTTTTCCACACCTTCAGTAACACGGGTTGGTTAACGTAAGTCACCATCTCATTTTCTTGCTTACCTCGTTTATATTCTCAATTTGCTTGTTATTTTGCTAATTAGATGTTCTTATGTCACCTTAAATAGATACGGAGTTGCTCTGGAGAAGTTTCATAAGCAGGACCCTTCTTTAATAGGGAGAATTAAAGGCTGTATCGTGGATTCAGCTCCAGTTGCATCCCCAGATCCTCAGGTAATTATGCTGAAAATTTCTCTTTTTACATGTATGTATGGAAATCAAAATGTATATTTTTAGTTGCTTGGTGAGGGGAATTACTTATTTATATTCTACTTTGAATGTCAATGGCAATTTATCAGCCTTTAGAATTACCGTGAGCCATTTTGTCACTCTACTTGTATGAGGATGTTTCTTCATGCCTTGAACATGGATTTTGGCCTACAAAGGAGAGTATTAACGCTCAAGTTTTTTAGGAGCTTCTGCACTTTTCTAATGACAACATTACTTATCTCCAAGCAGGTATGGGCTTCAGGTTTCTCTGCTGCTTTTCTGAAAAAGCAAAGTGTAGCAACAAAGGGGAGAACAGCCTCATGTGATTCGGATGAAGAGGATTCTGTTGTTGCGAGAAGTGTTAATGAGCTAAAACCTGCAGTGACTGAAACAGCTTTACTTGTATTCTTGGAGAAGTTCTTTAAAGTTGTATTGAACCTTCCTCCAGTGAATAGGTAATTACTATCCTTTTCTGGGTTTTACTTATTGACAGTTACAACTCCTTAAGAGCTACGACCACTGGTTGACACAAATCTGATTACTTGTCACTTAGTGGTATTAATGAATAGAACATGTTTGATAACGTAATACCCAAACCATATATAGTTTTCTACAGAATGCTCGCTTCTCCTCAATGGACACATTCTACATTCTCATGATAATTTACAAAGTAACAATTTGTCCATTGATGTTTGATGCCTTACATTGATGTGTCTGCATTTCTACTTTACATTGAAGTGTCAAGTGCCCTTGCTTATATTTTTGATGCTTTGATGGAGTCGTAATTCTTATACTCTTGCTGTTCAATTTTTACAGGAGACTGACTGATGTTATGGGATTGCTGTCTTCTAAGCAGCCAAGCTGTCCGCAGCTATACATATACAGTTCTTCAGACAGGGTTATTCCTGCAAGTTCTGTGGAATCATTTATAGAGCAGCAGCGGAAATCTGGGCATGAGGTTAGATCGTGCAACTTCATCTCCACGCCTCATGTAGATCATTTCCGGAATGAACCACAATTGTATACATCTCAGCTAACAAAATTTTTGGAAGATTGTGTACTTAAGTGTTGCAAAGGATCTTTTTGAACAGATACCATTGATTCTTTATACAAACCTATTCAAGGTTATATGTGATAGATAGGATGATTTTTAACTGATCATTTTAAAAACTAGGGTAGTAACTAAGTAAGATTTGCCCTAAAGCCTCTTGTAACAAGTTATACAATTGTACAAAGCATTCAAAAGTTTTAGTCGATGTTTTCATGCAGCTACTGCTGCACGCCGTATATCACCTCTACTGCTTTTCCGATCATACAGCAAATGCAGAATTGGTCTTTATTTTGTTTAGTTTGTGCTCTTTGGTGCCTATAATATTGTCCGCTGTTTGGTCCAGAGCATAACAATCCTGTAATCAGCCATTCTTTATTGGTTATTGTGTTCACCAAGTCATTGTCGAAACTTGCTGTGTAAAACAGAATTTTAACGCCAAGGACTAGTCAAGAATGGAAGTGTATCTTGCCTCACCTTTCATGATTTAAAGCTTCGAGTGAACCCGAAATAGGCCATGGTCAGGTACAGCTGTATAGGCTTACAACTTGCTAACTCAAAATGGCTATTGTGTCTTAGATACTCTTTACCCTCCCAAAAAATGGCATTAAGAAATAAACATCAATCTAAATCATCAAGTTATTGTCCCCTCATCGTACATCATTCCCTCAAGTCATTCCGCCGTTTCTGTTTCCGTCTCTCCTCATGTAGCGTTGTTTATCTTCACCAGCCACCACTCCAAGCACCGGCATACACCATCCATCACGCCGAGCAGGTGGCAGACGGTGTAACAACAGCCCTTCTTAGAATGAAAGTAAGAACTCAATTATGACCGGCCAAGTGGAAGTTACAACTACCTAAATTTGTTGTGTTGTCTATAATGAGTGGAACACCAAACAATGTAATGATTGGAATAATCTTTAAGTTGATGAATCATGATTGTTGAATTATGCAGACAAATGAGTAATGGCACTATGACAACATATTTATTGTATGGTAGACGTGCAATAGTACTACTTTAAACGAAAAATATTGTGTAGAACGGATTCATGTGAGTCCGGTCTACTTACAGGCCCGCGCGCGGCCCGTTTTTTAATAGTTCGGCCCGCGCGCGGCCCGACTATTAATTATCAATCATTTTACTTGCATGTACTTAATTTTTATTTTTTTTCATTTCAGCCACTTCCTGCAGAATGGAAGTTATTTCTTCTAAGATTCAGGCATCATGTTAGAGTCTATGCTGGAAATAATGGCAGAGAAGATAGATTTTGGGAAGTAAGAGTCATAAGCATACCACAAGATACAGGGTATGGTGGTATGTTGGTTGATCGTGAATGGGAAAACTTTGTAGCTACTAACAACATAGTTCCTGGAGACAGACTTGATATTTACCATGATCGTGATACCATTTACATTAGAATTTTTAATGCTGATGGTACTGAAAAGCTTCCTAATGAAGCAGAAAATGGTAGCAATGTTTAAGTTTTTTAATATTAAGATTATGTTTGTAATAAATCTGATTTTATATCATAAATAATAATATTTGTATCAGATATTAAACTATGATTATCAGAAATAATAATATTTGAATCTGATTATAATATGTTGTTCATTGTAAATTATCTTCATGAATTAGATTATTTTTGTCATTTATTAGATTTGTTTTGTTATGAATTAAATTCTGTATGTCAGATATTAAAATATTTTAATCAGGAATTAAGCTGAATATTTCAGGAATTTGATTGTATATTTCAGGAAAAAAATTGTTTCAATCAGAAATTAGATTGAATATATCAGGAATAAGATTATCAAGGACAGGTATTATACTATTTAAGTCAGCTGTTGCATTTCTATGTCAGGAAATTATTTATGTTAGTAATTAAAATATTTAGTTCAGGAATAAAGATATTTTTATTTTATACTAAATAGGCAAGTAAAAAATTTTAAAATAACAAAGTATGTACGTACCTGATTCATTCTCATCCCATATCCTTGATTTAGCAAGCTTGGTCCAACGTTTCAGAATGTATCTCTCTGGTATAGAATGTATGTTGTACATTTGCATTATCTTGATAATGTGAAAGCACAGCAATCCAGTCTCTGTGAAGCACATACAAGAACACATAAATTCATTGTTTTGACAGTGATATATGACTTGATAGGTGTGCATATAATCTTCATCAAGAGAAACATCAAAGAATTTGACGTATTGCATTGAAGTTGGCTTTTCCTTTGCATATGCTCCTAGGCTGGTCTCAAATTCCAACTTAAAATCCTTGTATAAGTTCAGAGTATAAACTTCAGCAGCATGTTTCAAGATTTTTGTTTTTGTTTTTGGTTTCTCAGTAGTACATCTGAAGTTGTCACTCTTTTCAGTGCTTCTCCATCTTCTCACAGTAGCTTCAAATATATGGAAGAACTCCAAAAGTTTAGTGGTTCTGTTAGCCTTAAATGAAATTGCTCTGTTTGTTACTTCTACTCTTTGAGATGAAAGGATTCCCGCAGAGAAAATATCCTTGCTCAAAGCAGTGCACCATTTTTCTCGTAGCCCGAACAACCTATCAAACTACTCTTTTTTTTCTAATCCATATTTTTGAATCATCTTGTTCCAGACATCTTCGAATTCTGATTCTGAATCACACCCACTTAAGCACTTGTGAAACATATTCTTGAATTCAGGGTTGTTTTTTAAAGTTCCAAAGTGTGATACAAAATTCTTTTGCAAATGCCATAGACATAGCCTATGTCTTGAATTTGGATAAACCTGCAACAATCAAATAATTTCATTTTATAGTCAGATATTAGAAAAATAATGGAAGAAATTAATAAAATTTTGTCAGGAATTAAAGAGTCAACGTTAGATATTATATAACTCAAGTTAGTTATTAATCTATTTTTGTCAGGCATAACAATTTACTATTCAGGAATTAAAGTGTTTTAATCACATATTAAACAAATAATGTCAATTATATATTTATTTTCTTCAACAATTATAGAAGAATTTGATATATTTTTATCAGTGTTTAGATTATATTTATCAGGAATTACATGATATTCATTAGGAATTAGGAAAGTTATAGTCATTTTTTAGACAACATAAATCAAATAATTTCATTACATAGTCAGTTATTATATATATAATGGCAGTAATTAATAAATTTTTGTCAGGTATTAAAGAGTCAAAGTTATATATTACATAACTCTCGTAAGTTATTAATTTATTTTTGTCAGGCATAACAATTTATTAGTCAGGAATTAAAGTGGTTTAGTCAGATATTAGATAAAATAAATCAAGTATTGTATTAGTTTATTCAGGGAAAACATTTTTTAATGCAGAAATTAGTACATTTTGTTCATATATTAGATAACTTATAAACAAATAATGTCAATTATATATTTATTTTCTTCAACAATTATAGAACAATTTGATTTATTTTAATCAGTTTTTAGAAAATATTTATCAGGAATTACATTATATTTATTAGGAATTAGCAAAGTTATAGTCATTTCTTAGACAACATAAATCAAATAATTTCATTATATAGTCAGATATTAGATATATAATGGCATTAATAAATAAATTTTTGTCAGGCATAACAATTAATTAGTCAGGAAATAGAGTTGTTTAATTAGATATTAGATAAACTAAATCAAGTATTGTAGAATTTTCTTCAGGGAAAACATTTTTAATACAGAAATTAGCACATTTTGTTCATATATTAGACAACTTATATCAAGCAAAAATTTACTAGTGTTTGACTTTACTTAGAGTTGCTCTCAGTACTTTGTGGTTTGGATAAAGATATTTAAAATAAAGATATTTAACATGAAGATATTTACCAACTCTTTTGGATAAAGATGACAAAAATGTAAAAATAAGAATTATTCGTAGAAAATTATTCTAAAAGTAAATTATTTTTTTAATCTCTTATATTTGTCTATAAAACCAAGAATTGGTCATACATTTTGCATGTTTGTGTTCCTGTATATTCTCTCTCCTAAAACATACTCTTTTTCTTTTTTCCTCAATTATGGAAAATAATTCTCAGTCTTCTACTTCATCAAACGACCCAGAAGAAAATGTTTTTGATAACTTTGAAAAGAGATTAAATGATCTACTTGAGAGAAGAGACAGAGTGAAGAATGGGTTGATGAAGCTGTATGAAAATTTTGAGAAGAACAAAATCGAAGAACTGAGTAAGAGAAAGAGGGTTGAAGAAAAATTCCAGGAAGAACAAAACAAAAAAAAGAAAGAAGACGATCAACAAAAGAAGAAACAAGAAGAAGAAAAAGAAGATCAAATGAAAAAACAAGTTTAAAATCTCTAAAAGATGATTAAGATTCTAGGGTTTTGTTTTTTTGTTTTTTTTTTTATTTTGATATATTATATTTTTCAAAATAGTATATGAAATCAAGTATATTTCAATAATGTACTTTGATTTTATTTTGGTTTCTCATGTATTGCCTTTATTTTTTTCAGTAAAATACTTGTTGAACAAATATTAGTATATTTAAATTTTCATATAATAGGTTAATAATATTAGTGTTATTTGATTTATCAGTTATTAATCTCTTTTTGTCAGAATTAATAATATTTTAGTCAGTTTTTAAATTATTTTGATCAGAAATTACATGAAATTTTTAACTCAGAAATAACGTTGATGCATAGTAATATTTTTAACTCATAAATAAGCTTAACTTAGACATGAATTAGTTTTTATTAGTCAGTTGTTACATTTTTGGATTATTTTTTTATGCATTATAATATTAGTCAGCATTTAAAGTATTATTCGCCCGGTTTAACTCAGTTTTAAGTTATTCCATTGTATTTAAAATATTTTAACTCATTTTTTATATTATTTTGATCAGAAATTACATGAAATTTTTAACTCATAAATTATTTTGATGCATAATAATATTTTACTCAAGAATAATAATATTTTAGTCAGCAATTAAAGAGTAACAGTGAGATATTATATATTTAACGTTAGTTATTCTTCTATTTTTGTCATGCATAATAATATACTAGTCAGCATTTAAAGTATTATAGTCAGATAATAGATTAATAGTTTCATATAATAGGAATTAACTTGATTTAAGTTATTCCATTGTATTAAAAATCAGAAATAATATTATTTCTTTCACGATTATTATATTTTTACTCAGGTATTATATTATTTGATTTGTCAATTATTAATCTCTTTTTGTCAGGAATAATAATATTTTAGTCAGTTTTTAGATTATTTTGATCAGAAATTATTTTGATGCATAGTAATATTTTTAACTCAGAAATAAGCTTAACTTAGACAGGAATTAAGTTTTATTAGTCAGTTGTTACATTTTTGGATTGGTTGATTTATGTTAGTCATAATAATATTTTAGTCAGGAATTAATGAGTAACAGTCAGATATTATATATTTAACGTTAGTTATTCTTGTATTTTTGTCATGCATAATATTATACTAGTCAGCATTTAAAGTATTATAGTCAGATAATAGATTAATAGTTTCATATAATAGGAATTAACGTGATTTAAGTTATTCCATTGTATTAAAAATCAGAAATAATATTATTTCTTTCACGATTATTATATTTTTACTCAGGTATTATATTATTAAGAGCAGGAAATAAATTATATCTCTCAGAAAATCATTTTTGTTGTGTTTTTCTAAAGAATGATAAAATTTTATTCAGCTATTATTATGTTAAAGTCAGATATAAAATGATTATATACAGATATTTCTTTATTTTGGACAGGAATTAAATATTTTCATAATTAAATTAATGTTATTTAATTTGTCAGTTATTAATCTCATTTTGTCAGGAATAATAATATTTTAGACAGTTTTTAGATTATTTTGATCAGAAATTACATGAAATTCATAAGGAATAACATGATATTCAAATACTTTCTTCTTATAGTCAGATATTAAATAAGTAATTGCAGTAATTAATATATTTTTGTCAGGTATTAAAGAGTCAAAGTCAATTATTTTATATATCATATCAGTTATTAATCAATTTTTGTCAGGCATAACAATTTGTTAGTCAGGAATTAAAGTGTTTTAATTACATATTAAATATATAATATCAATTATAAAATTTATTTTCTTCATCGGTTTTAATATTATTTTCATCAGATATTACATGATATTTATTTGATATTAGTAAAGTTATAGTCATTACTTAGACAGAAATCAAATAATTTCATTTTACAGTCAGATATTATATAAATCATGGCAGTAATTGACTTATTTATGTCAGGTATTAAAGAGTTAAAGTCAGATTATTTTATTTGATACAAAACATATCCTAATATAAAATACAGAAACTGCTTACCTCTGGTATGGCGTTGCTCATTGCAAGATCTTGATCAGTGAAGATTGTTTTTGGTTCAATTCCACACATTGACTTTTTGAAGATTGAAAGCAGCCAAACAAATGTATCGGTCTTTTCATCGGTTATGAATGCACATCCAAACATTGCTGTTTTCCAATGATTGTTTATACCAACAAATGGAGCACATATCAACCCATATTTGTTTGTTCTGTATGTTGTATCGAAGATTAAAACATCACCAAAAGCTTTGAAATCTTCAAGCATTTGGGAGTCACGCCAAAAATAGCTCACAACATTATTTTCTTCTCCAAATTTCAATCTATAAAAGAATGAGGGATCTTGATCTGCTCTTTCTTGAAGAGTGTCTAACACATTCTGCATGTCTCCACCTTCAACCATACTCATTTTCACCCTTGATACATAATTAAGGTGATCTCTCTTAGTATGACCTACACATTCTTCTCCTCCAGCTTCATTGCTTATATAATTATAAGCATCCATTGGTTTAATACCACTCTCAATCATGCTCTCAATTAGTTCACCCATTGGCGCTGATATTTGCCTTTTTGATCTTAGATGATGTCGTTGAACTGCTATAACCAATTCATGATTATGCTCCAACTCATGTGTAACAACTTCGAAATTTCCTTCTTTGTTTTTCTTGAAACGAATATGGGCTTTACATCCAGTTCTTGTCTCATTTACCTCCCTATCTTTTCTCTTTTTTGCATCAGTTTTACCCAATAAGGGTATTTCCATAGTATTTTGTTCAGCTGCTATCTTCATTTTACCCTTTGTATGTCCTTCCTTAGAACATCTAAAATAAAACTCATACATTTTATCATTGGAATCTCTTCTCTTTGTTGATTTTCTGACACTGAAACCAACAAATCTTGAATGAGCTTTGTATAACACATATCCCTCATTGTAGTTTGATACTGTAAAACTTGCTAGACATTTACTTATGTTTTCATCCTTGTCATATTTGTAATAATCTGCAACAAAAGTATACAAGTTGTCATTTATCTTCATCTTTGTAATTATCTTCAGGAATTAGATTATTTTTGTCATTTATTATATTTGTTTTGTCAGGAATTAAATTATGTATGTCAGGTATAAAAATGTTTTGATTAGGAATTAATTTGAGTATATCAGATATTATATTGTATATTTCAGTAATAAAATTGTTTAAATCAGAAATTAAATTGAACAATTTTATTAATTTAATTTTAGTGACAAAAAATAGTCAAAATATTACTAAAAAATAGTCAAAAAATTGTTTGTATTATAAATTAGATTATAGTAGTCAGGAATAAATTTTATATTACTTATGAATTACCATGTCTTGATCAGAAAATAGATTATTTAAATCAGGAATTACTAAATACTAGTTAGGAAATAAATCATCTCAGTCTTGTTTAAGATTATATAAATCAGGAAACAGGTAATATTGGTCAGTAATAAAGTTATATCATTCAGAAATAATAATATTTGTATCTGATTATATGTTGTTCAATGTTCATTATCTTCAGAAATTAGATTATTTTTGTCATTTATTAGATTTGTTTTGTCAGGAATTAAATTCTGTATGTCAGGTATAAAAATGTTTTGATTAGGAATTAATTTGAGTATATCAGATATTATATTGTTATTTTAGTAATAAAATTGTTTCAATCAGAAATTAAATTGAACAATTTTATTCATTTAATTTCAGTGACAAAAAAATAGTCAAAATATTACTCAAAAAATAGTCAAAAAATTGTTTGAATTAGAAATTAGATTATAATAGTCAGGAATAAAATTGTCTAAGTCAGGAAAATAGATAATAAATGTAACACCCCAATAATTCTCCCTTTTCCAAACCACTTACTTTAAATAAAAATAGAGGAGAACCATTGGCATGTTACCGCCACGTGTTAAAACGTTAAGGCTTTATCAAAGTATTGCAGCGGAAATCCAACTTAAATATTAAAATAATATAATTTAGAAAATCAATAAGTCAAAGCTTACAAATTGGAACCATAAAGGCCCTTATTAAAACCAAACCAATATTCAAATCCCAAAACATAATTAAAATAGTAAAACATAAATAAGTTCAACACAAAGAACGAATACTCTCAATCACACCAATCCCTTGACAATGCGTATGTCAAATCCCCGAACTTCACATCATCAAGCTAACCTATGCAATACTGCTCCCCAATAATACAAATGTAATAATTGGATCATCACAGGGTCATTGAAAGGCGAAGGCCATGACCAAAAGAAAACACACAAAAGCACGCAATCAGCAAAGCTGAGTACATACAAGCTACGACGTACCAAGCCTAGCATGCTCAACTAATTAAAGTAAATAAACATACAACACAAATTCATTAATCAAGACTCCACACTTAAACAATTCAATCGACTCAACATACTTGCTAATCAATTCCAAACACTTGACTCTTGATATTTAATTTAATTAATTTAGTTGGAGTAAGCAATAGACGAGGTTGTCCAATCCACCAAATCATTTTGGTCCCAAATGACCATTTAAAATAAAAGTTTAGCGCGATGCAAGAATGGGCGCGACTCCATTCTCACAAAGTTAGTCTAGGATCCCATCTAACTTTCATTATAAAATAAAATTTAAATACCAAAAGAGAAGAGGACATGTTGATCAAACAAGCCTCGAAAAGCCACGGGCTACCACCGTGTACCCCAACCCATAATTGTCAATACTCTAGAAGTGCACGCTTTCCAGAGTTTTATTGCTCATCCATGTTTCACTTTACGTGATTACAATTTTAATTAATAGCCGACTCAATCAAGAAGACCATACATAACAATCATACATCAATTCGCTTTTAATCTTATTTAGGACAATGGTGATCACATCACAAGTTGACCTTTAATTCCATTAAACTTCCAAATTATCCAAATTGTTGAACATAGTCAACTCACCTAGCCATTTCGGCTTAAGCCACCTTTACTCAACATACTAACAATTCATGATTGAGTAATAAAATAAAATAAATAACAACCTTGTGGAATAATTAATAAATTCATTCCATTTAAACCATTAAATTCCAATCCTTTAATAATCCAAATGTGGTTAACAAACCAATCCAATAAAATATGTTTGTATCAACATTCCATACAAATAATTAATCCAATATAATTCAACATGTTTGCATCCATAATTCCATACAAACATAATCAATTCACCAAAACATGTCTCATAAACATAAGCACATGAATTAATTAAATGTATAACCAAACAATTTTCATCCAAGTGTTCTCTAATCATGAAACTAAGTTCTTTTCTATTGGTACCTAAACATGATACTATTTACAACGAAGTAGACACGTACGTACCTCGTATAAACAATCCTTTGTGCCACTTTTAATCACTTAAAAGTCTCCTAAGAAATAATCACTTCCTAGAAAACAAGCAACAATAATAAATTAATATATACTTAACCAAATTTCCAGCAATATAATTTAGATTAAAACTCCTTAAAACTTCATTAAAAACATGTTTTTATGGTTAATTATGCATTAGAAATACAATAGGAACAAAAGCCCCAATTTAATTAGTCATAAGAACCCTAAAATCCCAATTTAAATAAATTGAAACCCTAGGTTTTAAAATTATAAAATCTGAAAATTATAACAACAATTATAATCTGAAATTATTAGTTTAAAACATAAAAACATGATTTTGATACTAAAAATATAAACTTTATACTATAAAATCAAAAACCTAAAACTAATTATAAACATTAAGCATAAAAAAAACTTCGTTAAAAATCAAAAACTGCCCGAAAATCATATTTAGAGGCTGAATTTGTCCACGAGAGGGTGGTTCTCACTACCAAAGGTAGTGAGTCTTTATTAAAACATTGTTTCCACATGGAAAACACTACTTTTTTTGTCAAAATCGGATGAGTTCAGAACCTGATCAGGATTAAAACGGGATTAATATTAACGAACCAAAATCTAAACATTAAAACACGAATTTACGTGTTCAAAATAATCTGGAATTAAGTTAAACTAATTAGTAGTATAATCACCAAAATTTCAAAACATCATTACTATAAAAGCCCTAAATCGATTGTTCATAAAAACCCTAAAATCATGATTTGCAATGATTAAAAACCCTAGGTTATTAAATTTACAAAATCTGATAATTATAACATTTATGAAATCTGAAATTATAAAGTTTAATCATCAAAATCTGAAATACAATTTGATACTAATTAAATTAATTTCAAACAATAAAATCAAAACTCATAATCAATAATTATAATTACACAAATTAATAAAACAAAGGAGAAAGAAAATAAGACTAACCTCTTGTGTGGGGAAATTTTTGGGGATGTATGGGGTATTTATAGGAGAGAGGGTAGTAGGGTAAGGAGGGATATTGGGCCTCATGAAATTAATGGGTCAATTAAGAAAGTAAACTGGGTTTGGTTTGTTTGTTGGACATAAATTATAGAAGGAAGGTTCATAAAAAGTTCTTTGTAATAAAATCGTTTATCAACCCCAAAAATAATTTGAAACTTTTGAAATTAAATTCCGGAAAAATACAAATAAATATTATAAATAATATATAATTTCATTTATAATATATTTAAAAATATGGGGGATTACAATAAAATACTCAGGACATAAATGATATATTCAGGTTTAAGAAATTATATTCAGAAATAAAAAAAAAAAATATTATTGCACACAAGAATTAAAATTTGAAAAGTCATGACCTTCCCTCTTCTAAAACATTAACACTCAGAACACTCAAAAAACACGTAAAATCATTTAAAAGACATAAAATTAATTGAATAAAATTAAATGTATTTACTAGAACCGAGGTTAATTATAAATGAAAAACACATATTTGAAAAGGCATGACCTTCCCTCTTCCTAAACTTTGCACTAATTCATGTTCTAAACACTATATATAAGATACCACAGTGTACAAGAAACTATATTAAGGAAAAAAAAAATTCATATAAAAATATAAATTGCTTCAGTTTGAATTTTAATCATTTTTATAAGAATATAACTACTGCGAACTACTGCTATTACAAAAGGTATATTTTTTTTCATTCTATGATCTTACATTTGTTAGTTTATTTTATTTTGTTTTGTTATGATTTATGTGTTTTTTTTTTTTTTTTGGTTAGATGGCTAATCATATTGCACACCCAGTTGATGCCTTAGAAGATGCACATCCAGCATTAGCTGTTGAAGAGATATTATGCATGCATATTTTTCCTAGGTGCACCTTCAAAGCGCAGGCAATGATTAATTGTACATGTAAATATTATAATGAATTATGGTATTACAAATTTTGGATTCCAGAAATAGTAAGAAGAAATCATAATTCAAATGAATGGTGGGTTGCATATGACATTATGAGGCATAATGGTTATGGTTTTCACAATGGAATGGTGCAAGACTGGGCTGAATTTTTTGATGGATTACGTTTAATTTTTGAGGAAGAAGAAGCCAACAAGAAAAAGAGAAAAAGAGAAGAGGCAATCCAACCAGGAAGAGAAGAAAAAAGAATAAAAATAGATGATGTTATTAGTAGTTTATGTTCAATGTTTTGCAGTTTATTATATTTGAATTAATAAACATAACATTTCAGTAATATGTAATTTATTTTTAAATTTTAATGATTTTATTTTATTTTTCATTTTGTATGACGTTATTAAATTATTATATGTTTTTTGAAGTTTATAATACTCAGGAATTAACATATCTTAGTCAGGAATTAGATATTTTAGATCAGGTATTACAATATATTAGTCAGGAATAAAATTAACTCTTTGAGGTTTAAGATAATATTAGTCAGGAAACAGATAATAATAGTCAGTAATTTTATTATCAAATATATATATTTAGTAATTAAATGTTTTTAAATTTATAATACTCAGGAATTAAGAAATGTTAGTCAGGAATTAGATAATGTTGTTCAGAAAGCTGATAAAGATAGTCAGTTTTAGGATAATAATATTCAGATATATCATAGCATATAGAAATTTTATTTTTTTATCAAATCAGAAATTTTTTTCTTGTCAGAAATTACAATATATTAATCAGGAAATATATTATTTTAGTCAAGAAATAGATAATGATAATTATTAATTATAGGAATTGGAAAGAAAAGAAATAATATTAAACAGGAAATAGAAAATGATAATCAGGTTTAAGTTAGTAATAGTCAGTTTTAAAATAATTATAGTTAGGTTTACATTATTTTCACTAATTTTTTTTAGGAAATAGGTTTCCATAGGAATAAAATTAATTCAGTCAGAATTCATATAATATTAGTCAGGAATTATATTGTCTGCAACAATAAATTACAAAGCATTTAATAATAAACATAACATTTCGGTAATATGTAATTTATTTTTAAATTTTAATGATTTTATTTTATTTTTTGTTTTGTATGACGTTATTAAATTTTAAATGTTTTTTGAAGTTTATAATACTCAGGAATTAACATATCTTAGTTAGGAATTAGATATTTTAGATCAGGTATTACAATATATTAGTCAGGAATAAAATTAACTCATTCAGGTTTAAGATAATATTAGTCAGGAAATAGATAATAATAGTCAGTCATTTTATTATCAAATATATATATAGTAATGAAATGTTTTTAAATTTATAATACTCAGGAATTAAGAAATGTTAGTCAGGAATTAGATAATGTTGTTCAGAAAACTGATAAAGATAGTCAGTTTTAGGATAATAATATTCAGATATATCATAACATATAGAAATTTTATTTTTTTATCAAATCAGAAATTATTTTCTGGTCAGAAATTACAATATATTAATCAGGAAATATATTATTTTAGTCAGGAAATAGATAATTATAATTATTAATTATAGGAATTGGAAAGAAAAGAAATAATATTAAACAGGAAATAGAAAATGATAATCAGGTTTAAGTTAGTAATAGTCAGTTTTAAAATAATTATAGTTAGGTTTACATTTTTTTCACTAATTTTTTTTAGGAAATAGGTTTCCATAGGAATAAAATTAATTCAGTCAGGATTCATATAATATTAGTCAGGAATTATATTGTCTGCAACAATAAATTACAATGCATTTAATAAATTTACAGAACATAGTATACCTATTATACTTGCAGCATCTTCATCTCTTTCTTCATCATCTCTTTCTTCATTTATATTGTCTCCTAAAATTACATTATCTGCTGCATTCATCATTAGTGTTAGTATATTTGGATTTCATTCTAAAATTATCAAAAAACTGGATTCAAATTAAAATTTATTTTTCTGCGACATGTAATATATACAATTCATGAAATATAAATTAATCCTGATTTCAAATTCGATTGGAATATAAATTAATCCTGATTTCAAATTCGATTGGAATATAAATTAAGCCTGATTTTCAAATAAGTCGAAATTAACTACGATCTGAAATTCGATTGGCATTGATTGCTTATAATAAGTCGAAATTAACTTGAATTTAAATACGATCTGATATTAAATCGAAATTTACTACGATCTGAAATTCAATTTGGCTTGCATGCGAATTATAAGTTGAAATTCATATTTCAAATTCAAGAACTATATAATTTTGAAATACAATCTGAAATCATTAACTATATAATTTTGAAATTCTTAAATATGATTCGAAATTGCATACAATCAAAATTATGAACTAAATTGTACCTTTTTCAGCAGTAATTGAGCTAGAAATTGATTCAATAGGTGAATCAGAATCTCCTTCAATCATCATTTTATTATTTGATTTCTCCATTTTTTTATGAAATTTGAAGATTTGAATTCTCTGAAATTTGAGGAAATGAAGTGGTTGAAATTCGACGAAATGAAATTTCAGTAAATGACGGCGCACGAAATTTTATAAAAATGATGAAAACGAAATCGAAAATTCAGACACTATATAAAATGGCGCGCGGGCTTTGGTCGGGTTGATCAGGCCCGCGCCTTTTTAAATAAGGAGCCCGAAGGCCCGCGCCTTTTTAAATAAGGCCCGGACTCACGTGAGTCCAGTCTCACGCAAAATGCTTTGCTACTTTAAATGACCCATTTTTAAAGCAATAAAGATGAAGTAATATGTTGTAGACAAGTGATTGGCCAAAGAGAGATAAAGGGATGGAAGAAAATTTTCCTATGCATATGTATTGTTCTAGTTTGTAAGGAAATTTTAGTTGAAAGGACAATACAATTTCAGCTCAAGTTTCCTTGTAAAAATTTGGATGCAACCTATAAATGATTAAATACCATCATTTTTTTTAATATGATATTTTTGTATTCGCAAAAGTCTTCACTTAGAATCATGGATGACAATATTTTGGACTCAATTATTGTCAACAATAACATGAGATTGATAAAAATAAGTATTAAAAAGGTTTAACCTACAATAAATATTTATGAATTTAACACTAATATAGATTCTAGTATGAATGAATTTGAGATGAGTTTCTCAATTTTTGATATTTTTTACTTACGCTCATTCATTTAAAAAATTCTATAAGGAAATGAAAAGGAATAGACTAGCTAAGTATTGACAATTTTGTCTTACAAATTAATATCTTCCTTGTAATAAATAAAAGTGTTTTTTAAAAAGATGTGATCCACAAATATTGGTCACGCAAAGTTGCAATCTCACTATGAAATTACATTTATGTGTTATTTCATTAAACACTAATCTACATGACTACACCTACTTGTTAAATTAAAGTAAATGATCAAATAATTAATAAAACAAATACTTGGCTAGGCTAGGCTAGGCAAGCGTTTGTTCCATTAGAAACGCACACTATTGAAGGTTTACATTGTTTGATGAGCTATCAACACATATAACACTTATACAAAGTAAGTAGTATTTCCTATAAATCTATAATGTATTTTAAAGTTAAGTGTAGGCGAATGTATTGTTAGATATATCCGAGTATGTGATAGACACGTTAACATTAAGTAATTACTACTTCGTATATATATTTTCTGCAAGAAATAATTACTATATTTGTGTTTTATTATCTTAGAATGATTTATTATTGATGAGTATAACATTTTTTTTTTGGACGGGAAGTAATAATATCATTAAATAATAGTTATACGGCATCTACAGTAATAAAGATCTGTAAACCACAGATTTAGAGAAAATATCATAACTTTTACAATCAAAATCATAACTAATTTGCATATTTGGCATAGCTCATACTCCACCGCTTCAAGCTTGACGCGAGCAATGATTTTCGATGTTTTTGCATCTTTCCAAGTTGAGACCTCCGCAATCTGCGCTGATGTTTTGATCGACCAGTTGATGACAAATCCCATACCCATAGGAATCCAAATCACCTTCCCAATTATTATAAGAACCCTAAAAATAAAATTCTCATCCATAGATGAGAATCAAAATCCCAAAAAATTGGAAAAAACCCAGAAAATTGGGAAAGACTCTCACAGATGGAGAGAACAAAACACAACAAAACGTAAAGCAAAATAAAAAACTAAATTGAATTAAAGAAAAAGGGTCGGAAATAGTCTAATTTCCGAAGAAATTAGACTATTTCCGGCCTAAACGGCCAAGAAAAACTAAAACCCTAGAAAAGAGAGGAGAGAAAAGGAAAAAAGGGGCGGCTATATTGATGAGTATAACATATTACTACCTATTAATGTATTTTGGAAATTTCACCTATTTTAATTCGCGCCACATTTATAGAGAGGGTAATAGAGCAACAGACTATGTTGCTTCTTTGGGCCATTTATGCAAGCTCACCAAGATATTGATCTGTTTATAGATAGTAAATTTTTTATTTTTTTAATTTTTTTTTTAATTTTTAGGGTATAGTCTTGAAAGAAGATAATTCTTTTTTTTTTTTTGATAACCGAAAGAAGATAATTCTTTTTTTTTTTTGATAACCGAAAGAAGATAATTCTAACTTCTTGTTCACCTCGTCAAAAAAAAAAAAAAAAAAACTTCTTGTTCACCTTTCCATTATAAAAAAAATAGTAATGTATTTCTTCCAAATAGAAGATTATAAGTCCTAATTTTAAGCTTTCTAATTAAAAGGTAAATACTAAAAATACTCAAAAATATACCGGGTGAATGAGTCACGCACACCTCACGTGCACAACCAACAGTTGGAGTTAGGACTTCGGAGTTGGAGCATCTTATATTCTGTCGTCTTTCTTCCTCACTCTCTATCAACATTCAACAACCCATCATTTTCCGACTTCAATTCAGAAAAGGGGAAATTAGGAATTGAGATCAATCAAATTAAAAAATTAGGGTTTGCTTTTCAAACCCTAATCAACATCCCTCTTCTAATTTATTCCCCTTTCTCTCTGTCCCACCCTAATCGAAGAATCAATGTCAATGGCGGAGATGATGTCAAAGGAGAGAGAAACTAGGTACACCCACAACAATGGCGAATCAACAGCGTGCATTAACGAAGCCCTAAGAGACGATGAATTAAGAGCAATTCTTGCGAAATTAGAGTGCACTAAAGATAAAGAAGTGTTTGGATTAGTGTGCAAGAGATGGCTCCATCTTCAGAGCTCCGAGAGAAGGAAGCTCTGTGCGCGCGCTGGTCCCCACATGCTTCGTCGCTTGGCTTCGCGGTTTGTTGGGTTACTTGAGCTCGATCTGTCGCAGTCTCTGTCTCGGTCTTTTGGTATCACTGATTCTGATCTTTCTGTTGTTGCTGATGGATTCCCTTGTTTGCGCAGTCTCCATTTGTGCAATTGTAAAGGTAATTTTTTTAAAAAAAATTGGTGGGTTTTTTTTTTTTTTTTTTTTTTTTTTTTTTGTGTGAAAGATTGGAAATTTTGATGTTTTGTGTTGAGTTATGGGTTTATGTGAAAGAGTTCAACTTGTTATCATTTTCTGTGGAAAATTTACAGGTTTTGGTGTTATTTGATTATTCAATAATCGTCTGTTTGGAATTTGAAAGGTGGGGTGGTATATATAAAGGGGTGTCTTGAGGAAATTTGATTAATTTTGTAACAAATTTGTGTTACTTTTAGAGGAAATTTTGATGGTTGTTAATTGGGTTTGCGCATTCTCCATTTGTGCAATTGTAAAGGTAATTTTTTTTTTTTTAAATTGGTGGGTTTTTTTGTGTGAAAGATTGGAAATTTTATGTTTGATGTTAAGTTGTATATGGGTTTATTGAAAGAGTTCAACTTGTTGTCATTTCTGTGGAAATTTGACAGGTTTTGGTGTTACTTAATTTTTTAAATCGTCTGTTTGGAAATTGAAAGGAGGGGTGGTAGATAAAAAGTTGTTAATTGGGTTTGAGTTCAATGTAGTTTATGTAGTCCTAGCTTGTTTATGAGCTTTTAAATGTTGAATGTTGAGATTAGAAATTAATTGGTGCTGTGTTTATTGTTATATAATTGGAGTTTTCTTAGGTGAAGCTTTCACTGATAGTATTCCCAACGATTTAGCTCATTCTGGATTTGAGAAAGGGAGTTTAGCTAATCAGCTAGTGGTTTTGAACTTTGAATTACATGTTAAATGTTTCGAGTTTTGGAGTAATGAAGAATGAGCAACAATAAGAAACTGATGTGCAATAATAAGCAAAAATTCTTATGTTTTGACTTAATGTTGAAAGAACAAAAATAATCATTTTTGTTCTGGTTTTTGAAGCACCTTTGGAACTGTTTTTGAAGTTTTAGGTTTTGTTCTTCTTAAATCAGGTGAAAGGAACTTGTATTCATCCAAATTTTCTCTAAAGTACCACACCTCGCTTTAACATCATCGATTTCATAGTCCCCAAAACTTTAATGCTATTGGCTTTCTTCTTTGTGCTATCATGGATTCTCTCCAGTTAAAGAAGCTGCAAAAAGTTTGCTACATGATTTGCAGGTATTACAGATGCTGGACTACTGGCAATAGGAAGTAGTCTCCATTCTTTGCAAACTCTTGATCTATCACATTGCAAAAAAGTGACAGACAAGGGATTGTCTGCTGTGGCTAAGGGCTGCAACGACCTAAGATTCTTGCGCCTTGAGGGCTGCAGATTCATTACCAATAGTGCATTAAAAGCTCTGTCTGAAAATTGTCGTAATTTAGAAGAGTTGGTCCTGCAAGGGTGCATGCGCATAACTGACTCTGGACTTACCGTACTTGCCAGTGGATGTAGACAACTAAAGTATTTAGATCTGAACAAATGCACCAATATAGGAGATGCTGGGATCTCTAGTGTCTTGGAAACCTGTTATGCTTCTCTAAGGACTCTCAAGGTATGGGATTGCTATAAAGTTGGAGATGGTGCTATCTCCAATTTGGCTAAGGTTTGCAAGAGTATAGAGACTCTAATTATTGGTGGTTGCCGGGACATAACTGACGAGTCTATTAAATCCTTGGTGCTCTCTTGTCATTACAGTCTTAAGAATTTGCGGATGGATTGGTGTTTAAGCATCACTGATTATTCAGTGAGCTGCATTCTAATGAATTGCAAGAATCTGGAGGGGCTGGATGTGAGGTGTTGCGAAGAGCTGACCGATGGTGCTTTTAGTGGATTAGGCAGAGGAGATGACCATGCAGCAAATCTGAAGGTTTTGAAGCTCGGTAATTGTCCAAAGATCACGTTGTCGGGACTAGCCATAGTTCTAGATTCCTGCAAACTCTTAACATACCTTGATGTTTCTTCATGCCCACACATTACAAAAGCTGGTCTTGATGAGGCTGGACTTCAGATTCCCGAAACCTGTAAAGTGAATTTTAATGGAAGCTTGACAGAACCGCTGGACATGTTGGTTTGAGCATGTTATAGTCTTTGGGTATACATTTGTGCATCCTTGTTCAGTGTTTTGGCATGTGGAATAAAAGGTAAGGGTTATGCTATCCTCTTCCCTTTCGCATGGTAGTGAGTGTTGGTGGCGTGCATCCTGTTATCTTGTTTCTCTAGTTATTTTTTCTGCTGCAGAATTCTGTGTGTAGTTTGGTGTAGAAAATGTACTATAGTATCTTTGTAGCATTGTTTGTTGGACTTCATGGCAATAATTATATGAATCTGTTATGTACTCTTGTAATTTAGGGTTGGATCTTGTATACATATATTATAACACATTTCTGAGTCTTCCATCGTTTTGCCTGGCATTTATCTGTCAAATGATATTTTTCGTTGAACCAAACGGAGCCATAGTTGTTTACTTGTCTTTAGTAGCCAATAGGTCCTCTTTCCTCTAGGAGGGCATTTCTCATCGTCTAATTTAAGTAGACATGACAAAATTGACCATACTTGACCTGAACTTAAATTGTACTTGTATATGAAATCTCATAATATGATTTTGAACTGTTAAGAAATTGACTTGAAACGACCAGTTAAGGCATCACTAGAATATGACCCGAACTGAACGATTATTTGATTGGATTACTGCTTGTTACTATTAGGACTTAGGAGTATCGGCTAATATAGAGTTCTACATTGCTCAAGCCCTGATTAATAATACTTGATTACTGTAACAACAGTCATGTATTGCTATAAACAGAAGCGTTTTGAACATCATTTATTTATGTTATCTTTGTATTATGGAAGTAAAGATAGCAACAACCAAACAAGATTAAAAAAAACTTGAAACTTACAGTCCTAACTAAACTAGAGAGTATATTAGAGTACAACCGTTGGACCTGTAGGTGGGATTATATCAGGCGTTGGTGTTGATGGCAGTGGGTCTATTTCCGGTACGTTAGGCGGAACAACATCAGGCGGCTGACGAGGTGGAACCTCCGGTGGTGGGAATATATCAGGTCCAGGAGGGGAAGGGATGGGCGTGTGTGGAATCTCTGGTCCTGGTGGATTCGGTGTGGGATCAGGCGTTGGTATATGCGGTTTAATCTCTGGTTCAGGTGCAATGATGAACTCGTTGGGTTCAGACGGGGTTGGAGGCATCTCAACCGGTGTAGGCAGGTTAACTTCTTGAGTGCGCCTCGTAGGGAACTCGGGCGGTGTCGTGGACATGGACGTGGTCGTGGACATGGCAGCTATAGGCCTTGGAGTAAAGGTTAGGTGATTGTAAGGAGAATGAGGAGTTATGATTAATTTGTTAGGGACATAAAGTGGTATTGATTTCTTCAAAAGATTGAACAAAGGAGATGAAGAAAAGCAGCTTGTCATATCTTCAGATTTTGGTATGTTTTGGACTAAAACTAGAACAAGGATATGTTCAAACTAAACTTCACTATACTATACAAATTCTGTTTGCCTGGGTTTCATGTTAATGACACCTGCAGTTATACGTGTTACATTTGAAACGTGGACTTCATTGGTTTAATCACAGCAATTTATTTTTTATTTTTTTATTTATGGGAACTTCATGGGCTTATGCCGTACTCATTTATGGACCAACCCAATAAATTAATGAATTTATATCTGGTTCCGCCACATATTCTTAGGTGCACACTCATGTACCTAGATTTAGGTGTAACAACAGCAAAATATGAACATTAGCTTTTCAAAAAGTGAACATTAGTTTCTTCTCCTTTATTTTTCTCCTTCATTTTTTTATTTTCTCTCTCCTCTGTTTTTTAATTTTTCCCCCTTTTTTACACTTTTTTGATTGAATTTGTTTCTTACAACATGAAAGTAGTTATTAAGTATGAATTTTTGTGTGAATTTCGATTTTGTGCTTTAATTTCGATTGATTAAGGTATATATGAAAATTTGAATTCACAAATTATACTCCATTTTTTCTCCTTCCTTCTTTAATTCCTTTTTCCTCTATTTTTTTTTCTATTTTTCTCGTTTTTTCTATTTAACGATTGAATATGTTACTTACAATATGGAATTGGTTGTTTATCTGATTTTTTTGAATTCATATGAATTGAATTTTTTTTTTTTTTAGCTTCGATCAATTTCATTTGTGTATGAATTTCATTTGATTTTCTGCATTTTTTTTATCAATGAACATAATAATGCAAAATATGAACATATGCATAGGTTCCCTTAAATGTGAACATTAGCTTTTCAGAAAGTGAACATAAGCATAAAACATATGAACATATGCATTTCAGAAAGTAAACATAACAATTCAAAATATGAACGTAAGCATTGGTTTCCTTAAAGTGAATATAACCATTTAAAAGATGAACATATGCGTAAAAAAATATGATCATATGCATTTAAGAGAGAGAAGATATGCATAAACAGACTTAATGAGAACAACAAATATTTACTATGAATATTTACACTATGAACATATAAAATATTATTATGAATATAAAGCATTTTATTAAGAACATAAAAAATTGAAGAAATAAAATAATATGGTTATGAAACATATGCATCATAATTCATAAGTATTAAAAATATGAGCATATGCATTCAAAATATGAACATATGCATTGGTTCATTTTGAATGCGTATGAACATAATTAAGCATTTCAGAAGGTGAACATATACATAAAAAAAATATGAACATATGGATTTAGAAAGTGAATATAAGCATTTCAGAAAGTTTACAAACGGATTCAAAATATGAACATAAGAATTCAAAATATAAACATATGCATTTCGAAATGTGAACATAAAATATCCGTTTGATTTCACTAATTTTTTTGACAATTCCAATAATAAATTTCGAACAATATTCAAACAAAATTAAGTGATAATCATATAAATTCAAACAAAATTAAGTGAAATTTACATAAAATTGCCTTTTTGGGGAGGATTCTTTTGATTTTGCATCTCTTTCCTAATGTCCATTGATGATTTTGCAGTTTTTTAGTGAAAGAATGAAATAAAGGAGAGAGAAAGTGAAAAAGAGGAGAGAGAAAATCGTATAGAAGAAGAAGATTTTTGAGTTTGGAAATGACGTTACATTTATTGGGTGTGGGTGGGTGTATTGGGTGTGGGTGGGTGTATTGCAGTTTCCGTATTTTTTAGTTTTAGGGATTTTTTTAATTGGGTTGTGTGTAATTAGGCTTTTGGGCTACGTTGTTACACCTATTTAAGGTGCACAAGGGTGCACCTTGGACTAATTGTGGTTCAACTTGTAAGTTGTAAACAATCCGACCAGAATTGAAGTGACCACTAGCTACATTTGATTTGAACATACACATTGATCTATCGAATAGCATGGCCAAATTCGATATGATCACAAACATTATGTTTTAACCTGAATCTAACCAGTCCGCCACACCCGTTTTGACAGCTCAATTTACAAATCTTTGCCGAGGTAAATGAGTGAACTACAACTTATGACTTGTTTGGTTCACCTTATTTATATGGCTTCATTTTTTTATTTTTTAATATCATTTTCTTTTATCTAGAAATTAATTTTTGCAATTATTTTAATAATAACCCAATAAAATAGATTAACAATACTAATAATCATGAGAAGGTTTTGCATAAAACCATTTCATGTGAGTCTAGTTTATAATGCACACACCCATCCCCCGAGATTTGCATAGTACACCAGGGTGTACCATGTTCACGGTACCTGTAAAAACTAAAGGCATTTTCAATTTAGGTTTTTTTTTTCTTTAAAATGATTCTTCCTTAATTTAAGGGATTGGTTAGTTATTCCCTATATCAATAGTTTTCAAAAATAGATTTGATAGTTTTGGAGATATATAATTACAATAATTTCGAAATACAGAGAGAATTTCTAGAGAGAGAATTTTTAGCATAGAAAATTAATGGCAGGGTGTAAGAAATTCATCATGATTACATTACAGATTTGTTGATAATACGTATGAGAATGAAGATTCGGTTAATAATGAAGATGAATATGAGGATTTCATAATCAAATGTGAAGGTATTTTTTTTTTAAGGTTTTTTCGTATTAAAATTTATAATTATAATTACGATGTTGATGCTAATGATAATGTTGTTTTAAATTATTAAATTTCATAATTTGTACATTTCGTAATCAAAGGAATTTTTTTTTTTTTTTTAAATACTGTTTTTGTACTATTTTCAAAGGTTGAAGATTGATGAATAAAAAGTTATACCGCAAGTGCACGGTGTCTGTTGTTAGCAGAGATTTAGCAAATACGGGTCGAATCCCACAGGGAGACATGTTCTATTAGTTTTTGCCCAATTATATGAACTATTTCTGTAAACGAATAATGATTTGATGATTAATTAACTAAAGAATGACAATAATGAAAGTAAAGTTGTTCTCAGACAAATTAAAGTCTAGGGCATATGTTCGGTCCACCATGCTTATACCAATCCAAGAAATGCAAACAATCCATTAATAAACAAACTAGGTCGAATAATTAAAGCACTCGTTAATCCTACGGTCGGGAATTAACGCTTACGAATTAACATATGTAGTTCGGCCGCTAACATAATCAAATTCGCCAATTGTAATTAAGCCTCTAAAAATATGATCTTTCAATTCTAATTTTTATTAGCTAAATAATTAACTCATGATATTGGCCAATTACATGAATCAAACAATAAAGCACAAATCAATCGGAATTATTCAAACCCTAATTCATAAATTTATAAATAATTAAGCATAATTAATCAAGGTATAAACATGACTTCCCTCACTTAGCCCTAGAAAACGACTACTCACTCATAATTGAAATAAACAAAACAAAAGAAATAAATAGACTTGAATTCATAATTGATAAAATAAATAAAGAACGAAAAGAATAAATGAAATACCTCGATGATTGAATTAATGGAGAAATAAAGCTAGGGTTCAACAGTGGAGAGAAAAATAAACTAAGAAACGTTTAATCTAGAAAAAATAAAGCCTCAGGGAGGAAAATAAAATCCTCTCAAGTATTTATATTAAAGCCTAATCCTAAGTAAAATAAAATAAATAAATTAAAAAAGGAAATAAAAATAATAAAGGTCGTCTTTTAATTGGTCATGAGAATCACAATCGATGGAAAGCAATCCCGCACGCAAAACCCATCGCCCGATGGGTGGCCGATGGTCGAGTGGAGGTAGGCCGCGACAAGGACCATCGGCCGATGGATTCCCATCGGGCCAGGCAGCTTTGAGGGCCGTGTATGCGGCTAAACCATCGGGCAACCATCGCCCGATGGCTGAATGCTTGGCTGGCAGATTTGCAGGGCCGACTTCGGAAGGCTGTAACTCACAATTCAGGAATCATATGAAGGCGTGCGACCTATCATTGGAAAGCTCTTCAAGTCTAGTTTCCAACTCAACTTGAATCACCTCAATCCGATCTGTAGAACTCGAGTTATGGCTGAAACAATGCACAAGGGTCCTTTTTAATACTTTGCAAACCTTCGTTTTCCTTTGTTTCTAACTCAAATTCAATTCCGAAAAGTGCATGTCGATCCTTGCGGATGCTAATTCAATTCCCACGCATGAAATCCTTAGAGACAACATTCATGAGCATAAAGTCCTCAATCAATAAACTCGATCCATCGATTTCCATTTAAATATTATTCGACTCATCTCCAAACACTTCAAAAGCGTCCAAATGACTATGAAATCACCTGAAACATTAAGAAATACACAAACGAAGCGTAATAAAGCGATACATGATGAATTATGCAAATATGACCCTAAAATCGACCAAAAAGACTAAGAAAAAGGTACAAAAACTAACATAAACGTGCCTAAGAACTCTATATAAATATGATTCATCAAAGATGATGTTCTTCTGATTATGATGAATGTTCCTTTATCATGCATTCAATTTGTTAATTGTAATGGAATATGCTCTTTAAGCCGATTAATATGTTCTTTGGGTGTAAACTATATGTTCTTTACATTACAAATTATGTTCTTTAAGGTATAATGTTCTTTGTGTTTCAATAATATGAACTATATTTTTTTTAATTGAATAATATGTTCTTCTATTTTCATGTTTGTTTGTTTTAACTCTTAAGTTCTTTTGGCTATTGAGTGATATAGCACATATTATTTAAAAATGAGTTTTTACATCATTTTTAATTATTAAACTATTCATCTTGAATATTAATTTTTAAATTTATATTTTTATATGTTAATAACATTAAATAATTGTGTACATTTTTTTTTTCAGGATCACAGATGGTTGATGAAGATATTTTCAAATCCAAAGAACATCCATAACATTTATAAAGAACATGAATATATTATATAATAAGCACTACTTAAATTTAAATATTAAAATTTAACAAGAATGGTCCAAACAAAAATTTAATAAATATTTTCATAATAAGCAATGAATATTACATGACAATAAATGTACATCACAATTACAGTTAGAGAACATGGACATTTAAAATATTTTATCAAAAGGTCTAATTTCCCCTGTTTCAAAAGCTAATGGAACTCTGTAAATCGCTACCATATTACTCCTTGTTTTCATTTTCGATCATTCATCTTATGTCTGATGTACGCTTGGCCCTTGTTGCTCCTAGTAGAAATGGTTCTTTGTGTTGTGATAAGTTTGCAGGAAATGATGACAGTAAAGAGAATTGTCTGAGCATTGATCATCGAGGTCTTTCGATGCTGATGCAAAGCTCAGATTGAGATCTCGCCATTTTCATGGAGGAGAGAGAAATTGTGAGTTGAGGAGAGAGATGGTGGGTTGTTGATAAGGAGAGTGAAAGAGAGGAAGAAAAGAGGGGTTTTAATACCTAACCATTATAATCTAATTTATGATATATTTAACCTATTTATGATATATTTAACCTATTTTCTAATATATAGATCATCAGTGGTTCCTTGGGTAATTTTTAGCTTAATTATTAAATTTATATTTGTAATTATTACTTACACTGTGTTTATTTTAGGATACTTTAAAATTTTATGTAATGTTTTGTTTTTACATGCAGATCAAATTTAATTAGAGAATTACATTCGAGCAAAAATGATTGGAAAATCAAAGTACGGGTTTCTCGCCTGTTTGACATACTAAACTTTCGCTGACCAAGACAGCTTAATAAGTTTCGATATGATCCTATTGGACGATGAGTTATTTCTTATAAAATATTTACCTCTATTAATTTTTTTTTTTTGAAACCTCTCTTAATTTGCGAGTTATAATCAAGTTGGGTCATTTCCAAGTGGGGTCATTTAAGGTTGTCTAAATAGCATTTAAGGTGATTTGAAATCGGGTCAGGAACAATTTGGATTGAATTTAGGTCGGGTCAATAACAAGTCGTGTTAATTTTGAGTCGAGTTAGTAACAGATTAGGTTGAATTTTTGGATTGGGTAATGTAGGCGTCGCTCGAAGTGCGCCTACGTTAAAGCATGTGTGAATATGCTTGGCAATCATAGGAAGTGGGAATTGACATTACGATTAGGGATTAGGAAAGTAGAGAGCTGCCAACAAGTTTTTAAGGAACTTGTAAACCGTTCACGGATCATAAAAGGCAACCACGATAAAGGGACAACGATAGGCAACAACGATTGACCCGTGAAGGTTACACCCCATTCATAATCCATGAGATTACTAACTCCATATGGTTCGGAACCACGAAAGGAGGATTGGGGATGATGGTACGAAGTGAGTCATGGAGTCACATTCGCCCGTATTGGCCTCTACTCGATTCTTATAGTGAAAAGTGATTCCTGCGATCTCAAAGGCATACAAAAAAGATTCAATTTGCTCCAAACTATTATTAAGCTAAATTGGTTTAATATTAATGCAACACATAATTCCAAAATATTAGTGATCACTTGAATTAATAATAAGATTAAAAAGGAACCTAAACCGGTTGTCCAAATTATCTTATTAGACGTGATTTTCAATTACATATTCCCTTTAAACATGCAATATGGTGATCAATAAATATAATAGAATTCTCATTAATATTGGAAGCAATTTGACAATAATAATGTGAGTCAAATCAAATATAAAATAACCTAATCATGATACTAGCAATATTAAAATAAAATAAGAGTAATTAAATTAATTAATTACTCACATTCCGTGTGTTCCTTTAAATTTCTACATCATGAATAAACTATTAGTAACTTCAATAAAAATATAAATCAAATTAAAACAATTAAATTAAATAAAAGTAGAGATGATTTGGTCCACTCAGTCAATTATACCTTTCACGCCTTGGCTTAAGGACAGAACCACGAGTAAAGTACGGACTCATTGGAGTGCTTGAAGAAGGAATTTTGAAAGAAGGAGGGTAGGAGAGAAAAATAGAGAATTAATTCATGCCCCGTACGGCCGTACATCAGAAATGAGGGGGTATTTATAGAAAAAATGTGCTGAGGGAACACACGGAACCCTAAAAAGATAAAAACCCTAAAAAAGTATACCGCGACACGGCAAAGTCTACCGTGACACGGGAAACCCCACCATCAGACGGGGGACATTCCCGTGACACGGTATACAGCTGTGTGACGCGGGAAATATTTAGTAAACGGGGAAGAAAACGCGCTAAGGGTTTACGCGGAAAGGACACGGAAACTCCCGTGTCACAGCAGGTGCCCCGTGTCACGGGGAATCCCACTGTCAGACGGGACAGTTTCCCGTGACACGGTGGACTACTGCCGTGACGCGGGAGTTTTTAGTCTGTTTTTCCGTCTAAATTCATTTTTAACCCTAATTTCGTTTGATAATTTTAACCCTAATTCCGTCTAAATTCATTTTAAGTGCCGATTGATAATTTTCGGGCCATTTCTGATTTATTATTATTTGGGCTAAAATAAGAAAATAAGTAAATAAAATAAATAATAGGTTTGGGCCAAAATAAACAATAAAATAAAGAAAGGTTTGGGCTAAAATTAAAACTATGCTTTGACTAAACATCAAGACTGATCCATGGACGATTTTTTTAAGCACTCTCGGGATTAAATACTGAACCCGACCAATAGTGGCGGTGAAAGGTTGTTCATCATCGGGTTTGGTTTTGGGGAGACATTTTTAGGTGTCTACAGGTAAGTAATAGGTAAGTTAAAATTCGAGTCAGGTCAATAACAAGTCGGGTTAAATTTGGGTCAAGTCAATAACAAGTCGAGTTAATTTTGGGTCGGGTTTGTAGCAGGTTGGGTTAAATTCAGGTCGGGTTAGGAACGAGTCGAGTTGAATTCAGGTCAGGTTAGTAACAAGTCTGGTTAAATTCAGGTTTTGACGGGTTAAAACAGGTTTGGATTAATTTCGGTTCAAGTAGGTTTCGGTGCAAGTTAATTAAATTGGCCGTTGTAAATCGGTAAATCGGTGCAAGTTGTAAGCCGATAAATTGGCTGTTTAAAAGCAAATTGAATGGTTCTACACACCCAATTGGACTCCCGGTTGGTATGAGGGACCATTGTAAATATCTCGGCAATTTTTATTTTCGGGCGAAAAAAAAGTCAAAAATTTCAAAATTGAAGGCTAATATCCACGTTTTTTGACAAATTTTGGAGGTTTTGGGGCCCGGTGTTGAAAAATCTAAAAATTCTATGGGATACATCTCGAGGTCATATAATATCGTTTGGAACCATATATGATCATTATTTGTTGTCATAAATGTTCGTGGTAGGCTTGAATTAATGAAATTGATGCAAGTTGTAAACCGGTAAATTGGTCGTTTAAAGGGAAATTAGATGGTTTCACCCACCCAATGGGACTCTCGGACGGTATTAGGGACCATGATAAACATTTCGGCATTTAGTATTTCTGGGCGAAAAAAGTAAAAATTTTCAAAATTGAACGCTAATATCCACGTTTTTTGAGAAATTTTGGAGGATTCGAGCCCGGTGTCGAAAAGTCTTGAAAATCTAAGGGATACATCTCGGAGTCATTTAACGCCGTTTGGAACCATATATGATCATTATTTGTTGTCATAAATGTTCGTGGTAGGCTTGACTTAATGAAATCGGTGCAAGTTATAAACCGGTAAATAGTCTGTTTATAAGCAAATTGGATGGTTCCACCCACCTAATTGGACTCCTGAAGGGTATTAGGGACCATGGTAAAAATTTCTGCAATTTTTATTTCTGGGCGAAAAAAGTCTAAAAATTCCAAAATTAAAGGCTAATATCCACGATTTTTGAGAAATTTTAGATGGTTTCGGGCCCGGTATCGAAAAGCCTTGAGATTCTAGAAAATACATCTCGGGGTCATATTATTTAGTTTGGAACCATATATGATCACTATTTTTTGTCATAAATGTTCGTGGTACGTTTGAGTTAATGAAATCGGTGCAAGTTGTAAACCGGTGAATTGGTGGACGTCTAAAGGCAAATTGGATGGTTCCACCCACCCAATTGGACTGCCGGAGGGTATTAGGGATCATGCTAAATACTTCCACAATTTTTATTTTCTAGCGAGAAAAAGTCAAAATTTTCCAAAATTGAAGGCTAATGTCCACGCTTTTTGAGAAATTTTGGAGGTTTTGGAACACGATGTCGCAAAGTCTTGAGAATTTAGGGAATACATCTGGTGATCATATAATCCCATTTAGAACCATATATGATCATTATATGTTGTCATAGACGTTAGTACAGTGGTATGCTTGAGTTAATGAAATCGATGCAAGTTGTAAACCGGTAAATTGGCCGTTTAAAGGCAAATAAGATGGTTCCACGCACTCGATTAGACTTCCGGAGGGTACTAGGGACCATGGTAAACATTTTGACAATTTTTATTTTTCAAGCGAAAAAAAGTAAAAAAATTCAAAAATTTGAAGGCTAAGATCCATGTTTTTTGAGAAATTTTGAAGGGTTCGAGGCGCAGTGTTGAAAAGCCTTGAAATTTTAGGGGATACATCTCGGGGTCATATAATGTCGTTTGGAACATTTATGATCATTATATGTTGTCATAAATGTCCGTGGTAGGCTTGCGTTAATGAAATCGGTGCAAGCTGTAAACAGGTTAATTGGCCGTTTAAAGGCAAATTGGATGGATAGACCCACCCAATTGGACTTCCGGAGGGTATTAGGGACCATGGTAAACATTTCGTCAATTTTTATTTCCGAGCGAAAAAAAAGTCAAAAAATTCCAAAATTGAAACCTTATGTCCACGCTTTTTAAGAAAATTTTGAGGTTTCGAGGCCCGGTGTCGATAAGCTTTGAGATTTTAGAGGAAAATTCTCGGGGTCATATAATACTGTTTTAAACCATTAATGATCATTATATGTTGTCATAATGTTCGTGGTAGGCTTGAGTTAATGAAATCGGTGCAAGTTGTAAACAGGTAAATTCACCATTTAAAGGAATATTGGATGGTTCCACTTTCCAAATTGGACTCCCAGAGGATATTAAAGATCATGGTAAACATTTCGGCAATTTTTATTTATAGGCAAAAAAAAGTCAAAAAAATTCCAAAATTTAAGGCTAGTATCCACGCTTTTTGAGAAATTTTGGAGGTTTCGAGGCCCGGTGTCGAAATTTTTTGAGATTTTAGGGGATACATTTCGGGGTCATATAATGCCGTTTGGAACGATATATGATCATTATATGTTGCCATAAATGTTCGTGGTAGGCTTGAGTTAATGAAATCGGTGCAAATTGTAAACCGGTAAATTGGCTGTTTAAAGGCAAATTTGATGGTTTCACCCTTGCAATTGGAATCCTGGAGGGTATTAGGGACCACGGTAAACATTTCAGCAATTTTTTTACGGGTGAAAAAAAGTCAAAAAATTCCAAAATTGAAGGCTAATATCCACGTTTTTTGAGAAATTTTGTAGGTTTCAGGAATCGGTGTCGAAAAGACTTGAGATTTTAGGGAATATATCTTGGGGTCATATAATGTCGTTTGGAACCATTTATGATCATTATTTGTTGTCATAAATGTTTGTGGTAGGCTTGAGTTAATGAAATCGGTGCAATTTGCAAACCGGTAATTGGCCGTTTAGAGGCAAATTGGTGGTTCTAACCACCCAATTGGACTACTGGAGGGTATTAGGGGCCATGATAAATATTTCGGCAATTTTCACTTTCGGGAGAAAAAAAGTTAAAAAAAATTCAAAAATTGAAAGCTAATATCCACGTGTTTTGAGAAATTTGATAGGTTTCGGGGCTCGTTGTTGAAAAAAATTTGAGATTTTAGAGGATACATCTCGGGGTCATATAATAATGTTTTAAACCATAAATGATCATTATATGTTGTCATAAATGTTCGTGGTAGGCTCGAGTTAATTAAATCGGTGCAAGTTGTAATTAAACCGGTAAATTCGCCATTTAAAGGCAAATTGGATGGTTCCAGCCACCTAATCGGACTTCCGGATTGTATTAGAGACCACGATAAACATTTTGGCAATTTTTATTTACAAGCGAAAAAAAGTTTAAAAACTCCATAATTTAAGGTTAATATCCATGCTTTTTGAATTTTTTTTGAAGTTTCGAGGCCTAATATCGAAAATCCTTGAAATTTTAGGGAATACATCTCGGGGTCATATAATTTTGTTTGGAACCATATATGATCATTATATGTTGTTATAAATGTTCGTGGTAGGCTTGAATTAATGAAATAAGTGAAAGTTGTTGTAAACCGGTAAATTGGGAGTTTAAAGGCAAATTGGATGGTTTCACCCAACCAATGGACTCCGGAAGGGTATTATGGACCATGGCAAACATTTAGGAAATTTTTATTTCAGGGCAAATAAAAGTAAAAAAATTCCAAAATTGAAGGCTAATATCCACACTTTTTGAGAAACTTTTAAGGTTTCGGGGCCCGGTGTCGAAAAGTCTTGAAATTAGAGAGGATATATATCGGTGTCATATAATGCCGTTTGGAACCATGATCATTATTTTTTGTTATAAATGTTCGTGTGGTAGGCTTGAGTTAATGTAATTGATGCAAGTTGTAAACCGGTAAATTATTCTTTTAAAGGCAAATTAAATGGTTCCACCTATCCAATTGGACTTCTGCCGGGTATTAGAGAGCATGGTAAACATTTCTGTAATATTTATTTCCGGGAGAAGAAAAGTAAAAAAAAAAAAAAATCCAAAATTAAAGGTTAATATCCACGCTTTTTGAGAAGTTTTGGAGGTTTCGGGCCTGGTGTCGGAAAACTTTAAGATTTTAGTGGATAAATCTCGAGGTCATATAATGCCGTTTGGAACCATATATGATCATTATATGTTGTCATAAATGTTCGTAGTAGGCTTGAGTTAATTTAATCGGTGCAAGTTGTAAACCGGTAAATTGGCCGTTTAAATACCGCATATATAGAAATACAAAAAATAATCATATGCTCAGCTATTTAACTTTAAAGTACATATTTAGCTAATTGATTTTTTCATAAATATGTTTCATTTTGTTAGATTTTATGAAACTCCTCAGATTGGAGTGTTTTCCATTAATCAATATATATAGGGTTACAATCGTGAGTCTTAATCACGTTAGAGAATCTCAAGAGATAATTACAGAATATCTACAAAATATATCCTACCATAACAAAATACAAAGAATATTAATCCTATATTCTATCACACCCCCGCAGTCGTAGCGGGAGGAGGACGTACGCTAAGACTGGATCTGAAGTCCACAAATAGTTGTCGAGGTAGGCCTTTCGTGAAAATGTCTGCAAACTGATACCGTGAAGGAACGTGTAAGACCCATACATGCCCCAACGCCACCTTTTCTCGAACGAAATGAATGTCCATTTCGACGTGTTTGGTGCGTTGGTGCTGTACGGGATTATGAGATATATAAATGACATTGACATTATCACAATAAACAAGAGTAGCCTGCCGGAGAGGACAATGGAGCTTTAATAGAAGATTACGGAGCCAACAAGCCTCGGAAACAACATTTGCGACGCCTCTGTATTCTGCCTCTGCACTTGATTTAGATAGAGTTGGTTGACACTTAAACGACCAAGAAATAAGATTGTCACCCAAAAAGCAACAATAGCCGGAAGTGGAGCGACAAGTGTCAGGACACCCGCCCCAATCTGCGTCTGTATAAGTAATCAAGTTCTTCGGAGCTGAAGGATATAAATGTAACCATGATCAATGGTACCCTGAATGTATCGCAGAATCCGTTTCAATGCATTATAATGAGCCTCTCTAGGATCATGCATAAATAGACAAACCTGCTGAACTGCATAAGCTATATCAGGGCGAGTAAAAGTGAGGTACTGTAATGCACCCGCAAGACTGCGATAAAGTGTTGGATCATGAAACCTAGGGCCAGCGTCTGCGCCGAGCTTGGATTGGGTATCCACCGGTGTCTGCGCAGGTTTACAACTGCTCATACCTGCACGCTCAAGAATTTCCTGTGCATATTTTTGCTGTGACATAAACAAGAAATAAGGAGTACGAGTAACAACAATACCCAGAAAATAATTCAGGGGACCTAAGTCAGTCATCGGAAACCCTTTTCGTAAGTGAGTGATGATGTTCTCACGTAGTTTATTTGAGGATGTAACCAACACAATATCATCAACATATAGAAGTAAATATGCCATGTCTTTCCCATGTCGGAAAATAAATAATGATGTGTCCATTTTTGCAATGACAAACCCCATTTGCAAAAGATAATTAGCAAATCGCCGGTACCAAGCTCTTGGAGCTTGTTTGAGGCCATATAGAGCCTTGCGAAGTCTGCAAACATAACCTGGAAATCTCTTGTCAACAAACCCTGGGGGTTGATGCATATAAACACACTCATTCAAATCACCATTTAAAAAGGCATTTTTAACATCAAGTTGATGAATAGACCACCTACGAGCCATAGCCAACCTCAACACTGTTCGAATAGTAGCTGGCTTAACAACCGGACTAAACGTCTCATCACAGTCAACACCTTCAACTTGAGACCTGCCATCACAAACCAAACGAGCTTTGTGTCTTTCAAGATCACCATTAGCATTCAATTTATGACGATATAACCACATACAATTAACAACATTCACCCCCGTAGGCCTAGGAACCAATTCCCATGTCCCCGTTTCAATTAAAGCACTATATTCATCACGCATCGCAGCATTCCAATTTGGGTCGGAAAGGGCTTGTTTGTGATTTTTGGAAGCGGGGAACGAGTAATAGCGGGTAAGGCATATTTTGGATTTGGTTTGGAAATCCCATGTTTTGACCTGGTTTGCATTTGTGGAGATAAAGGCAAAGGGGAGGTTGGGATTATTTGAGGGATGCCACGAAGAGGGGGTGGTGTGTATGTGGGTGTTGGGCGTGGAGAAGGAGCTGGCCTGGTTTGTGTTGGGCTGCTGGGCTGGTTTGTGGAGCTCGGTGGTGTGGTAGGCTTGAGAGTGGGCTGTTGGGCCTGAGGAACCCAGTAGGTGCTGGTTGAAGGGGGGAGCCGAGCTGGGCTGCTGACTGGCCCGCTAGATTTCCAGCGCCAGATTGGGTCAGTGGAGTCCACAGCCCAGTTGCGGCATTTTGGGTGTGCCACAACTCCCTGGTGGACTAGGCTGCCTAGGTTGACACATTTTGGGTTGAAGCAAATAATGTTGCATTAAAGGTGATGGATCATCCAAAGTTAAAAAATCATAATCATCCGATTTAAAATTGGTGATATTTTTAAATGGAAAAGTGCTTTCATCGAAAGTGACATAGAGAGAAATTATGATTTTATTGGTATTAATATCCAAACACCTATATCCCCTATGGTCGGAAGGGTACCCTAGGAGGACACATGGAGTAGAGCGAGGGGCAATCTTATGAGGCATGGTTGTAGATAAATTTGGGAAACAAAGACACCCAAAGACCCTAAAATGATTGTAGGACGGGACAACCCCAAATAAAGCTTGAACCGGAGTAAGTTGATTGAGAGTTTTGGTAGGAAGTATGTTTAGGAGATAGGAGACCGTCTCCAAGGCATGATGCCAAAACGACGGAGGAAGAGAAGCATGAAACAAAAGGGTACGCTTAACATTGTTAAGAGTACGAATCATGCGCTCTGGTTTGCCATTTTGAGAAGATGTGTGTGGACATGAGAAGCGAAAAACCAATCCGTGTTTGACACAAAATAATTTGAACGGTTCGTTATCAAATTCACGACCATGATCGCTTTGAAAGGATTTCATGGGGCGTTCAAATTGAGTTAAAACATATTGTCGAAAATTGAGAAAGGTTTGAAAAGATTGAGATTTATACACTAGAGGAATAGTCCACACATAATGAGTATAATCATCCAAAAGCACTAAATAATACTTATGACCTTTGTCACTACGAATGGGATAAGTCCATAAATCAGCATGAATAATATCAAAGGCAGAATAAGTAGTGCTATTGGAATTATAAAACGGCAAAAGAGTATGTTTTCCTAATTGACAACCTATGCAAGAAGTGGAGTCAAGCTCCTTATTACAATCAATCAAGTTATTACTCCTAAGAAAAATAAAAGTGGGTGCCCCAAGATTTCCTAAGCGGTTGTGCCATGTGGTTGGAGACAAAGTTGTAAGAGAGGTGGCTAGACAAGTAGACGGTGCTTTGGTCACAGGATAAAGGTCCCCGGTACTATTGCATCTGGTTATTAGATTTCCCGTTCGAAGATCCTTCATAGAAAAACCATTAGGGTCAAACTCTATCGACATAGAATTATCAGAAGTAAATTTTCTAACAGAAATTAAATTTTTGATAATTTGAGGGGCTAAATAAACATCACGTAAGGAAAGAGATTTATTAGCAATAGTAGAATGACCATAACCCGTTATTGGAATGCGTTGACCATTACCCACTTGAATATAATTAGATGTGCTTAAATTAAAAAGGGGTAAGAGATTACCGGCATTGTTTGTCATATGAGAAGTGGCTCTGGAATCCATGTACCAAGCTGGATCATAATTATGAAATCCCATTGTTGAAAAAGCATTGCCTAGATTCGTTGGTGTCATTGTTTGACCGTACTCTGAGCCCGGATTAGAATACTCGGCTTGTGACTGTTGAGGCGGCCTAGAGAAAAAGGCCTGTTGAGGTCTCTGCTGCTGTGCAGGCCGTGGCCTAGCCCACTGCTGAGGGTATGGGTATGGTGGCTGGCCCCATTGAGGTGGGGCTGATTGGGCCGCTCCATTGTGGAGGTGCACCCCATTGTGGTGCGTTCTGTTGCTGTTGATATTGTTGCTGTTGTTGGCGTCCCACGGCCGCGACCCTTGCCTCGGCCTCGGCCACGACCCTGACCACTTGAACTGCCACCCTGGCCGGCCGGCGCCGCTTGTTGCTGTTGAGGGGCTGTAGAACTAGCAGTGTTGCTGGTTTGGGCCACAAACGAGGACGCTTGAAAGGAGGAGTCATTAGCACGCCTTGGACTCCTCAAGCAATAAACGTGATCTTGCTCTCTCGAATGAAGGCAGCGGCGAGGTTTGTTGTATCATAACAGCAACTGTATCGAAGTCTGTATTCACTAGCCCGGAAACTAGTCGAATTACAAGTTTTTGCTCCGACACGGGTTGATCAACATTAGCTAGTTGATCCTTCAAATTCTTCAATTCACGGCAATATGACGATATGTCCTGGAATTTGGACAGATGCAATTGATTAAATTGGTTTTCAAGATACACCGCCCTAGTAGTTTTATTATCTTGAAAAATCTCCTTGAGCTTGTCCCAAATTTGCTGAGCCGTAAACCCCTTTTCTATAATCGTTTCAAGCAGATCCTTGGATATGGTGCCATATATCCAGTTCTTGACCATAGAGTCAAGACGTTTCCACATTTCATCCGATAAATCTGTCGGTTTAGGTGTTTTAGAGTCAATGTGATCAAGAACATTGTATGCGTGTGCATGACATTCAAATAGTTCAACCCAATTTAAATATTGGACTTTATCTCGATCAAGAATAAGAGGAAAAACGTTCTTGATATTATTCACACCTAAGGCAGGGTGATAGTCAGAGGAAGAAGTGGAGGTATTGTCATCCTTGCCCATGGTGGCAGTAAGGAATTGGGGTCACCGAATTAAATCACAAAGGAATTGGGAACAAAATAATTACTACCTCCGTTAATTTTTATGTGCAACTTTGGAATATTTTATATCTCACAAATAATACCCCAAAGTTGCATATAAAAATTAACAGAGGTAGTAATTGACAAACAATTCAATTAATGCAGAGGAAAGAGAACAGGGGCACCAAAGACTATTACCATGGAACAATGATGCTGACTAAAAAAAATATTAAAAGAAAATTGCGGAAGCTAGATCATAACCTAAAGCTATGATACCATGTTAGATTTTATGAAACTCCTCAGATTGGAATGTTTTCCATTAATCAATATATATAGGGTTACAATCGTGAGTCCTAATCACGTTAAGAAATCTCAAGAGATAATTACAGAATATCTACAAAATATATCCTACCATAACAGAATACAAAGAATACTAATCCTATATTCTATCACATTTTAATAAATATTTCGATAATTTAGGCCCTGTTCTCTTCACCTTAAAAAAATAATATTAAGTAAAAATAATTTCAGTTTAGTAAAAATAAGTTCAGTTCAGTAAAATTAATTTCAGTTCAGTAAAAATAATTTCAGTTCAGTAAAAATAAGTTCAGTTCAGTAAAATTCAGTTTCCTTAAAGAAGAATTATAATAGAAAATCAGTAAAAATAATTTTAGTTCAGTAAAAATAATTTAAGTTCAGTGAAAATAATTTCAGTTCAGTAAAATTAAGTTCAGTTCAGTAAAAATAAGTTCAGTTCAGTAAAAATAATTTCAGTTCAGCAAAATTAATGTGAATCAAACAGGGCCTTAGTTCATTCTTTTTTACAATAATACTGAAATTAACCGTGCATGGCACATGACTTAACCTAGTTGTAATAAAACACCACTTTTGTGTGGTCTTTCTCTCTCTATTCTTCTCTCTAATTTTCTCTCTCTACTTTTTATCATCTTCTTTGTATTGAGATCTTCTGATGTAATGTTTACAAATTGTGTAAACAATCGATTCAATCAATGAAAGGTGTTATGTTTTTCTAGCTTGAATTTACTGTTTGATTGAAGTTTTTTGTCAACTTCTTTAGAATTATACTTCACAGCATCGTATATACAAGTTACAACCCTTATATATAACTTTACCTTTTTCGGTCATTAGACCAATTCGTTTGTGTTGACCCCTCTTTAGATTGAGGGGGTGTAAAAATGCTAAAGAAAGATTTGATTACTTTAGATAACAATCATGTAAGTGTATACTATTAGTTGTGAGCAACAGCTTAATTTACATTTAGTTATGTCCTTTTCCTCCTTTTTCCTTTTTATCTTAATCATACTTTCACTTATTATTTCTTAGCTCACTCACGTATATATTCATATTGTATATTCTTCTTTTTCTGCTCTTTAATTCGATCTTTTATGCTTTTCAATCAATTGACAAGAAAAAAAATAAAGAGAAGAATGAAAAAGAGAAGTCTAAACATATGTATGCTTTTTTTTTTTTTAATCAATACTCCCTTTAATTATTTTATTGTGACAATTGAAACATAACTTGAGTATCTATCGCGATTGGTTTAAACTTGTATGAATGATAAGTACGAGTTAATGGGTGTTTGTAAGCATAATTACATACAGTGACGTATAATGTTGGAGTACAGTTTGTTTGGGATAAAAAAAGCTAAGGAAACAACTTTTAACTCATCCAATGAATATCAATGTTTGTGTGTTGCAGCCATTGTTGTAATGTAGACACTGATTATGTTTGTCTAATGTACAGCTAACTCAATTAGACGACATTTATATCCCTTTTTACCAAAAAGCAAGCTAATAATTTAGCTGGATTTGGTCATTTTATTTGATCTTAATTTGGTGCGGCTTAGATAAGTATGGATAGCCTACGGACACTTTTGTAGTACTCCACGCGTATAGACTAATTGAAATTGAATGTTATTGTAAGGCAGTCAAGCGTATCAAGGTGTGCAGTACAGCCATGGAGCGAGTGTTCCTTCAAACTGTAAGAAACTCTATGTTAGAACATACGACACATTATTATGTGTTGGTTTGTGTTTTGTTTGAAATTCACTACATGTTTTGACACTGACAAAATAATTTGAACAATCTTGATTTAGGCACATAACTACGTAAGCACAACACAAGAGCATGTATGCTCAAGTTGTACCTTGACTATCATTTTAAAATTTATGGAACAACAAACCCAAAGCCATATTTACATGGGCCGGGTTAAACTCTACTCTTGGTGAGTTGGTGCTATACTAACCAAGGAACAACTGTGAAGGTCATAGCTCGTATTTATGTGACAACTTGGGCTTTGATCATATATAGAGATCGAGAATCGAGATGAATACATACAATTATACAAGTATATTCTTCACCTTTTAGTTTTTGTGCGAAAATTTATCAAAGTTAAGCGATAAAGTTCTTGTCCCAGCAACTAGTCGATGTAATTAATAATTATATATGAAGAAATTCTCTTATGTTCCAACTTCCAAGCTAGCATTAGTAATATTCCAATCCGTATAACAATGTTTATGGAGAAAATAAATAGCTTTTTATCATATACATATTAGTGTGCAGAAAAACCTTGCTCTTTATGTACTCAATTTTTTCCCAATACAACTTATGAAAGGGATTGATTATGGAATTTTAATAAGTATAGGGCCGGGTTTATATAAATAAAAATGAATAACAAGAGGAATACTGCAGTTTCCATTTAATGCATTCATTATAAGCTCAATACATAGTTTTATTATTTTCATTCGATAAAAGTTACAAATCTTAGCTAGCAAGTAATCTATTGATCAATTCAATGTTCAATTACTACAAAGAATACAATGCAACAATGGATAAACTAATCAAAGTACAATGTAATCTCAAATCATCTGCTACCTAATATAAAACTCGTGAAGGAAAACTTCTTTTTTCCTGCCTAGCTATTAAAGGTAGAATTACAAAACTAACCACACTTAACTCTACATATTTACGTACAACAAAGAACTCAATCTGATCTACTTTAATTATAGTACTCCGTACAAAATATGTATTACTTTCTTTGTTCTTCCCAATTGGATTTGTTTTTCATCTTAACAAACGATTCCAAATGGGAAGAACAAAAAATACGGAGGGAGTAGTACGTGTAGTGTATGTATAAGGGATGATCAAGGTCCAACATCATCGATTTTAGTCCAACGTGCTAACTCGAGGTCAATAAATTAAGCTTTGGTAGACTGCATACTTGTTGTAGGCATTTGAAAGTTTTGTTGTATGATCGGAATCCCATGAACCAAAACTCAAACTCATCCGAGGTCACCACTTGTAGATACTTCTGTGATGGCTTTTTCGTGCTTTCGTTTTGATTCAATCTTTCAATTTTCCTTAATGGTATCACAATCTGCATATGTACAAGAAAATTTCACGTCAAAATTTGATTAACTTGACATTAATAAATTGCATGGCAAAATTAATTTTACTCAACTTTGACAATGTACGTACATGCCGCATGTGTGTAAAATTTTGTAGGACAGGATAAATTAATAATTACCTTGTAATGGAACCTAAGAGGTTCTCCGGTGGTGGTGGAGGTGACTTTTGCGATTGGCCGGTCACTGCAAAAGGCGAGTTTCTCCGTGGAGATAAATAGGCGGCCGGCTATGGGACCTGCCGTGGTGTACAAACTGCAATGAGAAGCCCTTAATAACTTCTCACCCTCTCGTACGCTAAAGATTCGTCTGAATACTCTGTCAACCCCTCCAACAAAGCTCAATTTTCCTTTCACTGCATTGTTTGAAAAAACAATCAAGTTATTACTAGTTCAAATTACACTACTAATAATGTGATTATTTATAAATTAAAAACATTATAAAATTGAGAGAAATAAGGTGGGTATAATTTTGAATCAATTATATCGTACAATATTATTATACATACCAAGTTTATTCATCGTGTTAAAAACTGATTCCACTCTACGTTGCTTTGAAACAACTAAAGGTCCATCCACTTTGCCGGATGAAGGTCCAGACAATAGTTTGATGGTGGATGTTTTCCTAGTTTGATCATAACTTATTGTTGATAACCCATTTCGAAGGAGATGATCTCCGATCATGCTCTTCAAACTCCTTGATTTAAATGCCTCGGAAACATTCATTTTTGCTTAGAAACTATATTATCAATTACACAATCACCTCTTAATTAAGTAATAAGATGCAGCAAATTATATTAGAGAATGAAAGAGAATAATGATCTTGGTGGTTGGTGTTGGGAATATAGTTTGTTATGAAGAGGTATATATAGAAGGTGAAAAATATATTGTAGAAGCTTTTAGAATGAGTCATGCATGGATCATCAAAAAAGTAAAATTAAGGGCCATCAAATAAAGATTTATTTCTTGGTGAGTAAGTTGATGAATTCATGCATATTTTATTAGCTTTTCAAAAGTGATGACGAACAAATCTAATCCATTCTTTTTTTTTTTTTCTATTGCAAGATAGAAATAATATGAGTCCAAAATCAAGTAACATTTTATTACAAGCTCTATTATTTTTCTAAGTATTTATTGGTTAGGGTAATTAAACAAATAGTGTGAATTAAATTAGGAAAAAGTGGGGTCAAGGTTTGTGAATGATTGTTGATGGTTAATAAGCTTTAGAAGCTTTTGAGTTGGCAAACGAACTTTGTGATGGTAGCTAACTTTTGAACACTATACAACGGCAAGTGGTTTTCTAAAGGTTGTTCGTTAATGCTTGCATTAACCTTATCTACATGTGAATTGAATTAGCTAGCTAGGTGTGTAAAATTCAACGATAAAGTACTTAATTTCATTGTTTTAGATATTTTGGCAATAACACGGGGGTCGGCCGACATATATGGATAGGGTTCTTCAACTCATAAGTTGATTATATATGTCAATAAATCAATCAACCTAAGCTATATATTACCTACTTACGTGGAGCAAATTACTCAATTAAAGCTCAATCTGTATCTTATACTTTGACTAAATTCAAATTAAATTTAACCAACCCAATTCGATGATAAGTTAATTTGTCTAATTAACACTGTTTGATTTTCTTGAAAATGCATGTTATCCTTAAACACAAGTTCGATCAGAACCAATAAACAAATTGTTATATATTCCTAGGTAGCAACGACATTGTTTGATTTTTTATTTTTATTTTCTATGGAAAAATATAGCTACCAAATGACTTGAGTTTATGGAAGATATTTTTTAATCCACCTTATTCTTCAACCGCTTAAAAAGACCCTTTAAGATAATAGCAATAAATTTTATAGTTGTGGGAAGACATGCGTGTATAGATTCATGCATTGGATATACTACGTAGTTATTAAAAGTTTTCTTTTCTTTGACCAAAAATGTACTGAGAGTAGTCATTACACATGCAAATGCACACAATTATGTTGATTGTTGGACGACCAAAAATGACGGCTACGGAGAGTATTATACTCCATCAGTCGTTTATATTTTTGTCCCATCAGTCGTTTGTATTATACTCCTCTGTTCTTTTTTACTTTTCTGTTTCTTTTATCACGCTTGTCAATGCAAAACTTTAACGGTTAATAACTTTAATTTTCCATATTTAAAAAATATAAAAGTTATATATTATGATAGTACTTATTGAGACGAATTCAAAATGATCCAACATAAATATGTTTTTCCTTACATATTATTCACAAAACACGGTCAAAGGAGGTGGTGAATAGTGTAAAAGTCAAAGCGGGTCAAGTAAAAAAGAACGGAGGAAGTAATTATGTAAAAAATTTGTCCACATATACTCAATAATCTATAATAGATAATATAGATATTTCGGTTTTTTCACCAAATGCCCCTGAACTTTTCAAAAATTCACCAAATACCCTCAAGTTTTTTAAACTTCACCAAATGCCACTGACGTTTGTTAATATTCACATCGTGACCTCAAAATACTCCTAACGTTAAAGTTCCGTTAACAATAAAATTTAATTCATCAAATGCCCTAACTTTGTTAAATAATTACGCAAAATACCCTTATTTTTGGAAGTACAAGTGTACAACGTCTAGTTTGAAATTTAAGGAAACAAGCCGTTAGTTTTAATTTTCACCCTTTATCTGCATAAATACTCGATACATAGCATCCTCTTATTTGCTTAACCACAAATTTTTAACTCCTTGAGAAATCAATCTAAATCATCTTCCTCAATGTATGAGAAATTTTGTGTAAGAGTTGCGAACAAATTTTGTTGTAGTAGGAGAAATTTTGCAGTAAGAACTTCTGAGTCTGCGGCGGACAAGCCCAGACTGTTTACTAGGGTGGGTATAGACTAATTGTCAAGCCGCATAAAAAGGGGCTTGAGTTTGCTATATTAAGTCCGTTGGACAAAATATGAACTATAACCCGATCCGTTTTCTGTCCAAGCCCGTAAGTAATCACCTATATTTCATTTGGCCCTCTTTTTCTATGTTTGCGAGGTCTCTGACACTTCTTTTTATGAATAGAGGATGTTTGCAACTCTTACACAAAAATACTCATACATTGAGGAGGATTATTTAGATTGATAAATCATGGTGTTAAAATTTTGAGGTTAAGCAAATAAGAGAGATGCTATGTATCAAGTATTTATGCAAATAAGGGTGAAAATCAAAACTAACGGCTAGTTTTCTTAAAGTTCAAACTAGACATTGTAGTTCCAAAAATAAGAGTATTTTGTGTAATTATTTAACAAATATAGGGCATTTGGTGAATTAATTTTATTGCTAACGGAACTTTAACACCAGAGGTCACAGTGTGAATATTAACAAACGTCAGTGACATTTGGTGAATTATGAAAAACTTGTGGGGATTTGATGAATTTTTGAAAAGTTCAAGGCCATTTGGTGAAAAAACCATAAATATTTTTGTCTCATTACATAAAATTATGCAATTCTTTAATATAATAGATCTTGTTGGATTTACATCGTATATTTTATAAATATTAATTTTTTTTATAATTTTTACATACATAAAAATGGAGTTATATACATGGTAAGACACACGCCTTGAAAATTGTAAAAATTCAAATGGACAAAAATAAAATAAAAAATAAATAAAAGGAGAGAGAAATATATCGGACACGAGTTTATATCACTCGTCAATTTTATCAACCATCCATTACATACATGCATGCACATATATCATATTTATCACTGAATTAATTATGATTAATTAAGAACAATCCATTTAAATTCAAAATGGAAATTTTGTCAAAAATCACTTTTTATAACACTCTTTATTTTTTTTTTATATAATTTTTTTTGTGTGAAAAATAGCAGCTCATAAAAATCTTCTTCTGGAAACACACTTAAAACCTTGATTTTCTTAAAATCAATTATAGCTATGCTACTTTGATGTTATATATTTTTATTATTTTTATAATGTTTTGTGTGAATAGGAAACAAGTAAGGAAAGGAAGGGGAGGGATAGAAGAGGAGAGAGAAGAAAGGGAGAGGGAGGTGAATTCCATTTTCCCTCCGAATCTCTCCAATTTTGGAGGGATAATGCTTATTAAAGAGAGCGAGAAAATGGATTATTACCTCTACTTTCCCTTCATTCCCCTAATCTTTTACCCAAACAAGAAAGTTTGTCCCCCTCCCTTTCTCGATCTTTCCTTCTTTTCCTTCCATTTCCCTCCATCCAAATTAAACAAAGTGTAAAGGTTTGTTATGTAGTTTTATTAGGTTCTTATTTTTAGTATTTATAAATAATTTCTTAAGTAGTACTTCTATATATTTAATACTACTTATATTTTTTAAAAATAATTTATGTAGTTAAAATTTCTCAATTGAATTCATCAAATCCAATGAAAATAGACAATATAAGGAAAAAAAAATAAGAGTGAGTAAATGTGTTACAGAAATAAGGCAAAAATTAGAGAGATAATATACAATAGAGCATTTGAAAAAGAGCAGAAAAGGTTGACAGGAATCTGGTTTTCTTCAAAGAAAAAAATTAGAGTTTAGTATCACTAATGAAGGAGACAATTTTATTTGATTCAATTTTTTTTCCAGCATATACATTACTTGTATTATAATAAATTTATATTTTTATGACCAATCACGTGTTGACACATATCTGATAAAATATTACAATAGATTGTGTGACCAATTAAAACCAATGAAAGCAAATACGTCCCAAATTTTGGATTATTTAAAAATAATCCAAAGTTTGGATTATTTAAAGCCAATACGTGAAAGTTGAAATTATTTTTCCAATTTTTCCATAAAAATATTTCCCAATAAGATATATAAAAATATTTTAAATTATATGAAACAAATAAATCAATATGAAACAATTTTAATTTTTTAAAAAATAATAAAGTTAACCCTTTATTTTGTAAGGTTTATTATTTAATATTTTTTTTTCAAGAAACAACTATTGAATTTAATGATCCATATATTTTATTTGCATTCATTATTTACGCATTTATTTCAATATTATATGTTTGATTTTTCTAATTTATAAAACAAATTATTATTATTTTCTTTACATGTAAAACATGTTAGGTACACCTAAAGTGTTGAATTAATTAGGTGTTAACGAATTTTTTAATTATCTGATGAAAGAAACATATAGTTTATAGGTAAGTAATTTTTATTGTAACAAATTTGAAAACAATTATAGCTAATTAATATGCTAATTTGATATTATATATTTTTATTATACCTTTGAAAGTTTGTTATGTGGTTTTAATAGGTTATATTATAGAATATTTAAATCTTTTCTTTTAAAATAGTATTTTATGAATTAACAAATTACGTGAAAATAAATTAATTAATTAATATTGCTTCAAAAAAAAATTAATTAATTAATAAATTCGTATGTGTTTGTGGCCATTATATGAAATAATTATTTTTGTGAATTTTGATATTTGCAATTTAATCATGTTATTAATAAATATTAATGTTAAAGTTATATCTAACTTTTTTTCAAGGAAGCTACTACTGAGTTTTGTGCTATAGAGATTTTATATGAATCACGAGACTCCGATACAGTCATAGACATCTGGTCAATTGGCTGTAATTTTGCTAAAATAATTCAAGGAGAAAATCCATTTAGCAACAAAATATTTTTGGTTGCTGTGATGTTTCAAACAAAACCCAATCAAATTATTTGATGTTGACCTTTGTTCTTAACAACAAATATAAGTAAATTACATTAATTATTTATTTCATTATTTTAAATTTGTTTTTTTTTTCAAAATTCAAAATTAATTAGCTATTATTATTTTTATAGGACGTTGGGCACACCTGACGAATCGATTTTTGATTTCCTTAACTATCCCAAAGGAAGAGAAGTCTACAAAATGAGCGTAAGTAAATTTATTTTTTTACAAAAACTTTTAGTAAAAAGAATCATTATATTTATGTTAATTTGTATTTTAATATTTTCAAGAGTTCGCTATTACGACAAACTTTGAATAAGAAAAGGAAGACTTGCTTATGTAAGGTTTATGTGGTATATTTTTTGTTTTAAATTATTTTATTATATTATTTTATATTAGATTAAAATAATAAAAAAAATAAAAAAATTTGACTAAAAAAAATTATTTTTTATTTTCTGATTATTAATCCTAAATATAGGATTTTGATTAAAAGACTTTTAATCATCCCTACTTTAAGAATACGGAAGCTTGAGATATATAATTTCAAATATTGAATTTTTTTTTTTTTTTTGGTTAAAACTGTCACAGATTATCAATAATGTTAGAGCAATGCGAGTGAAACTGTGGCAACTCCTAATTGCAAAACTATATTATCATATCTATCTTTCAAAATGTACTATTTGTAGTATTAGTTGTAAGTCCTAATATCATCAACAACATTTTTATTGACCCATTGATAACCATTTTAAATTTTTATATGTTCTAACTAAAAGATTCCTTAGGAAATGTGGAAACATCTTATCTTATACCTCTTATACATTTTAAAGTTTGGGCCTTTTGAGAATATGGGTAAAAAGATAAGTGGATCGGAATTCACACCTCAAAATGTGCATAATACATTATGATACCACATCAAGCAAATCAGATAGATATTTCATGTTTGTTTGAATAATTAACACTTTACATTTATTTATACTTTTACGTTGTACTGAAGTCCACAAATATTAGGTCGATATTAATTATATATATCGAATTTCACACGTTTTATAATACTCTTAAGTATGCACGATGTCATTCACCAAGAATTGGTATGATGGAGATTAAAAACTTATAATTGTATAGTGTATTGTTGTAATTCATATGGTTTAATGGATGTGGACCAATCGTACGTGCAATAATTCATTTGCAAGCTTCACCATGAATTACCTTGTCACCCATGATCGAGGGATTGTTCTTTGATGCATGCATGGTTCCATTCTTTCTTGTACTGTTTGCACCTTGTAGCAAAGGTTCGTTGATGCTAAGCTAGCTTTGGCCTTGCTTGAGAAAACCTCCCTTATTTTAAGCTAATTGCGCAACTTTATTATAAATTTATAACTGTAAATTCAAATTTTAAATCTGTAAATATAGATTCAAAACAAATACAACAAAGTGTTAATTTTATTATTTGAGAATTTTGGGTACAATCTCTAATTTGATCCTCTAATTCGATCTCCACTTTGACTTTGACGTAATTCACGGATTGACTTGATTCTTGAACGGGGGCCGTCGAAGCTTGATCTCGATTTAAGATTTGATGCAGAACTTTGATGTAGACCTTTGACTTGTTGTTGATTTAGAACTTTGACTTGAATTCTTGATTGAGGGCCGACGAGGCTTGATCTCGATCAATCACTATTTGATGTAGAGGTTGAACTAGTGTTCTTGATGATTTGAATTCCTTAGCTTCTTTCTTTCGTGTTGAGGGCCGTTGAGGCTTGATCTCTTCCACGGGTGATCTTTTAGAGTAGAATGACACGTTGAATGCTTGTTCTTCTTCTTCTAGGTTTTGAGAAAATTTCTTTGGAAAAGTTTAGAGTATTTGATGAGAGGTTTTCTCTGGAGAGGTTTTGAAGATTTGAGAGGTTTTCTCTGTATTTTGATTCTATTTGTTTTCGTTTAGGTTTTTTTTTCTCTCTCTCCTCCAAATGATGTGAGAGAGCTCTATTCATAGAGATGGTGACTCTTAGGGTTAGGGTTTGATGTACAATGGAGTTAGGCTTTGGAGTTAGTAATCTTGAGTCATTTATGTAGCTTAACCGCCCATTTTAGTAGGTTTTTTCTATTAAATGAATAATTTAATTAAAATAATAAAAATGGGTAATATAACTTATTTCACTCAAAATAATTTAATTTAATTAATTATCAAATAAACCTGAGTCGATATGTTGACTTTTGACGCGTACAATATCCAATGTGGCACTTACATAAATTTTACGTGCCTACAAATTGCTCCCTTTAAGATCGGTCACGGACACGACTTTGGAGTGTTTGATCGTGATTGAGCTCAAATCCTTTTTTTTCACTCTCTTTCAGATTAGATAATTTTAGTCGGCCGAATTAAATTTGACTACTTGCCATGCAAAGTAAAAGCACGTAATGCTTTTAGTAGTTTAACCATGATAGCGATGACCTTATCATGGTTACGCACCTAAATAGTATTTCATGTACCTTATGAATTGGAACTTCAATTCATTTCCTTTTTTTTTTTTTTTTTTTTTTTTTTTTTTTTGTGAGATATGCTTGAACTGTTATCTAATATCCACGAAATGCATATCTTCTCATTTGTCTCTCTTTTTTTTGGACTTAAGATAAAGCTCCTAGCAACCAATTTCCATGAAAGGCTCTAACAACTTTTGAATATAAGTTTAACTTTATCAACATTTCTCATTGAGCGTCATTATCACTTCTGAGTTAGCAATTCATAACTTGATTTTTCGACTACAAATAGGGAAATTCCCTGTTTCTCATAATGGCATTTTCGTGAATAAATAAAAAACTTTTCATTATTGTGGGCTTCACAATTGAATAAAGTTGAATAAAGTTGTTGGTTTTTTACGAAAATGCCATGTGAATTTGTTTCTCACCATGAGAAAATGGGGCATCCTCAAATAAATATTAGACCGTGGTGATGGTTGTTTGTATATCCAATGATATGGTGGAGCTGCTACTCAAATGTCAGGTCTCAAACAAAATCTATAAAAGAAGGAGCAACTAAGCCACGCCACGCGCCACGCCACACTATCTACTTCGACGCCATGGAGAATTTGTAGTTCGACGCACCGAAAGGGAGCTGCACCAATAAGAAATGAATTGAACACTCACTTACCACCTTGAAGCCATGATGAGCGATTGATTCACCTCACACATTTTATTTTTCAGGTTCGTGATATTCTATGTCCTTTATTAATGGAGAGATCCTTCACCATGGAGTGTGTCGAGGTATTGGAGAAGTTAGACCTTAGAGCTTACATGCCGATCACTCAAGCGTCACAAAGAACTTTGACATATCAAAGCTATACTCAGCCTCGTGACACAAAACTTGAAAAATCGGGGCTGTAAACTCGACCCTCGCAAACCTCATGGCCCAAACTTTGACATATTGAAGTCTTCTCGAGCCTCACAACCTGTAATTTGACGGCTTGAAGCTACGCAACTTAAGCCCCGCAAAGCCATGCACATGCACTCCAAGATGCTGTTTCTATCCAACCTCTATTTTTGATGAACCAGAGAACATTTGCAAGATCACACTATCCTGATTGCAGCTACATGTTTTTTCGACCTCATGTCAAAATTTCAAGCAAATTGGACCACGTTTGCCCATCCGACCAAACGTTGATCAAAGCTGCTCAAAGAATTTCGTGGCTGCAATGTTATATTACTTGCTTCTACCAATTCTTTTTTTTTTCTTTCCCTTTTTTTTATTTTGAAAATTATTATCATGATCATGATGGGATCATGACATCCACGAGACTTTTTATTTTCTTTTTTATGAATTAATTTTTTTATACATAAAATGAAATCATCTATTTTAGGTGCAACAATCATGATCTTGATCGACTTTCAACTCGCATGAAACCATGTTAGTGATGAGTTTGCTTTCCCAAAATCGTCTTGTTGATGCTGACCAAGAAGTTATTTAACTACATGAAGTAGGGGGCAATATCGAGCTGACAATTAGAACCTCTTGTGGTCCATGAGTGCCCCTATCAATCGACAACAGTGATTTGGTGCTTGAAGCTTTCTCCAAATCGATCTCAAAACGATAAGGTTGCTGGAAGTCTTCCTCATGATCCATGTCAAATTGAGTTTGTTTATTTGGCTTGGTGGTATAGTGCTTTCTCCGAATCTCAAGAATGATGAGACATTAGTGCTTAGCTTGGAGGCTACCTCAAATTTCCTTTTTTTTTTTTTTTTTTTTTTTTTGTTTCCTTTGCAGATCTTTGGTGCTTTGCATTGGTGGCCTTTTTCAGATCTTCAAAAATTTTTGGTGAAATACTGGTGATTAATAACTTTCTCCAATCTTTGTTTGAGTTGATCTCTAGTGCTTGAAAGCTTTCTCCAGATCTTGAGAATTTCGGCAGACCGGTGCTTGATAGCTTTCTCCTATCTTCGTTTATGTTAACACTTTGAGTTGATGATCTCTGGTGCTTAGAAGCTTTCTCCAGATTTCAAAAATTTTGGTGGATCGCTAGTGCTTGGAAGCTTTCTTCAATGTCCACGTTCGACAATTTACGAATCTCCAGTGCTTGCAGCTTTCTCTGAATCTTCCAATGAATTTCGTGCAAAATTTTTTATGGCTGCCCTTGAATAAATTTTTATGTATCCAAGATTCCTACGTACCAATAACTAACTAAAATTTACTTTTTTGACCAATCCAAATGTAGTTCAATGTGTGATTTTTTTTTATCTTTTTTTTTGTTATGCAGTTTAGGCTCTTGCTTAAGAGTTTCGAGGAGCGTTTTTTCATCTTTACCTTGATGATCATCTAATCAGATCCGTCTTCACAATTGGCTATCGTAAACTCCATCTCATGAGCTCGAGTCGCCAAGTCTTGGAATGTTTTGGGTTTGATTTCCTGCAAGATGTAAGCTATCCCAATGCATGCCTTGGATGCACATCTCGACCGCAGAAGTTTTGGACAAGGGATCTTTGCATTGAAGACTTAATCATGTCCATCAGTTGGTGTAGTCCACGACTGGATCATCCTTCGACTGTTTTGTTTGTGTCAACTCATTCATGATGACAATGTGACGTGTATTGAAGAAGCAATCGAGGAACATTTCTTCCATTTGCTCCCAATTATTGATAGATTTTCGAGGTATATCTGCGTACCAATCAAACGCAACACTCTTGAGAGACTGAACAATTTGATTGACAAGAAAATCTTCAAAGGTCTTAGCATTATTGGCTTATTGCATGTCTTTATGAAGTGTGCAATATATTTCTTGGGGTTTCCTGTCCCATCGAATTGCTGGAATATAATTTTGGAGGTTGATAACCGCTTGTCATTCTCATCTTATCAATCCTCTTGGTACAAGATTTGCTGTAGCAATCATCTTTGTTGACATCTCTACGTACCAAGTTGTTGTTTAATATATACCATTGATCTGGATATCATCTCTTGGATTGCTTGAAAGCTGAATGAATCACCAGGGGGTTATTCACTTTTCGAACTAAGCTTTGTCTTTGTGCTAAGCTTCGACCCGCTGCTATCATCTTCACTTTCTTCGATTAGGTGTTTCTCGAGTTTTCTTTTGAGTGCAGCAATTTTTTTGCTTTGGAGCTTATTTTGTGCCCCTTTTTCTCTGTTGTCCTTGACAAAATTTTCAAGAAGTAGCCTCATATTTGCTAACTCCTCCTTGACAGTGTTTGCTTCGATTGCCATGACATGCATTAACGACGTCGTCTTGTGCACCGTCTTTATCATCATTTCTTCTATGTGCTTCATCATTTCGATTTATGCAGAATGAGATGAAAGGTAAAAATTGTCCCACCGAGCGTGCCAAACTTGTAAACACAAATTTTAAATCTGTAAATATAGATTCAAAACAAATGCGGCAAAGTGTTAATTTTATTAATTTGAGAAGTTTGGGTACAATAATCTCTAATTTGATCCTCTGATTCGATCTCCACTTTGACTTTGACGTAATTCACAGATTGACTTGATTCTTGAACGAGGGCCGACGAAGCTTGATCTTAATCTAAAATTTGATGCAAAACTTTGACTTATGTTGATGTAGATCGACCTTTGACTTGTTATTGATGTAGACCTTTGACTTGAATTCTTGATTAAGGTCGACGAGGCTTGATCTCGATCAATGACTATTTGATGTAGAGGTTGAACGTACGGGTGTTCTTGATGATTTGAATTCCTTCTTTTTTTTGTGTTGAGGGCCGTCGAGGCTTGATCTCTTCCACGGGTGATCATTTAGAGTAGAACGACACGTCGAATGTTTGTTGTTCTTTGGAGAATTTTAGAGTATTTGATGAGAGGTTTACTCTAGAGAGGTTTTTAACATTTGAGAGGATTTCTCTGTATTTTGATTCTCTTTGTTTTCCACTAGGTTTTTTGTCTCTCTCCTCCAAATGTTGTTAGAGAGCTTTATTTGTAGAGAGAGTGACTCTTAGGGTTAGGATTTGGGTTTGATGTACAATGGAGTTGGGCTTTGAACTTGGTAATCTTGACTCATATATGTAGCTTAGCCCATTTTAGTAGGTTTTTGCTATTAAATGAGCTATTTAATGAAAATAACTAAGGCTAATTTAACTTATTTCACCCAAAATAATTAAATTTACGGCTATTTCACCAAATGCCACTGAGCACTTTGAAAATTCACCAAATGCCATCCAACTTTTCAAAATTCACCAAATGCCACTCACAAACAGTATAATGACATAACGTGCCATTAATGAGGTTTGGACGTTAACAGTCCGTTATTGCGAAATGACGAGTATGCCCTTTGTTGGACTTAATGGCGCGCTGAACCTCATTGACTCTCTGACTTGTTCAAGTTAGATAAAAAAAAAAAAAAAAAAAACCCACAAGTCATCTCATTCTTCTTCTCTGTTCTTCAAGCGTTCACCCTTATTCAAATCCTAAATCCATCATAATCAATCAAGAAGCTTTCTTCAACACCTGTACCAGACATTCCCAAAAATTGAAGCTTTTTTTTTTCCTGTTGAAGTTGGGCGAACCAGAACAGCGCTGACAAGTAGGGGAGGAAGTTGAAGCTTAAAGCACTTGATGAATTCGACTTTGGGGTGTTGGAGATAGAAAACAAGGTAATATTCTCACTTTCGATCTTGCTTTCGCATTTTGAATCTGACATTTTTTGCGAGAATTGAGTTAGGGTTAGGGTTTTTTGCAATGTTCTTGTTAAATGTGATGACTTGACTTGACTGTGTGAAATAATCTTAAATTTCAAGTTAAAAATGTTAGTTGTTGTGTATTGATTTGGTATTGTTATGGTTTTTGAATGTGAAGTATTTGAGTTACATTTTTTGCGATTTTTGTAGTGGCATTGTTGGTAATGATTTGGTCTGTTATGCTGTGTGGTGTGTTCATATGAATCTTGTGTGTTGTTGTTTAGTGAAGTAATATGTCTGTAATTTGTTGTTGATAGGATGAGTAGAGTGTGGCTTGATGTCCATTACAGAGATCAGGGGTTTGATGTCCTGGTTGATGATACTGACAGAACTAGTCTAATGGACTTGTATGAGTTCATGTTTGAGGACTCTGTTAAGCAAAATGTGATCCTTCCTAAATACTTTAGTTTGTATGTAATGCCACCTAGGACTAATAGGAAATTGGAGTTGTGTGGGGATAGGGACATGTTGAGAATGTGGGATTGGTTTCAAGGTAAGGAAACAGTAGTAATTTTGTTAGAGGAGAAAGAAAGTCTTGGGCAGGTGTTTAAGGATGCTCTGGCTAATTGGGATAAAAGGGTAAAGGCCATGGCTGAGAAGGCTAGATTGGAACAGGAGAAGGCCCAGGCTGAGAGAGAGTTGAAGGAACAGGAAGCCTTTAAGGTTGCAGTTGAGGTTCCTGTGTCTAATCTTGATGATGGTGATTTTGAGTATATAAGAGTGTTTAACACTCCAGTTGCTGATGAAGTATTCCCTGGGCCATCTCAGCCTGTGGCTGAAGAAAGTACTCAACCCTCAACTCCACCTAAACACTCCCACCCAGCTTCACCTCTAAACCAACCCAAAACAACACCAAAAAAAGGGCAAGGAAAACAACCCCCCAAAAAAGGGCAAGGAAAACAACCCCCAAAAAAACAACCAGTTAATCCTCTACCCAACCACAAACAACACCACCACCTCAACACCCAGCTTCAAATCAACCAGAAACAACCCCAACACCACAACAACCACCTCAACCTCCAGTTTCACCTGAACCTCATGTAAGTCCACCACCAGTTTCACCTGAACCACAAACTGCAACAGTACCACCAAACACCTCAACTCAACAACCAGAATCAATAGCAGCTCAATGTTCCAAACCTAAAAAGGGAGGCAGATCAAGACCTGAGGGATTTAGGTCCAAGAAGAGTGCAGCAAAAAAGGTTAATTTTGAGGGGCAATCTGTTACTGTGAGGAGATCAGAAAGAAATAAGGGTACAAACACAGTACCTGATGAGTTGAGTGAGCAGAGGTCAGCTGAGTCTAGTAGTGATAGTGAAGATGATGATTATATGCAATCAGATAGTGAAGATGACTCTAAATCAGATATTGGTGATTTCATAGAGGATGAGACAGAGATAGATTGTCTATATGATGACATTCAGGATAAGCAATTTGAGGATTATCTAGATGGTAGTTCAACCATGGATAAGACCTACAAGAATGGAAAGATTTGGACACATCAGGAGTTTGGAGCAATCAAATTAGAGCCTTGGGGACAGGGAGTCATTTATGGAAGTTTTCAAAGACTACTGCATACAAGAAGGATTTGGTGTTTATGTTGAGAAGAGTGGCAAAACAAGATATATAGCAAGGTGTGCAGTAGATGGTTGCAACTGGAGAATCCATGCTTCCACCATGACAGACAAGGTGAGCTGGGCAATCAAAACTTTAACAGGGGAGCATAGAAGTTGTGGAAGGCTGGAGCTTAACCCAGTTGTAACTTCTGAGTGGCTGTGTAGACATCTGCAGTCAGACATTCAAGCAAATCCTGACATCCCAGTTGAGTCTTTACAAAGACTTTGTATGGAAAGGTACAGGATTGAAGTTAAAAAGAGGCTCTTTTACAAGGTGAAGGCAATGTGTAAGGAGAGGATTCATGGGGGGTTTGGAGAGGCATACTCCCTACTGCCTAAGTATGCTGAAATGGTAAAAGAGACTAACCCAGGGAGCTATGCTCTGGTCAGTTAGGGTGAATCAACTGCAAATCAGCCACCAAGATTCAAGGCTTGTTTTTTTTCATTTGCTGCCCAATGTAGGGGATTCTTGAGGGGCTGCAGACCCATAATTGGCATTGATGGATCTCACTTAAGTGGGCATTTCAAGGGAATCTTGCTGACTGCACTTGGGATTAATGGGAACAATGAGATTTTTCTCATAGCTTATGGGGTGGTTGGGACTGAAACCATTGACAGTTGGGGTTATTTCCTAAGGAACTTGAAAATCCTATTTGACAAGGAAGGTTGCAGTAGAGATGATTGGACTTTCATCTCTGACAGGATGAAGGTAAGCCACCTTTCAGAAGTTTTTTTTTTAAATGATGATATATTGTCTTAGGTATTAACTAATAGCTTTGCATGAAGGGTGTTGACACAGCAATCCATGAAACATTCCCTAGAGCAACAAGAAGAGTGTGTTGCCAGCACTTGTACACAAACTGCAAGGCCAAATGATTCAGTGGTTCAACCTTCCATAAGCTTTTCTGGATTGCAGCAGATGCATATAATGAGTATGTATTCAACAAAGCAATGAAGAAAATACATGAGTACAATCCTAAGGCTGTTGAATACCTAGAGAGCTGCACTGAGGTTTGGTCTAGGCATAAGTTTGATCCTGCATTGTGTTGTGATCATAACACTACAAATTTTGTAGAATCATTCAAATCATGCACACAACCCTACAGAGATCTCCCTGTTCTGAGATTACTTGAAGGTAACCACACAGTACAGAAATATTAGCTTTAACACAAATGAATTCTTTGTATTGATAGTGCTATGTCAATGTTGTATTGCAACAATAAGGCAATGGGCAATGAAGAGGATTGGCTCAAGGTTTGACAAAGATATGGGCATGGGGGATATGGACCTAACTGAGTATGCCACAAAGATTCTGCAAGCAAGATCAGATGAGTCTAGGCTATGCTATGCAACCCCTTGTGGTGGTGATGAATTTGAGGTTAGAGACCAACATGTGCATTTTCCCATAAAGCTAAGCAGAGGCACTTATGGATGTGGGAAGTGGCAGCATTCAGGGATCCCTTGCAAACATGTGCTAAGGGTTATATATCACCTGAGGCTACAACCTACAGACTTTGTAGCTCCTTGCTTCAAAGGGAAGGCATACAAGCTTACTTATGCAGAGCATATGCACCCAATGCCTGACCCAAGTCATTGGCCATCAGTCAACCTTCCTGAGATATTACCACCAATGGTAAAAAGATCTACAGGAAGACCAAAAAAGCAAAGAAAAAGAGGGCCAAATGAAGCTAGAAAAGGGAAGAGGCACTCTACAGTTAAGTGCATCTTATGTGGTGAATTGGGGCACAACATGTTGACTTGTGCATCTAGGAAAAAAACCTCAACAGCTGAAGCAACCACATCAAAGGTCACCTCTCATCCCAAGAAGAAATCAAAGAAAGCAGCAGCATGAATGGACAGCAACTCCCTTTCTTAATGCACCCACAGCAGCCTGAACATTCAATGTAATTTTTTGAACATAATCACTGTAGTGTGTGGTGTGTTGTTTATTTTGACATGCCCATGTTATATTTTTGGGAAACTTATGCAAACAGTTAGCTATGTTTTGAACAGGAAGCTTTTTTTGTATATACAGGAAGCTATTTTATAGTATGGACATAATTAAATTTCCCTCTTTATTAAATTTCATTGCAAAATTACATTAATCCATTTCATTTCAACATTACAATCACAATTACAACACACATCAGTGCCCCTAATTTCATTATACAATTCAAAACTTTTTGTTGTTGCTTGATTTTCTTCTTCAATTGTTTCACTTCTTCATACAAGTTGCTTTGTGCTGAGTCATCCCTTACAAATGAGCTTCCCCTACTTTGACCTGCTTCGTGCATTTGAGCTTTACACCATTTGAAGCTATTACATGAGTCACACTTATAATACAACCTTTGTGGATTACATGTTGACTCCGAGCTTCTAATTGCGTATTTCTTACCACACTTGCAAAATTTGTTTAGAACTCTAACATATGCACACTCATTTATTATATTGAGGAAGATGTGTTTGATAGCAAACTCATGGTTAGATAACAAAGGACTGCCTTTGTTGTTCTTAGGGACAAATTTATACAAAAAAAGGGTTGCAACGGCTAGTTTTCCCCCAAAAAAATTAAAATATGTTACAAAAATAACTAGCCGTTGCAACTCATTAAAACAGAGGGGTTTTGTGTAAAACCTGATAAAGTAATGGCATTTGGTGAAATATATAAACTCTTCAGTGGCATTTCATGAAATAAGTTTTGCAATAACGGACTGTTAACGTCCAAACCTCATTAATGGCACGTCATGTCATTATACTGTTTGTGAGTGGCATTTGGTGAATTTTGAAAAGTTGGATGGCATTTGGTGAATTTTCAAAGTACTCAGTGGCATTTGGTGAAATAGCCATTAAATTTAATTAATTGTCAAGTAAACCCGAGTCAATATGTTGACTTTTAATTTGACTCGTACCAATATGGACACTATCCAATGTAACACTTATATAAAATTTACGTATCTACAATAAGATCTAAGAGATTATTATACGTGTCCCAATTCACTGCAATAGTTGAAGGCAAAATAAATTTATTACATAGTACATACAAGTATACTGTATACAACGTTACTACATGAGCTAGGTGATTCGTAATTTTTATCAATGTAATTATATATTTCACCTAATTAAGATTTGAATCTTAGCAATCAACGTATCCTAAAATTTAAATAGTTATATATAAAAAAATTTGAATGGGAACGGATGGTCCCAAATTAACAAATCTATGTACAAGCTCAGCTACTTTCTATCCTAGACAAAGAAGTGCATACACTAGTTAGTATATAGTAGTATTTATAGAGATATTATAGCCTTATATATGTACACTACAACTAGACATAAATCTTCGTTAATCAATCAAATTTAAGTTACAAGTTAACATATTAAGCTTTGATGGGAGACTGATGCTTGTTGTAAGCATTTTAAAGTTTTGTTGTATGATTCCGGCAATCCGGCTTGTAGTGTATTGCTAGCAAATCAAGCTTTGTGAGACTGTTTGTTGTAAGCATTTCAATGTTTTGTAGTAGTTAACGAATCCCATGAACCAGAACTCAAACTCATCCGCGGTCACTACTTGTAGATACTTTTGTGACGGTTTTTTCATGTTCTCGCTTTCATTCAATCTTTTGATCTTCCTTAATGGTATAACTATCTGCATATACATGAATATTATCACACGTTAATTCAATTATTCAACCTATATATACATCACCAAATTAGCATGTACATATATATATATATAATATATGATTTAGAGTTCCGTTTAGTTGCATAATGTAGTACCTTGTAGTGGAACCTAAGAGGTTCTCCGGTGGGGGAGGAAACTTTCGCGATTGGCCTGTCACTGCAGAAGGCGAGTTTCTCTGAGGAGATGAATAGGCGACCTGTTATCGCGCCTGCTGTGGTGTACAAACTGCAACGAGAAGCCCTCAACAACCGCTCTCCTTCTCGAAGGCTAAACACTCTTTTGAATAACTTGTCAACTCCTCCTACCAAGCTCAATTTCCCTTTCACTGCATAGTTTGAATAAAATAAATAACAATAAAATAATTATAATTCTAATTCAGATAAAAAAAATTCAGATGATTTTACATAAATGTAAGGGTAGGTGATCGTTTACAAAATATACGTACCAAGCTTGTTCATCGTGGTAAAAACTGAATCCACTTTACGATGTTTAGAAGTGATAAGCGACAATTGATCTACTTGGCCTATAGCAGGTCCAGGCAACAATTTAATGGTAGATGTTTTTCTTGTTTGATCATAACTTAAATTTGACAACCCATTTCGAAGGAGGTGATCTCCTAGCATACTCTTCATACTCCTTGACTTAAACGCCTCAGAAGCATTCATTTTACCTTAATTGCGATAATAAAATCGATCTTTGAGACTATTGAGAAGTTTGTTTACGATGATGGAGCAAATAGTGTGTATTCTGGTAGTTGGTGGTGGAAAGGGGAGTTTGTGAAGGTGAGACTAAAGTTATATATATAAGGGTTGTATGAAATATTTTGTACAATTTTTTAAAATAAAGATTAGGTGGAATTAGTCATCCATGACTCAGCAAAAGGAAAACTAAAAGTAAAAATTTAGGGCCATCAATTTATTTACTTGCTAAGTAAGTTGGTGATGTGATGATTCAAATCAATTCATATATTTTGATTGGCTTTTCTAAAAGTGATGACGAAAATTTATGTAATATTTTCCATCTTTAAATAATTAATTAGAGTGAAATTAAAGCACAAATAGATCATAGAAATATAATCATTCGTGTTTAAGCCTTTTAGCTTTTGAGTCGGCAGCGTTACTTTCTGATGCAACCACCCATCACACATTGCACCTTTCTATTTTCTAACATACACTATTGAAGTCAAGGAGCTAATTAAGGGTTAATTAGTTTTCTAATTAAAAATTAACCTTATCTGTTTTAAAATTTGTGAATTAAACATTAGTGGTATGTAGAGCTGTCAAAAGTTGACCCGACCCAAAATACCGACTCAAACCCGATTATTAACCGACCCATCTGAACCCGAAAAAATGGTGACCCAAACCCGACCTGACCCGACCCGTTTTAACCCGTCAAAACCCGAATTTAACCCGACTTGTTACTAACCTGAACTGAATTCAACCCAACGCATTCCTAACCCGACCCGAATTTAACCCAACCTGTTACAAATCCGACCCGAAATCAACCCGACTTGTTATTGACCTGAACCAAGTTCAACCCGAGTTGTTATTGACCCGACCCGAATTTTACCAGATTTATTACTAACCTGACCCAAAAATTCAACCCAATCTGTTACTAACCCGACTCGAAATCAACATGACTTGTTATTGACCCGACCTAAATTCAACCCAAATTGTTCCTGACCCGATTTTAAATCACCTTAAATGCAATTTAAACCGTCTTACTATTGTTGATCAAAGCATTTTGTCTAGGGAGACCAAGTCGGTCCAGGCCAGCAAATAAAAGAAAGGAGCATCATCCTAAAGCCTACCACGAACATTTATAACAACAAATAATGATCTATATGGTTCCAAACGACATTATATGACCCCGAGATATATCCCCTAGAATTTCAAGAATTTTCGACACTGGGCTTCGAAATCTCCAAAATTTCTCAAAAAGCATGGATATTTCAATTTTGGATTTTTTTGACCTTTTTCGCCCGGGTATAAAAATTGCCGAACGTTTACCATGGTCCCAAATATCCTCCGAGAGTCCAATAGGGTGGATGGAACCATCCAATTTGCCTTTAAACGACCAATTTATCGGTTTACAACTTGCACCGATTTCATTAATTCAATCCTACCACGAACATTCATGACAACAAATAATGATCATATGGTTCAAAACGACATTATATGACTCCGAAATGTATCCCCTTAAATCTTAAAACTTTTCGACACCATGCCCCGAATCCTCCAAAATTTCTCAAAAAGTGTGGAAATTAGACTTCAATTTTGAAATTTTGATTCTTTTTTCGCCCTGAAATAAGAATTGCCGAATAGTTTAGTCCTTAATATCCTTCGGGAGTCCAATTGGGTGGGTGGAACCATCCAATTTGCCTTTAAACGACCAATTTACCGGTTTACAACTTGCACCGATTTCATTAACTCAAGCCTATCATGAACATTTATGAAAACATACAATGATCATATATGGATCCAAATGGCATTATATGACCCCGAGATGTATCCCTTAAAATCTCAATGCATTATATTAGCCTTCAATTTTGGAATTTTTTGACTTTTTTTCGCCCGAATAATATATAAATTGCCGAAATGTTTACCATAATCTCAAATACCCTCCGAGAGTCTAATTGGGTGGATGTAACCATCTAATTTGCCTTTAAACGACCAATTTACCGGTTTACAACTTACACCGATTTCATTAATTCAACCCTACCACGATAATTTATTACAACAAATAATAATGATCATATATGGTTCCAAATGACATTATATTACCCCGAAATGTATTCCCTAAAATATCAAAACTTTTCGACACCGGGGCTCGAAAACTGCAAAAATTCTCAATAAGCGTGGATATAGCCTTCAATATTTGAATTTTTTTTACTTTTTTCACCCAGAAATGAAAATTGCCGAAATTTTTACCATGGTCTCTAATACCCTCCAGGTATCCAATTGGGTGGGTGAAACCATCCAATTGCCTTTAAACTGCCAATTTACCGGTTTACAACTTGCGCCGATTTCATTAACTCAATCCTACCACAAACATTTATGACAACATATAATGATCATAAACGGTTCCAAAGGTCATTATATGACCCCGAGATGTATCTCCTAAAATCAAAAGCTTTTCGACACCGGGCCCCGAAACCTTCGAAATTTCCGAAAAAGCATGGATATTATTAGCCTTCTATTTTGGAATTTTTTGACTTTTTCCGCACGGAAATAAAAATTGCCGAAATGTTTACCATGGTCCTAATACCTCCCCGGGAGTCCAATTGGGTAGGTGGAACCATCCAATTTACCTTTAAACGACCAATTTATCGGTTTACAACTTGCACCGATTTCATTAACTAAAGCCTACCACGAACATTTTTGACAACAAATAATGATCATATATGGTTCCAAACGACATTATATGACCCCGAAATATATCCCCAAGAATTTAAATAATTTTCGACACCGGCCCTTGAAACCTCTAAAATTTCTCAAAAAACGTGGATATTAGCCTTCAATTTTTGAAATTTTGACTTTTTTTCGCCCTGATATAAAAATATCCGAAATGTTTACTTTGGTCCCTAATACCTTTTGGGAGTCCAATTGGGTGGGTGGAACCATCCAATTTGTCTTTAAAAGGCTAATTTACCGATTTACAACTTGCACCGATTTCATTAATTCTTTGTTGTCATAAATGTTTGTGGTACGCTTGAGTTAGTGAAATCGATGCAAATTGTATTTAAACCGCCAATTTACAGGTTTACAACTTGCGCCGATTTCATTGACTCAAGCCTACCACAAACATTTATGACAACATATAATGATCATATATGGTTCCAAATGACATTATATGATCCCGAGATGCATTCCCTAGAATTTCAAGACTTTTAGACACCGAGCCTGGAAGACTCTAAATTTTTTAAAAAGCGTGGACATTAGTTTTCAATTTTAGAATTTTTTTGACTTTTCCGCCCGAAAATAAAAATTGATGAAATGTTTACCATAGTCCATAATACCCTCCTGGAGTCCAATTGGGTAGGTGGAACCATCCAATTTGCCTTTAAACGACCAATTTACAAATTTACAACTTCCACCAATTTCATTAATTCAAGCCTACCACGAACATTTTTGACAAAATATAATGATCATATATGGTTCCAAACGACATTGTATGACCCCGAGATTTATCCCTTAAAATTTAAAGGATTTTCGACAACGGGCCCCTAAACCTCCAAAATTTCTCAAAAAGCGTGGATATTAGCCTTCAATTTTGGAAATTTTTTACTTTTTTCTCTTGGAAATAAAAATTGACGAAATATTTACCATGGTCCCTAATACCCTCCGGGAGTCTCATTGGATGGGTGGAACCATCCAATTTGCCTTTAAACGACAAATTTACCGATTTACAACTTGCACCGATTTCATTAACACAAGAATACCACGAACATTTATGAGTATATGACAACATATAACAATCTTATATGGTTCCAAATGGCATTATACGAAACCAAGATGTATTCCCTGGAATTTCAAGACCTTTTGACACCGAGTCCCGAAACCTTCAAAATTTCGCAAAATGCGTGGATATTAGACTTCAATTTTGGAATTTTTCGTCTTTTTTCGCTCGAAAATAAAAATTGAAAAAAATGTTTACATGGTCCCTAATACCCTTCGGGAGTCCAATTGGTTGGGTGGAACCGTCAGATTTCCTTTTAAAGGGTCAATTTCCCGGTTTACAACTTGGACCGATTTCATTAATTCAAGCCTAACACGAACATTTATGACAACATATTATGGTCAAATATATATGGTTCCGAACGGAATTATATGACCCCGAGAATTATCCCCTAAAATCTCTAGGATTTTCGATACCGGACCTCGAAACCTCAAAAATTTCTCAAAAAGCTTGGATATTAGCCTTAAATTTTGGAATGCTTTGACAATTTTTGCCTGTAAATAAAAATTTCCGAAATGTTTTCCATGGTCCCTTATAATATCTGGGAGTCCAATTAGGTGAGTGGAACCATCCAATTTGCCTTTAAATGGCGAATTTACCGGATTACAACTTGCACTGATTTCAGTAACTCAAGCCTACCACAAACATTTATGACAACATATAATGATCATAAATGGTTCCAAACGGCATTATATGACCGCGAGATGTATCCCCTCAAATATTAATACTTTTCTACACTTGGCCTTGAAACCAACAAAATTTCTCTAAAAGCGTGGATATTAGGCTTCAATTTTGAAATTTTTTGATATTTTTTCGCCTCATAATAAAAAATGCAGAAATGTTTCCCTTGGTCCCTAATAACCTCCGGGATTCCAATCGGGTGGGTAGAACCATCCAATTTGCCTTTAAACGACCAATTTACCGGTTTACAACTTGTACCGATTTCATTAATTTAAGCCTACCACGAACATTTATGAAAACAAATAATGATCATATATGGTTCCAAACAGCATTAAATGACCCTGAGATATATCCCTTAAAATTTCAAGACTTTTAGACATCGGGTCCCGAATCCTCCAAAATTTCTCTAGAAGTGTGGATATTAGCTTTCGATTTTGAAATTTTTGATTTTTTTTTTCGCTCGGAAATAAAAATTGTCAAAATGTTTACCATGGTCCCTAATACCGTCCGGGAGTCGCATTGGGTGGGTGGAATCATCCAATTTCCCTTTCAACGGCCAATTTATCGGTTTACAACTTGCACCGATTTCATTAACTCAAGCCTACCCTGAACATTAATGAAAATATGTAATGATCATATATGGTTCGAAACGGCATTATATGACCCCGATTTGTATCCTCTAAAATCTCAAGGATTTTCGACACCGGGCCTCAACCTCTAGAATTTCTCAAAAAGCGTGAGTATTAGCCTTAAATTTTGGAATTTTTTGACTTTTTTTTTCGCAATGTAAATAAAAATTTCTAAAATGTTTACCATGTTCCCTAATACCCGGCCTCCGAGATTCAAATTAGTTGGGTGGAACCATCCAATTTGCCTTTAAATGGTGAATTTACCGGTTTACAACTTGCACCGATTTCATTAACTCAAGCCTACCACGAACATTTATGACAACATATAATGATCATTTATGGTTTAAAACAGTATTATATGACCCCGAGATGTATCCCCTAAAATCTCAAAGCTTTTCGAAACCGGAACCCGAAACCTCAAAAATTTCTCAAAAAGCGTGGATATATTAACTTCAATTTTGGAATTTTTTGACTTTTTCGCCCGAAATAAAAATTTTCGGAATTTTTACCATGGTTTCTAATACCCTCCGGTAGTCCAAATAGGCAGGTGGAACCATCCAATTTGCAATTAAACGGCCAATTTACCAGTTTACAACTTGCACTTATTTCATTAATTCAAGCGTACCACGAACATTTATGACTACTTATAATGGTCATTTATGGTTTCAAACGTTATTATATGACCCCGCGATGTATCTAATAAAATCTCATTTCTTTTCGACACCTTGCCCCGAAATCTTCGAAATTTCTCAAAAAGCGTGGATATTAGCTTTCAATTTAGGAATTTATTGACTTTTTTTCGCCCGAAAACAAAAATTGCTGAAATGTTTACATGGTCCCTACTACCCTCTAGGGATCCAATTGGATGGATGGAAACATCCAATTTGCCTTTAAACGACCAATTTACAAGCTTACAAACTTGTAATGATTTCATTAACTCAAGTCTACAACAAACATTTATGGCAACAAATAATGATCACATATGGTTCCAAACGGCATTATATGACCCTGAGATGTATTCCCTAGAATATCGAGACTTTTGGAAACCGGGCCCTAAAAACTCCATAATTTATCAAAAAGCGTGGATATTAGCCTTCAATTTTTGAATTTTTTCGACTTTTTTTGCCCGTAAATAAAAATTGCCGAAATGTTTACCATGGTAACTAATACACTCCGAGTGTCTAATTTGGTGGGTGGAACCATTCAATTTGCTTTTAAAACGGTCTATTTACCGGTTTACAACTTGCACTGATTTCATTAACTCAATCTTATCACGAACATTTATGACAACATATAATGATCATATATGGTTTCAAACAGCATTATATGACCCCGAGATGTATTCCCTAAAATCTCAAAGTTTTTTGACACCGTACCCAACTTCAAAAATTTCTTAAAAAGCGTGGATATAAGCCTTCAATTTTGGAATTTTTTGACTTTTTTCGCCCGGAAATAAAAATTGCCAAAATTTTTACCATGGTCCCTAATACCCTCCGGGAGTCCAATTAGGTGGGTGTATCCATCCTATTTGCATTTAAACGACCAATTTAATGGTTTACAACTTGCACCGATTTCATTAAATCAAGCCTGCCACGAACATTTATGACAACATATAATGATCATAAATGGTTCCAAACGGCATTATATGACCACGAGATGTATCACCTAAAATTTCAAGGCTTTTCAACACCAGGCCTCGAAACCTTCAAAATTTCTCAAAAAGCATGGATCTTAGCCTTTAATTATGGAATTTTTTGACTTTTTTCGCTTGAATATAAAAATTGCCGAAATGTTTACCATGGTCCTAAATACCCTCCAGGAGTCCAATTGGGGTGGGTGGAACATTCCAATTTGCCTTTCAACGGCCAATTTACCGGTTTACAACTTGTACCGATTTCATTAACTCAACGCTACCACTAACAACTACGACAACATATAATAATCATATATAGTTTCAAACGGCATTATATGACCCCCAGATATATTTCAAAAAATTTCAAGACTTTGCGACATTGGGCTCCGAAACCTCCAAAATTTCTCAAAAAGCGTGTACATTACCCTTCAATTTTGGAAAATTTTGACTTTTTCGCCATTAAATAAAAATTGCCGAAATGTTTACCATGATCCCTAACACAACGGTAGTCCAATTGCGTGGGTGGAACCATCCAATTTGATTTTAAACGACCAATTTACCGGTTTTCAACTTGCACCGATTTCATTAACTCAAGCTTACCACGAACATTTATGACAACAAATAGTGATCATATGGTTCCAAACGACATTATATGACCCCAAGATGTATTCCCTAAAATTGCAAAGATTTTCGATACCGCGCCCAAAATCTCAAAAATTTCTCAAAAAGCGTGGATATTAGCCTTTAATTTTGGAATTTTTAGAATTCTTTTTGCCCGGCAATAATAATTGCCGAAATGTATACCATGGTCCCTAATACCCTTCGGGAGTCCAATTGGGTCGGTGGAACCATCCAATTTGCCTTTGTTTAACGGTTTATAATTAACTTGCACCGATTTCATTAACTCAAGCCTACCACGAACATTTTATGACAACAAATAATGATCATATATGGTTCCAAACGGCATTAAATGACCCCGAGATGTATCCTCTAGAATTTCAAGACTTTTCGACACCAGGCCCCAAATCCTCCAAAATTTCTCCAAAACCGTCGATATAGCCTTTAATTTTGGAATTTTTGATTTTTTTTTTCGACTGGAAAGAAAAATTGTCGAAATGTTTACCATGGTTCCTAGTACCGTTCGGGAGTCCCATTGGGTGGGTGGAACCATCCAATTTGCCTTTAAACGACCAATTTACCGATTTACAACTTAAACTGATTTCATTAACTCAAGCCTACCACGAACATTTATGACAACATATAATGATCATATATGGTTCCAAAAAGCATTATATGACCCAGAGATGTATCCCCTAAAATTTCAAGACTTTTCGACACCGAGCCCCGAAACCTACAAAATTTCTCAAAAAGCGTGGATATTTGTCTTCAATTTTGGAATTTTTTTACTTTTTTTCGTCCAGAAATAAAATTGCCGAAATGTTTACCATGGTCCCTAATTTTCTCCAGGGGTCCAATTGGGTTGGTGGAACCATCCAATTTGTCTTTAAACGACCTTTAATTACCGGTTTACAACTTGCACAGATTTCATTAACTCAAGCCTACTACGATCATTTATGACAACATATAATGATCATATATGGTTCTAAACGGCATTATATGACCCAAGATGCAAGATGTATCCCCTAAAATATTAATACTTTTCTACACTTGGGCTTGAAACCTATAAAATTTCTCAAAAAGCGTGGATATTAGTCTTCAATTTTGAAATTTTTTGATATTTTTTTGCCTGAAAATAAAAATTGTCGAAATTTTTACCTTAGTCTCTAATACCCTCCAGGAGTCCAATCGGGTGGGTAGAACCATCCAATTTGCCTTTAAACGACCAATTTATCGGTTTACAACTTGCACCGATTTCATTAATTTAAGCCTACCAAGAACATTTATGACAACAAATAATGATCATATGTGGCTCCAAACAGCATTATATGACCCCGGAGTTGTATCCCATAGAATTTCAATACTTTTTGACATCGGTCCCTAAAACCTCCAAAATTTCTCAAAAAGCGTGGATATTAGCCTTTAATTTTGGAATTTTTTGACTTTTTTTCGCCTAGAAATAAAAATTGCCGAAATGTTTACCATGGTCCCTAATACTATCCGGGAGTCGTCCAATTGGGTGTGTGGAACCATTCAATTTGCTTTTAAACGGCCAATTTACCGGTTTACAACTTGCATCGATTTACTGGTTTACAACTGCCAATTCAATTACTTGCACCAAACCCGACTTGAACCAAAATTGACCCAAACCCGTTTTAACTCGATCGTAAAAACCCGAATTATTAACCCGACTAGTTATTAACCTTAATTACCTGAATTCAACCCGACCCGAATTTAACCCAACCTCTTACAAACCCGACCCAAAATCAACCCGACTTGTTATTTACCTGACCCAAATTCAACCCGACTTGTTATTGACCTGACCCGAATCTTAATTACCAGACCTATTACTAACCTGACCCAAAAATTCAACCGGATCTGTTACTAACCTGACTGAAAATCAACACGACTTGTTATCGTCCCGACCTAAATTCAACCTAAATTGTTTTTTACCCGATTTTAAATCACCTTAAATGCAATTTAGACCACCTTATTATTGTTGATCGAAACATTTTGTCTAGGAGACCAAGTTGGTCCAGGCTAACAAAAGAAAGGAGCATCATCCTCAAAGAGTTAAATATAATATATATTTGTTGTATGGTCAAATGATATAATTATCTTCCTAAATGATAAACTATAGTTCCCTAGTATATTGGCATATATATTATAGTCAAAGGAAATAATTATCTTGATAAAAATGATAATTATCTATTTATAATTAGTTGAACCCGAATATGACCTGACTTGGAAATGACCCGACCTGATTGTAACCTGCAAATTATTGACTTGAACATAACCCGACTTGACTCCGAGAATGACCTGACTTGGAAATGATCCAACCTGGTTATAACCCGCAAATTATTGACTTGAACCGAACCCGACTTGAACCCGAGAATGACCCGACTTGAAAATGACCCGACCTGATTATAATCCGCAAATTATTGTCTTGAACCGAACCCGACTCAAACCCGAGAATGACCCGACCTGATTCTAACCCGCAAATTATTGACTTGAACCGAACCCGACTCAAACCCGAGAATAACCCTAACCCGTTTTAACCCGAATTAAACCCGATCTATTGTTCATCCGACCTGAATGTAACCCGACCTGTTATTAACCTGACCTAAAACCGACCCAAACCCGATAAGAAGTATGACCCCACGTGACCCGACTCAAGCATGACCCAACCCAAACCCGACCCACATGGGTCATGGAATTAATGTGAATTGACCCGACCCAAGTTGACCCAACCAACTCTTACCCAACCCATTTACCCGAATTGACAGCTCTAACTGGTATGTATACTTTCGTGGAAGCTATAATATGTAATGCGTTAATCGTTATCAACGAATGGAAACTACCATGCACGTACATTACCATAATAGATAAGATCGCTGACACCAATTCAACTTGACCATTAAAGTTAATAAACTAAGTTTTTGTTTGCTAATAGAAATGCATGGTTATTTTAGATAATGGCCGAGAAAAATGATATTATAATAAAAGTTATGTGACCAACTCATAACATGGGCCTTTTTAATTTGTAGGGAGGTTTGACTATTGGTAACTAGGTTCGATCGATTATAAAAACAAATGATATATAGTAGATGAAGTGTTCCAATAGACGTAAAGAATATACGTAGTACTGGTACATTATTATTTTTCTATGATGTTATTATACCGAGTTGTATATTTTATTGCTCCGCTGATATAAGATGAGGTGGAAAGTGGAATAGTCGAAGATCAGATCCTAGTCACGTAACAACAGGCAGGCCACATGGATTCATATTCATGCAACGCGGTTTTTGAAAGTATACCTAATGCTCTTAATTGACACTTGAGATTGTCGATAATGTTAGACCAACGTGAGTAAAGCATGACTGCCAGCGCCTAATTGCTAAACCATCTTATCATATCTTTTAAAATCTTGCAAATCCTAATTATATAAACAACATTTTCATTTACCAATTAATGATGACCATTGTGGTGATCGAGGGGTGGCCTTTGAGGCTTTGATGCATGGTTCCGTTCTTTCTTGTATTGTATATTGTATGCAGTAAAGGTTTGTTGATGCTGGCTCAGCTCGGGCCTTATTTTACTTTAATGTTCTTGTTCCACTGGATAGCTAATTGCGCAACTTTATTAACATAAGATTAAGAGATTATACGTATTGCATGTATCAAAGACGTTGCATTAGTTGATCGCAAAATCTGTTTATATGATCTAGGTATTTGTTATCAATGTAATTATATATTTCACCTAATTGAAATTTGAATCTTAGCAATCAACTTGTGTTAGAATTTGAATAGTTATATATAATAATATAAAATTTGAATTGGATAGTCTCAAACAAATCACTATGTACAAGTTCCGCTACTATCAATCCTAGACAAACAAGTGCATATACTATAGCTAGTACTAGAATTTACAGAGTTATATATGTACACTACAACTAGATATAAATCTTCCTTAATTAATCAAATTCTTCTTCACAAGTCAACAGATTAAGCTTTGGGAGACTGCTTGTTGTAAGAATTTCAAAGTTTTGTTGTATGATCGGAATCCCATGAACCAAAACTCAAATTCATCCGCGGTTACTATTTCTAGATACTTCTGTGATGGCTTTTTCAAGTTCTGGCTTTGATTGATTTTGTTGATCTTCCTTAACGGGATAACAACCTGCACGAACACAGTTTCATTCACGTTAAAATTTGATTCATTCGATACCAAACATGTACAAACGTACGTATAAATAATTTAGGCTTGAGCAAGGGCATTAATTTAATTAAGGGTGGTATTACCTTGTAGTGGAACCTAAGGGGTTCTCCGGCAGGGGAGGAGACTTTCGCGATTGGCTTGTCGCTGCAGAAGGCAAGTTTTTCCGAGGAGATGAATAGGCGGCCTACTATGGGACCGGCCGTGGTATACAAGCTGCAATGAGAAGTCCTTAGCAATTGCTCTCCTTCTCGTACACTAAATACTCGTCTAAACACTTTGTCAAACCCTCCTACCAAGCTCAATTTTCCTTTCACTGCATTAAGTAAAATAAACGCCGACAATTAATATTGTACATAATTAATGATAAGTATAAATTATATAGGAAACTACCAAATAAAGTATTATTACACATATATAAATTGAAGATTGGTTGTGCGTACCAAGTTTGTTCATCGTGGTAAAGACTGATTGCCCTTTATTGCGTTGTTTGGAAGTGATCAAGGCTCCATCCACTTGGCCACCGGAAGAAGGTCCAGGCAATAATTTGATCGATGATGTTTTTCTTGTTCGATCATAAGTTATTCTTGGCAAACCATTTCGGAGCAAGTGATCTCCGAGCATACTCTTCATGCTCCTTGATGTTTGAAATGCCTTTGAAACATTCATTTTTGCCAACTTAATTAGTGTGAATAAATGACTTTTAACTCTTGATAAGACTAGAAGTTTCTCTTAAATTAAAGATGAATTGAAGCTAATGGTATGTAGTTGGTGATGGAAAATATGTTTGTCAAAAGAAGGTTTATATAGGAGCAAAATGTTATAATATAAAATTAATTTAAGGTCATTCATTGGTTTATATAGGAGCAAAAGGAAATAAATATATACTTCACATATATAAAATAAAATAAAAAAAAAGCCACCACCAATCCACCATACAATGCAAGATTTCTTGCATTGCTAGGTAATAAGTTGATGGTTTCATGCATGTATAATTGTATAGATTTCATTTGCTTTCCAAAAGTGATGACGATCTGTTTTTTTTTTTAAATTAAAATATCTTTAAATAAATAAAGTCACAATAAGATATATATATATATATATATATATATATATATATATATATATATATATATATATATATATATATATATATATATATATATATATATATTTTCAAAAATGTTAAGTCTAAGAATGAATTAGAAAGTGATGTGGGGTTTAAGGATGTATCATCCATGTGTAAGCATTGTAGCTTTTGAGTCGGCAATGTGACTTTCTGATGCTATCTTTCTAACATTTTAGACCTAAATTGAAAGAGGCTAAGGTAGGTTTTATTGTAAAAGTTTTTACTATTCTAATTTACCTTATCTAATTGAAAATTTATATATAAAACAAAAAGGCAAGGTATATACTCTTGTATTAAAAATGAAGATTGACATTGGCTTGCTTACTAATTAAGGATATACATACTCGATTAATAAAAGATACCCGATCAAATCAAATACAACGCAAAATTAAACTTGATTGTTGAGATTGTGCTATGTGATTTTTGAGAAATTTTATAAATTAAACGAAAAAATTTATCATAAAATTTATCTAAAAAATTACCCTATGATTGTTTTCATCGTTAAATTTTTACATAACTTTAATTATATTATATTAGACTAAAATCCCTCACACATGCATTATGAGTCCAGCCACCTACTCAAATCAATATCTAGCGCTAACTTGACAAGTTCCAAGCTTGTGAGTTGTGACTACTGTAGTATGTTTGACTACCTTTTCTTTTTCTTTTTCTTTTTATTTTAATCCGGATATTGTTTAAATAATGTTATAATCCAATTCAATAAGTATACAAGATGACTGGTTGCTGACAAGATGACACATGGAATTGTCGAAACGTGCAATTGATTTTTGTTACTGATAAATCAGCTTAATTGGAAGCGAAGAAATCTTATATTTTGTCACTATCTTCAAATATTAGGGGTGTCATTTCGGTTAAACAATTCGGGTTTGGGTTGGGTTTATCAGTTTCGGGTTATAACGGGTCGGTTTATAACGGATTGAAATAATAAGCGGGTCGGTTTGGGTCAGTTTTGAAAATTATCGGGTCAGTTCGGTTTGGTTTTTTTAATTGCAGTTTCTATTCGGATCGGGTCCTTATCGGGTCGGGTTCTAGTCGGTTCGGGTCATAATCAATTTGGGTTGAACTGGGTCGGTTTGAAAACGGGTTTAGCCCATTTAATGTGGGTTTCGGTTAAAAACAGTTCGGGTCTTAATCAGGACGGGTCGTAATTGGTTCGGGTCATAATCAGTTTGGGTTTAACTGGGTCGGTTCGAAAATGGGTTTCGGTTCAAAATAGATCGGGTGAAATCGGGTCCAACCATTATTGTTTCGGTTATAATCGGTTTAGATTGAACTTGGTTGGTTTGAAAACGAGTTTACCCAATTTGAAACGGGTTTCTAATCAAAATCATATCGGGTTAAAATTGAGTCGGATGATTATCGAGTCGAATTAGTCAGATAATGGGTAGGAACGAGTCATGTTATAATCAAGTCAAGTCATAAATAAGTTGGGTTTATCGAGTAGTGGGTTGAAACAGATTAGATCATAAACATATTGGGTAACAGGTTGTAAATGACTCAGTCATAACGGGTTACGGGTTTTAAACGGTTTGGTCATAACGGGCTACGGGTTGTAAACGGTTCGGTCACAACGGGTTACGGATTATAACCGGTTCGGTCACAACGGGTTACGGGTTGGAACGATTTAGGTTTATCGGATTTTTATCGGGTTTTAACGGTTTTCGGTTTAAAACGGGTCGGGTTACTATCGGGTTTAAACGTAATCGGTTTGGGTTGCTTTCAGTTTCGGGTTGTAACGGTTTGGCTTGATATCGGGTCGGGTTAGTAACGGTTTGCACAAATTCGGTTTAGTTCAGTTTCGGTTTGGAAAAAATTGGGTCGGGTCAGTTTTCAGTTTCCAAAAAACGGGTTTTAAACAGTTCAGTTCCTTTTCGGATCGGTTCGAAACAGTCGGGTTTAACGGTTCGGGTCAGAAACTGACAGCTCTATCAAATATACATGCACCTTGACTTGACAATATTATGTACGATGAATTTGTAGAAATTTGGGTAGCACCCAAATGTATAGTGCACATATAATTTATTTGATTATAAATTGATGAGTAATAAATAGATATTATTTTGACTATGACAATGACCATAAAATATATCCTACGACGTTTGTCTCTATAATAATAATAGATAAAAAATATGACTATGCCTTGGCTTTTATTAGCTATGTTCACTTAGACGTATTGTATGTAAGAAATTATACATGCATCTGATGCATGAAAATCATTTTTAATGAATTGAGTTAAATTTCACATTTAGCTTTCTCCAATAAAAATTTAAATTAAGTTTTCAATATCAATTGGCATACATTTGTCTTTTAATGAACATATATTTAATTTTAAGTTTGTAAAAATAACACAAAATCATTAACATATAATAATCAGAACATATAATTAAACCCAAATAACATAAGTAATTATTGTATATAGTTAAAATCCAAAGAACATATAGTTGTTCGTTATTTTTGAAAAATGCCAAAATCCGTTTTGATTTATACACTTATACAACAGAAGGAAGTAGATAATAAAATCCATGTTGTGTTTACACTCTAGCATCTTAAAAATACTCATATAGCCATTAGAAGAGCGTATTTCATGTACACATTCATCTGGCTGAAAGCCTGTACTTTCCCTACATATCCCTTCTCTCTATCGTCGAGTATAGTCCCAACCAATGTATTTACAGGTCAGAGCTGGCTATCTATGTACTTGCATTGTCATGTGTATCTATCTCTATACAAGGCCTAATTGCGTTGGGAAAACAATTCATTTTCCTGGTTTTCTAAAGTAAAACATTCACTTAATCTTGTGTAACAAAGGCTCACAAGAGAGTGTCTGCTGCAGGATTCTGAATGTCTTTTTGTAATTTAGGAATCCCACGAACCAGAACTCGAATTCATCATCAGTTACTACTTGTAGGTACTTTTTCGATGGCTTTTTCATGTCCTCAATTTGGTTGGCTTTCTTGATCTTACTTAAAGGGATCACAACCTGCATTGTATAGATCAATGCACTTTAGTTAATAATATGACATTACAATCTAAGTAACAAAAAAAGCAACTGATAAATAGTTTTACTGACAGTAATACTGTATTTATGGTATGTTTTAAGGCATTTAAATTGATTTACCTTGTAATGGTATCTTAGAGTTTCCCCTGAAGGAGAAGAATACTTTGCAATGGCTTTGTCGCTGCAAAAAGCTATCTTGTCAGTGGAGACGAAAAGGTGGCCTGTAAGCTGTCCTGCTGTGGTGAACAATGAGCATTGAGAAGCCTTCAGAAGCTGTTCACCTTCATTCAGGTTGAACATTTGTCTGAATACTTTTCCCACTCTGCCTATACTTAGAATCTTTCCTCCTAAACTCAGCTTCTCTTTTGCTGTGGAACAAACACGAAAAAACTAATTAGTCCCTAGAAAAACAGAATTATTCTTAGAATTTACAGAAATAAACTGATATAACATGTATGATACACTAGTATACATATATAGAGTGACGTACCAAGCTTGTTCATTGCACTGATTACTGATTCCTTTTTACTCTTCTTCATAATTGTAGAGTTAAACCCATCTACATTATGGCTAGAGGGTGCAGTCAATAGTTTCATTGGCTTGTGCTGATGTCTGAGGACATGATCCTCAAGTGTACATTTCGCGGACTGAAATGCATTAGCAACATCCATTTTTTTTACCTTGTTTGTTTTTTTGTATGAGTCTCTATGGGTTGAAACTTGAGAATGGGTGTAGCAAGTTTTATGTGATGATTAGTGGAGGGAATGAAGCGCGTTACAACCATGGATATATATAATATAGCAAAGAAGTGAAGCAATGCAAGTTGGTGAAAGAATCTTGAAACTTTTACAAGGAATGAGTCATCCAAGGATCAGCAAGTATGAATTCTTATTCAAGAAGTTGATACCACTATGTTTGATTGCTTTTTATAAAGAGGCAAAATCTACTTTAGAAAAGTATTTGTCTCCCTTTTTTATCTTTAGGTTTAAATCTGTTTAGTTTAGTTATAGTAACAGGTGGAGACAATTGATAAAAATTAGCAAGTGGTGTTGGTGGACTTCAAATAATTTAATGTAACATGTTTGTATACATAAATAGGTAAGCAGGGAATTTCTCGCTGTGAAGGTTAGTTTCCGAGTTTATCTTCTTGATAAACAATCAAAAGATCGTTGCAAAACACATCAAGATTTGTGACTATATTTCCTAATTGTGACTGTATTTTAGGCAGAAGGTTTTTATAAGAACAAAAATTTATGTTTCTTTTACTTAAAATGCCAAATTAATATCTTAAGGGTCATTATTCTTGTACAAAACAAAACTCGTACAAAAATATATGGTGCTGAACACATTTTTTATAAGGCCTGCAGCCTGTTATAAAGCCGATTTTTTAAAAAAAGACCTAACAATTGACCTGTACAAATCTGATCAGTTTAGCCAACTTAAAACTGACTTGGCTGACAGATTTGATAGTTTACTAATAACTGATGTTGATTTATACATTGATAAGCAGATTCCACACATTACTTCCATTGCACTGATTCTTTTGATCGCGTTTATGTTGTCGTTCTGTTTTTTGGTTGATTCTGCTGAACTGTAAGCTTGCAGGATTGAGGTGTGAGTTTGACACAAGGATTACCGTCGTGGGAAAGATTAAAAAAAATCATGGACAGTAGCAATGTCATATATGAATCAGCAACATTGCAATCTATATTCTATAACAACTTTTGAGTCAGAAAACATATACTTTGGGCAAGGATAGTTTACTTTTTCCTTTAATTTCCTAATGAAGGATATTCCTTAGGCTTGGATTCAGGTAGATTTGCTTTGGAAAGGTTAAAAATTAAAACTTCCCCAAACATTTAGGATACTCACATGCAACAAAAAGTTAGCTGAATCAGCTTCTGGTCATCTGAAAGTCTGTTGACAGGAAAAATATCAGGAAGAGGTTCATATATAATTCATAAAATATCTGGAATTGGACATCCATTGACTCTTTCACTATCAATTAAGATTCATAATTACATAAAATAAAATTAGCTTCAAGATTAGACATCGACTATTTACTCCATTTCTAAATACATGTAACGATTTGACTTTCATGCTTATTAATTAATGTCGAACTTTGGTCATTAACATCTCCAAAAAAACCTCAAAGGAATGAATAATCAAACGTTGATACACTGAATATATGTATTGAATCAAATGTCATGACATCTTATATAATAAAATTTATGTTTTACTTATTTAGTCAAAATTAAAGTTAAATTTTGTATAGAAATAGTTATATGTACTAACCAAGGAAGAAGCATATATTACAGTATAGCACTAAGCAAGAGTATGAGTTTGGGGGTAAAGGTTACCCCGTGTATGACTATTAACACTTGGCACATCCAAATACTTCAGCAAGTACTTAAAACTGTTATTCTGTCCTGCGCAACCACTTGGTGATGCCTTAGTTGTATGATCAACTACTGGTCCATATTTATTTGGTCAAGCTAAGTAACCACTAACCATCTTTATTATGTGACCGTGTTCCATACATGTAGACGTCCTAAGGCAACAAACCCGAGTGTGGTTGTTACGCAACCAAGGAGCCAAAAAACAAAATATTAAGGCAACAAACCTGACAAATTGACAATAGCTGTTATGCAACCTTAAGGTACACCATGTTGTAAGCTCTTCTGATCTATGTGACTATGTAGACAATATGCTGTACTTTTTTGGAGCAGCCGTAAATGCTAGGTAGAAATTCAAATTGTTCTAATAACATACTTCGTATTTCCTACCTTCTTTTACCAGATTTAATCTGTTCATTCTACCAGATTTTGACTAGGCATGAGTTATCTATAGGAAAATATTCATCTTAAAAATTATTCAGTATTCTGCTATATAGATGTTCTTGATTTCTATCGAGTTGTAGTACAATATGAAAATCAATTCGGGGCTCAGATATGTGCTGTCTATTACGTCTTGCAAGGCCTAAAGATAATCATATCAAATCGCGAGTCATAAATTTGCTTTTCAGTGACATTATTCATCAAATAAGAGATAGCTTTAAAGTTTAAACCATCCTGTTTCTGAAAATTGAGTTATACAATTTTTGTCTACTTAATACTGCTGCATGGACAGGTTCATTTACTGAAGATAAAATGTTTCAGTAATCCTAAACAGCATTTACAAAGCTACTCTTGTTTACATATATATCTACATAAAGCCGGCCTGATTGATCATTGTAGAAAAATAAATGATTTTCCTACTAATTAATCCATGTCAAGCTTTCACTCAATTATGAACCATGGAATTAAGGCTCATAGTGTCGCAGAAAGTGCTTGTTGTAGGCTTTTGAAAGTTTTCTTGTAATTCAGGAATCCCGCGAACCAGAACTCATACTCATCATTGGTCACAACTTGTAGGTACTTTTTCGATGGCTTCTTTACATTTTCACTTTGGTTGGCTTGCTTGATATTTCTTAGAGGGATTACAACCTGCATTTAGATCAATAATACACTTCATCAGTTTAAACATTAAAACAGAACAGTCTGATATTTTATAGATTGATTGACAGTACTATATGATTAAATTAGTTAGTAAAATTGATATACCTTGTAATGATATCTACAAGTTTCTCCTGAAGGAGAAGAATACTTGGCAACGGCTTTGTCGCTGCAGAAAGCCAGATTTTCCGTGGAGATAAAAAGGCGGCCTGTAAGAGCTCCGGCTGTGGTAAACAAACGGCACTGAGAAGCCTTCAGAAGCTTTTCTCCTTCACTGACAGTAAATATTCGTCTGAATACTTTTTCAACCCCGCCTACTTGCAGAATCTTTGCTCCTAAACTCAGCTTCCCTTTTGCTGTTAAAACAAATCAGTATATAAAAAAATTTAGTCCTAGAAATCATAAAGAGTTTAGTTATTAAAATTGCACATATTATTCTGTTTTTAACATACCGAGCTTGTTCATTGTGCTGATAACTGATTCTTTTTTACTCTGAATCATATTTTTTGAGTTACACCCATCTGCACTACGGCTAGATGGTGCTGGTAACAACTTCACAAGTTTGTTTTGATCATTTATCGACGACTCAATTCTAAGGACATGATCACCTAGCATACACTTTAAGGATCTGAATGCATCTGCTCCTTCCATTTCTTGTAAAAATTTAGACCTTGTTAAACAATTTTTTTTTTGCTATCAGTAAGCTCTTTTCGAGTTTGAAATCGAATGAGGACTTAAGATGCTTATGATGGTGAATGAATACGAGAATATGTATATATATATACTAGTAGTAAGAATGGAGCAAGTTGGATATAGAATAATCTTGAAACTTTTAGACAAGCATCCAAAATTTTATGATTTATTTTTCTTATTCAAGAAGTTGGTAGTTGATACCATGTTCTGATGTTTTGTTCCTTTTTGTAAAGAGGAAACAAATAGATCCAAACTCAACTTTAGAAAAATTGGCCTTAATTTGGTTATTTTAGTTTTACCTATAATCTTTCTTTTGGTTACATAATTAATCTAGTCTAACCATAATTAGTAATATGTACGAGTAAGGTGATAGATGATGATGCACAAACCATCCATGTATGCTTGTGTAAGCAAAGAAGCTTTTGAAGAATCTGAAAGGCCAAACTATCAGTACAAATCTATCAAAACCCACCTTATTAAAATTAAAGAATTTTGTATTCGCAACTAATTAAATTCTGTTAGAGAAGGGTTAGAGGTACGTCGAGATAATTAACAATAATGTATATTGTTTTAATCTAAATAACTACATTGAATTATTGATCAACATTATTATTATCCATTATTTTGAAAGAGGTTCTTTGATTGTTTACATACTTCGTACAACTTTTGATCTATTTAATTACTAGAGGTCGGAATAATCTAGCACTAGCTAGGTGCACTCATTAATGTGATGACGTTAATAGTATTAAATTTATTGTGACATTTTCTTTGATATTGATCTATTTTCATAACCGTACACCTTTAAAGATTTGTTGAAACTATTTACCTGAAGAAGAACCACTCGACAAGTTAAAGTTTAGAACATGTTTTATTTCCTATCTCAATTTGAGTAAAAAGTCGACGTATATCCAAACGTGAATTAGTTAGACACGTTCAGTTAAATTTCACTTTCTTGCTGATGTGTGAACTTGCAAGATTGAGGTGTGAGTGTGACTCATGCATGGCAAGTTCTGCCACCATAGAATTGAATTAGTAAAACATATATGGCCACCATTTCATGCTTGAATCAGCATCATATCGTTGCAATGCGTAGTAACTTTTGAGTCATAAAACATACTTTTGGAAGTTTAAAAAGTGCTTTTTTCATATCAGGAAGATTTAAATAGTTAAGATAAAAAGTTTTTTCAAATTTAAGGATACTCATATGCAACAAAGTTTTCTTAATTTAACTTCATAAATCATAACACCCAAAAGTTTGTTTAACATTCGGGTATAAATAACTACATACAATGACATATCGAGTATTCTCTCTTTTCCCTTGTTCCCTCCTCATATTGGTGTTACTACTTAAATAGGTATTGTTTGGTTCACGTATTATAATAAGAACCTAATTAGGTTGCATTTTCTATTCTTGATCATATTCGCGGTACATTATTGTTGGTTTTAATGTTTGATTTTGAAAAACAGTATAACATCTTGAAGCAAACTCTTCATAGTTGTACATAAAATAATCATCAGATTCATCACTGAAACTCTTTTGAGCATTCATATCCCGTCTCACTACTTTGATATTCAAGCTTAGTTACAATATACTATATATGAAAGAAATTTTGAGCAACTTATAATTGAATAGAGAACAAGAAATGTTATCTAGTAAGTAGTGGAGGAAACCATTTATGTCATGACGTTTTATATATATATGGAGCAAATTCAAGTTTATCATGTTGAGAAACAAGCCCCGTTTATCAAGGGGCCTTCTAGTACTTTCATCTGAAAAGTTAAGGGCAGTACTTTAATTTCTCTCTTATCCTCTCTCCTGTAATTTCTCTCTCCTCCTATGCCATAGCAGCTCAATTGTTCTACCATACCACTCGACCATTGGAGATGGACAATTAGTAATGGTAAGTATAATCTAAAAATGGTAAGCTCACTTACATAAAGTATTAATTTTTCATTCCAAGAATGAAGTTCTTAGCTTTCATCTTCCTCAGCTTTAACGGAGAAGGAAACATGCACATACTCTCAAGCATCGATCTTTAATGGAGGACGAAGATAAACCTTACCCTTTAGGGTTAACCATACCCTTAATTTCACCATTTTCTCTTAGGGTTTTCGTTTAATTGGCGGCGCAGCCGCCGGAAATATATATGGTGGTGGAAATGGTGGTTGAGTTGACAAGCTTGTTGACATTGTTGCTATGACCTTCGAGGAGTTCTTTTCTCTTTCTTCTGAAAAAGTAACTTCATCAGTTGATGAAGTTGTTCTAAGCGTTAACAACTATCCGTTACTAAGGGTCCTTCACTACCAGCTAGACTGGGACCATTAATGTATTATTTAATTGCTTTTCGCCGAAAATTAGGCAAAATAATTACGAGAATGCCATTTGATAAACGTTTGTTGTTTATCAATTTGAGAAACCTGGGCGCGCTCATATATATGTATTATTATAAGAGGAGGAATGAGGTTGATTGGTAAATCTTGATATTTTTAGACATTTCACATCATCCTTGGATCTTCAAATTATCAACAAATACAAATTTAATACATGTATTAAGGATCTAACAAGTTAACAACTAATCCAAATTAAATTTACTCCCAATTTTCCTATTTAGTTTTGTAATTTTGTTGCACAACTTTAAAACGGATTGTAATACATTTGAAACTACGAAATAGTACGTACAACAAAAAGATTATTATTTAGGCGATCAACAATGAGACGGAGGGACTAGCTTTCTAACTGTTATTAGGCGATCAATTAGTCCAACTCAAATAAAGATATATAGAAATTGGAAAAATATTTCTTTTTTTTAAGAGATGCCATGCTTGTTCTGTTTACAAATAATCAATCAAGAAAAGCTTTGTTTGGTTTTACTATACCTATTGGCATAAAATTTAATTTCAAAAAAAAAAAAAAAACAAATGCGGTTGAGGCAGTTAAGGGATGTTAGTTGGGTAAAAGTGAGTAAACCTTTAATATTTTTGGAGCATCAGCACTGAAACTTTTGTGTTGGCAATGCAACTTTCTGATGTCTAGTCTCTTTTCTTGTAAACTTATGATCGATCAAATATTCATGCTTGCATGTGATGATGTTTTTTTTCCATGCAGAAATTAACAATCAGTACAATAATATTAAACATTGCCTTAATAAGACTGTCCAACAAAAATAAGTATATAGCTAATTCAAGATTTAGCTAGTGATTGTATAAGATTTCTTGTTTGCTAATTTATCCAATTGCTTACCTAAAGTCACAACCTTTTCTACCCCATTTACTTGTCCCAATAAATTCAATGATTGTTATTTAATTTGTTACAAGTTATTATGTGTAGCACGTAAGAATCCGAACCCATATATGTTTGCCACAAGATGTGTCTAACATGATTAATATGTTGTGATTTTGGAGATATTATATCAATTCCCCCTTTGTAGTAAGTGTGATGTATAGTAGTAAGTTTTACAGACATTCTTAATTAAGCAAAATATAACAAATTCGGAGAATTCATACAATTAAACAAAAATTGTTACTCAATAACCGTACAATCTAACATGATTCCTTACATATATATTATACTTGTGCAAATTAAAGTAATCCCCTCCAATTTGATATACGTATATATTTTTTTAGCGGGCTCTTGATTTATATTGCACAAGTCATATGAAATTAATGAAATACAAAGTATTTAGCTTAAATAAAGTAATACACACTATAACAGAAAGATGATTTAATTTATGCCAGGAGGGATGGCAGCTCAAAAGTATGTATGCTATCATTATACAAACAATCAGTTTAGTTGGTCAAACCAAATCAAATTTTGTCTTCCTATTGTTAAGGAAACCATTCATTATATTTGAACTATAACCAATAATAACATTTGAGAATTATTGCAAAATTATACATAAAAGTAACAAACTATATAATGCAAAAAGATTAATATAAAAAGAAAAAGAAGATATCCTACCATGCTTTCTAAGATATGGAGTTAATGATCGTAAGTCGTAACCTATGTACCTTGAAAGAATATGCATGAATATAGTTTCATGAATATTAGCAAATCTTCTTTTTTTTTTCATGAATATTAGCAAATCTTCTTTAATTTCCTTAAAAGTTAGACATTATTACTATTATAAAAGTGATACATCGTACATGCATGAATATATTCTCATGTAAATTTGTGGTTGGAGGCCGGAAATATACGTCCAAAATATAAATTATTGTCCAATCAAACAAATTCCCCACCTAAGATTGAGTTGTTGGAATTAATTACTTGCAAATTTTAGTTGGATTTTGTTGTGTGATTGGCTAATTTTTGAATGAAGCATATATCTTTTTTGATGATCATGCAAAGAATTTAATTAGTTGGCTTGGGTGGTTGTACTAATTCTTCAGTGCTAAGCAGTTGTTGCTTTAATTTTATGGAGCTATAACCTTTAGGTTAGCATTAAGCACCGAATCCTAAATGATGATTAGCATTCAGTCCATATATAATATTTGAAATAATGTACCAAAAAATCATGTTAGGATTATAACTCAATATTGTAGGCATGTATGTTACTTTTTTTTTTTTTTTTTTTGAGGGCATGTATGTATGGTACTTTAATGTACGTACAATTGTAACTCAATTTTGTATGTAGGTATGTATGTTACTCTATAGTATTGTAACTCGATATTGTAGGTTTATTTTCACGCCATTGAACAATCGGTTTATGTCTTGTTTTAAAAAGTCTCGTGCAACACATGCACACTAATATCAACATACGAAGTATAACATATATATGTATAGATCATACAAATTGCTCATATATAAATTACTTCATATTAAACGATAACTTAAACGAGTAATTTAATTACCTTCTTCACGACAAAAATCATGAAAGTAAGACATGATCTCAGGCAAGATTTCACATTCAAGAAGGCGTCCCTCATGTCATCATGTTTGATCCCTTGTACAATGAGCTAGGCAATCAGGCAACACTTGATTTCCTCTGTTACATTTTCCCTGTTTTGTAATAACAGTTTGTAAAAGCAGTTGAAGCAGTTAATTGAGTATGATAAATCTATCGGCAATAGAGCTTTTTGTGGTGGCAGAACAACTTTGTGATGCAATGCCACACCCACCTCCTTGATTAGCGGTTTAAGTTAGCTTATCCACTTTATATAAAAACTCTGATCCGATCAGCTGATTTTTGTGGCCTACGTGTATGCATGCTTAGGGCCGTAGGCATGCATGTGAAGATGTTTTTCTTGCAGAAAAGAAGTACTAAATTAGTATAAACATTACCTTATATAAGTTGGTCCATCAAAAAGATGATTATGGTTTAATTTATTAGAATTGTAATAATGTTGATTTAACATCATGCTTATACCTAGATTCATAGCTTTTTCTAACTTTTTTTTAACTTTATCATCCATCTTTACTTATTTTCTTATAGTCATTCCTACATAGTTCAGCCATGAGATGTGTCTAGTATAACCTCACCGCGAAATATAAATATGGGTAAAACACTAAAACTTTTCCAGATATAATGTAACTTTGTAGTTAAGTATGATTACATGTATGTAATTAAATAAACTAAACTTGTATGTCTCTCCATTATTCAACATAATAGTCATATATACGGATTATATATTGTTTTCTATCATCATTACTAATCGATTAAGAAATAAGGGGTGAGTTACAAGAAGTTATATATGACAGTATGATAGATAATTTTGAATGAGAGTGTCATGATAAGGATGAGTTAATTGGAGGAGAATATTCTTTAGACTTCAATACTTAAAGCCATAAGATTAGATTAAATAAACTTCCTTGGCTTCAATAGTGTTAGAAGTTGGGTTCATAAATTAAAGATGGCTTTATTTTACTCTAATTATAGAAGTGATTAAATATTAATTCGTCATCACTTTATGAAAAGCAAATCAAATAAAAATGTATGAGAGTTGAATTGGATCAGCAACTTACTTAGCAAGGAATCATTTGTAGTCATATTTACTTTTGCTGAGTCATTAATGACTTATTCCCACTAAATTTTATTCAAAAAATATTCCAATGGACCTCTATAAATAGATTCAATCTTACCTTCACAAACTCCCTTCCCACCATCAACTACCAAAATACACACTATTTGCTCTCCATCACCTTAAACAATCTTCTCTATAGTCTTATAAAATTACTTAAATTAATATATCGAGATCGATTAGTCGTACTAATTAAGGTAAAATGAATGCTTCTGAGGCGTTTAAGTCAAGGCATATGAAGAGTATGCTAGGAGATCATCTCCTTCGAAATGGGTTGTCAAAAATAAGCTATGATCAATCAAGAAAAACATCTACCGTCAAACTATTGCCTGGACCTTCTACCGGCCAAGTAGATAAATCATTGATCACTACAAAACAGCGTAAAGTGGAATCAGTTTTTACCACGATGAATAAGCTTGGTACGTGTATACATGTTACCTTTATGTACACTAATGTTCAAATCACGCTTTAATTTTTCATTACTGTTTTATAATATATAGATCAGAATTAATTTTTGCTGACAATTTAATTCCAACTATGCAGTGAAAGGAAAACTGAGCTTAGTAGGAGGGGTTGATAAATTGTTTAGAAGAATCTTTAGCCTTCGAGAAGGGGAGCGGTTGTTGAGGGCTTCTCGTTGCAGTTTGTACACCACAGCAGGTCCCATAGCAGGTCGCCTATTCATCTCCACAGAGAAACTCGCCTTCTGCAGTGACAGGCCAATCGCGAAAGTTTCCTCCCCCACAGGAGAACCTCTTAGGTTCCACTACAAGGTACTGCAATATGCAACTAACAACACTTAACTCTCAACTTTTTGAGTACTGATACTGATGTATGTTGAATTGAATAACTTAATTAATGTGGAAATATCTATGTATATGCAGATAGTAATACCATTAATGAAGATCGGAAAATGGGATCCAAGTGAAGACATGAAAAAGCCTTCGCAAAAGTATCTACAAGTAGTGACAGCGGATGAATTTGAGTTCTGGTTCATGGGATTCGTTAACTACAACAAAACATTAAAATGCTTACAACAAGCAGTCTCACAAAGCTACATTTATAGAAATACTACAGACTAGTTATATTCCGAATTAACTAGGATTCTGATGTAGCTAGGTGTAGACAGTAGTGAATGGCTAGCTCTGTAACTGTTAACTCATCAGCTTCTCTGAGATGGAAAGACGTTTTTCCCCTCGAGTTTTTGATGGCACGCAATTTGCTTTTGTACATTACTCCTTAATTATGTTTCTCATTCCAATTAAGCACTACATTTCAATCAGTAGCTAAGAATTAACAAGCTTGAGCGAAACATTTCCATCTGTAACAATTAGCACTGATTACTGAAGTAAAATTAACTTCAGCTCAACAGACTTCAGAGTATCAACACAGATGCAAACTGTCTTTGTATCCTACAAGGCTACAATAACAAGCTAAATTCCCTTTATTATTGACATAGCATTTGGAAATTTTATGCCTAAGAGTAGAGTATCCAAATACAGGCATGGAATCGTTTATTGACATATTTATACTATATGTGTTGGTTAAACTAGGTGACCGACAAAACCGAAACAAGCAAGCTCCTTACAAGCAGAATGACCCAGTATAAAATGCGTGTTGAGATATGAGAAGTTCTAAGTTAAGGTATACAAATGGTATGAGAAAGTGGTATGCTTGTCCACCTCAAAATATCCGAAGAAAACTAATTATAGCTTTTTACCGAGTATGCAACATAATGACTAACTAAATTCACTACTCAAAAGGATCTTCTATCTTAATCAGCAGATTGTAGCTACATAATGTTAGACTGAAGTGATTATATATAAACGATAGAATCATAGAGTTAGACACGGCCATGTCAATACTTGGACGTCGTCTATTCATAATCTGATTATAGATAGAAAACAATTGATCAGACTAGACCAGATTAGATTGAGATTGAAATTGAAATAAATTGTGGAAAATCGAAGTTATTAATCCAAGAATTATTATTGGCCAAGATATATGGATGGTCTTCTCTGCTACAATTTTGACGAATACCCAACTTCCATTTAATTTTGTCGCATGCCTTTCTAACATCATAATTCCGTCCAAAAAAAAAAAAAAAAAAAATCATAATTCCGTTATTCTTCCTTCCTCATATAGTGCAAGATTACATACTGCCTGATGTAAAATATCATGCGAATTTCTAGATAAGGCGCATGTCCAGATCAGCAAGACAATAACAAGCCATATTAACTGACTACATTGTGCAATTATATACACAATAAAGGCGCATGTCAGTGCAATATGACAAACAAAGGTGCGGCACGTCAGTGCTGGATCATCATACACAATAAACAAGAAGAGTGATATTCAAAATTTGAGATCATATTCCGTCAATGTCATTTGTTCTTGATGGTTCTCTAAATAAACATTAATAACAACCAGATACGTATAGCATATCTAAATAATACGAGTAACAAATTTATCATAGCAACATGTAGCCATTTCTTCTGCAGTTATCGGGTGATGTAAAAACACAGCACAAGAACTGCTTGCAAAAAGTCCAATTACAAATAAAAGAGGTCTTAAATGAAAACAGCTCAAAGGATCTATAAAAAAACAATCCACAGATGAACATTGGCTAAGAGAAGCACCTACACTACTTGCACTAATTAGCTGCTAAATTATAGCACGACAATCTTTGTAATAAACTAGGGGACGATAATGTTGTTCCCCCTAAGAGCAGCAATATCCTACCACAGCTGCCTATACAAATTAAACTAAAGAAGACTGCATAGTTTCACCTCCCTATGAATTATTTTAGGTTTGTATAAGAATGATATTTTTGAGTGACCAAGGTTCCTCAGTACAACTAGTATTCCCAGGCAAGGCAACCATATTCTAACTCATTTCAGAAAATAACCCATTACCCACCCAAACATGGGGGAAAAGCAAACTTTTCTTTCCTTTCCATTTGTACATCTAATATAGTTGATCATCAACTATCTTACCTATGAGCAGAGGTGTGCGGCATCGGATACGTCAAAGGAGCCATGCCCATAGGGGCTCCAGGGACTACTGACCCAGGCACTGGTACCCGCACACCATAAGCCATGTGAGGAGGTGGAAGATTTACCGGAGTCCCAACAGCAGAAACCAATGGCCCACCAATTGGTTGTCCAATAGTTGGAGTGCCATACATACCCACTCCTGAAGGAGCAGCAGGGGGCTGAGCAACCTGTTTTTCAGTTTTTCCAGGCGCAGTCCCAGATGCAGGTGCATTTACCTGACCAGTAATTGGCCCCTGGGATGCTGAAACATCCCCAGAGTTCACATTGGTGATATCATGAATGCTCGATCTTCTCCTATCTTTATTCATAGAGTTCAACCTAATGAAATACTTTTGAGCATGGCTTGCCACTTGTGTTGGTGTTCTTGTTACCACAAAGTTCCGAGATATACTCCGCCAATCACCTTTTCCATATTTTTCCAGGCCAAGAAGAAATAGCCTGTTCACAATAGATACACACCAAAATGAAAACCACACCAAGTATAAAACATGCAACAGGTAAGCAATGTAAAATAAGAGACCCGCATACAAAGTATAATGATAGCTGAACAGAAAAATATAGCATAAACATGCTTCGTGCTCAAGCACTATTCTTCTTTATATCAAATTATAAATTGGATTTTGTCACAAAACGTATATATAAAATAAATTATAAATTGGATATATAGATAATACATATAATGTAAAAGTTCTTCCTTCAACTTAGTTTTTTAGCAGCTAAATAAGTTGAAAACCACTGTGTTACCCCACTTAAATCTCCCCACTTAGAGTAGTAACCACCAGAAACACAAAAAGGTTCATAACAGAAACATAGCCAAACACCCAACAAAGGCAACAATGTAACTAACGCAAACAAAATAGAAGCAACTTCATAATATACTGAAGTTGCCTGTAATTATACGATATCCTAGGACTCTTCAATCCCCACCTAAGTCCTTCTAACAATGGAACGGAATCATTGGAGTGTTACAATATACAACCACATGGGTAAGTCCCTTGAACACTTTGAAGGCATAAACAACACTGTTTTTGAGTTTCCACTTTCATTGCTCAATTGCACAGCGCTAAAAAGTATGCAATTTTTAATTTTTATTATTAATTTACAAAGTTACAGCAGTTTCTAGAATAAAAGTAAAATGAACAAACAGCAAACTGACATACACTGTGCAATGTGATCTAAATGAACAAAAAAGTAGAGGGGTTCTTGTGTACAAAATTAAATCATGGAACTTGATCCCTATACTTCAACCATGCACCATGAGTATTTTACTTACAGGTGTTAACAGCTGCTTAAGACAGGCAACGAAACAGCTATGAAATGAAAATACTAAAACTTTTAAGTTAGAAAATCAACTGTAACCATCAAAGGAATTCCAATCAAACTCATTTTATGAAGGTAATCTGAAGCAGGAACTCAGACAGGTCTTTCCTGAATCTCACGGCAACTCCTGTCGTATCAATGACAAGATGGTTGTAAATCAACCACCACTTCTACAGTAGGGCAACAACATACTTGAAGCCAGAAATAATTTTGACTCTTTATAAAGCCATCTCGTGACATTGAATCCTAATACATGCGATTGATGCTTTGATCAATAATCACAGTTCTTATTTACCTTTTACCACAATCATGTCAATTTTCACCAAAGAATTCTCAAAAAAGGTGATTTAAGTAAATAGAGGTTCCAATCGAAATACTTGAGGCCAGTCTACAGTTCTACACACCTTTATCTATTATGTAAACATAACAACATAGTCGTATTTACCATATACGATGAGCAAGCCTATAAGTATGGCTAACGCAATGAACTCCCCATATGCATGGAGTCTCCTTTTCAACAATGTCCCAGGCTTTCCAGGATATGACAGCAAAGACAAGAAACAAAGTATTGGTGGCTCTAAGATTACATTTATAAAAGACATAATACTAGAACTCGCAATCAATCACACACAATAGAGAGACTTTCAAAAGAGACATGACACTAGAACTTGCAATCATTCTGAAACAAATGGTCTGAACTGGACATGTCATTTACATGACAAAATTAAAGTTCTCACTGGGCTGCCGCAGTCTGAACACACCACGAGAAAGGAATGGTCTAACCCAGCATGACACTTTGTGTTCTGGATCATGCCTAGGCCTCAATTCTGGGAAGTGAACTCCCATCATGCCACAACAGCAAAGTATGATAAAGCACAAAAATTAAGTATAGGCACAGCACAAAAGGTATGTGGGGTCATGCTGTGTTATGGACCAACCCTTTGTACTTGATGGCACAAACAGCACGGCCTGAGGCCACCATGCCACACCACAGGCCATTCCTGGTCAGCCCACAGGTACGAAGGCACAACACAGTAACATCCATAGTCACACCACAGCTAACAATGCTCAAATAAGGAAGCAAAACAACTTGATTAGAATTAAAGTACATCCTCTTTGTAGCCATATGGTGACACCCCAATCTCTAATAACACTAGCTGGAAAAGACGTAAACAGCAATGCACCATGATCAAATACGCTCTCACGATAGGAATCTTAGTTATTAAAACTAGAGGGAACATAATGACTAACTCTGTTGTGCAAGCAATTTAAATGCTGCCTGTACCACATATAAAATTTTGCTATTAATTACTGCATATAAAATATGGTGCGATTCTGCCTCTTCATTTTCCCAGTGCCTTAATTAGCTCCAGATGGAGTTAGAGAAGGGGAAGACATTCACAGCCTTCTCTATACAACTACAAAGAGGATCTTTTGTTGACCTACCTACTACTTGACAGCACATAAGAACGCTAGAACATCAGAGTTTGTCATATGGTCACAAACAAAACCCTTGTGGAAACAGGTTTGTCTTAAAATATGTAAGCACGAACTAAACAGTTGTCCCCAAGATCCATAAAATTGGTGTGACCATCCACTTAGTACAAAGCATGATCTTAAAAGAAATTTTTTGTACAATTGAAACACTGCTTCAGAAGAAAGCTTTTAGAATAGTAAGCTTCTGCTCCCTACCATCTTCTCAAGCAAATCAAGCAACTGAAGAGCAGGAGACATCAAGGAGCATTTACAAGACAATCTCAACTCTCAAGTCTTCTCACAACTGATGTATATGTTGAAGAAAATAAGCCATGTACTAAAAGGCTTGGCTCTTGTCATAAAAAAAGGCATCACTAACTCACAAGATCAGCCAAATGTAGAAGGGAGTAGAGACAGCTGACACAATGTACAACCAAACTATATTACTGTCTTACACTTGATGACTGAGCCATATGGCCCATATTCATATTTCACGAGTTAAAATTCTGGTCCCAACAGAAATCAGAAATGAATAACAGTTATCCACATAAAATTAGGACTTCATAATTACTAAATCCCTACCGATATTGGCCAAGATGTGTGATCCCTGGCATCCGATTGAAAATAAATGCTTCATATGATAGACAGCATAGATTTTGACAAACACCTTGTTCCTTGACATCTTTCCTCTTCATTGTAATTATTAGAGGAATCACCAGTAACATCCTTGCTAAATATCCTTTTTCTGGATGCTCAAGCATAATAACAAAATCTCTTCATATTATGCAGGTGGTTTAGCTGTTGGGGGCTGTAAGAATCAGGCCAATACACCACCTATCTTTCACAGTTGCAGCAAGAGGTAGAAAAAAGGGGTAGGCTAACACACCACCACAAGAGGAAGCACTACCTTAAAGCTGCTGTAGTTGTTGTGTTGGCTTATTAGCTGCCAAGTTGGCTTTTAGGGATAAAGGCAAAAATTTATAAACTTAGCTAAGTAGTATAAATAGGTAGAGAGTAGTAGAAGGAAGATAGTCAAAATTTTATTGTGAAACCTAGAGAGTTATGGCCTCAAGCCATGGTTAAAGAGTGATAGCCTCAAGCTGTTTTGAGAGAGTACTTGCTTAGCTAAGTGATATAAATAGGTAGAGAGTAGTAGAAGGAAGATATGCAAAAATTTGTATTGGGAAACCTGGAGAGTTATGGCCTCAAGTCACGGTTAGAGAGTGATAGCCTCAAGCTATTAACCTATCTTTCAAGCTTCCATCTTTATTATTTCTTCTTAATAAATCAATTTATCAAAAATCAAATTATCTAGTTTAATCAAAGAACCAATCTTTTCTCTCTGTTTTATTGTTATAAGCATGAGTAATCTCAGTCCATTTACAGGGGCAAGGTAAAAAATGCATCTAGCTATCTCACTCGAGCGTATTTAGACCTCCTTCCTTTTTCTAATCTCAAAACTGCCACAGATCCTCTCCATCATCGGTCACTGGCCATTGTTCTTTAGCACCAACAGCCTTTAGATACTCCCTAATCACAATCAGCATATATTTCCTTTCTATTTTAATATATACATAGATTATAATTAACTTAATCGTCAATTCTATATATGTGTTTAATGCATTACTCAACATAAACTTATTCCTTCCTGTTACTTAACACTTTCATCATTATATAAAAGCAAATTGCAAACCCAACTGAAACATAACTAAATCACAAAGTTCCAATTTTTTTTATTAATATGCACTGCTATTCACTGCAATATAATCCAATATTGAACTATGTCCACTAACTCAACCCTTTCCATCTTCTTTAATACTTCCTATTATCTACCCCTCAATAGTTGTTTTTCTTTTACCTCCTCTCACCAACCAATTCTTGAGCAGACAAAAAGTAAATTAGTACGACTTCATATTGCACTACATGAAGTTTGGAAAATTCGTAGAATAAACAACCTAATTGGCTAGCACAGTATGACACAATTTTAAAAGCATTATTGATATATGTCTAAAACAATAATTCAATTATTTATTGATAACAGGTGACAGCAACAAGCTAAAGTCATGAGCCACTTACTATAGACTTGAATTCTCATTTGAAGAGCAACTACTTTATGATACAAACTTAGACTTTTCCCTTGACATGCTTCCATCAAACCCCCCCCCCCCCCTCTTCCAATCAAAAAAAGAAGAAAAAAAAATCCCAAGAAAAAGGGGGCAGCTAGGCAAACCTACTATGACTATCTTTACTGTAGCTTCCTCAAATTGGTGCAAATTTGTGCATTGCCCACTCATCAGGGCATCATACAGCTCCCAGTTGATGAAAGAAATGGAAATCGTACATAAAATAACATTCTGCACCAATATATAGACTTATGCTATATTAACTTTTTCATTGTGAATGAAGCCTAACTTATAAGTAAATAGAGATCTGCCAACCTATATACAGACTAAATGAATAAGCATCTTTTGGACACGGAAAAGATGGATGAGAAGCTGCCAGTTTTATATATTATGGAAAAAAAACCTGCCGTGTCTTATTTTTGCAAAACAAAAGACTCTAATATAAGCAAGAAGCAGCACCAATTTCATTTCTTATCTCTCTACTTGGCATTTTCTCAAGGAGGAGAAGGGGGAAGAGAAATGAATGTTCCAGTGTTTTCTCTTTTGCCTCATCACTAATCACAAGAGTAAAATTAAATATGAAAACATCCAATGAAAAGGTGACAACAATTTGCTGAAGTAAACCAATTAAAAAAAAAAAAAAATAGCAGCAGGCAAGCAGCTGCTTATGCCAGGCAGGTAGAGGAACACAGAAACCTAAATACAAAACCAAAATCAGATAGCAAACTTGCCTGTGTTCATCCTCTGTCCAAGCAATCCCCTTCCGGCGTTCCTGATCCGCCTTTGATGCCTTGCTGCCTTGATTGGGTTCACTACCTGCATTAGCAAACTGACCCTTTTTCCCACCATTTCCTTCTTCAGCAGCAAGACCTGAAGATCCCTCTGAAGAAGAACTATACGAAGGCAACGGAACACGACCAGCCTCGATCTCCTTTACATCCTCAAATAGAAGCTCATAGTGATTCTTGACCTCTTCTAAGGTCTTCCCAGGCACATCTGCGGCTATCTTTTCCCAATTATCTTCCAAATCCTCAGAATGAGTGGCAATTGCATTCTCAAATGCCTTATCCTGCTCTCTACTCCAAAAACTGCTATCGCCCTTTTCGTCTACAGTCATCTAATCTTGTTTGAATCTACTCTCAAACATTCAGCCAGTACAGTTGAGGTTTAGGCAATTGAAGCAACAGCCAGACCAATGTGGGCTTCAAAAGCACAGGATCCAGTACTAGGAAATAAAAGATAATATAACTTACTTCGGCTGTGTTAATAACTAACTAGGATATAGGGCAGTGAGATACAGGTGTTTCAGACAAGATTCATAAACAAGAAAGGTGCAGACTCAAAAAAAAATCAGCGCTGACCGGTGATGCGGTGACTAGCGGCTACCTCCAATCAGATTCATGAAATCCCGAACAAAGAGGGGGTGGAATGAAAGGTTACTGAACTATAACTCAACAATTGGAGTCATGTGAAATGCGGACCTATTTATTGAAAGCAAAACCAATATTCAGTTACGCCTCAAAAAAATATCTTAAGAGTAACACTCATTAAATCATATATGCAAGATTTGACAGGTGGATATTAAGAAATAGATGGCATCAAGCTCAGCCAAATAAAAAAGAGCTTGAATGAAAAAAAAAAAAAAAAAAAAAAAGAGTTTTAGGCTACACACAATTAGGGAAATGGATTGCTGCCTGCAGAGAAACAAATCATACAAAACAGAGAAGCTAATAGCCTAATTGGTGGTTGATAGATTCATAAAAATAAAAATATTACTCAAATTACCATTTCTGTATACAACCACCAATTCCTACTTGACAAAGACAGAACTTACAGCCACAGGCCCACAACAAACTTACTAGTCTTTCACTCCTACTGTGATTTTGATGGTTTCTATCCCTTTCTTTCAGTAAATTTTTTATGTTTGGTAACTTTAGTTCAGGATTGAAGGTGAACAAAATTCAAACAATAAAAGTGAGGCAAGCTTTTATCTTTTCTCTACCTTAAAGTTAAAAGACACATAATCCCCAACTTTAATCTCCTTTTCTAGTTCAGCTTTCTAAATTATAGCAATTACTGTTTCGAAATATCGAAACGACGAAATAGGTATCATAACATGACAACCCAACCGACACCTTTCTTATTCTTACATCTTCCCTTTTAAATTCCCCTTGTGCACACATATAATGCTAATGAAAACTCTAAAGAATTGAACCAAGCATCTGACAGTATGAAATTCCATTAAAACCCAAATAAAATTAAATCAAAACTTCCAACATCAAAAATAGAAAATAAACACAAAGATTATTACAACAGTTGGCAGGAAAAGTTCATACAAAGATAGCAATAAACTGTTAGATATTTTGCCAGCCCTAACAATATAACCAATTTAGGAAAGCATCAAGAATGCAAAAACCCCCCACCTCAAAAAAATGAACAACATTAATAATAAAATAAAAATTCACTCCCATATAAATTATATACCGATTTAGTAGGTATAAACAATAAAGAAAAAATCAAAAAAAAAATATTTCAAAATTAGGAAATTACAAGGAAGTAGGCAAATAATGGAAACGATGAATGATGTAGATGGATTTATCCAAATTGCAGAAGATGAGATGGGGTCAGCTAAGCTGGTCCCAGCAATACCCTACTTGCATTTGCTCATTTACACCTCCAACCTCAATTTCACTCACCTTGTGTGAAGAAAAAGACAATTAATTTACATAATTAGAACTTTTTTTTTCTGGGGTTCTTTGCACCTATTTCTTTAATTTATAATAATTGAAGGGCCTCCAAGTTGCCTAAAGAGGAGGGGCAATCACTGGCTTCTTTCATCCTTCCCCCATTTAATTCAATATTTCAACATCAACATGATGAGAGTGACCCACAATATACAACTACGGCGCGTACCCAGTAATCTAGAGCCTACTCGACTCCGACTAATCGGGGATTTATTAAGATTTAAGCAACAGTAATTGCTACTCATCATCTCTAACCTATAATTCGAATTGAAATTACATACCCATTAAAACAGAAATTAAACAAAAGCATTTCTATTAATCTATGCATTCAATTGCAGAAAAAATGAATAATGAGGCATTAAATCAAACAATTGCTTCAAGCAAAATCAATTCCCAGAACAAAATTACGATTTATTTTTTTATTAGGGTATAAAAAATTATAATCTGGGTATTACCTTAAAGAATCAAACTAACCTTGACTCATTCATTCTTCTTAATCTGCAATTGGTCAAATTCAGGAATTTAGGACCCAAAATCACCATATAAAATTCAACTGCAAGAACAATTGAACTTCAAATTCATCAAAATTCTCCTTTCTTTCTCTCTTTCTTTTGACTCTCTCTTTCTCTGTGAGTAGACTGCTTGCTCAAATGATTCTCTAACTTTCTCTCTCTAGAAATGAGGAAGTATCGCGGCGGTTTGGATAATTTGGTGGATGATCCATTTTTAATATTTGTTTAACTTAATCAATCAATCATTAAGTAGATAATTTAGGAATAACCAAATACTAAGATATTTTCTTATCCATATCATTACTTATTTTACTAATTATATTATCATATGACCCCACCAATCCTCATTATAATTAAGCTTTTTATTGTCAAACTTTAGTCCACAGACTCCACACTTATGCTATTTTTACTTTGGGTGAAAAACAATTGTTATTTTTACTTGGAATTTCATTAAATAAATATATGAAATACAAAGTACAGAATATATGTTACAAGCTTCACCTTTTCTTTTAGGGTGTTTCAATTAACGCGATCCATTTGTATTTAACAAAAATTACTTTTTAATATCGAGTTTACATCCTAACTTGCCTTATTTTTTTCCTCTATCTTGAATATTATAGAGTAGTCAACTAATAGTCACCATGACTTTTTTTTTTTTTTTTTTTTTGAAATACTTATTTATCTTCCCACTTGAAAATCATGTATTCATGTCAATAAAAATACTCAATGAGTTTTTATCACAAAATACTACTAGTCTACTATCATGTAGATTGAGTACTTTATTTACTACCTCTATTTTTAACTAATGAGTTCACACGGACTCCTAAGAAAAATGTTATTTGTGAGTGTTAAAGAAAGAGAATAAGGTAGAAGTACATGTCATCAAGAGAAAAATAACAGAAATGACAAATTAAAAGTAAAAATAACAACATTTGTTACACAGCCTTGTATAACACTATCGCTTGTCGCTTCTTATGCCTATAAGTTTGTTAACTATACTAATGTTGATTCCAACAACGTTTTACCAGACTTAGCTTCTACACAAATGTCAATTCAATTGCAACTATTTTCCTAGCTCTTCCTATGACCAATGCACACAGAGAACCTTTGCTGAATATCTCGGATCTCAATGCTAATACATTTGACATTAAATTACGAAAATGTTTTTACATCCACAAATGAGCTATTGTCTAGCTAATAGCATCAACACCATCTTTCCCAGCTCTTCTTGCTTGATTTATCGGAGAACCTACGACATCGATGACATATGCAATTATCTGGCAATGGGTTCAATTCCAACAAAGTTTATACATCTCCATATAGACGTTGTATGGTGCCAATGCACCATAATCAATAGTATCAATGAACATTAAAGTATATATTTTTACGCCAAGTGGGTGATATATCATAGAACAAATGTGACAATATATGTAAACTTATCAATTTATAGTAGTAGGCAGTAGGTGCAACATATCAGATCAACCATATTTTCTAACATACTATTGTGCAATGAGTCAATGAGTTTAGAAACTGGACTAATTTTAAATTTAGTTTAGAAACATTACAAATGATGGTGGATTAAAAAAATATACAATGTACGCATATCTGTATAACAAATACAAGTAATAATCAAAAGGCATAGTAAAACAAAAGGGTCGAAATGTCTAGAAAATAACATGTTGCACTTAGAATAAACCAAGGTACAAACTTGCTGAAAAATAGACCAAAAGGAGAATATAAATAATATAGGAAACAAAGTAGGGTATCAAAAATCCACAAAGAACTAGTATCAAAATTCCATAAAGGAATAGTATCATAAGTTCCATTAGGAACCAAATTCCCATAATCGATATCTATCTATCTATATATATCTATATCTATATCCATATCAGTTCAGTTCAGTTCAGTTCAGTTTAACTCAACTGAATTGAGTTAAACTGAACTGAACTGAACTGAGCTGAACTGAACTGAACTGAACTGAACTGAACTGAACTGAAATGAATATTTTATAAGAGAAGGAAATTAGGAGTTGAACTGAACTGAACTAAACTGAACTGAGCCGAACTGAACTGAACTGAACTGAGCTGAACTGAACTGAGCTGAGCTGAACTGAACTGAACTGAACTTAACTGAACTTAACTGAATCTCAACGTAAGATAACAGACCCTTAGTATTTAAAAACTATAACCAAGGAAAACACAAGTATCCATCCTATTACACTTCAATATCTTTTTCTCTAATCCAAATGCCACATGTCTTCTTACATCATTAATTAATTTTTTATTACACTATATTAGTATATTTCTTTAATTCTTTCATTAAACTTATATATATGTTTCATCTTCCATATACATTTTATCTTCATCTCCCCTCTTCCATTCAACCTTTTGCTTTTTTCTCTTTAATTTTAACCCTCCACCCGTTTCTCACTTTAATTTTAACCCCTCCTTTAATTAATCCCCATTTTCAATTACAATTCCAAAAATTAAATTTCTTTAATCATATTTTTTATCACACATTATAACCATAGTGGCTTATTGATTTTCATAATTCATCTTTCAATGCAATTTTTTATGAATAACCCGTGCATTGTACGGGTCAGAAGGCTAGTAAAAATTAATAAACCATCAGAAAGATGAATAAATAGATAAAAATAGATCCAAAGGGAAACATAAACAAACAAAAGTCCAAGTCTGGTTTGTAACCAAATCGAATCTGAAAATAAAAACCAAAGAAATAGAGTATGCATAAATAACCATGGCAAAGTTATGAATAACAAAATAACAATACAAGGAAAAAGGTCATGGAACTGAAAAAACTCAAATAGGAAATTCAAGAAATGAACCAAGAGTAACATCAATATAATGGAGTGAAATTAAGTCAATAAAAAGCCACCAAAAAAACATGAGCAAAGTAAGAGGGTGGGAAAAATCTAGAAGCCATATAAATAAAAGAAATAAGGTGCTACAATACTTAATATATTTTATGGAAATCAAGGTTCATAGCTAAAGAGGGGAATCAAAAAATTGAATCATTAACGTAAAGGAGATGCAAACGACAAAAAAAAAAAAAAAAAAAAAAAAAAAAAAAAAAAAAACAAGGTAATAATCTGAATTAGTTGCTAAGAAACATATAAAAGACATAATTAGATGAAATAGATATAAATCTAGATAACAAGCCATAAAAATCATAGGAGAAAGGTCTAATCTAGAGTAGAGGCACAGAAAAGAGCAGCGAAATGGAGGAGATGCATAAAAAAACATAGCATGTAAGACAGAACTGAGCATAAATAAAACTTGAAAGGTTTAAGTTACAAGTAATTGATATCTATAACAAGTAGTACACAATGGGATGATATCATTAGAGTCCCACAATACTCATACACTAACGAGCTATATATAGAGATCAAAATTCCAAAAGGGAATAAAACGCATATTGGATACAAAGGTAACATATTCAGACAACATGTTCAGACAAGTGAAACAATGAATAGAGAAAAAAAAAACCAATTATCAAGACTAGCAACAGGGGGCACGACGCATATAACAAACGACACAAAGCCAATAGATCTACAGAGAATAGACCCAACAAGATACAAACAAATAGTCAAGAGCATAATACTGTAAATAAGTAACATAATCAAGATAAGTAGACATGGTGTAAAAAGAATAGTGGGAGGTGAAATCAGTAATTAAGCAAAAAAGGGCATGCTAAGCTATCATTGGGAAAATGTAGGAGTGACGAAACCTTTGCAGCGTATAAGGAGGCTAAGAGTAAGGCAAAGGCACCTGTTTGTCAAGCAAAAGAAAAGGCTTATCAAGAGGTTTATGAAAAGCTTGACTCCAAGAAGGGAGAAAAGATCATTTATAAAATGGCAAAGAGAAGACATGAGACAAGGAAGGATATTGGTATGATGGAGTGTGTCAAAGATAAGAACCAAATGGTCCTAGTATAAGAGGAGGACATCAAGGATATGTGGAGTGGGTTCGATTAATGGAAGTAATGGAGTTGTGATAGGAGATACCTCCGTGAGGGATGAAGAAATCAACATGGAGTATGTGCGGAGGATTGGGTTAGTAGAGGTGGAGATTGCACTTAAGAAGATGAATCCTAAGAAGGCGGTTGGCCCTAATGGTGTACCGATAGAGGTGTATAGGTGTTTGGGTAAGATTGGTATCGATTGGTTAACAGATCTTTTCAACAATATATAGAGGGCCACAAGGATCTCGCAAGATCGGAGGAAGAGCACCTTGGTCCCAGTCTATAAAAACAAAGGAGATGCTCAATATTGTTCTAACTATCGAGGGATCAAGCTTATGAGCCACACTATGAAGTTGTGAGAAAGAGTGATTGAACATAGGTTGAGGGCATGCACAAGCATTTCGGATAACCAATTTGGTTTTATGCCTGGGAGATCTACTATAGAAATAGTCCATTTGATAAGACAAATGATGGAGTTTTATTGGGTAAAGAAGAATGATTTTCATATGGTGTTTATTTATTTAGAGAAGGCATATGACAAGGTGCCAAGAGAGATACTTTGGTGGGCAATGTTGAAGAAAGGTATTTCACGAAGGTATGTGGACCTGGTGAAGGATATGTATCGGGATGTGTCAAAAAATGTGAGGACATGTGGAGGGTTGACAACAGATTTTATTATTACAATTGAACTGCATCAAAGGTCTGCATTAAGCCCTTTACTTTTTACAATGGTTCTAGATGAAGTACTAGACCAATTCAAGATGAGGTTCCATGGTGTATGTTGTTCGCGGATGATATCGTATTGGTGGATGAAACTAAGGATGGGGTTAATGCCAAGTTGGAGCAATGAAGGCGAAGGTTGGAATCTAGGGGTTTAAGCTAAGTCAGAGTAAGACTGAATATTTGGTTTGTTGATTTGGTACTCATAGGGGGACAGGCAATGAAGTGGTGAGTATGGATGGAAAGAATTTAACCATGAGTGAATGTTTTAAGTATCTTGGGTCGATCATCCAGAAGAATGGTGACATTAATCAATACATGGCTCATAAGATTAAGTCGAGGTGGCTTAAATGGAGAGCGGCCACAGGAGTCTTATGTGACCGAAGCATTCCTTTACAGTTGAAGAGAAAATTCTATAGGGTTGCCATAAGACCATCTAGTGTTGCTCTATGGTACATAATGTTGGGTTTCTAAGAATGAGTACATTAAAAAGATGGAGTTTACGGAAATGCGCATGTTAAGATGGATGTGAAGGAACACTCTAAGAGATAGAATCATAAATGAGGTTATTCGCAAGAAAGTAGGTGTGGGAAACATAAATAAACTAAGAGTAGAAGAGTGAGACCATGGAGGGCTTAAATTAGGTTATTTGCAAGAAAGTAGGTTTAGGCATGTAAGACGGAGACTCAAGGGTGCACCGGTTCGAAGAGTAGAAGAGTGAGACCATGGAGGGCTTAAATGAGGGAGAGGGAGACCGAACATGACTTGGTTGGAAGGAGTTAGGAAGGATATGAGGTATATGGATTTGCATGAGGATGAAGCATTGGACCGAAAGAGATAGAGGAGGAAGGGTCTGCATTAAGCCCTTTTTCTTTTTGCAACGGTTCTAGATGAAGTAAATAGACCAATTAAGAAAAGAGCCATAGGACTAGGAATGGTGGAGTTAGGAGCGACGTTGTTTTGATTCTCGATGAAAGGTTTTCGAAAGAGGTGATCGAGGTCTATCGGAAAAATGATAGATTGATAACGGTGAAGTTGCTATATGGCAAGGAGATGGTGAATGTTATAGTGCTTATGCTCCCCAAGTTGGTTTGAATAAAAGAGAAACAACAATTTTGGGAGGATTTAGATGAGGTGGTACAAAGTGTCCACCAAACAGAGAAATTATATATTGGAAGTGATTTAAATGGGCACGTTAGGGTGAGCCGAGATGGCTACGAGAGTGTTCATGGGTAGAGGGACGCAAGTGGTGAAGCTATTATGGATTATATCCAATTATGATTTAATTTTGGCTAATACTTGGTTTAAGAAGCTGGATTAGCACTTGATAGCTTTCCGGAGTGGAGAAAATGCAACACAAAAAGACTTCCTGCTCACAAGGAGCACGGATAGGCAAAGTTGCTTAAACTGCAAGAACATCCCAAGAGAGAGTGTGATCACCCAACACCGACTTTTGGTTATGACTATTTGTTTGAAATAGAAGGTGAAGAAAAAAGGAAGACAAAAGGAGCCAAGGACAAGATGGTGGACTCTAATGGATGAAAATGTTAAGGTTTTTACTGAAAAGGTAAATAAGGAGGCGGATTGGGATGGAGAGGTGGATCTAGATATGACTTGGTTATGAATGAAGAATGTTTCCTGAAAGAGGCCAAAGAGGTTTTAGGAGAATCAAGGGGAAGAGCTTCGATACAGAGAGATACTTCGTGGTGGAATAAAGAGGTGAAATCAGTAATTAAGCAAAAAAGAAACCTTTGCAGCGTATAAGGAGGCTAAGAGTAAGGCAAAGACAGTTGTTCGCCAAGCATAAGAAAAGGCTTATCAAGAGGTTTATGAAAAGTTTGACTCCAAGGAGGGAGAAAAGGTCATTTATAAAATGGCAAAGAGAAGACAGGATTTAAGAAAGGATATTGGTATGATGGAGTGTGACAAAAAGATAAGAACCAAATGGTCCTAGTATAAGAGGAAGACATCAAGGACAGGTGGAATGGGTACTTCGATTAATGGAAGTAATGGAGTTGTGATAGGAGATACCTCAGCTCCGTGAGAGATGAAGAAATCAACATGGAGTATGTGCGGAGGATTGGGATAGTAGAGGTAGAGATTGCACTGAAGAAGATGAATCCTAAGAAAGTAGGCCCTAATGGTGTATCGATAGAGGTGTAGAGGTGTTTAGGTAAGATTGGTATTGATTGGTTAACAGATCTTTTCAACAAGATATGGAGGGCCACAAGGATCCCGTAAGATTGGAGGAAGAGCACCTTCGTCCCAGTCTATAAAAACAAATTAAGGAGAAGCTCAAGATTGTTCTAACTATCAAGGGATCAAAGTTATGAGCCACACTATGAAGTTGTGAGAAAGAGTGATTGAACATAGGTTGAGAGCATGCACAAGCATTTCGGATAACCAATTTGGTTTTATGCTTGGGAGATCTACTATAGTAGTAGTCCATTTGATAAGACAAATGATGGAGTTTTATAGGGTAAAGAAGAAGGATTTTCATATGGTGTTTATTGATTTAGAGAAGGCATATGACAAAGTGCCAAGGGAGATACTTCGGTGGGCAATGTTGAAGAAAGGTATTTCACGAAGGTATGTGGACCTGGTGAAGGATATGTATCAGGATGTGTCAAAAAATGTGAGGACATGTGGAGGGTTGACAACAAATTTTCTTATTACAATCGGATTGCATCAAGGGTCTGCATTAAGCCCTTTTCTTTTTACAACGGTTCTAGATGAAGTAACTAGACCAATTCAAGATGAGGTTCCATGGTGTATGCTGTTCGCGGATGATATCGTATTGGTGGATGAAACTAAGGATGGGGTTAATGCCAAGTTGAAGCAATGGAGGCAAAGGTTTGAATCTAGGGGTTTAAGCTAAGTCGGAATAAGACTGAATATTTGGTTTGTCGATTTGGTACTCATAGGGGGATTGGCAATGAAGTGGTGAGTTTGGATGGAAAGAATTTTACCATGAGTGATTGTTTTAAGTATCTTGGGTCGATCATCCAGAAGAATGGTGACACTAATCAAGACGTGGCTAATAGGATTAAGTTGAAGGTGGCTTAAATGGAGTGCGACCACAAGAGTTTTATGTGACCGAAGCATTCCTTTACAGTTGAAGGGAAAATTCTATAGGGCTGCCACAAGACCATCTAGTGTTGCTCTATTGTACAGAATGTTGGGCTTTTAAGAATGAGTACATTAAAAATATGGAGTTTACGGAAATGCGCATGTTAAGATGGATGTGAAGGAACACTCTAAGAGATAGAATCATAAATGAGGTTATTCGCAAGAAAGTAGGTGTGACAAGCAGAGATAAACTAAGAGAAAACCGTCTGTGTTGGTTTGGGCATGTAAGACGGAGACCCGAGGGTGCACCGGTCCGAAGAGTGGAAAAGTGGGACCATGGAGGGCTTAAATTAGGGAGAGGGAGACCGAAAATGACTTAGTTGGAAGGAGTTAGGAAGGATATGAGGTATATGGATTTGCATGAGGATCAAGCATTGGACCAAAAGAGATAGAGGAGAAATATTTATGTCAATGACTACACGGAATAATCAGTTTTGGCTCATGTTAGCCAACCCCACTTATGGGATTAAGACTTTGATTGATTGAATGAATAATTAAACATTACCTTTAGTAGGTCCCTCCCTTCTTCTTCTAATTATGATGAATCATTTAGCTCCTCCTATACAAATCAAACATTCATACATAAGTATATAGTTACTTTCATAAATTTTACATAATTACACATTTTTTAAATTTCATCATGTTTTATCTCTAAAACAAAAGCTTCCCAATTTTTTGGAAAATTGGGGAGCTGGGTGACACCCCAGCCAGCTTAATTCCGTGGGCGTCCCTTACAACATTCAAATAAATTAAATAATAACTCTTTCATAAAATAACATAAAAAAATTTGAATAAAATAAAAAAATTTTGAAGAACATAAGATCTGTTTATAGAGAAATTTTGGGGTATTTCATATTATTTAGTTCATTATTTATTTTAAAATTATAATCATTCAACTTCTACTTAGTACTATTACTATGATCTCACATATGAATCAGTGCTATTACAAACGAAATATAAACAGATCATACATGCTCAATGACCAAATATCTATGAGATAGTTGTTCATAAATTGAGTATAATTTATTTTCTTTATAAATATAATTTTTAAATTAACAAATTACGTGAAAATATAGGGAATCAATCATCATCAATCAAAAACTATATACTAAAAAAACACACTTGCAATGACACGTGTAATCTTCTGGTGTGTCCTTAGCATTTTTTTTTCAAAAAAATGATAGATAATATACGCAAAATAATTTCTTCCAAAATATAGGAAAAAAAAATTGTAAAACAATATATTTACCTACTTAGATATCTAACCATGAGTAATTAATATTTAATGTATATAAATAAAGTAGGCATTTTTTGGGAGCATTCGGCGTGCCTAGGGGGTGAAAGCAATACGGTTTAAAACTGAAATCCAAACTAAACCAAATCGAACTAACAATTCGGTTTAGTTTTTTTTTTTGGTTTTTTGTTTAGATCGATTTCAAATCTAGAACAATAATACTTCGGTTTTGATTAATTTTGAGGCCTCAAAAAATCGAACACCGAAACTCTAAACCGAATTGTGCAAAACTCAAATATTCCAATCCATTTCCCTTTCATATATATACCCAAACCCTAATTTTCTCTTTCTCATGTCCCTTTCGTCTTTCACTCTTTCATACACACTTAAAGATAACAGATCTATTCCCAAATGTTCGAATTAAGTCCATTGGTTAATTTTATTTTCTTATTTTTCCCTAATCGTGTTGGTTGTTATGTCTGTTGTTAGGTGCGAAATAATCTCAAATCGTATTGCCTTTGTTAGTTAGCCACTAGTTTTTTAGATTATACATCATACTTTAATACTTTAATTTAATTGTTTTGGTTAGGTTGTTCTGTATTTTAAGTTTGGAACTTTAAGTTAGTTTATATGTTGTTCTGAATTTTAAATTTGTTGTATTATATGTTGTTCCGAGGTGTTTATATGTTGTTTCGAATTTTAAGTTTGTTGTATTATATGTATTTAAGCTCTTTTACTTCTCTATATATGGCTATGCATGGTAAATCTTTCAATTATTAATGCCTTAGTGACATGTATATTCTATGCAGTATGAATTCTTTGAAGGTTTGAAGAGTTAAAGGCCCGAAGCTGCTGCCAATATATGATGCTGCTGCCAATATATGATGCTGCTGCCTGTTGCTGTTATCCTACTGCTGTTTCAATTGTTAAAGTTGTTGTAATGTTGAACAATTTTTTTTTCCGGATAAAGTGTGAATTTTTTTTCCAGATTGCCTTTGCAACTCTGAACTTGAATTAGAAGCTAGTGTTGAACTTGTTTTAATCTTATTATGCTACTGCAGTATTGGTTTATATGGTTTGGATTTTGGAAGCCTAGAAAATTGCAGATTAAGGCCAAATAAAAATCGGTTGGGTTCGGGTTTTTTTTTTTTTTTTTGAAATCGAAATTTTTATGGTTTGGTTTGGTTTGGTTTGGTTTGGTTTTAAAGGTGAAGTGGTGCGATGTGGTTTCTAAAATTCAGAAACCGAATTAGAGTGATTCAGTTTCGATTTCTGATATAAACCAAATCGAAAACCGAACTTTCACTTCTAGGCGCGCCACATAAGAAATATACTTATTTCGACCAATAAGAAAAAAGATTTGCTTTTTATTTTTGCATTAAAAAATTATATCGCCACTGATGTATTCATTTTATATAGTATTTTACCCCCGTCCCTTGGTCATAATTAGTAGTGTTTTTGGCTCTTTAGAGCCACTTTTATTACTAATTGGTGTTTTCTAGTGTTTTCGTAGATTTGGTTGACTTTTGCAGGGATTTATGCTTTTGGAGTATTTTCCCGAGATATTTTGGAGCAATCACGAGCACTGGAGAAGCACTACCAGTTTTTATAGCCCAGGGCCGGTTGGAGCCATCGAACCGGTGATTAAGGGCTCGGTAGAGGTGATACTGGGGCGTTTGGACCGAGTATTCAAGACCCAAAGAGGAAACCCAGATTGGCCCGAAGAATTGGAGCCCAATCGAAGTCCAAATATTGGCCCAAATGATCCGCCCGGCCAAAAAGGCTGGCGCCCGGAGGCGCGCCCGGCCGGGCGGGAGGAGCGCCCGGCCGGGCGGGAGGAGCGCCCGGTGACGCGCCCGGCCGGGCGCGAGATTGTTATTAGAGGTGAAAAAAGGCACGCCCGATCTGGCGGTGCCTCGCCCGATCGGGCGCGTGTTTATTTAGGAAACAATTAGAGTCGTATTAATTTGTTTTAGTTTAGGATTTTTGTACGGAGTATAAATACTCCTCCGTAATACGTTTTTAGATCGTCTCTTCTTTTGGGGGAGATCTTCTTCTCTCTTCTTCACCACTTCTTCTTCTCTTAATCCTTTCTCTTAGACTTTCTCTCTCTACTTAGTTTTCTCTCTCTTAATCTCTCTCTAAACCTTTGTCCTTATTTCTTTGATTAATTCCAGATTTACTTTGGTGACGATTTCTCTTCCCTTAATCTTAGTTATTTATTTTATTCCTTTGATCATGATTTATTTTATTGCTTTGCTTAGTCTATATTTAATTATGTGTGAGTAGTTTAATTTCTAGGGTTTATGGGGATCTAATAAATAATATGAAGGGGTAAATTATTGTTGTTGATTATCAATGCTAGATTAATTTCCTATTGATTGATTTAATGCTCTGTGACTAGATTAGGCCTATCTTTTATGCATGAGTTTGACAATATTGATTCAAGAATCGAGAGATGAGAATTAATGTTTAGGTCTAGTTTCAATAGGCAAGTTAATTTATAAATGGTTAAGTCAAGATTCGAGAGATGAGATTTAATACCGATAAATTAATTATGTGGTTGTAATATGTAGCGAGAGCCCTTTACAATCTGATTAATTGATGCATTGATGATTGACTATTATTGATTGTTGGTATTGCATGATAATTTCTTATTGAATTGTTTTAATGTTTTACAATTGCGGCTTGTAAAAGTATAGCAATATTAAATTGATGAATCGAGTAGATGTTAATTTGATATTAAAGGCTATTTTCAATAAGAACTTAGATCTAGTAATTTGCGAGAGCCTGTTAGGTCTATGTTGGTTAATAAATTGCGAGAGCCTGTTAATCATGTTATTTGTGCAATGTCAATGATTGATTACCCTATTTTGCCCCGGAATATTATTTATTGGTGAACCTATACCCTAGATCCTTTTATATATTATTTTCTCCCTTTTCCTACTCTTTTTAGTTTAGTTTCATATTCAACTTTTAATATTGATTACTTAAATAATTTAGATTATAATATTTAATTAGGAGTAAAAAGACTTGTTTCCCTGTGGAGATCGACCCTACTTCCCTATCTACTTTAGTTAGTGAATTAGGTAATTATTTTTGATTAGGGGATACGATTTTACCCTGTCAAAATTTGGCGCCGTTGCCGGGGAAACGGTTTTATTTTTATTTCTAGTTATTATTAGAGTCTAGATTATTTTTAATTTATTATTATTATTATTTTTTAATTTTTAATATTTTTTTTTTTATGAGTTGAAAATATCCATGCTTATGTCACTACAAGAATTATATAATTTTTATGCAGCACCTAACTACTGTAGTTGTCAACGTCTTTGTCATGAAAATCCTGAATGCCCTTATAGTGAGTTTTTTGTGCGTGCTCCGGATGATTTTAGAGTCTTTCCGTATACATATGATCATATTCGGAAACGATTAGTTGCTAATGAAAGTTATTGGAAGGCTCTTGATGAAAAAGTCTATGGACACTATAATAATATGAATGTTATTGAGGATGAAGAACCATCGGTTATAGAATTTGTGGTTGAAAAATCATTGGTTGACGAATCGGTGATTGAAAAATCATTAGTTGTAGAAACGGTGGTTGATAATTCCTTTGTTGATGATGAGGTTATTTGTGAGGGTAAAATTTTAAAGTCATTATTGGATGATAAAGACAATGACTACCTCCATGTTCGTTCTATTAATTCTAAATTTTTAGCGGAGGAAGTAGAAGGTTGTGGTATATTTTCATCTCCCTCTTTTCATTTTTCTTTCTCCCTTGAGTTCTCTTTATGTACTCCTAACTTTTTCTTTATAGGGATAAATGTGCTTGCTATTAAGCCCTATATAGTGCTTAATGAAATGTTTGCAGGAGCGTTTGATAAGTTACTCAAGGCATTGAATTCTTCCGATTGAGAGAAGGAGTATGGTCGAGCGGGACCTTGATAAACTAGCGCTTTGCAGGAGGCAACCCGTATTTTGTTGATTTTTATTTAGTTTTTTTTTATTTATTTATTTGTTTGTGTGTTTTCTTTTTGTTTTGTTTTAGAGAGGTAGAGGAGAGTATATCTTATATTTGTGGGAGTGTGATTTTGTGCACAGATACTAGAAAAGTTGAGAAAAGATCGAAGGGCTAAAGGAATCCCGGGGCAATTAGCAGCAGCAAGCTGCCCCGTCAAATCAGTAGCACGGGCCCGATCGGGCAGAGCTCGCCCGATCGGGCGCGCGTACGCGTCAGCAAACTACGTCAACTTCGACAGGCCATAACTTTTGCGTTTCCGATTTTTACGTGTGACCTATCGTTGGAAAGCTCTTCAAGTGTAGTTTCCAATGAAATTAGAACCAATGTATTATAATTTATACATAAAAAGTTATGATCAGAATAGTGTACCTGACTCAAATTTGAACTTTTTCCCACTAACACTTTGTTTCTTTCTTGCCCAATTTTGTTCCAAAGAGATGCATTGCAATCCTCGAGGCTTTGGTGACATTGATGTGGTGATGATGAAGAGTAGTCACCTTGAATACTAGCTTCCCTTTAAGACAATGAGGACATTGTCTGATTTAGCTTGGGGGGAGGTTCTCGTGTTTGTATGGTACATCTTTCACTCTCTCTCTTCTCTTTTTATTTTTATTTTTCTTAGTATAGATTTTATTACTTTCTTAGGTTAGTTTTGTTCCAATGAATTGTAAATCATGCTTCCCTGTGCCCTTACTTGAGAAAATTGTTTTGATTCTTGGTATTTGATGATGAGCATTGTGGATTAGTTGATCATGATTTGATGTTTGATTGTCTTGAAACCTTAACATGCGTCAATTTTGTCCAACTATTTGTGAATATACTGCTTGACTAGTTGATTTGGTAAGGAATGTGTGATAGTTCCATAATTCCTGGTATGTCAATGAATTTTAGTATTGGTTTGCTACTATAAGTAATGTTTATATGATTCATTATTATGCACATTGTGGAGGACGAAGGCATTTGTTCATTTAGGTAGCTTTCAGATTTATTTAGATACATTTGTTCCCTTCTTGCTACCCATGTTGTTGCCTTGACTTTTTATTGTTTATTAGCCACATTACAAGCCTATTTTGTCCCATTGGTTACTAGTCCCAAGCTTGGCTTGGGGGAGCTATTAGTGAGTGAGGTGAGGGAGTTTGTAGTGTACTTATTATTTGCACAATTTGGGTGGGATTTTGAGAAGTTGTTTTGTTGTTGATCATGTTTATTTTTGATGAGTTTGAGAGTTATATTTTCTTGAAAAAATAAAGCATGATGTTATAAAAAAAAATGTTCAAATGTTCTAGTTGGAGGTTTGTAAAGAATAATTTTGAGCCTTAATGGAAAAAATTTTAAGTTTGGAAAATAAGTTTGTTTATTCACTCTATTACTCCATTATTATATCTTATGAGTGAAATTGTAAGAGATGGGTTTATTTATTATGATTGGAGTATATTTGGTTGATGTTAGAGTTGGTTATGTGGGAGATGTTGATCATTATTTATTTTTGATCATGGGTTTTATTAGGATATTGCTCCCTTAAGCATAGCTTTTCTCTCACGTATTCCCAAATTTATCCTACCCTTTACCCTAGCCTTACATTACAAGCTTTAAAGACCTTCCGACCTTTGTGCATAGAATTGTATGAATGTGAAAGTGTTATTTATCAATGCAAGTTATGATTTGGCATATTTCGAGTCGACTAGTAGGATTGAGCGTTCATTGTTTTTATACACACGAGAGTGTGAGTTGGGAGGGCATTGTTCACATTAAAGGGGTGGTTGGAGAGCGATCGAGTACATCTTTTACTCGCCACATAAATGAGAGTCGAGTGTGTGAGCACTAGTCTTGAATTCTATATGCTCTTGTGGTTTGCTCTGTTTGACAATTGTTAGGGAAGAAAGGTAATTGGATGGATTTGATTGGTTGACTCTGAAGCGTGTTTATTTGATTTACCCTGGATCGCTTGTGCTTGATTTTTACTTATTGGGGTGAAGCATATTTATTGATTCATTGATGAGATCTTTGCTTAGGGACAAGCAAAGGTTTGGCTTGGGGGAGTTTGATGTATTCATTTTATATAGTATTTTACCCCCGTCCCTTGGTCATAATTAGTAGTGTTTTTGGCTCTTTAGAGCCACTTTTATTACTAATTGGTGTTTTCTAGTGTTTTCGTAGATTTGGTTGACTTTTGCAGGGATTTATGCTTTTGGAGTATTTTCCCGAGATATTTTGGAGCAATCACGAGCACTGGAGAAGCACGACCAGTTTTTATAGCCCAGGGCCGGTTGGAGTCATCGAACCGGTGATTAAGGGCTCGGTAGAGGTGATACTGGGGCGTTTGGACCGAGTATTCAAGACCCAAAGAGGAAACCCAGATTGGCCCGAAGAATTGGAGCCCAATCGAAGTCCAAATATTGGCCCAAATGATCCGCCCGGCCAAAAAGGCTGGCGCCCGGAGGCGCGCCCGGCCGGGCGCGAGATTGTTATTAGAGGTGAAAAAAGGCGCGCCCGATCGGGCGGTGCCTCGCCCGATCGGGCGCGTGTTTATTTAGGAAACAATTAGAGTCGTATTAATTTGTTTTAGTTTAGGATTTTTGTACGGAGTATAAATACTCCTCCGTAATACGTTTTTAGATCGTCTCTTCTTTTGGGGGAGATCTTCTTCTCTCTTCTTCACCACTTCTTCTTCTCTTAATCCTTTCTCTTAGACTTTCTCTCTCTACTTAGTTTTCTCTCTCTTAATCTCTCTCTAAACCTTTGTCCTTATTTCTTTGATTAATTCCAGATTTACTTTGGTGACGATTTCTCTTCCCTTAATCTTAGTTATTTATTTTATTCCTTTGATCATGATTTATTTTATTGCTTTGCTTAGTCTATATTTAATTATGTGTGAGTAGTTTAATTTCTAGGGTTTATGGGGATCTAATAAATAATATGAAGGGGTAAATTATTGTTGTTGATTATCAATGCTAGATTAATTTCCTATTGATTGATTTAATGCTCTGTGACTAGATTAGGCCTATCTTTTATGCATGAGTTTGACAATATTGATTCAAGAATCGAGAGATGAGAATTAATGTTTAGGTCTAGTTTCAATAGGCAAGTTAATTTATAAATGGTTAAGTCAAGATTCGAGAGATGAGATTTAATACCGATAAATTAATTATGTGGTTGTAATAAGTAGCGAGAGCCCTTTACAATCTGGTTAATTGATGCATTGATGATTGACTATTATTGATTGTTGGTATTGCATGATAATTTCTTATTGAATTGTTTTAATGTTTTACAATTGCGGCTTGTAAAAAAATAGCAATATTAAATTGATGAATCGAGTAGATGTTAATTTGATATTAAAGGCTATTTTCAATAAGAACTTAGATCTAGTAAATTGCGAGAGCCTGTTAGGTCTATGTTGGTTAATAAATTGCGAGAGCCTGTTAATCATGTTATTTGTGCTATGTCAATGACTGATTACCCTATTTTGCCCCGGAATATTATTTATTGGTGAACCTATACCCTAGATCCTTTTATATATTATTTTCTCCCTTTTCCTACTCTTTTTAGTTTAGTTTCATATTCAACTTTTAATATTGATTACTTAAATAATTTAGATTATAATATTTAATTAGGAGTAAAAAGACTTGTTTCCCTGTGGAGATCGACCCTACTTCCCTATCTACTTTAGTTAGTGAATTAGGTAATTATTTTTGATTAGGGGATACGACTTTACCCTGTCAGCCACGTAGATAAAAGTAACGAATTGCATTTAATATATCTAAAATTTTAATGCCACATAGATTATAATTCACGAATTAAATTATTTTAATGAAAAAAATAAAGTAAAATATAGGAAAAGATAAATCATTTATCTATAGATGTAGTAGGTTATCTGTGAACGAATTTGGTTATTCTATTGAAATAAAAGATGGTAAACAATGAATAATGATTTAGGATTTAAATTATTAAAAATATTAAAAATTTATTTTTTCACATTAAATATGTTATATAACGGATAAATGATCATATTACCATTTATTTATATTTAATAAATTCATTAAGAATTACAGTAAAAAAAATTAAAATTAAACTTTTGTAATTTTGTCTGAAATTATTAAATACGAGTAAAATAATAATTAAAAACAATGAAAAAACTGTGCAATTTTGAAAATTATATATTGTAATTAAAAAAATCATGAATATAATCTTTCACCTACCCAAACATAATTAGTGAATGAAATTTTTTGAAATATGAAATAAAAAAATAGAAAAAAAAACTTTGAATAAAAAAATATAATAGGAAAATTTGTCAGGAACTACATGCTTAATAAGGGTATTTGAAAACAACTACCCACAAAAAAAATTTTATCAAAAAAACTACCCCCTAAATTAAAAAAGTTAGGGTAGCACTACCCATTTGCATTTTTTGACGAGAATGTCCGGCACATGGGCTCGCTTTTTCAATTTTTCTCTGAAAAGACACAATGCAATGGCAAATTAGACCTTAATTCGTAACCGTAAGATAACCAATTTGAATTAAAAGCAATAAATTCAACCAATTTCAAATTATCCCTAATTTCTAAGAACCCTAATTTTTCTAATCATTACACCGTAACATCAAAATTCATAATTAATGGATTAAAAGAGAAGAATTACCTATTAATTGCATACCCTACTTGTTTTCACTTCTTCAATTAGGAACTTTCAGAAGAAAAATTGAAAAAGTGGGCCCCACACGCCGAACTTTCTCATCGGAAAATGCAAATGGGTAGTGCTACTCTAACTTTTTAAATTTAGAGGGTAGTTTTTTTGATAAATTTTTTTAGTGGGTAGTTGTTTCCAAATACCCCTATTTAGCATGTAGTTCCTGATAATTTTTCCAATATAATATGTAGTCAGAAAAGATAAAAAATAATAGTAGTATTTTAAGTTGCTTGATTTGGGATAAATAAGAAATAAACTATGGACCAAATTATTTTTATATTTAAATATAATTTTAATTGATACTCCGTAAAAAATAGTGCATGGCACGAGATCTAACCTAGTAATTAATATATTCATATATGTTTGTGGCCCTTATATTTAATATTTTTTTTTGAATTTTGTTGTTTGCAACTTAAGCATGGTATTAATAAAGATTTATGTTAAGGTTATATGTAATTTTTTTTGCCACTACTGAGTTTAGTGCTTTGAATATTTTACTTGGATCACGAGAGTACGATACAACCATTGACATGTGGTCATATCAATTAGCTGTATTTTTGCTATAATGATCCAAGGAAAAAATCCATATAGCAACCATGCATATTTGTTTGATTACTGAACTGTTTCAAACAAATCCCAGTCAGGGCATTTGATGTCGACTTTTGTTCTCAATAACATATTTAGGTAAATTACATTAATTATTTATTTTACATTTGCTTTTTTTTTTTTTTTTCAAAATTAGAAACTAATTAATTGTTATTATTTCTATAGGGTGTTGGGCACACCATGCGAATCGAGTTAGATAGGTGTTTCTGACCTCCTCAACAATCTCAATGATGAGAAGTCTATAAAATGGCCGTAAGTAAGTTTATTTATGATTTTTCCCTATATGCCCCTGAGTTTTTTTGTTTATTCACCATATATCCCTGAAATTTTTCAAATTTACTATATACCCCTGAGTTGTTATAAAATTTCACCATATATTCCTAATGACTACAAGATGAGTGGAATATAGTTAATTATGCATCGAAACCATCTTAAATCTCTTTCCTCCATCCCCGCAACCACTAATCTCCTTACTCCAACCCCCTAAACCACTCTAAATCTCCATATCATATCCATAAAATTGATTTTGAGGATGAGAAAAGGAAATTTGGGAGTGATTTTAAGGGGCAGGAAAAAAAATATCCTTGGTTTCGGGGTAGGGGAATGTATTTAGGGTGGTTTTGGGGGTAGAGGAATGTATTTAGGGTGGTTTCAAGTCACAATGAACCCTAAAGACGGACGGACATAACAATCATTAGTCATCAAAGGTATATAATGTATTTTTGTGAAAACTCGAGGGTATGTGATAAATTTAAAAAAGTTAAGGGGTATATGGTGAATAAACAAAAAAAAAAGTCAAGGGTATATGGTGAAAACACCATTTAATTTATTTTTTACTAGTTTTTTTCACGCGCGCGTACCATTTTGTAAATCAAACATGCAATGGAAGTAGTTTCCATTAAATAATAATTTTAAAGTTAGATACCATATGTCTCGAGTTTAAATATGGTTGTAAAAAAAAAAAATAATAATTTGAATTACTATGTAATACTAATCTATATTTAGTTGCAATAAGGTTAGTTTTGTTCATATTGCATGTATCATTCTCTCTATTTGATTATTTTCAATAATTATATTCATATTATTTGACCAATATTATTATTACAAGATTAATATGCTGCATATTATATACGTGTTAACTTGATTTATGTACTTTGTTAAGTTTGAATATTTATGAAATAATATGTCCATATTTGATTTATAAATCATGCAATATGTAGTCTCTTTAAAATCACATAAATTTCTACAATACACTTAGGTTAGCAATACATATTTCAAAGTATACACTTAGGCATTGGTTGTTGTTTGTGTCATGTATACATATTAGATTGAATTGATGAATAAAGATTGTTATATTAAATAGATACATTAGAGAATCAAAAAGAAAATAAATTATTACGGAGTATGGTATTTGTGTAAATCATTATGGTGGCTTTGAATTTTCTTTATTTGTAATTATGTTGGTATGACTATTGGGAAGGAATATTGAATTTAAAGATTGTTTCAGTTACTGAAAATAAGATTGTTCAAGTCCTTTCTTGTCAAAGCAATATTTAACTGCAATTAATATGATATATATTTTTGACAAGAGTTTTTATTATTTATAGCAGGGGCTGCTTGATAGGCCGTCGTCGAGCCTACCAAAGATAAAAACCTAACTTGATCTCTCTAATGGGTAGAAAGGGCAAGTAAGGGTCGATCCCACAAGGACTAAGGGGAGCACTAACAAGTATCGATTTGTGATAAGCTAAGTCAAGTCTTTTTGGGTTTTGAGTTATAATGAAAAACTACAAACAATAATAAAAAGGATCTTGGGAAGGTATCCACCAATTAAGTCATTCACAAACTACAATTTAACATACAAAACATAGCAATTTGGGGATAAATTAGGGGAAGTCATCTAAGGCACCCAACTACTCTCTCAAGCTAGAGGGATTACTTGAGTCATGAATACAACCTACTCTCGTGGTTACAAAGCATAAAACAAGTGTTAAAGTATAATCACGATGACAAAAATATTCCCTTGACTGGAAATTCCTATTCTCATGGCATTTCAAGTCAATTAAGCATAAGGGAGCTAACTCAAGTTCATCTCTCGATCCTTCGTTGAGAAAGCTTAGATAATAGTTCTAGCAATGGCCATATACAAGAACTAAGCAATTAAACCACTTAAGCTCAGCTAATTAACACCCCACATTAGCTAAATAAACACATGCAAACAGTATTTGTGAATTCATCAATGGTTTCAACCATCCCAAGTAAAAAAATTACTCACACATCATTATAAATTGCAAAACTAAAGTAGTAAACTACTAAGAACATGATTCCAAACACTAATTTAACATAAACAAGTAATAAAACTAGAAAATATACAAAAATAAGTAATTAAAGCAATAAAATAAGAGAGAGAGTAAGAAATTCTCATTGATAATGCAAGAAATAATCAAATCTTCAAGTCTCCTTCCTTTAATTCTTCATATTCCAAGCTTTCAACAAGTTTTTCACACTTTCTCTCTCCAGAAAATGAGAGTTTCTCTCTCTAAAAATCCTAAACTAAGCTAAAACTACTGTAAGAAGATCCACCCTTTTTAAATTAAGCCAAAGAGGTATTATATAACCCCCAAGTAAAAGGACAGAGAACACGAGGAAACGACCCGTCTACAGGTCGGCACGGGCGTGCCAAAGATTGCACAGACGTGCAGACCTGTTAAAATACGACCAGTAGCTACTGCCTAACTTTGCACGGACGTGCTTCATTTGGCACGGACGTGCAATGAATTGCACGGACGTGCCACTTATTGGCACGGACGTGCAGCTCTTTTCTGGCGAAACATCTTATTTTCAGAAGGTCATAACTTCTTCGTTACTCATCGAAATTAGGCATGTGACCACTCGTTGGAAAGATCTTGAGATGAAGTTTAATCTCCAATTTGAATCATTTCAACAGGTTGAGTGGAACAAAATTTATGATCAGTTGAAGTCGACCTTAGTGCAAAAATCCTTCCAAAACTTTCCAAAAGCTTTTCATTTCTCCTTTAAGGCACTCATCCTTCTTCCTTAATTGCTCTATCAACCAAGCTTTCCCTTCTCCTTGTTCACTCATGCTTGATCATGTCCATATATAGTGCTAAAAATAGCTACATTACATAAAAAACAAAAACAACCTGTGAAGCATGGATGGTACAAAATTTGTATAAAAATAGGATAAATAATGAACTTTGATGTCGAATAATCACGAAAACAAGGTTCAAAAGTACCCTAAAATCATACCAAATAACAAGTTATCAAATCTCCCCAAGCTAAGATTTTGCTAGTCCTCGAGCAAAACAAACATGTTAAATCAAGAAGGAAGATACCTTGCTAATGATCAAACCAAGAAGAGGTAATAAAGAGGAAACACAAAAACACAAATCCGCATGGTAACAACCATAAACACTTTTAGCACAAGTGAAAAGCAATTTAAACCCTTAAGTCGCCTAAGAGGACAAGTTTTATATCCCATGAGGGTTTCCATAGAGCTTAACCCACAACTCACACAAACCACAACACATCATCAAAATATGCATACAATTTCAATGTTTTTTTTTTCGCCCAAGTCAACCCATCGAGATATGAGACACAAGCAAGACAAGTGAGTAACTTTCAAGAATTACCAATCATACAAATGTACACATGAGTTGGGGGTAAAGAGGAAAACTAATCAAGGTTGCACTAGGATACTTCTTTAGACCTTTTACTAGTTCATTAGAGCACATCTAGATATTTCACAGTTGCAACAAGCCCTCTTTCGGTTATAAAATCTCAAAATGCAAGTCCACCTCCCAAAATTCACTCCTAATCCCCTTTGACTACACTCTAACTCGGGAATTTACACAAGAAACATCAAAATAGACAATGTGTGGGAGGCGTCCACAAGTTGACCTCTAAATAAGAAAAAGTGAAAATTTTGAGAATTTTGGAGGATTTTTTTTTTATCTCCCTTTATTTTTCTATTTTTTTTTCTTTTCCTTTTCTTTTTTTTTTCTTTTTTCTTTTTTTTAACATTCATTGCCCTCGCCTCTTTTAACTGTGAGCGACTCTTTCTTTTATTCGAGACATGTGGCTTATTATGCCACTTATTACACAAGATACAAATAGATATGATTCCCTAATAGAGTTTCATTTTGGGGAGGAGGGGAGGAACATCAAGGGCACAAGGGACTGCAATTCGATTCAAACATATCCTACTTTGGGCAAATTTGACAATATCCTATGCTAGACGTGCAATTGAGCATTCATCGGTTTTCATTTCATATACTCTAATGCAATCAAGATTAGCCTCTAAATGACCCCAACTCTAGCATACACCCTTCTAAAGAACTAGTACTCATCACTCAAGAGTCAAGCAAGCATAACATATAAGCATCGTCATTTGGGTCTCATCCTTGGGCATTTTCAAATTTTTTTTTTTTTAATTTTATTTTTTCAATTTTTTATAAGTTATAATAAAGAAAGGGAAAAAAATAAAAAGCATGAATATCCAACTATACAACTATGAACAAATTTAAGCATCAAACTAACAATCAATCCCCCTTCATGAAAGTGTGAAACTACCCCCCAAGCTTAGACGAAGTATTGTCCTCAATGCTTTGAAGAGATAATCAAGGGGGAGGGAGGGAAGGGAACACAATCAATCTCAACAAGTACATCTAATACAAAATCCATAACTACAACGAAAAACCACAACATACAATAAAAATCTAGCCCCAAGCCAAACTCTTTAACAAGAAACCAATGAATGGCAAAAATAATTATAAAATCATTAGCTTGAGAAGTGATGAAGAGAGAAAGAGATATTACACAATTTGATGTAAATTTCTTCATAAAATTTTCAAAACTTGGTAGAGTATGTTGTGTCTTTCCAATGTAGCAAAAACTCCAAAATTCTTGTGAATTTGAGAATATGAGATGTAATTTGGAGTGGAGAGATCATAGAGAGTACCTAATTGAGAATCATTTCATAAAGCTTGTTAGTTCAAATCATGTAGATTGAGTACTTCATTTACTACCTCTATTTTTAACTAATGAGTTTACACGGACTCCTAAGAAAAATGTTATTTGTGAGTGTTAAAGAAAGAGAATAAGGTAGAAATACATGTCATCAATAGAAAAATAAAAGAAATGACAAATTAAAAGTAAAAATAACAACATTTGTTACACAGCCTTGTATAACACTATCGCTTCTTATGCCTATGAGTTTGTTAACTATACTAATGTTGATTCCAACAATGTTTTACCAGACTTAGCTTCTACACAAATTTCAATTCAATTGCAACAATTTTCCTAGCTCTTCCCATGACCAATGCACACAGAGAACCTCTGCTGAATATCTCGGATCTTAATGCTAATACATTTGACATTAAATTACGAAAATGTTTTTACATCCACAGATGAGCTATTGTCTAGCTAGTAGCATCAACACCATCTTTCCCAGCTCTTCTTGCTTGATTTATCGGAGAACCTACGACATCGATGACATATGAAATTATCTGGCAATGGGTTCAATTCCAACAAAGTTTATACATCTCCATATAGACGTTGTATGGTGCCAATGCACCATAATCAATAGCATCAATGAACGTTAAAGTATGTATTTTTACGCCAAGTGTGTAATATATCACATAACAAATGTGACAATATATGTAAACTTCAATTTTTAGTAGTAGGCAGTAGGTGCAACATATCAGATCAACCATATTTTCTAACATACTATTGTGCAATAATGAGTTTAGAAACTCGAGTAATTTTAAATTTAGTTTAGAAACATTGAAGATGATGATGGATTACAAAAAAATACAATGTACGCATATCTGTATAATAGATACAAGTAATAATCAAAAGGCATTTTAAAACAAAAGAGTCGAAATGCCTAGAAAATAACATGTTGCACCTAGAATAGACCAAGGTCGGTACAAACTTGCTGAAAAATAGACCAAAAGGAGAATATAAACAACATAGGAAACAAAGTAGGGTATCAAAAATCCACAAAGAACTAGTATCAAAATTCCATAAAGGAATAGTATCATAAGTTCCATTAGGAACCAAATTCCCATAATCGATATCTATCTATCTATATATATCTATATCTATCTATCTATACTTAGTCTATAAAAACTATAACCAAGGAAAACACAAGTATCCATCCTATTACACTTCAATATCTTTTTCTCTAATTCAAATGCCACATGTCTTCTTACATCATTAATTAATTTTTTATTACACTATATTAGTATATTTCTTTAATTCTTTCATTAAACTTATATATATGTTTCATCTTCCATATACATTTTATCTTCATCTCCCCTCTTCCATTCAACCTTTTGCTTTTCTCTCTTTAATTTTAACCCCTTCACCCTTTTCTCACTTTAATTTAAACCCCTCCTGTAATTAATCTCCATTTTCAATTACAATTCCAAAAATTAAAGTTCTTTAATCATATTTTTGATCACACATTATGACCATAGTGGCTTATTGATTTTCATAATTCATCTTTCAATGCAATTTTTTATGAATAACCCGTGCATTGTACGGGTCAAAAGGCTAATAAAAATTAATAAACCATCAGAAAGATGAATAAATACATAAAAATAGATCCAAAGGGGAACATAAACAAACAAAAGTCCAAGTCTGATTTGTAACCAAAGCGAATCTAAAAATAAAAAACCAAAGAAATAGAGTATGCATAAATAACCATGACAAAGTTATGAATAACAAAATAACAATACAAGGAAAAAGGTCGTGGAACTAAAAAAAAACTCAAATAGGAAATTCAAGAAATGAACCAAGAGTAACATCAATATAATGGAGTGAAATTAAGTCAATAAAAAGCCACCAAAAAAACATGAGCAAAGTAAGAGGGTGGGAAAAATCAAGAAGCCATATAAATAAAAGAAATAAGGTGCTGCAATACTTAATATATTTTATGGAAATCAAGGTTCATAACTAAAGAGGGGAATCAAAAAATTGAATAATTAACGTAAAGGAGACGCAAACGACAAAAAAAAAATTAACAAGGTAATAATCTGAATTAGTTGCTAAGAAACATATAAAAGACACAATTAGATGAAATAGATATAAATCTAGATAACAAGTCATAAAACTCATAGGAGAAAGGTCTAATCTAGAGTAGGGGCACAGAAAAGAGCAGCAAAATGGAGGAGATGCATAACAAAACATAGCATGTAAGACAGAATTGAGCATAAATAAAACTTGAAAGGTTAAAGTTACAACTTACAAGTAATTGATATCTATAACAAGTAGTACACAATGGGATGATATCATTAGAGTCCCACAATACTCATAAACTAACGAGTTATATATAGAGATCAAAATTCCAAAAGGGAATAAAGGGCATATTGGATACAAAGGTAACATATTCAGACAACATGTTCGGACAAGTGAAATAATGAATAGAGAAAAAAAAACAATTATCAAGACTAGCAATAGGGGGCACGACGCATATTACAAACGATACAAAGCCAATAGATCTACACAGAATAGAACCAACAAGATACATACAAGTAGTGAAGAGCATAATATTGTAAATAGGTAACATAATCAAGATAAGTAGACATGGTGTAAAAATAATAGTGGGAGGTGAAATCAATCAGTAATTAAGCAAAAAAGGGCATGCTAAGCTATCATTGGGAAAATGTAGGAGTGACAAAATCTTTGCAGCGTATAAGGAGGCTAAGAGTAAGGCAAAGGCAGTTGTTTGCCAAGCAAAAGAAAAGGCTTATCAAGAGGTTTATGAAAAGCTTGACTCCAAGAAGGGAGAAAAGATCATTTATAAAATGGCAAAGAGAAGACAGGAGACAAGGAAGGATATTGGTATGATGGAGTGTGTCAAAGATAAGAACCAAATGGTCCTAGTATAAGAGGAGGACATCAAGGATAGGTGGAATGGGTACTTCGATTAATGGAAGTAATGGAGTTGTGATAGGAGATACCTCCGTGAGGGGTGAAGAAATCAACATGGAGTATGTGCGGAGGATTGGGTTAGTAGAGGTGGAGATTGCACTGAAGAAGATGAATCCTAAGAAGGCGGTTGGCCCTAATGGTGTACCGATAGAGGTGTAGAGGTGTTTAGGTAAGATTGGTATTGATTGGTTAACAGATCTTTTCAACAAGATATGGAGGGCCACAAGGATCCCGTAAGATTGGAGGAAGAGCACCTTGGTCCCAGTCTATAAAAACAAATTAAAGGAGAAGCTCAAGATTGTTCTAACTATCAAGGGATAAAGCTTATGAGCCACACTATGAAGTTGTGAGAAAGAGTGATTGAACATAGGTTGAGGGCATGCACAAGCATTTAGGATAACCAATTTGGTTTTATGCCTGGGAGTTCTACTATAGAAATAGTCCTTTAACACCCTAATAATCCTCTCTTTAAACCTGTAAATACCCTGAAGAAAATCCAAGAGAATAACTGGTGTGCTGTCGCCACGTGTTCAAACGTTAAAGCTTTATCAGAAAATAGCAGCGGAAAAACTAACTCGGTTATAAATAAGTTTCAAAACCAAAACCAAATTAAATCTTACAACTTGGAACCATTAAGACCCTTATTCAAAACCCAACTTAGTTAAAATAGTATGAAAGTAAAGTTGAGTTTAAATAAATTCAAACTTATGAAAAGAAATAAACTACGAATAGTAACCAACTCTCTACTTAAAATCCCACAACCCTGATGCAAATGCTGCATGTGTAAGAACCTGTGGTTAATCTGCTCCCCAATATTACAACTGTAAAAATTGGATCGTCACAGGGTCATTGAAAGGCGAAGGGAAAGACATATAAAGCACGCAATCAGCAAAGCTGAGTACATACAAGCTGCGAAATAAATTAAGAAATACCTAACATGCTACTAATAATCAAGCATAAGCATCATTAAATTATAGACTCAACACACGACTCAACCATCAAATTTATTAAGACTTCACTAGTTAATATTTACTAACTCATTTATTTATTTCATTGGATTTAGTAATAGACAAGGTTGTCCAACCCATGTCCCATTTGGAACATCAATAAAAGAAAAACCCCATGCCTCCTTTCGGAAACATCAATAAACATCCAACGACCACGGGCGCGACTCCGTGACCGTAGTTAGTATGAGATCTCACCTAACTCCTAGTTTTTAAAAAATTATTTGGAATAGGAGACTCGTAGATCAGACGGCCTCGATTAAAGTACACGGCTAATACCCCGTGTACCCCAACCCCTGATTGTCATTACTCTAGAAGTGCACCAATCCAGAGTTTTATTGCTCATCCATCTTGCACTTTACGTGTTTTACTGGTTTAGACTTGGTGATGACTCATATGCAAACAATACAATCAATCCAATATCAATTCAATCAAGTAAACCAAGTTTCCAATTCAATTCTTGATTTATTAGTGACAAGCAATATTTATTATTGATTACTTTATCTACCTCGGTGTATAAACACCTTGAGTGCATAAAGCACCTAAAACCTTAACCTCGTCTTATAAGACTTTAATTCTTCCTTTACTCATCCTGTTTGCATAATCATGAATGAGTAATAAATTAATCATTACACCAATCACAAACCTTTGCCTCTAAACGCACCTTGCATAATTAGAGCACAAATAATACTTGCAATATAAAATAGTGCACATCATATGAAATTCACAATGTATAACCAAACAATTTAACCTAGTCATCCCTATACATGATACTAAGTTCTCGATTCGTCCTTAAATATGCACCTAAAAGCAAGGTTTTGTAACTTGTACGTACCTTGAATAGACGAATTGGTATGTCACTTTACTATCTAGAAATCACCTTCAATAAACTCCTCTCCCAAACCAAACAATAACATCTCAATCAATACCCAATCAATCAAATTTACAGCAATACTGACTTACTTTAAAACCTTCAAAATCCAATTAATAAACAACATTAAACCTTCCCTTTAATTAAATCAAAAGTTTATTTATAGTTCTTTAAATTTCCTTCATGAAAATCTTAAAATACACCTTTTTCATAAAATTACTGTTGGGGAAATTGGTTTACCGGGTCACAAAAATGACACGAAATTGGACAAATTAACACTTCAAGGCCTGAACGAAATCAGTTTCCCAAAGTAATATTTCGACCCTGAATTTACACACCGGGTATCACGAAATTACTAGGAGATACAACGAAGACAATCACAACAGTTGTGATCTAATGTAATCAAACTTATAATAATTATGATGATGATAATTAAATTTACAAAATGAAATCAAGAAAAATAATGGAACTAATTATTTTCTTCAAGTTCCTAAGAAGAAAATAATGAATCGCCCCTTTTTCTCCTTAAAAGTACATTTTCTTCATATGTCTTTGACATATATATATAGAAGCACTTTTATCAGCCAAAAGTCACGAAAACAACTGACAAATAACAAAAGCATAATGGAAGAAAACTGTCAGCCACAAACTGAATTGACTCGCGCCCGATCGGGCCAACCTAAATATTGAATTCGTGAAATTCTTCGTCTCCCTTGCGCCCGGTAGAGCGACGGCTGCCCGATCGGGTAGCGGAGATTAATCACAGGTCCACCCTCGCGCCCGGTAGGGCGAGCACCACCCTAACCGGGCGGCTGACCGGGCAGTGATAGGGGCTGCAATTTCAGCTTCTCTAAACCGAGAGCTGTAATACCTTCACCATTATTCTTTTGTTCTTCCCTTTAACCAAGTTCATACTTCTAATATTTGTTTAAAATTAAATTACAACACCTTAACCTAAGTAATTTAATTTAAACAACAAGAATTATGTCTACCATTCTATAAATTATTCAACAATTACAGCAAGTTTAAAACTTTATAAAAATCTGAAAGTTATTTTAAAACACTTAATTAATCTCTCTTTTAATGGGTAATCAAACACCTTTCATTAAAATCACAACACTACTTTAAATAAAATTCCAGCAATATATATTTGATTAAAACTCCTTAAAACTTCCTTTAAAACATGTTTTTATACTTAATTAATCATTAGAAATGCAATAGGAACAAAAGCCCCAAATTAATTGATCATAAGAACCCTAGAATCTCAATTTAAATAAATTAATACCCTAGGTTTTTGTAGACACCCATTTGTGTCTCCTCAAAACCAAACCCGGTGATGAGAACCTTTCACATCGAATCATAATCGAATGAAGTGAAAGTGTGGAAAGTCTAGTGTTGCGGATAGTTTTAATTTTTTTTCTCTTCTATCTGTTTTTGAAAATCTATTTTAAGAAAACAGTCAATCCATTTTGGTTGGTCCATGATATGGGTCCAATAGTAGTGAAGTTGTATAGGGATTGAAAAGAGCTCTCCAACGATATATTATAAGCCCAATTCCGATGAATATTGAGGAAGTTATGGCCAAATTACTAAACTGAGCCAGTTTGAGCCTTATGTGCGGCCCAATGATCTAGGGGAGGGCCTAATATGGATTTATCATTTCTAATGCAATTAGGAATGGTTTTAGTCTTCTAGATTCTTCTAGAAGGTTCTTTTCATTCCTAATTCAATTAGCATTGATAAATTGACTTTTGTTGACTTTTTAGAGTTTTAATCAGAATAAAAGAATGTTTTTGAGGAAAATACGATTTTATCCTCCAGTACGGTTGATAAGTATCATTTATGTCGCTATTTTAAAGAGTTTTCTAGTTAGTTTTTCATAGTTTTTATATCTTTTTACTTGGTTTTAATAACGTTTTACTACATTTGTCATGATTGCGTGTGAAATGTCGTTATTGCTCAATTTTGGCTTTTCTTGCATATTTTGGTTGCTTATGGCATTAGATTAAACTTTATTAGTTTATTCTTATGTTTAGGACCACTTGGATAAGTTCATTTCTCAAGATTGAAGAAATATAAAACATAAAAGAACGAGTAATGAAGAAATGTGCACTTGATTTGCAATGATCAAACTTCAAACGCCTATATCTTTTGATCTACAAAACATTTTGGGGCGATTCTAATTGGAGATGAAATCTTATCTCAAGATCTTTCCAACGACATGTCATATGCCCAATTCCGTTGTAAAATGTGGGAGATATGCCCATTTGAAGCTGAGCGGTATGCCCAGTCCGATAGGAGCGGGCGCGCACCCTATGAGGAGCGCCTGCTCCAAACTTTATAAAACGATTCTGCCATATTTTGCTGAAGCTAGGAGCGCCCGTGCACGAAATTGGAGCGCCCGCTCCTCTGCGCGCTGCTCGACTTTTTGCGGAGCTTCCTAGGCAATTTAGTTAGGGGTATAAATAGATTTTTTGCTCATTTTAGAAAAAAAAATTCATTTTCTTTAGTAGTTTTTAGATTAGTTTTAGGTTTTTAGAGAGAGAAACTCTCAAATTTAAGAGAGAGAAAGTGAGAAACACAATGGTTTTCATGGATTTTGGATAATCAAAGGAGGAATTTGATGATTTGAAGATCTCCATCTTATATCAATGAGCATTCTTACTCTCTTTTCTCTTTATGCTTTCTTTAATTGCTTTGTTAATCATGTTTGAGTAGGTTTCCTTCTACTAGGTGTTGAGTGAAGCGTTGTAATGTTTAATTGAGTTATTTGAGATAAATTTTATGATAATTGTGTGATTAAATTGATTGAATTGATGATGGCATGTTGTTTGTTTTAGATTGGATTGATCTCCCATGATAGCAAACTTAATTGCATATTAGTTCTAGTTTAACAAGGGATTGTGAATTAGAATTGTTATATTTGATTGCATATTGGGTAAATTTCTTCTATGCACCTAGTCAATGAGGGATCTAGGCTAGGAATTTGAGAGATTGATCTTGAGTGTAATTAATTCCCATTTTAATTCTTTCTTTGCATGATTGATTTTCAAATTGATTCTCATTAACTTGTTAATTGTTCAAAGTGGATCTTTACCCCTAGTAGACTTTATAATATTTGTTCTTTATATGTGTGTTAGTGTAGTCGTAGTGTCCACTATCCATAAATCGACTTCGATGTAGCTTAAGCATTAGATCGAGAACAATCTAACATTACCGTTCCTTGTGGTTCGACTCCGAACTTACCACTAGACTTGTTTGGGGGTTAGTTTAGGATTATAACAAATTTTGTTTGGCCGTGAGGAGGTTAGTCAACAACCTAATTTCCCCGCGCTTAAAATGGCGCCGTTGTCGGGGAACGGTGTCAATGCTTGATTGTTTTTGATTGCTTGAGTCTAGGTCTTTGTGTATACTTTTTTTTTTTTTTTTATTTATTTTTGTTTGCTTTGTAAAAAAAATGGCAAGTAACGCGTTTCCTCAATATGACAGTGAACCTTTTTGTGAATATTTCAATAGACTTGAGGGATATTTGAACTTTAATTGTTGTAGTCTTTGGGAGGCTTGTGAGATTTGTTATTTTGGTTTGAATGAGCAAACTAGGGATGAAGTTGAATGCATGCATAATGGTGAATTTAGAGCATTATCAATTGATGATGCTTGGGATTTTTATGTTTGGTTTGCTTGGATGTCTATAATAAGGGTATTCATGATTCTATTATTGATATGCAATGTGTTGATACTTCTAATATTAGCATGCATTCCCATGATTTGTTACATGATCCCTTAAGTGAACCTAGAACACATGATTTCAACTATATTTCCTCTTTTGTTCATGATGATGAGGTACATGCTCAAGTTGATGCTAATGGTGTGTTTCAATATTCTTCATTATTTACCATGCCTTCTTGTGATGTGCTTCGTTCCCTTAATGATGAATCTCATGTGTTTGATTGTGCCCCCACTCCCCAATGTGATGTATATGCTCATGATCTTAATGTTGATTTTTTCAATCTTGGTTGTACTTCTTCTTCTCTTGTTGAGCCTCAACCTTCTACACCTTTTGAATCCCTTATTGTTACTTTTGAATCTCAAATTAGGTGCATTGAGCTTGATAATGAGCTTGGGCCTAGTAAGGAAATGATTCTTAATTCTATGAGAGTTCAATTAGAGATAATGAAAAAGAATGAGGAGCGTCTTGAGGAGGGAATGAGAAGAAAAGAAGAGTTAGAAAGCCAATTGTCACCCTTCATGCTTGTTTGTGAAAAATCCCAAATTAATGTGTGTGTTGAGGATGATGATGATGATTTTGAGCAACCAAGAGAGTGTGAGGATCCCATTGGTGAGCATATGAGTGATGATGAAGGAGTTGAGAATAAAGAGAGTGTTGATTTTGAAAATCCTAACCCTCTTTCCCATCTTGATGAGTCTCAAGTGCATGATTGTGATCCTTTTATCCATGAGTATTTGGATTCATTTGAGGTTATGTCCAATGTGTTTATTGAGTGTCAAATGAAAACCCATAACCTTTTGAGTGAGTTCATTAAGAATGCTTTATGGGAGAGAGATGATTTTGAAATGAATTTGCATCCATTCATGCATGGCTTTGAGATTTTTGGCTTTAAGGAAGTTGAGGGAGGTGTTGTTCACGATTGTAGTGAAGGGGATTATTTAGTTCCTCTTGGAAGTTGGATGTTTGAGGGAGATCATGATCACGAGTGTTCTTCTTTTGAGGATTCTATGATTGATTTTCATTCTCAAATTGGTGATTTGAGGAATGGTGGTGAAGAAGAGACCATTTGTGAGACCATTGCTCCTATCCCCTCCTCTCATGTCCCTTTTTCAAGGAATTTCAACCATATCCCCTACACCCCTATATCCCTTCCTTCCTTTGTTAATGGGCCTATTGGGGACCCCCTTGCCTATGAAGATTTTCATGTCCCTCATTCGTCTTCTATTGAGGAAAAGGGTGATTTTGCCACCCAAAAAGATTTTTGTGAAGAGAGTTTGCCTTTCTATTCTTCTTCTTATTTTCTTGAATTTTCTTTTGATTCTTCGTCTTCTTTGCAACTCCCTCTTCACTTTCTTTTACGTGCACTAATCTTGGTGCATGCCCTTCTTATATCATTTGCCTACTTGTTATCTTATGAGATGTGTAGTAGTGCATTTGACAAGCTCTTGCGATCGTTGCAATGTTATTTACTAGAGCGGTCAAGCTTGGACCTTAAGCAAGCCTTTCTCGGGAAGTAACCCGTGTTTTATTTCTTTCATTTTCTTTTCTTTTTAGAATAGATTTTCTCTCATGGAAATGTTTGTGTGCCTTTTGCTAGGTACATAACTTGATTTACTTTGGTGCATTGGTTTGGATCAAAAATCAAGGAAGTTTGGCACCACAATTGCTAGCATATGGAAAACAAGATTCAATTCTTGAGAAATGTGGCTTTGAAAAGTTTATTTGGATCATTTGCGGGTATATACACCCACCTAAAATCCGGTAATATCTTTCCTTGATATTTCTCCATTGGTTGATACCTAAAATGGGTTTGAAACAGGACATATGTTGGGTTGTTGGATTGATCTCCTTGTTTTCCCCTCCCATAGATTATTTGATTTATGATTGAGTGTATTGTCTCATTCAAGCTTGGGGAAGGGTATTCTATCATGTTTGGTGGGATGTTGATTCATATATGCCATGCACATTTGTATATGCATTTCCATGTTCTTTATCTTGAAAATCACAAAAAGATTTTTGTTTCTATCAAGGCAAATTTGCAATGTATTTTCTTTTGCTCTTGCTTTGGACATAATAATTTTGGACTTGTATTCTTAAATGTCTTTCTTCCTAAATTTTAGAGGTGTGCACGGTTTGAGAATGTGTTAGGTTGACTCTAAGATATGGTATGCTAAGGTAGTTGGCTAAGAACTTTGGGACCATGAAGCTCTAGTTCACTTGCTTGTGGTAAGATGGAGTTGCTCTCTATAGTGGATATGAAATCAAGAGTTAGTTATTGATATCCCCAGTGAGGTATAATTGTTCAAGCCTTCATCATATTTTGTTGAGCGGCATTTTTGGATCCTTGGCCATTGCATTCACATATCTAGAACTTGACTTTTAGCTCCCAAGATCACGACCGAGCCACTTTATGGGATGACAAAGGCATTTCTCTTTTTATAGGATAAATTTTCAATCTTTGGATTTGGTTTGCATTTGCCCCTCTTTCTAGCCCATTTGAGGCATATACATTCTTTTCTCTAACCACAATACAAGCCTTCCAGCCTTGGTTTCACTTTAACTTCTACCTTTAGTTTGTGAAGCAATTTTGTTTTGGAGCTTGTTTTATTGTTTATGGTGCAAGTTTAGAATTATGAGTTCATTTGCAAAGCAAGTATGTGTTGTATATAATTTTGTGCATAAAACCAAATGCATTTTATAAAAAGCCGTCCAAAGTTAAAAGAGGCAAGGACATAAAAAAAAAAAGAAAAAAAAAAGCAAAAGCTTGGAAAAAGGAAATATCGAAAAAAAAAAGTAAAGAAGAATGTAAAGCACAAAAAAGGTTTTGTTATTGTTGTTTCCCCTATTTTTGTTATTTTGTGTTAAATAATCTTGGGGGAAAGTTATTTAATAAGCATACTTAATACTTTTGTTTTGGAATCGTTTGGATCTTGTGGAAGAAGTTCCACCCGCGCTTCACATTGGTTTACCACCAATTTCAAAAGTTATCCACACCTTTACTCTCCTAGCCTATATGTTACAACCTTGAAAGTCCTTTTGATCCTCGAAGGTTAAGTCATTTAATGATGGCGGGAAATAGGAATCAAGCTTATAGAGCGAGTTTGCATAGCCAAGATGTCGGGTAGCCTTCTCTATGTTTTTAATTTCTTATTTATTTTCCGGTTCCTTCGTGGAATCATGAGAAGCTAACTTGAAAATGGATTTGAAACTAGTAGAGAGAATGTGGTTTGATTGGTTGGAACAAAAGGTGGAATGTGTTTCCTTTAGTTCTCTATGCTTAGCATATGTTATGTTTCAATCAACCTTGGACATCTTAGAACGTGCATACCTTTATTATTTTAGAAAGATTGACATTCATTAGTGTTTGTTCCATCATAAAAGTCCACTCTAGAACGCTTGTAACTTTTCTCTTACTTTGATTTTTTTTATTTTATTTATTTATTGCTTTGCCTTGATTTTTGTCAAGAGTTATGGGTTAAACTCTTAGGACACCCTTACGAGAGCTTACTCGTCCTCTAGAGCAATCTAAGGAGTTTAAAGTGCTTGATGCATACGCTAAATGTATTCGTGATTCCTATGAAAGTGAGTTAGTGTATATTCTTTCCCTTCTAGTTTTCTTTGTTTGTATAAAATGCATCACATTCCCTTGTGTTTCTTTTGTTTTGCTCGAGGGCGAGCAAAAGTTAAGATAGGGGGAATTTTATAAGTGTCATTTATGTCGCTATTTTAAAGAGTTTTCTAGTTAGTTTTTCATAGTTTTTATATCTTTTTACTTGGTTTTAATAACGTTTTACTACATTTGTCATGATTGCGTGTGAAATGTCGTTATTGCTCAATTTTGGCTTTTCTTGCATATTTTGGTTGCTTATGTCATTAGATTAAACTTTATTGGTTTATTCTTATGTTTAGGAACACTTGGATAAGTTCATTTCTCAAGATTGAAGAAATATAAAACATAAAAGAACGAGTAATGAAGAAATGTGCACTTGATTTGCATTGATCAAACTTCAAACGCCTATATCTTTTGATCTACAAAACATTTTGGGGCGATTCTAATTTGGAGATGAAAGCTTATCTCAAGAGCTTTCCAACGACAGGTCATATGCCCAATTCCGTTGTAAAACTTTCTAGAACGATTCTGCCATATTTTGCTGAAGCTAGGAGCGCCCGTGCACGAAATTGGAGCGCCCGCTCCTCTGCGCGCTGCTCGACTTTTTGCGGAGCTTCCTAGGAAATTTAGTTAGGGGTATAAATAGATTTTTTTGCTCATTTTAGAAAAAAAAATTCATTTTCTTTAGTAGTTTTTAGATTAGTTTTAGGTTTTTAGAGAGATAAACTCTCAAATTTAAGAGAGAGAAAGTGAGAAACACAATGGTTTTCATGGATTTTGGATAATCAAAGGAGGAATTTGATGATTTGAAGATCTCCATCTTATATCAATGAGCATTCTTACTCTCTTTTCTCTTTATGCTTTCTTTAATTGCTTTGTTAATCATGTTTGAGTAGGTTTCCTTCTACTAGGTGTTGAGTGAAGCTTTGTAATGTTTAATTGAGTTATTTGAGATAAATTTGATGATAATTGTGTGATTAAATTGATTGAATTGATGATGGCATGTTGTTTGTTTTAGATTGGATTGATCTCCCATGATAGCAAACTTAATTGCATATTAGTTCTAGTTTAACAAGGGATTGTGAATTAGAATTGTTATATTTGATTGCATATTGGGTAAATTTCTTCTATGCACCTAGTCAATGAGGGATCTAGGCTAGGAATTTGAGAGATTGATCTTGAGTGTAATTAATTCCCATTTTAATTCTTTCTTTGCATGATTGATTTGCAAATTGATTCTCATTAACTTGTTAATTGTTCAAAGTGGATCTTTACCCCTAGTAGACTTTATAATATTTGTTCTTTATATGTGTGTTAGTGTAGTTGTAGCGTCCACTATCCATAAATCGACTTCGGTGTAGCTTAAGCATTAGATCGAGAACAATCTAACATTACCGTTCCTTGTGGTTCTACTCCGAACTTACCACTAGACTTGTTTAGGGGTTAGTTTAGGATTATAATAAATTTTGTTTGGCCGTGAGGAGGTTAGTCAACGACCTAATTTCCCATGGATGATTTCTCGGTTGGGGGCCTTTCATTTGAAGATTGTTTGTCCAATTTGGGCAAATGCTTAGCAAGATGTGAGAAGGTCAACTTGGTCCTAAATTGGGAAAAATGTCTATTCATGGTTGAAGAGGGAATCTTCCTTGGTCACAAGATATCAAGCAAGGGGATTGAGGTCGACAAGGCCAAAGTTGAAGTGATTGAAAAATTGCCACCTCCAATTAATGTGAGAGGAGTAAGATCCTTTTTAGGGCATGCCGGGTTCTATAGGAGATTTATCAAGGATTTCTCACAAATTGCTAGACCCCTAAATGCTCTTCTTCAAAAGGATGCCATCTTTATTTTTGATGAAAAGTGCCTTCAAGCTTTCAACAAATTAAAGGAGGCTTTGATCTCTACTCCAATCGTGCAAGGGCCAAGATGGGATTTGCCGTTTGAACTTATGTGCGATGCTAGTGATGTTGCAATTGGAGGGGTGTTGGGACAAAGAATTGAGAAGAAACTTCACGTCATTTACTACATGTCCAAGACCTTGAATGAAGCTCAACGGAACTACACCACAACGGAGAAGAAGTTTCTTGCCGTGGTGCATGCTTTTGAGAAGTTTTGGAACTACCTAATTGGTTCCAAAACTATTGTTTATATCGATCATGCGGCTAATAGGTACCTTGTGGCAAAGAAAGAGTCCAAACCTCGCCTTCTTCGATGGGTCTTGTCTCTCCAACAATTTCATGTTGAAATCTGGGATAAGAAAGGGGCCGAAAATGTGGTTGCGGGCCATCTTTCCCGATTAGAGAATGTGAAAGTTAGTGATGATGAAATTCCCATTTGTGATGAATTGAGAGATGATGTGCTCTATATCTTGAATGAGAAGGAGCTTCCATGGTTCGCCGACTTGGTGAACTATTTGGATTGTGGAGAATTCCCTCCCGATTTCTCAAAAAACCAAAGGAAGAAGCTAAAAAGGGAAGCAAGACACTATGTGTGGGATGACCCCATTCTCTACAAGAGAGGAGTAGATGGTTTGCTCCGTAGTTGTGTTCCGGATGAAGAAGTGCAAAATGTGCTCAAGATGTGTCATTCCGATCCTTGTGGAGGGCATATGGGAGCAAACAAAACAACATTAAAGGTTTTGCATAGCGGGTTGTGGTGGCCTCACATCTTTAAGGATGCTTGGGGGTTTGTGAAGACTTGTGACCGGTGTCAACGAACCGGTAATATATCCAAGCAAAACGAGATGCCTCAACAACCGATTCTTGAGCTAGAGGTATTTGATGTGTGGGGTGTTGATTTCATGGGTCCATTCCCTACTTCTTATGGAAATCAATACATCCTTGTGGCGGTCGATTACGTATCAAAATGGGTTGAAGCCATTGCCTCCCCAACTAATGACCACAAGGTAGTCATGAAGATGTTCAAGAAAGTCATATTTCCAAGATTCGGAATTCCTAGAGCAGTGGTAAGTGACAACGGTTCACATTTCGTTCATAGTGCTTTTCAAAAGATGCTAAGAAAGCACGAGGTTCACCAAAGATTCAGCCTTACCTATCATCCACAAACTAGTGGGCAAGCGGAAGTGTCCAACCGTCAAATTAAATTAATCCTTGAGAAGACGGTTGCAAGGAATAGGAAGGATTGGTCGGAAAAGCTTGATGACGCTCTATGGGCATATAGAACGACATATAAAACCCCAATAGGCACAACTCCATATCTTCTTGTGTATGGAAAATCTTGTCATCTACCGGTGGAGCTTGAACACCGAACTCAATGGGCAATCAAGAAGATTAACTTCGACTTGGATAGCGCGGGAGAGCAAAGATGGCTTGATTTGCATGAGCTTGAAGAGCTAAGATTGGAAGCGTATGAGTGTGCTAGCAACTATAAGAATCGCACTAAGTATTGCCATGACCGGAACATTGAAAAGAAACCATTTCTAAAAGGAGATAAGGTACTCCTCTACAACTCTAGGATGAAATTGTTTCCCGGGAAACTTTTATCAAGGTGGAGTGGACCTTTTGTTGTCAAGAAAGTGTTTCCTCATGGAGCCGTGGAAGTTTGGGATATGGACGGAAAGAGATCTTTCAAGGTGAATGGGCATCGCCTCAAGCTTTACTACGAGGGTGCTCATGTAGGTGTTTTAGAATCAACTCAATGTAATCTTACCTCCTGAGTGTGGAGGTCGTCAAGCTATTGACGTTAAAGAAGCGCTTCCGGGAGGCAACCCGAGTAAAAAAAAGAAAAAAAAAGAGAGAGAAGAAAAAAAAAAGAAAAAAAAAATGAATGAGATAGGAAAAGAATAAGAGTGTTGGGAATATCTGATTTTGGCTAATATTGTTGAATTTATGTTCTTGTGGTTTTGATATAGGAACTTGAAGCAAAAGGAGCCGAAGAAAACAAAACAGGAAACTGTTAACAGCTTGGAGCGGGCGCTCCTATCACTAAGCACGCCCGCTCCAAGCTTAATGAAAGAAACAATGGGCTTCAAGACTGGTAGGAGCGGGCGCTCCTAGGAAACTGCACGCCCGCTCCTAACGTTCCGTACAAAACAGAAGCTTCAGGTTCCTTAAGGAGCGGGCGCTCCAACACACCTGCACGCCCGCTCCTAATGTTCCGTGCAAAACAGAAGCTTCAGGTATCTTCAGGAGCGGGCGCTCCAACAGACCTGCACGCCTGCTCTGTGCTGGATTAGAAATCTGAACCAAAGAACTGCATCAGGAGCGGGCGCTCCCATACAAGTGCACGCCCGCTCCTGTCTGGGTTAGCAAAAGCAGATTTCACTTCTCAACATTGGAGCGGGCGCTCCACAAGCACTGCACGCCCGCTCCTGTCCAATGCCGTAGCCAAAATTGTTTAAAGGAGCGGGCGCTCCCCTTCACCTGCACGCTCGCTCCTAGCTGGGACAGAAAAAAAACAGATTCCCTTCTGCAGTTTGGAGCGGGCGCTCCTTCCTCTCTGCACGCCCGCTCCTAACTGTCCGGGTAAAAAAAAAAAAGGGGAGATTTTTTTTTATCTCTTTTTACCATTTTTCCCTAATTCTTCACCACTCATTTAAACTTTCATACTCTCTCTCCTCCTTCCCATCTACTTCTCTCTCTAAAAACCTCATATTCTCCAACTTCTCTCTTCAATTTCATCATCAAATCTCAATATTTTTCACTAAAAATTCACAAAATCCTCTTCTCCACTAAATTCTCTATCCAACAACACAAAATTTACACAAATTCAAGCACAAAAATTTCAAACCCTAGAGCACCACCATTGAAAATCGAAGGAAAATTTGGATTTTTCAAGGAATTGGAGCAAAGGAAGCAAGAATCGAGCAAAACTTGGAAGTTCTAGAGTATTTTCATACTCTAGTTGGTATATTCTACTTCCCTACTTCACTTTCCCTCTTCAAGCTTTTCAAATTTGTTTATTTCATAAACATTGTGTAATTAGTTGCATGATTAGGTGATTTAAAACAAATATGGTTGCTAATTGAAATGGTTGGTGGAAAATTGTGATTGATTGTTGGAGTAGTGAAATTGTGATTGAAAAAAATTGCATGAGTGTGGTGAATTTGTGCATGTGATTGGTGTGAACTTGAAGTTCATTGTTGATTGTGAAATTGTGTGTTAGAAAATCCTTGTTGGTTGTGTTGGTATATATATATTGAGTTCTTGAAACAGGTACTTGGATTAATTTGGGGGTTTGAAGTTAAGGAGGTTGTGTTTGGTGCATTTTGGTGTTTGTGTGAGGTGTATTGAGTGACCCCTTTTAATCCTTATTCTACATTTGTCAAAATGGTACTAAGATTATTTGGAGGTGCGGCAGGAAAGAAGAGAAAGACTTCCGACATCCAAATCCCCCAAAACCAAAACCAAAGCCAAACACAAAACCAAGACAATGGTCCTCCTCCCATTAGAATTCCCGAAAAATTCAAAAAGTATCACTCCGAGCTTTCAAAACGAAAAATCCTTCCTACGAGATTTTATGACCAAAAATCTTGCCATCTCTTAGGTGTAGATGAAGGAATTCGGCGAGTGGCCGATAATTTCGGATGGTTAAACTTCCTCAAGAAGAGGGAGCTAACCTACGAATCGATCACTCTCGAGTTCCTTTCAACCCTAACCATGCGCCGAATCAATGGTGAGGGAGAGCCTCGTGAGTGTGAAATTAAGTTTAAACTTTTCAATCAAGAAAAAACTTTAACCTTAACTCGCCTCAATGAAATATTTGAGTGGCCCGTATATAATCAAATAGACAACCCCGATAGTTTCTACCTTTCTAGTTACGAAGAGCAAAATTGGTGGAATACTATTGCGGGGTATCCTAATTTCACCACTTGGTCTAGCCATGCTAGCCACATTGTCCATCCCGTACTCCGTATATTCATGAGAATTATGGGGTACGCTTGTTTCTCGAAACAAGATCTCGGGAAGCTAACAAAAGAGGAGATCAAATGCCTCTTTATAGCTTCCCAATTTGAGGGAGACCTTGAGGGTAATGTGAATATGGGATACTTGTTTATCCAAAGGTGCATTGAGATTAAGAGGAGTACGGAGTTGAGAGGGGAGATAAAATGTGGTGGGATGATCACAATAATTTCCAAGGCTTTGGGTTTCACTAATTGGGTTGAGCAATTGATCCCGGTGAACGGGTCCAATGCCCTTGACATTCCTGGACTTGCCTCAATGCAAATGCTTGTGGAACTTCGTGGTAATGTGACCACATACTCTTGGTTGGTCAAGGGTAAGTACCGTTGCATTCTCCCTAATGCGGCGGTAATGAACACTGTGGGGAACACTTGGCAAGTGCCAATTGAGCCACTCCCCGTGAATGTTCCCGACCTTGACCAACCATATCAACCTCGCCGCCATAGTATTTCTAACGTTCCTAGGTTTTTGAGCGGCTCCTCCTCTTCTTCTTCCTCCTTCGACCTTGAATCGGCCTTTCACCATCTCAATCTAACCAACCAAAGAATTATGCAGGAAAATGAATATCAAAGTTATGTGTCTCAAATGTCCTATCAAAACCAAGTTGAGAGGGGAGACTTTCTCCCCTATGTCAACTATCCTCACCGCCCCGTTCAAGAGGGGCCGGTTGCGGGTTGGAACAACAACCAACCTACCTACTCTTATTGGCAAGGACCTCGTAGCTCCGTTTCGGAGTTACAATCCTTCCCTCCCTACGGATTTACACAACCCGGGGGTTGTGATTTTAGGGGGGACCCTTCTTATTACCACGTCCCTGAGACATGTGGTAATATGGCTCCCGAGGAGATTTATAACCACCCCTTAAGGGGATACTTCGGGCTTCCACCCGGGTATGATGGTGGTTGGGGCACTAGTAATGCACCGGACTACGGTCACTATCGTAATAGCCCCAACTATGATCTTCCTCCATACGTGGATCAACCTTCCTTTTTCGGCGATGTAGACCTCAACTATAACTACATGCCATCGCCGCCTAGGGAGGATGATCGGGAGTAGCCTTTACACATTTGTTTTTACCGTTCCCTTCTCTTCTTTTCCCATCATGTGTAACACCGAGGCCGGTGTCGAGTTCTAGCTTGGGGGGGAGATGTTTCTCATTGTGTCCATCTATCGTGGGAACGGTAATCAAATGTCTAGCTTGGGGGAAGTCTTGGGGTCTTTGTGTCTAGGGTAGTTTTCGGTTTTGATAGGAAATGTGCTTTCATGTGATGCTATTTTGTGCAATGTATGGAGAAGTTTGAGTTTGTATGTGGAATGTTTGGCATGAAAGGCTTAGCTTAGCCTTTGGAACTTGTGGTAGGATTCATGTGTTATTATGTTCTAGATTGCATGCCTATTTTTGGATTGGTTGTGCTCTTTTCTCGATTTTATGGCATGCCTAGGCTAGAACAATTGCATATTGATGTTTTTGTCTCACTTCTCCTTATGTTTGTGCTATATGGAGCATCTTATCTATGGCTTTGATATTATTATGCTTTGGTTGGTTTGCTTGTTGGTTGGTATCATGGGTTGATTGGCATTGTCCTTGGTTTTTCTTGATGATGATTTTTGATGATGATTTGTGTGGATTTATGATGATAGTTTTCCCTAATATCCAAATTTATTTTTCTTATCCTCTAACATCCAAATTCCCTAATATCCAAAACCCTAATATCCAAATTCTTTAATTAGTTTTCCTTTCCCCCATTTTCAGCTTTCTAAAAAAAAAAAGAGTTTGTTTGCCCTTGATCGGTTTGCAATGATGATATTGGATTGTATGTGATGGATGTTTGTTTTCTTTTTGTAATAAAATTTCGAGCATGGTTTAGATGCCCTTGGTTGAACATAGAATTGGTTAGTTTAGGCTAGTGTGAGAATAACTTTGCCGAATGTACGAGACTTAAGTCTAGGTTGGTGGTAAGATGGTGTCGCCCATCTTAAAGGAATTTGATCCTCAATGGTAGTATTTGATCCCACATTGTTCAAATTTGGTGAGGTTTTAATATTTTTTCAAGCCTACTACATTTTGCATGAGTGGCAAGGATCCTCTTTGATTTAGTACCTAGATCGAGAACTTGAGTCTCAACTCCCAAGACCGCGGCCTAAATTACTCTTAGTATTGATGAAGGTTGTCATGTGTTGATAATTCACAAAAGTTAAGGCGTATCACTTTTGTTTCTTTAGCTCATCCTTTAAGTTGATTGTATTTAGTAGTTAGTGATGCATATATCCAAGTTTGTTTCCAAAAAAAAAAATGAAAAAAAAAGAGTGAAAGAAAGGAAGAAAAGAAGTGATGAAATGTCACCCCCCTAGCAATTAAACAAGCTTGGGGGTGTGTTTTTATTTCAATTCATTCACGGTTTGTAGCATGGGTCAAATTTAGGAACCTCTTAGGGTTTGTTCTTAATGATATACATTTTAGTTTGGCTCAAATTGTAAAACGCTTCTAGTTCTATCTATGCCTTAACTTTGTGTCGTAGTCCTTGAGTCTTGTAATGATTAGGAGAGGAGTGGAAGCCTTTGTCGGTGGAGGGAGTTGATTCACAAGCATATGGAGAGGGTACTCTTTCATTGAGATGTCGAGTGTTTGAAACCCGCTTTATCTATGTTTTTCCGGCTCCTTCGAGGAGTCACGAGACACTACCATTAGGGGGGGGGGGATTTGAACTTTTTGATAAGGACGCGGTAAGATATGTTGAATAGGCTTGAGTTGAGTATTTTCGAGAAGGTTAGCTAGGCCTTGGCTACTCATGACCGTGGTTGACCTTAGGCATATACCTCATGCTCGAGTTTTATTGCTCAAGGATTCTTGTATCTATGCATGTGCTTTTCTTTGAGCAAACTGATCTTTGAGTTTGTTTTTGAGCAATGTGAATTGCTTGAGGACAAGCATTTGGCTAGCTTGGGGGGATTTGATAAGTGGTTTATTAGACCACTTATTGTGTCAATCTAGACCCGATTTTGCATTCATTTCCCCTCTTTCTAACCCGTTTTTGAATGAAAATGTTTTGTCTCGGCCTTGTCCCCTCTTGGATTGTGTTTGTCTATGTTTTGCAGGTTTATTGACTCAATTTGGCAGACATTCAATGCATGGTTTGTGTTCAAAGGCAAGGAAATTAGATAATGGAGAGGGCGCTCCAGGAGAGCGGGCGTGCACCTCTCCTGGAGCGGGCGCTCCTCAACTTCAGCAACAATCTGCCCAAGTTCAGAGTCTGTTAGGAGCGGGCGTGCTCCTGACCAGGAGCGGGCGTTCCTCCCTTTGAAGTTGAATTCTGCCTATGTTGTGGAGCAGGGGAGCGGGCGTGCACCATGTGAGGAGCGGGCGCTCCTCCTTGACACTTTCAAATCTGACTTTTCATTGAAGCATCTGGAGAGGGCGTGCAGTAGAAAGGAGCGGGCGCTCCTCGCTGGGAATCCGTTTTCTTTTGACGGATTTCCCTATGTGTTTCGAGGAGTATAAATACTTCCCCTTTAGCTCATTTAGAAAAAAAAGAACAGTAGCCTAGTTTTCAGAAATCTCTCTTAGTTTGAAACATTCCTTTTAATTAATTTAGCTTAGTTTTCATCAAATCAAATCATTGTATTAGTGAAATTCAAGAATTATTCTCAAGGTTTGGCGATTTGTATTCAACATTTGAAGCTTCAATTAGTAATTTCTTCAACCTTTTTCTACTTAATTTCATATTTTATTTGGTATTTGCATGTTACTTGAATCCTTTTAGTTCTTGATAATTCCTTGTTGGATGATAGTGAATTCAATTGTTAACCATTTTTCCCCAATTATTGAAGTAGTTAGAACCCTAATACTTGTTTGCATGTTGATGAATATGAGTTGTGAGTAGTCTTCTTGCTAGGGGTTGGGTGAAGCTCAACCTTTTAGGTTAATTATGCAAATGTGGGAGTAGCATTGATGTTTGTATTGCAATTAAATTGATTGTATGAGATTGCTTGTTAGTTCCTCGTGATAGGATTAGCTACCCTTGATTTAGGAGCTTGATAGCATGATATGCTTGGTTTGACATGGAAATGTGAATGAAGCATGGCATTACTTATTGCAATTTGATTATGTATCTTCTATTGCTAAACTAATGAGGGATCTAAGTTTAGTAGTGTGAGTTGTTTCCTAATTGCATGAGGTTGATCTTACATATAGTCCTTGATATATCTTATCTATTTCACTCCTCGTTTGTCTATTTGCTTTGGTTGAGTGGATCCCATTCCCTAGTGTCCTTAATCCATTGATTTAGAACCATAGTTTGTTCGTCTTTTTGACGAACCCCAATTCACTATTGACTTCGAATTAGCTTAAGTGTTAAGATCTTTGGCAACCATATCCCGTTCCTTGTGGACCGAACTCTTACTTGTCATTATGCTTGGTTTGTAAGGTGTTTGTTAATAAATGTGTTTGATTGAGTGTGGAATGTGCGACCGTTCTAACGCCGCTCAACGGTTAATTTTTATCTGATTTTAGAAAACGCGTTAGAAAGTTAATCAGCGCCAAACGCCAGTCATTAGCGCCTGACGCTAATGTCAGCGTCTGGCGCTAACCTTGTTTTTGCGCGTCAGAACTCTGTTTCGATTTTCTATCTTTTTGGCTGATTTTCTCTATAAATAGCCTTCTAAAAACTCCGTTTTGATTCATCAGTTTTCACCAATTCTCACCAATTCTCATATAGAATCATCAACTCTCTCTCTCTCTTTTCTAAACCTACTCTTTTTCATACAAAATTCCGCATTCACAAGACCTAGAGACACCTAGCCAAATTCGAAGTTGTCTTCGCCCTAGACGTGAAAGGTTTTAATTTCTGAGGGTTTGGTCCCAAATCTCTCTTTTAATTATTTAATTGTTTGATTTTATTATTTTCCTTGAAGTTACTAACGCGTGTATTTTGTTATTAGAAAGAGGTACGAGGCATCCAAGTAAGTACTTTAATGGTTTTTATTGATGTTATTATGTAGAAATCACGGTTAGATTGTTATTTTGATTCCTGGTATCATGTCTAGGGTAACTTTAATATCATGTATGATTAAAAGTATGATGCTTCCTATGTTCTTCCTAATATTTATGATTGTTAGTATCATGTTAGGGTTAAAGCTTTGATTTTTATTGCTTAGTGACATGCTAGGGTTTGTTATTAATCTCGTTAGTATCATGCCTAGGATCTTGCTATTATGCTTTATCATGATTGTTGTTATAATTATTATTTTATTTATTATTATGTTGCTTGATTTATTGTTATTGCTTGATCACACCTTTTATGCATGTTTAAAGGGAATTGGTGCTTGTAATCACGCTTAATAAGATATTTAATAATCTTGTTTAGGGTTATTATGATTATAATTCAAGTGATCGCCAATAATAGTTTTATTTGTGCATTAATATTCAACCAACATAGATTAAACAGGTTTAGGTTAATCCTATTGATTGCATGTTAATCAGAAAGCGCACATGAATACGATCAGAATAAAGTAGAGGCCTATTATTAGGGCAGGTTCAATCTCTTTTAGGTTGGATTTGTACCTTCATCCCCGAACTACCAGTCATGGTTCAAGACCTATTGGTGTTAACGATCTCTTGGATCGTTAAGGGGTGTAACCTTCACCCTGTGAACGGTTTACAAGTTCCTAAAACTTGTAGGCGACTCTTTTGCTCTATCTTCTTTCTCTTTGAACGCCACCGTACTTTAGTGTATGATCACAGTGGGGTTCAAGCTGGTAATGCTTGAAATATTCCCTACAGTTTTATAATTCATAAAATCTGAAAAATTAACAACAATTCTAAATCTGAAATTATAACTTTAAATCACCAAAATATAGTTTTTCATACTAATTAAATTAATTTCAAACAATAAAATAAAACCCAAAACAATTTAATAAACATTGAACAAAAACAAAAGGAAAACAAAGGAAAAAGAGAGAAGAGCAAGCAAGCAGCCACGTGGGCCGCGCTGCTGGTGGTGCGCCAGCGGTCAGGGGCGGCGGCGCCGGAGTCCGGCGGGTTGCAGGTGGCTGGCGGCATAAGGGGCAGCAGTCCGAGCAAGCTAAGCAGTGAGTGAAAACTCACGTAAAAATGAAAAAGAAAGAAAGAAAAAGAAAAGGAAGAAAAAGGAAGAAAAAGGAAAAATAAAGGAAAAATAAAGGAAAAATAAAGGAAAAGGAAAATAAAGAAATAAAATAAAGAGAAAAGAATTTATTAACCTATTTGTGTGGGGAAAAATTTTGGGGATGTATGGGATATTTATAGGAGAGAGAGGGTGGTGTAGGGTAAGTAGTAAGATTGGGCCTCATAAAATTAATGGGTCAATTAAGTAAGTAAAGTGAGGTTGGATTTGATAGTTTGGACATGAATTATAGAATGAAGGTACTTATAATAATTTATACCAAAATAATTTTCGACCCGAATTAAAAATTGAAACTTTTGAAATTAAATTTCGGGAAAAATACAAATAAATATTATAAATAATTATAATTTCATTTATAATATATTTAAAAATACGGGGGATTACAAGTCCGTTTGATAAGACAAATGATGGAGTTTTATTGGGTAAAGGAGAAGGATTTTCATATGGTGTTTATTGATTTAGAGAAGGCATATGACAAGGTGCCAAGAGAGATACTTTGGTGGGCAATGTTGAAGAAAGGTATTTCACGAAGGTATGTGGACCTGGTGAAAGATATGTATCGGGATGTGTCAACAAATGTGAGGACATGTGGAGGGTTGACAACAGATTTTTCTTATTCAATCGGATTGCATTAAGGGTCTGCATTAAGCCCTTTTCTTTTTACAACAGTTCTAGATGAAGTAACTAGACCAATTCAAGATGAGGTTCCATGGTGTATGCTGTTCGCGGATGATATCGTATTGGTGGATGAAACTAAGGATGGGGTTAATGCCAAGTTGGAGCAATGGAGGCAAAGGTTGGAACCTAGGGGTTTAAGCTAAGTCGGAGTAAGACAGAATATTTGGTTCGTCGAATTGGTACTCATAGGGGGACAAGCAATGAAGTGGTGATTTTGGATGGAAAGAATTTAACCATGAGTGATTGTTTTAAGTATCTTGGTGTTGACACCCAAATGTGTCTCCCCAAAATCAAACCCAGTGATGAATACATTTCATGTCATTTGATTATCGAACAAAGCGAAAGTGTGAAAAGTCTAATGATGAGGATGTTTTTATTAGAATATCTCTTCTTCATGTTTTTGAAAATATTTCTTTTCTTACCTTATTTTTGAAAAATGTGCATTCCAGTTTAGTTTGGTCCATGATAAGGGTCCAATAATGGTTTAGTTGGATAGGGCTTGAAAATACCTTTCCAACGATATATTATAAGCCCAATTCCGATGAATAATGAGGAAGTTATGGCCAAAATACTAAACTGGGCTCGAACCGGATCTTACCTACGGCCCAATGATCATGTGGAGGGTCCAAAGGCCTAATCCTATTCCTAAACTAATTAAGATTAATTAGAAGATTCTATAATTTTGTAAAATATCTTAATTATCCTTTTTGAAAAGATATGATTAAAGAATTTGAGTTAAATAAAAACTTTCCTTTTTTAAAACTTTCCTTTTTTTTAATCCTAATTCTATTCGAATTTAAAGATGTTCAAAGACAGTCAGATATTATTTTTGTGCCTCATAATCTTTATCCAAATTTTATATGGTTGGATAGATCTTGAAATTATCTTTCCAATGATATATTATAATATTAAATCTGAGCTATAACGGAAAAAATATGAATGAGATATGAAACTCTATCCAAAACTGACACTGTCCTACTATTTCGGACATATCTTTTTATCTACAAAAGATTTAATCTTATTATAATTGGGTTGGAAAGCAGACTTCAAGAGCTTTCCAACGACATATTATATGCATATTTGGACTTCTGGATCAAAAGATATGATAAAAACAAAATCTGCAAAAACTGTTGTCCATCGAGTTTTATTTCGATTTGAATTCGGATTCTTTTCTTATTCTTCGACCCTATTTTTTCTCCAAAAATAGAGATCATATCTCCCCTTTTTCAATCATCAAATCTCATCAAGAAATTCTTGATTCTCTCTCTTTTTCTAGCTAGGGGTGTCCGTTCAGTTTTCGGTTTGGATTTACTTCAAATCCGATCCAATCCGAAATATAATTCGGTTTTCAATTTTCCAATCCGATCCGATCCGAATTTCTCTCTTGATCCAATCCGAATTAAAATTCGGTTATTTGGATCCGATCCGAAAATCCGAATTATAATACATTATTTTTTAGCGCCTAATACAATTACAAAAATAAAGCTTTACTATAAATAAGTCTTCAAAATCATGATTAAAATGAATAGTTCAACGTCAAGTCATTAATTAATTAATACAAAGTCTCTCTAATTTATTTTATGTTGTAGTAAGTATATTTGAGCTAAACTTCAAAATATACATAAATCCATATTTATACAAACTTAATTTTACAATTCGGTTTTCGGTTTGGATTGGATCCAATTAGGGTCAATCCGATCCAATCCGAAAATCCAAATTTCCAAAAAATCTAAATCCGATCCGATCCGATTTAAAGTTTGGATCCGATCCGAATTGATAATTCGGTTTGGATTGGATTGGATTTCGGTTTTTATCCGAATTATGGACACCCCTATTTCTAGCCTAGCTTTTTACAAACACAATTCCTCATACATTAGCACTAGACATACCTAGCATTTTTTGAAGTTGCCTTCGCCCTAGACGTGAAAGGTTTTAATTTTTGAGGGTTTGGTCCCAAATCTTTATTTCAATTATTTAATTTAATTGTTTTAATCATTATTTTCCTTGAAGTTACTAACACGTTTATTTTGTTATTAGAAATAGATACGAGGCATCCAAGTAAGTGCATTAATTGGTTTTATTGATATTATGATATAGAAATCATGTCTAGGTTGTTATTATGATTCCTAGTATCATGTTAGGATGCTTGATGTTTTGAATGACAACAATGATTCCTAGTATTATGTTTAGGGAAAAGGTTATATAATATCAAATATGACAATTATGATTCCTGCGATGCTTCTTATTTTCTTTCTAATATTCATGTTAGTATCATGTTAGGGCTAAAACTTTGATTTTTATTGTTTAGTGACATGCTAGGGTTTGTTATTAATCTTGTTAGTATCATGCCTAGGATCTTACTATTATTATGCTTTACCATGATTATTGATTATAATTATTATTTGATAATATTATGTTGCTTGATATTTATTGTTATTACTTGATCCCACCTTTTATGCATGTTTAAAGGGAATTGGTACTTGTAATCACGCTTAATAAGATAATTAATAATCTTGTTTAGGGTTAATTTGATTATAATTCAAGTGATCGCCAATGATAGATTTATTTGTGCATTAATATTCAACCAACATATATAAACAGGTTTAGGGTTAAACCTATTGATTGCATGTTAATCAGAAAGCGCACATGAATACGATCAGAATAAAGTAGAGGTCTATTATTAGGGCAGGTTCAATCTCTTTTAGGTTGGATTTGTACCTTCATCCCCGAACTACTTGTCATGGTTCCAGACCTATTGGAGTTGGCGATTTCCTGGATCGTTAAGGGGTGTAAGCTTCACCTCATGAACGGTTTACAAGTTCCTAAAACTTGTTGGCGACTCTTTTGCTCTATCTTCTTTCCCTTTGGACGCCACCGTACTTAAGTGTATGATCATAGTGGGGTTCAAGTTAGGGATAATTCTTGAAATATTCCCTATAGTTTTTGGCGACTCCACTGGGGAGGATTTCTATTTTAATTCCTGAAATTTATTTCGGCAATGATTTAGAATGAGTGGATGAGACTCGAAAAATTCTAAGTATTTCATGTGCGTAATTTTGATTAACATTATTGTCATATGCATAAAAAAAAAAATCTCATTGGAAAGACCATCCGTAATGAGTTAAAAACATAGGAATTTTACACGTAGGAAATTTGAGGAATATCTTTCACAACTAGGATCGAAATAATGCTGCGCGAAACTGGAAAATTTTATCGAGCACAGAAAGCTGCTGAGGCATGTAGGAACTAGCGTCAGCGAACAAAGATTAGCGCCAACATTTTGACTTTAGCGCCAGGCGACAGCTTCTGTTGCCAGGCGCTAAAGCCAAATTGCGGCGCTGACCTCTGTTTGCTGGCACCAAGTTCTTCCAATACCGAGCCAGAAATATGCATTCTAATTTTGACCAGTTTTTAGCACTGTTTGCTCGATCCTACTTCCTGATTGATTTTTTTCTCATTTTTCTGAAACCCATATGTGTTCTACATATGGACATAACCCCCTAGGAATTCATGCTCCATCTACCCGATTGAACGCTCTGAGCAACAAAAGGTACATCCGAGAATGTTGAATTCACCAAACCATGGAAGCGAGTTTTTCTGAACTCGCGGTGTCCCATCCACTCGCGCCAACCCTTCAAGGTTAGGCTTCCGTGCGGTGCATCCGGACAATTAACCATGGACCCTCTTTGACTAACCCATATCCCAAACTTTAGAGAACTAGAGCCATGGTTAGGTTGCAAACTCATTGCATCATGTTGTGACTACTTGACTACTTGTGCATCTCTTACTTGTGCATACTTATTATGTGACTAAACTAAGCATTTGGTTTGACATGTGATTAAGCCTAAATAAACTAATTAATGACTAAAGGACTTCGCTTAATTAATTGATGAATTAATTTGAGCTAATAAATATGCTTAAAATCGAGTCATAGTTCCTTTAAGTCGACCCGGATTTTTATTCCCGTATACTGCACAAACGTCAACTTGTTTTGGTCATAGACAGAGTTCTAGGAAGAAATACGAGTCGTACAACCTATGGATCTGTAGCCCCGAGTTTTATCTTTAATTTGGCGTTGGTTTCATTCCAATCAGAGTCACAGATCAAAAGTTATGACTAAAATACCACATCCTGTCCAGTTTAATGCATATACGCGAAGTCTTAACTTAGTCTTTGTTCGAGTCTAGTCACATAGTCTAGCCACATGGTCATGACATGAGTCTTAACATGTCACCTACACTCACTAGTCTTAGCACACACTAATATGTATATGTCACCATGACCATGTCTTAGGTTCATGCATGAGTCGGTTTTTTCCGTCATTTGAGTTGGGGGTATATTCTATTCCTAATTTTTTCATATCTCTCCATCTACATCATCTTTCCATTCTCTACATGATTTCTCCATATCACAACCTTCATTCTTCCTACTTTCTTTCATCCATGCATGTTGAATCGAGTTTGAGTCATGTGATTGACAAACAAAATTAAAAAATGAGGGTAATGATGAAACAAATGCACAAGGCAAGCTTCTCACCAAGATTTCATGCTTTTTTCTTCTTTTTTTCAAACCCTTTCCCCCAATAAGTCTAGCATAGACACTTTTCTTTTCCCTTAGATTAATTTTGTAGATTCTTTTTTTTTTCCCCTTTTAATAAATTGAGCATTTATTTTTTTGCATATGATCATTTCATTACATTAAAAAAAAATAATAAAATCCATGTCGAATTAAGCACAAGGTATACCAATGATTTGAGGCACCCCTTGTAGCCACCTCATATTACCCTTAATCCTTCAAATATGCAATCCTTTCTTCATAAACCACTTTGAGCCTCGTCTAACGATAGACCCTTCATTTTTCAACCTACATCTACCTAACCTTGGGATGGGATTGTGTGCAACTTATGCAATTTTCAATTCATAAAAAGCTTGAGTGACTTCAAAAGATAAAAAAAAATAAAAAAAAAATAAATAAATAATAAAAGTGTACAAAAGAGCAAGTGTTCCAATGTCTTTGATATGAAAATGTCTTCGATATGAACACGTTTCAGATTGCGTCTCTTATCAAGTGCTCGGTATCGTGCCTGAGAAACATGAATGCCAAGTGAGTGATAGACCGCATGATCGGGATTGCCCACACTTATAAAAATATAAAATGCAAAAGCAAAAAAAAAAAGAAGAGAGTAGAAATTAAAAAAGCAACAAAAAAAAGAGCTAAAAAAGAGTAGAAACTCAAGCATAAAAATATAAAGATTTCAAAAACGAGGTTGCACACCTTGTGGGCTTATCTAGGGTCTTGAGCCTTTATCCCCTTCTTCTTCAAGCCTTTAGCCTAACCACGTTACAACCCTTAAAAAGACCTTTTTGAGGTATACACACACTTGTGCGAGGTTCGGCTAGAGCTACGTTTGACCTGATTCCTAACGGATACGTAGGCAACCTCGCATCGAGGTGCGGCCGTAATAAAAATGCATTCATATTCACATTCACACACTCACACCATGATCATATCAAGGGATCCCCTGTGCTCATCCCTATTCATTTAGAGTTAGACTTGGGGGCTTGGTCCTTACATCATTAGCCTACCTAGCCTAAGAGTCACCATTATTTGACTCTTTTCAATATATTTTCCACACACTTAGCCCTTGCGGCCTAACCTTAGTGTCACTATCACACACATCACAGATATATGACCAAATATACTTCCCTTAGGAACCCTTTGTCATGAAATCTTAACACAACGTTGAAGCATGTATTGTCATATCAAAATCACTCATCAATCATAATCATCATTGCATCGAAGTATGAAGTGCTTAGCCTCCGCGCCTAAGTTACCTAAATACTTTCGTTATCGAGTCAACTAGGATAGTCTAAGATGTTACAATCCTTGTACTGTGAGAAACAACATTTGACTAAGCTCATTCAACGTGCACCTTCAAAAACTTCACTTCGATTCTTTTTCGTGTCTTTCTTTTTCGAGAGAAAGTCGGTACCCTCCACAAAAATGACGGAAAATTTTTGCATTTTTTTTTTGCATTTTCGAGTCGCACAATCAAAATACAATGCACACACGGGTCATGAGTCACACGTGTCATTTCACTTCGAGTCGAGTCAACCTCGAGTCAATTACAGCGAGTCAAGTTCATACCTTGAGTCACGAAAAGTCAATGAGTCAAGCAACACTAAGTCTTAGGTCAACCCTAAATAAAGATAAGCAAAGTCCTATAGTCAAAGATTAAATGCAGGTGCATCCTAGCAAGCAAGAACATTCCCGGATTTTTTCGAAAAAAAACCGCGAATATGATACATGAGATTCTTCCAAGATGAGAGGAGTTTGAGCAAAATTACATAGATCAGTAAATTAGAGATGAAGAGCTTTAATTTACAAAAGATTTGAGCGGATTTGGTTGAAAGGAAACGACCAAGTACAAAGTTCGAAGCGAAATCGAGCAACAGCGGCAGCAAGAGCAGAATAGGGAAGACCCGACTCCAGCGCCAGACAACAACATTTGGCGTTTAGCAACAGATTTCAGCGCCTGGCGCTAGATCTCAGCGTCTGGCGACAGAGCCAATTCTTGGCGCCAGTGATATTTCAGCAGCGACAGAGCTCGAAGCCTCTCAGAACGGTTATTTTCGACTTCATACAACAATTTCGGGTTCCTTGGTACGCCAGTTAGCCCCTATAAGCAAATTGACATGATTAGTAGTCGGCTCGATTACAATCGTAGTAAGTGATTAACCTGACAAAAAAAAATCGTCTCACTTAGCTTAAGCGCCTAAGCACTAGCTCATTACAAGCACCAACGCATCGGTTTAAAAGCAAGCACTTAAACGATGATATTTCCAAGTACGGATTGTCGCGCATTCTTCTTAAATGACAGTATTTCCAAATATGGATTGTCGCGCATTCTTTTTAAACGACAATTTTTCCAAAAATTGGATTGTCATCCCCAACTGACAATATTTCCAAATATGGATTGTCGTGCATCTTCTTCAACGGCAATTTTTTCCAAGATTGGATTGTCATCTCTGGCAAAGTTTCCAAGCGTGGATTGTCGTGCTCCTTCTCTGTTTAGCAATTTTTTCAAAGTTCGGATTGTCATCGCTGGCAAGTTTTCCGAGATTGGATTGCCATACACCTAGTTCTCTATGGAAAAATTTCCCAAAGGATTGTTGTAGGTCTCTATTCATCATAAATTTCGGCAAAGGTTCCTCAACGTGGATTGTCATTCATTTCAGTAAGTGAAAAATTTTCCCGAAGTGGATTGTCGGTCGACTCTTTTTTGCAAATGTTCCAAGACGCGAATTGTCAATAGTGGCAATATTTTCCCAAAAGGATTGTCACATAGCATTGGCAAATTTCCAAGGTGGATTGCTTTCAAGAGTTATATTCCAATATGTGGTTTGTCGATCGTAGCAAAGCTCTTATGACAGATTGTTACGAAGCATTGGCAACTTTTCCCAAAAATTGGATTTTGGCAAATTTTCCGAGATACGGATTGTCGCTTCATCGTGGCAACATTTCCAAGGATGGATTGTTACGAAGCATTGACATTTTTCCCTAAATCGGATTGTCATACATCATACAAGAGTTGTGTTGGCAACTATTCCCAAATAAAAGAGGATTGTCATCACAGCAAAAGCACCGACATACTGGTTCACAAGCAGCAAAGCGCCGACGTATTGGCATAACAGCATTAAGGATCAACAAGCAGTGATCATTTCGAAGACATATCACAGCGGAAATTGGAGGCAGTTACAGGCGTAGCAGTCTTCAGGCGGTATTCTCTAGCTTGCGGAAGATCGTCATAACAAATCGGTTACCTCTAGAGACGTGTGCTCGACGGTGCAAGATACGCGTTTCTTAACTCTCTTATCTGTTTTAACTAACGCTAGTTTTGCAGGTATCGGCGTTACAAGAATTATTTAGGATCGCCGAACGTTCTGAATCATTCTACGTCCCTATCGATACTTTGACTTTCGTTTTCGAAACTTGCGTTTCTCCAAACTCAGTCAAAGTATCTTGGGTTGATCATCCAGAAAAATGGTGACACTGATCAAGACGTGGCTCATAGGATTAAGTTGAGGTGGCTTAAATGGAGAGCGGCCATAGGAGTTTTATGTGACCGAAGCATTCCTTTACAGTTGAAGGGAAAATTCTATAGGGTTGCCATAAGACCATCTAGTGTTGCTCTATTGTATAGATTGTTGGGCTTCTAAGAATGAGTACATTAGAAATATAGAGTTTACCAAAATGCGCATGTTAAGATGGATGTGAAGGAACACTCTAAGAGATAGAATCATAAATGAAGTTATTCTCAAGAAAGTAGGTGTGGCAAGCAGAGATAAACTAATAGAAAACCATTTGTGTTGGTTTGGGCATTTAAGACGGAGACCCGAGGGTGCACCGGTCCGAAGAGTGGAAGAGTGGGACCATGGAGGGCTTAAATGAGGGAGAGGGAGACCGAAAATGACTTAGTTGGAAGGAGTTAGGAAGGATATGAGGTATATGGATTTGCATGAGGATGAAGCATTGGACCGAAAGAGATAGAGGAGAAAGATTTATGTCAATGACTACACAGAATAATCAGCTTTGGTTCATGTTAGCCAACCCCAATTATAGGATTAAGGCTTTGATTGTTTGATTGAATAATAAAACATTACCTTTATTAGGTCCCTCCCTTCTTCTTCTAATTCTGATGAAACATTTAACTCCTCCTATACAAATCAAACATTCATACATAAGTATATAGTTACTTACTTTCATAAATTTTACATAATTACACATTTTTTAAAGTTCATCATATTTTACTTCTAAACCGAAAGCTTTCCAATTCTTTTGAAAATTGGGGAGTTGAGTGACATCCGGCCAGCTCAATTCCGTGGGTGTCCCTTACAACCTTCAAATAAATTAAATAATAACTCTTTCATAAAATAACATAAAAAAAATTTGAATAACATAAAAAAATTTGAATAACATAAGATCTGTTTATAGAGAAATTTTGGGCTATTTCATATTATTTAGTTCATTCTATATTTTAGAATTATAATCATTCAAATTCTACTTAGTACTATTATTATGATCTCACATATGAATCGGTGCTATTACAAACAAAATATAAACAGATCATCATGCTCAATGACCAAATATCTATGAGATAGTTTTTCATAAATTGAGGATAATTTATTTTATTTATAAATATAATTTATAAATTAACAAATTACGTGAAAATATATGGAATTAGTCATCATCAATAACTATATACTAAAAGACACATCAGCAATGACACGTGTCATTTTCTAATGTGTCCTTAGTAGATAATATACGCAAAATAATTTCTTCCAAAATATAGGAAAAAAATAGTAAATCAATATATTTACCAACTTAGATATCTAACAATGAGTAATTAATATTTAATGTATATAAATAAAGTAGGCATTTTAATTTTGGCTAATACTTGGTTTAAGAAGCATGATTCGCACTTGATAGCTTTCCGGAGTGGAGCAAATGCAACACAAATAGACTTCCTGCTCACAAGAAGCACGGATAGACAAAATTGCTTAAAATGCAAGGTCATCCCAAGAGAGAGTGTAGTCACCCAATACCGACTTTTGGTTATTTATGACTATTCGTTTGAAATAGAAGGTGAAGACAAAAGGAGTCAAGGACAAGATGGTGGACTCTAAAGAATGCAAATGCTAAGGTTTTTATTGAAAACGTAATTAAGGATGCGGATTGGAATGGAGAGGTGGATCCAAATATGACTTGGTTATGAATGAAGAACTGTTTCTTGAAAGAGGCCAAAGAGGTCTTAGGAGAATCAAGGGGAAGAGCTTCGATACAGAGAGATACTTCGTGGTGGAATAAAGAGGTGAAATCAGTAATTAAGCAAAAAAGGGAATGTTAAGCTATCATTGAGAAAATGTAGGAATGACAAAACCTTTGCAGCGTATAAGGAGGCTAAGAGTAAGGCAAAGGCAGATGTTCGCCAAACATAAGAAAAGGCTTATCAGAAGGTTTATGAAAAGTTTGACTCCATGGAGGGAGAAAAGATCATTTATAAAATGGCAAAGAGAAGACAGGAGATAAGGAAGGATATTGGTATGATGGAGTGTGTCAAAGATAAGAACCAAATGGTCCTAGTATAAGAGGAGGACATCAAGGACAGGTGGAGTGGGTGCTTCGATTAATGGAAGTAATAGAGTTGTGATAGGAGATACCTTAGCTCTGTGAGGGATGAAGAAATCAACATGGAGTATGTGCGGAGGATTGGGATAGTAGATGTGGAGATTTCACTAAGAAGATGAATCCTAAGAAGGCAGTAGGCCCTAATGGTGTACCGATAGAGGTATAGAGGTGTTTGGGTAAGATAAGTATTGATTGGTTAACAGATCTTTTCAACAAGATAAGGAGGGCCACAAGGATCCCGCAAGATTGGAGGAAGAGTACCTTGGTCCTAGTCTATAAAAACAAAGGAGATGCTCAAGATTGTTCTAACTATCAAGGGATCAAGCTTATGAGCTACACTATGAAGTTGTGAGAAAGAGTGATTGAACATAGGTTGAGGGCATGCACAAGCATTTCGGATAACCAATTTGGTTTTATGCCTGGGAGATCTACTATAGAAGTAGTCCATTTGATAAGACAAATGATGGAGTTTTATTGGGTAAAGAAGAAGGATTTTCATATGGTGTTTATTGATTTAGAGAAGGCATATGACAAGGTGCCAAGAGAGATACTTTGGTGGGCAATGTTGAAGAAAGGTATTTCACGAAGGTATGTGTCCTGGTGAAGGATATGTATCGGGATGTGTCAACAAATGTGAGGACATGTGGAGGGTTGACAACAGATTTTTCTTATTACAATCGGATTGCATTAAGGGTCTGCATTAAGCCCTTTTCTTTTTACAACAGTTCTAGATGAAGTAACTAGACCAATTCAAGATGAGGTTCCATGGTGTATGTTGTTCGCGGATGATATCGTATTGGTGGATGAAACTAAGGATGGGGTTAATGCCAAGTTGGAGCAATGGAGGCAAAGGTTGGAATCTAGGGGTTTAAGCTAAGTCGGAGTAAGACTGAATATTTGGTTTGTTGATTTGGTACTCATAGGGGGACAGACAATGAAGTAGTGAGTTTGGATGGAAAGAATTTAACCACGAGTGATTATTTTAAGTATCTTGGGTTGATCATCCAGAAGAATGGTGACACTAATCAAGACGTGGCTCATAGGATTAAGTTGAGGTGGCTTAAATGGAGAGCGGCCACAGGAGTTTTATGTGACCGAAGCATTCCTTTACAGTTGAAGGGAAAATTCTATAGGGATGCCATAAGACCATCTAGTGTTGCTCTATTGTATAGAATGTTGGGCTTCTAAGAATGAGTACATTAGAAATATGGAGTTTACCAAAATGCGCATGTTAAGATGGATGTGAAGTAACACTCTAAGAGATAGAATTATAAATGAGGTTATTCTCAAGAAAGTAGGTGTGGCAAGCAGAGATAAACTAATAGAAAACCATTTGTGTTGGTTTAGGCATTTAATACGGAGACCCGAGGGTGCACCGGTCCGAAGAGTGGAAGAGTGGGACCATGGAGGGCTTAAATGAGGGAGAGGGAGACCGAAAATGACTTAGTTGGAAGGAGTTAGGAAGGATATGAGGTATATGGATTTGCATGAGGATGAAGCATTGGACCGAAAGAGATAAAGGAGAAAGATTTATGTCAATGACTACACGGAATAATCAGCTTTGGTTCATGTTAGCCAACCCCACTTATGGGATTAAGGCTTTGATTGATTGATTGAATAATTAAACATTACCTTTATTAGGTCCCTCCCTTCTTTTTCTAATTCTGATGAAACATTTAACTCCTCCTATACAAATCAAACATTTATACATAAGTATATAGTTATTTACTTTCATAAATTTTACATAATTACACATTTTTTAAAGTTCATCATATTTTATTTCTAAACCGAAAGCTTTCCAATTCTTTCGAAAATTGGGGAGTTGAGTGACACCCGGCCAGCTCAATTCCGTGGGTGTCCCTTACAACCTTCAAATAAATTAAATAATAACTCTTTCATAAAATAACATAAAAAAAATTTGAATAACATAAGATCTGTTTATAGAGAAATTTTGGGCTATTTCATATTATTTAGTTCATTCTATAGTTTAGAATTATAATCATTCAAATTCTACTTAGTACTATTATTATGATCTCACATATGAATCGGTGCTATTACAACATATCATACATGCTCAATGACCAAATATCTATGAGATAGTTGTTCATAAATTGAGGATAATTTATTTTATTTATAAATATAATTTATAAATTAACAAATTACGTGAAAATATATGGAATCAATCATCATCAATAACTATATACTAAAAGACACACCAGCAATGACACGTGTCATTTTCTAATGTGTCCTTAGTAGATAATATACGCAAAATAATTTCTTCCAAAATATAGGAAAAAAATAGTAAACCAATATATTTACCAACTTAGATATCTAACAATGAGTAATTAATATTTAATGTATATAATCTAATATATATAAATAAAGTAGGTATTTTTTGGGACCATTCGGCGTGCCTAGGGGGTGAAAGTAATACAGTTTAAAACCAAAAACCAAACTAAACCAAATCGAACTAACAATTCGGTTCAGTTTTTTTCGGTTTTTGATTTGGATCAATTTCAAATCCAAAACAGAAATAATTCGGTTTTGATTAAGTTTGAGGCCTCAAAAAATCGAACACCAAAAATCTAAACCGAATTATGCAAAACTCAAATATCCTAGTCCATTTCCCTTTCATATATATACCTAAACCCTAATTTTCTCTTTTTCATGTCCCTTTCTCTTTCACTCTCTCATACACACTCAAAGATAATAGATCTATTCCCAAATGTTCGAATTAAGTCCATTGGTTAATTTTGTTTTCTTATTTTTCTCTATTCATGTTGGTTGCTATGTCTGTTGTTAGGTTCGAAATAATCTCAAATCGCATTGCCTTTGTTAATTAGCCACTTGTTTTTTTAGATTATACATCATACTTTAATACTTTAATTTAATTGTTTTGGTTGGGTTATTCTGTATTTTAAGTTTGGAACTTTAAGTTAGATTATATGTTGTTCTGAATTTTAAATTTGTTGTATTATATGTTGTTCTGAGGTGTTTATATGTTGTTTCGAATTTTAAGTTTGTTGTATTATTGTAAACACCTAAAAATGTCTCCCTAAAACCAAACCCGATGATGAACAACCTTTCACCGCCATTATTGGTCGGGTTGAGTATTTAATCTTGGAGTGCTTAAATCCATATTTCCATTTCATAAACCAACCCAATTCCTAGCCCATTTCCCCAAACCATAACTCATTTTCCTCTTTTCGTGCCTTTAAACCCAAAATAAAAACGTTTATTTCTGTTTATTTTGGTCCATAATCTGGGTCTAAAGATTGAATATTTGGATGTTGCTTTAAAAGAGCTTTCCAACGATATATTATAAGCCCAAATCCGAGTTATAACGAATAAGTTATGGCCAAAATAGGCAAATTATAAGATGCACCATGGTGCATATAGTTCTATGTGAACCACCAATTAAAATATTATCTCTATTCTCTTTCCTCCTCTACTTTCCTAATTTCTTATTTTTCTCTCTTTTATTTTCTCTCTCCTCTGTTTTCTCTCTCCTCTATTTTATTTTTCTTTCTCTTAAATTCGTTCATCATCCTTTTAATTGAATTATTTCATATTGTTAATCACCATAGAGTGAATTTTCTTCACTATAATAGATTAAATTCAAATTTTGTTTTCTTCAACCTTCGATTTGATGCTTTGTTAATGGAGTTTTACAATGAAGTGAAGCTAAAAATGGCGTCGTCGTCAATTAGAAGGTGGTCAAGACGATGGTGAGATTATTTTTCATGAGATTTCATTATCTAAATCACCATAGCTAGGTTTGAGTTTCGAAATATGTAGCTTTTATATTCTTTTGATTTTTTAGTGATAATTGTGCATTTTGTTATGAATAGTTCTGTATTTGATTATATTTTAGTATTTTGAACATTTTAAGTTAAAAATGTGAACGTATGATACGTTTTCTGTAAACACATAACATGTATTTTTGGAATTTTGAACATCTTTATTATAATTTTGAACATGCGATAAATTATTGATGAACTTATTTTTGTTTTAAATCTATGTATTTTTAATTTTATTAAAAAATTTGGCATTCTCTACTTTATAATTTATAAATCTGAACATTTGACATTCTGAGCAGTGTCTTCAAGTGTAGAAGTTTTTGAAGGGTATTCAGTGGTTTGTGGTTGAGGTTCAGAAGTTTTTGTAGGGGGTTCAGAGGTTCATCTAGGGTGTTCAGTGGTTTGTGGTTGGGGTTCATAAGTTTAGGTTTTTATAGGGTGTTCAGTGGTTTATGATTGGGGTTCAAAGGTTTTTGAAAGGGTTCAGAAGTTTTAAAGGGTGTTCAGTGGTTTGTGGTTGGTGTTCAGAAGTTTTGTAGGGGGTTCAGATATTTTTGTACGGTGTTTAGTAGTTTGTGGTTGGGGTTCAGAAGTTTTTGGGGGTTTAGAGGTTTTTGAAGGGTGTTCAGTGGTTTGTTATTGTGGTTCAGAAGTTTTTGTAGGGGGTTCAGAGGTTTTTGAAGGATGTTCAGTGATTTATGATTGGAATTTAAAGGTTTTGTAAGGGTTTAGATCAGAACTTTTTAAAGGGTGTTCAGTGGTTTGTGGTTGGTGTTCAGAACTTTTGTAGGGAGTTAAGAGATTTTTGTATGGTGTTCAGTGGTTTGTGGTTGGAGTTCAGAAATTTTTGGGGGTTCCGAGGTTTTTTGGGGGTGTTCAGTGGTTTGTGATTGGGGTTCAGAAGTTTTTGTAGGGGGTTCAGAGGTTTTTAAAGGGTGTTCAGTTTTTTATGGTTGGGGTTCAAAAGTTTTTGTAGGGGGTTCAGAGGTTTTTGTAGGGTGTTCAGTGGTTTGTGGTTGTGTTTCAAAAGTTTTTGAGGGGGTTGAGAGGTTTTTGTAGGGTGTTCAGTAGTTTATGATTTGGGTTCAGAGATTTTTGTAGGGGTTCAGAAGTTTTTGAAAGGTGTTCAGTGGTTTGTGGTTGGGGTTCAAAAGTTTTGTAGGGGTTTAGAGGCTTTGTAGGGTGTTCAGTGGTTTGTAATTGGGGTTCAGAAGTTTTTAACAACTGGTTTTTTCTTAGATACATCATCGAATTTCTTCTTTTTTTTGGTGTTTAGTTGTTGAACATTTGACTAATTGTACAATTTTAAAACAAATTGTGAACTTAAACAATAAATTACTTACACATCTTTATCCTCATCGGTAGGAGCAAATAATTTTGATTTTCAACAAAAAAAAAATAAAAAAAAATTAATTTAAAAAAAGTCAAAAAGATAATTATATAGTAGAATATAGTTTCAATTTTACAATTTGTTGAATTATATTAGCAAATTTATTTAACATAAATATAGGAAAATAAAAAAAAAGTTAAGTATTATTTATTGTTTTGAAGGTGTTTTCGTGTGTTTTTTTGTCTTTTGTCATGGTAGATTGCAGTTTTTAGAGAGGGAAAAATGGTGAGAGGAGAGAGAAAATACAAAATAATTCATTGAGGAAGGTTTTTAATTTATGAGAGGAGAGATAAAATTTTTAAAATGAAATAAAAATAGATATGACATTTTTTTTTTGAACTTAAATAGATTTGATAGTTGGAGAGAGGAGGAACTATTATTATTAAAAAAAAAAAAAAAAAAAAAAAAAAACACACTTCATGGGCTTCTTTCGTTTGGGCTTCTTGTGTTGGGTGTGAATTGGGCAAGGTGCACCTAATTCTAGGTGCACCATGGTGCACATAATACTAATTGGCCAAAATATTAAACTGAGCCCAAACCGAACCTAAGTCCACCTTACCTACGACCCAATGATAATGTAGAGGTTCCAAATTATTTAATCCAATTCCTAAACTAATTAGGATTAATTAGAAGCTTCTATAAGTTTCTAAAAGATCTTAATTATCCTTTTTGAAAAGATAAGACTAAAGAGTTTGAAATTGAATAAAACTTTTCTTTTTGAAAATCCTATTTCTATCCGAATTGAAAGACTTCAAAGATAGACAGATATTATTTTCGTGCCTCATAAATTTTATCCAAGTTTTATATGGTTGGATAGCCCTTTAAATTATCTTTCCAATGATATATTATAATATCAATTCCGAGCTATAACGGAAAAGATATGAATAAAATGTCAAACTCTATCCAAAACTAACACCGTATCACTATTTCGGCCATATCTTTACTTCTACAAAATATTTTAATCTGATTTTAATTGGGTTATAAAGTAGACTTCAATATCTTTCCAACGGCATCTTATTCATCTTATTCTAATTTCTGGATCAAAAGATATGATAAAAACAAAAACCGCAAAAACTGCTGTCTATCGCAAGAGTTTTATCCGATTCGAATTCTTATCTTTTCTTGTTTTCTTCGACCCTTCTTTTTCCTCTATAAATAGAATTCATATCACCCCTTTTTCAATCAATAAGCTTGATCATCAAATAATTCTTTTCTCCCTCTTTAGCCTAAACACTAGCCTCCCTATTCTTTCATTCCTTCCTTAAGCACTCCAAGGAGTTCATACAATACCCAAAGTTCTATACTTAAACCAAGGCGTAAAAGGTATAATTGAATGAGGATTTGGACCAAATCAACTCTACTTTAATTTAATTTTCATTTGATTTATATTTTTATTGAAGTTACTAACAATTTATTCATGATGTAGCAATTTAAAGGAACGCGCGGAATGTGAGTAATTAATTAATTTAATTACTCTTATTTTATTTTTAATATTGCTAGTATCATGATTAGGGTTGTTATTATTATTATTTGATTTGGCTAACACTATTATTTTTAAATTGCTTCCAATATTAATGTTTATTCTATTGTTATTATGATCACCATATTGCATGTTTAAAGGGAATATGTAATTGAAAATCACGCCTAATAAGATAATTTGGACAACCGGTTTAGGTTCCTTTTTAATCTTGTTGTGTAATCAAGTGATCACAATATTTTAGAATTATATGTTGCATTAATATTCAACCAATTTAGCTTAATAATAGTTTGGAGCGAATTGAATATTTTGTTTATATGCCTTTGAGATCGCAGGAATCACTTTTCACTATAAGAATCGAGTAGAGGCCAATACGGGCGAATGTGACTCCATGACTCACTTCGTACCATCATCTCCGATCCTCCTTTCGTGGTTCCGAACCATATGGAGTTAGTAATCTCATGGATTATGAATGGGGTGTAACCATCACGGGTCAATCGTTGTTGCCTATCGTTGTCCCTTTATCGTGGTTGCCTTTTATGATCCGTGAACGGTTTACAAGTTCCTTAAAAACTTGTTGGCGGCTCCCTACTTTCCTTGTCCCCAATCGTATATGTCAATTCCCACTTCCTATGAGTGTCAAGCATATTCACCACATGCTTTTAACGTAGGCGCACTTCGAGCGACGCCTACAATTATATGTATTTAAGCTCTTTTACTTCTCTATATATGGCTATGCATGGTAAATCTTTAAATTATTAATGCCTTAGTGACATGTATGTTCTATATAGTATGAATTCGTTGAAGCTTTGAAGAGTTGAAAGCCCGAAGCTGCTGCCAATGTATGATGATGTTGCCTGTTGCTGTTATCCTACTGCTGTTTCAATTGTTAAAGTTGTTGTAATGTTGAACAAGTTTTTTTTTTTGGATAAAGTGTGAATTTTTTTTCCAGATTGCCCTTGCAACTCTGAACTTGAATTAGAAGTGTTGAACTTGTTTTAATCTTATTATGCTACTGCAGTATTGGTTTATATGGTTTGGATTTTGGAAGCCTAGAAAAATTGCAGATTAAGGCCCAAATTAATAAGTCCCAAAAAAAATCGGTTGGGTTCGGGTTTTTTTTTTTTTTTTTTTTTTGTATTTTTGTTTTTTGAAATCGAAATTTTTATGGTTTGGTTTGGTTTGGTTTCAAAGGTGAAGTGGTGCGGTGTGGTTTCTAAAATTCATAAACCGAATTAAAGTGGTTCAGCTTCGATTTCGAGTATAAACCAAATCGAAAATCGAACTTTCACTCTTAGGCGCGCCACATAAGAAATATACTTATTTCGACCAATAAGAAAAAAGATTTGCATTTTATTTTTGCATTAAAAAATTATATCTAAAATTTTAATGCCACATAGATTATAATTCACGAATTAAATTATTTAAATGAAAATAATAAAGTAAAAGATAGGAAACGATACATCATTTATCTATAGATGTAGTAGGTTGACTGTGAACGAATTTGGTGATTATATCGAAATAAAAAATGGTAAACAATGAATAATGATTTAGGATTTAAATTATTAAAAATATTAAAAATTTATTTTTTTTCACATTAAATATGTTATATAACGGATAAATGATCATATTACCATTTATTTATATTTAATAAATTCATTATGAATTACAGTAAAAAAAATTAAAATTAAACTTTTGTAATTTTGTCTGAAATTATTAAATACGAGTAAAATAATAATTAAAAACGATGAAAAAACTGTGCATCGCACAGGCTTTCATCTAGTTATTATATATTGTAATAAAAAAATCATGAAAATAATCTTTCACCTACCAAAACATAATTAGTGAATGAAATATTTTGAAATATGAAATAAAAAATAGAAAAAAAAAGTTTGAATAAAAAAATGTAATATGTAGTCAGAAAAGATAAAATATAATAATAGTATTTTAAGTTGCTTGATTTGGGATAAATAAGAAATAGATTATGGACCAAATTATTTTTATATTTAAATATAGTTTTAATTGATACTCCGTAAAAAATAGTGCATGGCACGAGATCTAACCCGGTAATTGATATATTCATATATGTTTGTGGCCCTTATATTTATTATTATTATTTTTTTTGAATTTTGTTATTTGCAACTTAAGCATGGTATTGATAAAGATTTATGTTAAGGTTGTATGTAATTTTTTTGCCACTACTGAGTTTAGTGCTTTGAATATTTTACTTGGATCACGAGAATACGATACAAGCATTGACATGTGGTCATATCAATTAGCTGTATTTTTGCTATAATGATCCAAGGAAAAATCCATATAGCAACCATGCATGTTTGTTTGATTACTGAACTGTTTCAAACAAATCTCAGTCAGGGCATTTGATGTCGACTTTTGTTCTCAATAACATATTTAGGTAAATTACATTCATTATTTAAATTATTTATTTTACATTTGTTTTTTTTTTTCAAAATTATTAGAAACTAATTAATTGTTATTATTTCTATAGGGTGTTGGGCACACCATTCAAATCGAGTTAGATAGGTGTTTCTGACATCCTCAACAATCTCAATGATGAGAAGTCTATAAAATGGCAGTAAGTAAGTTTATTTACGATTTTTCCCTATATACCCCTGATTTTTTTGTTTATTCACCATATACCCTTGAAACTTATCAAATTTACTATATACCCCTGAGTTGTTATAAAATTTCACCATATATTCCTAATGACTACAAGATGAGTGGAATATAGTTAATTATGCATCGAAACCACCTTAAATCTCTTTTCTCCATCCCCGCAACCACTCATCTCCTTACTCCAACCCCCAAAACCACTCTAAATCTCCATAATTATATCCGTAAAATTGATTTTGAGGATGAGAAAAGGAAATTTGGGAGTGATTTTAAGGGGTGGGAAAAAAATATCCCTGGTTTCGGGGTAGGGGAATGTATTTAGGGTGGTGTTGGGGGTAGAGGAATGTATTTAGGGTGGTTTCAAGTCACAATTAACCCTAAAGACGGACGAACATAACAATCATTAGTCATCAAATGTATATAATGTATTTTTGTGAAAACTCGAGGGTATGTGATAAATTAAAAAAAAGTTAAGGGGTATATGGTGAATAAACAAAAAAAAGTCAAGGGTGTATGTTGAAAACACCATTTAATTTATTTTTTATTTGTAAAAAGAATAATCATATACTCGTATATTTTAATTTAAATCCTAATAATTTCAAGAGTTCACTATTATGACAAACTTGGAATAGAAAGGAAATGACCTGCTTAGGGTATGTAAGGTTTATACTTTTTGTTTTAAATTATTCTATTATATATTATTTTATATTAAATTTAAATAAAAAAAGCTATTTTTTCATAAATTGCCCACAATTAATCCTAACCATAAGATTTTGGCCAAGGAGACTCTTAATCATCCCTACTTTAGGAATCCGGAAGTTTGGGATATATAGTTTCAAACTTTGAGTTTTATTTTCTTTTTTGTTAAAACTGTCATATTGAGATTGTCAATGATGTTAGACCAATGTGGGTGCCAAAGCATAATTGCAAAACCATTTTATCATATCTATCTTTCAAAATCTACCATTGACGGTATTATTTGTAATTCCTAATGTTAACAACATTTATATTGACCAATTAATGACCATTTTTAATTTTTTATGCTACGACTATAAGATTCCTTAAGAAATGAGGAAATATCTAATCTTCTATCTTTTATATACTCTAAACTTTTAAAATTTAGGCCTTTTGAAACTATGGGTAGAAGGATAAGTGAAATTCACACCTCAAAATGTGCATAATTCAGTATGATACCACATCGAGCAGATTAAATTAGATAGACCTACCTTGGTGTGACAAAAGGAAAGTATGATAGGCGTTTGATATTTGTTTGAATAATTAACACTTTACATTTATTATTTATTCTCCTCGTACTTACTCCCTTTGATCTTCAATGATAGACCGAACTTTTACTTAGTACTGAAGTCCACAAATATTAGGACAATACTCTTAAGTATGCACGATGCCATACGTTCACCTAGAATTGGTATGATAGAGATTATAAATTTATAATTGTATAGTGTATTGTTGTAATTTATATGGTTTAATGGATGTGCATGGACTAATTGAGTCGTACGTGCAGTGGTTTATTTGCAAGCATTTATTATTTTGCCATATTCTTGTGTATTGGATTGGAGATACTCGTATTAAGCTTCACCATGGATTACTTGTCACTCATGATCGAGGGATTGTTCTTTAATGCATGGTTCCATTCTATCTTGTGTTGTTTGCAGCAAAGATTCGTTGATGCTAAGCTAGCTTAGGTCTTGCTTGAGGGAACCTCATTCATTTAATCCCCGCCTTAAGTGTCAGCCCTTTGTTCCTTATAGGTTCATTGTTGACTCCAAGGTGCAACTCATGAGTCATGAGTGAACCTGCCAACTGCTCGATATTGAACTTGGTAAAGTCCTTAGTTTCCTGAAGGGTTGTCACCTTATCTCTCCATCTCTCATCCTGTGGGAGGCTTCAAAGGACCTTCCTGACATGCTCATCTAGAGAAATCTGTTTACCCAGGGAAACCAACTCATTTATAATGTTAGTAAATCAGGTTAGCATCTCTTGAATTGTTTCTTTTGGTTGCATATCAAATCTTTCATACTTAAACACAAGTAGATCAATTTTTGAGAGTTTAACCTCATTGGTTCCTTCATGAGTAATCTACAACAAATCCCAAATTTCCTTTGCGTTCTTGCACCCCATAACACAATTGTGCTCATGAGGTCCAAGTCCACAGTGGAGAAATTTTACAGCCATAACATTGATTTCCATTTTATCAAATCCTCTTTCTCATATTCAAATATGGGCCTAGAGATTACCTCATTTTGAACGTTTGTTTTGGTAACTTCAAAATCACCAACTTCAATGACCCTCCAAACTTGGTAGTTCTGTGCCTTGATAAAGATCTCCATTCGGTTCTTCTAGTAAGTATAGAACTTACCATTGAATATCAAAGGCCTATGAGTTGAGTATCCTTCATCGAGCTTTTCATGCGTATTCATCCTTTTCAAGATCTTTCTTCTTCATGGTTTCCTGATTCTTCGAGAAGTTAGGCTCTGATACCAATTGTTGTTTCAATTAATGCTACAAGAAAGGGGGTTGAATTGTAGTATGACAGATTAGTCAAAATTTTTGCGGAAATAAAACTAAGTAAGCTAAAGGAGCAAAAAGTTAGCTAAAGGAACTAAAAGTGCAAGAGAGATTTTCATGTGGAAAACTCCTTAGCCCTAATCAAGGAGAAAAACTATGACCACTTGGGATTTTAAGAAAAGAATCTTTACTAGAATAGGGAAAATGATCCTATTACAAACTAAAAAGACTCCAACTTTGAGTTCCTCAACGAACCCAAAGCCCCGATGAACAAGTCACCCAACTTGTTACTCTTCTCACTTCTCACTTCTCTTTCTGTTTCTCTTTCCCTTCTATTTCTCTTCTTTTTATCACATATAGAAGTTCACTCAAACTTCCCAATTCTCCAAAATACAACTCGAAAAGATTAACTTTAGTATAAGGACATTAGAACACTCTAATCCTCTAGGGTGGAATTGACTCTTAACTCGATTAAATAAAACAAATATTGAAATCTATTTGAGCAAGGGTAAGTTTTTCCATTTGAAATCAACAACTATTTATAGACCAAAATCCGTTTGGGAAAAACATCTTTGTGCAGCAAATCCATAACGCAACTACTCCAACCCATTAAGAAGAACATGTCCTAAAATTAAGGAACATGAACTCCTCAATGTGCAAAACCATGACTTAAGAAAGATCATGGGGAGTGTAGGGAATATTACAAACATCCCACACTTGAGCTCCACTGTGATCATACACTTAAATCATGGTGGCGTCCAAAGGAAAGGAAGCTAGAGTAAAAGAGTCACCAACAAGTTTTAGGAACTTGTAAACCGTTCACAGGGTGAAGGTTACACCCCTTTCACGATCCATGAGATTGCTAACTCCATAGTAGTCTAGAATCATGACTGGATATCCGGGGATGAATGTACAAATCCAATCTAAAAGAGATTGAACCTGCCCTAAAAATAGGCCTCTTCTTTATTTTTCTCATATTCATGTGCGCTTTCTGACTAACATACAATCAATATATTAACCCTTAATCTGTTTAATCTATGTTGGTTGAATATTAATGCACAAACAAACCTATTATTGGCGATCACTTGAATGATAATCATATTAGCCTAAACAAGATTATTAATCATCTAATTAAGCGTGATTACAAGTACAAATTCCCTTTAAACATGCATAAAAGGCGTGATCAAGAAATAACAATAATATCAAGCAACATAATAATAACAAATCATCATTATAATATAATCTCAATCTCATGAAAGCATAATAATATTAGCAAGATCCTAGGAATGATACTAACATGATTAATAACAAATCCTAGCATGCCACTAAACATTAAAGATCAAAGTTTTAGCCTTAACATGATAGAAAGAAATAGAACGCAACCTAACATGATGCTAGAAATCAATAAAAGCATCCTAACATGATACTAGGAATTAAAATAATCAAAGAATGTTTTTCTACATCAAAAGAATAATTAAATTACTTACTTCGATGCCTCGTATCTTTTTCTAATAACAAGATATACAAGTTAGTAACTTCAAGGAAAATATTAAATCAAACAATTAAATTAAATAATTGAAATAGATATTTGGGACCAAACCCTCAGAAATTATCAACCTTTCACGTCTAGGGCGAAGACAACTTCGAACTTGGATAGGTGTGTCGAGAACTTGTGAATGAGGTATGATGTATTTTGAAAAGGGCTAGGCTTAGAAAGAGAATAGAGAGAGAATAAGCTTTATCTTAGAGAGAGGAGAGAGATGATTGGTGATTGTTGGTGAATAAAAATGAGGAAATACGACCCTATATATAGAGAAAATAGTCCGGAAACAATAGAAAGGAGTTAGAATTCGAATCGAAATAAAATTGGCTCCTGTCACAAACGACAAGACCCAGCACGAAACGACAGGAATCACGCATGGCGACAGAGTCTGTCATCGTGCGACAAGGCTGTCGTTTGGCGCTGCGACAGTTTTTTGCAGATTTTGTTTTTAATCATATATTTAGATACAGAAGTCCAAATAAGTCATATAATATGTCGTTGGAAAGATCTTGAAGTATAATTTTTAACCCAATTAGAATAATATTAAAATCTTTTGTAGATAAAAAGATATGACCGAAATAGTGGAAGGGTGTCAGTTTTGGACAGAGTTTCGTATTTCTTTCATATATTTTTCGTTATAGCTCGGAATTAATATTATAATATATCATTGGAATATCATTGAAAAGATAATTTCAATATTTATCCAAAAATATAAGATTTGTATAAATACTATGAGGCACGAAATAATATCTAAACATATTCCATTTCGCACAAAACAAAGACTCTCAAAAAGAAAAGTTTTATTCAATTTTGAATTCTTTGATCTTATATTTTCAAAAAAGGATAATTAAGATATTTTAGAAACTTATAAAAGATTCTAATAAATCCTAATTAGTTTAGGAATGGGATTAAACCTTTGGACCCTCCACATGATCATTGGGCCGTAGATAAAATCCGGTTTGGGTCTAGTTTAGTATTTTGGCCATAAATTCCTCATTATTCTTCGGAATTGGGCTTATAATATATTGTTGGAAAGGTCTTTTCAATACTCATCCAACTACACCATTATTGGACCCTTATCATGGATCAATCTAAATTGGAATGGCTATTTTCATAAATAGAGTAAGAAAAAGAATATTTTTAAAAACAGAAAGAAGTATGTTAATTAAAACGACCGCATCATTCACAAGGCTTTTCACATTTCACCTCGTTCGATAATCAAATGACGTGAAAGATATTCATCACTGGGTTTGGTTTTTGGGGAGACACAATTAGATGTCTACAGGGAGTATGCCGCAAGTTTTGGAATACAAAACATATTTTATTTGTTTAACAGATTTTTGAAAATGAATAAAATAAAATCATTTTCATAAAATAAAGAGATAAAATTTAAACTCAACAGTCTTCCTAAAAACTAGCTTGCACAATATTATCTTTTTAGACCCCAATTCCACACAGATATTTTCGAGTGTAATATTATCCTTACACTTAAATAAATCCTAATATATAAAAATATCTTAGTCTTCATGATTCTTTGCTGAAGCTTCTACTCTGAGGCTTCTGTTCCTTGAAAGGAAATTCTCTTCACTGGCAAAGCATCCACTCTGAAGCTTCTGTTCCCTGAGGGAAAACTTCTCTTCTAAAGTCTTCATTTCTAAAGCATTGGTTCTTGTGAAGGAACTCTTCTCTTTTGGATTTCTTTGTTCATGGCTTTCTTTTTCCTCATGGAATTTTCACAAGACACTCAATTCTCATAGCCATTGCAACTAATCACACACTCAAACAATCAAGCTCTTATTAGTTTGTAAATAAGTTAGGTTGTGTCATCATCTAAATCATTAAGTCCAACATGGTGTCAATTAAAAAAATTAGATGAAGTATTTAGGAGCTTATTGGGAAAAAAATTACTTTGTGTACATCTTTGCATTTTGTAATTAAATGGAATAAATTATTCAACTTTATAATTAAAAGAGAATGAAAAATGGAGAATGTGCACTAGTGTTAATATCTCAATTTGCACAAATTCTTATATGTGGTTGGCCACACCATGTGGCTAGCCATCATAGGGGTTAATTCGTTAGTGTTATAGAGGTTCCTTAGTTAGTGTTAAAGGGGGTAATTCCAAGTTTCTCTCCATGAGAAACAAGGAGCGTTTCTCATAGGGATAAACTTGTCTTTAATGCTAGTAAAACAGGGATTAAAATGTAATTTTCTAAAAAAAATTTCTCCTTTTGCACAATTACTGACATTTTTTGTTGTACCATTGAAGCAGCTTCCCTCCTCCATTGAAGCACCTTTTTCTTCACCATTGAAGCAACTTTTGAGGTTAAAAAGACATACACCTACCCTCTAATAGGGTTAACAATGCCTTTTCTTCCTCCACTTTTTCTTAAGGTTTTCGTAGAATTTGGCTACGAAGCCGCTGGAAACCGTGGAAGAAATTGCCGCAAATGATTGTCGAGATGGTGGGTTGGGTTGTTCTATGCTATGGTGGTGGCTTGTTGTCTAATCTGGGTAACGATTCCGCCATTGTCACATTGATAAGCGGTAGAAGAAGGAAGCAGGAGAGAGAAGGGAATGAGGGAGAGGAGTGAGTCAGCAACCAATAAATAAATAAAATATTAGTAAAATTGCTTTTATTTACAATTCTTGCCATTTCGAAAAAAAATTTATGTTTCTCAAGAAGAGAAACTAGGGCTCCCCCGTGTTAAAGGGATTTTACGTACTCGGTCAGTGTCAAAGGGGTTACTCGGTCAGTGTCAAAGGGGTTACTCGATCAATATTGTAAGGATTACTCGATCATTGTTATAGGGGTTACTTTGTTATTTTAAAAGCGGTCACACAATGTGTCCAACCGCACACAAGACATGTTGTAATTACTTTATATTTGCATGATTTTCAATGTACATCGCTGACTATTAATATCTTACAATTATAAAAAAATTGATTTTTGAAAAATAGCAAGCACTAAGTTAAATCTAATAATTTCTTTTTTTTAGGAAAAGGAATCTTATAAGATTGTAGATGCTAATTACAACTCAACAATGCTCCACATTATTAGTTATTAGTCTTTGATTAATCTCCTCTAATAGTCTAATGGATGGATTACACATATGGAAACATTAAGGTTTCTATTTATATATTTAAAAATTTATATTTATAGCTCTTAAGTCAAGTTGATTAAAGGTGACTCAAGTTGATCAAAGGGGGCAGATATTGTGTCCAAAAGCCATAGAGGGCAACTCTTGTCTTGACCCATTAGCATGTACGTCACCATTGAGGCATTGATGTTGCTATAATTAATAATATATACAGTATATGCCATATTCATAATATTTTAATGTATTTACATTTTTGTTGCTTAAAAAAAACGAGTAATTAATAAGGAAATGCTGTATGTAGCCCTAAGGGCTATATATAAGTATTAAATATACTCTTGAAATTGTATAAGATTAGAAATTCATGACAAAAGTACGCGTAAATCAGTGTAATTAGTGTTTATATTTTTATAATTTATTAACTTTTTACGATTTTCAAGTGTAAATTTAATGCTTATATGTAGCCTTAAGGGCTATGTATATATAGCATTTTTCTAATTAATATGCTCTTAACTCTTAAGTCTTAAATTCATAAGTATTGAACTTTATATTTGGGGCTATAACACAATGTACATTCTTGTCTTAATTAAATCCTAATTTTCCACCTCATTAATAGACCAGCACTAGTGCCGCGTCATCCAAGAAGAGATCTAAACGCAATTACATTTTCATTTCTAAATTTTAATTAAAATTTGACTAGAACTAAAAATAAAAATAAAAGATCTAAATGAAGTGGTGTGGTAGATCAATAGAATAGTTTACATTCCTTTTTAATTGATAGGCTGACGAAGTACCTAACTTATGGCTGCATGCGATATTTGATCGTATAGTTTGATAGGTTATCTAAATCTTGGAAGATAATAATAAACATAATTAAAAAAAAAAAAAAGACATGAAATATAATTGGAGGTTTAATTTGGCCATTAGGACATCAGATTAAATGATGTACGTGAAAGGACTTTATTAGTAAAATGGAGTCTTAGGTGTAAAGCTCTTTAAAAACGGGTCATAAATATAATTGTTATAAAATAAATAAATAAAAACAAATATTGGCCTTTATTTGTAGTCCTCAGTGGCAGCAATATGCAATCCTACTAACCCCTATCTTACTTGCTTCAATGTTGAATGTTGTTTGGTGCACTACCAAGATCGATTTATTAGGTCATTTTTGGGGTGATATAATATTCCTTCTTGTTGTATCTTGGTCGTCAATCTATACACATATATTCTTCCTCTTATTTCATAAACTTATTATATATTTAACGAGAATTATTAACATCGTCATCTTATTTTTGGGTATGTTTAAAGTTAATTAAGTGTATAATTGGAGGTTGAGAATTCTAAACAACAGTAATGATAAAATGAGTACCTTGAAAGATAAATTAATAAAATACAAAAACCTTGGACACATCATTCTCTAACACTTTGTTTGGATAGGAAGAAATGGAAGGAAAAGAATAGAAGAGAAATGGAGGGGGACAAAATATCTTGTTTGGGTAAAAGATTGGGGGAAGGAAGGGGAAGGGAAGGGATCCATTTTCCCTTTCTCTATAATAACCCTAATCTCTCCAAAATTGGAGAGATTTGGAGGGAAAATGGAGCTCACCTCCCCCTCCCTTTCTTTTCCCTTCCCTTCCTCCATTTTTCCTCCCCTTCTTTTCCTTCCTTCTTTGCTATCCAAACAAAGCGTAAGTGTATTTCCCATATAGAGTTTGTATCATTATCCATAGGTTAATAATTACGTTCATTATATGTGCACACAAAGCATGCTTTAGATTTCTAAATTAATACAAAATACTTCATTCAGTTTTTTTCACTGACCTATTTCCCGTTTGTCCATGCTTAGCTTAAACTATCAATGTCTTTAATTTTCAATTATTAAAAATTAAAATACCGGCCTCTATTTCATATAAATTATATATGTGAAACAAATACCTTGACAAGGACTTCTAGACAAAAATTGTTTGAGTGCTAAATGAAGAGAGAAAGATGGAGATGCATGTGATGAGAATAGAGGTAGAGGGAGATGATAACTTCAAAAGGAAAGAAAACATTTGTTGCACCTACTATGCAATGTCCGTTTTTAGTCAATTCTAAAAAGATCCGCATGACGATATTTTTCCTTACGTATACTCGTAAATCACAAAAACAATCAAAGAGAGTTAGTGATTGTGGCAAATTAAAGTCAAATTAAGTCATCAAATAAAAAAGACCAGAGGAAGTGTACACAAACCATTTTTACAAAAAAAGTGAAAAAAGGGAATTCTTGATATTTCACTTGGAGACCACTATCTCACCCCGGCCCGACCATTGACATATATGAAAGAGATAATACTACTTTGCATATCTCATTAATGCTCAAATTTTACTGTTATATAAGATCGATGCTATTTTACACTCCCTTTTCTCAAACAAACTCTAGTAAAATCTCGTATAGAAACTAGTGATGGGATTATTGGACGGTGCATACTATATTAAAATAGAAAATTAAGAAATTGTGTTAATACACATTTTCTTGTTAAAAGTCCTGAAATCGACTTTTTGGTAGTGGACTTTAGGGTTTATGATTTAGTAGCCTATCTTCGCTTAGTTGTAGAGCAACATGTACCCTGCACTTCTAGATAGTGTTATTTATTTGGTGTACGTGATCTTGCACTCCTATATAAGAAGCACCAAATACATGTAGTTTCCTTAACTTTCATATCCTAAACACTTCCCTATTTATACCAAATCCTTAACTTACATATCCTCATTACAAATCAATACATTGCATGCATCTCATTAGTTACAAATTAAACTAAGCTAGCTCAATCGATCAATCCATTCATTCATCATCCAATATAATCATCCCTACATACATACATACTAGTATATAGTTAGAAAAAAAAATGGATTCAAAATTAGGTGCTAATAAAGCAGGCATAGAAGTTGTTATCGACGATGCACCCATGAGTAATAACGACCATAAGATGGTTGTTGTGGGTTTTTACGATCATTTCGTGTATTCCATATTAGCAAATTTTCATGCAGGGTTTTTTAGAATAAGCCTTGCCTTATGTGCTCAAGTGTTATTATGGAAAAACCTAGTCCAAATTACCAAAGACAACCATGCTCGTCAATTTCACCCTATGCTCTTGTCCTTCCCATCGACGGCCACTCATTTATTATGGTCGACGGCCTTACTCGTTTTGATCTCGTTGTCTATTCTCTACACGTTAAGGTGTTATTATCACTTTGACAAGGTGAAGGATGAGTTTTTGCACCATGTAGGGGTCAACTATTTGTTTGCTCCTTGGATGTCAAGCCTGTTATTGCTTCAAACTTCGCCTATGCTTGTCGTTTCTGATGGTAGTATTTGCCAACAATTAACTTGGTGGATGTTTGTAGTACCTATAATTATGCTCGATATCAAGTTATACGGGCAATGGTTTATTAAGGGGAAACGAGTGCTAACCAAGGTGGCTAACCCGGCTTGCCAACTATCCGTTATAGCAAATTTGGTAGCAACAAAGGAAGCTATGTATATGGGATGGTCGGAGATGGCGTTGTGCTTCTTTGCATTGAGCATGGCTCACTACTTGGTGTTGTTTGTTACTCTATATCAAAGACATCCAGGGAGCAATGGTGTTTCGCCGTCACTAAGGCCGGTTTTCTTCTTGTTCATCGCTACTCCAAGTATGGCTAGCATAGCATGGTTCTCAATTGTCGGGACCTTTGATGTTGTATCGAAGATGCTCTTCTTTCTCTCCATGTTTCTCTTCATGTCCTTGGTAAGTATGCACTATTTTTCCTATCTTTTCTACTTTAAAATTGCCCTTTGAGTCACCGTAGAGTACGTACTTGTTCCACCACACCTCTTAGTGGTAATAATAGTATGTAGATTTCTATCTCACCGACAAACACGTGTTTAGCAAGAAAATACTCTATAATCCAACAACCTTTTACACGATAACATTTATTTTATTTCTTCGTTATTACTTCGTAGTTAAAAAATATATGAATTGTAAGACTTTAATTTACGATTTTATCAGTACAAATGAATATTGATGTTGAATAGAGGATCTGACTCAATAAATTACACTGTCCAATCCGTATATAAGAGTATATGTAGACGTGTTTGTAGTTGATTTATTGCTGACCGGTGTTTGCTAATGTTGCAGGTATGTAGGCCAACATTATTCAAGAAATCACTAAGGAAGTTTAGTATAGCATGGTGGTCTTTTTCACTGCCATTGACAACACTGGCTTTGGCATCCGTCAAGTACGCTCAAGAGGTGAAAGATGGCGCAGCACAAACACTAGCACTTGCCTTATCAATTGTTTCTATGATAATTATCCTTGCTCTAATGGTCATCTCCACTATCAAGATCAACAACTTGTTCCTTGCTACTCATAAACCAAAATCAAATACCAATAATCCTAACTAATTGTTAGTGTAATTATTGATTAATTAATGTACTAATTGGTTTCATATTTCCTTCCTCTTTTCTTTTATCGGGAATGGGGAAATTAAGATTGAGAGGGAGTATATCAATGTATATATATATATATATATATATATATATATATATATATATATATATATATATATATATATATATATATATATATATATATATATATATATATGCACACCAGCTATAATTATATATGTACGTAGTGTCATATGCACATGACATCTCATCTGTGAAAATTGAAAATCCAATACTATATGTGTTACCAATTGATGTACTTATTTATAGGTATCATTATTCTTTTCTAAATCTCGAAAATAAGTTTAGCATGATTTCAATCATTTTTGGATTGAAACAAATATAGTATAATATTTTATCATAGAATACTCATTATAGTTAAACACTAAAGCTTTTGGGAGTGGCAAACTAATAAGAGTGGAATTCCTCTGAATCCTTTCCCCAATCCCCATATTGAGGTAGTAGTGGTGAGTCGAATGACCTGATACAGTGTAAAAGTTACAAACTCTAACAACTGGTATAATATAGACATTTTTTTTGAACAAATATACTATAGAGGGCATTGAATAACAACATCTTGATTTTTATCGAAGAACACTATTTTGGATTTACTTCTTTTAATTTAATGTTTATTTTAGATTTCATCAAAAACTGACTTTTATAAAATAATTATAAAAATTAAAAATAGATTTGTCAAGGGTAAAATTAATATTCCTTAGATAATTAGATTATACTTTTTATGCACCAATATAACTAAAATTGAGAAGTGGTGTTCCACTAAGTTAGAAAATCATCTGTCCCATAATTTGTGTCCCACTGGTGTTCCACTAAATATGATTGGTTCTTAAAATATTTATTTGCCTTTTGAAATTTGAGAAGTGAGACCTTGTAATTATTACAACCAATAATATTAAGTGGAACACAAATGGAACATGAAAAATGGGACAAAGGATTTAAACCCATTGTTGTAATCCTTAATAAGGTTTTCACAAGCTGCCACATCACATATACGTTGTACATATAATCTTCGACGATGATCCCATTATTTTCTAGAATTCATGCATGGTAACTTGAGAAACTAAAATGATGATCATTATTTACAAACATTAACCAAGGGGGGAGTTGAGAACTCTGAGACAGATTTAAAGCTACATAAAGAGTTTACAAAATGGGTTTTTCTCATTTCTACATGATTTTCATTATTTAATTTGAATGTTTAGGGTTTGTTTGACATCGTTTTTTATTTTTATTTGTCAGTTTTTTGAAAATCAAAAACTAAAAACAGGAAATAAGAAAAAGGTGCTTCCATTTTTCTGTTATCAGTTTTCAAATTATTATGATTTAAATAAATTTGATTATTTTTTTTTATCTATTATATGATTTTGAAAAAAAAAAAATAAAAAAATAAAAAAATAGAAAACAACAACAATGTTAAACGAGCCCTTAGTTTTTAATATAGAGTAGTAGTCTAGTAGATACTCAACTCCGTGGTAAGATGACCCGGCCCTGCAATATAAGACCTTCCACAATACTTATACATTAGTTATTGTAATTGGTGCATACAATAGCTATACAATAACAAAGATGACAAAAAAATGAGTTATGAACAAGTATAAGCAAATAGCTAGGCCCGGTCAAGATGGGCTCGACTAACTTGAGCGCCAGCCCAACCCAATTTTATCATATTTACCAAACATATTTATTAAAAGTCAATAGTCAAATAACCAACATAAAAAGCCAATTCAAACAACTACACCTGTCAATTCCTAACCCGATCTGGTTCCAAACTCGTTTTATTGAGAGAGAACCAAATCCCGATCCCGACCCAAATGACCCAATTATCATAATTTGTAATGACCCAAGCAATCCAAACCACTTGAATCAAATGACCCAAACAATCCAAAATTTGACTCAAACCTGACCCGTTGACCCGAACTAACAGGTCTACAAACAGCTAATAAGACCAGCTAAGAAAAACAACCAACATCCAATAGCAAATTGCCAAATAAGACCATTGTATTTATATCTTTAAACTTGGGCTCTTAGTCCTTAGTCCTCCCTCTATTGCTCAAACCAAAGTATCAAAGTACGTATTTGGTCATGGACTTATCGTTAATTTATATTGACAAGAATAACCTAAAATGGGCTTTTGAACAAGTATAACCAGTTAACATCACATGAGTTAAGAAATTGACCCAACCCAAGCTTGTCATTTATCTTCCACCTTAATTAAACAATTAAGAAACCAAAATTTGTGATTAAATTAAATGCAAGTCCAAAGATTAGTAGGAGGAATTCAGGATACTACTAGTTTAGTACGTACAAAATCCCCAGCAAACTTCAAGATTTGCCTTCAATCTTCAGCAACAATCAATCAATCTGCACGGCTACCCCGTGTTACACCATTTCTCGCTCCCTCTCTTTCTCTCTCCTCCATTTTTATCTCAATCAGTCCACATTGTCAACTCCATTCGTTCTCCTCTTTCCCAACAATGGTGAAACTATCTATAATTCTCTACATTATCATCGGAATCTCTCTCCTCCTCTTCCTCTCCCGTTCTCCAACCCGTGACGACTCACACGGCCACCCTGACACCCACCGCAATCACCGCCGTACTAACCACCGTCGCCTCAAACTCCGGTCAAACTTCACCTTCACATCGCAAGACCACCTTGAACACCCTGACCCACACTTCGAATTCCGCCACCATCTCCATGACCCAGTTGCGTTCGATCCGGTGGTTGCGGAGATGGAGCGCCACCGCGAGGACAAGGAGTGGGAGCGGATGTACTTCGAGGAGCACCACCAGGAGATCGCCGGACTTTCCCGGCACGGGGAGGAGAGAGAGAGTGATCATCATCAACACGGCCGTGTCGAAGAACATCACGCTCCAGGGTATGAGCAGCAGCCGGAGTGGGAGGATTTCATGGATGCTGAAGAGTATTTGAATGATGAAGAGAGATTTAATGTGACTAGTAGATTGTTGGTGTTGTTTCCGAAGATTGATGTGGACCCCATTGATGGGTTTGCCTCGGAAAATGAGCTGACTGAGTGGAATTTGCGGCAGGCTGAGACGGAGGTTTATCATAGGACTCAAAGGGAGATGGAGTTACATGATAAGAATCGTGATGGGTTTGTTTCGTTTTCTGAGTATGAGCCTCCTAGTTGGGTTAAATCTGCAGGTTTACTTCTTTCCAATTTTTATGTTTTTGATTGGTTTTTATGTTGAATTTGTTTTTGTGAATCTGTAATGTATGTTGAAATTGAACCAAGAATGTTTCGGGTTCGTAACGGCTTCAAAGGGGTTGGTGGGTGTGTGGTGTACTGCTGGTGGTAGTGTTTAGGATGGGGTGATCACATTTGGCTGGTTTTACTGAAATTGATTAGGGTTTATAATGTACTATGGTTTTTTTTCAAGTGCAGGACTTGTTTTGGGTTCTTGGTGGCTTATGTTTGGTATTGAAGATGCTGAATTATGTGATTGATTTGTCTAAGATATGCAACATTTTTTTTTTGGAATGGTGTGGTCTAGGGTTTGGTAGTTTTCAGTAATTTTGAAAATAAGATACAATTTTTGAATGGTGTGGTCTAGGGTTTGGCAAGGTCTCTAAGATAATACAACTTTCAAGGTATGACTTGAGTAATTTGCTTTAGTCTTGGTGGGTTAACAGAGAACATTTTGGTTTGCTTCTCTTGTTTCAATTACATTGTTCTTGATGGATAATATTGCTACTTGATGGTTGGGAAGTTATAGTTTCTGTTTCCAGTAAAGGTCTGATTTTTAGATGCTGGGCAGGTAAATCCTGAATCTAGTTTGGTTTTAGTGAGTTTGGCAGTTATGTTGTTGGATAATCTTTTAACTATCAAAGTCCCCTGCTTATCAAGGAAATATATCTTTAAAGAGTTTGAAATTAGAGCTTACTCAGGGAAAAAATAAAGAGGGAGGGCTTTGTTTATGCAAAATCTTCTTTACAGACACTGTTAAGTTTTTGATGCACTGACGACTCCTATTGGTAAAAATATTGGTTTATCTTGGTACGCTGCTATGGTAAATTTATAATGGACCCCTTAATGAAAATGAGATAGTCACACCATTAAATGACCTAATAGCAAGTTTCTTGCATAATAAAGTAGTTGCTGCTTGATTAACATAGCCAAAAGTTGATATTGTGCTTATGATTTATCTCAGATTTGTTTCCAATAGATACTTCTATGACTGCTGTAAACATATTGCCATTGAACCCCATTGCTCGGTGTTTCTAAGTTCTAACATGTAAAAAGAAAAGTAATTTTTTGTGATCCTTTGTAGTCCTTTTATAATCGTCTATACTGGCAATCACTGTATCTGTTTCAATCTATATTTTCCCTTGACACTTTATCAATATCTGTTAATGTGCCTTCATAAAGTGTGCGTACCAAATTATTGACTTTAATTGCTGTAGTTGTTAATTTGTTACTGAGTTAGTGCTGTCATGAGTTGTAATGGTTTTTAGGGTTTTGGGGGCTTAATTTACTCATCGAGGGTGTTAGTTGATGTATTTGGATTTACGTTCTGAACCCACTTATGCTTAGGGGCATGAATGTTGGCTGTGCTTGCCAGCCAAATTCACATTTCATATTGTTGTTTGATTTGACTGGGTTGATATATTAACTGGAAGTCTGGAATATGGGAGTTGGTACTGAGTTTCAATTGTTTATATGGTTTGTTCTTGCAATCTCCACAATTGATTTCCATTCAGAATATCTGAATCTTGATATTTTATGGAGTATTACTCCCATTTTACGTATTTTGCCATTCATCCATGTGCTAGTGCTATACTGCTACCATACCTACTACTTGTATAATACTACAATCTTGCCTTAATTACTGAATAACATCTAAATCTGCAGATAATAATAACTTTGGATATGAAATGGGTTGGTGGAGGGAGGGGTTTGTATATGTTAAATATTCTTTACTCACATTTTGAAGTTTTTGATGTGCTGACTCCTATTGGTAAAAATATTGGTTTATCTTGGTACACTGCTATGGTAAATTGATAATGGACCCCTTGATGAAAATGAGATAGTCACACCATCAAATTGCTTAATTGAGCAAGTTTCTTGCATGACAAAGTAATTGCTGCTTAATGAACATAGCCAAAAGTGGATATTGTGCTTAGATTTATCTCAGATTTGCTTGCAATTGATACTTTTCTGACTGCTGGATACGTATAGCTGTTGGACCCCATTGATCCAGTGTTTCTAACAAGATGTGCAAAGAAATCTAGTGTTTTGTGATCCTTTTATAGTCGTCAATAACGCTAATCTCTGTACACGTTTTCATTTTTTTCCCCTCAAGTCTTGATTAATATCTGTTAATGTGCCTAAGATCATCAAGTGTATGTACTAAACCATTAAAATCAATTGTTGTAGGCCATTCCTCAGAGTTACTTAGTGTTGTCAGGAGTTGTAAGGTTTGTTAGGGTCGCGGGGGCTTTATTTATCCATTGAGTGAGTTGATTGATATATTTGTGCTTTACGCCTTTACATTCTAAACCCACTTATGCCCAGGGGCATGAATGTTGGTTCTGCTTGCCAGCAAAATTCACATTTCACATTGTTGTTTGATGTTACTGGGTTGATATTTTAATGGGAAAAGGGTGTTAGTACCAAGTTTCAATTGTTTATTTGGTTTGATCTTTTTTCGATATCCACAGTTTGAATTCCATTCAGAATCTTGATATTTTACAACTATCATATTTTGCCATTTATCCAGGTGCTAGTGTTAAACTGCTTCATATCTATTATAAACCTTGCCTTAATTACTGAATAACATCTAATTCTGCAGATAATAATACCTTTGGATACGAAATGGGTTGGTGGAGAGAGGATCACTTCAATGCTTCTGACATAAATGGAGATGGTCTTTTAAATATTACAGAGTTCAAGGAGTAAGCTCCATTGTTACATCTGTCTAAAATTCTCACTTGTGTCGTTGGGTGCTACTGGTTTTTCATATGTTTCCTAATCTATTCTCTTTGTAATTGATAGCTTCTTGCATCCTGCTGATACAAAGAACCCAAAGTTACTTCAGTGGCTGTGCAAAGAGGAAATACGGTATGTTGAATAGTTTTCTCTATTCAAACTGGCAGACATCCTTTTATCATATTTTTGTCTTATCTTTTATGTTCTTTTGAGTTTCTTCAAAACTTTTCGCATGTTTCCCACGGAGTATTTCTGAAGTTTGTCCATGCTGCAATGGGTTGCACTAAGTCTATACCGTTAACTGATAGGGTGCCTTGCAATAATATTACCAGTTTGGGAAGTTGGTTCCGTTGTATGTTTAATGAATCTTTTCGGAAATAAGCTGTACTTTTTTGTCTCGTGTCTGCAAGAAAATGCTATTGAATGATTGTCCATTTATGAAGCTGCAATTGCTGAGCTTACAAAGATCACTTTTTCTGTATGTCATGTGTACTGTGATATAATGTTGATGTTCCTCTTCATTTTAGACAAAGGGGAAGGGTTTCTGCTATGAAATCTGGGTACATTCTAAAAGGGCAACCAAAATTTTGGTCTACCTCAATCAGGCTCTTAACCCAATCAATGATTCAATTTCAAATTCTTTTCCCCTCATTTGAGTGCCACTTTTGGAGTCACTTCATTGCCTTTGAATCTTTTATTGATGCATGCTAGTTTCTTAATATGAATTCTGTGGGTTAAGAACACAGTAAATTCAGAAATTCTTTAAAATATCTTGTTAATGAACAGCATTGATGTAACTGGGAACTTTGCTGCAACATTGTTCCTATCTTGATAATTTTAATAAGACTATCGTGTGTTTCGTAACTTTTGTCTGATGGTGTGTATGTTGTGGTGTATGTCTATATTTGCCATAGGATTTTGTGGCTTGATGGTCAAGGATCTTTCTGATCTTCTTGTGTCCTTTTTAACTTGCAGGGAAAGGGACACAGATAAAGATGGCAAGGTCAACTTCAGCGAATTTTTCCATGGGCTTTTTGATTTGGTGAGAAACTACGAAGAAGATGGGCATGGGCACAATTCTACTCATCATTTAGATGATTCTACTGAAACTCCTGCTGCTAGGAAATTGTTTAACGAGCTTGACAAAGATGGTGATGGGTACATCTCAAAATTCTTTAGATTTTTTTATATATGCAGGACTCCTCTTCTTTTCATTCCCACATACTTTGTATTACAGATTAATTTTCCTGTTGATTTGGGCTCTCTGAATTTTATTATTTTTAGGGCTCTCTATTTATGGCATGTAGTAATTCCTTAGGGTAAACCATGACATATTTCTGCTTACAGGTTATTGTCAGACCCAGAGTTGTTACCTATAATTGATAAGCTTCATCCTTCAGAACGCTACTATGCCAAACAACAGGCAGATTACATCATATCTCAGGTATTCCTTTTAACTTTTGTTTTCCTTATGCATTAAGTTCTACTTGTGGCTAGAATTGATTTGTGAGAGCATTATGTTATGTTTTTACTTTTGTATGATACTCAGAATTCTGCTAACTGCTAAAGCTTCAATTCTTTATCATATTTAGCAACTGTAGTGTTAGGTTGGTAACACGTGATTGAGTTATCACCCGGTGACTTGTGATTGTGGTGTGGTTGGTTGGTGTCATGGTATCATTGTCTTTGCTGAAAGCATTAGATTACTAGTTTGCTCAGTTTGATGCATATAGCTCCTAATCTATAAGTTGCCCATCTTTCAACCCTTATTTGGAAGGCCGTAATGGTTAAGTTTGTCTTTGTCTGATGTAATGCTAAATTGGAGTGTGTTAACCTCTAAGCTTGAGTTGTTGTAGACTTCTCGCCCCTTATTTTGGGTAGAGGGAGAATTCAACCACATAAGAAAAGCTACTGCTACTACAATAGACTAAATCAAGGCCATTCGATTATGCAGTATTTTGATTAGGATTTCAACTTCCTTTTAAAAATCATTTAAAATTTATCAATTATAATAGGTATTTAGGTATGAATCCTCTTATAATCAGGAGAGTGAAAATCAGAGCTCATAATGAGCTATCTTATTGCTTTCATTTAATGAAAGGAGGGAGGAAACCTCTTTATACAAGAAGAGCTTACAAAGCTTTGTTACAGCAGAATCTGGAAATAAAGTGAAACAAATTATAAGTTTACTAACTTGCCACCTCAGCATGACTTCATTAAAGTAGAGAATTACAGCTTGTAACTCCCACATAAGTAAATTATAAGTTTACTAACGTTATTGGAATCACTAAAAAGCTTATTATAAGCATAATTTGTTTTGAGTTGCCAAGGTTCTGTAAAGTTGAGGCATGTGGCGGTAACATGTATCATACAATTACCCACACATTTCGATTTTTTACATGTTTTTTTTCTTCCCACCTAAAATACAATCCACATCAGGTCAACAGGTCTTGATAAACCTTGTTTGTGCATAAGCTTAAATTTAGGTGTTGGTGTCTGGTGATATATTTCTGAAAATTTGTGGTCAATGGTCCCACCCAACAATCTAGTCTTCCATTGTTAATGTTGTGACTGATTAAATGAAGTTACTGACAATGCATATCTGGGGGTACTGAAACTGACGGTGTTATTGACTGTGCATAAAATGTGATGCTGATAACTAAATGAGGCTACTAGCCATGCAAATATATGGAGTTACTCATTTTGATAAGCAGCGATGTTGTTGCTAAAGATTCAATGGAGTCAATAATAAAATTTTAGAGGAGTTTACTGATAATGGTTTGAGGTTACTGATTTTGTCACACCGTCAATTCAGCATGTAAATTTTCACTTCGAAGAGCAGCTGCCCATTTTTTCTGTCTGTTATTTATGTCGTCCTCAGTTTTTGAATAAATTTCATTTGTAAAACAAAGAGTAGAAAAGCTTTAACAACGAAAAAAAATTGAGGATAGAAATTTTTGTGACCTTTGGCCTATCCGAGAATTCAAATTTCTAACATTTATATGCTGTTTCTTGGTGGTGTTAGCCCGAATTTCCGGGTTAGTGTATTTCAAATGCTAACCCTAGTGCCTAGATATACGTAGTTGGACTGAAGATGAGAAGAAAGGATAGAAAATCGATAAGCAGAGGGACACAATAGAAAAGAAGAGAAGGGAGAATTGAATAGGCGAGAATGAGTTATTGGTTGTTGATAAATTGTGAATCTACATGAACAAATGGTAGGCAGTAAGTCATTAAAAGTTGGAAATCATCTCCCTGCCATCAAAGAAATTGGACTAAGCCATTCCTTTTGTAGTGCTGGATTGTCTGTAATTTCTATAATCATGGCTGTTGGTAAGCACAATCTACATTATGTTTGTTAATATCTCTGTTGGCTGTTGGTATTGCTTCCATCCACGATTTTTTTTAAGCTAGTTCATTTTTCTCCTTTTTGGAAGGAGTTGTGATGGAGAGTATTCTGCTGATTTCTGCAAGTTAGCCTAGTAGTCTTTTATTTTGTTTCCTCTTCCCCTCCTATCTGTCTTTGGTAGTTCTAATATCCCTGCTCCATGTATCTCAGGCTGATACAGATAAAGATGGACGGCTTTCACTGGAAGAGATGATTGATAATCCATATGTTTTCTATAGTACAATTTTCAGTGATGAAGACGATTATGACTACCACGACGAGCTTCGTTAATTTTACAATAGGTGATTGACACATTATCCATATAGTAACAATTCCGATCAGAGCTTCTTATAGTATGTTTTGTCTTTAATCTAATGATAGTTGCACTTCTCTGCATGCAGAACGGGATTTTTTTTTTTCACTCAAAATTTAAAGTAACACTTGCAAGTTGTAGAGTTGGTATAACAAAGATTTAAATGTGATTAGGAGCTCAACTGTCCAGATTTTTAGGTACGTCTCGACTCTTATATCATCATGCTATAGTGTAAAATAACTTGGAATGTTATCTCTGATGTTATTCATCTATTCTGCAGATTATGGATCTCATGCTGTTTTCAGAACTTCCTCGGAGTTAGATGACATCAAGAATTTGACTTTGAAGCGATGACATTTAGTTTTTGCACCTAGTTTAGCTACATACTGTTTTTCCATGTATGTTTACTAGTAATCTGGTATGTTAATAGCTGTACGATAGCCTCTTATAAAAGTGTCATATAGTTGAAATACATGAATAGAGAGGTAGGTGATTAGGGGGGGGGGGGGGGGGGGGGGGGGGGGGTATGGAGACAGTGGCCTTGGTTGGCAATGTTGGCTAGTTTAATAGATTGTTTGTAATGGCTTATTTGTTTGATGTCTGACTTTTTATTTGTTACAAAAATTATCGGGTCAAATTGGTTTTTAAATGTTTTATGCCCTCCAATTCAAATCAATTGCAAGTTTGCAACACTTTTCTTTTTTCCTTTGGTTATGATGAGTTGCAACATATTTATTTTACTAAGCTCATTATTGTATATTGTTCATTGTTTTGTAGATAGTAAAACAATGAACAATATACACAAAGGAAGTAAAGCTCTATTTTGTTTATCTGATTGTATCTCAAATTATTTTATTTGAACTTATACTACCTCTATTTTTTGTTAGTTGACACACATCTAAAATTATTTTATTTGAACTTATACTACCCTGTTTTTTTATTAGTTGACAGGCTTTGACTTTAGAATTATTTATTTATTCATTTACTTTTGATCGTATCTTGTGATGTTTATGGAATGGAAAATATTGTCATGTGAGATTTTGTTAGATTCGTCACCATATGTATTTTCAAAGTATCAACTTTTTATAATTTTTGTCTATCGGTAATTAAATATATTAATTGTTAAACTTGTGCATTGGCAAACGTGACTAAAGAAACGTGTCAACTAAAAAAAAAAAAAAAAGAAGTTTTAACCACCATAGATTATTCGGTTAGTGTTAAGGAGGGTTATAAGGATTACTTAGTAGTAATATAGAGGCTACTTTGTCTGCCACGTAGGGATTACTTTGTTATTTAAAGGTTATTCAATAAGTATAATAAGATATTAATATATCAGTATAATGGATACTCTATTATTATTATAGAGGTCACTCCTTTTTTTTTTTTTACAAGCGATCACATAATTTGGCCAGTCGCTAAATAAACGCACTAAAATAGTTTTTTTTTAATTTTATTTTATTATTATTATTATTATTTTTTTAATCACTATGTCCATTTAAAAACACACATTAAAATGCAATTAAACTTAACATGGAGTACAAATCAAAGGTACCTAAATATTGTTAAAATTACTTTCAGATTGATTTTTTATTTTTTAACACGAAGTAACAAATAGGATCAAATTTTGTTTCGGATAAATGTACGGTTCCTTAATGGCTTTGGGCCTGTTTTCTTCGGCTTAATTTAATTTAAGTTCAGTTCAGTTCAGATCCAATCAGTTCAATTTAGTTCCTAATTTCTTTCTCTCATAAACATTTCATTTCACCTTTATTCATTTCATTTCAGCTCAATTCGCTAAATCAGAACAGACCTTGACCCTCAGTTAAAGTCCTCGTGTATTTTATTGTTCTTAGAGCAAGATTAGTGCAGTCTCATCTTAAGACTTTATTTCATTGCCACATCAGCTTTTTAGATTAAATTTAATTATTTTTCTAATTTATAATTATGTAAGGCTCCTTAAGACTCGATAAAATTTATCTCTTCAATCGCTCATACTCATTTTTTACATTTAAATTAAATTATTTAAGTTTTTTAAAATAAAAAATAATTAATTGAGTGCTAAATTAAGTCTGAAGTTGAGTCTTATTTTCAAGACTCCACTTCAGATTTTATTAAGACCAAACTTCATAAATGCTTTAAAATAATAAAGTCTTGTCTTAAGATCACAAAATTAGAAAATGATGATGTCATCCAATCAATTCAATTTAGTTCCTAATTTCTTTCTCTCATAAACACCTCGGCTCATTTCATTTCAACTCAATTCACTAAATGACCTTGACCCACATCTAAAGTGCTCGTGTATTTTATTGTTCTTAGCAAATGACTTATTCTCTCTAAATTTATCACTACTTCCACTGTTCCACATACCACTCACCACTTCATCGGTGGTCATTTAAATTAGGTAAAACTCTTTTTCTTAATTTCTTTGGTTTGAATCTTATTGCATATATCTTCTCAACTTTACTCTAAAATTTGTATCAATTCTCAATATTATAGCATTTTTATTATTTAATTATGAAATATTGTTCAATTTATTGGTAACTTGGATAATTTGGTTGTTGATTTGCATAAAGATTGCATTTTTTCCTCTTTATTTGGGGCTGTTGTTGGATTGTTAAATGATGAGCATTGCACACCAACTGTTTGATATATTGTAGAAATGAGAAATGGGTTTTGAACTACTGTTTTTAGAAAATTCGAATCATTTCTTTATGCATGTAAACTCCAATTGAGCGGAGAGAGATGAAATTTCACGAGTTTTAACAAAGTTGCCCTTTCCGTTGAAGGAAATGATACATGTATTGGGAAATATTTTCAAATCCAATGAAATATGATGTTGCATGTATTAAGAAATGGAGGAATTAGTTTTTAGTTGATGAATGTATTTTATAAATATGGAAAATTTCATTCAAGAGATTGACGATATGGGTGATTTTTATCAATGATTTGGGTTAATTTTTTGGGGTGATTTTTTTTTTTTTTTTTTTTTTTTTTTTATACATTCATCTTATTCTATATTGGTGAACAAGTTTTTTTCTTTGATCATAGTTTGAGCTGACTCCTTAAATCTAAGAAACATCAAATGCTTTTGACAGGAAAGAATGGTTTTCCTATGTTGGAATCGTCCGTCATTGAAAGATCAAAAGGCTTGCTTGGAAAAGTAAATCAAGGTTTTAATTTCTGTTTTAAGCCTTTGTCAATTTCGTCTGTTTCTCAAGGTGATTTCTTTTTGTTTCTTTTATGTTATTTGCAGGACTGATTCGTTCAATTATGATCTTAAACACATAGGAGCTACTGATAGATCAATATCTTCACTGCAGAAAGGTGATCAGTTATCAGAAGAGGGTTTTTTATTAAATCATGCTCGCGTTCTAATTGGTTCTGGTCAAGAGACGTATGAGAAAGGAAAGAATGCACTTCAGAATTGGAGGTAGTTTCGTTCTGTACTTAAGATTTAGATAGTGTGAATATAAGAGCCCAATCTTTAATTGATTGATTTCCCTGATCGTCATGTATATACAGGCATTTCCAAATGAACTGGACATTTGTTGAACCTACAACTCCGATCAAAAGTGGGGTAAAATTTTGTGTTTGTGTCAAGGAGTTCCTTCCATGGTTGATGATGCCTCTTCAGGTGGTGTATGTGAATGAAAACAAGCGTTCTGGGAAAATGAAAGCCTCCTTCAGCTTTGGTAGTGGCACCCTTCAAGGTCACCTGTTGGTCAGTATCTTTTCCTTCTTCACTGCTCTTCTATACCTTTATTCTGATTTTGTGGTATTTCATACATGATTGAATTTTGTAATAACTTTGCTCTATTCTAGTGGTATGTGATTGAATTGTGTACTATTTTTCTCCTTTTCCCCACAATCCCCTTCCTTCAACCCTCCTCCTATCATGTTACAATGGCAATAATGTGTTCAAATACTTGAACATTAAGGTTTGAAGAACCAAGTTTGGACCCTTTGAATGAATTAAATATTTGTGAGACATCAGATCTGTATATCCAGAATTGCGTCACATGCTATATGTTTAGGAAGTTCCAGAATGTTGGCTGTGGATTTCCTTATTGCTGTAAAACTACTAGTTTGGTCAAGTATTGTTGATATTGAAGGACAATAACAATATATAGAACATAGGTTTGTAGACCAAATTGCAGTTTATTGGTTTCTAAGTTAGGATAAGGTAATTACTTGGTCGCTCACTCATTTGGGTCTCACTGAGTCTTCTTTCCTTGGCAAGATCTAAAAACTGCACAAAATTTTTGTGGCCTTTTTATAGGTTAAAGCTTAGAGGGATAACATTAGATTACCACAAATCAAGTCGTGCTAAGGTTTGCTAGGCACATAGGTTCAGGATAAACCATTTCAGAAAATATGAGATACATAAAAATATCAGAATTTGACTTACAATAAATTGTGAAGGGGTTCACTTCCAAACTGTTCACCATCTTATTTTCCTTTGCTAGCTTAACCAAATGGACAGGTCTCTAATATTGGGTAACTGAGACACCTGAAATAGCCACTCTTGAATCAGTGAATATGGATGCTTTCTCCCTGCACACTCTAATCCAATGTGAAAACTAGATATTCTGCCACATTCTAGCCTGTAGAATTAGAGCTCCAGAAGAAATCTCAAACCCATTGATCATTTCTGGTCCTTCACACCCCTCCCATCCCAGTTGAGAAATATGTGGTGGAGCTGCAGAGGTGACAGATTAAAACATGTTCAGGTCAGAGAACGTCAGGTGCTCATGATTTTTCATGTAGGAGCTTTGAATTCTTTCTAAAGGGGTGTTCTGACATAGTTAAATTCTTGGGTGAGCTAATTGTTTAGCTTGATAACCTGGGTATAAGTGATGTCTTTTTGTCTGAATACTCAAAGGTTCCTTCTCTTTCATAATCCCCGAATTGTGAATGCCAACCAGGATGGCTAGGGAATGTTATTCACAATATGTGAGAGGACAGCTGTTGAATTTGCATTTTGTAGTGAATAATATTTTATCATAGGGATTCTAAAGTAGCCTATTTCACCAAAGTTCTTGATGTTTGCACACACAGGCCGGGGAAGAACGCTTTTCAGTAGAGCTGGATGACAAGAATCAAGTGTGGTATGAAATACTTTCCTTTTCAAAACCTGCACATTTCCTTTCCTTTATGGGTTATCCTTATGTACAGTTTAGGCAGAAGTATTTCGCAAAGAAATCTACAGATGCTGTATTGAAGCATATATCTGCTGAGTGATACTAGTTGCTATTGTTGTGTTGGCTGGTTTTATGGATGTTAGCTCTTTATATGAATCTTTGAGCATTTAATGTAGTAATTTGCAATTGATTGGCTTGATTCTATGTTAGAGTGACCTCTTGATGTACCAGGGTATGTAGCATCAATCTGGTAATTACTTCGTATTATATTGAGTCACAACTTTGCTACAAACCTCATATTCCATATGTTTACTTAGCGTAAGTGATGACTTCAAACAATCATAATTTATAGGTCATGTTTGAACTCCTAAAGCATTACAGCTTAGAACTCAATGAACCATGTCAACGTTATAATGCAAATTTTCGATTTCAATAAAACAAATGCCATGACCATAATTGTTTGTAGAACAAATATTGGCTTACCAGTTGCAACTTATATATTGGCTTACCAGTTACAACTTATATCATTCTTTCTAGGCAACAGGGAAATTCATACATCCTAAAATATTTGTATTTCTGCACATTACTGCTATATGAAGTATCTTTTGAAGCGACTTTGCTAAATGTCACCATCCAAGCCTGCATCCAGTGGTGGATCCAGGATCTCTGAGCTTGTGAGTAGTAAAAGTATATATATATATATATATATATATATATATATATATATATATATATATATATATATATTAAGCATTCTATTTGGAGCATAGTATAAAAATGAGGTAGTTGTGGTGTCACGGTAACGGGTCGCGATTGTAGCGGTAGAATTTTATTAAAACTTATTAATCTAAGTATTATAATTTAGGGTTTAAAATTAATTTGTATTTGAGTTTTAAATTAAATAAATACGAAGTACTTTGTATTATTTATGACTTCAAACCAAAACCATACTTAAACTACACCAAAGCTTTTTCATGGCTTATATATCCATTGACAAAAAAGCCCACTTGTCATAACCTCTGGCCCACCATTGTCCCACTTGTCATTACCTCAATCTTTACACATGACTTACTGACTTTTTCTTTATAGCTGTCCCACAATACACCTTCTCTCTCTTCTTTTAGTCTAGATGACCAGATCTAAGAATTTAATCATCAATAATTTTAATGGAGTTTTTCACCATTTCTATATTTTTTTCTTTCCTTTTGTATAAAAAGTGAGTCTTTCCTTTGAAAATTCACCAAAATAATTATCGTTTGGTTGTTCGCTTCATTCATACGTTTCCTTTTTTTTTTTTAATTATTGAACATATTTTTTTTCTCACTGCTAAGTCACGTGACTTGCCATGCACTCATGTAGATCCGCCATTGCCTGCATCAGAACTTCTCATGCACATTGCCGACATCGGCTACTTCCCTTGTTCTAAACACGGTTCCACCTCTGACTGTCAACGAAGCAACAAGCTAAGTGGGTGAACAATTTTAAAAATGAGTGTTGGGCATGCAAACCACTAAAACCTACCCAAAAGCTAGCGCCGAACACGCCTTGTACACTAATTAAGGATTTTCTATGTAGTGTCCTTGTAGAAGCAGCTTTTCAATGTTGTTTCCGCAATTTTCTAATATGTATATTACACTTGGTAGCCCTCAAGAATATTAGAATAGTTCAATAATCCATTGTATCCTTGCCGAGTTGCCATTAATCTCCAAATAAGGACTTTTGTTAGATTTATGTTTTTTTCCATCTTTTAACCCTTTTTGGCACCTCTTCCTATTTTTGGATTTTTTTTTTCCAAAAGTACCTCAGTTCCTTCTTATAAAATTCATGTTTGATTGGTACTGAATTTAGAAAATTAGTATTCAAATAATCAACAACTAATTATTTTTGTACAAATTAGATTGTAGATTGTTGTACAATTACTAAGTGTAATAAAAGAAAGGATGAAGACGCTTTTGTGACATTCTTGCTTTACGGTTTTCTTTACAACTACACTTTCTTTTTCTTTATTTTTGACATCATGAAAAAAGGAATCAAACTACGTTACAAAGCTAGACAAACAACTTCTGCAACTATAAGCTAACATGTGCTAGGTGAACACGATTCCTGTCTACTTTCCAAATGACATACTTCTCAAATTTAAGCCCCCATTTCCAAATACCTTCCATGGTCCAGTGAATGCTAATGTGGTTGGACACCTTGTTGCTGAGTATATTCACCAGTTCACAAGAGTCTGTAAAAATGACAACGTTAGCACATAAAGTAAGGGCCTATTTGAGCGTATAGAGAAGAGCAAGGGCCTCCGCATGTCGAGCTGAAATTGACCTGCAAAAGGAACCTCCACCTTCATGGAAAGCCACCCCATCCATGGAGGCAACCCACCCTACACCCGCATTACCCGTGTGCTTTTGGCAAGATCCATCAATCAACACAGTCATTCCCATCCCCTCGTTTGGTGGCCTAGTAGAGTGGTAAGCAAGCTGTCCTATTGAACAGTGAAGGAAACCTGGGGGATTGCCTTGAAGCTGGGTACCTGAGAGCATAGATAACAACTTGCTTATCCCGAAGCTCCTTCTCCATTACAACCATTGTTGCGTGAAAATGAGTTAAAGACTCTCCTTCGTCCTTAAATACTCAAGAGTTCCTAGTAACCCAAATACTCCATAGGACAATGAAAAAGTCTCCCATCCTATCATTATGTAATTCATCCTCACTATAAAACAGTAGGATATAGTTATGAATCCATTATCGCAGTGGAATAGATTCATCAAATTCTGATTGTAGGCGCAGAAAGCACGTACTCCAAGCATGTTGAGCTAAAGGGCAAAGCCGAAAGAGATGTTGCACATTCTCCTCGCGTCGTCGCCCTCATAGTAATTACAGATTGAATCAATATTAATTCCTCTATGATGCAAGTTAGCTTTAATTGCAAGCCCATTCATAACTAGTTTCCACAACAAAAGGCTCCATTTAGGGGGGATATTAAGCTGCCATAGCACTTTAAAAAACTCCCAACTATTAGGCAGCAGCGGAGAGTCCCAAACCTTTTGGATAAGAAAAGCATACCCGACTTGAGAGTGAACCTCCCATATTTATGATGCAACCAATACAAAAAATCATCTTTTTTCTATTCCAAGAGTTCAATATACATGATTTCTCAGGCACTTCCCCACTTAAATTTTTTTCTAACCAACCCAACATTTTAAGAACAATTCACCATTAGATCTATCCTTCACCAACCCACTGCCCACTCCTCGCAAGGGCTGATCAGATTTTACAATGGGGATTTTGCCATTAACCCTTAACATCCCTGTCGATTTGATCCTATCACCTGAGCCAACCTCCCAGCCGATCCCACTCATGAAACTAGTAGAAGATTGGTGGAGGCCTCTCCTTCCCTATGAAGGCCTCCCTGTTGAGACACCTTCCTGATACATAAACAGAAACTACCCTCCGAATTGAAAACCCCTAACACCAGGAGCTGGGTTGTAGTGCATCTTGAAGGTTTTCTTAAAGAGAAGAGCGTCATTCAATGCCCCCATAGACCTGACCCCCAAACCTCCTATGCACCTGGGAAAATGCAATATATGTCTCACTCTCCGAATTGAAAACCCCTAACACCAGGAGCTGTGGGTTGCAGTGCATCTTGAAGGTTTTCTTAAAGAGAAGGGCATCATTCAACACCCCCATAGACCTGACCCCCAAACCTCCTATGCTCTTCGGAAAATGAAAGGTCTCCTTGTTGACCCAATGCACCCCCTTGACCCCCTCTGAAGCCTAGAAGAAGCGAGCAATAAGGGAATCGATTGATTTGGTGATCAAAATAGGCAATTTGAAGCATTTCATCACAGGAGACGAGATCCTTATTAGAACTGTATTAATAAGGATCAACTTTGCTGCCTGAGATAGCCTTAGGTTGCTCCAACTAGTTTTTTTCAAGGCTACCTTATCCACTAGAAAACGAAAGATATCACTCTTCTTAACTGTAATATAAATAGGAGCCCCAAGATGGTGTTCCAGATTGTTCACCGTAGTTATCCGTAGAATGCCCTTTAGCAATGCTTTCTCAGGTTCAAGGATAGTCGGGCTGAACTTCACAAAAGGCACCCTTTCAAACCGTTATAGGACTGTAACAATGTTCCGACATATGAGAAATGGGCGGTGCTCTTTGCGAGACCCACACTCCTTTCATTAACTTAATCTCTTCAACCAGTAAAAACATTCTAGACAAAACATCTATAAAAAAACAGGAACATGTATGGAGATAAAGGATCCCCTTGTCGTAGCCCACATGAAGGGGTAAACGAGTTAGAGACCCTACCATTAATAATGAGGATTTTTTACGACATAATGGAGATGCATTGAGACACCCATTGAACCTAAATTGTAGGGAAACCATAAGCAGTTAGGACTTGTAGAAGAAAGTCCAAAGGTCATACACCTTTGACATATCTAAATTGAGGATTGCCATGGGTGTCTTGGTTTTACAGGTATTAACATGATGAACCAGCTCATGGCTTAAAAGGATGTTATCCTCGATGTACCTCTCCAGTATGAAAGTGTGTTTATACTCCATCCGTAATAAGAATTGGAAGGGTCATCTTCATCCTATTGACCAGACACTTTGCAATGCATTTTTAAATAGTGTAACAAAGGCTTATAGGGAGAAAGTGAGATGCCACCTTCGAGTAATCCACCGTCAAGATCATCATAAGAAGAGAATCATTAAGCTCCTTTAGAAGAAAACCAGATTGAAACAAGTGTTGCACCACTTTTATAACCGTACTCCCAGTAATATTCCAATGAACATGAAAACATTCCGCAATAATCCCATCTGGCCCCAGAGATTTCAAGTTATGGATTGAGAAAACCGCTTCTCTAACTTGGTAGGGAGGAAAGGTCTAACCAAGTCGGAAACCATCTCCGTATCTATCCGCGACAGGTTAAGCTCTCTAAGAATCAACCATGCACTATTTTCCGGATCATTTGAGAGTTCCAGGTTGGGGCTTGATTTGTCTAATTTATATAGTGTTTTATCCCCGTCCCTTGGTCGTTATTAGTAGTATTTTTGGCTCTTTCGGGCCACTTTTATTACTAATTTGTGTGTTCTAGTGTTTTCGTAGTTTTAATTGTATTTTACAGGAAATTGCACTCTTGGAGCATTTTTCCGGGCTTTATTGGATCGACTACGGAAGCTAGAAGGACACGACCACTTTTGGAGCCCAAGATCGGTGAGAGCCGGTGATTAAGGGCTCGGTAATTTGGATCACGAGGCATTTGGACCAAGTATTCGAGACCCGGGAGGAAATATGGATTGGGCCGAGAAATCTAGCCCAATCGAAGTTCAAGCCTCGAAGATGAAGACCGGGCCCGATCGGGCAAGCATACGCCCGATCGGGCGGCTGCGCGCATAAGTGCCCTCAAGGAAAAGGCGCGCCCGATCGGGTGAGCTTAGCTCGATCGGGCGCGGCACATCAGTGAAGGCGTTGTAAAAAAGGCAGGCCCGATCGGGCGCGTGTTTTCTTAGGACCTGATTAAGTTTAGTTTTAATTCTTGTTTTAGGAGAGGTTTATATACGTTTTTTGTACGGAATAATTACTTACCTTCTTTCCTTAGACTTTCTCTCTCTACTTAGTATTTTTCTCTCTCTAAAATTCTCTCTAAACTCTTGTTCTTAATACTTCCTTTAATTCCAGATTTATTTTGGTACAATTTCTTCCCCTTTTAATTTCAGCTATTTTAATTGTTTTCTTGATTATGCTTTTAATTATTTACTTGATTGGTTTAGTTATGATGATTAGTGAGTAGTTCCATTCTAGGGTTTTTGGGGATCCATAATTAATATGAAGGGATAGTTTGTTATTATTGATTGTTGATATTGCATGATAATTTCCTATTGAATTGTTTTAATTCTTTGCAATTAGATTATGAATCGAGCAGATGTAATTTGATTGTGGATGTTTAGCAATATTGAATTGATGAATCGAGCAGATGTTGATTTAATATTAAAGGCTATTTTTAATAGGAACTTAGGTCTAGTAAATTGCGAGAGCCTGTTAGATCTATGTTGATTAATAAATTGCGAGAGCCTGTTAATCATGTTATCTATGCATTGTTAATTATTAATTACTTCGTTCTATCCCGGAATATTAATTATTGGTGAACCTGTGACCCTAGGTTTCCTTATTATTGATTCTTTTCTCCCTAAACTTATTCTTCGTAGTATAGAATTCATACTTAAAAATATTGGTTACTTAGATAATTTAGAGTATAATAATTAATTAGAATTAAAAAGACCTGTTTCCCTGTGGAGTTCGACCCTACTTCCCTATCTACCTTAGTTAGTGATTTAGGTAATTATTTTTGATTAGGGGATACGACTTTACCCTGTCAAAATTTGGCGCCGTTGCCGGGGAAACGGTTTTATTTTTATTTTTCTGATTATATTTTTGTAGTCTAGATTATCCCCCTTTTTTTTTGCCTCAGAGAACATTAGTTCTTTGAGGCAAATCTCATATTTGTCTTTAGTTCTTTGTTTATGCCCAGGTGTTCCAGATCAGGTTACATTCCTTTTGATCCTGAGATCGAGCGTTCTTTTCATAGGCAAAGGAGACTCTATAGACAAATTCTGGCGGGTTCTGAGGAGGACAACGATCGAAGAGATCCTCCCCTTGATTCTAGTGACACAGATATTCCTTCAGATTCAGAATCAGAGATGACGGCCCAGAAGAAACTCAGTGATTATTCGCAACCGAAGCTCACAGATTTCCCGCACCTTACTCCCACTCCGGCTCTAGATGGAGTTCAATTTGAGATCAAGCCCCAATTTATCACTATGATAGAGAGGAAGCAGTTCAGCGGAGCTAAGGGTGAAGATCCCAATCTTCACATCGCAGATTTCTGCCAATATTGTAACACCATTAGACAAGCCGGGGTCACGCAAGATCAAATCAGGGAGATTCTTTTTCCCTTTTCATTATGTGGCAAAGCAAAATTATGGTTTAATGGTTTGAATAGAACTGCACTTGGTATTACTGACTGGGAAACTCTTGCTTTGAATTTCTATAATAAATATTATCCTGCAGAGAGAACAGCGGTGCTAAGGAGTGCTATTCAGAACTTCGCTCAAGAGGCCGACGAAACACTATATGAGGCTTGGGAGAGGTTCAAGGATCTACAGAGAGAGTGCCCCCACCACAATCTAGCACAATGGAAATTGATCCAAGCATTTTATAATGGACTTGGAAATTCTTCTAGATCAGTACTAGATTTGGCAGCCAGTGGGAGGTTTATGAATTTAAATGTGGATGATGCAGGACAGGTTATCGAACACATGACAATACACAATTCCCAATATGGGAATCCGAGGGGGTTTGCAAATAAAGGAAAACATAATGTCGATTCCGTATCCTTTTTGCAAGCTCAACTAACATCTATTTGTCAAAAATTAGATAACCTTACTACTGCTCCTAACTCTGTAGCTAATGTTTCTGCTGTTGCTAACCATGAAGCTTTCTGTGAAAATTGTGGAATTGTAGGTCATTGGGAGCAAGATTGTAGGAGCTCTATGGAACAAGTTAATGCCTTTAAAACCTATAGGCAAAATAACCCCTATTCCAATTCCTACAATGCCGGTTATAAAAATCATCCTTATCTTTCATACCGGAGTACCAATGTACAAAACCCTCCACCTCCACAAAAACCACAACAGCAAACACCACCACAGCAAAAATATTATCATCCTAATGCCGGCCAGAAAAGCCAAGCATCACCCTCATCATCTTCCGACCCTGCCATGACAGAAATTAGAGCAATGCTTGCCAATATGCAAAAGCATATGGAGAGTAGGGATGCGCAAATTGGTTCTATTCTAGCCCATAATAAAATCATGGACAATCAAATTGCACAACTTTTATCTACCCTACAATCCCGTCAGCAGGGAGCTCTACCATCACAACCTATCCATCCTACAGATCATGCTAATGCAATCACTCTAAGGAGTGGTTCACATTATGATGGACCTCCTATGCCAAAGGAAGATAGACCAGTTCCTGATCTAGATTCCTCTATACCAAACGGTAATCCCGCTAGCCCTGCAGGGCTACAAATAGATACTAACCCTACTAATGTTTCTGTGTAGGGTAAATTGCAGGATAAGGGAGGAGATGTGCAGAGCCCAGTTATCAAGCTTCCATTCCCTAATAGACAACTGAAGAGTAAGCTTGATAAACAATTCGGTAAGTTTTTAGAGGTTGTGAAAAACCTGCAGGTAACAGTTCCTTTCACTGATTTAATCACTCAAGTACCTGCTTATGCTAAATTCATGAAAGACATTCTGACTAGGAAAAGGGCCTTTAATGAAGTAGAAACTGTAGCTTTCACAGAGGAGTGTAGTGCTTATTTGCAAAATAAATCCCCTCCTAAATTAAAGGATCCCGGTAGTTTTTCTATCCCTTGTCACATTGGGAATGTTTTTATTGATAAAGCTTTGTGTGATTTGGGTGCTAGTGTCAGTGTCATGCCATCTTCTATCTGCGCTAAATTAAATATGGGAGAATTAAAAATTACTAATATAACTTTGCAAATGGCAGATCGTTCGGTAAAATACCCCTTAGGTATTTTAGAGGACGTACCTGTCAGAGTTGGTAAATTTTTCATTCCTGTTGATTTTGTTGTTTTAGATATGGCAGAGGACACACAAATACCCATTATGTTAGGTAGGCCTTTCCTCCACACTGCAGGAGCTATTATTGATGTGAAAAATGGTAAACTAACCCTTTCTGTAGGTGACGATAATGTTACCTTTAATTTAGGGAAAGTTTTAAAAGGGCCTATGTTAGAGGAAAATTGTTGCTTCATTGATACAATTGATATAATGGACGATATTTGTGATGATAGCTTGCCACAGGTTCTTGCGAAGGATCCCTTACAGGAAGTTCTCTGCGGGAATTTATCTAGCGACAATGCAAGCGTTTGGGGTAATGAGGTACAGGATATTGAAAAGGCTCTTTCCTTAGAAGAGTTAAGCCCCAAGGAGACAATGAAGGTAGTAAATTTAGTTCAGGAATCAAAACCTGCAGAGGCCAAGAAACCTGAGCTAAAACCTCTCCCTTCTCATTTAAAATATGTTTTTCTCGATGAGCAGGAACTACACCCCGTGATCATCAGTACTTCACTCACTGACCTACAATCTTCCCAACTTCTAGGGGTCCTCAAAACCCATAAGAAGGCTATAGGGTACAATATTGATGATCTCAAGGGTATTAGCCCTGATTTTTGCATGCACAAGATTCATCTAGAGGAAAATTACAAGCCCTGCATTCAACCCCAACGAAGATTAAATCCCAACATGCAGGAAGTAGTCAAGAAGGAGGTGATGAAATTACTTGATGCAGGTATTATCTATCCTATTTCTGACTCCAAGTGGGTAACTCCTGTGCAGGTAGTTCCGAAGAAGGGTGGGATGACTGTGATAACAAATGAAAAAAATGAATTAATTCCCACTAGAACTGTAACAGGGTGGCGTATGTGCATAGACTATCGTAGATTAAATATCGCCACTAAAAAGGATCACTTCCCTCTTCCCTTTATAGATCAAATGCTTGAGAGGTTAGCCAATCACAAATTCTTTTGCTATTTGGACGGGTATTCGGGATTTTTCCAAATTCCGATTCACCTTGAAGATCAGGAAAAGACTACCTTTACATGCCCTTATGGCACTTTTGCATATCGTAGAATGCCCTTTGGTTTATGTAATGCACCTGCTACCTTTCAACGTTGCATGATGAGTATTTTTTCTGATTTCATAGAGTCTATTATGGAGGTCTTTATGGATGATTTTAGCGTATATGATTCTTCATTTGATTCATGTTTAATTAATCTCTCTAAAATTTTGAAAAGATGTGAAGAGTGCAACTTAGTCCTTAATTGGGAAAAATGTCACTTTATGGTGACAGAGGGAGTAGTCCTTGGCCATATTATATCTGATAAGGGCATACAAGTAGACAAGGCTAAAATATCAGTGATTGAGCAATTACCTCCCCCAGTCAATGTTAAGGGAGTTAGAAGCTTCTTGGGTCACGCGGGGTTTTATCGCCGCTTTATCAAAGATTTTTCTAAAATTGCTAAACCACTGACACAGCTTTTGCTCAAGGATGCCCCATTTATTTTTACTGACGAGTGTCTTGAGGCTTTTAACAGGATTAAGCAGGCTTTGATATCGGCACCCATCATATGTGCCCCCGATTGGAACCTTCCTTTCGAGACCATGTGTGATGCAAGTGACTTTGCACTAGGAGCCGTGCTCGGACAGAGGAAGGACAAGGTTTTGCATGCTATTTATTATGCTAGCAAAACTTTGGATGAAGCCCAAGTCAACTATGCCACCACAGAAAAGGAGTTTCTTGCTGTTATTTATGCTTTAGAAAAATTTAGATCATATCTAGTTGGTTCTAAAGTTATTGTTTTTACAGATCATGCAGCACTAAAATACTTGATAGCCAAGGCGGAATCAAAGCCAAGGCTACTCCGGTGGGTTCTCCTGCTCCAAGATTTCAACATAGAAATAAAAGATAAAAAGGGAGCATAGAACGTAGTGGCAGACCACTTGTCACGTATCAGGTATGATGAGGGTAAGGATTCTTTGCCTATAGATGATTCTTTCCCTGATGACAGCCTGTATGCAGTTGTAGAGCATCACCCTTGGTATGCTGATTTTGCTAATTATATAGTGGGTGGTACTCTACCTCCTGACGTGTCCTACCAACAGAAAAAGAAATTCCTTTATGATGTTAAACATTATTTTTGGGATGATCCTTTTTTGTTTCGTGAGTGTGCAGATGGATTATTTCGCAGGTGTGTTCCTGAATGGGAGGTTCACGGCGTCCTTACCAGTTGTCATACTTCACCCTATGGTGGACATCATGGCCCCGCTAAAACGGTGGCTAAGATTAATGAGTGAGGCTTCTTTTGGCCTACTATGTTTAAAGATGCTAACACCTTTGTGCAGGCTTGTGACTCTTGCCAAAGGACTGGCAACATTTCGCGGAGGCATGAGATGCCCCAAACTGGGATTCTCGAAGTTGAAATATTTGATGTTTGGGGTATTGATTATATGGGGCCGTTCCCATCTTCCAATGGGAATTGTTACATACTTGTAGCCGTAGATTATGTGTCCAAGTGGGTAGAAGCCATAGCTTCACCAACAAACGATTCTAAGGTAGTCATCAAGCTCTTCAAGAAGATCATATTTCCCAGGTTTGGTGTTCCACGAGCTATTATTAGTGATGGGGGTACCCACTTCCATGAAAAACAATTGGATAACCTCCTTAAGAAGTATGGCGTATATCACAGAACAGGGCTTAGTTACCACCCTCAAACTAGTGGTCAAGTTGAGGTCTCTAATAGGGAAATCAAGACGATCCTAGAAAAGGTAGTAGCCAAGTCAAGGAAAGATTGGAGCATGAAGCTTGATGACACACTTTGGGCATACCGAACAACATTTAAGACACCGATTGGTACTTCACCTTATAGATTGGTTTATGGTAAGGCATGTCATCTTCCCGTAGAATTAGAGTACAAAGCCTTTTGGGCGATCAAAGAGCTTAATATGGATTCTAAGGCCGCGGGCAAGAGGAGACTTCTTCAACTCAATGAGTTGGATGATTTTAGATTGTCGGCATATGATAGTGCGCGGATCTACAAGGAGAAGACCAAGAAGTGGCATGACAAGAGGATCTTACCAAGAGAGTTTGCACCGGGTGATAAGGTTCTTCTCTTTAATTCTAGATTTAAGATTTTCCTAGGAAAGTTGAAGTCTAGGTGGTCCGGTCCCTTCACTGTCACAAAGGTGAACAAATTTGGTTCGGTGGAGTTGGTGAATGACAAAGGTGAAGAGTTCAAGGTAAATGGCCAAAGGTTGAAAGTGTATCATGAAGGTGCTACCATTAGAGATGTGGAGGAGACTCTCCTAACTCCACTTCCAACATGAGCTTCAAGGTGGTAAGAAGGTCGTGCGGGACCTAGATAAACCAGCGGTTTGCGGGAGGCAACCCGTATTTCATGCTTTCTAGGCTAGTTTTCCTTTTTCCTTATTTTTGTTTTTTTAGAGAGGCGATGAGAGTGATATTTCACCAGTTTTAAGTGTTGTTGTACAGGTATGAATTTGACAGGTATAAAGACTTAGAAAAAATTCGAAGAAGAAAAGAAATCGGAGAAAAAGGGCTGCTCGGGCCCGATCGGGCGAGGCTCGCCCGATCGGGCGCGCAAGCAACCCAGAATTCAGCAGCAAATTCGCCCGATCGGGCGACGCAGTCCGATCGGGCACGCAAGCAAGCTAGAAATCGGAACCATTTTCGCCCGATCGGGCGCGCAAGCAAGGTTGAACTCAAGTTGGGCGAAGCTTGCCCGATCGGGCGCTTTTTTTTGGAAAATCGAGTGAGAAGGAAAAGATATGTCGGGCGAAGCTCGCCCGATCGGGCGAGCAAGGGGCGAAAATTTCTTCGCGTTCGCGCCCGATCGGGCGGAGCTCGCCCGATTGGGCGCGCAACTAGAGTTCTGGAAATTCCCACTTTCGCCCGATCGGGCGCGCCATCAGCCCGTCCCCCTTTTACTTTCTTTTCTCTTCTTTCTTTCCTCACTTTCTCCTTATTCCATCTTCTTCATTTCACTTTCTCTCTCTAAAACCTCCATTTTCAAACCAAAAAGTTTCACTTCAATCCAAGATCTCCTCCAATCCTTCCATCCAAACTCAAAAATTCTTACATATTCCATCTCCCCTCATCCTCCTCTACAATCTACACTAATTTTCCCCTATTTTCTCTCAAATTTTCTCAAACCCTAAGAGAGAGAAACCTCCAATTTGCCACTATTTTACAAGAAAATGGTTTCAAAGCGTTCAAGGAACCAAAGGGGTGAGAGCTCAAGTGCACCACAACCAACAATCAACCCGGATCTTCAAATTCCGGGATGGGAGGAGGTTGTCATTACCTCGGAGGAGCAACGGGTTAGGATGGTCAACCTCATCGATCGTCAGGTAATCTCTACCCGTTTTATTCATCATCCCACATTAGTTAGGTTAGGCCTAGATAAATATGTGGAAAAATTATTCAAAGGTATAGGCATGAGTGGTTTTTTTCAAATGTGCCATGATACATATGATTATTTAACATTGGAATTTATCTCAAGTTTTAATGTTATTAAAATGAATGCACTAATCACTCATGTACAATTCCGATTATTAAACAACGATGTGAGACTAACTCTTAAAGAATTTGGAAAGTTGTTTGATTTAAAATCGGATAAACCTATTGAGCCCTCTCAAGACCACACCGTCGTGGTCTATAAGAGGCTAACTGGGGAGGATTTAGTGAACCTCCAGCATGCCAAAGGGACGTGGATTCAACATCCCGTCCCAAAACTTTGGCAAAGATTTGCCGGCCTCACTATTTTTGGGAGGCATGAACCGACAAATGTTAGGAGAGATGAATTGGAACTATTGGCATCCTATATCATTCCCACTGCTGAAAAATTGAACATACCCCATAGGATAGCCAATCACTTCCAAAGGGCGGCCAATGCGGCCGAGGCTAGTAGGTCTAGAGCACCTATTTACTTTGGGGGGGTTAGTGACCCATATTGCTAGGAAACACCTAGGTTGGAACCCCGATGGGCATAGGAAAGTTGTGGGATCGAACCTCATGGACCTACCCTATTTAGGGAGCTTGAACTGGGTGCAACCGGTGGGGAGTGATACTTGGTGGATAGTCCACCGACAATCGGGTAGGAGAGACCAAGCCTTTACCTTACCCAACCCCGCCTTGACCAAATTTGAGAGGGGGAAGCCCTCTTATACTTTCGAGATAAATGGTCAAGGTGAGGTTCAACCACCTCACCCCACACCACAACCTCACCATTCCCACATTCACCACTCACCACACTACCAACCACCTCCACCCTTCACCTATGGCATGCCCACTTCCTCGGTCGATTACAACGTCGACCCCAATGCCCCATATGATTTTTCGGCTTTTAGGAGCCAATTAGACCGCATCGAGACGGGGCAAGGGAGAGTTGAGGGTATGATGCAAAACCTAGACTCTAGGTTAAGCACCTTAGATGGGCGGGTTGGTCATATAGAGAGGAACCTAGGGAGGGGCCTTTATCCCATGTATGATAATTACGCCCATCCACGGATATGGTACTTACGTGGACTACTCTTCGGTCCACGGATATGGGGGTGATGCTCCTTTTGGGGGTATGGGTGGGAATGTGGACCCTAACTATTATGCAAGTGGTTCGGGGTATGGAGGTGGTGGCTCTAGCCATGGAGGAGCCGGTTCTAGCCACGGCGGGGGCTATTCGAGGATGGATGAGGATGAGGAGTAGGCTACTCTCCCAAGTCAATGAGGGCATTGCTTGATTTGGCTTGGGGGGGTGTTCTTTCACTTGGTAGTTCTCTTCCTTTTCTCTCTTTATTTGCTTTCTAGTATAGTTTTTATTTGCTTTCCTTGTGTAGTTTTTATTGCTTTCTTATATATGAAAAATACAAAAAAAAATTGAAAAAATAAAAAATTCAAAAATACGTTCCAATGAATTGTAAATCATACTTCCCTGTGCCCCATACTTGAGAAAATTTGTTTTGATTCTTGGTATTCGATGATGAATATTGTGGATTTGTTGGTCATGATTTGAAGTCTAATTGTTTGGATTCCTAAACATGCGTCAATTTTGCCCAACTACTTGTGAATATAGTGCTTGACTAGTTGATTTTGTTAGGAAGTGTGTGATAGTTCCATAATTCCTGGTATGTCAATGAATTTGAGTATTGATTTGCAACTATGAGTAGTGTTTCATGACTTATTATTATGCACATGAGGAGGACGAAGGCGTTCATTCTTTTAGGTAGCCTACAGAGTATTTAGATACATTTGTTCCCTTCTTGTTACCCATGTTGTTGCTTGTGCCCTTTTATTGTTTATTTAGCCACATTACAAGCCTATATGAGCCCCATTGGTTACTAGTCCCAATCTTGGCTTGGGGGGGCTATTAGTTGGTGAGGTGAGGGAGTTGTGGTGTGCATATTATTTGCACAATGTGGGAATAAAAGAAGAGTTATTGTTCTTTGATTTTTGATTGGAAAATATTGATGTTGTGTTTCAAAGTTGAAATTTCCAATATGAGTTGAAAAGGAAAAACTAAGAGCAAAAGAAAAAAATTAATGCTCAAATGTTCTATTTGAAGGTTGTTCTAGAAAAAAAAAAAAAAAAAAAATTCAAGTTTGAAAAAAAAGAGGAAAAAAAAGAATGAGTTCAAAGTTTGTTTTTCACTCAAAGTTCTATATTATCATATTTTTATGAGTGAAATTGTAAGTGTTGGGATTGTTTATATTGTTTGGAGTATATTTGGTGGATTGTTGTTTGGAGTTGGTTATGTTGGAGATGTGTATGATCATTATTTTTGATCATGGGTTATTTAGGTTTTGGCTCCCTTAATGCATAGCTTTTCTCTCACATAATCCCAAACTTATCCTACCTTTACCCTAGCCTTACATTACAAGCTTAAAAGACCTTCCGACCTTGTGCATAGAAGTTATGTAAATGTGAAAGTGTTGTTTTTCAATGCAAGTTATGAGTTGGCATATTTCGAGTCGACTAGTAGGATGAGCGTTCAATGTTTTTATACACACGAGAGTGTGAGTTGGGAGGGCATTGTTCACATTAAAGGGGTTGGTTGGAGAGTGATCGAGTACATTTTTTACTCGCCACATAAATGAGAGTTGAGTGTGTGAGCACTAGTCTTGAATTCTATATGCTCTTGTGGTTTGCTCTACTTGACAATTGTTGGGGAGGAAGGGTGATTAGATGAATAAGATTGATTGATGTTGAAGCGTGTTCACCAGTTTTGCCTTGAATCATTGGTTTTTGATTTGATTATTGGGGTGAAGTATGTTTTATATGTTCATTGATGAGCTCTTTGCTTAGGGACAAGCAAAGGTTTGGCTTGGGGGAGTTTGATATGTCTAGTTTATATAGTGTTTTATCCCCGTCCCTTGGTCGTTATTAGTAGTGTTTTTGGCTCTTTCGGGCCACTTTTATTATTAATTTGTGTGTTCTAGTGTTTTCGTAGTTTTAGTTGTATTTTACAGGAAATTGCACTCTTGGAGCATTTTCCCGGGCTTTATTGGATCGACTACGGAAGCTAGAAGGACACGACCACTTTTGGAGCCCAAGATCGGTGAGAGCCGGTGATTAAGGGCTCGGTAATTTGGATCACGAGGCATTTGGACCAAGTATTCGAGACCCGGGAGGAAATATGGATTGGGCCGAGAAATCTAGCCCAATCGAAGTTCAAGCCTCGAAGATGAAGACCGGGCCCGATCGGGCAAGCATACGCCCGATCGGGCGGCTGCGCGCATAAGTGCCCTCAAGGAAAAGGCGCGCCCGATCGGGTGAGCTTAGCTCGATCGGGCGCGGCACATCAGTGAAGGGCGCGTGTTTTCTTAGGACCTGATTAAGTTTAGTTTTAATTCTTGTTTTAGGAGAGGTTTATATACGTTTTTCGTACGGAATAATTACTTACCTTCTTTCCTTAGACTTTCTCTCTCTGCTTAGTATTTTTCTCTCTCTAAAATTCTCTCTAAACTCTTGTTCTTAATACTTCCTTTAATTCCAGATTTATTTTGGTACAATTTCTTCCCTTTTTAATTTCAGCTATTTTAATTGTTTTCTTGATTATGCTTTTAATTATTTACTTGATTGGTTTAGTTGTGATGATTAGTGAGTAGTTCCATTCTAGGATTTTTGGGGATCCATAATTAATATGAAGGGATAGTTTGTTATTATTGATTGTTGATATTGCATGATAATTTCCTATTGAATTGTTTTAATTCTTTGCAATTAGATTATGAATCGAGCAGATGTAATTTGATTGTGGATGTTTAGCAATATTGAATTGATGAATCGAGCAGATGTTGATTTAATATTAAAGGCTATTTTTAATAGGAACTTAGGTCTAGTAAATTGCGAGAGCCTGTTAGATCTATGTTGACTAATAAATTGCGAAAGCCTGTTAATCATATTATCTATGCATTGTTAATTATTAATTACTTCGTTCTATCCCGGAATATTAATTATTGGTGAACCTGTGACCCTAGGTTTCCTTATTATTGATTCTTTTCTCCCTAAACTTATTCTTCGTAGTATAGAATTCATACTTAAAAATATTGGTTACTTAGATAATTTAGAGTATAATAATTAATTAGAATTAAAAAGGCATGTTTCGCTGTGGAGTTCGACCCTACTTCCCTATCTACCTTAGTTAGTGATTTAGGTAATTATTTTTGATTAGGGGATACGACTTTACCCTGTCAGGGCTAAACACCTTTTCTATGTTTTGTTGGATTAGAAAAGCAATATTATCTTTCCCTGTAATCCAATCGTCTGTATCGTTACATAAAGTAACAATTTCCCTTCTCTTCTTCCGTTGCTTGACTCGGTTGAACATCATGGAAGTAGGCTTGTCACCAAACTTCACCCACCTATCATTAAGTCGTTGCCGCCAATACAAAAAATCAACCTTGCACTAAGGAACCAACCTATTCACCGAGGTAACGAAATTAACCCATCCGACACCGAGGCTACATCATCTTCTTGGTGTAGCAGCTTTGATGTGACTTGGCGCCAATTGACCCTCATGTTCGTTTTTTGTCCAAGCACCATTTTTGCTTTATTTCTAAATCCCTTCAAATGCTTGGCTAGCATAAGCATGCACAAACCCTACTTCAACATGTCATATTTCCGAAGCAAAACTTTTAATTTTCGGATTATTCAAACACTAACTTTCAAGTTAATTAGTAAGGTCTATTTGATTTTAGGGTCGTAGGATCCGTATTGTAAAGGATGACGGCATGATCTGAAACAAATTACAGGCTTGTGAAAAACTCGACCTTTTGGAAACTCATTAAACCAATTCGTGAGTTTCAGTATGAGAAGCAAGTTCTTATCATACAATATTCTAATTAGAGATTGTAGGAATGAGAAAAGAAGCATGAAATTCCAAGTTTAATGTTTCTTCTGATTTATACTAACAAAGTCATTTGCTACAATCATTTATAAACTCATTTTTATAACCACTAGTACAACAATCCACTTTGAAAGTTAAATGAATGGTCATGTGAAATCAAACACTAAATAATAAAAATTATATATAATTAGGATTTTTCACATTTGCTACCACCTAAAACACCTCACTTCAGATTTGCTACCGTTTTAAAAAAAAATTTAACTTTGCTACCACCCTAAACAGAGTTTGTTAGAAATTACTACCCATGCCATACACCGTTACAATTTCCGGCAGTGGGGCCGAACCACCGTCCAGCCACCCCACTACCACCCCCTCCCCCCTGCCTGCGGCCGATGCCCAAAACAACGGCCGACGCCGGCAACCCCACCTCCCTTTCCCCCACCCACGAAGCTAACCCCCCTCCCTTTCCCCCACCACAAAGCCAACCCCCACTCCCTTTCCCCCACCCACCTAAGCCAACCACCACCAAATTCAGCCTCCTTCCCCGTTACCTCCAGCAGCCACCAATTCGCACCCACCCGCAACACCAGCTCCGCCACCAATTTCGCAGCCCCTCCTCAATTCGCAGCCACCATTTCGCAGAAGCCTGCAACACCACCACAGCCACCAAATTCGCAAACCCCCAATTCACAAACCCTAAACCACCAAATTCGCAAACCCTTAATTCACAAACCCTCAATTCATTTGGGTGGCTTGAGGTTTAGGGTTAGGGGTGGTTTCGGGTTTAGGGTTCGATTCCGGTGGGGTAACGGCGGGGAGGGGGGCTGATTTCGGTGGGGGACGGCTTCGTGGGTGGTGGGGTTGGTTTCGTGGGTGAGGGATAGGGAGGGGGGTTGGCTTAATGGGTGGGGAAAAGGGAGGGGGTGAGGTTGCCGCCGGCCGAATCTTTTAGCGCCGGCCGCCGGCAGGGGGAAGGGTGGCAGACTGGCAGTTGAGGGGATGGGGGTCGGTGGCAGTGGGGTGGCTGGGTTGTTTTTTTTTTATTTTTTTAATAAACTTAAGAAACTTAACGGAAATCCTAACGGATTCCGTTAAGTGGTAGTGATATCTAACAAACTCTAATTTAGGCGGTAGCAAAGTAAAAAAAAATTTAAAACGGTAGCAAATTTAAAGCTAGGTGTTTTAGGTGGTAGCAAATGCGAAAAAATCCATATAATTATTCGAAGGGAAAAAATATAAGTAGTGTAAATAAAAACACATTGGTTGAGAGTTCCGTCTTTGATATCAATTTCTCGAAATCATTATTTACATAGTCCACATGAACTATACTATAGTTATTTATAAAGTAATAAATTACATGAAACTTCTCATATATTGTATTCTTTCATAAAGATTTAGTAATACATACCCTCTGCCTTTCAATGGAGTATTTGTTGTTGATTTTAGACCACAAATCATGTCGGGGCCTATAGCTTGGTTTCTTAATCTTGTCAAGACTTTTGAATATGACTAAATACCCAAATGTATGTCAAATGATAACTTCTTTGCTGAAATCCCCATGTAAAGGCAAAGCCACGAACATTCATAATGTAATAAACAGTAAACAATTTGATGCGATCTTATTTGTCAAATGCACAAAATCTTGGTTTTAGATATACCTGCATGATTTCAGATATACAAATCAATACAGTACTATTAAACTTATCTTAATTGAATACAAGTATTTCATTGATCTTCCAATCTTGTAGGTCCAGGGAAAAGGTTGTTTTTGGCCTCTTCAAGAACACCACTAAAAAAACTAGCCCTATACTTCCCATCATCATATATAACAGTCTTCATAAGCATAAATGCATAAGTTTTTGACATATATGCCTAGAGTTATAAATTTAGTGTTACTAAACATTAGGTTTAATAACACGTACTCTTGACCTTTCAATGGGACAGCTCTAGTCGATTTTAGGACACAAACTATGGTAGAAGCTGCAACTTGATTTCGTAGCCTCGTCAAAAGTTTTGAGTAGCAATTCATACCTATACGCAGGTCGAATGCAGGGTGCTAAAAATCTCTGATAGTTGCATGCATTCATTTTGATCTTTTTCTTGTTGCATGCCCTTTGATGACAAAACCATCACCAATATCTCCCCCATATCCATCTTCATATTCATCAATTCACAATGTCAGTTATTTTTGAAAAATAAAAATAATTTGGCTTTAATACCTTTGTAAAGATTTTTTTTTTTTTTTTTTTTTTCTAGCTTTGCATTTCTAAGACTTGAAACTAATGGGTGGTGCTACTATTATCAAGGCATTCCCTTTTGTTAGAAAACATGTACCATTACAGAAACAAAAGAAACATTAATATCTATTAGGGGTGTCAATTCGGTTAAACAGTTCGGGTTTGGGTTGGGTTTATCAGTTTCGGGTTATAACGGGTCGGTTTATAACGGATTAAAATAATAAGCGGGTCGGTTTGGGTCGGTTTTGAAAATTATCGGGTCAGTTCGGTTTGGTTTTTTTAATTGCAGTTTCTATTCGGATCGGGTCCTTATCGGGTCGGGTTCTAGTCGGTTCGGGTCATAATCAATTTAGGTTGAATTGGGTCGGTTTGAAAACGGGTTTAGCCCATTTAATGTGGGTTTCGGTTAAAAACAGTTCGGGTCTTAATCAGGACGGGTCGTAATTGGTTTGGGTCATAATCAGTTTGGGTTTAACTGGGTCGGTTCGAAAATGGGTTTCGGTTCAAAATAGATCGGGTGAAATCGGGTCCAACCATTATTGTTTCGGTTATAATCGGTTTAGATTGAACTTGGTTGGTTTGAAAACGAGTTTACCCAATTTGAAACGGGTTTCTAATCAAAATCATATCGGGTTAAAATTGAGTTGGATGATTATCGAGTCGAATTAGTCAGATAATGGGTAGGAACGAGTCATGTTATAATCAAGTCAAGTCATAAATAAGTTGGGTTTATCGAGTAGTGGGTTGAAACAGATTATATCATAAACATATTGGGTAACAGGTTGTAAATGACTCAGTCATAACGGGTTACGGGTTTTAAACGGTTTGGTCATAACGGGCTACGGGTCGTAAACGGTTCGGTCACAACGGGTTACGGATTATAAACGGTTCGGTCACAACGGGTTACGGGTTGGAACGATTTAGGTTTATCGGATTTTTATCGGGTTTTAACGGTTTTCGGTTTAAAACGGGTCGGGTTACTATCGGGTTTAAACGTAATCGGTTTGGGTTGCTTTCAGTTTCGGGTTGTAACGGTTTGGCTTGATAACGGGTCGGGTTAGTAACAATTTGCACAAATTCGGTTTAGTTCAGTTTCGGTTTGGAAAAAATTGGGTCGGGTCAGTTTTCGATTTCCAAAAAACGGGTTTTAAACAGTTCAGTTCCTTTTCGGATCGGTTCGAAACAGTCGGGTTTAACGGTTCGGATCAGAAACTGACAGCTCTAATATCTATATAAGAATGCTCATTCTTATCTAGATTACGAGTGTTTTTTTTTTCCTTTGATTGTATATTGTTATTACTATTATCAATTAAGTTTGATGTAAATTATAAAAAACAATAATAAGGAATAACATTCCGTGTTGCACTGCAGTAGGTAAGAATAAAAACATTATGTCACATCTAATTCCATTACAAGAAAGTGCATCTTCTTTATATATAGCCTAGCATTGTTTTATTTTTCTTAATTATCAAATTGCATATCAAGCTAGCCGAGTTTTATAAGAAAACCTAAAGAAATATATAGTGTCATGTTACGACTAAAGTGGTTCTCTTCATTCATACTAATATATATAGCATGTTATTGTTTTTTAGTTTTCTTATCAAATTCTATATCAAGATCACTGACAAACTTAGTAATATTTTCAAGTGGGTTTATACATACTAATTCTAATTAAACTTAAATACGTTTATTATACTATTTTTTGTACGCATATTGTACAAACATTGTACATATATTATTATTATATATATAAATATATGTAATTAAATTTGGGTAACTTATATTTGTCGATCGAATGCGTAGATTGTTTGTCCAAGATAAGTAATTTAACTGTCTTCTCTTCTTATTATAATTGAATAATGTAGCAAACTCTTACAAAAGTGAGTTAATAAGTGGGGTCAATTTATCCCGACCTATTATCTTAAACATGGCTTTGAATATTTTCAAGATATCCAAATTTTATAAGAAAACCTTAAAAAGCATTAAAAAAAAATGAGTTACGACTAACATAAAGTTGTTTTTTTTAATTTTTTTTTAATTTTATAACCAAGAGTGATGAGGATGAGGCTGAATTGTGAAGTTCTATTTAAGTCAGTGCAAGTTAATATAATTATTGTAATACAAGTAATAATGTTAAGCAATGACACGTTTGGTAAGTGGTCATAATAACATGTTTATGTCTAATAGAAGTTTTGTGTGCGGTACTAATTCAGTATAATAAGCAACAAAATATTGTTGTTGATGACGATGATGTTGTGCTAATTTGTCAAAGGTGTATTGTAATTTCCAATTGTTAAATGAAAGCACAATTTATGTACTTTCTTGTAGGCCTTCGATTTCAAACAATTTATGTATTGATCACACACAATATAATATGTCATCTATACTTAGACATTTTAATTTACACTCTATGTAGGCTAGGTAGTTCTGGTTCAAAAACCTTTTCTACCATATTTTGTAGATTTAAACACATATATACACATTTGGGTGCAGGATACGGTTGAGGTTGATTTTTAACTCATTTGATTTTTTTTTTTTTTTCTTTTCTCATTTAAATATTCTTAAATAATCAATAAACATTAAATGTGCATACTCTAATTTTTGTGTATCATGTGCCTTTGTGTATATAAAATAAAAAATTTCAAGTTTAACTTGATTGGTAATATGGTTTCCTTCCCTTCTCTCTCTCTCTTTTTTTTTTTTTTTTTTTTTTTTTTTTTTTTTTTTTTTTTTTTTTTTTTTTTTTTTTTTAACTTGGGGAATTAGAGAAGAAGGCTATTGCAAATCATGAAGTACTAACATCCATTTAGCAAATGTGTTACTGGTTTTAAACCATGCTAGTTGTTGTCTTTGTTAATGCTAAGTTAATTACCATTATTACTCCGTACTTATTTGGTCCAAATCCATTTTGGCTTTTTTTTTTTTTTTTTATTTTTTTTATTTTGTTATTTCTTTATTGCCCAATCTCTACAATAGTGTTGTCCTTGATTAAAAAGACACGTATGAATGACATTTATTTAAGATTTTAAGGCCATTCAATTATTGTCCTTTTTTTTGTTTAGTACTCCGTACTTCAGTTGAGTATCAATTGATCCACGTTTTTCTTCCAGTAATAAGTTTTTTTTTTTTTTAATTTTCTATAGCTAGTTCAATGAACGTAGTAAACTAGTAATGTTTATCCTTACTATGAGATAAGTTTGTGGACTAAATTAATTGACGAGGACATTTAAAAAAAAAATAAAGTCATCAACAACTAAACATTGGACCGGCTATAAAACGAGTTTTCTCAATACAACTCATCAACCCAGCTTCATACAAGAAAATAATTCCGTGTACCTTAGGATCAAATTTCGTCTACATAAAAAAAATAAAAAAAATACAATTCCTCATAGTAAGAAGTCCGAGATGACCAAAAACATGAAAGTTGGTCAAGTGCTATTATTCATGGTTGCCATTGTTGTGGTAGGCACCATGACACAACCAACTTTGGCAGTGCGCCGAACTCCGCTCACCACAAACACCATACAACAGAATCCCCTCTCAAACATCATGCTCGAAACGGTAAACGACGGAGCTGCTGGTTGGTGCCAGCAAAGGAACGAAATCTGTAACGCTTACCTTAAGTGTTGTCCAGACCTTGTATGCTACACTCGTGGAACTTGTGGGGATCTGGTCTAACCATGAGCCGTCTACATCACCGCCACCGCCGCTGCTGTTGACGTGAACAAATTTATAGAATGTATGTTGTTTAAGAAAAATATATGATGTTTAAGTTAATAATGAAGCTAAATGGTTATGCCATGCTTGTCAATGTAATGCATGTAGCGAAACAAATAAGGCCAAGCCATATTATGTTATTATTGTTGTATTGAATTTTGTTATTGGATTGTCATACCACTCAAACGCAAACTTTAGCTTGTGCTCTACATATATTAAAACACTAAAATGTATACAAAGTGAATTTATATTTTATCTCACAATTTTCATATTTAGTAAAACACTAAAGTGGTCTAATCGGGTCGATTATGTTCGAATCTGATATCATCGAGTCAAAATTATTCTTTTAAATCGGGTTGGGTCGGGTCAAGTCAAATTAGGATTGGATCAAATTCGGGTCATGGTCTATCGAGTCCAAGTCGGATATGGGTCGGGTCAACTTCAGATCAGTTCATGTTCGATTCGGATAAAATTCGAACCAATTTCAAAACGGGTTTGACCGGGTTAATTTCAAGTCATATAAATTTGGGGCGAATTGATTTTGGTTCGGTCAAGTTCGGTTTGATTAAGATAAGGTTGATTCAATATTTGGCCAATACCGTACCGATTCAAATCCTTTCTATATTTGTCTATATTTTGGTCAAGTTGATCAAATTCAATATACAAATAGATCATTTTTCAGCTAGAGTAGCTATTGAATATAATTTTTACCTTATTATTGGGTAGATATCAAGTCATTCATGTGTAATTTCTCATATTGCGTGGTTAATTATTATGAAATGCAAAGAAGTAGTTTTCTCATTTAATAATTCTTGTGGAACTTTTATCTTAGAGCCAAGTGTAAATTGAATAATTATCGATGACTTATCATATCTACATACATAAGTGAGACGATTAGTAATGAACTAGTGATAAATTGACAGATTGATAGTCGCATATGGTGATGATATACAAAAAAGAATGTCCTTTGCTTAAGGTACTACTCTTTAATTGTTTAATCTTATGAGGCTACCAGTATTATTAGTTTGCTTTATTACTAATTCAAACATTTGTATAAGATATTTGTTAGAGTTTTAAACTTTCTAAATTTATAATAATTAGTAAATTTTTAATTATATAGTAGTATAGGAACTTTTAAAAAAAGGGTTAATAATAGGTTATGTTTATAATTATGGCCGGGTTAAAATCTGATCGGGTTAATATTTGTTCATGTTAAAGCAGATCGGATTAAATCGGTTATTTGTCAGGTGATTTTCGAATCAGGTTGCATTCAAGTCGAGTCAAATCTGTTGGGTTCGGGTTGAGTTCAAGTCGGGTCAAATCGGTGCCGGGTTAAGTTGTTAAATTCGAATTTGGAATAAGTTCAGGCCGGTCATAGTGACAGGGCCGGTAAAGTCGTATCCCCTAATCAAAAATAATTACCTAAGTCCTCTAACTAAAGTAGATAGGGAAGTAGGGTCGAACTCCACAGGGAAACAAGTCTTTCTACTCCTAATTAATTATTATAACCTAAATTATCAAAGTAACCAATATTGTTGTAAATCATACGTTCACTAATAAACAATATTCCAGGGCAAATCATAATAAGCAATCATCAAGCATTGATTAATCAGATTATAAAGGGCTTTCGCTACGTATTATAATCACAGAGTTAATTTACCGGTATTAAATCTCATCTGTCGAATCTCGATTTAACCATTTATAAATTAGTCCGCCTATTGAAACTAAGCCTAAACATCAATTCTCATCTGTCGAATCTCGAATTAATATTGCTAAACTCATACAATTAAATCTGGCCAAACCTAATTGCATAGCATTGAATCAATCAAAAGGAAATTAACCAAGCATTGATAATCAACAATCACAAATTTACCCCTTCATATTATTTATTAGATCTCCATAAACCCTAGAAATAAAACTACTCAAACATCATCATAACTAAACTAATCAAATGAATAAAGCAAAACATAATCAAAGAAGTAAATAAAATAAATGAAATTAAAGGAGAAGAAATTGTTACCAAAAGAAATCTGGATTAATGAAAGTAATTAAGAACAAAGTTGAGAGAGAAATTAAGAGAGAGAAAATATCCTAAGTAGAGAGAGAAAGTCTAAGAAAAAAGGTAATCATAATTTACGTACATAATTCGTACTTAAACATTCCTCAAAACAAAAATTAAAACAAAACTAATCAGCTCTAAAAAAAACACGCGTCCGCCTTTTTGCTCTGCCCACTGTTGGTGTGCCGCGCCCGATCGAGCTTACGCTCACCTGATCAGGCGCGCTTCTTCCTTGAAGGTGCTTATGCGCGCATCCGCCCGATCGGGCATATGCTTGCCCAATCGGGCCCGGCTTCTTCTTCGAGGCTTGGATTTTTTATTGGGCTCGATTCCTCGGCCCAATCCGGATTTCCTCATCGGGTCTTGATTAATTGATCCAATAGCCCCGGTATCACATACCGAGCCCTTAATCACCGACTCTCACCGATCCTGGGCTTCAAGAGTGGTCGTGTCCTTCTACCTTCCGTAGTTGATCCATGAAAACTCGGGAAATGCTCCAAAAGTGCAATTTCCTGTAAAACTCAACTAAAACTACGAAAACACTAGAAAACACAAATTAGTAATAAAAGTGGCCCTAAAGAGCCAAAAACACTACTAATTATGACCGTGGGACGGGGGTAAAACACTATATAAACTGGATATATCACATAGATCGGATTTGGATCCTCAATTTCTTAAGTTAAATCGGATCGTTTATAGTTCGAAACAAATGTTTTTTTTGGATCGATTCGGCTTTGACATCTCTACTTACAATAGACCATTTTGTACATGTGATCAAAAATTGAGAGAGAAATTAAGAGCATAGCCATTAGTTGCCCTTTTGTAGTGGGCATGAGGAGAGAGAAGATGAAATAATATTTAAAAAATAAAATTTCATCCATTTTGGAGAGAGAAATGCCATGAACTGGTCATGGACATGATCTTTGGCAAAAAGTAGGCTGATAGTATTTTATTTTTTTTAATTTTCTTTTTAGTTATTTAGTACAAGTATAATTAAGAAAATATTTATGACCAGGGTAAGTAGTGGGCAACCAATGAGAATATATGGGTATAAGTGAGTATGAGAATTAGACATAAATGAAATAAAATAGAGAGATATGAATTCAATATTTGACGACCACCATTGGCTTGGGCAACCAATGGCTTTGCTCTATGAGGACATAGCCTCACTTCTTTATGATGTAGGCCCATTTCTGTACCGTTGTTACATGGATGCATTTTATTAACTTTATTTTTTTCAACACACGATTTTGACCATTAGTCTTTATTTATATACTTTGTATTAATTATATATGAAAAATTTATAAAATTTAATTACAATTTTAAAAATATATTAAGACTAATTTAATAGTAATGACATGTAAATATGTACTTGTATATAATTTTGTTGTGTCTTATAATTGACCAAGACTATACTACCTCCGGTTCTTATTACTTGCAATAAAGGGTTATTATTTGTGAGACATAAAATATTTCTATATTGCGAGTAATAAAAACCGGAGGTAGTAATTAAAGTATGAAGACCATTCATCTTAATTGAAAAAACTGTAGCTACACGTTAAACAAAGATGGACATATTTCTTGATAACTGGAGCATCAAAGATGGCTTGTGTGTGTGATTTTTTTTAAAAAAAAAAATAAAATTAATTCATTAATAAAATAGCATACGAGTATACAACATCTATAGAGAAGATTTACAATCATCGACTTATATTTGAAAACTCGATAGTCTTTGCAATCTCGCACAATTTTTCATGGACGAAACAATTTCATTTAACGAGAATCCATTAGATCTATTATTATGAATTTAAAATTAAGAAATTTCTTCTATCCTAGAAAAGAGGAGATAAATCTTATCTTTTGCAAGAGATCGAAAAACATTATCTTTCATATAAGATTGAAAACCTTTTTTCGAGGGCTCAGAAGGAGAAAACATTATTGTAAACTTAAAACACAAATGAAAGTAAAAAAGAAAACTTTTTATTATAAGATTTGGGGCTTTGTACGAGTGAAACCTCTTCAAAAATCAACAGTTGAGGATAGGGTTTATAAGAGAGGACGGAGGAGTAATTGGTAACATAAGATAGCTTGTGTTTATTTCTCACTTTGTAAGGATTAAGGAATAATGGGTATTAGGCCCTGTTTGATTCACCTTAAAAAATTTCAGTTCAGTAAAAATAATTTAAGTTCAGTAAAAATAATTTCAATTCAGTAAAATTAAATTCAATTCAGTAAAAATAAGTTCAGTTCAGTAAAAATAATTTCAGTTCAGCAAAATTAAGGTGAATCAAACAGGGCCTTAGGGGTGTTCATAAATCGGTCCGGACCAAAAAAATGGACCGGACCACCCCGGACCGAATTAATCGGTCCGGTCTTCGGGTCTTGAAATTCATTTTTCCGGTCTTCGGTCCGGTCCGGTCTAAAACCCTATAAAAATCGGTTTTGGACCGGACCGGTTTTTTTTATTAAAAATATGTGTGAAACCTTAAATAAGGGTTAAAATTATCCTTAATAAGCTTAGAACACTTTAAATTTATAAGCTTTTTCGCACTAAACATACAAAAAAAGACGTAAAAATGACGTTACAACATAGTTTTTCCAATACTTTTTTTTTTGTGTTTTCCTAAACTTTGTAAAAATTTAGTATTCTTTTAAAAACAATTCGTAAATCGGTCCAAAGTGGTCCGTTCTGGGTTTTGGACCGATTCTTTCGGTCCGATCCGGGTTTGATCCTAACTTAATCGGTCCGGTCTTCGGTTCTTAAAATTCTAATTTTCGGTTTTCGGTCCAATCCGGGTCGGTCCGGTCTTGGACCGAACAGCCCTAATGGGTATGGCCTACTAGTCTTACATTTTAGGTAGAAAATGGCGAATAGAATAGTAGGCTAATATGTCTAGGGGAATTTTTCCTAAATTTAATACGTGTCAGACTTTCTTAACTTTTATAAATATTCAAAATTATGGTTAATTGGCTAATAAGATGTGTTAACCATAAAATTCAATACGGAAACATTGTCAACTTAATCCATACTAGTATACTACATGTCTATAAGATAGTAGGGAGAAAATGGAATGTTAAACTATAAAAACGACCCTTTTATATAGAGTCATATCAAGAATATTAAACTAATGAAGATGATAGTTATAAAATATTCTACGAGATTTTGAAGATAATATCTCATATTGTTTTATATTATTTCCTTATTTACATATGTGTAACCTCTAAAATTTAACGAAATTTCAATGTGATGATATATGAAGACAAAACTTAAATAAGTCGTCGTTATGATTAACCTCATTACTAACATGGCTTCAGATGGAGCTCAATTATTAGGTTGATTTTTAAATACTAACTTGGTTTGCCCTTGTCTAATTTAATGAGATTACTTATGTACCTAATAAGGTTAGCTAATTTAATTATTACAATCATTTCGTTTTTTTAATCACATTGCATCTACAAATTGAACTGTAATTTATTTTTATTTTTTTTAAAAAAATACTGACAGGGACGAATATAGTACGAGTAGAATTTTTTAACCAATTCACATGTTAGTGTTTGAAATATATTATTTTTAACTCGTGGTCCAAAGTCCATTTAATTATATATATGTGTACTACATTAGTTAAAATAATTCATTGACCAAAATAATGTGGAGTAATAATTGAACCAAACTTATCTAGAAAAGGTCCTACTTAAAATATTTTATTACGCAACCAAGTAGAGTGTTGGATTTAACAAGAGTAAGAAAATCAACACTTGAATCTGTCGTTCACATGCATATATATATATATATATTATATACAGATAAGGTTTATTACAAAAAAATGGTTTTGTAGTTATCTATAAGCTAAGACTCTAAGAGCACAGTAGACCTTATATTTTGTTAGTATTTCTTAACAATGATTTAGATAATTATTAAGATTAATGTTTATAACTTGGAAAAGAACACGTTGATCCTAGCTAACAATAATTATTTGCATGTAGATAGGCTAATTTAAAAATAATTGGGGTTTGAATGATATGAAATTAATTCTCGTACCTTTTGATCTGAGTGTAGGTCGTACACATCATTGAAAAAGAGAGTCTACTTCAAATAAATCCAAAGACTTTTCATCTAGCCTAAAACTAAAAAATTATACGCACTAAGAGAAAGTAATGCTTAATATTTTTATTTATCATCAATCCGTGACACTCATTTGAAAATGTTATACTTCAATGCAACACCAACCTACATTCAATTTGCTTTAGGTACAGGCAACATGCATCACATCTGTCACCAAAAAAGAAATTCACTTTAAAAGTTCAAATAGATTTCATCCCAAAATCATTTGATCGATAATAGTAGGAGTAGGATATAAATGACCCAATATTAGGTTTGTGCATGTTCGTGGATAGGAATTCCCTTATCAATTTTGTTTTTACGAATTAACTTAATAGAATCTTTCGGCTTACATAATAGCATAATGATCTCGTAATACATATCAAATGCATAGTACTCCATTAAATTAACATTATTATCATTATGTATTGTTGTTGACACTTACTTGTACTCGTGATCCTCGTGTTTAATCATGAAGTTTCTGAATTAATAAGTTCCTTATTCCTTAGCAAGTTGATCTATTTGCCTATTTAAGAAGATTTAGCTACACATTAGACCTTGTCTTTCACTAAATTATCAAACATTAGTTACCACTCATTTTCTTCATCATCCAACGCCCCAATATTTACGTAAGTTTCTTTATCCCAAATTCCCAACTATACATGTTTCGTTTTGTGTGCTTTGTTCAATTTGGAGCTAACTTTAATCATTAATAATTATGCATTGATTGATCAGTGTATATATACTTTTAACTACGTACTATGTATACGATATCGTGTTGTTATCAACAGCTTATGCAATAATTTCGATCTTTACTTGCTTGAATAAAATGATGGTGAAATTATTCAAATGTCTATTTTTTCATTTGTAGAAAACTGTTTTTTCTGGCCTAATTCTTTAATCTATATTGTACTCCGTATGCATATTTCATATTCATGGTTTTTATTTTGGATGGGTAATTAAAAAGTGGGTAGCTTAAAATTATTATGGCCTTTTTACATGATTTTTGAAACTTAAAATAATTCTACCAATTAGATGTTACTCGTATTAAAATTTTATGACTTGAAAATAATAATTTTTACATATTTAAGTATATATTTCCAATAATTTTTTTATTTTTTTATGAGTTGAAGAACAAGTAATATAATAAAGCTAAGCCTTACATACATTACTTTTATTTAGTACCTTTTCTAAGATGGCCTTATGTTTTTCGTTAAAAAAATAAAAACTCGATCGATCTGTATGACTGCATCATCATATTTTAATTTTTCAATTAATGTATACCGTCACAATTAGTGTACATGTTATCATATTATTTTACAAGATATCATACAATCAAAGTAACATGTGGTAGCTAGGGCCTAGGGGAATTCAGTATAATTAAATTATTACGTACTTAACTAATTAAGTATATGTGCATATAATATGCTCCGTAATTATTATACAGGTAAGGAAACAAGAAAAAAAAAAAATGAAGTTGCTGGCAGCACCATTATCGGTTATTATATGGTGGTGCATGATGGTGATGATGGCGGTTGTTCCACCGTTAACAACAGCGCAAGACGGAGAAACCCTAGCCTACAGCACTGTAACATTTGAACTAACAAACGGTGTTACAGGCTACTCAAGTTTTCTAACAAGATTGCGCAATCAAGTAGAAGCCCCAACTAGGGCTTGCACCTTACAATCAACTCGAAACCCCCCTTTAACAGGAGCCGAATATGTCTTAGTAGACCTCAAAATTAGTAACACGCAATGGGTGACCTTAGGAATAGATGCCAAAGATTTATATGTATGGGCTTATCAAGACAACGTCAAATACAATGGAAAGTACCGAGCCAATTTCCTTAGTGACGCTCCTCAGGCTGCTAAGGACCGCCTTTTCCCAGGATCAACTAAAAGAACCACTAGATTCGGAGGTAACTATAACAGCCTAGAGCCGGCTGCTGGTACAACTCGAAAGAACCTTGTACTAGGAATACAAAACCTAGACGGGGCCATTAGAAATGTGTACAATAAACAAGAGAGTGAACTAAACAAGGGCACGAATGAGGCTAGGTTTTTTCTTATCGCGATCCAAATGGTTCCAGAGGCAGCACGGTTCAAATTTATGGAGCAAGCAATAGTTAGGGGGGATAATACCGATTCCTTCAAAAAGAAAATGGTGGCTTTTCAGAATAATTGGGATCCGATTTCTCAAGCTATACATAAAGCAGAAGCAGCAACACCTAAATGCGTTACTATTACACCAACTCTTATAATAAGTAACGTTGATTACCGGCAGGAGGTGAATAGAGTAGACGAAATAAAAAACGACATGGGGCTCCTCAAGTACAAGTCTAGCACCCTTAGTGTTATTTTGGACGATGATATATAGTCGGAGTCTTGCAATCTGCACTTGTGTAATGTTAAAATGGCTGCCTTCCTTAGCTTATAATAACACATCAAAATAATAATGCTCTAATCTTGTACATATTATGGCTTCATTAGCCGACTTTAGAGACAAGCATGTATCATATATACCTCTACTACTCCGATCCGTAGCTTCTTACGGATCGGAGTATATGAATAAATAATCATGCGTGTACTTGTATTAATGTACCAATAACCAAGATCCATGTAATGTTAAGCCTCATTGTCGTTGCCTAAAAATAATATTTCAATTAATCCTTATTCAATAATACTGATTTCAATGTCAATAATTTTAATTTTCAAATGACAAATACATCGGTAAACATTGTTTATTTATCATCTCAATAAACATTATTTCATTCCATATTCAATAAATGACAAGAATCATCGATGGTATAATGATATGGATCTAAGTAGACCTAACAAAAATAACAAAGATAGATCCTAACTCTCGCATAAATCGAGTGTTTCTTGTCAAAATTAGTCAACAAGATGCCAAAAATGTGCGATTATGTGTTTGGCTTGATTCCCTCAAAAGCTCATCAAACAAAATTCTTATCATTCAACTCATCAATCTCTGAAATTTATAAGACTTACATTGATCCCATTGCATGCGAACCAGGATTTTAAAAGATAATACTTATGCTAAAGTAATTCCTAAGAATTCCTCAAAAAAAAAAAAGTAATTCCTAAGAAAGTAATTAAAATAATTATATTTTCCTAAAACTAATCTAAATAAATAACTAAATCTTTTAACCATGCGTAACTTTGGATTGACGCCACTCAATCTCTGTTAGATTGATTCAAAGTAACTAGCTATATTTTAGGTGAATTTGTTAAATGTCATTGATAAGTTAGAGTCTTTAGGAGTAAATGGTTAGTGGCTAATTACGTGGGAGTAGTCATTGTTACTGTTAGTGGAGTCATGCATAGTGGGTTAGTTAGATAAGATCATGCTCCTAATTATTAGCTTTAGGTTGTTATTCCATATGCTATTTATATTCAAGCATCTCTGTATTCTCGTAGTGTAGCAGTGAGTTAATAAAATCAGTTTTTTGTTTATCTCAATTAATATTATTTCACTTGAGTCTTAGTTTCAACAATCTCATGGTTGATAGATAACTCAAAGAAAGTACGTCATAATTAAAATGCATTTGATTTTGCATGATTCAAAAATAATATACTACATTGAGTCTTCAAGGAAAGGATAATCAGTGTAGCCAACAACGGGATCAGAAGTATAAAAAGTCTCTCGATGGTAGTGATTAAGAGGTGCATTAAGCTCAAATCTTCTAGGCAAATCCGGGTTAGCTATATTGTCTTTCATAAACTGATCAATAAGGTATCCATGAGCACCATGGATTTCAACACCGTCAAATCCTGAAAATTCAAGTTTATATATATATATATAAGAGCGTCAAACTTTTAATCTCATACGTACGAAATTTTTCTTTGTGGAGTTACTATATATATAGTCCATACTTACCAGCTTCTATTGCATTTCTAGCGGCAAGTCTGAAATCATTTACAAGTGAAGGTATTTCATCAACTCTAAGCCGCCTTGGGGGAGAGAATTGATCAGTTTCAATGTTGTTGCCTCGAAGTTGAGGTGACAGAGTCTTATCAGTGGATGAGATTGGAGCTTCCCCGTTTGGTTGATAATCTATGATTTGCAACAACAAATAATTAAATTGGTAATTTTTTACTAAGGGAAGTTAGATAGATTAAGAAATTCCAAATTTAAGAGAAAAACAAGAATCACAAAAGGCATAAAATAGACTTATTATTAACAACAATTTTACATACTCCCTCCGTCACACAATAGCTGACACAATAATTTGAAGGCAAGTACGTACCTCGACTGGAAACTCGTCCAACATGCCAGAGTAGACAGAAAAATACACCTCCCTTTGCCTCAATTTGTTGTTTCGTCCATATACCAGCAGGCGTGTATGGATACCTATACAGGCCGATTGAGAGAGTATTTGAACAATTTTTTTAAAATGTAGTTAACATATATATTGAATGAAGGTAAAGATATATAGAATTAGGAGCCTCAAGCATACCCTTGAGCAGTTTCAGAAACTCCAGTTGCTTCAGATATGAGCAAACCTCCTTTTGAAGTCCGTTGAGAGTAATATAAAATCGCATGTGCTTGAGGTATGTTTCCATAAGACCTTGATCTTGTAAGTGGTGGTAAAACAACCCTAAAATTTAGACATGATATTTAAGATTAATATGTCTATAACTTGGAAGGAAGGCCACTATTATCAACACATACATATTATAAAACGAGCATTGCTATCTTATGATCTATCGTTCATGAATGATATACATGGCATAAATAAAGGGAGGTGTTAAATACCGCCAACAAAAAATATCAAAACCGCCAACTTTTTAAGCAAAATGACGTTATTGCCCTTACTAAAATACTAAACCCAAACCCATCTTTCTCCTCTTTCTTTTTTCTCTCTCATCAACAACCCCTCAAGATCCCCAAAAACAGCCACCACCACCACCACCACCACAGAGACAACCAACGTACCAGTCAGCGGCGTTCAAGAGGTGGTGGCTCGTACATGGGTGACGGTGGTTGACGGTGGGGACATGGCTGGAAACCGGGGAAGGAGGTAAATTTTCCGATTAGCTTTTTGTTTTGAATTTAAGTTTTTTTAAAAAAAAAAAAATCCGGTGGCTGATAACCGGCGCTCAAAATCGGTTGACCGCCACCGGTAACCGACCATCAAAACCGGTTGACCGTGATGGTCAATCGGTTTGACCGCCGGTTACCGGTGGCGGCCAACCGGTTTTGAGCGTCGTTAGCCAGCAATTTTTTTTTAAAAAAAGAATTATTTTTTTTTATTCAAAACTTATTCTAATTAATTGTTATTATTATTACAAAATAATTGTAATTAATTTTATTACTATTGTTGTAGATAATTATATTGATTAACTGTTATTATTCTTGGCAATCTGGTGTAGATGGTGGTGGTTGACGCGGTGGTTGTGGGTTTGTAGTGGTCGACATGGTGGCGTGGGTGGTACCGGTGGTGTGATTGGTGGTGGTTGATGTGGTTGCTTAAGAAGTGGTGGATGGAAATCATGGAATGAAGTTAAGAGAAAGAATATGGGGAAGATTTTAGTAAGGGCAATGTTGTCCCTTTACTTGAAATGTTGGCGGTTTGATAAATTTTGTTGGCGGTATTTAGCAATTCACTAAATAAAACAATCTTTAATTTGTAGGGAATTAAAAGTCAAATCGTTAGCAAGATGAGGAACAATTCACGACTCTTTATTATTGAAGCTAAGATTAAAGCGTTTAACTAACCTTTAAGCAAGCTAATGAGAAACATCAATATCAATATCAATCAATATCAACATGTTGTTTTGTCATGTGTCACTTATTTTTCCATTTGGCATATGATGTGTCGCCAAATCATAGCATACTATATATAATTGAAAAACTTCATGCGTGCCGGAGTGCCGGACGCCGTCAAGCCGCCTGAGTTCCCGTCTTCCCCTGCGGCCCTGCTGGCTGCTGGCCTGCTGCTCTGTGCCTCTGACCTCGGCTCTGTTAGATCTGGATTTCAAAAGGTAAGTAAATATTCCTAAGTAATTGTTAATATGTTATTAATCTTTATTAATTACTAATTGCTATTTGCTTATTGTTTATTAAATTATTGTTATGTATAATGTATGAATCAATGAATGTTTGACGAATTCTATTTGCTGCTTCACTGTTTCACTGTTTGACAAAGAAAGGCCAAGACTTTAATCTAATTAATTACAATTACTAATTGTTGTTTCACTGTTTGTTGCTAATTGATAATTTGCTATTTGCTAATTGATAATTTGCTTATAAGTTTGTTGCTTATTGTTTACTTTAAGTGGGCAGTGATTTTTCTTCAAAAAAAAAAAAAAAAAGTGGGCAGTGATTCAATTATACTTTTTTTAATTCCCTTTTATATTAACTAATTTGCCTTAGCGCATTTTGAACTTAGTGTCATAGTGTACGTTGTCGGTTGTGCTACCCCTCCCCCAAAATCCTGGATCCGCCACTGTCTATTATAGTGAGATAATTTCATTTTTTGCAAATATGAAATTGGAGTAATCAACACATTGGTAGTACAGTGATAGTGAGGTCATATTAACACAGTGACAGCCGATTGAAAGCATATGTGAATTGAGTTTGATATATGCTTGCTTGGTTGATATTATAAAAGCGGAACAAATTCATATTTATGCTTGCATCCCTACTGTGGACTCGCTTCTTACTTGTTATAAACCAAAATACTAGCTAGTCAGGAGGATATATGGTGGGTTAGTTTCATATCTTCCATAAACATGATGATGACAGTTTATCTTAAATTATACAAGACAATGTAAAATAAACATGAAAAAATACAAGACAATGTAAAATATCATTCTTCAACGCACATTAACAAGGAGAGATCTCTAATACTAGTAACTGACTTAGCATGTTGCTGGCATACTAGTCGTAATCAATGTGTGGCTATCTTCTATTAAATTGTCTTAGTTCATTACTTATCATCTCATTTTTGTAGATACATCATACAATAAGTCATCATTGTTAATTCGGTTTTAATTTGAGTTAAAGATTAAAAAGACACAAGAACCGATTTAGTGAGAAATGTAATATATACATGTAAGTTTTATTGTCACTATATGAAAAAGGAAAATTTAGAAAAAATAATCCCAACTTTGTCTAATTTACGTAGAATAATCCCAACTTTTGAAAATACTGGAATAATCCGAACTTTATGGGGTCTTGTATTTCTTCAATCCCTACAGGTCAGTTTACCTTCTATTGCAGGTAAATGTCCTACGTGGCATTATTTTATTTTTTTTCCTTTATTTCTTATATGACTTGGACCCTTTTTTGACTTGACTTTAATTTCCCAAATATCTTCCCCTTTTATTTAACGGTCACAATTCTTATTCTCCCTATTCTCTTCTCCTCTCCCTGTTGTTCCCCTGTTCCAGTTACGAGGTGGTCTTACTAATCATGGCTAGTGGTTCATACGGTTCGTCATCAAACTCAAGGGGTGGAGGTTGTTATTCAAAAACAAAGTGTAGTTGCGGGTTGGATGCGGTGGTGCAAACTGTGAAAAAGGGGCATAACATTGGTTCGAAGTTTTACGGGTGTCCTAAATGGTCGGTAAGTCAATAAATATTGTAGTTTTAATTGTTTGGAGTTGTAATTTGATATTAATTGAGTTTAATTATAGTTGTGGTAAAATTCATAATCAGGGTTTTGCTGTAGATTTGTTAATTAAGAGTTTTGTGCAGGATACAAATTGCAATTTCATGAAGTGGATTGAAGCAAGCAATGAGGATGAGCTGCGATTTCAAATATTTGAGAAGGATACAACTATAGCAGAGATGGAGTTTCAGAAGACATTTTTGGAAGAAAAGGTGAAGAAATTACAAGGGAGGAAGGAGAAACTAGAGGAAGAAGTGAAACAATTGACAAGGGAAGTTGGCCAGCTTAGGATTGAGCTCATGCATTGTTCAAGGGCAGAATCAAATTTCTCTAGGACTTTGATTTTTGTTTGTATTTTTGTTGGGATTATGGTTGTGTATTTGAAGTAGGAGTATGCTGATGTTGGTTGGTTTGTATTGAAGACATGTACCCAATTAATCCTATGAAATGAAATCAGTTTAAGCTTTATGTGCAAAGTAGCAAAGAACAACACTTCATAAACACATGACATATATTGCCATTGCCATAATCATTCCAAAATTACATAATGTTCACATAATTCCCACAGCCATACAAAATGGCGTAATACTGACTGCAATATTGTTTGCAACAACAAAATACTGGTCCTTCTAATGTAAACAGCCACATATACTGGCATAATTGTTTGCAACAACAAAAAACAAAAGATTAACAGACATAGGCCCCTTCTAATTAGGCTGATTGTTCAAAGTTGACTGCTGACTTGATTGGCTTCCCATAACTAGGTAATTCAATGCTCCTTGATTTACTGACATAGTCCTATCACCTCTGCTGCTGGTCCTATGGCTTGGAGCCCCCCTTCTGACATGTGACATAGAAAAGGCAAAGTAAAGTTACAAATTGATAAAACCTATAATTGCAAAGAATGACTCAATCATTATAATCAGATCACACAATACACACATTGGTTATTACAGAACCATCTTCTCCAAAGAATACTCCAACTCCCACTGGAATATTTGATCTTCCCCTACCTCTGCCTCCACCACCTCTACCTCCACCACCTCTGATTCCCCTGCCTCTGCTTCCCTGGCCTCTACCACCAGTAGAGTCTCCACTAACAGCAGCAGTTTGGTGTGATTGGCCTCTCCCAGTAGGAGGTTGTGCACCTGCAGCAGATTGGCCTCTCCTAGCACCAGAATGAGCACCTCTAGACCCTCTTCCTCCTCTTATAGATCTCCCACCTCTCCCTAGCTGTGTAGGTTGAGCAGACATTGAAAGGTGAGTAGTATCAGCACTCTGTTGTTGGTGAGATGGCTGACCATCGGCCCTTGGCCTTCCCCTGCCCCTTTTAGCTGGTGGTTCAGGTTGCACAATGTTCCCCTTCTCTGGACATCTTCTTTTATTATGACCTTTCACTTTACACAGTGAGCAAGTCATTTCCACACCTGTTTTGGTCAACACTCCAGGCTTTTTTGGGTTCTCATATGGGTCCTTAACCCTTTTCTTTCTTGGCCTTCCTGGCACAATTTTAATGGCTGGAGGCTGCAAGTGGCAAGTGACCTTAGGCCAGTATCTTTCACCAACTAAAGGTGGAATTGAGCCTGGTTTAAATGGCATTACACACTAATGAGAATGCTGAATAATTGTAGTAAACTGAAAAATACAGAGTTGAATTATTTACTGTCAGTTACCTGTATAGGCTTTCATGTAGGTTTCCTTGGTGTAACAGGGGTGCACAAATTCTTCTGCTTCTCTGTTTAGGAAGAAGATGCAGGCAATGGCATGCCTACATGGAATACCTAGCATATCCCACTTCTTGCAAGTACAACTCATTTCCTCCAAATTTACAACAACTTGATCTTGGCAATATGTGACATTAAATAATTGCATTGATGATGGGAGCACCTCACACTTTGAAGCTTTGTCCTTTTCTTGATTAAGCTTGCTCTGGATCCTTAGACAGATAACAGATGTCCATTTCTCCATTAGCTGCCTTTTCTGAACCAATCTTTGCATCAAACTTGTTCTGATATCCTCAAGCATGTATAGAAGGTGCTTTGTCCTTGCATTTATAATATAGCCGTTGAAGGTTTCAGCTATATTACTTGTAATTGCATTTGTGTTTAATGGCTGTGCTCAGAAATGCTCTGCAAAAGACACTTGGGTTGTAGGCTTTGAAAGCTAGTGCAGCTTCTTCATTGATCTCTGTTAACTCAGCAAGTGCTTCCTCATAGTCAGCCTGGTTGTAGGACTTTGCAATCTTCCAAAACTGCAGTTTAAATTCATCACCCCTGTATGTTTTGGACCAGTTTGCATAGATATGCCTGGCGCAATGTCTATGTTCTGCTTTAGGCAGAACAGATGACACACCAGTCAAGATAGCCTGCAGTACAACAACATTACCATCAACTTAAACTCATACAAACATAAAAAAAATACAACTAGGATTACAATTTTCATTACCTGATGTTCATCACTGATGATTGTTAGTCCATCACCATCACCAAGCTCCAAGGCTGATTGCAAATGCTTCAGAAACCACTCCCAACTTAAGAGATTCTCCCCCTCAGTTACACCCCATGCCACAGGGAACATCTGGTCATTAGAGTCCCTCCCTACAGCAACAAGGAGCTGGCCTCCCAAAAATTTTTTAAGGAAACAGGCATCTACAGCCAACACCCTTCTGCATCCCTCAATCCACCCTTTAGCCAACCCCTCAAAGCAAATAAACAACCTCTGAAATACTGGGGGTGGTTGCTTGGGCATGACAGTCACTAATTCAGAGTGGGAACCAGGGCTACAACTCTCCAGTGCAGCCAAATACCCCCCTACTTTCTGGTAATGCTCAAACATTGAGCCATGCAACAGTTTGTGAGCTGCATATTTCACCCTATATGCAAACTCCCTAGGTACTAACACCTTGTATGCTCTTCTAATGCAATCAACTATTTCTTTGGCTGGCCAGTGGGGTCTGGTTTTAAACACATCAAGGAATTGTTGTGCAACCCACTTGTCTTTCATTTGCCTGTTCTTCTTCATTGTTCTATTGCAAGTATGCTGTCCACAAACTCTCTTGACTATGTATGAAGCCTTTCTAGAATGCCATGATGCATATATGTAAAAAGGACAGTCACCAATACACTTAACACCCAACCTCTGTTGCCTATTCTTGTTCCCAATAGTGAAGGTCAAATTTTTCCCCTGAACAACAGCATACTTGGCAACTGCCTGTCTGAAGTCTTCCCTTTTTGCAAACCTGTATCCAACTTTCCATTCAAACTGAGAGAAATCAGAATCTGGATTCACTAACAAAGATGCTCTCCTCTTCCTCCTAACATCATCACCCTCATCTTCATTAACATTTGGTGATAAACCTTCATCCTCACTTTCCTCATACTCACTCAGACTTGGACCACCTTCATCATTGACAACACCTGCTACTTCTTCATCTGCAGCCTTCCCCTTAGCAGCTTCTCTTTGATTTTGTTGAGCTAGTTCCACCAAATGACTGTTACAAGCCTTCACTCTCTCCTTAGCTGTAGCAAACTCCTCATCACTGACATCAGAATCACTTTGTAAATCCTCTTGTAAAAAAGCTTCATCAATTTCATCCTCTATTTCTAGATCTAGCCTCTCCAAGTCCACCTCTCCCTCTACATCAGCTTCACAATCATCATCCTCAGTGTCAACATCACTATAAACTTCACCAAATACTCCTACCCCTACTTTTGAACTCCCAACAGCCACACCTTTCCCTTTGTCTACCCTAGGATCATAGGGTGGGTCTTCTTCATCACTGTCATCAGTGTAATCTGGGATAAGGTCATTTAATGGTATTGGACTATCAGGCCTGTCATCATACCACTCAAAATTAGGTTCCTCAACTAGTTCTTCTTGTGAGGATGGTTTCTTTTTAGCAGGGGAAGAAGTGAGGTTCAGTGAGGATTTTTGTGAAGTAGCAGGATGCACAGATTGTAGATCTAGGGCATGAGGATAAGAAGTGGGTGCAGCATTAACATCAGGCTCTTTTATTTGAAGTGAGGTGGAAGATGCTCTCTTTTTTAGTGGGGAATCTCCTTTTGATATTAATTGTGGTTGAGTGGTTTGTATCTTCCTACGACTTGACCTTACTTTAGTCAAAATACTTTTTTTTTGTGGGCCCCTTTTTGGTTTCATTTTCTCTGGTTTTGATGACTAAGGTGTACTTTGTGAAGCTTGTGTTACTAACAAGGGTTCAATTTGTGGGTCATCATCTAGCTCCTCTTCACCATGCAAAACATACAACTCAACACCTGATGTATCCATTTTATATAGTATTTTACCCCCGTCCCTTGGTCATAATTAGTAGTGTTTTTGGCTCTTTAGAGCCACTTTTATTACTAATTGGTGTTTTCTAGTGTTTTCGTAGATTTGGTTGACTTTTGCAGGGATTTATGCTTTTGGAGTATTTTCCCGAGATATTTTGGAGCAATCACGAGCATTGGAGAAACACGACCAGATTTTATAGCCCAGGGCCGGTTAGAGCCATCGAACCGGTGATTAAGGGCTCGGTAGAGGTGATACCGGGGCGTTTGGACCGAGTATTCAAGACCCAAAGAGGAAACCCAGATTGGCCCGAAGAATTGGAGCCCAATCGAAGTCCAAATATTGGCCCAAACGATCCGCCCGGCCAAAAAGGCTGGCGCCCGGAGGCGCGCCCGGCCGGGCGGGAGGAGCGCCCGGTGACGCGCCCGGCCGGGCGCGAGATAGCTATTAAAGATAAAAAGGCGCGCCCGATCGGGCGGTGCCTCGCCCGATCGGGCGCGTGTTTATTTAGGAGACGACTAGAGTCGTATTAATTTGTTTTAGTTTAGGATTTTTGTACGGAGTATAAATACTCCTCCGTAATACGTTTTTAGGTCGTCTCTTCTTTTGGGGAGATCTTCTTCTCTCTTCTTCTCCTCTTCTTCTTCCCTTATCTCCTCTCTTTTAGACTTTCTCTCTCTACTTAGTTTTCTCTCTCTAAACTCTCTCCCTAAACCTTTGTTCTTATTCCTTTGATTAATTCCAGATTTATTTTGGTGACGATTTCTTTTCCCTTAATCTTAGTTATTTATTTTATTCCTTTGATCATGATTTATTTTATTGCTTTGTTTAGTTTATATCTAATTATGTGTGAGTAGTTTAATTTCTAGGGTTCATGGGGATCTAATAAATAATATGAAGGGGTAATTTATTGTTGTTATTTATCAATGCTAGATTAATTTCCTATTGATTGATTTAATGCTCTGTGACTAGATTAGGCCTATCTTTTATGCATGAGTTTGACAATATTGATTCAAGAATCGAGAGATGAGAATTAATGTTTAGGTCTAGTTTCAATAGGCAAGTTAATTTATAAATGGTTAAATCAAGATTCGAGAGATGAGATTTAATACCGGTAATTTAATTGTGTGATTGTAATAAGTAGCGAGAGCCCTTTACAATCTGGTTAATTGATGCATTGATGATTGACTATTATTGATTGTTGGTATTGCATGATGATTTCTTATTGGATTGTTTTAATGTTTTACAATTGCGGCTTGTAAAAGTATAGCAATATTAAATTGATGAATCGAGCAGATGTTAATTTGATATTAAAGGCCATTTTCGATAAGAACTTAGATCTAGTAAATTGCGAGAGCCTGTTAGATCTATGTTGATTAATAAATTGCGAGAGCCTGTTAATCATGTTATTTATGCCATGTCAATGATTGATTACCCTATTTTACCCCGGAATATTATTTATTGGTGAACCTATGCCCTAGATCCTTTTATATATTATTTTCTCCCTTTTCTTACTCTTTTTAGTCTAGTTTCATATTCAACTTTTAATATTGGTTACTTAAATAATTTAGATTATAATATTTAATTAGGAGTAAAAAGACTTGTTTCCCTGTGGAGATCGACCCTACTTCCCTATCTACTTTAGTTAGTGAATTAGGTAATTATTTTTGATTAGGGGATACGACTTTACCCTGTAAAAATTTGGCGCCGTTGCCGGGGAAACGGTTTTATTTTTATTTCTAATTATTATTAGAGTCTAGATTATTTTTAATTTATTTTTTTTATTATTATTATTTTTTTTTAATTTTTAATTTTTTTTTTTTTTATGATTTGAAAATATCCATGCTTATGTCACTACAAGAATTATATAATTTTTATGCAGCACCTAACTACTGTAGTTGTCAATGTCTTTGTCATGAAAATTCTGAATGCCCTTATAGTGAGTTTTTTGTGCGTGCTCCGGATGATTTTAGAGTCTTTCCGTATACATATGATCATATTCGGAAACGATTAGTTGCTAATGAAAGTTATTGGAAGGCTCTTGATGAAAAAGTTTACGGACACTATAATAATACAAATGTTATTGAGGATGAAGAACCATCGGTTATAGAATTTGTGGTTGAAAAATCATTGGTTGACGAATCGGTGATTGAAAAATCATTAGTTGTAGAAACGGTGGTTGATAATTCCTTTGTTGATGATGAGGTTATTTGTGAGGGTAAAATTTTAAAGTCATTATTGGATGATAAAGACAATGACTACCTCCATGTTCGTTATATTAATTCTAAATTTTTAGCGGAGGAAGTAGAAGGTTGTGGTGTATTTTCATCTCCCTCTTTTGATTTTTCTTTCTACCTTGAGTTCTCTTTATGTGCTCCTAACTTTTTCTTTGTAGGGATAAATAATGTGCTTGCTATTAAGCCCTATATAGTGCTTAATGAAATGTTTGCAGGAGCGTTTGATAAGTTACTCAAGGCATTGAATTCTTCCGATTGAGAGAAGGAGTATGGTCGAGCGGGACCTTGATAAACTAGCGCTTTGCGGGAGGCAACCCGTATTTTGTTGCTTTTTATTTATTTATTTATTTATTTATTTATTTGTTTGTGTGTTTTCTTTTTGTTTTGTTTTAGAGAGGTAGAGGAGAGTATATCTTATATTTGTGGGAGTGTGATTTTGTGCACATATACTAGAAAAGTTGAGAAAAAATCGAAGGGCTAAAGGAATCCCAGGGCAATTAGCAGCAGCAAGCTGCCCCGTCAAATCAGTAGCACGGGCCCGATCGGGCAGAGCTCGCCTGATCGGGCGCGCGTACGCGTCAGCAAACTACGTCAATTTCGACAGGCCATAACTTTTGCGTTTCTTATCCGATTTTTGCGTGTGACCTGTCGTTGGAAAGCTATTCAAGTCTAGTTTCCAATGCAATTAGAATAACTGCATTATCATTTATATATCAAAAGTTATGATCAGAATAGTGCACCTGACTCAAATTTGAACTTTTTCCCACTAACACTTTGTTTCTTTCTTGCCCAATTTTGTTCCAAAGAGATGTATTGCAATCCTCGAGACTTTGGTGACATTGATGTGGTGATGATGAAGAGTAGTCACCTTGACTACTAGCTTCCCTTTAAGACAATGAGGACATTGTCTGATTTAGCTTGGGGGGAGGTTCTCGTGTTCGTATGGTACATCTTTCACTCTCTCTCTTCTCTTTTTACTTTTATTTTTCTTAGTACAGATTTTATTGCTTTCTTAGGTTAGTTTTATTCCAATGAATTATGAATCATGCTTTCCAGTGCCCCTTGATGAAAATTTTTCGAAATTGTTTTGATTCTTGGTTATTGATGATAAATATTGTGGATTAGTTGATCATGATTTGATGTTTGATTGCCTTAAAACCTTTACATGCGTCAATTTTGTCCAACTACTTGTGAATATAGTGCTTGACTAGTTGATTTGGTAAGGAATGTGTGATAGTTCCATAATTCCTGGTATGTCAATGAATTTTAGTATTGGTTTGCTACTATTAATAATATTTATATGATTCATTATTATGCACATTGTGGATGACGAAGACATTTGTTCTTTTAGGTAGCCTCCAGATATTGTAGATACATTTGTTCCCTTCTTGCTACCCATGTTGTTACCTTGACTTTTTATTGTTTATTAGCCACATTACAAGCCTATTTTGCCCCATTGGTTACTAGTCCCAAGCTTGGCTTGGGGGAGCTATTAGTGAGTGAGGTGAGGGAGTTTGTAGTGTACTTAATATTTGCACAATTTGGGTGGGCTTTTGAGAAGTTGTTTTGTTGTTGATCATGTTTATTTTTGATGAGTTTGAGAGTTATATGTTCTTGAAAAATAAAGCATGATGTTATGAAAAAAATAGAAGTTCAAAGAAAAAAAAATGTAAAAAATAAGTGAACTTCAATAGAAAAAAAAAAAGAAAAAAATGTTCAAATGTTCTAGTTGGAGGTTGATTCAAAAGAAAAAAAATTTGAGCTTCAATGAAAAACTCAAGTTTGGAAATAAAGTTTGATTATTCACCCCACTTCTTCATTATTATATTTTTATGAGTGAAATTGTAAGAGTTGGATTTATTTATTATGATTGGAGTATATTTGGTTGATGTTAGAGTTGGTTATGTAGGAGATGTATGATCATTATTTATTTTGATCATGGGTTTTATTAGGATATGGCTCCTTTAAGCATAGCTTTTCTCTCACTTATTCCCAAATTTATCCTACCCTTTACCCTAGCCTTACATTACAAGCTTTAAAGACCTTCTGACCTTTGTGCATAGAATTGTATGAATATGAAAGTGTTGTTTATCAATGCAAGTTATGATTTGGCATATTTCGAGTCGACTAGTAGGATTGAGCATTCATTGTTTTTATACACACGAGAGTGTGAGTTGGGAGGGCATTGTTCACATTAAAGGGGTGGTTGGAGAGCGATCGAGTACATCTTTTACTCGCCACAAAAATGAGAGTCGAGTGTGTGAGCACTAGTCTTGAATTCTATATGCTCTTGTGGTTTGCTCTGTTTGACGATTGTTAGGGAAGAAAGGTAATTGGATGGATTTGATTGGTTGACTCTGAAGCGTGTTTATTTGATTTACCCTGGATCGCTTGTGCTTGATTTTTACTTATTGGGGTGAAGCATATTTATTGATTCATTGATGAGATCTTTGCTTAGGGACAAGCAAAGGTTTGGCTTGGGGGAGTTTGATGTATCCATTTTATATAGTATTTTACCCCCGTCCCTTGGTCATAATTAGTAGTGTTTTTGGCTCTTTAGAGCCACTTTTATTACTAATTGGTGTTTTCTAGTGTTTTCGTAGATTTGGTTGACTTTTGCAGGGATTTATGCTTTTGGAGTATTTTCCCGAGATATTTTGGAGCAATCACGAGCATTGGAGAAACACGACCAGATTTTATAGCCCAGGGCCGGTTAGAGCCATCGAACCGGTGATTAAGGGCTCGGTAGAGGTGATACCGGGGCGTTTGGACCGAGTATTCAAGACCCAAAGAGGAAACCCAGATTGGCCCGAAGAATTGGAGCCCAATCGAAGTCCAAATATTGGCCCAAACGATCCGCCCGGCCAAAAAGGCTGGCGCCCGGAGGCGCGCCCGGCCGGGCGGGAGGAGCGCCCGGTGACGCGCCCGGCCGGGCGCGAGATAGCTATTAAAGATAAAAAGGCGCGCCCGATCGGGCGGTGCCTCGCCCGATCGGGCGCGTGTTTATTTAGGAGACGACTAGAGTCGTATTAATTTGTTTTAGTTTAGGATTTTTGTACGGAGTATAAATACTCCTCCGTAATACGTTTTTAGGTCGTCTCTTCTTTTGGGGAGATCTTCTTCTCTCTTCTTCTCCTCTTCTTCTTCCCTTATCTCCTCTCTTTTAGACTTTCTCTCTCTACTTAGTTTTCTCTCTCTAAACTCTCTCCCTAAACCTTTGTTCTTATTCCTTTGATTAATTCCAGATTTATTTTGGTGACGATTTCTTTTCCCTTAATCTTAGTTATTTATTTTATTCCTTTGATCATGATTTATTTTATTGCTTTGTTTAGTTTATATCTAATTATGTGTGAGTAGTTTAATTTCTAGGGTTCATGGGGATCTAATAAATAATATGAAGGGGTAATTTATTGTTGTTATTTATCAATGCTAGATTAATTTCCTATTGATTGATTTAATGCTCTGTGACTAGATTAGGCCTATCTTTTATGCATGAGTTTGACAATATTGATTCAAGAATCGAGAGATGAGAATTAATGTTTAGGTCTAGTTTCAATAAGCAAGTTAATTTATAAATGGTTAAATCAAGATTCGAGAGATGAGATTTAATACCGGTAATTTAATTGTGTGATTGTAATAAGTAGCGAGAGCCCTTTACAATCTGGTTAATTGATGCATTGATGATTGACTATTATTGATTGTTGGTATTGCATGATGATTTCTTATTGGATTGTTTTAATGTTTTACAATTGCGGCTTGTAAAAGTATAGCAATATTAAATTGATGAATCGAGCAGATGTTAATTTGATATTAAAGGCCATTTTCGATAAGAACTTAGATCTAGTAAATTGCGAGAGCCTGTTAGATCTATGTTGATTAATAAATTGCGAGAGCCTGTTAATCATGTTATTTATGCCATGTCAATGATTGATTACCCTATTTTACCCCGGAATATTATTTATTGGTGAACCTATGCCCTAGATCCTTTTATATATTATTTTCTCCCTTTTCTTACTCTTTTTAGTCTAGTTTCATATTCAACTTTTAATATTGGTTACTTAAATAATTTAGATTATAATATTTAATTAGGAGTAAAAAGACTTGTTTCCCTGTGGAGATCGACCCTACTTCCCTATCTACTTTAGTTAGTGAATTAGGTAATTATTTTTTATTAGGGGATACGACTTTACCCTGTCAACACCCCTGTACTTCTTCCCTAATACTGCCAACTCAATTGCATCAGCATCAGTATTAATTCTCCTCAACCCATCACTCATACTAACTCCAGGAATCAAATAATACAGACCCCCAACTGCCTTACCCTTACTACATTCTTTCCCCAACTCCATTAGGTCAAAATAAGATAATTTATCAGGGTCCACTGACTTTGTCCTACCTCTACCTCCCTCATATACCAGTTAACCAGTGTCAAGGGTCTTAAATAAACCACCATGCCAGAATTTCAAAGAGATGTTCTGGAAAAACGAACTCATTCCAACCTAATAATTCATCACAATCCAACAACCAGCAATAACCAAATAAAATTACTGAAAATTATTCATTCAATTGAAAACAAACATAATTCAACACATTTAGTAGGGAATTGCTAAACCAAGAAATTCATGAACAAATCCCAGCCACACACAGACAAGTCGAAAACATACTCAACAAAAGCAATCAAATCCAAATTGTATATACCAGGAAGAATTCAGAATAAGAATCAAAAAATAAAACAAAAACCCAAAATTCGCAAGTTTCTAGGGTTTACCTGAACTGTGAATCAAATCGTCCCTCCTCGTCCCGTACTTCCTCCAGTCAAGTTCCAAGCTTTCAAGAAATGGCGATTCGCAATCCACGTCAATTTGAGGGTGGTTGTGTTCAATTATGGTGGAGAGTACGTTTTTTGAACTATCTTTTACAGAGTTTTAATGGCGGGGTTTAATGTTGAGGTAGATGGGTGGTTGAGTGTTCAACGTCAGCTTCTGCTTTGAGAGGGAAATGAATTGGTGAAGTCAACAAAAGGGTCTTACTCAATTCAATGGGTAATGTTTACCTACATAGCCGGTACCAAGTCAAGTGGGATTGAAGAAATACAAGACCCCCTAAAGTTCGGATTATTCCAGTATTTTCAAAAGTTAGGATTATTCTACGTAAATTAGACAAAGTTGGGAATATTTTTTCTAAATTTTCCTATGAAAAATGATACATAAATGACCTGATAGTAATCTAATAATAAGATAATACTCAATAATTACTCCTAGTTTAAAAATGATCTTATTTATTTGAATATTGAATTTTGTCAACACGGCCCAAATTTAATCAAATCGAAAAGAATCTGAATTGGATTTGACGATAAATCAACCTTATCTATCCAAATAAACTAAATTAAAACTTAACCGAGCTAAAATAAACCTAACCGAAGCAGCCTAACCCGAAGTCATCCGACCTAAAACTAACCTTGTTAAAATCGTTTTGAACCCGATACGAATTGATCCGAACTGATATAAATTTAACCTAAACCTGGCTCGACAAATCTTAACCTAAAATTGACCCGACCCAAACCAAGGCGACTAAAAGGATAAATAACCTTGACCTGAATAGCTCGGACCCGTCGTGCGTCAACCCAAACTTTATTTGGTTAACCAAATTGCACCCCCTAAGACGATCATAATCACAAGTATTGGGACTCGCAAGCGCACACAAACAAAAGATGAAAAAATATACGGAGTATATCGCAAGTTTTCGTATAATCGTACTTAAACAACTAAACAAGACAAGTACTCCGTAGACACAAAATATTCAATACTCCGATTAAGCCTTTTTTTTCAGTTTGTAAAACTGACATCAGGCAGAAATACTTACTCGCCAATTATTTTGTCATTTTGATTTGACTTTATTTTCTTCTTCTTCTTCAGTCCCAGATTCAGATCCATCAATCTTTTATAACTATTACCCAGGTACTGTACAATCTTTAACAAATTGATGTTTAATTTCATCTATTTATCATTCGTTTTCCTGCTTTGCCGTTAAACCTGCAATTTTAATTGTATATTTTCTAACCCCATTCATTTTCTGCTTTCAATTTCTTATTTCATACATTATATATACTAGTTAATTACTTAATTGGTTGTTAAAATTAACCCAATAATCTTCTTGTTTTGTTGCAGCAATGGCTCTATCTTTGCAGCGTTACACTTGGTCAGATGACAACAGCCGTTTTAATTATCTCTTGAAACAAAGGTCAAATCTTTATATCTCTTTCCTTCTAATTTAATTTATTTTTTGATGGGTGTTTTAAATTTGCTGATTATGTTTTTGGGATTAATTTTTCAGAATTAATAATGAAAAAGAGAGGTCAATGTCAATTGCAATTGAAAGGATTGATCATTTGCCTGAAAATTTAATCATTGAGATTCTGTCAAGGTTACCTGTGAAAGATCTGTTGCAGTTTAAGAGTGTTTGCAAATCATGGCATGCTATTATTTCGAGTCCAAATTTCATATCCAAACACCTGAATAACTACTATAACAATGATGAAAGTTGGCGCCGTTGTATCCTTGTTCAATATTATGTTACCCATGCTGAACTTCAGCTGTATGAGCTGTTGCTTGATGAATCTCATCGAGTTTTAGCTGATGAAGTGTTATATAGTATGCCAATGTATAGCTCGTATATTTGTGGTCCGTGTCATGGATTATATTATCTGTACCAGTACGATTCTAGTGGTCGTGCTTTGTGGAATCCGGCCATCAATGAATTTAAACCCTTGCCTAAAATAATTTGTAAGCCTGATCTTCCGTCTGAATTCACTTATGCTTCTAATGAAGTTTATGGTTTCGGGTTTGATCCTGTTAGTGGAGACTATAAGGTGGTTGTTATGAAAGGTTATTGGAGTACTAATGATGATGATGAAAGTGATGTCAAGCATCCTGTGTCAGTCCTTGTCTATTCGTTAAGGACTGATTCATGGAGGTATTGCGGAGATCTGGCTAGAGCTTATGATTTGGAAAGTAATAAATGTTACATCTATGTGAATGGATGTTGTTACTGGTTTGGATCACTTGAATATAGTTCTGAAGTGATCATTTCTTTTGATATGGCTACTGATGCATTCAAAGAGATTGATGTTCCAGACTATGCACAACCAAGCTCTAAGTGTCTTGGAGTGTATGATGATTCTCTTGCGTTTCTGACTCTCCATGAGACAGACAAGAAGTTCGAAATTTGGATATGGAGTGAGGAGTGTTGGACCAAGAAATTTACTGTGGGACCATTGTCAGATATTCGGAGTCCTGTTGGTCATTGGAGAAATAACAGGCTCTTACTAGAATGTGTTGATGGTAAGCTGGTCTTATTGGATCCCGAAACACCACAAGAAATTAAAGATCTTGCATTTCAGAAGGAAAGGTGGTGTGAAGGAGTTTTTGCTTACATGGAAAGTCTGGTTTCGATCAAAGATAAGAACGAGGCAGGGCTGCAGCCTGAGGAAGTTGAAGCAGAAAATAACTAAGTATTGGATTCAACATACCAGTGCAAACCCAGCCTATGTTTGTCAAGTGCTTTGTTTAAAAATGAAGTGTTTTTTTTTTTCTTCTTCTAGCAAGTACTTCAGAGCTGAATAATGCCATCGATAGTTATATGGTGAAATATCTTGTAAATTAGAGATAGCTTTGATGTGTTGTCGGTAATCTGCTTATTTTGTGTATTCCAATTGATGAAATAAGAGTGCCTTATCAGCTCATCTTAGTTTGTTTTTTTATGTAAAAAAACATGTTATTAATATCTCCAAAAACTAGTTATGCTGGAAATGTGTTACACAATACCAAACACAGGCTGTGCTGCTGTTGACATCATCTTCTTCGTATGTTCTTATCCTTGCATATGGTACATGCTTACGGTACTAACAACAGCTGATCCTTATTCAGTTGCAGTGGCTGTTTAATTTTAAGATATTCTTTGCAAGTCGGTTCACCGATAAGGGCAATAACTCAACATAATGTTTATCTTACTGGTGTTCAAGTTATTTGATCTAAATTGTCTGTTTACTCCTCCCTAAAGTGCTGTTCAGGCAATAGGTTGAGACTAGTGTATCGTGGGCTTAGTCCATCTATCTTTACTATAGTTTTGTGTTAAGCATTCTCAACAGTTTGGAATGCATAAATACCTTCTTGCTAATTGTAAAATCAAAATCAAGAAACTAATTTGCTTTCTTTCATGCTATCAAAGCACTAGCAGCATAGTAAAGCCTTAACACCGTTTATTTTAATTTTTTTTCTCCAATCAGCCACAAGAAATAACTCATGGATAGCTTTTCTTTTTTATAAAAAAATAGCGGCCTTTGCAGGTGCCGGGTGGTGTAGGAAAATGGATCCAACATCTCCTATTACCTTGGCTATGAAGATCAACCAAGAAATTTGTTACTGATTTGTTGTTCGTTTGGAGTAGAGGGAACTTGTGTTCGTTGAAAGAAAGCTCACCAATCCAATAGAGTAGGAGTACATTTGATGAATCTCCATTAATTGGCTCGTACGCAATTAAGCCTATGGAGACTCAATAAAATTTCATCTTAATAAAATCAATTGGTGATATGACAATGAATACAAAACTTGTCAAGAAATTAACACTAAAAACCTTTTTCAAAAAGGAAAATGTTATACATAGCTCTTATGGTTACATATAAGCATTGAATATACACTAATCGTATAAAGTTAATAAATCAAAAAAATAAACACTAATTACACTGATTTACGCGTGTTTTGGTCATGAATTCTTAATTTTATACAATTTTCAAGAATATATTTAATTCTTATATATAGCCCTTAGGGATACATGTATCATTACCCAAAAATTAGTTGCTTTAGGGAACCTTTTGGTGGATAATATATATGCCGTTAATTCCTAGTTGTGAATAGTGATAGTCCGTACCATTTTTGACAAATTATTCCCATATACTACGTATAAATTAAATTTACTTGATGCCAAACATAGATGAAACACAGTACATCTCAACTATAAGGACCACGTTATCGCACAATGCATCAATATAGTTTATTTGGATTCATTGCGTTGTTATTTAGCAATAATACTGAGTATTAGCTTCATGATTGAGCAGATAAAAACAAACAAGATAAACCAAACGTTGGACATACATTGAAAATATGTACGAGTATGATAAATTGATAATGACTTGGGATCCTGGGATCGATTCTCACCCCCGTCCTGGTGGCTTTTTGAACACCAAAAAAAACAATGACAATTCTATAGATTATGGAGTAGTAAGTTATTTTATTGCAACTTGGGCAATATCTAAGATAGGCTTACTACTTCAAATAAAATGTACGACAATCGAGGTTCAATTAATTTTGTTCTTAATTTTGATAATTAATGACCTGATTTTAATTAGGTTGGAAAGTAGATTTTCAGGGCTTTCCAACGATATATTAGTTTTTTTTTTACAGAGATATATTAGTTGTTTTAATACAAGTTTGGGATCAAAAGAAAAATAAATAAATAATAAAGAAATAAATAAACTGGAAAGTCATGATAAAAAATTTCCCACCTAAATGCAAGAATGATGTCATTTTGTTTTTTTTAAGGTATCATATTTAATAATTTTTAAATTTGAATATTAGAAGTTTAATTTCTACGATTACAACGAACTACAGCTTATCAATTTATCCTTAAAAAATGAAATAATTTTAAATAGCCCACTAATAAATAGACTCTTACATTGAAATATGTATTAGACGAAGCTTAACAAGTATTATATCATAATTTTGATGAAAATCTAAAATTTTAAAAGTACAAATATTTTTGTTCAAGGTGCATAATTCTTATTCATATATATCCATTTTTGTAAAAATGTACAAATAATAAAAAAGATTTTATATAAACCGTGTATCGCACGGGTTCTAACCTATTTTTATCTTAATATAACAAATTTTAGCACATAAATTTTTTTTAAAAAAATAGTTCTATAAAAAAAAAAAAAGTTGTGCATTACACGGGTTTCATCTAATAGTAGTCATACTTTATAAATAACCCCAATTTATAAGTTGACACAAAAAATGATAAGAATCCACGTTTTATTTGTATTTTCTTCAGGGTTGTACCCAGTTAATTCCCCAGATAAACAAAATTTGTTTATTTGGGGGTGTAATTGTCTTTTCAAGTACCAGTTGAGGGGTACATGTGTCTTTTTATGCACTAGTTGAGGGGTATATGTGTAATTTCCTCACCAAACAGTAAAAGCAAGTTGCAAACAGTAATTGAACAGCTCACCAAAAGAACTGAATATATGACCACGATTTTTGAATATATTTACAAAAATGTCATCAGATTAACCAAAATTTATTTATCTGGCAGATAAACTTGTATTTAACCTTTTTTTAAGCCTAATTTCATACTCCGATCTTTAAATTCCTAGATCTGTTAGACCATCATCACTCGTGGTATAAAAAAATTATACCATCCCTCTCTCTCTCTACCACTTTCTCACTCCTCCACAACATCTATACCACTAAATTAGCTACATCATCCTTAGCAAGTTGATCTATTTGCCTATTTAAGAAGATTTAGCTACACATTAGACCTTGTCTTTCACTAAATTATCAAACATTAGTTACCACTCATTTTCTTCATCATCCAACGCCTCAACATTTACGTAAGTTTCTTTATCCCAAATTCCCAACTATACATGTTTCGTTTTGTGTACTTTGTTCAATTTGGAGCTAACTTTAATCATTAATAATTATGCATTGATTGATCAGTGTATACTTCCTCCGTTAATGGTTAATTGCAACAAAGGAATATTTTATATCTACCAATTAATACCCCTTTGTTGCAATTAACCATTAACGGAGGAAGTATATACTTTTAACTACGTACTATGTATACGATATCGTGTTGTTATCAACAGCTTATGCAATAATTTCGATCTTTACTTGCTTGAATAAAATGATGGTGAAATTATTCAAATATCTATCTTTTCATTTGTAGAAAACTGTTTTTTCTGGCCTAATTCCTTAATCTATATTGTACTCCGTATGCATATTTCATATTCATTGTTTTTATTTTGGATGGGTAATTAAAAAGTGGGTAGCTTAAAATTATTATGGCCTTTTTACATGATTTTTGAAACTTAAAATAATTCTACCAATTAGATGTTACTCGTATTAATTTTATGACTTGAAAATAATAATTTTTACATATTTAAGTATATATTTCCAATAATTTTTTTTTTTTATGAGTTGCAGAACAAGTAATATAATAAAGCTAAGCCTTACATACATTACTTTTATTTAGTACCTTTTCTAAGATGGCCTGATGTTTTTCGTTAAAAAAATAAAAACTCGATCGATATGTATGTATTGAGATATGATAGTATATTATTTTGATATGATAGAATATTTCCATATAATATATTTTCTATTTTAGTTATTTTCCTAAGATCCTAAGATATCTTTTGATACTAGGACTAGGATTTGTATCTCCTATATATTTCCCAATGTGATTAATGAGAAGGCAAGCAATTCTATTCCAATTAATTTCTAATTCTCTCTAATTTGTCATGGTATCAGAGCAGGTTAAAAAAAATTTTTCCTTCAAAAATCACAACCATGGCCGGTGGTGAGACATCACCTCCGTCCCCCTTACCTATAATTAGACTGCATCATCATATTTTAATTTTTCAATTAATATATACCGTCACAATTAGTGTACATGTTATCATATTATTTTACAAGATATCATACAATCAAATTAAAGTAACATGCGGTAGCTAGGGCATAGGGGAATTTAGTATAATTAAATTATTACGTACTTAACTAATCAAGTGCATGTACATATAATATGCTCCGTAATTATTATACAGGTAAGGTAACAAGAAAAAAATGAAGTTGCTGGCAGCACCATTATCGGTTATTATATGGTGGTGCATGATGGTGATGATGGCGGTTGTTCCATCGTTAACAACATCGCAAGACAGAGAAACCCTATCCTACAACACTGTAACATTTGAACTAACAAACGGTGTTACAGGCTACTCAAGTTTTCTAACAAGATTGCGCAATCAAGTAGAAGCCCCAACTAGGGCTTGCACCTTACAATCAACTCGAAACCCCCCTTTAACAGGAGCCGAATATGTCTTAGTAGACCTCAAAATTAGTAACACGCAATGGGTGACCTTAGGAATAGATGCCAAAGATTTATATGTATGGGCTTATCAAGACAACGTCAAATACAATGGAAAGTACCGAGCCAATTTCCTTAGTGACGCTCCTCAGGCTGCTAAGGACCGCCTTTTCCCAGGATCAACTAAAAGAACCACTAGATTTGGAGGTAACTATAACAGCCTAGAGCCAGCTGCTGGTACAACTCGAAAGAACCTTGTACTAGGAATACAAAACCTAGACGGGGCCATTAGAAATGTGTACAATAAACAAGAGAGTGAACTAAACAAGGGCATGAATGAGGCTAGGTTTTTTCTTATCGCGATCCAAATGGTTCCAGAGGCAGCACGGTTCAAATTTATGGAGCAAGCAATAGTTAGGGGGGATAATTCTGATTCCTTCAAAAAGAAAATGGTGGCTTTTCAGAATGATTGGGATCCGATTTCTCAAGCTATACATAAAGCAGAAGCAGCAACACCTAAATGTGTTACTATTACACCAACTCTTATAATAAGTAACGTTGATTACCGGCAGGAGGTGAATAGAGTAGACGAAATAAAAAACGACATGGGGCTCCTCAAGTACAAGTCTAGCACCCTTAGTGTTATCGGAAGCTCGATTTTGGACGATGATATATAGTCGGAGTCTTGCAATCTGCACTTGTGTAATGTTAAAATGGCTGCCTTCCTTAGCTTATAATAACACTTCAAAATAATAATATGCTCTAATCTTGTACATATTATGGCTTCATTAGCCAACTTTAGAGACAATTGTTACAATTTGTAGTGATTGAATTTGTATGAAAAACAAGGAAAAATTGAAAGAAAATCAATTGATAAGAACAGCAGAATTTAGAGAGAAACTCAGCATTGTATTATGATTTTGTGTGTATATTTGTGAATACATCATCAAGCTAGAGGCAAGCTATTTATAGAGATCTTAATACAATCTAGAATGCTCCATTACAGCAGCTAGGGAATTAGTTTGCTGTGTAACAAACTAATGCTGACTGTACATAACAGAATGAGAGCTATGCTCTTCTGAGTGGCTGTGACTGACTGCATCTTCTGGTTGGCTGTGACTGACGGCATTGCTGTTATTCACAGCCTCATCATGGGTATATTCAAAACCCCCCCTCAAACTTGGGATAGTATTAATCATACCAAGTTTGGAAATAAGGAACTCATGTTGAGCAGAAGGTAGGATCTTAGTAAACACATCAGCTAGTTGAAGAGTAGTAGGCAAATAACTGAGAGCAATGAGACCTTCTAGGACCTTATCTCTGGTGAAATGACAGTCGATTTCTATATGTTTTGTCCTTTCATGAAAGACAAGATTCTTGGCTATGTAGATAGAACTCTGGTTATCACACTAAAGAGTGACTGGTGTCAGTTTATCCAAACCCAACTCTTACAGCAGATTAACAAGCCAAGTCACTTCACTAGCAGCCGATGCTAATGCTCTATATTCAGCTTCACTAGAAGACCTGGAAACAGTCCCCTGCTTCTTTGATTTCCAGCTAATAGGAGATGATCCCAGCATCATCACATACCCTGAAACTGATCTCCTGGTGTCTGGACAAGAACCCCAGTCTGAGTCTGAAAAAGCCTGTAAAACAGGTTCAGCTGAACCTTTAAGAAGAATTCCTTTCCCAATTGTGCAAGCAACATATCTAAGGGTATGAAAGAGAGCCTGTAAATGAGACTGTCCTGGACTTTGAAGGAACTGACTGAGATGCTGAACAGAATAGGAAAGATCAGGCCTTGTATGTGTCAAAAAATTTAACTTTCCCACCATTTTTCTGTAAAATTCAGGTTCAGACAGCAGATCAGTATCGTCAGAGGTGAGCTTCAAATTCAGGGGAAGAGGTGTCACAACTGGTTTAAAATTAGTTAAACCAGAATCCTTCAAAAGTTCCTTAGTAAACTTAGTCCGAGTCATCGAGATACCAGAATCCATGTAACCAACTTCAATTCCCAGAAAATAACTCAAATAGCCTAAGTCTTTGATTGTGAAGACTTGATGTATATGAGCTTTGAGAGACTGAATAGCTTGAATATCATTACCAGTAATGATAATATCATCTACATAAACAGCTGCTAGAACCAATAGATCACCAGACTTCTTAAGAAACAGGCTACTATCATACTGAGACTGTAAAAACCCTAAAGTTCTGAGTTCTGCAAGAAGCTTAGCAAACCATTGCCTGGAAGCTTGCTTTAGACCATATAAAGACTTATTGAGCAAACAAACTTTATTATCCGGATTAGGTATACCAGCAGGCACTTGCATATACACAATTTCATCCAAATCTCCATGCAAGAAAGCATTGTTAACATCCAATTGGAACAAATCCCAAGACTTAGATGCTGCCAAAGAAATTAAGCATCTGATGGTTGCCAGTTTGATAACAGGTGAGAATGTCTCCTGGTAATCAATTCCATGTTTCTGATTATAGCCTTTAGCTACTAATCTAGCTTTGAACCTCTCAACAGTTCCATCTGCTTTTAATTTGACTTTATAGACCCATTTACACCCAATTGCCTTTTTTTCTTTAGGCAAGTCAACTAGAACCCAAGTATGATTATCCTGCAAAGCTGTAATTTCCTTGTTCATAGCTAGCAACCACCTAGGATCACCTGCAGCCTCAGCATAACAAGTAGGCTCTACAATATTTTCCAGGGAAGAAATAAAAGCTTGATGATGTGAAGGTAGGCTTTCAAAAATGACCATATTACACCAGTGCTGTGATTCAAGAGCATTATGTGTTTGAATTGGTTTTGAATGAGGTATAAAATCTTTGTGATGTTTGGGTGGATGTTTAGGTCTAGTGGATCTTCTAACCTCAATTTCTTGAACTGAGGTTACATTATTCTGTGACTCTGAAGGCACAGAACAAGGAACAGGACAAGATTGTGCTGGGATTTCTGGAATGTTTTGTGGAGTTTGAGAAACATTTTGAGGTGTATTTGGGATATTTAAAGGAATAGGTTGTAATATGTTAGGAATGTCATCATCAAAAACTGCAGGAATATGTGTTGAAACAGGTAGAAAAATCTGAAAAGGTAGGTTTGAAGCTGAAGAAAGGCTGGAATCTGGCATAGTATATGGAAAATTCTTTTCATAGAATTTTACATCCCTGGTTACATGAATCTTGCCAGCAAGATTAATCACCCTATAACCCTTTTGAGAAGCTGGATACCCAATAAAAACACAGGGATTTGCCCTAGTATCAAACTTAGTTCTTCCTTGTTGTATTGTAGTCATGTAACAAAGACACACAAACACCCTAAGATAGTCAATATCAGGCTTCTTATTGAAGAATTTTTCAAAGGGTGACACATAACCAAGACACTGTAAAGGCATCCTGTTGACTAAATTGTAGGGAATTATAGGTACTACGTAGCGGAAAAACATGAATCATATTCATACAGTACCTAATCCCAAGATCTAATGCATAACACATAAAGAACATATAATCGTACCTTTGAAGCGTGATTCCACGTGCGATCGAGCAAGAACATTGGGAGATAAAGAACCTCAAGCGTGATTCCTCTACTTGGTCCACGGGCACAGATTAAGACCTCCACTAATGCTAGTTAGTTGCAATTGAACCCTTCAATTGACCTTCTATGGAGAAGTGCGAGCAACGAACCACCATGAACCACCACGAACCACCACACGCGCCACCAAGGTGGCCGGCCGTACGGACGAGGGGAGGAGAGAGAAAGCCGTGAGTTAGAGAGAGGAATTAAGGTCTTTGGGATTGGTTGCCTTGATGTCAAAATACACTGTGTGTGAATTATGACTCTTACATCCAACCCTAGGCATGGATCTTATTTATAGATCTCATCTCTAAATAAGAGCCCATGTCAAAAGCCCAAAACCTAATTCCAATCTAACTATGCTAGCCCAATCCAATTCATGATTAGTTAATTGCTCATGAGGCCCATTAATGGGCCTCTAACTTGTTTAACCCAATACCCTTGTGTGTGACCTCATAGGATCCATTCTAAAGGGCTTTGGACTATTTGACTAGTCCAAAGATCATCTCTCATAGTCTAGCAACAGAGGATGGCGCCCCAAAAGAACGAACTTATTATCTCCATAATAATGATCCTTAATATATCTAGTAATTGCACTTATCGAAGACATAACTCCTTCAATCTCCCACTTGTCTGAGACAAGTGCGCAATATTCAAATTCCTTAAGTCAATGTGTGTCGATTTGATAATATGATTGCATCTTATGTCGTGATCATATTAATCTACAAATCTTTTCTTGAAATCTGAGTTAGAATTACAAAACAAATGATTACTATGTAATCCATTTGAGCACGGCCATGCATTTTCTGAATTCTCCCTCCTCAAGGGGCCAAGACACATTCCTAATTAAATAGGTAGACTCTATCCAATCTTGTGGCAACCAAAGCTCCCACTCAAATCATGAGGTAACCAGGAAACACCCTTTATAATCTCTAGTTACGGGAAGACGTTTGAATGTACACAGTTACATCAATCATTGAATGAAATCAATGTTCCACTCATGTCAAAGGAATCCACTAATATATCCGGAAGTTCTATACTTGAACTTCAAATTAGGTCTATAGTTCGATCATGCATCATTCATGCATACCCATGTGATTGACCGAGCTTCACTACGCTCCTATAGCCCATGAAACTGCGCTATCCAATCAATCTTACATGCTAGTCCAATTTATGAAATCATTTATGTCCACTTTAATGATTCCGAACTAGGAACTTAAATAATGTATGAATTCAGTTCACCTGTGGGGTTTCATTCACCAGGTTATTTAAATAAATTAACCTGATGAGCCCATCAATCCATAATTATTTTGGACATTTTATTTAATCTTGAAACCACGATTAAATAAGATTGAAACTTTGTTTCAATTGATAAACATAATTCTGCAAATGAATGTATTACATATGTAACTTGTTTTTCCCCAAAAACAAATACAACTTCTAATTACATCATTTGCCTCAATCCAATTTCATTAGCATGTTTCTCATGCTTTGGAAATGGAAGGGGTTTAGAAAGTAGAGTTCATGAGACATTCTCATAAACATGAATTTTGCAATTTCTAAATCTTATAATCATTTTCATCTCCAAACACTAAGAATTTTCCTTCGCCCTTTCGCAAGGAACTCTGGAATTTCTAATTTGTATTCCAACGTTATATTGGATTTTGATTGAAATCTATCATCACTTGTTCTAAAACGTGTGAATCAAATAGACGAGTATAGTCCACAACATGCATGATGCATCCTTTGCATATTGCATGAGGATCATCACTCAACACCTTAATTTCATCAATCTTTCTCAAAGTATTGAATCATTAAGCAATGTGCCATGTTACATAGGATTGAAACTCCTTTCACTATAATGTTGAACCTTATAAGAATCTTATCAATATAAGCTTCTTAACCAAACTCAAACATCAATCAAAACCTATCTCTATAGATTTTGAATCCCAAATGTACTCATCTTCTTCTTCAAGATTTCCATACAAAATGCATTAGCCATCACTTGACCCTTCAAGAAATGAATAATTGCTCTTTGTACTAGACCAAGAAGACTTCATAGCTCCCACTAAACATCTTGTACACACAAGACCTTTTCTTCATTTTACGAGAACATCAAACGATTTGATTTACTCACAAAATTAAGAACACTAACTCCATGATGCTATGCATCCCTGGGATTATAGGATCTTCAAACTTTTGATTGTATCATATACAAATCTTCTTTCATGAACAATTTCAATAAAGTGTTTTGAAGTCCATCTACCATATCTTATAAGGTAGTAATCACTAAAATATCTTTAATAGATCTTTGCAACATGACTAATATAAAGTTTTCATCATAGTCATAGTCATACTATGAATTAGTTGAATCCTTTAATAAGTCTTTGCTTTAGTTAGAAAATTTTTTTCTTTCTTGTCTATTTTGCTTATAATGGGTCTCACCCAATTAGGCAAATTATTCAAGTGTCGTACACTTGCTTACAGATTTAGAATCTATTTCAGATTTCCTGGTTTTTAAACCACTTGGAGTCATTACTTGTCAAATCATCTTTGTTACTTGCATAATCATCATGTTCCAAAATGAATATTTTATAACTCTTAATCAATAAGAAATCATATTTCTTTGGCTAAGTTTTACATATGCTAGTCATCATTGTGGGTTTTGATGCAACAATTGAAACTTATACAACAACTTTGTTTAGTTTCAATGAGAAACGACAATTGAGGATGTGCACTTGGAATGTACTACCTTCGACACATGGTTATTATTCCCATTACACTTAATGAGACCACGCGTTTTCACTTGTAACATGAGGTGAATCATGCTCATATTGTTGTTTTGATTCGATTACTTCTCAAATTTCTTCAAGATTTTCAAATCACTTTTCTTGAACTCTTTCAAGGATCTCAAACTTTTCGAGATTCTTATACTCCCACTTGCCTTTTGAGGAGGCACTTTTAGCATAGGGTAAACCAACCATGGTTTGAACCATGTTTGTTTGTTGCTTTTCTCGAACTCTTTTGAGATTTATACTACTCCCACTTGACCTTTTGGAACGATTTCCATAAGGGCACCTACTTGAGCAACAAACATTTTGTGCTAAGTATGATTTGTGTAGTAGTACCCTGTGCTCTGTATAGGAATTGATCGTGCATTAAACGATTTAATACAATATTTATTCCTTGCTTTGTAGAAAGACTTAATAAGAACTTTTCTTATCCATATCACATATGAAGTCTTTGCTACAATTTGATTTGACTTATGTAGTTCGTTTGTTTAGTTTTGTAGCTTATCTTAAAAAGTATATCCCTTGAACAATGGTTGGAAGATAGGTAATTTACATCCATTATCAAAATATATCTCATATAGATTGATAGCTCCCTTTATAAACACTTCACAAGGTTTGCTTTTGGAGTTTGTTGTAAAACGATTTTATAACTCTTGGATGTTTATCAATGTCTTGGCTTAAATTCTCATTATTACGATCATATCGCAATATTTCGAATGTGTTGCCAAGTACATGTCTTGACTTAAATTTTCACAATTACAATCATATTGTAATGTAATCATTTTCTTGTCAAGTTGATACTGAACTTCATACTGAACATTTTGAACTTTTCAAAATTTTCACTCTCATGCTTCAACTAAGCATAAGTAGTGATCGTGTCACAAATGAAGTTTCATTGACTGTCTTTAGCCTTTGAGCCTATGGTTTTCTTACATGACCTCGAGTTCACATCACATCATCATTTCTCTAAATGGTGACCTAGTCAAAATTTCAAATTAGAATGATAATTACATATATCAATAGATTCATAATCTAATTGATATTGAAAGTCCATCCCTTTGGATCTTTCGCATGCAATGTTCATTTTCATTCGAATTAATTGACATTTTTAGAGACAACTTGTATATATAGAGAAATGGTTTAATTATTTCTATCATATAGAACTTTAAACCAATTTAGCAATTTAAAACACATTATGACTCAATGAAGCATAGAATAACATTTATTCCATGTTTTTGAATCTTCAACGTTTAGTCATTACTAATATTGAATGGTGTTTTGATAATGGCAAGAGTGAATAACATTTATTTAACTCTAGCCAATTATTAGTGGTGAAATACTGGTTCTACTTGTAAAGTTGCAACTTTTGCTTCCAGACTCGTAGATTCTACTAGTGAAGTAGCAACATTTGCTTCTAAACTTGTAGATTTATTCCTCCTTTAGCTAAATTCTTCCTTTAGTTCAACCAGATAGTGAAACAAGACATCATATGTCCAAGAAGTAGCAATATGCTAAATCAATTTCTATAATATACTTCTTAAATTGGAACATTTCCATTCTTTTACCTTCCAACTATATGAGGTAGTTTCGAATCAATTGGAATTGGTCCATTTAATTTGAAACATTTGTTTCATAACAAATTTTAGCATGTAAGTAGTTCTAGGTTTGAGAAGTAGCAACTTGTTTGCATTTCTTGGCCTATAACTTCTTAATGCAATCCTCATATATTATTCCTAAACCTTTCCCATTTGAGCCACTTAGAACACTTCTCTTAGGTTCAAAATGATGCTTTGCTTAACTGCTTTAAGCACATTTCATGATTTTGATAAGTCTACTCAAGCATCATTCATATTAGAGTTTAATCAACTATTTAACTTTTATATAAAGTGGATGAAGAATAGCGTCAATTGATCAACTTTTGATCATAGAGATTTCCAATCACTTTCTTATATTCAATCATATTGAAGATAAGAGATGTTATTGGACTTTTATACTTGTCTTTTAGAGGGTTTGTACCTCCCATCTCATTATATCCCTTGAAAACACTTTTCAAAATGAAGATGTGTTGGTATTTTACTCAAACATTTTGAATAAATCCAACCTTAGACATGTGACATGAATTTCTAAAACTTGCCTTTTAGAACAATCTTAGCAAAATTGGAATATAGGTTTATGGATTATCTTTTAAACTTTTTGAGAACGTTTCTCAACTTTATTTTCAATCGAGGAGATTATATAAAATAATAAAATTAGAACGACATGTTACTTATAAGTAAACGCAAAATTCAATTATGTTTAATAAAATTTAAAGTACCATAAGCGAATTAAATTGGTAACTTTAAAACATTTATTCAATGTTAATTGATCCCAATTGAATTAAATGATTCCAAGATCCTTTATTCGTGCAATAATTGACCGGACTTTGGCCCTGCCATCAACCATTACATTTTCAAGGTGAGTAAACTCTTTACTGATTACAACTCTTGTAATTCTTGGTTGAATAATTACCCATCACATGTTTAATTATTACCCTTAGCTTCAAGGTTCTAAACTTTATCTTTAGGTAACCTTGTTGAGTATAACCAATTAAAAGTGTAGAATTTGTCCTACCCCCACTCCCCAATGAAAAATATGACGCCCAGCTTTGGCATGACCCATCATAAATGTCAAAGGTTTCATCGGGTTTTTAATTGGAAAAACTACCTCGATATTACTGGGAACTAGATTTATTATGTTGTGATTAAATAGTGAACTCTAGCGCATCATCACAAAACATAAATAAAATCTAACATGCATAATAAACTGAATGCATAAACAAGACATAGCATGGCCCCTAATCCTAAGAAAACTAATAAAGCAAAAGCTCCCACTTGAACCTTCATGGATCTTATCCACCTTACTCCTTTGGGCCTTTACTTCACGGGCTTCTTGGATTAACTGCAACCTGTAATACTATTCTATTCTATCCACTTAAATAAAATAAAATAAATTACAAAAATACTTTACCGGTACGTAGACCGTACTAAGATTACAAAAATACATCACGATGCGCAAATCGTATTTAGCAATCTACTGGGCCATACTAGTCATTATATAGCAGTAAATAATATCATATATTATAAAGTGTCACATAACAAATCACTCATCATGCTTTCCTAAACTACAACATCGAATGATCATAATTAAGGAAACATGACACCAAAATATCTCATATTTTAATTAATGCAATTAGATAATATCATATATTATTCATGACAATCAATAAAATATCATATATTCTAAATTAGTCATGAGATAGAATCAAATCTTATTTTAATCTTAAAAGATAAATCATATTTATCCTCAAAGATTATCCTAACAATGTTAGGAAATTCTATCCTAATTACTAGCCAATCACAAAATTTTAAATCAATTATATCCAAAAATAATTATGGGATAATCACATTATTTAAATCAATCTTTATCTTTTTGGAATATGCTCAGAATATTCTAACAGATTTTATCCAAAATTAACAACCTTAATTAAGGATAATTATCAAAAACCAACTTTTGAAATTTGATTTTATCCCAAAATAAAATCAGATTTTATTTTGAAATATCTTTAAAATAAAATAATTTTAATAAAAACCTTTTTTTTTTTTTTTGAAATATTACCAACTGCCACGTCAGCAAGGGGAAACCCCAGCCAACGCAGCAGTCAGCAGTTTCGCAGGCGGCATTTCAGCCCACCCGCAGTGATCGGCAGCCCAAGGAACCACCAAACCATACGCCTGAACACAGTCAGACCAGTGACGGTTCCCTGCTCCGCCGATCTTCCAAAATAGCTCCAGCCTGGAAGGTTGCCGCGCCACCGTGGCCAAGTGAAGCCCAGCCACACGCGGTACCCTTCCCTCTGGTGGCGAAACGTCGGGCTGCTGTGACAGTGGTGCAACAATTGCGCCCCTATCTCGTCGCCCTTGCGCCACCCTCCTTTACGCACCCTTTTCGACCACCTGGGCAGCCGCCGTGGCCACCTGATGGTGGTTCATCCACCCAGCCACGGCTGCCCCTCCCAAATTCAACCTTTTTTTTTTTTTTTTGATTTGAGATTTAATTTAATTAAACAACATTTGTGAAATTAAATTAGATTGGTCTTTTGAATTGAAACATAACATTTAGGCCTAATTCAATTTTGAAATCAAATTCACAATTCAATTTCAAATTTTAGGGTTCTTCATAAAATTAATTCCATTTTAATTTAACTTTTAAATCAAATTATTGATTATACAAAAAATCATATTTTATGTATCAAAACAATCCAATTAAAATTATGAAGCATAAATATTCGAAAATCATCAAAATTAAGCACACAATATCAAAATTTTAGGGCTTTATTTCAATCAAAATTTTCGAAAAACTAGGGCTTAATTCGGATTTTGCTAGAACAAATTGAGCAATTAAATAATATTTAATCATATCCCAAAAATTAAATCTCCATTTAATATAAAGATTGAACCATAATTAATTATTCTCCCTCCTAATTGAATTAAAATTGTGGACTATCAAAGAATTATAGTCAATATGTGTAAATGCAATAGGCTAACTGATACCACGGTAGGGAATTATAGGTACTACGCAGCGGAAAAACATGAATCATATTCATACAGTACCTAATCCCAAGATCTAATGCATAACACATAAAGAACATATAATCGTACCTTTGAAGCGTGATTCCACGTACGATCGAGCAAGAACATTGGGAGATAAAGAACCTCAAGCGTGATTCCTCTACTTGGTCCACGGGCACAGATTAAGACCTCCACTAATGCTAGTTAGTTGCAATTGAACCCTTCAATTGACCTTCTATGGAGAAGTGCGAGCAACGAACCACCATGAACCACCACGAACCACCACACGCGCCACCAAGGTGGCCGGCCGTACGGACGAGGGGAGGAGAGAGAAAGCCGTGAGTTAGAGAGAGGAATTAGGGTCTTTGGGATTGGTTGCCTTGATGTCAAAATACACTGTGTGTGAATTATGACTCTTACATCCAACCCTAGGCATGGATCTTATTTATAGATCTCATCTCTAAATAAGAGCCCATGTCAAAAGCCCAAAACCTAATTCCAATCTAACTATGCTAGCCTAATCCAATTCATGATTAGTTAATTGCTCATGAGGCCCATTAATGGGCCTCTAACTTGTTTAACCCAATACCCTTGTGTGTGACTTTATAGGATCCATTCTAGAGGGCTTTGGACTATTTGACTAGTCCAAAGATCATCTCTCATAGTCTAGCAACAGAGGATGACGCCCCAAAAGAACGAACTTATTATCTCCATAATAGTGATCCTTGATATATCTAGTAATTGCATTTATCGAAGACATAACTCCTTCATAAATGTGCTGCTGTCATCACACAATCACCCCAGAACCTAGCTGGAACCTTAGACTGAAAATAGAGAGCCCTAGCTGTTTTTAAGAGGTGTTTATGCTTCCTTTCAACTACTCCATTTTGCTGTGGAGTTTCTGTGCAACTGGATTGATGCAAAATCCCTTCCTTCACATAAAACTTCTTCATTTCACCCTCACATAACTCAGGTGCATTATCAGTTCTAATGCTTTTGATCTTTGCACCAAACTGATTATTAATGAACACTGTAAAATCACATAAAACTTGGACAACATCTGATCTATTTTTAAGCAAGAAAATCCTCCACTATAGTCAAGAAAATTTTACAACCAGTATGTGTAGCTATTTTATTTGGCCCCCAGATATCCAAATGCAACATTTCAAACACTTTAGAAGTTTTGATAGAACTATGACCAAATGACAACCTGTGTTGTCTAGAAAAATGACAAATCTGACAAGTACAGGACACTAAATAATCCTTAGTGTCTAAATCAGGTTTAACCTTGTCTAAATGAGCTATTGGCATGTGTCCTAGTCTCAAATGCCATAGCTTTACATTATTGACTGTACTAATATCTAACACAGAATCCTGAGATTTATGAACTGCAGCACAACTCGACTTTTGCAAATCTTGAAAGAAAGACCTCTCCAAGCAATATAGACCATCTCTCAATCTACCAAGCAGCAGTGGCTTGGTCAGAGTAGGGCCCTGAACATAGCATTCATCACAGGAAAAATAAGCTACACAATTCATGTCTTTGCACAATTTTGGAATTGATATCAAGTTAAACTGAAAACCAGGCACATGCATCACATCCTTTAGTATCAATTTATCTCCAAAACAAATTGTTCCTTTATTTTGGACAACTAATTTTCTCCCATTAGGTATAGTAATATTGCTAGCAGAATTAGATAGATTATGATAATCTTGAAACAAGCTTAGATCATGACTCATATGGTCAGTGGCACCACTATCAATAATCCAATGAGAATTACTGAAAGATAGAAGACAGAAAGTACCTTCCACCATCGCTGCAATTTTAGCCTTCTCATCATCATTCTTCTTGTCTAGCAAAGAGATAAGGTGATTGTACTGATCAACTGTTATAGTTGCACTGTTGTTTGTGTCATCAGTGTGCTGAAAAGCATCATCAAATTCATGTTAACCATGAACTGCAGCTGTAATGCCTTTTCCCTTCCAATTCTCCTTGATTTGTTGTGGATAACCATTGACCTTCCAGCATCTGTCAATGGTGTGACCAGCAATCTTGCAGTGATCACAAAAATAAGGTGATATTCTCCTTGAGGACTCGTTCCAGGACTGTAATCCACCTCTATTAGTTCCAGTATTGAGTGAGCTAGAAAATCTGCTTCTCTGTTGATTGTTTGGTTCATAGAATCTTCTTTTATGAGCTGCTGCAAATGCTACTCCTTCTCCTGCACTAGAAGCAGAATATACTTCTCTATGCCTTTCTTCTTGCATTAACAGCCTATATGCATGAGATATAGTAGGCAGAGGATAGAGCATCAAAATATTAGCCCTAACTTGACTGAATTCTTCTCTGAGTTTCATCAGAAACTGTATAAGCCTTTGATCTTCTTGAGCCTTCAGAATCTTCTTAGTGATTTGGCATGTACAATTGGCACAAACACAGACTGGTAATGGATTTTGTGCATCATATTCATCCCAAAGCATTTTCATCTTAGTGAAAAATGTAGAAATATTCTCAGATTCTTGATGCATATCTGCTAACTGCTGCTGAATAGTATAGATCTGTGTACCAGAAGTCTGACCAAAATGTTCTTCCAAATTTATCCAAATTTCTCTAGCAGTGTCAAAATATAGAACACTTCGAGCTATAGTGACATCAAGAACTTGAATAAACCAAGATATGAGTGTACTATTGCATCTATACCATGCCTTATGTAATACAACATTAGATGGATCTGGTTTTTCAATTGAACCATCAATGAATCCAAGCTTATTCTTAGCAGATAATCCTATCATCACAGATCTCTTCCATTCATTATAACTACTGCCATTAAATTTTTCAGAAACAAGCTTATACTGTGAATCACTAGGATGCAGATAATAAGGTGATGCAGGATCAATCGAAGGATCAGTAATTGAATCAAAATTTGCAGCCATACTTTCAACTGTTTAATATGATTTCAATCCAAAAATTCAAGAAGAAATCGAAGATGAAGCAACTAATATTCTTTGATAGAAGAAACAACTTCACAATCAACAGAAATTCTGCAAATAATCTGGAAATAACAATCACAATCAAAGAGAAATCTTACTGAAAAACGCTGGAACTGATGATTATAACCACTTTTCTGGAAAAACAGATCAACAAAATGAATTCCCAAGCTCTGATACCATGTTACAATTTGTAGTGATTGAATTTGTATGAAAAACAAGGAAAAATTGAAAGAAAATCAATTGATAAGAACAGCAGAATTTAGAGAGAAACTCAGCATTGTATTATGATTTTGTGTGTATATTTGTGAATACATCATCAAGCTAGAGGCAAGCTATTTATAGAGATCTTAATACAATGTAGAAAGCTCCATTACAGCATCTAGGGAATTAGTTTGTAATGTAACAAACTAATGCTGACTGTACAATTCTGTTATAACAGAATGAGAGCTATGCTCCTCTGAGTGGCTGTGACTGACTGCATCTTCTGGTTGGCTGTGACTGACTGCATTGCTGTAATTCACAGCCTCACCATGGGTATATTCAACAACAATTAATTAAGCATGTATCGTACCTCTACTACTCCATCCGTAGCTTCTTACGGAGTAGATGAATAAATAATCATGCGTGTACTTGTATCAATGTACCAATAACCAAGATCCATGTAATGTTAAGCCTCATTGTCGTTGCCTAAAAATAATATTTCAATTAATCCTTATAAATCATTAATTCAATAATACTGATTTCAATGTCAATAATTTTAATTATCAAATGACAAATAAATTGTTTATTTATCATATCAATAAACATTATTTCATTCCATATTCAATAAATGAAAAGAATCATCGATGCAATAATGATATGGATCTAAGTAGAGCTAACAAAAATTAACAAGGACAGATCCTAACTCTCGCATAAATTGAGTGTTTCTTGCCAAAATTAGTAATGCCAAAAATGTGCGATTATGTATTGTGTTTGGCTTAATTCCCTCAAAAGCTCATTAAACAAAATTCTTATCATTCAACTCATCGATCTCTGAATTTTATAAGATTTACATTGATCCCATATCAACTAGGATTTTAAAAGATAATACTTATGCTAAAGTAATTCCTAAGAATTCCTCAAAAAAAAAAAAAAGTAATTCCTAAGAAAGTAATTAAAATAATTAGATTTTCCTAAAACTAATCTAAATAAATAACTAAATCTTTTAACCTTGCGTAACTTTAGATTGACGCCACTCAATCTCATGGTTAATAGATTACTGAAAGAAAGTACGTACGTAATTAAAATGCATTTGATTTGCATGATTCAAAAAATAATATACTACATTGAGTCTTCAAGGAAAGGATAATCAGTGTAGCCAACAACGGGATCAGAAGTATAAAAAGTCTCTCGATGGTAGTGATTAAGAGGTGCATTAATCTCAAATCTTCTAGGCAAATCTATTGCATTTCTAGCGGCAAGTCTGAAATCATTTCTTTGTGGAGTTACTATATATATAGTCCATACTTACCAGCTTCTATTGCATTTCTAGCGGCAAGTCTGAAATCATTTACAAGTGAAGGTATTTCATCAACTCTAAGCCGCCTTGGGGGAGAGAATTGATCAGTTTCAATGTTGTTGCCTCGAAGTTGAGGTGACAGAGTCTTATCAGTGGATGAGATTGGAGCTTCCCCGTTTGGTTGATAATCTATGATTTGCAACAACAAATAATTAAATTGGTAATTTTTTACTAAGGGAAGTTAGATAGATTAAGAAATTCCAAATTTAAGAGAAAAACAAGAATCACAAAAGGCATAAAATAGACTTATTATTAACAACAATTTTACATACTCCCTCCGTCACACAATAGCTGACACAATAATTTGAAGGCAAGTACGTACCTCGACTGGAAACTCGTCCAACATGCCAGAGTAGACAGAAAAATACACCTCCCTTTGCCTCAATTTGTTGTTTCGTCCATATACCAGCAGGCGTGTATGGATACCTATACAGGCCGATTGAGAGAGTATTTGAACAATTTTTTTAAAATGTAGTTAACATATATATTGAATGAAGGTAAAGATATATAGAATTAGGAGCCTCAAGCATACCCTTGAGCAGTTTCAGAAACTCCAGTTGCTTCAGATATGAGCAAACCTCCTTTTGAAGTCCGTTGAGAGTAATATAAAATCGCATGTGCTTGAGCTATTTTTCCATAAGACCTTGATCTTGTAAGTGGTGGTAAAACAACCCTAAAATTTAGACATGATATTTAAGATTAATATGTCTATAACTTGGAAGGAAGGAAGGAAGGCCACTATTATCAACACATACATATTATAAAACGAGCATTGCTATCTTATGATCTATCGTTCATGAATGATATACATGGCATAAATAAAACAATCTTTAATTTGAAGGGAATTAAAAGTCAAATCGTTAGCAAGATGAGGAACAATTCACGACTCTTTATTATTGAAGCTAAGATTAAGGCGTTTAACTAACCTTTAAGCAAGCTAATGAGAAACATCAATATCAATATCAATATCAATCAATATATCAATATCAACATGTTGTTTTGTCATGTGTCACTAATTTTGCCATTTGGCATATGATGTGTCGCCAAATCATAGCATACTATATATAATTGAAAAACTTCATGCGTGCATTAACGTCTATGTATTAATGTTTAATTTAGTTGATAAACTCTTCATATACATAATAATTTCCCTTTGAATATAACTGCTTAATAATTACAGAATAATGAAGTTTGTAAGAAATTAATTAAACATACTCCATTTTTATTTTGTGCATTAAATCATAAAATTGTAATTATAGAGTAAAAGATTATTGTGCATTATGGAGTAAATTTATAAAGATTTGATTCATCATTTTTTATTTTACAAAGAGTTTATTTTAATGCAAAAAATTTATTCTTATAGTCAAACCAACTCATACAAGCCACAAACTGCTTATACTATCATCTTAAAAAATAAAAAAACAACAACTTACGCTCTCAGTGACAAACAAGCCAAAATATATATAGTTCGATTAAAGTAATACATTTTTAATGACCGGGACATCGTCCGGGCCCATAACTAGTTTATCATTATTTGTGTTAGACCATTTTATCTTGATCAAGATCTACCACTAAATGAGTCATTGCAAGTATGTAGCCCTATATATTACAATTTTTCTCAACCATTGGCTCAACCCACCTACAGGTTACGGTGTTATTAAAAATTTATAATTTATATTCCTATTTCATGATCTAACTTAGGTATTGAAATTCAACTATATAATAGAGTACCAAAAATTAAACTTCTTTTAGGTTCTCATGTATGTGGCTTTTATTAGGAAATTTCACAAACCATTAAACCAAATATAAAAACAGAAGATAATCTATAATTAACCCATATAAATATGGGAAGTTAGTAACAGTAACTTTTGGTGCTATTACATTACCACCCCTGAATTCATTAAATTGCCGATTTTGCCCTTGCTTTCTCACCTACTTCCTCACCTTCTTCCCCTCTGTCTTTCCATCTCAGAAGAAAAAAGGTCAGAGTATTTAGGGGAAACAATGAGAGAGAAAACTAAAACTTCAGCAACTCAAGACCACCGATCATCCCTTTCAACGATGGGGCTTCGATTCTTCTCAGAGTTTCGATCGTCACATTCATCAGGTCCGATCTTTTTTCTCTTTCTCGATTTTGTTTCAAATTTTTGGGGTTTACTTGTTCGATTGTCGTGGATTTTTGCATATATGTTCCTGTTGTTTTCGAATTTTTTAGGTTGAATCTTTGTGGGTGTATTTGTGCGTAGGAAAAAGAAGAATTTCTTGAAAAACCCAGTTCTTTATTTTACAATTTTCGTTGATTCAAGCATGATGATGAACTGGGTATTTCTTTTTTTAGTCAATTTTTTTTTTCTTAACAGAAATTAAAAATGAATGGAATTGAAATAGAACAAAAAAAAAAAAAAAGAGATTCTTAGTAGTTAGGAAATTGGGGTTTACTTTTAATTTAGTGGTGAATAAGTTAGTAATTTCCCCTAATTTGATTTTGAACAGAAGGAAAGAAAGAGGAATTGACATGGAAGAACAGGGCTTGGAAGGTGGTCAACCTGTAGATCAGTTGAGACATCCATTTGGGATCATCCCTACTCTGCAGTATTCTTGAGGTAAGATCTCTATCCTTTTTATAATAATCTAATATCAAATTTTGCAAAAGGCTGAAAATTTAATGAAGAGATACATAAAAGAAAAGCAAACAAGAAAGATCAGTTTCTTAGAGTAATTGAACAAATTAAAATGTCCAACGGGGTTGAAATATACCCCATATTCAAAGTTATTATACATAGGAGTGTTAATTTTGTAATCATCAACAAAGTACTAATGTCGTCATTACAATATAATCCTACAACTACTTCAGCCTTCCATTTTGCCATCCAGAGGGCAAGGTTGCCCACAGGTGGGGTCGCCTGGGTGAGGTTCTTGGTGGAAATGAACTTGTTGACAGCGGAATTGATTTGAAATTTAGAAGTATGGATACCTCAGGATTTATCTGAATTCTGCATGCTAATTCCGATGCTTTTTTCCCATGTTTTCATCTCTTGCCCATGTTTAGATGCCGTCAATCTATGAAATGCAAGTTCTGACATCTATAGCATTTCTCTCTGGCAGAAAATGTTGATAGGACTTCCATATGTGAACTTGAACTTGACCAGTATAAAGCAGCACGATTCAGAGATGCAATTGAGAATTCATATTGGTTTGAGTTGTTCATTGGTATGTTAATTACTGGTAGTAAAGTTGCCACTGCAATCGTAGATTCGTAGCATTATATTCTTTCTCATTTATGCATCTAAGTCAAGAGAGGTTTCACATTGGAGTTTGACACTATTGTCTCAGCTATATCTACCTTGTTTGCATGTTTCTGTATCACTATTTAGCTTGACTATTTTATGCTGACATCTTGCTTTCTCTTTGCTGGTACCTGGCTACTCAATGCACCTCAGATGATTTACCTTTGTGGGGTATGTCCGTAACATCTTTATTTTCAGCTATAATTGTAAAATGGCACATTTATTCTTTATTAACTTATTTATGTAATTTCTATGTGTGCAGGTTTTGTGGGAGAGCTTCGTTATGATAAAAATGGGGAGAATGCTAAGCACGTACTGTACACACATAGGAACTTCATCATCAAGTATAATGGGAATCATGTAATTTTTTTTATTTTTTTTAAATTTTTTTTTTAATCTTATCTCTCTTGATTGATGTTTTCTACTCTTCTTAAGTTTTAACAAGTCAAGCTTTTTGTTTAATCTTATACTTATGATTTACCAGTCTTTCATGTCATGGATGTGTATGGGCAGAAAATTCAAGGTGAAGGACTTACTGACCATTTATGCCAGGCAAGATTCTAAACATTCAGTTTTTGCTACACATTTGCTTCTCAGGACTAATATATTGATAATCTGACCTTTTGCCATTTCTTAGTGTTGTAAGATAATATGATTCATTTCTAGAAGTAATTTGGTAAAATCTGGAGAAAAAATATGTTTGATTACATTGTAATTCATCGAGTCTAATAAATAGGCATAGTGGATCGTTGAGTCCATTCTCGTGTATTGATTTATTTTTCTTTAGAGAGCAAATAAGTAGGAGCTGAGTGGCATATGGTTTCTTATAAACTATTTCATGAATGCATTTTTAGATACACCTTCCTATAAAATTTTGATATTTAATTTAATGTCTCGATAATTGTTATGGAGGATAGGAAGCTGAATCAATCACTGCAGACTTTAGTTTTTTCAGTATTGATATTGAGGTTTTTATCTATACTTCTTTTTGTTATAGAATGGGACTTCAGAAAAGGTGGTGAAGATAGTAGAAACTCTCAATGCAGGTGAAGGTCGTAAGGTTGTGAGGCTACTTTATGAAGACTTGGAGAAAGAAATTTGATATAGTCTGTGAAGCAGCTCAAATCAAAGTAACGTAATACACATTATTCAATAGCGTATTAGAGAACTTAACTACTTGATTTAATTTTATTGCATATAGTGCATCTAAGATTTAAGCATTAAATATCTTGCAGGACTGTGCCGAAACAATTTTTAGGGAGGAGTTGGAAAAACAGAGAGGGGCCATGAGAGATACATGAAGCTGCAAGAACAAGGGAAAGCTGAGCAAGCAAAGAAAGACTTAGGTTAGTTTTGGGATTATATTCTCACTTTTACTGTCAAATATATTGATTGTATGTTCTGTCTGCACTTCTTAAAGAAGCAGGAAACAGATAATGTGCCTAGAGTAGATGAGCAGCTAGATAATCTGCTTGGATGAGCTTTGAATAACTTAATGTACGAGCTATCACATTTTCTATAGAATACTTTAAACTAAGCAAACCAACCTCCATAAATTTTATAGGCGATTAAATTTAATATGCTTAGTTTATATATTTGCATACATCCTACTAACTTGATACATAAGGCTTCAGATCCCTTTTGCTTTGTGTTTGGGTTGATGAGTTGGAGGGAACAGCCTAGGGAGATAATAAAGGCAATAGATATGTATTCCATTCTCTCTTTTGATTATAAAAAAGGGGAGGGTAATTAAAGGGGTTCATTTTTCTGACATATGATACACCAAACTACTCACAAGCGCAAGTCAGGTAGTTATGGGATAGACTTTGTGAATTAGCTTTAAGCTACACACATAAACACCAGAAAGGCCGAGTCTATGTTATATCAGTTTTGGTTTATTTCTTTGCTTTGTTTTCTGATGTGTATGTAGGTTAGTGTTTTTTTTCATTATATTGTGCCTTGTGTATATAAGTCTAGGCCATGATTTGCCCCAGCGCTCTATAGCAAATTAAGTGTATAAGCTGTTAAGGCAGCTAGAATAGTAGAACTAAGTATCTTGAATGTAAAGTATCAGTTTTTGCATATGACTTAATCATCATTTAGATTTCTTAAATTTATGTCCGCAAGTTAATTTTACATTTGTTCTTTTTTGTTTGCTTATCTCTGTAACTGATATATCTGCAGGTTAATAATATCATGGTTACAAATATCTCTTAATATGGGTGACATTCAGAATGCTCCTCTTTCACAAGAGGAAACTACTTGTAGCCTTGTAGGTCTCTTTTGTATGAACTTCAGGTATAATACAAGCTTAATGTTTATTGTGTTTTCATCCGTGATTAGCTCTATTTCTATTTTTATTATACTGTTTTATTCAGATAATTTGGGATTAAGTGGGCAAGGCTGAAATATCTTGGGCCAAGATGTTACTTGAGCTTGAGCTTGAACAAGAATGCATAGAAGTATACATGAGAAAAGTTGATGTGTCTAACCACTCTGGAGCTCAGCTACAACTGGCTATTGATGATTCAGAGGCAGTCAGGTAGAATTTGCAACCATCTATTCTGCAATTGAAGAACTTCCATTACATGCAACTGTCACCTACATATCGTTGTTAAAACAAATCTTAATGATCCATGATTTCCATTGTGAATCTTTGTAGATTTTTAATGTAATTATGATGTATTCAGATTCATTTCTTTGATCAATTTCTATTAACATTTATTTATGTCAATTTCATACTATAATTCAGATTTTGCAAAAGGCTGAAAATTTAATGAAGAGATACATAAAAGAAAAGCAAAGAGGAAAGATCAGTTTCTTAGAGTAATTGAACAAATTAAAATGTCCAACGGGGTTGAAATATACCCCATAATCAAAGTTAATATACATAGGAGTGTTAATTTTGTAATCATCAACAAAGTACTAATGTCGTCATTACAATAGGATGAATTTTGGAATCACTCAATAAAGTCAATATTGGCTCAGCTTTACAATGAGACTTATTTACTTAAGCACAAGTTTAGGTATTGCTCCGTTAGTCTTAGTGTCTCATATTACAAAGTTTGAATTCATTTATAGGTAAGTCAAAATTAAAAGCTTATTTTAATACTTTTGACAATATTGCCCCTTTTTATGAGTTGTCATTTTTTTTTCTTTTTTTGTACTAATGATGCCTTTTTGACATCAATCCCAATAGTTTCTCCCTCTCTCTCTATAATAATTCTCAACTAATTTTTCTGTCTCTAACTCCACATTACACATATGTACACTCAATAATTAATTTTAAGGAATCTATAACCTACTTAATGCTTGCGAAAAAAACTCAAAACATGCTTTGTTTAATTTTAGTACTTTTAGAGTTAGTTATATGTTTAATTTACTAAATATATTCAAAGTCAATATACTCTACTATTCAAACCTATAAAAACTCTTTTGTAAAACTATACAAAGACAACTTATTAATGTTAATTAGGAAAAAATCTTGATTGTTTCCACACAAAAAAAAAAAAAAAAAGGAAAAAATCTTGAGCATAATTATTAAGTGAACATAACTTATAATTATCATAAATTTATTTATTTAAAATGTAATAAACATGTATCAAAAACGTTTTTATTACTTAATACATGTATAATTGCACCGATTAATCCCCATTCCCCACAATATTAATGAATTTGATTCACATATACTTTTTTTTTTTGGACAGAGATTCACATACACTAAACAACCATACAATTTGAAAAATCTTACTGGGACAATTGACAAGAATAAAGTCACAAATTTATGACTACAAAATTCAGTGGGAGAGACTCGAGAAAGAAGAGAAAGAGAGATAGAGAGGAAGAAATAGGAAGAGAGGGAGACAAAAAAAAAGAGGGGGGATGGAAAAGAAAGAGAAGGGTCAAGTGAAAAAGACAGAGAGAGCCAAGAATGAAAAGGGCTAGAAGAGAGAGAAAAGGGTTGGGAGAGAAAAAGAGGCCAGGAGAAAGAGAAAGAATGGATAGATATATATAGATAAATAGAAAAGGCAATGCCGAGAGAAAGAGATCGAGAGAGAGAGAGAGGGGGGGGGGGATCGAGAGGGCCGGTTAAGAGATGAAGGTGCTAGGAAAGAGAAAGAAGGCAAGGTCGCGAGGGAAGAGGGGGTGAGAGAGAAAGGTGCTATGAAATAGAGAAAAGGTACTTCAAAAAAGAAAGAGAAAAGGCAAGCCATAAGCTAAGAGTAAAGGGCATGTCGAGGGATAGATAAAGAAGGGCCGGGAGAGAGGGGCCAAGAGACGGGAAGAAGGATTTGGGAGAAGAGAGAAAATAAGAAAGAGGGGCTGGGAAAAATAAAGTGAGATAGAGAGAGAACGAGGGCCAAGAGAGATAGAGGAGGTCGAAAGATCGAATAAAGCTAGAGCACTAAATAGAGATAGGGGGATGGGAAAGAGAGCGAGCGAGAGAGAGAGAGAGATTATTAATTAGTACACTTAAAAGCCATTAAGTAGTTATATAAATCATGAGAAAGAAAACGCTTTATCATGTGTTTCATATTTACCCATACACAATATCACTCTTAAAAATACATATTTAATCAACAAACCAAATTAGAATTCAACTTATCTATTGTTTAAAGCCCTTAGCGCTCTTTCCTAAAACAACACAAGAACATCCTATTTATAGAATAAGATGCTCGATTGCTAAAAACACTATAATCGTTCAAATGTAACTAATTAGCATAAACCAAACTTATGTGCATTTATATAATCTTAGAGATAAAAACACACAATTAACATTACATATATTGCACCGATTAGTCCTTAAATTAGGGCTAAGCAAAACTATTTGAAAATTTGAATATTTGTTGATCCGATCCGGATCCGATCCAAAAAATTTGGATATTTGATTCGAAAAAATTGGATATCGGATATTCAAGATAATCACACACAATAATAACATTAATGATTCAACAAGCTCTTTTTACAATTCATTAAATTATGCTCCCCTAATCAGCATGTTAATAACACCTCAAACTACGAAACACGATCACATCCACGAATCTTACATATCTTACTGTCGAGGGGGCATGCGCGTAGTGTAGGTTGCTGGGAAATTCATAATCTCAAACTACGAAACACGATTACATCTATGAAACACGTGTGTTGACTACGATTTAATTTTTTTTCTAGATTGTTTGTTTTTATACCAATTGTTTTTTTAAAATACACCACGTATGGATCGCACTATGTTTCTTACTTTACATTATGTATACACCGCACTATTTTTACAACACAATAAGCCATTTCTAAAAATAAAACACATTGCACTTGAACTAATATTTTACACACATTTCAATCATTACACTTCTAATAGACAATTTTTAAAATATACTCTATATCAATTTTTCATTGTTTGTATTACAAAGCCGGAACATAATAACGAATACTACACGGACCATACAAATTCGCGAATATTACTTATCTTGCCGTCGGGGGGCACGCGCGTAGCGCGTGCACCAACGACTAGTGTAAAATAAACATGAAAAAATACAAGACAATGTAAAATATCATTCTTCAACGCACATTAACAAGGAGAGATCTCTAATACTAGTAACTGACTTAGCATGTTGCTGGCATACTAGTCGTAATCAATGTGTGGCTATCTTCTATTAAATTGTCTTAGTTCATTACTTATCATCTCATTTTTGTAGATACATCATACAATAAGTCATCATTGTTAATTCGGTTTTAATTATTTGAGTTAAAGATTAAAAAGACACAAGAACCGATTTAGTGAGAAATGTAATATATACATGTAAGTTTTATTGTCACTATGTGAAAAATGATACATAAATGACCTGATAGTAATCTAATAATAAGATAATACTCAATAATTACTACTAGTTTTAAAATGATCTTATTTGTTTGAATATTGAATTTTGTCAATACGACCCAAATTTAATCAAATCGAAAAGAATCTGAATTGGATTTGACGATAAATCAACCTTATCCATCCAAATAAAACTAAATTAAAACTTAACCGAGCTAAAATAAACCTAAACGAAGCAGCCTAACCCGAAGTCATCCGACCTAAAACTAACCTTGTTAAAATCGTTTTGAACCCAATACGAATTGATTCGAACTGATATAAATTTAACCTAAACCTGGCTCGATAAATCTTAACCTAAAATTGACCCTACCCAAACCAAGGCGACTAAAAGGATTACCTGAATAGCTCGGACCCGTCGTGCGTCAACCCAAATTTTATTTGGTTAACCAAATTGCACCCCTAAAACGATCATAATCACAAGTATTGGGACTCGAACGCCCACACAAACAAAAGATGAAAAAATATACGGAGTATATCGCAAGTTTTCGTATAATCGTACGTAAACAACTAAACAAGACAAGTACTCCATAGACACAAAATATTCAATACTCCGATTAAGCCTCTTTTTCAGTTTGTAAAATTGACATCATACTTACTCGCCAATTATTTTGTCATTTTGATTGACTTTATTTTCTTCTTCTTCAATCCCAGATTCAGATCCATCAATCTTTTATAACTAATACCCAGGTATTGTATCAATCTTTAACAAATTGATGTTTAATTTCATCTAATTATCATTCGTTTTCCTGCTTTGCCGTTAAACCTGGAATTTTAATTGTATATTTTCTAACCCCGTTCATTTTCTGCTTTCAATTTCTTATTTCATACATTATATATACTTAGTTAATTGGTTGTTAAAATTAACCCAATAATCTTCTTGTTTTGTTGCAGCAATGGCTCTATCTTTGCAGCGTTACACTTGGTCAGATGACAACAACCGTTTTAATCATCTCTTGAAACAAAGGTCAAATCTTTATATCTCTTTCCTTCTAATTTAATTTATTTTTTGATGGGTGTTTTAAATTTGCTGATTATGTTTTTGGGATTAATTTTTCAGAATTAATAATGAAAAAGAGAGGTCAATGTCAATTGCAATTGAAAGGATTGATCATTTGCCTGAAAATTTAATCATTGAGATTCTGTCAAGGTTACCTGTGAAAGATCTGTTGCAGTTTAAGAGTGTTTGCAAATCATGGCATGCTATTATTTCGAGTCCAAATTTCATATCCAAACACCTGAATAACTACTATAACAATGATGAAAGTTGGCGCCGTTGTATCCTTGTTCAATATTATGTTACCCATGCTGAACTTCAGCTGTATGAGCTGTTGCTTGATGAATCTCATCGAGTTTTAGCTGATGAAGTGTTATATAGTATGCCAATGTATAGCTCGTATATTTGTGGTCCGTGTCATGGATTATATTATCTGTACCAGTACGATTCTAGTGGTCGTGCTTTGTGGAATCCGGCCATCAATGAATTTAAACCCTTGCCTAAAATAATTTGTAAGCCTGATCTTCCGTCTGAATTCACTTATGCTTCTAATGAAGTTTATGGTTTCGGGTTTGATCCTGTTAGTGGAGACTATAAGGTGGTTGTTATGAAAGGTTATTGGAGTACTAATGATGATGATGAAAGTGATGTCAAGCATCCTGTGTCAGTCCTTGTCTATTCGTTAAGGACTGATTCATGGAGGTATTGCGGAGATCTGGCTAGAGCTTATGATTTGGAAAGTAATAAATGTTACATCTATGTGAATGGATGTTGTTACTGGTTTGGATCACTTGAATATAGTTCTGAAGTGATCATTTCTTTTGATATGGCTACTGATGCATTCAAAGAGATTGATGTTCCAGACTATGCACAACCAAGCTCTAAGTGTCTTGGAGTGTATGATGATTCTCTTGCGTTTCTGACTCTCCATGAGACAGACAAGAAGTTCGAAATTTGGATATGGAGTGAGGAGTGTTGGACCAAGAAATTTACTGTGGGACCATTGTCAGATATTCGGAGTCCTGTTGGTCATTGGAGAAATAACAGGCTCTTACTAGAATGTGTTGATGGTAAGCTGGTCTTATTGGATCCCGAAACACCACAAGAAATTAAAGATCTTGCATTTCAGAAGGAAAGGTGGTGTGAAGGAGTTTTTGCTTACATGGAAAGTCTGGTTTCGATCAAAAGATAAGAACGAGGCAGGGCTGCAGCCTGAGGAAGTTGAAGCAGAAAATAACTAAGTATTGGATTCAACATACCAGTGCAAACCCAGCCTATGTTTGTCAAGTGCTTTGTTTAAAAATGAAGTGTTTTTTTTTTTCTTCTTCTAGCAAGTACTTCAGAGCTGAATAATGCCATCGATAGTTATATGGTGAAATATCTTGTAAATTAGAGATAGCTTTGATGTGTTGTCGGTAATCTGCTTATTTTGTGTATTCCAATTGATGAAATAAGAGTGCCTTATCAGCTCATCTTAGTTTGTTTTTTTATGTAAAAAAACATGTTATTAATATCTCCAAAAACTAGTTATGCTGGAAATGTGTTACACAATACCAAACACAGGCTGTGCTGCTGTTGACATCATCTTCTTCGTATGTTCTTATCCTTGCATATGGTACATGCTTACGGTACTAACAACAGCTGATCCTTATTCAGTTGCAGTGGCTGTTTAATTTTAAGATATTCTTTGCAAGTCGGTTCACCGATAAGGGCAATAACTCAACATAATGTTTATCTTACTGGTGTTCAAGTTATTTGATCTAAATTGTCTGTTTACTCCTCCCTAAAGTGCTGTTCAGGCAATAGGTTGAGACTAGTGTATCGTGGGCTTAGTCCATCTATCTTTACTATAGTTTTGTGTTAAGCATTCTCAACAGTTTGGAATGCATAAATACCTTCTTGCTAATTGTAAAATCAAAATCAAGAAACTAATTTGCTTTCTTTCATGCTATCAAAGCACTAGCAGCATAGTAAAGCCTTAACACCGTTTATTCCTAGTTGTGAAGTGTGATAGTCCGTACCATTTTTGACAAATTATTCCCATATACTACATATAAATTAAATTTACTTGATGCCAAACATAGATGAAACACAATACATCTCAACTATAAGGACCACGTTATCGCACAATGCATCAATATTTTGGATTCATTGCGTTGTTATTTAGCAAAAATACTGAGTATTGGCTTCATGATTGAGCAGATAAAAACAAACAAGATAAACTAAACGTTGGACATGCATTGAAAATATGTACGAGTATGATAAATTGATAATGACTTATGATAAATTGATAAAGACTTAATGGTACCAAGTATATTGTATTTATTACTCGTTCTTATACGGAGTACTATTCTCATCCAAAATTCCAAACAAATCAATTATATAGAGCCCTTGATGCACACGCTAACAACGTGCTGAGTAGAATTTAATCTCCATCCAAACAAACAAAAAGTGGCTCTTAGCTTGTTTGTCGTATTCTAGCTAACAAACTTGACAAATTATTTATGAGAGAATAGCTTGAATATTATTCATAGGTAAAGTATTTATACAAAACCTAAGAACATAAGATAGGAAACAATATTCCTAAAAGATATACTTTAATAATATCAACATATAATAAACCTAAATATATTATTCTCCTAATAAGATCAATACAGAAAATATATCACACATATATTTTCCGATATTATCTCTAACAAAACTTCCATTTAAATGAATAACGATATCTTGTCCCCTGCCTACACAATGACAATTCTATAGAATATGGAGTAGTAAGTTATTTTATTGCAACTTGGGCAATATCTAAGATAGGGTTACTAATTCAAATAAAATGTACGATAATCGAGGTTCAATTAATTTTGTTCTTAATTTTGATAATTAATGACCTGATTTTAATTAGGTTGGAAAGTAGATTTCTAGGGCTTTCCGACGATATATTAGTTGGTTTTTTTTTTTTAACAGAGATATATTAGTTGTTTTAATACAAGTTTGGGATCAAAAGAAAATAATAAATAATAAAATAAACTTGAAAGTCATGATAAAAAAATTTCCCACCTAAATGCAAGAATGAGGTCATTTTGTTTTTTTTTTTTTTTTTTTTTAAGGTATCATATTTAATAATTTTGAAATTTAATATTAGAAGTTTCTACGATTACAACTATAGCTTATCAATTTATCCTTAAAAAATGAAATAATTTTAGTAGCCCACTAATAAATAGACTCCTACATTGAAATATGTCACTACAAAAAAATGTCCATATAGAAACGGAATTCTAGCGACGGAATTTTATCCGTTTTTAAATTAGAGACAGAATCAAAAAATCCGTCTCAAAATTAATTTAGAGAAGGAATTTAAAAATCCGTTTCTAAATTAGAGACGGAATTAAAAATTCCGTCGCTAAATTAGCAACGGAATTGAAAATCCGTCTCTAAATTAGAAACGAATTTTTTTTCCCTTTGCTAAATTATCAACGGATTTTTTTTTCCGTTGCTGAATCTAGCAACGGATTTATTTTCCGTTGCTAAATTTAGTGACAGAATTTTTTTTCCCATTGCTAAGTAGCAACGGATTTTTTTTTTCCGTTGCTAATATGAGCGACGGATTTTTTATTCCGTCTCTAGATAATTTTTGAAACTAATTATTTAAAATATTACATTAGAGACGAATTATGTAAGTTAAATTCATCTATAAATTAGAAACGGATTTTCAATCCGTCTCTAAACTAGAAACATATTTTTAAATCCGTCTCTAAATTAGAGACGGATTTGAAAATCTGTTTCTAAATTAGAGACGGATTTGAAATTCCGTTTCTATAAGAGACGGATTTTAAATTCCGTTTCTAAACTAGAGATGGATTTTAAATTCCGTCTCTAATATTTCTTTCATTTATTATCAATTATGTGCGTAAAAGTAAACAAATAATATTTGGTATAGTTGGTAAGAGTTTCACTATTTGACATTGAGGTCACGGGTTCGACTCCTATTAACAGCAATATTGCGATTGAAGATTCCGTTGCTAAGTCCAGCGACACAAATAAGTTGTGCATTGCACAAGTTTCATCTAATAGTAGTCATACTTTATAAATAACCTCACCAAACAGTAAAAGCAAGTTGCAAACAATAATTGGACAGCTCACCAAAAGTACTGAATATATGACCACACTTTATAAAAATTCGTTTATCTGGCAGATAAATCTGTATTTGCCCTTTTAAGCCTAATTTCATACTCCGATCTTTAAATTCCTAGATCTTTAAATTCCTAGATCTGTTAGTTGATCGTATGGTCGTACCCGTGTTTGAGTTACGGATAGGTGCCATATATGCCTATATAAAAAGCCGAAGAGCCAACCTTTTCTTCTCACCATCACAAATCTCTTCTCTCTACTATAGTTAGTCGTTCTACACATTATATCCACTAAACACAAGCTTTGGCTTAGTTTTGTTGTAAGTTACTCTAATCTCTATACTCTTTCCCTTTTAGTTTTTAAAAATAAAATGTGTCCTTAATTTATACAATTTCTATAAAATGAATTCTTGGGGCTCAATCATCAGCTTAAGTTTTTTGTTAACATGGTCTACTAACAAGGTATCGAAACCAACGTGACAAAAAAAGGTCAAGCCGATGGTTGAGGCCCAGGAATATATTTTACACTCTATCATTAACATAGTCAAACATGACACTAATGCTAATTTCAAAAGGCTACTCTAGATTACATCTATTACCAACGTGTTTTAACTGCTACTATACACTTTATAGTGGTTAGACTCTCTTTTAATGTGTGGCTATTTAAAACAATATTGAAGATTTATTCTTCATGTAGCTTTAGCTCAAAACCTCTAGCAACAAATTTAGCTTAGGCATGGTTCAATTCATCTTAAAACATTACTTCGTAATATTTAATAAAATTAATTTTAGTTTGATAAAATTTAGTAACTTTAATAGAAAATCAGTAGAAAAAATAATAATAATAATAATAATAATAATTTTAATTAAGCAAAAATATTTTAAATTTAGTAAAAATAATTTCAATTCATAAAAAAACAAAGTGCAGTTAGGCCTAATATAGTTACTATTATGTAATTATTATGACCTAAAAAGGCTAAAATGGTAAAAGTTATTCCATTACATACTTTAATTTTAAATCCGAATGAGGTCAACATATATATGTGTACAAGTTTAACCAATTTGGGTCCTTTTTGTCAAATTCAACTACATATGACCTAATCATTAAGTACATTTAGTTCCTAACCATTTTAGGCTTAATTTTTTTGTAAAAAAAGTTGATTTCACCATACGTAATATATGATATGTTTAAAATACTAACCAAATAACCCCTGTAACACTTACAAAATAACCTTTGTAACACTGATGAAGTAACTCCTAAAACACTACTATACGAAGTAACAAACATAATAGCTGGCCACACATATAAGAAGTTGTGTACAACTATATATATATATATATATATATATATATATATATATATATATATATATATATATATATATATATATATATATATATATATATATATATATATATATATATATATATATATATATATAAGTCTTTGTTAGAAGAAATTAAATGAGACTTTTAGGTCTTGGATGGTTTGATTGGCAACCTATTTGAAGGAGATTTTTATAGATGATATATTATATTGATAACTAGGTTAACAATTGTGTGATGCATGGATTTAAACAAAAATACTTGTGAATACGAATTTTTTTATAACTTGATGCATAAGGTAATAAGTAATTACTAAAATACTTCTCAAACAGTACATATATCATATTTTCTCCGTTTTTTTATTGCATCATGAAAGATTTTACGCTTGTCAATGCATTACTTAAACTATTAATTTTTAAAACGGACGTAGGAAGTAATTTTTTAAATTCAAAATATTGCATAAAAAATTACATAGTTTGATGGTAAGGCACTTAGTTCTAGAATTAGAGATTGTGTGTTCAAATCTTGTGTAGAACTTTTTTTATTATTATTATACATGCTATGAAAAACATAAAGAAGGAAGAGCCATTTGGCGTAGAGATGGGGGTTTATGTGATACGTGGACGTTGTTAAGAGCGTCTTTTAATAAATCAGCATAGATAGATTGATATTAATGTACTTGTCATAAATGATTTTTTAAAACTATGGAATATAATCAATGATATCTACCAATTAAAAAGATGTGGTCTAATTTAATTGGTGTATTAATCATTTTTTAAGTAAGCAAGATCTTAACATGCTGAATATTCAATTCCTATGCAGGTGGAAAGAGTGACGAACGATTGGTAATATATACGAGAAGTACATATATAGCCAGTATGAAAATGTTGTCAGCAGCCACGATAATGGTGGTAGTGGCTATGCTATCATTGACCATCGTGAAAAGTAATGAATTGGAAATTAGGAAGGATTTGAAGACTACCGTGACATTGGATCTTACTGATCAGGGTACTTCGGGCTACAAGGCATTCTTGACGAACCTGCGCGATGAAGTGAAAGCCCAAAACGGGGTCTGCGGCTTACCAACGACGAACGGCACACCATCAAAAGGCAAGGAATATGTTCATGTAAAACTTATGATTAGCAAGGTTCCGGAACAATGGGTCATCTTAGGAATAGATGTGATGGACCTTTATGTGGTGGGTTATACAGACAATGTCATGTACGAGGATCCGAAGAATAAGAAACGCAAGGATTATCGTTCCAATTTCTTTGTTGACACTCCTAACGCTGCCATCAAAAGCCTTTTCGCAAAAATGAATATAGAAAGAACTACCAAGTTCTCAAGCACCTATGGCAGCCTCGAGAAAGTCTCTAAAGAAAAAAGAGTGAACCTCAGCTTAAAACTTAAACTCCTCAAGGAAACCATCCTTGATGTTTATGGGAAACAAGATCCAGAGCCCAAGAAAGAGGCTAAATTTGTTCTTGTTGCGGTCCAAATTGTTTCCGAGGCAGCACGTTTTAAATTCATGGAGGAAGCCATAGTTGATGTGAGAACTGCTTCGACAAAAGCCTTCAGAGATAAAATGGTTGAATTTCAGAATAATTGGAATTCAATCTCTAAATCTATTCATGATTCAACACCTCCATGCACTAAATTGAAACCACAACAAACAATCAATAACAAGAAATACACTACACTGGATGACATTAAAAACGACATGGCCATCCTTAAGTTCAAAAGAAGTAAATAAACTAGAAACTGCTCTATCGGATGCTGATGATGTACGTTTTCGTTGATGCATGAGTTGTCATCTGATCGATCATACATCCTACTATCCTAGTTAATGTGTATGTGTGTACGTACTATGTATCATTTTCTACGTTTTTATCTTCCGTGTTCTATCTCATATGGACTATGTGCATGAATTATCAATAATAAATAAGCAATGATATTATATCATTGAATCATACATGTAATATCACTAGGTGAAAAAAGGCAATTGGAAGCGGTTCAAACCCGGTCTAAGGCACCGGTTTGAACCGCTGCCTATGTGAGGGGTGCCAAAAACATGGTGTTTGGCACCGGTTCAAAACCGGTGCCATAGGGTGTAATAGGCACCGGTTAACTGGTGCCATAGGGTGGAATAGGCACCGGTTAACCGGTGCCTAATACTGCTCTCCCGCCATTTTTTTTTGGTGGGTGGATAGTTTAGGCACCGGTTGCTGCCTAACCGGTGCCTATTAGTCAATTTTTTTTTTTCGTTTTTTTTCCATCGTGCAATAATATTTTTAAAAAAAAACCTGCAATAATAATAACCTGTAATTCCAGCAATTATATTAAATATAATAATTAATAATTTTATTATTATAATAACTAGTAATAATATTATTAATTATTATATACAAAAATAATATTAGAAACAAGAATTCAATTATATATATAGATATAAATATTCCCAAACGCAATACAAAAAAAAAAAAAAAGTTACTTACATATACAAATAATAGTAAGTACACATATATAATGAATAATAAGTTATATAGTTCAAAAGTTAACATAAATAATTTACAATTACAATGCCATTTACATGTTGAAGGTGATGAAAGACGCCAACATGTCACAAACTTCATTAAGCTCCTTGATTGTCAACGGACCATCCTTTTGGACCTTGCAAAACTTGAAATACAAAAACATTATTTTAAAAATAATTAATTAGGCAAACAATATGTATTTTATCAAATATTACCTATATGACTTCTATATAGCCCATTTACTACATTACTTATCAAATGAACTATTTCTTTCTCATAACATGTCAATATTGGATAGTTGTATGTGTGTAAGCCCTAAAATTGTATAGGAGAGCATTTTGTTAAGGTTTATGACACTTTTTACCCAAAATGGCCCGAATATGGCCTATATGACCTTACTTTGCCCATTTCCTACATTTCTTATTAAATGAACTTTATTTATCTCATAACATGTCAATATTATCTAGTTATAGGTGTATAAGGAAAGAAATCACATCAAAAGAGCATATTAACACAAAATGGCCCTAATATGGCCCATATGACTTCTATTCAGCCCATTTTCTACCTTTCTTGTGAAATAGCCTTTTTGTTTCTCATAACATGTCATTGTTGGATAATATTAGGTGTCTAAGGCTAGAAATCACATCAATATAGCATTTCAAGAAGTTTAACAACGCATTTTACTCAACATGGCCCAAATAGGGCTTATATGACTTCTATGTAGCCCATTTTCTACATTACTTATCAAATGAACTATTTCTTTCTCATAACATGTCAATGTTGGGTAGTTGTATGTGTGTAAGCCCTAAAATTGTATAGGAGAGCATTTTATTAAGTTTTATGACGCTTTTTACTCAAAATGGCCCGAATATGGCCTATATGACCTTACTTTGCCCATTTCCTACATTTCTTATTAAATGAACTTTATTTATCTCATAACATGTCAATATTATCTAGTTATATGTGTATAAGGAAAGAAATCACATCAAAAGAGCATATTAACACAAAATGGCCCTAACATGGCCCATATGACTTCTATTCAGCCCATTTTCTACCTTTCTTGTGAAATAGCTTTTTTGTTTCTCATAACATGCCATTGTTGGGTAATATTAGGTGTCTAAGGCGTGAAATCACATAAATATAGCATTTCAAGAAGTTTTAGGACTTACCTCATCAAGCTGTTGAGTGTCCGTACAATGAGTCACAATGTCAAGCATGAATCTCATCACATACAAAGCACAATCAAGTCCATTCTCTTGTTGTGCGCACTAGCATATGACAAACAAATCACATCAGTGAAACATGCAAAGGAAATGAGCAAATATTTACTACCATAGATTTTCAAGATAATCACAATAATATCATGTAAATTACCAACGGTGTCTTCCATGTTGGACCCTTTGGAGCACGACAATGTAGCTTCTTCATAACACTGTAGTATAAAAAAGTACATTCAAATTTGATTAGTCGTATGATTACTAAATTAGTTATTATTAGCAATAATCATCACTATAGGTTGCTATATATATTTACTTTTGCAATATAGACTTCACGAACCACTTCTCCGATGATCGAGCTGAATCAAGGTGATAAATTGTGTTAGTGGAATTACAAATCACCATGAGGCTCCAATGCTCCCTACATAAGTTCACAATAGACAAGGTAATTAATATTTAGGAGTCAACATATAATGAGGCCAAATCGATAGAATTTGACATGGTTAGACTTACTCTCTATAACATGGGGCGAATATGAACTTGTCTCCCGCATGCGCTGATTCCCTTATACTCTGTTCAACATAGTACAACACGTCATGGGGGTTGCCTATGATTTTAGTAGTGGATAACTGCTCGGGGCATAACCACCCAACTTTACAAGGAGAATCAGTGTCAGTTAAGTGCTCCTGTAGTGCTCTGCGTGCATGAACATTGAATAATTTATCAAATGTAGGATAATCACCATCAATTTGAATAACTTGAAAAAAGTATAGATTATGTGGGCATTGAAGTACCTCATGAATGTTTGAATGAGGGAAATGTTAAGCTTTGCACCACGTAGAAATTCCTTCACATCTTCTTTGCTGATCCATGCAATTGCATCCTCATCATAGTGGAACATTGCCTTAGGAAGTGCAACTTCCATGGGATCGACCAAATGACAAGCACGGTTGTGAAGAAAGGTCATGTCAGTAGAGAGCGATTGAAGAACAATGTCTTCAACAAGTGGAGTAGGTGGCATGGGTGAACCTTTCGAAGAGTGCAACTTCGACGCTTGTTCACTCTTGGACTGTTGTTCACTTAGCTTCTTCTTAGGTTGATCAATTCTTTTAGGCTTCTCCACCCTCTTTCTCTTTGAAGTTTTGCTTCCATTGGAAATCTGAAATAGATTGAGAAATAATAAGTTTCAACTCACAATCACTTAAACATATGTAATTATGATATGGTTTGAGAATTTATAAGTTTAGTAGTTGAGAAATGAAGAAAATAGCCAAGTGAGTAGACATTTCGGCTCAAAATGGCTTTATTTTGATGAATTGGACCCAAAAACTTAGAACTTGGCGATTTTTATGTAATTTCAAGAGACAAACACTTATAAATATGTGATTATGAGTTGTTTTGAGATGCAAGGAGTTTATAAGTTGAGAAATGAAGATAATAGCCAAGTGAGTAGCCAATTCGGCTCAAAATGGCTTTATTTTGATGAATTGGACCCAAAAACTTAGAACTTGGCGATTTTTTATGTAATTTCAAATGAAAAACACTTATAAATATGTTATTATGAGTTGTTTTGAGATGCAAGGAGTTTATAAGTTGAGAAATGAAGAAAATAGTCAAGTGAGTAGCCATTTCGGCTCAAAATGGCTTTATTTTGATGAATTGGACCCAAAAACTTAGAACTTGGCGATTTTTATGTAATTTCAAATGACAAACACTTATAAATATGTGATTATGAGTTTTTTTGAGATTCAAGGAGTTTATAAGTTGAGAAATGAAGAAAATAGCCAAGTGAGTAGCCATTTCGGCTCAAAATGGCTTTATTTTGATGAATTGGACCCAAACACTTAGAACTTGGCGATTTTTATGTAATTTCAAATGACAAATACTTATAAATATGTGATTATGAGTTCTTTTGAGATGCAAGGAGTTTATAAGTTGAGAAATGAAGAAAATAGCCAAGTGAGTAGCCATTTCGGCTCAAAATGGCTTTATTTTGATGAATTGGACCCAAATACTTAGAACTTGGCGATTTTTATGTAATTTCAAATGACAAACACTTATAAATATGTGATTATGAGTTGTTTTGAGATGCAAGGAGTTTATAAGTTGAGAAATGAAGAAAATAGGCAAGTAAGTAGCCATTTCGGCTCAAAATGGCTTTATTTTGATGAATTGGACAAAATTGCTTAAATTTTTTTTTAAAAAAAAATGCAACGGCAGCCGCACCGGGACACCCGAGGGAGCCGCCCCCGCTGCCGGAACAGCGAAGGCAGCCCGTGCCGAGGCCACATCAGCCCCATCAGGTGGCTACCAAGGATGTAGCAGCCACGGCAGGTGGCTGCCAGTCTGCTGCAGCCTTGGCAGCAGCCTGCCTGGGCTGCTGCTGCCTCGACAGGCGGCTGCCATGGCTGTAGCAGCACAGGCAGCACCTGCCGAGGCTGCAGCAGCCATGGCAGCCGCCTGTCGAGGCTGCAACAGCCCAGGCAGGCTGCTGCCGAGGCTGCAGCAGTCTGGCAGCCACCTATCGTGGCTGCTACAGCCTTGGCAGCCATCTTTCGGGGCTGCTGTGGCCTCGGCACGGGCTGCCTTTGCTGTTCCGGCAGCGGGGGCGGCTCCCTCGGGTGTCCCGGCGCGGCGGAAGTTGCTTATTTAAAAAAAAAAAATTGAACTAGGCGATTTTTATGTAATTTCAAATGACAAACACTTATAAATATGTGATTATGAGTTGTTTTGATATGCAAGGAGTTTATAAGTTGAGAAATGAAGAAAATAGGCAAGTAAGTTGCCATTTCGGCTCGAATTGGGTTTATTTTGAATAAATGCGCCAAAAACATTAGAAGTTTGCTTCTTTTATGCAATTTCATGTCACAATCACTTATACATATGTAATTATGATATGGTTTGAGAATGTATAAGTTTATTAGTTGAGAAATGAAGAAAATAGGCAAGTGAGTAGCCATTTCGGCTCAAAGTGGCTTTAGTTTGATGAATTGGACCCAAAACCTTAGAAGTTAGCGATTTTAATGTAATTTCAAATGACAAACACTTATAAATATGTGATTATGAGTTGTTTTGAGATGCAAGGAGTTTATAAGTTGAGAAATGAAGAAAATAGGCAAGTGAGTAAATAATTTACCTCCTTATTAATCAACTTCACCCATGCACGTGGCCAATCAACGAAGCTACCTACAGCTTGCCAAAGCGCTGTTATCTCAACCTCCTCTATTGGTACGGGTAGTGGGATGTCTTCGAACCCCGCAACCACAGAATCGATCCCAACCGAGTAATGATGTGGCCCCGCCGTAGCACCCGTCGTCGGTTGGGCACTACCATACGCCACCAAACTCAACACGGTACTATTTGCATGCCCCGGGGCTAGAAGTGCACACCGGGTGTCTTCCTACACAAGTATATATATAAAAAGAAGATAGTTAAATAGGACTTTTACAACAACATAGATATAACAAAATTCATTAAGGTAGAGGGTTACAAATCACCTGTAACTCTGGAAATTCATGCGGTGTTGGATTTTCAAGCTCCCTCGAGTCCGCATGTGTAGGAGTAGGAACCTGCAACAGTACATCAATCATTGCACCTCAAATCTTAATTAACTCGGTATTTTAAAACTTTTAATAACCCAATTGATTTTACCTCAGGTGGCACATCTTCACCACGTATCTCATCTCCTCCATGTCTATCACCTTCTCCTTGTCCTTTTGGTTCAGAACATGAGTCGACCGGGGTACGAGTGAGGAACGGCAAAGTCGGTAAGTTCATCAGCTTCGCCCAAGCATTCAATTCACCAACTAACTCGTTGCGTACTTGTTCCTTAATTGATGCCACCTTGGCATCCAACTCCCCCGGTGAGTTAACACTAGCTCGAGATCTACCCGATTTTGTGTATTCGGGACCCATCACCTTATTCCATCCAAGCAATGACCCTCCCGAACCTACTACTCGTCCTGGATGGTATGGCCTTCCCAAAGCCATGGTGAAAGGGTCATTCTCCACACTTGGTTCAAATTTGCCCTCCACCATCTCTTGAGTGTGCTCAAGCTATAGTATAACGAAAAATGAGGTCAGTAAAACAGTTAATGGTTTGTACAGTGATTAGATGCAAAAGTGACTTAATTTCAACAATTCATAGGTAACTTACTAGCTTATCCGCCAGCTTTTTGGCTTCCGGACCCTTGATGAACCATTTTCCGGTTTTCTTATCAAACGAATGGAGAGAACAAAAGAAATCACCGGCACGACTCACCAATGTAGTGATCGTGGAACTAGAGGGTTCCTTCGATGCCACTAGAAGCGCTTTAGGGTATAAACCCGAAGCGGCCCACTCAGGTCTCTTTTCAGCAAAAGTCTTAGGACCCATACGATGGACGTATTCCTTCTTTTCTGCATTCGCTTGATTTTGCTCTCGAAGTTCCTACAAAACAAAAAATGTTAGTCTCATTAATACAAAAAGTGTCAAGCTATTATTCAATTGACATCAGATTTACACAAACTTACAATGGCTTTCTTTTGACTCTTCATTCTAACGAACTCTTCCCAATCATCTTTTGACACGGTCGGCCATATTTGCCACGGGAGACGGTCATCCTCTTTGGAATTCTTCTTCTTTGTTTGCACCTTCTTCTTCTTGTGGATCCACCGATTAGTCAACTTGGTCTTAAAGCCTCTGAATCTTTCCCCTAATAAAGAGACAAACACCCTTTTCTTCTCGGGATCATTAGGAATAGAAAACTGCCTCTGCAAGCACAAATTAAAACCGATTATTAGTTTCTATTTAAAAACAATCATAAGGTTGAGGTATCTTAAATTGTCTAAATGTGCCAAAAACACACTTACCCTTGTATCATCCCAAAATGCTTGAATCAAACCCGGAGGTACTTGTCGCATTACAAGTGTAATGGGGATTTTCCGCGAACATAAGCCAACTTGATTAGCATATTGTCGACGCCATTTGGGCCCGGGTTGGCCTTTGTTGTCATACTCCAAGACCATGGGACCGTCCGGTTTCTTAAAGCTTCTCGTCGGACCCCTTCTTTTTCTTTCAGCCGGTGCCTTTTCCCCCCCTCCACCACCTATGTTGTTTTCATCTTGTCCTTGGCCTTGACTTTCAGGAGTCGGGTTCTCACCAACAATCTCACGTGCTGTATTTACAATGGCCGGTGCACGTTCAGCTGACATTTCAAAATCGTCAAGCCTACGATCGAACTTATCTTGAGCCTGATCCTCTGGCTCACCCAAGTCATCCTCCTTATTCACATCATAAGGAGCATCACTATCATCGAAGTCGTCATCCTCATACTCGTCCTCATACTCATCATCGTCAATGTCCTCTACCAAAGGAGGATCATGATCGTCCACCATGAGATATAAACACATGTCAAAGCAATCATAAAACAATATTAGTGTATAGTAAAGTATATGCATGATAGTTATTATGGTTATGTATAAGCTATTTTAGCCATTTTCATCTACTTATTATGGTCCTATAACCTTGTATATGCATGATAATGAGTACAAAATGCCAATTTCAATCTACATATGGAAAATAGTTTGTTAGAATGAATAAATGTTAGTTCATACACAAAACAAAGGAGTTGGGTTAAGTAGAAGCTATTTATGCCAGTTTCACCTACTTATGGTCCTATAACCTTGTATATGCATGATAATGAGTACACTTAGGCAATTACAAACTACAAATATATCATTTTCGCCTACTTATGCTCCTATATACATGATAACTAAACTATATTTGCAATGAAACCATTACTAACTTTTAATCAAACTACCTCATTCTGAAATTCCTTCGTTGTGGTCTGATCGCATATAACCAGCTTCGTTGTCTATGTCATTTAGTACAACAGGTCTAGGAACAGTGAAAGGTGCTGAATCATCAAACGCATCATATTCTTCCTCATCCTCAACATCTCCAATGCCTAAGATTCTTCTTTTTCCAGCTAGCACTATAGACCATTTTGAATCCATTGGGTCAGTTACGTAGAACACTTGCTTAGCTTGAGATGCAAGGATAAATGGTTCCGCACTATCATTCAAGTGGCCAAGATCTACAAGAGTAAAGTCCTCATGTTTGACGTTACGCCTGATATTACCAACCCACTTACACTTGAAAAGAGCAACCGTGAAGTAACAATAATCAAGCTCCCATATTTCTTGAATTCGACCATAGTATGACAACTCTGCATCGACAGGTGATTTATCCTTAGAACTTGAAAACTCCCTTGACGATGCCACAAGAGTTACACCACTGTTTTGGGTGGAGGAAGATTTCAAATCACGAGCCTCGGTCCAAAAAGTGTACCCATTGATGTCATATCCCTCAAATGAATGGACATCATCCCTAGGACCGTACGCAAGCCACCGTATTGTATCGGTCACATTAGTATCATTCAATCCACTCATTACTCGTTCACGAAACCAATCAACAAATTTCTTATTATGCAACTGCATAAGTGCCCTTTCACCTTTGGATGGAAATTCGGCACGCAAACAAGCCATGTGCTCGTCTAAATATGGGTGCACATCTGAAACATGGTGCAACACATAAAGGTGTGCTTGTAAGAACTGATCTCGGTCTGGTGACATTCGTTTCGACCCAATTGTGCCATGACCATCAAGTCTACCTTCATGTCGAGAAGTAAGAAGACCAATAGGTTGAGCAAGGGCTATGTAGTCCGCCACAAAGTTACCTATCTCCTCACCCACTGTCCCTTGCATTATACTTCCTTCAGGGTGAGCTCGGTTTCGTACTTTATCTTGTAATGTACCCATGTGTCTTTCAAAAGGGTAGCACCACCTCATGAACACTGGACCGCACAACTTAATCTCACGCACCAAATGAAGAACCAGATGAACCATTATGTCAAAAAATGAGGGTGGGAAATACATCTAAAATTTGCACAAAGTCACAACCACATCTGCTTGCAAAGCATCTAGTGTACAAGGATCAAGAACTTTGCTACAAATTGTATTGAAAAACGAACAAAGGCTTGTAATCGCTTCCCTCACGTGTTTCGGTAGAATACCACGGATTGCAATCGGTAGGAATACTTGCATCATAATGTGACAATCATGGGATTTCATACTTGTCAGCTTCAATTCTCCATTTAAGGTTACAAATCTTTTCATGTTAGATGAGTACCCTGATGGAACCTTAATGCCGTACAAACATGCACAAAACATACGTTTCTCTACCCTTGACAATGTATAGCAAGCCGGGGGTAAATAATTCTTTTCATCCTTCCCTTTACCCTTAACTTTCTTCTTTGACGCATCTTTGGCCTTTCCCTTTCCCTTGCTCTTCTCCTTCCCTTTTTTCGAAACACTTTCATCTTCTATTCTCGGCTCCTTCCCCTTTCTAACCTTTTCTTGAGGCCACAATTCTGGACGAATCCCCATCTCTTTCAAATCTAACCGTGCACCCTTTCCGTCCTTTATTTTGCCTGGGATATTCATAAGCGTCCCCAAAAGAGCATCACACACATTCTTCTCTATATGCATCACATCAAGACAATGCCTAACGTCATGTTCTCTCCAGTACGACAGCTTCCAAAAGATTGATTCTTTCTTAAACAGAGCAGCTGAGACCACAGTTTTTTCTGATTTTCCAAACACCGTTTGTATCCCTTTCACCCGAGCACTAATCTCAGCACCAGTCAATGGTCTAGGCGCAGTATCCAGTTCCACGGTTCCATCGAAAGCCTTTTTCTGCCTACGGTACGGGTGATCACGCCTAAGGAACCTTCGAGTCCGTAGGTACACATCTTTGTGAGAATGAGTCAGGTATACGCTTGATGTGTCATCAATACATATGGGGCATGCTTTTTTCCCTTTGACCTTGTACCCACACAAGTTGCCATATGCAGGGAAGTCATTCATGGTCCACATAAGGGCTGCACGCAATGTGAACATCTCGTTCTGATGAGCATCAAAAACGGAAACCCCTTCGTCCCACATCTTTCTCAAGTCGTCAATAAGCGGTGCAAGGTAAACATTTATGTCGTTTCCAGGTTTCTTAGGACCAGTTATTAGCAATGAAAGCATTACATACTTACATTTCATGCACAGCCAATGAGGCAAATTATAAATCACTAAAAGTACCGGCCATGTGCTGTGTTGGGTACTAAGAGTGCCAAATGGATTCATCCCGTCCGTGCACAACCCAAGCCTTAAATTTCTGACTTCATTACCAAATTCCTCAAACTTCAAATCAATGTTCTTCCACTGTGGAGAGTCAGCTGGATGCTTCAGCATTCTGTTTTTCTTTCTTCCCTCTGCATGCCACCTCAAGTTTTTAGCGTCTTTTGGTATTGAGAACAGACGCTTAAACCTTGGAATAATGGGAAGATACCACAACACCTTAGCAGGAGGTCCCTCCGTGCCAGGATTGCAACTCATGCGCTTGTACCGCGACCGCTTGCATCGTGGACACTCCTGCAGTTTTTCATACTCATTTCGATACAAAATACAGTCATTAGAACATGCATGTATCTTCTTATACTCCAAACCAAAGGGACACATGAGCTTCTATGCGTAATAATAAGACTTAGGAATTTCATTCCCATCAGGCAACATATCACTTAATGCGGTCAACAAAGAAGTAAAACTGATGTCCGTCCACCCATGCTTCGACTTAATGTTGAAAAGTGTTAGCACGGCCGATAGTTTGGAGTATTTTTGTCACCCGGGATACAAAGGCTTTTTGGAAGCCTCCGATAATAATTCAAACACTTCACCTTCAACACCTTGCAACATCTCATCCACTTGTTCATCCTCGACCTCATCCGCCTGATCTTCATCGGCTCCATCCTCACCATTATCAACAATATACTCATCATTCTCGTATTCCTCGTCCACATGAATCTCAGTGCTTCTAACACGCACATCATTCCGATCAAGATCCCCACTGTACTCTCCACTTTCTCCGTGCCAAATCCACACATGGTAAAATTGCCTAAACCCACGACATAATACATGATCTCTAATGATTTCAACACTATAGACCACATTCACACAATTAAAATCAACACAAGGACAATAAAGGCCTTTGCCTCCCAGTGTGCGTTGATAAGCTAAAGCCCTCTCGCAAAAATCTTGAACCCCATTCCAAAATTCCAATGTATCGCGTCTACCATACATCCAACCACGATCCTTCTCCATTTAGTAAATTGTCTCTAAACATATATATAGCACCATATAATTTTAATGTGTAAGTGCTACATATTTTATGTAAATCAAATTCAAGTACAAAACGTGAATATACCATTCATATAGTGAAAAAAATGCATGTTTCCAAAGGGTCCTTATCACTCCAACCTAACCCATCCTTGAATGTCTACTCTCACTAGTGAATGTATGTCAACTTTCCAATTTTAAGGAAAATCCGGCAGCATTTCCCCCTAGTTCTCCAAGTACACGATGTAGATAATTAATTACCCACATATGTACCCAGAGAACATAGTGAGGAAATGGTAAGCCAAGATGTTCCTTAAAATCGAAAAGAAAACATACATTCACCACCTAAGTAAGAGTACACATTCAAGAACAGTCCCAACCGGGGACTATTCAAGACTTTCTCCTAATGAGAAAGCCTTGAACGGGTATCTAGGCATATGATGATGCAATTCAAGTATTCTATATATTGTTGTATTTATTTGCAATTAAACAATACACAAGTTGCAATTTCATGAATAAACTTTTATTAAATGGATGAATAGAAAGAAATATAGCTAAGTAAAGTTTAGTAGTCATACCAATATAGCAACTACCCACTTGAGCTCAATATGTAGTCCTCAAGCTAATTAAACTCTTGCTTCAATTCACATATGAATCTATATATTAAAAAAACAAAAATTAGCAACGTCACTAATTCTCTAATATATTCACAAATCTCTAATGTATTCACAATTCTCTAATTTATTCACAACTAATTAAGTGGCAATATCACTATTTCTCTAATTTATGCACAATTCTCTAATTTAATCACAATTCTCTAAATTATTCACAAATCTATAATGTAATCACAATTCTCTAATTTATTCACAATTTTCTAATTTATTCACAACTAATTAGAAGCAAGGTCACTAATTCTTTAATATATTCACAATTACCCATTAAAACAACCTAAAATTACACATTAAAACATACAAAAACTCAACTAATTAAGTAACATTTTTACTAATCTCTATTATATTCATAATTACTCATTAAATCAACCTCAAAATAACCCATTAAAACATACAAATTTTTCAACTAAGGAACAAGGTAATGCAAAATTACTCTAATCTATAATATGTATTCAAAATTACTCTAAACATACAAAATTACTCTAATGTATAATATGTATTCAAAATTTCTAAATAAACAACCAATGCAAAAATTTAAAAAATTAGGTAAAATTATATACATTCCTTGACTTTAATTTTCTTAACAATAATTGTTCAAAATGCTATTGAAAATAATAGAATTACATATTTCAAAATAATTGTTCAATTTTTAACAAAAAAATAAAAACTTACCCTAAATTAGTTGGAAGACTGTGCGCGCTGGTGGAGGTGGAGGCGTGCTGCTGTACGTGTTGATGGAGGTGGAGGCGTGCTGCTGTACGCGGAGATGGAGGCGGTGCGCGCTGGTGGAGGTGGAGGCGGTGCGTGCTGCTGTACGTGTTTCGAACAGAGAAGGGCGGTGGAGGCTGGTGAAAGACAGAGAAGGGCAGGGTAGGGAAAAGACAAGGGCAGGGGAGAATTAACGGCGGTGGTTTTCGACAATGTTGGTGGCCGGTGAAGGTGGAGGCTGTGGTGGAGGGAAAAGAGGGAGGTTTCTTGAGAAATCGTCTCCAATGACACAGTATTGTGAAGTGGGGAAGTCAAAAGGAATGAAAGAGAAAGAGAGGAAGGAGAAAAAAATAAAGCAAAAGGCCGCGTTTTTTTTTTTGACAGAGCACCGGTTTAATTGGCACCGGTTCAAACCGGTGCCTTTTATATTTTTGGCACCGGTTTAAGTTGAACCGGTGCCTTTTCCCTTTTTTTCAAAACCCGCCCAATTTTGGGCCGATTTTTGGCACCGGTTTGGGCTGAACCGGTGCCATATGGGGGGTGCCAAATGCAATTTTTCTACTAGTGTATAAGTGTATAGCTTAATAACTATCCATATATACATGGGTTGGTCTATATGATACATATTCTATTGTTCGCAATACATATTTGAGAAGCTATTGTGTGCGGATGCCTGTACATATGCAAATTTATGTGCGGATGGCTTGGCTAATATGTTTTACTTGTTGGCTTATATGTTTCATGTGTTAGCTGATATGTTTCATTTGTTGGCTGATATGATTTTTGTGTTGGTCAGTATATATATATATATAAGAGAGAGAGAGAGAGAGAGGGATCCGGTGAGAATAGGCACATATGTGAGAATTCATACTCTTATACGAGAACTGATTTTAAATTTAGAACATGTGTCTCAAATTAAAAATTAGAACGTACATATGAGTAATAATTTAGAAGTGAGTAATAATTTAGAACATCTGATTTAAGAGTTAAAACATGTGAGTAAAAATTTAGAACAGCATACTTAACTTTCTGTAGCATAGCGTTTAGAACAAAATGCCTAGAAATTTGAAACCTAGACTCAATGATTCTTAACATATATAATAGTTCTTAGAAGAATAAACTTAGCTTTTCAAAATACGGAATATAGTTTTAATTGGAACATGATATTCAAATTTTAAAACCTTGAACTCAAAAACAAATCTGAACATATATGCAATATTTTTTAGAACATATGCAACATATTTTAGAACATATGTAACAGTTTTTATAACATACTTAAAATTTTTAGAACATAGTTCGTTAATATTGAACAAGAATTGAAATTCGATTTTTACAACAATCGATTCGAAATTAGTTTATTATTGATTTCCAAGGTAACAAAAACATATGAATTGTTGTTTAGTTTATTATATTCAATTAAAAATCCTTGCAATTTCAAACTCTATTTGTCCAATTTGATTGATTTGGATGGAAAAAAATTTTGATTTCACATATTAAACTGTCAATTAAGCTTCACAACTTGAATTCTTGACTACAATTGTTCAAAAGTTGATACAAAACACATGAATTCTTGACTACAATTGTTCAAAAGTTGATACAAAACACATGAATTCTTGAGCATGTGGTGATGCTGGTCGTCGTGGAGAGGAGAGAGAGTGTTGGACATGATGTCGGGGAGAAGAGCAAGAAAGAGTGATGGTGGCGGAGGTGACGACATAAAGGATATGAAACAGGCGGTGGTGATGATAGAAGAACTAGAGATTGGATAGTGTTGGTGAGGAGAGGAGAGAGAATGTTGAGGTTGAAGATGATGGGTTTAATTTATTTTCAGAACATCTACCTTAACATATTAGAACATAGATGTGTTCTCACATATAAAGTTTTCTCACATAAGAGAGGTGTTCTCACATGAGCCTCTCCCTATATATATATATATACATAATGTCATTTTAGTTATGTAATATTAGTTTAGTTTAGCTTATATAATTTGTGAGTTTAGTTTAATTTATATATGTAGTATATATCATGTTAGTTTAGTTATATATTCATGATTATTTACTTAATATATTATAATACACACCAAAATTATATTCCTGCTCAACACAAGCTTTGGCTTAGTTTAGTTGTAAGTTATTCTGACCTCCATACTCTTGTTTTTCTTTTCTTTTTTTATTATTTGAATAATTAAGGTTTTTTTATAATTAATTCTTGTCCTTTATTCATACAATTTCTACAAAATGAACTTTGTTGATTATAGTAATTTATCCATTTTAAATCCATTATTATTCTCCTTCTCCCATCTTAATCTCCTGATATCCACATACTTCATTTTCATACACTTCATAATAACATATTGCTAACATTAGGGTTTGTGTGTATGTGTGTGTGTAACCTACTAGGTAAAAATGCAACAAGAAAATAAGAAGGCATGGTTTAATTTGTTCTCGTGATAGCTATATGGGTCATCCGATCCTTCAATATGTTAATGCAGCTGGTGTAACCTTCAAACTCAAACAAATACCTATAAAGAGTACTTATACCACCTTTCTGCAAAGTATACGCAACCAAGCTAAAGATCCTGCAAGCTTAGTGTACGAAGGAATTTCGATCAGAGCACCAACCAACCCAGATACATATCTTTTGGTAAACCTTGATATTAGAGATATGAGATATCGGAAAATATATGTATGATATATTTAACACTTGAAGCTGAAAAAATTAAATATAAGATATCCATTACACTTGCTCTAAGTAGAAACAATTTATATGTAGTGACCTTTGCTGATAAATTTGGAGGTAAGGTACGTGGGAATTTATTTCCTCATCTTAACATTAAGAAAAATAAGACGTAAAGATTTTTTTTTTTCCAGATGTTGAGGATATTGAAAGCAATGCTGGTAGTAAATACGATTAACATTTCCGTTATGGTTTGAGAACCTTAAAACTTACATGAAGAAGGTATATGGGATGGATACTAAGGCCAAAGATTATAGCAAAACTGAAGCTCAGTTCTTTCTCATCGCGATCCAAATGGTTATAGAGGCAACACGATTTAAGTACATCCACGAGAAAGTTATCCTTACGACACCTCCTAACAATTATAAAATGTTGTAACAACTAAGGAAAAATTTTAAAAGGCATTCGGAACGCTGCTAATAATGTCATCTAATACCCTGATGGTAAGACATAAACAGTTACAAAAGTGAGTGATATAGAAAATGATATGGGACTCCTAAAGTACGTTAAGTAATATGGTACTACATACCCCTCCGATTAGTTTTTTTTTTTTTAACTTTGAAATTTTTTGCCTTGCGCACAAAAAGGTTTCATATTTAATTTAAATAAAAAATGAGTCGGATTCGGATTTTAATATATATTATATAAAATATATAATATATATTAATATATATTATGTTTGGGTACATTATATTTGTAAATCGAACTCGTAAATTGTTTCTCCAAGATAAATAATTTTATTGCTTTCTCTTTGATCTAGGTATAATTAATAATGTAGCAAACGTTTAGAAGAGTGAGTTAATAAGTGGGGTCAGTTGACCCCATTATATATTTGAAATTTTTTTCCCTGTAGACAGATGCACGTTGCTTCATGCATTCGTATTTAAAAAAAAAAAACGGAATGATATATAGTTGCATTGTTTTGTAAAAAACATACAACTATTTTATAAAGAACATCACATATAGTTGTTTGGTAATGAACATTAATTGTTTAGACAGTTTTGTAATGAACATATAGCTATTTTATAAAATTAAAAAAAAATCCAACTTTATGTTCTTTATATATATATAAAGAATATTCATAATATTAATAAATTAAAGAACATGATAACATAATGTAATGAACTTTATTTTATTCAACCACCATAATCTAAAGACAAAATTCAAAGAACATTTCAAAATAAACAATTAACATTATGTCACAAATAAATATACATTTTGACAATCAAAGAACATGGAGATAAAAAAAAAACATTATTATTTAACTGCATGTTCTTTTCACTCTAGGTTTATATTCATTACAGTTTAACAGTATGTTATTTTCATTGTATATATATATATATATATATATATATATATATATATATATATATGTTCATTAAATTTCTATAATATGTTCATTCCGCTTTATAGAACATGCAAAAGAGCATTTTATTGTATTTTAATGTACATTGTATTATTTAGATCTACAACTTTTTTCGAATTTGTTTATTTGCTTGCTTTCTTTTTTCAAAATGTAATAATTGGTTAGTCTTCTTCAACAACTTCATATTGTTTCTCATTGCAACACCAAAACCACGTAAATCACAAATAAATTCCAAAAAAAAAAAAAGGGAAATTCTCTTTGGTAGACCTCTAATAATAAAAATTCTTAGTGGTAAAATACAAAATAAGTTATTATCCTTGGTGAACCATATTTTAAAAAGTTTAGTCATTGGTAACATTGGTAACATTAAGCAAGGTAATTAGGCATTTTAAGCGTATGGTTAAGTGGTTAACCATGGTTAAGAACCACCACCACCACACGACCCCGCCACCACCACCTCTATCCCTCACTACAAGAAAATAACCTTTTCGTAGCGATTATTTTAACCTTTAGTATCGATTGTAATTGCAACAAAAAGCTTTCCCAACGAATGGTCATTCGATACAATATCCCCCGTTGCCTTAGCCTTTAGTAGTGGTTTTCAATATCGCTGGGGTTGACCTCAATAATCGATACAAAAAACTACATCCAATCGTGGTGATTATTGTAGCGATTACAATCGCTATAAATGTTCAACTCATTTTCTTCAAAAAAAAAAACATGCGTATGATCTTTACAAGATTCGAACATGCAACCTCAAACTCTTATATTAAATGTTTCACCAATAAGCTATGACATATTTTATGTATTCTTTTTCAAACAATATTTATATATCTAGTGTTGAAAAGGCTTTTCGTATCGATTTTTAGGATTTAGTGGCGATTGTAAATGATACGATTTCTCAAAATTATATAAATGTGTAAAAATAGTGTGGATATGTATTATAATGCTATTCGTATCGATTTTAGATGGGAAAACCATCGCGATTGTAAAAATGATACGACATCCTTAATTATTTCACAAACATACTTGCATATTGTAGCGAATGAACAATCGCTACGAAATAATCGCTACGAAAAGTGATTTTTCTTGTAGTGCCTCCCCTACACGCAGCCCCCCCCCTCCACCCAGGAACCGACCCACCGCCTGAAAACCGCAGCCTGAACCTCCTGGAAGAACGCCCGAAAATCGCATCAAAGACACCTAACTGCACCAGTAATCGAAAGGAATAGCCTGAATTTTCGCCTGAAACAGGCTGAATTTTTTCCTAAATAACTCGCCTGAGAATCTGCCCAAATATTCGCCTAAAATCACTTGTAATGTTCGCCTGAATTGTCGCCTGAAATATCCCCAAAACCTCCCTAAATCTACCGAAGCGTTGGCTCTAATTTGAAGCGCAATTGGGGCTTTAATTATTGGTGCGAGGATTGGGAACGGCAGCAAGGCTGCTGTTCATGAAGGATAGGGTTGGTTGCGGTCCATTGGTTGCGATTTGTGGGAGTTTTTGGTGGTGGAGGTTGGCTGCGGTGGCCAAAAAGGGGTTGATTTGGGGCTGCGTGGGAGTTCGGTCAGGGAATAGGGGATGGGTCAACCGGCGGTGGGTGAGCTCAACGCCAGCCGTCCGGTTTGGCTGGGGGGGGGAGCTGCGAGTAGAGGAGGGGGAGGGGAGAGGGTGGTGGGGGTGGGTGTGGGGGTGGCCGGAGTTATTTTCGTGGGAAACGGTCGTAATTTTGTTTTTTTGCGACCAAGTTAATAACGACCACCACGTTAAGACCGTTGACGGTCGTAATTATGTTTAGCGATCGTTTTTGCTATTTTTAACAACTGTCAAAGGCGGTCACAATTTGGCCGAATTTTAGTAGTGTGAGATCATGTGAGGACCTAGGTGAATTGAGAACTAAGAACCAATCTCAATCTTGATCACGCTCCATCTGATGACTCATGTTTCACCCGTCCTCAGCTCATTAATGGCATTTTCGTAATTTGCAGGTTTTCAAACTTTTTTTTTCCAGTTTTTTTAACTTTTAAGGCAATTACATTTACTTTATGACTGATTTCATTTACTAGTACTAAATTTTCATTTATTTTTTAGAAAAAAAATACTGGAAACTACTTTGTAAAGTTAATATATTACAAAATTGCCATTAGTGACTCATGAAGCATATGGACTGTGCGATTAACATGATCTAAGGGCCTTGGTTCTCATTATAACTAGAAAGAGTAGTAGACTAGTAAGTTATCTTATACTTCCTCCATTTCTTATTAGATGACACGTTTCATTTTGGCGCACATATTAAGGTGGAGTTAAAGAGAAAGACAAAAGACACTGCACCCTAGCTCATCCCACTGCACCCTCATCCCACCTACACTACCCTTCTTGTTTAGTAAACTGAACCAACAACCACCAATTCAAGGCACACAACTAAGGCCCATTAGGCCACCACCACCCCTGGCCTTTATATGTACCTAAGACGCTGCCACCCCCACACCCACCCCCACCATCCTCTAACCCTTAGCTGCCGCTACATAATGTCGTCATCTCCTTTCAAGCTCATAAGTCACAACTACCCAAGTAAAACCATCAAACTTAAATCTAGATCCAAATAAACCATCTTCAAGGGAAAAAATACTAACAACAATGGTACAAGACAGCTTAAATCCATGTAATTACAACCTAGAAATACCCAAATCCTTTGAGATCCTTAAAGTTTCGAAGTAAAATCCAAGACTCATTTTGTTGAACAGAGGGGAAGGGGTGTTTCCTTCAAACACTTCCTTGAGATTGAGTAAAATCCTTAAAATTGACTATGAAATCGGAGCTCTTTCCCACAATAATGTTGGGAAAAACTCCAATTCCCTAAATACAGTCCCTTTTTTTGTTATTCCCACATTACCGTCCACGCAAGCAAGTTCAAGCAGACCGATTTTTTTTTTACCGGTTCAGTAACAAATCGCCACTTGAAGTTTCGGTTTTTAATAAAGAAAACCGCCACTTGAAGTAGCGGTTTTCAATAAAGAAAACCGCCACTTGAAGTAGAGGTTTTTAATAAAGTAAACCGCTACTTGAAGTAGCGGTTTTTGAATTGAAACCGCTACTTTAAGTGGCAGTTTTCTTTATTAAAAACCGCCACTTCAAGTGGCGGTTTCTACTGAATACATTTTTAAAAATAAAGTATGTAATTGCATAACACACTATAATAACCTGCATCATTTAAACCAGCAAAATGTTCAATTTCAATCTGCAAAGCAACCAAATCACACACACTCCAATCTCATCCATCACGAGAATAAATTATCAACAAGCATTGTTTGATCTAAAATCCAATCATAATTCAAGTAACTTTACAAGCAAAGTCCATTAACCAAATTCCAATCAATCAACATTTGCAAAATATGTATAATAATGTTAGCAAAACAATCTCAATCTTTACACCTAACTTGTACGTTGCTTCTTCCCAAGAAGTGATGATGAAGATGGCAAAGCAGACCCGTCCTCTGGAATATCATGTAGAGCAACTCCACCCCGAGAGTAAGTAGTACCTCGGCGTCTGTAGGGAATAAATTTCAAGCGTTAACCCCTAGCTTGAACCCCACTGTGATCATACACTAAAGTACGGTGGCGTCAGTAGGGAATAATTTCAAGCCTTTAAATCTCACTAGCTTGAACCCCACTGTGATCATACACTAAAGTACGGTGGCGTCCAAAAGGGAAGAAGATAGAGCAAAAGAGTCGCCAACAAGTTTTTTAGGAACTTGTAAACCATTCACGAGGTGAAGGTTACACCCCTTAACGATCCAAGAGATCGTCAACTCCATAAGGTCATGAACCAAATAAGGGTTCGGGGATGAAGGTACAAATCCAACCTAAAAGAGATTGAACCTGCCCTAATAATAGGCCCCTACTTTATTCTGCTCGTATTCATGTGCGCTTTCTGACTAACATGCAATCAATAGGATTACCCTAAACCTGTTTATCTATGTTGGTTAAATATTAATGCACAAATAAATCTATTATTGGCGATCACTTGAATTATAATCAAAATTAACCCTAAACAAGATTATTAATTATCTTATTATGCGTGATTACAAGTACAAAATTCCCTTTAAACATGCATAAAAGGTGTGATCAAGCAATAAAAATAAATAGCATCAAGCAACATAATAAATAATCATGGATAATAATTATAACAATAATAATAATTATTATAGCAATAATAAAAATAATAATCATCATAAATTATAACAATTATAATCATAATCATGTTCATGTCAATATTAAAGCATAATAACAGCAAGATCCTAGGCATGATACTAACAAGATTAATAACAAACCCTAGCATGTCACTAAGCAATAAAAATCAAATCTTTAACCCTAACATGATACTAACAATCATAAATATTAGGAAGAACATAGGAAGCATCGTAACAATCATATTTAATATTAAAATTACCCTAGACATGATACTAGGAATATCATAATAACAATCTAAACATGATTTCTACATCATAACATCAATTAATCAATTAAAGTACTTACTTTGATGCCTCGTATCTCTTTCTAATAACAAAATACACACGTTAGTAAATTCAAGGAAAATAATAAAACAAACAATTAAATTAAATAATTGAAAGAGAGATTTGGGACCAAACCCTCAGAAATTAAACCTTTCACGTCTAGAGCGAAGGAAACTTCGAATATGGCTAGGTGTATCTAAGTCTTGCGAATGCGGAATTTTGTATTAAAAAAGCAAAGAGAAAGAATTGAATGTTTAAGAGAGATGAATGAATTCAATTGGTGAATGAATGAATGTGATGATAATTGGTGAATGAAAACGGAGTTTTTAATACGATATTTATAGAGAAAATCAGCCAAAAAAGATAATTTAACAAAACAGAGTCTGACGCTCAGAAAACAGGGCTGGCGCCAACTCTGGCTAGCTGGCGCCAGGCACCAACACTAGCGCCAGGCGCAAATGGCTAGCGCCAAGCGCCAAGCCTGGTTCCAGGCGCCAAGGCCCGGAGTCAGACGCCAAGCTTGATTCCAACGCGTTTTCAAAAATCCGATAAGTTTACCGTACTGGAGGATAAAATAATATAATTTCCTCGAAAATGCTATTTGATTTTGATTAAAACTCTGAAAAGTCAACAAAAGTCAATTTATCAATGCTAATTGAATTAGGAATGAAAAGAACCTTCTAGAAGAATCTAGAAGACTAAAACCATTCCTAATTGCATTAGGAATGATAAATCATATTAGGCCCTCCCCTAGATCATTAGGCCGTACATAAAGCTCAAACCGGGCCCAATTTAGTAAATTGGCCATAACTTCCTCAATATTTATCGGAATTGGGCTTATAATATATCGTTGGAAAGGTCTTTGCAAGCCCCATCCAACTACACTACTATTGGACCCATATCATGGACCAACCAAACTGGATTGGCTGTTTTCTTAAAATAAGTTTTCAAAAACGGAGAGAAGAGAAAAGAAATTAAAACTTTCCGCAACACTAGACCTTTCCACACTTTCGTTTCATTCGATTATGATTCGACGTGAAAGGTACTCATCACTGGGTTTGGTTTTGCGGAGACACAAATGGGTGTCTACAACGTCCAAAAGGGAAGAATATAGAGCAAAAGAGTCGCCAACAAGTTTTAGGAACTTGTAAACCGTTCATAGGATGAAGGCTACACCCCTTAACGATACAAGAGATCGTCAACTCTATAAGGTCTAGAACCAAATAAGGGTTCGGAAATGAAGGTACAAATCCAACCTAAAAGAGATTGAACCTGCCTTAATAATAGGCCTCTACTTTATTTTGATCGTATTCATGTGCGCTTTCTGACTAACATGCAATCAATAAGTTTACCCTAAACCTGTTTATCTATGTTGGTTGAATATTATGCACAAATAAATCTATTATTGGCGATCACTTGAATTATAATCACATTAATCCTAAACAAGATTATTAAATATCTTATTAAGCGTGATTACAAGTACAAATTCCCTTTAAACATGCATAAAAGGCGTGATCAAGCAATAATATAAATAATCAAGCAACATAATAAATAATCCATAAATATCATGAATAATAATTATTATAGCTGTTGTGGGTAAAAATACCCTGTATTCGTGGACAAATCCCATAGTGACACGTGGCCCAGTTATAGGGTGACACGTTTCACCACGGGAAGATGCCACGTAATTCAGAGCCCTTAAGGCCGCAGGCCAGTCTCGTCGCGACACGTGGCCCAGTTAGAGGGTGACACGTGTCGTCATGAGAAGATTCCATGTGTTAAGGGAATTTGTTCCCTTAATAATCAACATGCCAGAAAACCCTAACAACGTCAGGGCCCAAATCCCGAGAGATATCAATGAAATCCGCAAAGCGGCGCCCCCAGAGTAGCACGTGGCATTCACTGATTGCGCAGCCAATCACGTCACACAAATCTAGGGTATAAATCCTAGAGAGGGGCACGAGTCCCACCCCTATAAATACCCCAATCATTTATGATGGGAGGGGGATGAAGACATTGACCAACAACAGAGCATTAAATAGCTCCACCTTCTCTCTACTTTCTCTCTCTATCCTTTTCCGTTCTGATCACTGACTTGATCGTCGGAGGCGAATATTCCGTTGATCGGAATATTCGTTATTTTGCAGGTTGGGCCGTCTCGTTGCCTGAAGAGCATGACCAGTATCCCAGGAAATCCAAAAAACACCCGAAACATTTGGCGCCGTCTGTGGGGATACTCGTACGTTATTGTGATAGACGGTCAGACACCTAATCCAGGCGAGGATGGACATGTAGAGGATTTAATCCCTACGATCCGTACTAGCGATCCTCTGATAGCCACATTTGAAGAAGCTGATGACCCTCCTGTTACCGCTGCCTCTTTTAAGGCCGCGCTTAACAAACTCAGAAAAGAAATTGAAAATGGAGCCTCTACCTCTAGGCAGCCGCCCAGGAGAGAGGAACACAGGGCTCCAAAGAAGACACACAGCAAAGCAGTCCATGCAACGGACGCTGGAAACACTCCATTTCGAAGGCCGACTGGAAGGTCCCCGAGAGTACCGCGGACTAATTTCTCTGACTTGCTGGCGAAAACGCAGTCGGCTGGGGGGAGGGGTAGGCAGCCTCGAAGAGAGGAGCCTGAGCCGTCCAGACGATGGAAGGACGCAAGAGATTACCTTCGGCATAAGCAGCGGGAGCGCGCCGCCTACTTGAACACGGCTTCAACCCCAACTATGCCGGATGATTTTTCACATCATTCTCTTTCCCAACATACCAACACGGCCATCTCCAGTGGAAGTCAGGCAGTCCGCACCCCAACTCCTATTCCAATCTTCCATGCTCTTACTCCTATTCCAGCCCAATCATTGCAATATCAACCTCCTCAGGGGTTCAATGGCTTGATGCAGCCAAACCCCCAAGCATACGGACAATTTGGGCCATACGGACAGGTGTACGGACAGGCTCCCTACCTGGCTGGACCATCCGTGCAACCACAGCCCATCGATTGGCAGATGCGCCTACTTACTCTGGGAGATAAGCCGCCCCCGTTTTCGCAAGATATCTTAAATGCCCCTCAGCCACCAAAGGTGAAGAGTGTGCTTGTGGGAGCCTATGATGGCACAGGCAACCCAGAAGAGCACATCACCTCGTACAGGAACCTGATGTACTTGCAAAGCGTAGATGACGCTACTTGGTGCAAATGTTTCCCGGCCACTCTGAAAGGTGTGGCGCAGGATTGGTTCAACAGTTTGCCGGCCGGTTGTATCAATTGTTTTACTACTCTTAGTTTGCTGTTCGTGGGAAATTTTTCATACAACATACCGCCTCGAAAGACTAGCCTTAACTTGGCGACAATCGTCCAAGAAAAAAATGAGGGCTTACGCTCGTACGTCCAGCGATTTAACCTAGAAAAAGCCCAAATTCATAATCTGCCGGACGAAATGGCTTACTCTGAATTTCTCCGGGGATTAAGGCACAATGGTTTTAAATTTGACTTGGTAAGGAAAAATATTCGGACATACGCAGGTGTTCTGCGGGAAGCCGAAGCTTATATTGAGGCGACGGACTTTTGTTCGCTTACAAAAGCAGAAGCGCCGGCCAAGGGGGCTGAGAAAAAACCTTCTCAGCAAGACTCGGCCGGCCAAAAGAAGGAAGGAAAAAAGAGAAAGGAAGTCTGGGTGGCTGATGCCCAGCCACAGAAGTCCAAGAAGGTCAAGGCGTACGAGCCTCAGTTTGAATTCAACAAGGATTGTTATTCAATCTTGATGGAAATCAAGGATAAGTTTGAGTTTGAGAAGCCACAGCCGCTGAGAGGCCCGGCTCAGTATAGTAACAAGAACAAGTATTGTCATTACCACAAGGACGTGGGACATGACACAAACGATTGTATCAACTTGAAGAGACTGATGGACAAGTTAGCCGAGAAGGGCATGCTGAATTCGTATGTGATGAAGTCCAAATTCACTTACACACGGACAAACAACACATCTGAGCAAAGACAGAAGAATGATAAGAACAAAGATAAGGAAGATGATGGCAATAGCACTGACTCAGGCTTTGTGGCCGTGATATCAGGAGGATTTGCCTCGGGCGGTCCCACTATGAAAAGGATCAAGCAGGACGCCCGGAACCTGGGAAAGGTGATGCAGACGGACTCAGTGAAGGCTGAACCCTTCCCCGAAGTAATCATCAGTGAGGCCGATCGGGGGGAGGTCAAGGCCTTGCACAATGATCCCATGGTATTCATTATGAAGATAGCCAATTTGAAGGTCGGACGAATATTGATTGACACGGGTAGCGCGGCTGATATCATCAGCCTGGCCGCCTTGAAGAATCTAAGCTTCCCAGAGGATGCTCTCCAAGATATCACTCACCTGTTGGTTGGATTTGGGGGGAATGTCATCCACCCAGTGGGGCGGATAGACTTACCCGTCCGATTCGGGCAAAAAGGGGAAGAAAGGGATATGTCATACTCGGCCGTCCTACACTGACTGCAGCAAAAGCAGTCATTCTGCCTCACTTAATGCTGCTAAAGTTTGAAAGGACGGACGGGAAAATAGGCACAATCTAAGGAAGTCAGAAGATGGAAAAAGAATGTAATCAGTTGGCAGTTAAGCCTACAGCGCGCGGACCAAAGTCGTCCGAGCCAAAAGAAGAAGGAACCTCACTCCCAACACACCAGGTCGGCCAGAAGCGTAAGGCGGCCAAGATAGAGCAAGCATAGCAGCTAATGACTGTCGGTCGGCCAGAAGAGTTACGACCCCAGCCGACCGGCAGTCACCAGGATATAGTGCTTGACCCCGATCAACTAGGTCGGATAGTTAGTGTAGGCACTATAGCTGTGGGTGTGCTTGGGGATGAGTTAATTCAATTATTGAGAGAGTTCAAAGATGTATTTGCATTTGATGTTGGGGAGATGCCAGGTATAAGTCCTAACCTGGCCGTGCATAAATTGGCTGTAAACCCAGCCGTTAAACCTGTCCGCCGGAAGAAAAAGAATCATGGAGAAGAGAGGAATCAGGCGGCCGCAGCAGAAGTCAAGAAGCTTCTGGACGCCGGTTTCATTCGGCAATGTTATTACCCAGAATGGGTGGCCAATGTGGTCCTTGTGAAGAAGCCGAATGGAACTTGGAGAATGTGTGTGGATTACACCGATCTAAACAAGGCATGCCCTAAGGATAGCTTTCCCCTGCCCAAAATCGACCGCCTGGTTGATTCGACGGCCGGGCATGCCCTGATGAGTTTTATGGACGCATACTCCGGATTCCATCAAATTCCATTATGGGAAGAAGACCAGGAGAAAACAGCGTTCGTGACTGAGCAGGGGCTGTATTGTTACAAAGTTATGCCATTCGGCCTGAAGAATTCCCCAGCTACCTTTCAACAACTTGTTAATACAGTCTTCAGAGATCAGCTCGGCCGGAATATGGAGGCGTACATTGATGACATGATTGTCAAGTCAAAAGAGCCGGTCGACCATCTAAAGGATCTACGAGAAACTCTTATCGAACTCAGGCAGCATAAGATGATGTTAAATCCAAAGAAATGTGTCTTTGGTGTTGAGTCCGGTAAATTTCTCGGATTTTTAATTGATCAACGTGGAATTAAGCCCAACCCTGAAAAAATCCAAGCTGTCATGGACATGAAGTCACCAAGGACAATTAAAGAAGTCCAAAGATTGACCGGCTGTTTGGCCGCACTTGGTAGATTTCTGTCAAGATCAGGGGATAAGTGCCGCTATTTCTTTCAAACCATAAAAAAGAAAGCCATGTTTGAGTGGACAGAGGAGGCCGAGTAAGCATTCGTACAGTTAAAAGGCCATCTACATACATTGCCTCGGCTAGTCAGTCCACTTAAGAGCGAGAAGCTATTTATCTATCTTGCCATCTCAGAACACTCCTTAAGTGCAGTCCTACTTACTGAACGGGACGGCCGCCAGATCCCTGTCTACTTTATTAGCCACGTACTTCATAACGCCGAGCTAAGGTACCCCCTATTGAAAAATTTGGCTTGGCATTATACATGGCATCGAAAAAGCTGCGACCATACTTCTTGGCACATTCAATTGTGGTCTACACAAACCAACCTCTGAAGAAGCCATTTACAACTTTAGAGGCAAGCGGCCGTATGCTTAAATGGGCCTTGGAAATGAGAGGTTTTGACATTGCATTTGAGCCAAGGAAAGCAATTAAGGGGCAAGCCTTTGCTGATTTTTTTAGCAGAAATGACTCGGCCGGATCTTCAGACGGCCGGAGACCAGATCTGGAAAGTGTTCGTGGATGGTAGTGCGACAGCTACTGGCTGTGGAGCAGGTGTTATATGTCAGTCTCCTGAGGGAGATAAGTTTGAGTATGCTCTAAGATTCCAGTTTCAAGCCTTTAATAATGAGGCCGAGTACGAAGCCCTCTTGGTCGGCCTTAGAATGTGTAAGGCGGCAGGAGCGACAAAAATTGATGTATGCTCGGACTCCCTACTTGTAGTCGTCCAGGTGAATGGAGACTTCGAGGCAAGGGAGACGGCCATGATAAAGTACTTGAAGATTGTAAAAGAGGAGGCTAAGAGCCTAGATCATTTTACTCTACAACAGGTCCCTCGTTCGTCTAATCATCAGGCGGACGCCCTCTCTAAGTTAGCATCCTCAGCATCATGTGATACTCCCATGTCAGTGTTTTGGGAAGTGAAAGAAAAGAGGAGTATTGACGCTGAACCAGTACACGCCATTGATAGAAGCTCCACTTGGATGGACGGGATCATATCTTACCTAAAGGACGAATTACTCCCGGCCGATCCTAAAGAGAGCTGGCTGATGAAAAAGAGAGCGGCCTGGTTTGAAATTAAGCAAGGAGAGTTGTTCAAAAAGGCATTTGTAAAGTCGTACCTAAAATGCATCACTCCTGAGAGAGGGCATGATGTCTTGGATGATCTTCACCAGGGGCAGTGCGGTTCTCACATTGGAGGACGAGCTTTGGCTGAAAAGGCTGCCCGCCTGGGTTACTACTGGCCGAGCTTAAATTCGGACGCAATGGAAATGGTAAAGAAGTGTGACAAGTGCCAGAGGTTCGCAACATTAATTCACCGACCCGCCAACAGTCTTTCGGCCATCAGTAGTCCGCTCCCCTTTGCCAAATGGGGGATGGACATTTTAGGACCGTACACACCAGCGTCCGGCCAGAGGCGGTATGTGTTTGTAGCAGTAGACTACTTCACAAAATGGGTAGAGGCCGAGGCCGTCCGGGGCATCAAATGGACGGATGTTTCAGCTTTCATATGGAAGAGTATCATTACACGCTTTGGCGTTCCTCAGTCTATGGTGTTTGACAACGGACCTCAGTTCGAAACGCCTCAACTCAAAGAATGGTTGGAAGACCAAGGCATAGCTCATTGCTTTGCTTCAGTCGGCCGTCCACAAGCAAATGGTCAGGTAGAGGCATACAACAAATTGATCTCCAATGGAATTAAGCGCAAGCTTGAAAGAGCAGGCGGCTTATGGGCTGATGAGTTAGTTAATGTGCTGTGGTCCATACGAACCACGGCCAAGAGTTCCACAGGAGAAACTCCCTTCTTCTTAGTCTATGGTGCCGAGGCGGTCCTTCCAATTGAAATGTATGAGCCCACCCTTAGGGTGATGCTATATGATGAAGCGGCCAATTGGGAAGCCATGAAGACCGCCCTAGAATTCCTTCCTGAAGCTAGGGGCAACGCGGCGCTTAGACACGAAATCTATCGTCTTCGGATGACAAGGGCATACAATCGCCGAGTGTCAAAGCGGCCGATAAAATTGGGAGATCTGGTCCTAAGGAAGATAGAGGTTTTGGGACGAGCAAATGAGGATGGAAAGCTGACCCCAAATTGGGAAGGGCCGTATCGAGTCAGGGAAGAGGTCCGAGATGGGACTTACTGTCTTGAAGCTATGAACGGCCGACCCATCCCGCGAACATGGAACACTGACAATCTGAAGAAATATTATGTTTAATTACTTAGCCAAAAGTTGTGTATACAGCTAGGTCTGTTGACCGAGCAATGTAAGCCGTACGGCCACGACAATGTAATTTTGACAAATTAATGAAAAAGTCAAACATTGTTATAATTATTTTTCCATTTAATTTATGCTTATTTGCACAGTCATGACTTATACTGATAGGCCGCGTGAAATTTGCAAGTAGGTTGCTTGCAACATAGCAACTCGGTCGCAGAACAAAAGTAAATTAAATAAAATAAGAATGGGCAACTTGATCCCAAGTCATATGAATGCGTCCGCCCTTATTTAAGGCGGACAGAAAAGGTAAGGTACCCTGTGAAACCCATATAATGGGGCAAGGGCATACCTAGGCATTCCAGCCCAGCCGAACATGAAAATTTAAGTTGAGATCGTACTTGGAATTTTCTGAGTGTGTCCGAGCGATAGTTTCAACGGACAAACTCACATAAAGCCAATTGAACGGCCAATTAATGTGTTGATTCGTCGTATCACCTAGTCCAAGGGCAATCATTATTATGATTTGATTAATTTGGTAGAAGTCATACCACCTAAGGTATAAATTCTACCAAGTCAATCAAAACCACCCAAAGTATGGACTAGGCGAACGCCGAATAAAGGGGCATACCCCCCAATTGTACGAAGATACAAAAATACGCATACATAAAATCGCTCAAACGTGAAAAAATATGCGTACAAAAATGCAAAAACTTAAGTGTAAAATTTGCAAAGTATGAAGCAAAACCTGAAAGCTGAATTAATAAAAGGACCGCTCAAAAGGCGGTAAAATATCTTACATAAAACCGCTCGAAAAGGCGATTGAAAAAGTCAAGAAAAATATACATAAATAGAACTTAAAGACAAAAAGCTGAAAGTCAGGGGGCGGCCGGGGTCGAAGCTGGGATGGGATCCTGAGAAGCTGCAGGAGAAGCGTCCTCAGCTAGCACCTCTTTGCTCTCCGCTTCACCATCATGGCCAGCCGCCACTTCATTTTCCTCATCCTCTGAGGTTGTTGGTGTGGCGTCTAGCTCTGGAGAAGGTTGTCCAGCCTTCTTAGCTTCTTCCCTGAGGCAGACGAAGTAGAGGCGCTTAGTGAAGCGCTCTTGAAAATAGGCAGCCTCCTCTTCGTCCACCATGAGCTCGAACGCCTCGAAGAAGTGGCTCTTCAGCCTATCCTCAGCGTTTTGCTCAATGCGGACGACCTCGTCTGCGCTAGGGGCCCGAGGCGTCTTCAGCTGGAGAGTCAAGTCCTCAACAGACTTCTTCAAGGTCTCCACCTCGGCCCTAAGTGCGTCCGCCTCTTCCAGGGATTCTTTCAAATGCTTCTGGGCCAAGGACACCTCACTTCTGAGCTTCTCTGTAGCCTCAAATCCCTCCTTCCAACGTTGGCCATCCAAGAGGGCCTGATCCCTCTCCTGCCTCATGGTGTCCCTGACTAAGGCCTCTTGTTCGAGGGCCTTACCCAGTCTCACCGGGTCCTCCGCCTGCCGCGCGGCCTTGTCGGACAACGCGTTGATCTGGGTATCAAAATATCGGCGCTGGATGGTCGTTTCCCCAGTAACAGCGTCCTGGGCCTTCTGGACATTTTCCTAGGCGCGCTTCAGCCTTTCGTTTTCTTTTTCCTTCCATTCAAGGAAGGCGGTCAGCCGCAAGAAAAGTTGCGCACAAGAAAAACAGGGTAAATGTGTTAGCCAAGTAAGAGTAAAAAAAAATTGACTAAGTGCATTTGAGGGGAAAAGTTACCTCAGCGCTGCAATTGATCATGGGGCCGAGGAAGCCCTCATGTATCCCCCGCGGCTTATCTCGTTGCTCAGCAGGGACGGCCCGGGCCATGGCTTCCCGCATAGCCTTTCTGTCCGCCCCAGTAAGGGACTGGCCGGGCGTCTTCATGTGTAGCTCCTCTGCAATATCTGTATGCGGACGCAAAGAGTTTAATGTAAGCTCACTAAAAAAGAGAAGATACAAAATTTGAAATCCAAAGTTACTTGGACTGATCGTCAGAGAAGCTTGGAGTGATAGGAAGGTTGAAAGTGAATGGCGAGGACGGCGCAGGCTCGTTATCCTCTTCCTCCATCCGGCCAGGCTGATCGCCGGCCGACTGACTGGCATCAAGCCAATCAGATTCATTGACTCTTTGGACGGGCGGAGTCACTTTTGGCCTGGTCGGTTTTGCCGGGGTCGACTTACCCCTATCGTCCGATTTCTCGGACCTAACATGACCCGACATGGCGGCCGGATCTATGGACTTGGAGGCCCCGCTATCACTCAGCCGGGTTTTTCTCCTTTGGACTTCTTAGAGGCAGTCTGCGACGTCGTCTTGGCCGCAGAAGTGGAAGTGGTCTTGGACGCGACCGTCTTCCTTTGTTTAGACGCCTTGCCGTCCTGATCCATCTTGGACGCAGGGGACGACTGCTTCCGTTTGGACCGAGGGGTTGGAGTGGCCAGCTATAGAGGCAAAAGTTAGTAAAAAGAGAGCAAGATAATATAATTGGTAGGCCGTGCCAAGTAAGGAAGAAGATCTCTTTCGTAATGCATACACGGACGAAAAGAAGAAATTAAGATGGGTTTACTTACTCCTTTAGATTGCTCGTACAGCTTCTGGCGAGCCTTGTACCGAGCCAAGTCAATCTCGGTCATGTTGACCTCCCCTTTCTGCTCTGGGTCAAGCATCTTGTACGCCTCAGCTAAAAGAGAAAAGGAAAGAGTGTTAGAAAATTTTTCAAGTTCAAATAATCTGTGTATGTGTAAGAATATGTGTCCATGCGTCCACCTTAGGGCAGGTTCTTGTACAACCCATAGGCGGACATGAATGTGGGATCCCGCAGCCAGCTCGATGAAGGGACCCAGTTACTTGGAACGCGCTCAGTTTTGTCGTTCCTTTTCACCCGCTTGACTTTGAAATATTCAAGCTGGTACTCCTGGCTGGGGTGGATAGGTGGCTTATCAGGCTTGAGGTCCCCGCGTCCAAGTTGAATTGGCTCAGCATTGAACTGATTCATCCGCAAGTTGAATTCAACATCCTTGGTTTTGATGCGGTAGAATCGGTGCTTCCAGTCACGCCACTTAGAGACGCGGTCCACCACCATCATGTAGTCTCTAGTGGTGCTCAAGATGAACCAGCCGTCCGTATCCGCGTCCAGCTTAGTCAGTGAGTGCATCTCACAGAAAACTGCGAAGTCCGGCTTGAAGCCTTTGCAGATGCACGTCACTAAGTACCCAAAAATATTCAACCAGTTGTTTGGCATCAGCTGGAAGAGAGCTATGTCATACTCGTCCAAGATTGTGCGGACGAAAGGATGGAGGGGGAAGCGCAGTCCAACGTCTAAGGCCGCCCTGTAGACGCTAAAGGATCTTTGTCGCGGCCTCTCTTCTTCCCAAGCGGCCAAAGCACGGGACTTTCTTAGAGGTTGGATCTCAAATCCCTCCCCAAGATGGAGGAATGCCTTGTATTCCTCAAATTTGTAGTTTAGGTAGCCCAAGGCTGTGCTACCCACCGTACAGGCGAACGGATCCTTGAAGTTGTCAATATTGGCAACATCCTCCTCGTTCACCTCTTCACCCTCAGCGGCCGCTGCGTTGCCCTCGGCCGCATTCTCAATCTCGTCCTCATCTCGCTGAGGAATGCTCCCAACTTGGAAGACAACACTTTGTCCAGATCGGCTGCCTCCGCTGAGCTGCGGCTCCTAGAACTATGGCCGCCTCGGGGAGAGACAATATCTTCAAGCGGCCTTTTGCCTTTATCTTTGGCACCGGCCGCCTGACTTCCCGTAGGAGGTGCTCTACGAGGGGGCAGGTCGGACGGTTCGTTAATTGAAACCCTTGTTCTTGGTCTGTCCGACCTGTCATATTGGAGATAGAGTTCTGAGGGAGTGGGGACGGACGTATCAGCGTCCGCCCGAGAAGAAGAAGGAGGCCCTTCACAGAGTAGCAACTCGGCCCCATCCATGACCGAGCTGGCATATTAGGGGAACCTCAGCCCCGGAGTTCACCCGGACGTTCCCCCCGCAGTAGAAGCGCCTTGAGCTCTTTGGCGCTCCTCGAACGAGGAAGTTACTTCCACGGCCGAGCAGTAAGTGCCCATGGAAGCGGTCGTAGGAGTGGTAGAAGGGGTCTCTAAGTCAGCCCTATTGGGGTCATAGGGAGGCCTAGGATGTAACAGACTTCCGTTTGGGCCGCATGACGATCGTGCGTTTGCATCGTCCGTGCCATGTTCGACTGCAGGGACAGAGAAGAATGGGTGGATGTGAGTTGGTACGCACTAGAAATGGACCCACTCCATGAAGGAGACAACTCGTCTCCGTCCACTCTAGACTCCTCAGTCCCATGCGAACGGCCGGCCTCATGAGGAGAAACGGACGAAGCCGAGTGTTGAGCCAGCTTTTAAATAAACAAAGAAATAAAAATGCAAGGAAAAGAAAACAGGCGGCCTACCTCTATACGTGTTGAAAACTTGGAAGCCTTGAAGATTGATCGGAAAACTCAACAAATGTTCCCGGAAAACTCAAACGCACGGCGGAGCTCTTGAAGATTCAAAGGAAAACACACTTTCTCTCTCTAGAAGCTCTGACTTCTCTCTAGAAAATGTAAAGTTCCAAAGTGCCAAAATGAAGTCAAAACCCTTGTATATATAGGGAAAATTTATGAGGGTAAGAGAGTAAATTCATCTTTCCCGCCTAACACAGCTGAACGGTTACAATTTGAAAATGTGACCTAGAATTTGGAGGGACAAGGAGCAACTCCGTTAAATTAAGCGGAAAAGAGGATGACTTAATAAACGGCGCGTCCAAAGGGAAGTTGGCAGAGCTAAAGCTCTCTCCGCAGTGGCAAGACGGCCGCATCTCCCAAAAGAAAGACGGCCTATCTTCGTCCAGGGAAGTTGGCAGAGCTAAAGCCCTCTCCGCGATGGCAAGACGGTCGCATCTCCCAAAAGAAAGACGGCCTATCTCCGTCCGCGCCATTTGTATAGACAGGTGTTCGCTCTAAAATTGTCAAGCGGACGAAAAACTGACAAAACCATAATACACTTGTACGCACCAAGTCTATTTGAGGTCAGAGGAGTCGGCCTGTAAGCGTACGAGCCACCCCCTCTGAGGGGCAAATGTTGTGGGTAAAAATACCCCGTATACGTGGACAAATCCCATAGTGACACGTGGCCAGTTATAGGGTGACACGTGTCACCACGGGAAGATGCCACGTAATTCAGAGCCCTTAAGGCCGCAGGCCAGTCTCGTCGCGACACGTGGCCCAGTCAGAGGGTGACACGTGTCGTCATGAGAAGATGCCATGTGTTAAGGGCATTTGTTCCCTTAATAATCAACATGCCAGAAAACCCTAACAACGTCAGGGCCCAAATCCCGAGAGATATCAATGAAATCCGCAAAGCGGCGCCCCCAGAGTAGCACGTGGCATTCACTGATTGCGCAGCCAATCACGTCACACAAATCTAGGGTATAAATCCTAGAGAGGGGCACGAGTCCCACCCCTATAAATACCCCAATCATTTATGATGGGAGGGGGATGAAGACATTGACCAACAATAGAGCATTAAATAGCTCCACCTTCTCTCTACTTTCTCCCTCTAGCCTTTTCAGTTCTGATCACTGACTTGATCGTCGGAGGCGAATATTCCGTTGATCGGAATATTCGTTGTTTTGCAGGTTGGACCGTCTCGTTGCCTGAAGAGCGTGACCAGTATCCCAGGAAATCCTAAAAACACCCGAAACAATAGCGATAACAAAATTATAATCATAATAAAATAATCATCATCAAAATAATAATAATCATAAATTATAACAATTATAATCATAATCATGTTCATGTTAATATTAAAGCATAATAAAAATAGCAAGATCCTAGGCATGATACTAACAAGATTAATAACAAACCCTAGCATGTCACTAAGCAATAAAAATCAAATCTTTAGCCCTAACATGATACTAACAATCATAAATATTAGGAAGAAAATAGGAAGCATCGTAACAATCATATTTAATATTAAAATTACCCTAGACATGATACTAGGAATATCATAATAACAATCTAAACATGATTTCTACATCATAATATCAATTAAAAACCATTAAAGCACTTACTTTGATGCTTTGTACCTCTTTCTAATAACAAAATACACACGTTAGTAACTTCAAGGAAAATAATAATTAAAACAATTAAATTAAATAATTGAAATAGAGATTTGGGACCAAACCCTCAGAAATTAAACCTTTCACGTCTAGGGCGAAGGAAACTTCGAATATGGCTAGGTGTATCTATATCTTGCGAATGCGGAATTTTGTATTTGAGAAAAGGCTAGTTTAGAAAGAGAGAGAGAGAGAATAATCAAGAAAATCTTGATGAGAGTTCGTGAATGAAAACGGAGTTTTTACGACGTTATTTATAAAGAAAATCAGCCAAAAAGATAAAATATCAAAACAGCGCACTTGGCGCACGTAAAACAAGATTGGCGCACCTAAAACAGAGTTGGCGCCAACACCAGCTTATTGAAGCCAGGCGTCAATGGCTAGCACCAGGCGCCAATGGCTGGCGCCAGGCCTAGTTCCAGGCGCTGATTTCAGAAATTCACGCGTTTTTGTTTTTATCTTATGTTTTGATCCGGAAGTCCAAATAAGGCATATAATATGTCGTTGGAAAGCTCTTAAAGTCTACTTTCCAACCCAATTAGAATAAGATTAAAATATTTTGTAGATAAAAATATATTACCAAAATATTGGAAGGTTGTCGGTTTTGGATAAAGTTTCATGTCTCATTCATATCTTTTTCGTTATAACTCGGATTTAATATTATAATATATCATTGGAAATATAATTTCAAGATCTATCCAACCATATAAAATTTGGATAAGTATTATGAGGCACGAAAATAAAATCTGAATATATTCCACTTCGTACAAAACAAGGATTCTTAAAAGGAGTAGTTTTATTCAATTTCAAACTCTTTATTAAAACATAATTATCAATCCTAACTCCATTAGGATTTAAAAGAACCTCCTAGAGTATTCTAAAAGACTATAATCAATCCTAATAGCTTTAGTAATGATAATTAATAATAGGCCCTCCTCTAGATCATTGGGCCGCATATAAAAACCAAATCGGGAGTAGGAGTACGTAAGGGGTGGCGGAGGGGTGGCGGAGGGGAAGGGGGATGAATAGAAGGAGGAGGAGTACAAAGTGTAGGTGTTATAGTAGGAGCAGGAGTACGTAAGGGAGGACACATAATAGGAGAAGGAGTACGAAGTGTAGGTCTCACAGTAGGAACATGAGTGCGTAAGGGAGGCCGCACAATAGGAGAGGGTGCACGAAATGCAAGTGAAGTTTAACCACCATGATGAGGTGGTGGTCTGATCGGTTGAGTGTTCACAGAAGAAGAAGAAGAAGAAGAAGAAGAAGAAGAAGAAGAAGAAGAAGAAGAAGAAGAAGAAGATGACACTTGAGGTTGCTCAATAAGGCGTGAATGTCCAACCCTAGATAAGCTTTGGCCACAAAATGTAGTAAGACTTCGTATGGTCTCTATGGCAAAAGGTAAAGCCTTGTCTGCAGGCAAATCAGAAATGGTCTCTGTAGCTCTACATAGCCTCGTGTGCATTTCTGCAACTGCACGAGCCTACATTAAACATCCAATGTCAGTACAATGAATTAGACAATTAAACAATTACATTGAAATAAAAATGAAATGAAGTTCATACGAGTAAGAGGTCGGAGGTGGATGGCTGGTAATGATTCGGTGGACGAGACTGTGAAGGCGGAGTAATAATAAGCCTGGTGATACGACGATACCAAGCTAGGTACTCTGTCATAACCGGTGACGAAGATTCGGTAAACGGATTATCCTAAACAACTAATGCCTCTCGTCGGCTCCATTCTTGCACATGTGTGGAATGTCGAGACTCCCAGTTACTCTGTCCCCTCCGATCCTTCTTGTGTAGAGCATCACCTGTGTCAACTCCTTGTGGGATCGATTGCTCTAACCCGAACTGACGCATGACTCTAGCTGGTAAATGTAACTCAACGACATCAAAGCAAATTAATGGGGATCGTGTACGCCAAATATGAGTATCAGAACGACAAATCTCTGGTAGTCGCTCCATCACAGCCTCGGTATATGGCTGCCAAACCATTTGTTTCACAACACATGATTGTTATTAGTAATAAATTGGCATAACTATAATACGTGAATTTTAACAAAAAAAGAGATATTGAACAACTTATTGTACCTGGTCCTCACGCTGATGGTCAAAAGCATCTCGATAATATGGAAGTCCAGATGCTGTATGTGCACACGAAAGGTGTACACGAAGCCAACTGTAAATTACATAATTAAATTACTTATTTATTAAATTCCATCTTTTAAAAAAAAGTTAAACAATACACTACCTGCACGCAAGGGAGTCAACACCTCGCACATGTTGTGTCCCTAAAATGTCTCCCTCCTCTTGAAGGTCCTCTTGAGGTGGGTCACGAGCCCCCCGTATGTAGGGTCGGCCAATGAAAATGTGCTCCCACGACCACAACTGCACGAGGATGAGTGCACCCCCAATCTGACATGCTCCTCTATGACATGCTCGACACAACTAACGATACAAAAAAGCAAGAGTTGCACTCCCCCAACTGTAGGTCGAAGCTGTCTCCCAATCTTTGAGTAATGGGAGATAGTAGAGTGACACAGCGTCGCCACTCTTATCGGAGAAGAGGATGGATCCCATTAGAGCTAAAATGTAAGCTCGACTATATTGCTGAATCACCATGTCATCCGCTCCTTCTGGAACCACCGAGAAATGTCGTCTCAGCCACATTAACTTTAATTATGTTAGCATGTGTGAGGAAAAAAAAATAATAAGGCATGAATAAATAATAAAATCATAAAAGTAATAAGCATGTATAACGCAATTCAACAATAACTAGGCAACATTACCCAAATGATCCAACACTACTAGTAACTGTGGGACATGTCTTTTTGTTATGTCCTTGTCGTCGACAAACACTACATGCCTTCTTGACAATATAGCTAGGGACGCTCATCCATTTCATTGCGAATTCTAGTTGAACGTCGACATGGGCCTCTTTTTAGATCCGGATTAGCTAAAACTATTGGTCCATTATATGGGGTCCAATGAAAAGGATCAGGAACAGGAAAGAAACATTTCGAGTATGAAAGTCTATATTCGGTTGTCTTGAAAGAAGAGTCAACAAACTCAAAATGTGAAAGGCTTCGTTGTCGACAAACTGCTAGTACATGAGAGCATGGAAACTTGTATATTTTCAACTTTTCACAAGTACAGGTCTTCCGAAACAAATTCACAGTATGAGTTTTCCCTCCTTTACCCGCCTTTCTACTCCCACGACCAGTAGCAACTTGATACAACCCTACGTCAAAATCATAACCTTCAACCCGATGATACATAGCTTTCTCCATGTTGGCCTCTATTGTCTTTGTTGCCTTCTCGGAAAACTCATGGCCTTCATCAAGCCTCTTTTTACCCCTACTACGTCTAGTTTCGAAGTAGGAGTTAACTCGATGGAAGGTCATTTGTACTAAGGCGGTTATCGGTAGACATCGAGCCCCTTTCAAGACCCCGTTAAAAAATTCTGACATGTTAGTAGTTTTCACGCCAAATCTAAAACCACCATCATGGTGGATGGACCACTTATGGTATAGAATCTCCATCAAGTAACGACAAGCCTCAACATTCAAGCCACCGATTCTACCCATAAAGTAATCAAACTTATGTTTCTGCCTTGCATCGGCCGCTTTCCCAAAAAGGTTCTTCACAACAACACTTTTAAATTTGTTGTTCACATTGGAAGCTAAGTGTCGGGTGCAATATTTGTGGTACGCATAAGGCTGCTCCCAACCACTACCAACTTCTTCCATTGCTGCTAAGATCCCAACATGCCTATCAAATATGACACAAAGCCCTTCCCTATCAGTGACCCTAGCTCTAATACAAGCCATGAACCAAGACCAACTATCATTGTTTTCTCCTTCAACAACAGCAAATGCAATGGGAAATAGTTGAAAATTGGCATTAGTTCCCATAGCAATAAGTAGAGATCCTTTGAATTTTCCATATAAATGAGTCCCATCGATGGTGATGAGGGGCCTACAATGACGAAATCCTTCAATTGATGGCCTAAACGGCCAAAAAACTCATTGGAAAAAATACATCGATTGATTTGTAGTCGGTATTTGCTTCCACTCAACCACGGTCCCAGGATTTGATTCCCTCAATGCTTGCATGAACTTAGGCAACTCTTGATATGAACTCTCCCAATCCCCATAAATGACTTTTATTGCCTTTTCCTTTGCAAGCCATGCTCTCTTGTATGTTATCGAAAATTTAAACTTCTCTTTCAAAAGTTGCACTATTGTCTTGATTTTCAATGAAGGGTCAACACGAATGACATCTAAAAGAGAATTGCAAACAAAGTCAGAAGTGAGTAGTTTATGAGCCACCGAGTCAATGTCACCAACACAATTACTTGCAGGAGGGCCGTTGTACCAAATAATTTTGAAAGTGGGAAGTGCTGGATCTTTTACTCCTCGAAGCCTCCACGAGCAACTACATTGCGCTTTCCTCTTACACTCAACAACATATTTCTCTGGCTCTGACTCAACAACTCGAATTGTTTGATTTCTAGCTATTGAGTACGACTTCACAACATCCTTCAATTGCTGCAATGAGTCAAACTGTTGTCCAACCTCAAATTCTCCATTGGTATTGTATGTCTCATTTCTCACCCAAGTCATCCAAGAGTTATTCAAAAGTGGATCAACTTATGGCACTTCACTGAAATCTTGTGTGGGAGCACTTTCTTTGATCGCTTTATCACGAGCTTCTATTATATCTTCATCATCATCTTCGTCAGTATCATTCATCTCAACGTCTCCAAAAACATCAACATTGTTTGGGTCAAGAGAATCAAGAATGCCTTGTTGTTGTGTGCTTGTTGAGGCTCCAACGGTTGGTGATGATGTTGGAGACCTAATCTCCGAAAGATGTTCAGTGACATATTGATCGTCAACAAGCATTCTTGTGAATGACCCCATCCCCACACTTTGATAAGTAAGGGGAATAAGTTACTTCATGCTATAAGAGGAATCCATTTTAAGAGAGGAACCAATATCAGTTTGCACAACTGATTGCTTTGGAACTTGTTCAATGTACAATTGCATTGCAACAGAAGATGTTTGAGTCATAGCAATCCACATAGCTTTAATAGCATTATCGTCATTCAAAGGAATTGCGGCATATGCCTCAACTCCACAAATCTAGGATCAATACTCAACTCCTCATATACCTTGGTCAAAACTTGTGAATATGTCATCTCCGGATTAACAAAAATAAATTTTTGATTTCCTCCTCTATAAGCTACATCACCTTCTTTCTGAATAATTTCCCCACTCCAATAGCAATAAAGAGGATAGTTTTTTGGTACCTCCATATTTTGTTCTAGATAACAATGGAATTATTCAAAGGCATTAGTTTTGCAATGTAATATTTGATAACAACATAATTAGTACAATTATTCTAAATATAAATAATAAACACTTTAACTTGGGATTTCTTATTAAACACTATTAAAATTGCAGCGGAAGAGAATTTGGAACTTTCTACTCTACCATTTCCCACTTTTGTCATTACAGTACAATAAGGAATTATATCTACTAGAGCATTATGTATCCCTTTCATGAATTAGTTCATAAAACATTGCTTTAAGCCTTTAACCTTCTTTTCTCCATGTCTATTTTGTGCTGACATAAACTCCATCCAGACTATTAGCTTAGCATACACTTTAGAATTGACAAGCCACAAAACTAACTCATCTCAAATCAACAACTACTTTTTTTTAGAGAAAAGGAGACTTATATTAATACTAAATCATCCACCACAAGTTTGATAGTGCTGCTATAGCAGCTACAACAAAACCAAATAACTAGTTCACCAAGGAAAAACACATAGTTCAAATCAACAACTACAACTTACAGGTTTGTTTTCTTTTTCCATAAAGTGACTAAAAACAATAATAGAATATGAAACAAACAAAAGTCAATGGTCCCAACAAATTAAAAGAATATGATATTATATAGGTACAAAAGTATGTATTTAAGTAGTATGCATATGGTCCCATGTTGTAATTGATAGAGGTTGCTAGTATACATACTCTAACAATGATTAATATTAAATTAACAACACTAATCTACAAATAAGAACACCCAACCCAAGACTAATTCAAACTATTATTCCCCATTAATCACAATACCCATTGCGTTTTTCTAACATCAATGCTACCTCAATTGAAAAAGAAAACAGTAGCAGCAAAAAAGTTCAATAATTTCTAACTTCAACACTAAAACTACCCAAAGTAATCACAAATTGTCAAACACTATGAATATAGCATAGATTAACAATAAAACAACAAATAAATTTGATAATTGAATTAAAATAAAATTAAAGCATTCAAAGTAATTCAACTGCTTAAATTGTAACACCCCAATAATTCTCCCTCTTCCAAACCACTTACTTTAAATAAAAATAGAGGAGAATCATTGGCATGTTACCGCCACGTGTTAAAACGTTAAGACTTTATCAAAGTATTGCAGCGGAAATCCAACTTAAATATTAAAATAATATAATTTAGAAAACCAATAAGTCAAAGCTTACAAATTGGAACCATAAAGGCCCTTATTAAAACCAAACCAATATTCAAAATCCCAAAACATAATTAAAATAGTAAAACATAAATAAGTTCAACACAAAGAACGAATACTCTCAATCACACCAATCCCTTGACAATGCGTATGCCAAATCCCCGAACTTCACATCATCAAGCTAACCTGTGCAATACTGCTCTCCAATAATACAGGTGTAATAATTGGATCATCACAGGGTCATTGAAAGGCGAAGGCCATGACCAAAAGAAAACACACAAAAGCACGCAATCAGCAAAGCTGAGTACATACAAGCTAAAACGTACCAAACCTAGCATGCTCAACCAATTAAAGTAAATAAACATACAACACGAATTCATTAATAAAGACTCCACACTTAAACAATTCAATCGACTAAACATACTTGCTAATCAATTCCAAACACTTGACTCTTTATATTTAATTTAATTAATTTAATTTGGAGTAAGCAATAGACGAGGTTGTCCAATCCACCAAATCATTTTGGTCCCAAATGACCATTTAAAATAAAAGTTTAGCGCGATGCAAGAATGGGCGCGACTCCATTCTCACAAAGTTAGTCTAGGACCCCATCTAACTTTCATTATAAAATAAAATGTAAATACCAAAAGAAAAGAGGACATGTTGATCAAACAAGCCTCGGAAAGCCACGGGCTACCACCGTGTACCCCAACCCATAATTGTCAATACTCCAGAAGTGCACGCTTTCCAGAGTTTTATTGCTCATCCATGTTTCACTTTACGTGATTACAATTTTAATTGATAGCCGACTCAATCAAATAGGCCATACATAAAAATCATACATCAATTTACTTTTAATCTTATTTAGAACAAGGGTGATCACATCACAAATTGACTTTTAATTTCATTAAACTTCCAAATTATCCAAATTGTTGAACATAGTCAACTCACCTAGCCATTTCGGCTTAATCCACCTTTACTCAACATACTAACAATTCATGATTGAGTAATAAAATAAATAACAACCTTGTGGAATAATTAATAAATTCACTCCACTTAAACCATTCAATTTCAATCCTTTAATAATCCAAATGTGGTTAACAAACCGGTCCAATAAAAATATGCTTGTATCAACATTCCATACAAACAATTAATCCAATATAATTCAACATGTTTGCATCCATAATTCCATACAAACATAATCAATTCACCAAAGCATGTCTCATAAACATAAGCACGTGAATTAATTAAATGTATAACCAAACAATTTTCATCCAAGTGTTCTCTAATCATGAAACTAAGTTCTTTTCTTTGGTACTTAAACATGATACTACTTACAACGAAGTAGACATGTACGTACCTCGTATAAACAATTCTTTGTGCCACTTTTAATCACTTAAAAGTCTCTTAAGGAATAATCACCTCCTAGAAAACAACCAACAACAATAAATTAATACTTAACCAAATTTCCAGCATTATAATTTAGATTAAAACTCCTTAAAACTTCATTAAAAACATGTTTTTATGCTTAATTAATCAATGGAAATACAATAGGAATAAAAGCCCCAAATTAATTGCTCATTAGAACCCTAAAATCCCAATTTAAATAAATTGAAACCCTAGGTTTTAAAATTATAAAATCTGAAAATTATAACAACAATTATAATCTGAAGTTATTAGTTTAAAACATCAAAAACATGATTTTGATACTAAAAATATAAACTTTATACTATAAAATCAAAATCCAAAACTAATTAATCAAACATTAAGCATAAATGAAATAAAACAAAGGAGAGAGAGAGAGAGGGGCGGCAACCACGGTGGTGGCTGGACTGGTGGGCCGGCAGGGTCGCCGGCGGCGGCGGCAGGGGGGTGCGCCGGAGGTGGCTGGGCGGCAATGGTGGTGAGTGAGGATTTCCTCACGTGAAGGAGGAGGAAAGGGAAAGAAGAAAAAAAAAAGAAAAAGGAAAAAGAAGGGAAAAAAATAAAAGAAAAGAAAATTAAAGGGAAAATAAGATAAATAAAATAAAGAGAAGAGAGTTTACTAACCTTTTTTGTGTGGTGAAAAATTTGGGGATGTATGGGGTATTTATAGGAGAGAGAGTGGTGTAGGGTAAGTAGTAAAATTGGGCCTCAAAATTAATGGGTCAATTAAGTAAGTAAAGTTGGTTAGGTTTGTTTGTTGGACATAAATTATAGAATGAAGGTATGTATAAAAAATTTGTACCAAAATAATTTTCGACCCAAAATTAAAAATTGAAACTTTTGAAATTAAATTCCGGAAAAATACAAATAAATATTATAAATAATATATAATTTCATTTATAATATATTTTAAAAATATATGAACATACCAAAATTCAGAAACAATTGAGCGTTGAAGACAATTCAGAATCTGAAACTCGGCGTCGGCGATTTGCGGTGGTGGGTACGGAGACGACGGCGGTAGCGGCGGTTGGGGTCCCTCTGAACTTCAATTCGCAGATGGTTGTTCAAACTTTTTTTTTTTTTTTCGTGACTTGTTTACTGGAGGAAGTAAAAAGTAATTTTGTTTAACAAAACTTACTTTATACAAAACCGCTTCTTCAAGTAGCGGTTTATTGATAAAATAACCGCTACTTCAAGTAGCGGTTTTAAATTAGAAACCGCTACTTCAAGTAGCGGTTTTCTAATAAACCTGTAAAAAAAATTAATTTCTCTGAACCGGTGACGTGGACAGTACGGTGGGAATAACAAAAAAAGGGACTGTATTTAGGGAATTGGAGTTTTTCCCAACATTATTGTGGGCAAGAGCTCGTGAAATCGTTGGGAATGGTGGCAAGGGGTTGACGGTTGAAGTGGTGGCATTAGATCTACAGGTGGTGGGATTGAGTGTTATGATGACAAGGGGGTTGGCGGGTGTTGAAATTGGTGTTAAAGAGGTTGATGGGTGGTTGAAATGGTGGTGGTGGAATGATGACCTCACGGGTGGTGGGGCTGCTCCGATCCATCTTTGGAGTGGAGAAGATAATGAACATGTGAAAGGAGGAGAGAGAATATTAGTTGGAAAGTTTGAGGTTAAAATAGACAATTTACAACACAAATATTACCCAAAATAGAAATGTGTCGTCAACTAAAAAAAATCCTAAAAAGGAATACATGTCAATTAAATAAAACGGAGATAGTATGTGCTTAGATCAGAATACTTGCAACCCAAAAAATGCCGCAGGTTGCTACTTAATATAAAATGTACGACAATGATAAGAGTAAGTTAATAGTACAATATTATGCGTGATTTAAAAAAAAAATAGTACAATATTACAGTAAGTTTAACCTTATTTTCTTAATTATTTGATAATTATCTTGAATATCTTCAAAAAGCATACTCCCTCCTTATCTAAAAGAGAAGGTATTGGGTGCGGACTGCCGCACGAAAATTTGCTTGCGTCAGACTTGGCGGAGTAATATATTTCACTTGTTAGCTGATATGTTTTATGTGTTGGCTAATGTGTTTCATTTGTAGGCTAATATGGTTTTTATGTAGGCTAATATATTCCTTTTGTTGGCTGATATCAAACATCAGTTGGTTGATATATTTCTTTAGTTGGATGATATCTTTATTATGTTGTTTGATATGTATATTTTAATTGTTGTCTTATATGTTTCATTTTGTTGGTTGATATGTTTATTTTGTTAGCTTACCTGTTGCCTTGTTTGCTGATTTCATCCTTTTGCTGGCTGATATATATATGCTTCATTTATTGGCTTATATGTTCTTTCTGTTGGCTGATGAGTACCTTTTATTGGTTGATATATTCCTCTTGTTGGTTGATATGTATGTTTTATTTGCTGATATATTCCTTTTGTTAGTTTAATTTATACGTTTTTATTAATGTATGATATGTCCCTAATGTTGCCTGATATCAGCATTAATTGGCTAATATATTCATTTTAATGGCTTATAAGCGTCATTATTTTTAAGTCATTTTCTCCTCACCACTCATGCAAGCATAACTCCCCTGTTTCCCAACAACCGCACAAATCAGCGGCTGCTCCCCAAATGCCCAACCAACAACACCACCACCGCTGCTCCCCAACTGCCGCCCAACCAGCCACCATCAACAAGCGTACTCCACCAGCATAGAACCGCCACTAATCACAACCACCGTCCACAACAACGAATCGTGCACTAGCGAATCACGGCCTCCCCCGTGACCTGCACCAGCGAATCGCGACCGAATGAAGTACTCTATATTGATTGAAGAAGTGAAGATTGAAGAACCCTAACAATTTCGATAAAATCTGGATTCTTCATGGCCTTTGTTCAATCAATTAAGGTCCGTGAGGTATGGTTTAATAATCCCGAATCTGAGTTTTCTTGATTCGATCTTTGATCAACGATTACTCCTTCGTTGCAATGGATTCAACGTATTTTTCCGGTAATGCTTTGAAGATCATTCAATTAGGGTTAATGTTGCGACACGAACTATTGGGTGTGGACTGCTGCCGCACCCAATAGTTTGTGTATCTAAAATAAGCGAAACATTTCCTTTGTATACATATGTCAATGCAAAACTTTGACTTATAATGGTCGTGTTTGGTGAATAGCTTAAAGCTAAAAGCTGAAGTTGATTGTGTTAGCTGATTTTGACTGGCTGATTGTATTAACTGATTTGATTAACTTATTTATTAGTTGATTGTTTAACAGTGTTTGGTAAATAGCTAATAGCTTAAAGTTGTTTGAGTATGTGAAATGACCAATATTCTAATTGTAGGGTAGGCTGTTTAGGTAAAATTTTAAATTAAATGGGGGTATTAGTGTCATTTCACCATAAATTAATGAATAAGCTAATTAAAAAATATCTTAAAATGAGCTTATTCAAAAAGAGCTTCTCTAGTGGAATAAGTTCTTTAAATAATTTAAGCTTTCCATTAAACATATTAATTAGCTTATTTAATAGTTAATAAGCTAATATTGGTCAAATAAGCTAATTTTGCTTAAATAAGTTGTTTATCAAACACAGCCAATATCTTAAATTATGCTAATTAATAAGGAACATTTGGCCACAACCGACGGGATCGTCTATTTCTTCTATTTCTTTGAATTGCAAGAATGAATCTACATTGCCTATACTTAAGAGCATTAAAATAAGATTTATAATGGAAAATCTAAATACATTAGCTTAAGGCATGCTAATGCTTATGTTAGGATAATCCACGAGAGTGTTTCTTTTTTTAATATAAAAAATAACTATAAATAGAAGAATCTATAATCTATTAACTATTACTAAAACAGAAGTTGTTAACATAACCATTATCCACGTGTCGCTTCCTCAATAAAAATTTCCCCGCCTAAATGCAATGATGATGTCATTTTTTTTGGGAAAGCTATCATATTTAACATTTTTAAAATTTAAACATTGGAAGCTTCTATATTACAACTAAAATCTATCAATTTATCGTAGGAAATTGAAACAATTTTAAATAGCACACCAATAAATGACCTCCTACATTGAACTATGAACTAGACAACTTGAACAGATACTGTATCATAATTTAGATTAAAATAAAAAATTTTAAAATTACAAAATATACGTAATTTTTATTTATATTCATGTATAATAGCTATTTTTTTAAAAATGTACAAATAAAAAATACGCTTTATATAAACGTGCATCGCACGGGTTCTAACCTAGTTATAACTTAAGAAAAAACCGCTTACATCACATGTGTACACATGTCATTTTATCATTAAAAAATTTCCCTCCAATTTTCTTATGACATCATCATTTTTTTTCTTCCTATTTTTGTCTTTCGAAATTCAAGATTGGAAAACATAATTCTTAAAAATAAATAAAAGTGTGAACATCAATTAATCAAAAACATATTAATGATTTTTCTCTTTTCAAAAACCCTTATTTTGTGGTTAATTATTTTACAGTCCCTATTATTGATTTTTTAAAAAATTCTAATTAAACCGTGCATCACACGAGTACTGATCTAGTCATATAACATTTGAAAGAGAAGTCAAATCAAACTAGCATATAAAAAAATTCCTAAAAAAAAGCATTTAAAAATTAAATTAAATACAGAGTAATATTATATTGGTGCAAATCCACGATCATTCTCTCACTGATTGATGCTGAGTATAACTTTTCTATGAAAGGGTACAATCTTTCAATTTATTGAAGTTTTGAAATTGAACAAAAGTTGATGCAATAATTGATTCTTGATGTATAATTGACCTCTATTGCGACACCCTCAAATACTCTCCTCAAAGTTAAGTACTCCGTTTAAAGTAGCAATAATATGAGAAAGTCAACCAATTTATATCATCATGAATGTCAATTAATACATCACTTAAGTAGTTTATCATCTAAAACTAAAATTATCTTTTACATTAGGCAAATTTTTCAAAATAAAACTTTTAAATGCACCATTTTGCGAAAAAAAAACCTTTTTAAAGCTTTATCGTAAAAGAAAACCTGAAGTTAATTTTTTTTTTTTTTTTTTTTTTTTTTTTTTTTTGTTGAAGACAACCTGCACCTCTAATCCACTTAATTAAGCTCTAATTTTTTTCCTATCACCCTATAACTCTCACTTAGCCATTTAATATGTAAATTAAATTATATAAAAAAAAACCATAAACCACCAACCTCACCAGCAACGGCCTCCATCTCCCTTTTCCCCCTCCCCTGGCAGCAACCCTCCTCCCCCTAACCGAGCCGCCGCCTTGAACCACTAGTCAACCCTTCTCCCTTTCCCCCTTTCCCCCGCTGCTTCCCTCCCCTTCCCTAAACCCTAGCTTCGGCGATTTATTCTTCACTTAGAGGATCAACTAAGACAACGATGAGAGCATCAAACATCGAGTGGCGAGGGATCCTTGGAGAGGTCGGCACGCGACGTGGCGGGGATAACCATAAAGTGGGAGAGAGAAAGTGAGTTAAGAAGAGAAAAGGAAAAGGAAGAAGAAGCCTGACCGGAAACACCTATTAAAAAGGGTCGAGGGTTGCAGCGAGGGTAAGTAGGAAGGTTATGAGGGTCGACTGGTGGTCAAGGTGGGTCACCGGGAGTTGGGGGTTCAAGGCGGCGCATTCGATTGGGGGGAGGGGGCTGCTGGCATGGGAGGGGGAAAGGGAGATGGTGGTTGCTGCTGGTGGGGATGGCGGTTTATGTTTATATTTTTGTTTATAATTTAACTTAATTATTTAATGGCTAAGTGGAAGTTTTAGGGTAATTAGGAAAAAAATTAGAGCTTAATTAAGTGGATTAGAGGCATTACGTTGTCTTGAACAAAAAAAATTTCACAATCGAGTTTTCTTTTACTAAAATGTTAAAGTTTGAGTTTTCTTTTGCCAAAAAGCTTTTAAAAGTTTTTTTTTTTTTTTTTTTTTTTTTCCCGCAAAATATTGCATTTAAAATAAAGCTTGGTTCGTGCAGGCGGATGCACAATCCGCATGGTGCATCGCTCTAAAATACAAAAAGGCGGAATGTACATGCAGGTGTATACTAATGTACATGGGCATATAAAAGAGCATAGTATTCATTTATAATGTACATGGACATATATAAAAGAACATAGTGTTCATTTATAATATACATCAGATTTTTGTGCAACAATTTTGTATATATTTTTTTATTGAAAGAAATTTTGTATAATGAAATAGATAAATGGTACTATAATTATTTTTTTTTGCCATACATTAATTATAAATCATTTCAATTTTATTATTTTTTTCTTTACCAAAAGTTCACTTTCTCTCTCAAAAAACTTCAAACTCATTTAAATCCTCAAACCTCAAGCAAAATTTCAAGAAATTCGAATTTTTTGTTCAAGATGACATATAAAAACGAAAGGTAAGACCAAATTCGACAATCATACTTGTTTATTTGACATTTATACTTGTTTATTTTGAGTTTGAGTGTTTGCTCTTTATAAATTTGATTGAAAATTGTAACATTTGATTTTATTGGGAATTAATTGTGATTTTGATGTAATTTTGTTGTTGCAATGAAAAATAAAATGAAGTTCTTGAAGATGATCGACCGATTAATACATTTTGGAAGAAGAATGAAAGCAAGCAAATAGACAAACTTAGAAAAAGTTGTAGATCCAAATAATACAATGTACATTAAAATACAGTAAAATGTTCTTTTTTCATATACTTACATGATTCAAATAATACAATGTACATTAAACATGTAACCAACAATATAACATATATGTTCATTAGAATATAATACATTGTATATTATAATACAGTAAAAATTTACTTTTTCATATACATACATGATCATTTATACCAATGTACATTTACTATGTGAACAATGTTCTTTAATATTATCATGTTCTTTACTAATATTACAAATGTTCTTTAGATTTACAAAAAAAAAAAAAAAAAAAAAAAAAAAAAAAAAAAAAAAAAAAAAACATATAAAAATGGATGTTCTTTATAATTAAAATAGCTATATGTTCTTTACAAAACAACTATATGTTCCTCACTGAACAACTAAATGTTCATTTCACCTAGCATGTTGCATCCGCTTTCACAGAAAAAATTTCACATTTAAAAGGGTTTTTTTTTTTTTTTTTTTTTTTATTTTTTATTATTTGTACAAATTTGCCTTTACATTAACACAGATATAATCATAATTCTTCGTTTCCTTACAAGTATATATGTCTATATGACCGTCCTTGAGATTAAGGGCGTGTTCGGCGCTAGCTTTTGAGTAGCTTTTAGGTAGCTTTTAGTGGTTTGACCAAGTCAAACCACTACTCAACAAAAAATGTGAGTGTTTGGCAAAGTAATGGTTCAAGTAGCTTTTAGTGGTGGAGGTAGCTTTTATTAAAAGCTAGGATTATTAGCTTTTGAATTAGAGGTAGCTTTTGAAGTAGCTTTTGAAAATTTAATGTATAGTTTTAAAAATAAAATATTGATTCTTAAATGTAACAGCTAGTCAACCACTACTTTACCGAACAATCATACCTAAATTATCTTTTTTCACAGCTAACAGCTTGTTGACAGCTAACAACTATCTCCACAGCTCACAGCTATCTCCATAGGTACAGCTACCTTCACAGCTACATTTTGCCGAACATGCCCTAAATTATTCAATCCTTATCATACGTTTATTTTCAGTTCAGTTCAGCTCCTAATTTCCTTTTCTTATAAAATATTCAGTTTAGTTTAGTTCAGTTCAGTCTATTAGAATAGGCCTTAGTATATGTGAATTCAATGTTTTTTTTTTTTTTTTTTAAACCTTGTTTAAAAATAAAAACAAAAAGAAAGCATCAAGGCTTAGCGAAATAAGGACAGAGTCACAGAGAAATACTCGCAGTAGACAGATAGAGAGAGTGAGTGTGTGTGAAGAAGATGTTGGCGACTTCAAGTGGCGGCGACTGCAACGGCCATTCTACTTCTATGGCGGCGCCGACGACAGCGGCGACGACTACGACGGCGGCGCCGGCAACTTGTCACAGAGATAGGCTGAGGAAGGCGCGCCGTTTATCACGCGACGCCTCTTCCGCCGACGGTGCCGCCATTTCTGACGCACCTCCTTGTACTGACTTCGATGTTGCCTACTTCCAGTCTTACTCTCATCTTGGCATTCATGAAGAGATGATTAAGGTTTTTCTTTCTTTCTTTCTATTTTCTGCCTTTTCTTATTTTCAATTTCTTTCTAATAATTCTATTCTCGTTTATCATCATTTTATTTAATTCAGTAATTAGGGTTTATTAACAGTTAATTGCTTTTTGTCTCTTTAATTATAACCTTCTAATGAAGGACATTGGCGCTTTAAGATTTTAATTTTTGATTAATATGGAGAAATGCTTAGGGGTTTTGTGTTAATTGAAGTTAAGATTGATTAAGGCCATTAGTTAATGTCGATTGATTTCGGGTTTGTTTTATAACCTAGAAAACTAGCCTCGAAAGTCGGTAATGTTTGCTATGCAACCCTTTAATCTTTTTGTCAATGTATTACAAGTTTGAACCGTAATGTAGGGTTTTAGTGTGAAGCTTTTCTTGCTGACTCTTTATTTGGGTTTCAGTTATATGCCGTGAATTATTGCCTCTTTTGTTATAATAGTGTTACTCCGAGAGTCGGATATAAACTTCTTGATTATCTTGTGAGTGTAGATGATACATGCAATTAGGTGGAGGTAATCTTTTTAACCCACCTTTTTAGGGATGGGGATGATCTAGGAAAATGGGGAATTGTTAGAAATGGTGTGAATTGTCATAATTTAGGTACTTTTCATCTGATTGGTCTGTCCTTTTAATTGTATTCGGTTGTTTTGAAGTGTAGTAGACGTGTTGAGGTGGTGGTGGTGGTGATGTTGCTATGATTAGTTCCTTTATTATTTATGTTGGTTTGTGAACTACCAGTCAGAGTTTGGGGTAATGATGAGTTGTTTACGCGAGTGTCTTTATGATCAAATAGACGTTAACGAGTAGAGTTTTTTTTATTGTAATTTTACGCTACCTATTACCATGTAACTTACCATAAATATTCTTAACTCTCTCTAATTTATGCACAGGATCATGTGAGGACTAGCACTTATCAGAATGCAATCCTAAAACATCAACATTTGATTGCAGGCAAAGTAAGGCTTATATTGTTGGCGTTTTGTAATTACTTTCTACTTGGATTTTGTCTTTGGTAACTCACACCTAAAACATTAGTATCAACCTTTGCAAACAGTGATCATGGGTATACTTGGATTTACATAAAATCAATAACTCTCTTTTCAAAGTCATCTAAAATCTCTTTCATTCCATTTATGATACATTTGTCATATCTTATTTTAATACTATAACTCTAAAATTCTAAATGCGTAATTGACAGTCAGTTTTTATAGTTTCCCTTTGTAATTATAATGACAAGAAGGCATATGCATTGGCTTTATGGTATAGGTGAAAGGAGATTATGCACGCTTACCTGTTAATAGATTTTACTTAACAAGTTTTGCAGGTTGTTGTGGATGTCGGCTGTGGTACAGGCATTCTATCTATATTTTGTGCACACGTTGGAGCTAAAAGGGTAAATATGTTTTGATTCTTACTGAGACTTTTATAGTTTTTTGGATTTCCCAGTTTTTTCAGCTGATTTATTTATGAAATGAAGGTAAGAAACAAAAACTCTTAGGTTTTGCTGCAGAAAACTGTTAATGTGTTGATTTTCTTAGATAAATTAATGATCATGGTATGTAATATTCATCCAATGACCAGGAATGCTGAATTGAAATTTAATTACTACTTTACACAAGCATCAAACAGGATGATTTGAAGGCTTGATATGACCAAGTATAGTTTAGAAGGAGTCTCTAAGCTCCCAGATAAGGAGGTTTAAGCAAGTCACCCGGAGAAAAACAAACCAATGTGGTGCATTAGTGCCATACCTGCCGTCAAAATATGATCATATTGGAAGTTCATTAGTGGCATAATCAATATCTTTGTAGGTCTACATTTTTTATTAAATTTTTTTAAAATAACCACCCACAAATCACACCTATTTTAAAATAACCATCCGTTAATTTTTTATTTTTATTTTACCACCCCTTAAATTAAAAAAATACTCAAATTCTCACCTTTTTATAAAATTAGGTGAACTTTCCGTCACTGGAACCCACATAACGGCTATATTGAGCCTTCATTACTGTTTTTCCCCCCAATTTTTTCTACAAAACATTTCCTCAAACTCATTTTCTCTCGAATTTTCATCCACCCCATCTCACTAATTCAATCACAATCAACCCACAAATCCAAACTCACAAAAAAGATGAAATCTTTACATTTCAATTCAGTCTCCATCTTCATTCTCTCAGTACTTTCTTTCTCTACACTTACTATATCAAAATCATCAACACAAACCATGAATTGTTGGCAGTCTGTGCTTAATTCTTAGTTCTAAAACCCTCCTCAAATCTGACTCTGCCATTAATTTAAAGCATGTTTGATGTCCTCCCAAAAGATGTAACAGTTGAAAATAGTGATAAAGATTTCATCTTTGTGAGGGAAAACTGTTCTTGTGACCCTAGAAAATTGGGGGAAATTTCATGAATTAGGGTTCTTCGCTCAAATTAATTGGGAAAAATTGGGGGATTTCATGAATTAGGGTTCTTCGCACAAATTAATTGGGGGAAATTAGGGGATTTCATAAATTAGGGTTCTTCGCACAAATTAATTGGGGGAAATTAGGGGATTTCATAAATTAGGGTTCTTCGCACAAATTAATTGGGGGATTTCATGAATTAGGGTTCTTCGCACAAATTAATAAGGAGAAGTTGGGGGATTTCATGAAATTGGGGAATTAGGATTTCATGAAAAGCCACGGAAATTTGAAAAAGGTGCGAATTCGAGTACTTTTTTGATTAAAGGGGTAGTAAAATAAAATTAAAAAATTAACGGGTGGTTATAATAAAGTAGGTGTGATTTGTGAGCAGGGATTTAAAAATTTTCCTTTTTATTTTTCACTCTTTTCTTATCCTAACCTCATATCTATCAAACAATGAAAATTGACCCCCCCTTTTTCCTTCAAAATTTTCTATCCATACACTTTAAACAAGGAAGGTGATTGTTATTTGAAGTTAATATTCCTTTTATGATATTGACTCCTAAGGGGGAAAAAAAATTCCCTCTACAAGTTTTTATAGTCATGATACTCATGTACCAGATTTAAAAGGGAATCAGGATTTGGGAATATTACTAGCTAGCTCTTGATTTTTCTTTCTCGAAAGACCTCTGAGTAGTTACATACTATAAGAAACCAATAGATTTATGCCTTGTTCCTCTATGTCTTTTGAAATTTCGCTGAATTTTAACTATCTTGATTACTCCCTGCTTCCCAAATTTCATGCTAGCTTTGGAACTGTGATTTACTAAAAGTTTAAAGCTTGCAAAGTATATGGAAAGGGGGTAGTATATTCTCTTTACATTTATGTCTTCTAAATTTCTTTCCTTTGTCAGGTTTATGCAGTGGACGCTAGTGACATTGCAGTGCAGGTATTTTTATTGAGATTAATGCTTCATTGCTTCCTAATAGTAGTTACTGACTCTTTCATGTGATTTTATTGAGATTATGCTGTCTAATACTAGTCAGGTGATGCTTCTTAATACTAGTCAGTTGATGCTTTGCTTAGTTCATGTGTTGACTAGATTCTTCTTTGTTGCAATAACTCCTTTCTAGTCTTCCAATTTTGTTTAGTGACAGATTGCTAATCATACAACAGTTGTTGAAAGGAAAGATTTGGCAAGTCAATTTTAATTTTTGCGCAGTTTTGGATTATACTAAATTTCTCAACTGTCTGTCCTCTTTTTTTTTTTTTTTCCTGAAGGTAGGTCACTGTTAAGTCTATTTGTTTATCTTGGAAATCCATCCCTACCTTTATTGGCATTAGACCAAAATAATATGTGCCAAGTGTCAGTGCAGTCCGAATCCATGACCCATTATTATGTTATTGGGAGACAATCCTTGAAAAGGTGCTTTATTCCCTTGGAAATCATACAACAAATCTGAAAAATTTGATCAATTTTTGATTCGGAGTTGAGTTGGGCAAACATGCAAAAAATGAATTTGTTGTTTTAAGCCGTATCAACTCGGAAAATTTTGATTGATTAACTGAATCCCATCACCAAAAGGCTGCTTTGTGATGATGTTGCCCGCATTTTTGAATCATGGAAGGCAATCAACTACTTTTCCCTCTTTTAAAAGTCATTTTTTTTCAAGTTAATATACAAACTAAATTGTATTCATACCTTTTTGTAAGGTGTCACAAACATGATTTTCCTCAATTTATGTTTACTTTGGGAATAGAAGTGAACTGAATAGCCATAAAAAAGGTCAAAGAGAGCCAAGGAATAAGGATGATTTTTATGTGACTTTTTCTGTATCACTCTTCCATTATTTTAAGGGGTAGCATCAAATCGGATCGAAGTGTCGTAAGATCCTACAAAATAACGCCCTCTCCTGACATATGGAATCTTTAACAGTGACTTACTACTCCTTAAAACCACTCTAGATTATCCTTATTGTGTCGTAAGATCCTAATCCCGCTTGTACTATGTGATCCTTATTGTGCCATATCGATTCGTAGAACTTACCCTCAAATATCTGAATATTTTCATGACTTTACTCACAATTACCATTGGAACCATGTAACAAAAAATTTGATGGTACTATAGAGGTTTATTAGTTTACTAGGATTGCCACCTCAATTTGATGGTAATTTGATGGTACTATAGACCTTTTGTCAATGAAGTGCATGAAGGATTAAAATCAAAAGATTCTAGTTTAATATGAAGATATTAAGGAAAGTTGGAAGGGATAATGTCGCGTCATGACAAAATTTTCCTATCTTTTTCCACACCTTAGCCCATAGATATTGTGCCTTTTTCAGCACCGATTTTCATTCACGTCCGAGCTATAGATTGAGCCTTAGGGATTCCTAATCATTCATCATTCCTTCCTTAAGTTATTTGCAGCATCATTACAATACCCGGAATTCCATCTACGGCCTACTATGTGAAAGGTGTAATATCTGAGGATTTTATTTTGGGGAGACACATTTAGGTGTAATGATGGTTTCATGAGTTGGTTCATTGGTTATTAGGTGGGTGTCACTAAAGACATCACAATTTAAGATTAGGATATCAATTGGGAGACTATGCAAATAATTAGAATTGCATTGAAAAGAATTAACTAAATAAAGCATTTGGCCCATATCGTATCCTTGTGGAGGGTTGGATATGTTTGGAAATGGTCGTTATTGATTGGCTAAAACCGTTTTTTAACAAGATTTGGAGAACTAAGAAGATTCCATACGATTTGAGGAAAAAACACTTAGGTACCAATCTATTAGATTAGAGGGGATGCTCTAGATTTCTCAAACTATTGGTATAAATTTCATGAGCCACACCATTAAATTATGAGGATCTATCATCTATGAGAACCAATTTTAATTTATGCAAAGGCGGTATACTATGGAAGCTATACATTGATAAGGAAATGATGGAATATTATAAGGCAAGGAAGAGAGGATAGATCTTGGATGGAAGGGATTGTAAAAGTACATGAAAAAGTTTGGTTTGTAGGAATATTACATTAGATAAAAGGAAAGCAAGAGAGATAATCTTGGTTGTCGTGTTCATGTAGTAGACCTCCACTTGTTACCTTAAATTCCTTCCTTGCACCTTAAACACAACCCTATGTGAAATAACGGTGATGATTGTTCATGTACCACAACTTATTAACCACCATCTCTTAGAAAATCATTCTTTAGAAGCACCTATTGTCATCTCTAAAAATCTAACAAGTGACTAGCAACACTTAATTCAATATCTTTTCTACCCTCCTAAGCTATTTGTTTAACCTTAAATAAAAAAACCCTTAACTCATAATGTCATAAGCTATGTTAGTCAAACATGAAATATTTGTTGGGATATCGGTTATGACATATATTCAGGTACAAAATAATTAAGGGTTGTTAAAACTTCCCTACTAGAAATTAGAGAGGATGGAGGGAGATATGGGTGACAATTTGACTTTGAGATTTTTATTAAAGCTATAAAGTTGAAGCTCTTTAGATCTAGGAGAAAGTCCGAAGATTGGTCTATTGAAGATGAAATCTACAATATGAAGAAAGATTACATTTAGTGTTTTGGTTGATGGAGGGGAGAAGAGTAAATTGTGATTTTTTAGAGCACTAGTTGTCTTCTCTGGTGCATGTGCTCCATTATTTTCACTATATTCCTCATGAACTACTGTTGAAGTATTCTTTACCTTTTGTCAGTGTGAGGCGCAAGGCGATAGGGGGTAAGCGCTTTTTTTTTGGCCTGTCAAGGCGATTTTGATAAGGCGCACCCAAGGCGCACTCGAAGCAAAATTCTGCCAATTTTTTTCAAGTATTTATATAGTGTGCCTCACTTCAACGAGGCGCACTGAGGCGCTGCATATCCCTTATCGCCTCAGCGCGCCTTGAGCTTTTTTATACATTGCCTTTTGTATGTATGTGTGTGGTTTTTATTTTACTTATTATTATTATTTTTTTTTTTTTTTTTTGAGGATTTATGCTTTGCCACAATGAAAAGTTAAGAAATTTTATATTAGACAATTGGATCCATAGACCGTAGACGTGCCTTTGTTTAGGAAACATAGGCCCCTTTGTCATAATTATTCCTGAAACCGTCTTTTCCTTTATAGTAGAGTACAAATAATGAGATAAATTATCAAAGAAACAAAATGGAACATTTTAATGGAAGAGGGCTTTCTTCTTAGACCTTAGACTTCTCAATTTTCTTGTTAAATTTATTGAAGTTTGGACTTTGCAAAACCTAGATAACCTTTTCTCATCTCATATGAGACATCAAGACTATCTAGTTATGAGACCTTTTAATTTGTTTGTTGGACTTTATGTTTGAAAGAATAACCCCTTTTTTTTTTTATATTTTATTTTTTATATCTTCTCAAATGTAACATATTTATTGAAGAGAGGTTTCTTGTGAGAAGGGAAATCAATATGCTTGTCAGACTTCTTGAAGTTTGAGATTCTAATATCTAGATGTAATTTGGGAGAGTGAAGGATAACTCAAGTGGTTAGAGCTCCCCTCTCGCTTCCTAGAGATCCCTGCCCTTATGGCTCCCTAAACACCAAAAAAAAAATCTAGATGTAATTAGATGTCCTATTTGCCCTATGTTAGGAAATAAGGGTGTAATTGTGTTTGATTAATGCGGAACAAATCAATGAAAAATAAGAATTTAGACAAGCAATAAAGAAGATAAACAAAGAACACAAGGATTTACGTGGTTCGGTCAAAATAGACCTATATCCACGGGTGGGGATTCGAGAGCTTCTTCACTATGATGGAGAAAGAAACAAGAGAATAATGCAAGGAGTCCTAAATCTAATGGCTCAAAAAGGTATGATTTAAAAGATCAACTAAAGGGTCCTTTTATAACACAAGGAAACCCTAATAAAACCTTAAGATTGTTCCATAAGTATACTCAAATAGCCGTCATAGAAAAGATATAATTTTAGGAAATATTCCATCAATTATCCTAGAATAACCTAACTACCGAGCTATAGCTCGGTAGCTAGTTCATGCCTGCCGCAAGTCCTCATAGGGCCGAGCTATAGCTCACTCGCATAGAGCTATAGCTTTCGTTGCAAATCTCCGGCTTCGTCAGGTTTTCGTAAAACGGTCATAACTTTCTTGTTTCTTATCGGAATTGGGCATATGACCTATCGTTGTAAAACTCTTGAACCAAGCTATCACCTCCAACTTGAATCACCTCCAACTTGAATCACCTCAAAATCAGTTGTAGTTTGAGAGATATAAGCGTTCAAAGGCAGCCCTACTAGATTTCGAGTCACAGTTTAACACCCTCTTTATAGGGTCATGTGCTGTCATTTAAATTTCTTCTTCTCTCTCTTTGTCCCTTGTTTCCATTCCTTTTTTATTCATGTATTATTCTCATTTTGAAGTGAGTCGTGACCCAACAACTATTCTTCTTTATTTCCCCTTACCTATTGTTGCATAGTCAGCTTAATTATGTAAGTGTTTCTCTATCTTTTGTTTTTGGTTTTAGTCTGGAACTTTTTTTCTCATTACTCTCGGATCATCCATATAGTGTATCTTATATGTACAATATCCAACTAAGTCCGACACCCATTTCCAAGTCCAAGTATCTTACGTTTGAACCAACCAATGCCTTTGTAGGCTGTAGCAACAATAACATAACCCAAATGCCAACCTTTTGGCTTCTCTGTTGTTATGTGGGCTTATAATATATTTAGCTGAATATGAAAGTAAAACGTGTATCCTTGAACATACCAGTTTAAGAAGAGGAGATTACAAGACATTGCTGCATTGTTGGAGGTAATGAATTCCATCTGAGGTTGATAAAACTCTACCAAGGGTTTACTTTTTTGAAACTGTATTTATGTGAAAGGGGATTAGCCTTAGAAGATGTATGTCACTAAATATTGTAATTGTATTTGGAGTGCTCTTTTTATATTTTAATCAATGACATACGTTTTAATTATTTCATTTTGTTGTGTATTATTATTCACATGACATTGTTATGTACTCAAAATGCCTAAATGATTATGTTAGGAACCTAATATTATTGACAAGTATAATCAGTGAAGGCATGTCAAATGGATGAAACCAATGTCATGGCATTCTTTTATTACAAGGCATTCAATTTTGTTTCAGAGTTTCATTTTTCCTTAGCCATAGCCAACTACAGCACATCCATCAAGCTGTATTCTAAAATGGTATCGCTGCTAGTACATGTTGAAAGAAATGCTAGAAATAGGAATGGTTTGAGAAGTGCCAAGTTGCTTTTGATGACTTTAAGGTTGTAGTATCATCACTATTAGTTTGACAAGCCACTTGAAGTATCCATCAATGCTTTTGACTTCTCAATTTCCTTAGAAATTGCAATAGTTTGACTTTCATGTTTGCTACTGCACATCTCTAACAATTTATATCTTTAATATACGTTGATACTTGTTCAACAGCATTTACATAATAACATATTCTTAATGTTAGTGAAATTTGTGGTCAAAATTGGATTAAAAAAAAAAAAAATGGAAGTCAAATTGTTGCAATTATAACGATTCAGAGGAATTATATTTTGTTTAGGTCATAAAACTCCCCACCCCAACCCACCCTACCCAACAACACCCCCAAGGTCTGCTCCTGTTGGTAGCTCTTTCTTCTTCTGTCACAATATATATATGTGTGTAAACTTTTTTTTTCCTTAAAATATTTCAAGCACCTCCTCACAATTGTTGCATTTCTAACAGGCAAATGAAGTCGTCAATGCAAATAATCTATCTGATATTGTTAAAGTATTGCATGGACGAGTGGAGGTATGACTCTGAAACAAACATTTTCATTATCTGGTTAAACCACAAAGGTCTGGCTATGTAATATGATAGAACTTTTCTTCTGAGTGATTATGCTTTTCTAGATCTTGAAAGTTTACTTGTTGCATAATTTGCATTTCATTCGGGAAACTTGGGCTCAATTCAACTCTTGTACAAGTATTATTTCAATTGTAAGAAACCGATGACAGCAACACCTCAACAACAAGTTTTAGGATTCATTGGAAGAGCAAGATTTATGAGCTTTAATCCAACCAGTGATTTCTGTTTGTCCCTGCTTATCATTGAGTGTCCTCTCACATATTTTTGGGCAAGGTGTCTTTTTTTTTTACTCACCAGAAGCCGATATATTCATGTAATCTGTGTCAGTTAATTACAGAGGAATTTGATTTTCAAACTTAAATCTAATAGTATATGGTGAAAAAAGGGAAAGGTGTAGCCATGTAGATGCATGAGCCCTTAGAAAAATAAGAAAAGACAACTCTTTCCCATGTGTATTTTGTTTCAAACCCCAAGCACTGATATACTGAAAGAAAAGCATTCCTTCTGAAGTATTGTTCTGGAATTCATGTGTCTTCTGAAGCATTTCTTAATATGTAACTTAGAACCAGGACAAACAGAGTATTGGAAACACAATAGCAATTACCGTGTCTCGAGTTTTCAACTATTCTACTTTTCTATAATAGCAATCTTCCATTGGTTACTGTATTTGAAGCTGAAATCTGTACCTGACATTTATAGCAACAATATCTTTCTGTAAAAGGCTTTGTTTCAAATTATTAGAAGGATAGATATTTTTGTCTGTTGTGCCTATGATCTGAACTGCGTTAAAAGACACCGGAATTTTCTACCTTCCAACCCTTTATTGTTGTGATTGAAGAGATCAGAGTCCAAAGACACTGAGAAAATTAATAAATGCTACAACTTTCAGTTTGCAGGAATTTCTGGGTTGGAAATTAAGAAGGAAAAAAAATTGCTTATGAGAACTCCAATGATTTTTATCCATTTTTAAATGCTGTATTCGAAATCATACCAGAAGTATTTGTTTCGACATTTGCTATGTTGTTAGTCTATCCTGTGTTGATTTACTTACCAATGACATCTCACTGTATGGGAAATATTGTTGTGTATGGCCAGCCTGTTTGATGATCTTTGTCAATGTCTGACTGCCATTATTCGCTCTAATCTGATTTCCAAATTTGAAACAACGATTAAATTTGCAGATTGTCTTCCTGCCTGACTTATTAGTAAAGTTTAAATAACTTGTTTTTATTAGTTTTGTTAAATATCCTGATTTGAACATTTCAAATACTTGTCTGTAGTTCTTTTAGTCTTTACAGCTTTGCCAACTATTGTATCTATCATGTATTACCTTATTTCTTGTATTACTGCAGGACGTGGAGATTGATGAAGAGGTTGATATTATAATATCAGAATGGATGGGGTACATGCTTCTATATGAGGTTAAGATTCAAACATGTGTGTCACAGTTATAATATTCTCAGTATTGAGATTGCTCATTTCTGATGTTGCAGCCTGAGGTTTCAAATTTTATTTCGCTGTCATTGAACCTTTAGTCTTTTTTATTTCTGTAGAGCATGCTTGGAAGCGTGATTACTGCTCGAGATCGTTGGCTGAAGCCTGGAGGTCTTATTCTTCCTTCACATGCAACTGTATGCTCTTTTCTGTGCTTATTTTTTTTTAATTACTAATTAATGCATCTTGTACGACTGTATATAACATCTGCATTTCACTGGTTTATCTGCAGCTATATATGGCACCTGTTACAAATCCCGATCGATATTCCCAGAGCATTGATTTTTGGCGTAATGTATACGGAATTGATAGTAAGTATGAACTATTGCATGTCCATTGACAAATTTATTTAGTTTTAATGTTTTCTCTGGATTATGTCCATACTGGTTGTTTGCTTTTCCCTTGAATAAATTTCTCGTAACTTGCTCTGTATCCCTTGTTTGAACTGCAATGAGGAAGATTGCTGACTATAAATCATCAGAATTTTTAAAAGTAATGTATATTATCTAATTTATAAGGTCAGGATAGTTTTGCAATTATTGAGGTGCCAATTCCTTTGAGATATTGAAAAAGCCCTGTTCTCTCCTCATTATGTCTCAACATCTTTTATCTTCTACTCTTTCTGAGGGAGGTCATTCTTTTTGTAAAGTTGTAAGATCAACTACAAAGTACAGAAAGGTTGCTGCAACATTCTCCACACATGCATAATTTGTTTGGTATTGTTTGGTTCCTTCCATAGTTCCATGTCTTTATCACATGGAGAATCCTTCACTCTTTTTCGAGAATCTCACATTTTGTTTTCTGCTACTAGGTTATTTGTGAATCTTTTATTAAACATCTTGCTGTACTAAATTTATTTATCCTGTAAATTTACTAATCTAAAGCTATGATCATAACATGCACCAACTTTATGCATAATCTAATGGCTTTATATGCAAAGTCAAGATGACATACATTGGTAGCTATGTTGCAAGCTATATAAAAGAGGAATAATCTTGTCTGATCATTTATCTCAATTCGATCACTGTGAAAGAGCAGATTTTAGTAAACTATTAGTCATTGTTTGTACTACCCCTTTTTTGCTAGGCTTTTCAATTTGATGAATTTTCTTTTTTTTTTTGTCACTAGTGTCTGCTATGGTGCCACTTGCTAAACAGTGTGCATTTGAAGAGCCAAGTGTGGAGACTATATCGGGTGAGAATGTCTTGACTTGGCCCCACATGGTGAGTCCTTTCTTCCCCAAGTCACCTCATTTTAGTTTTTGTTTTCAAATCTAATTATAGTTGAGTGACGAGTATCTAGGGTTCGAGCAAGTGGTTTATTTTATTAATGTTCATTTTCAATACATTTATAGGTTAACTTGTTATTATGTTTCTACTTTTTGAGATTTGTTTTTCTCTGAATTCATCTTCTCGAGTGGCATTCCTATGCTTTGGTTATCTCTGAGCCACATGTAAAGTGTTTGATTGCATTTTTGTCAAAATGCTCTTCCTATTGAGAGGTTTTGTTTTTTGAATTTATGCATGTTCAAGTAATGTTTCCTTTTCTTTAGCTCCTTGAAAATGATTTTGGAATGTTTGCTTGTAAGATCTAAACAAATTGATAAAACCATTGGTTGTGGCAAAAACTTTACATAAGCCAGAGGATAGCAAAATTCTTCCTTATAAGGTTAAGACGTGCCTCTTCTGTGAGAAATTTACTAATATGCAGAACAGAGATGGGAAAGTGAGGTAGACATACAGCAATGTTTAACAAATTAGGAGACATAGTAATGACATGTTGTGGATCAAAACAATTACTTCAGGAAAAAAAATAAAAATCTAAAACATCTAGTGGTAAAATTGCATCTTATATTGGAATCATTTGGAGATGAAAATGCACTGAAGCAAAAATGTCAGAAAGATGTAACAGAAATATGTTATGAAAAGGCACATATGCTATGGGCTTTAGTAGTGTTTTTATAGTATCATCGGGTCAAAGGGATGACTGACTAGGGAGGATGCTGTGTGATCCTACTCTTAATCTGAATGCCCAATGCTTCAAGTTGTATGACACTACTCCCTCCTTTTCTTTTTAAGTGTTACACTTTGACCGGTACATAGTTTTAGGCAATTAAATTGACTCTAATATAATAAGAGGTAAGTAGGGCAGTTTTGGTTAAAAAAAAAAAAATTATAGAATAAGATAGTGTGTTAATATTTTATTGAAAGATAAGGGATGTGAGATGGAAGGAAATAATTATTAAAAAAAAAAGTAGCAGTGGGTTTGAGTGGGGGCCATGAGAAAAGAGATATTATATTAAAATGTAGTTGTTTGCCAAAAATGGAAGTGTAAGTGTGTAACACTTAAAACGATAGAGGGACTAAAAAAAATTGATGGAAATAGAACTAGGGGAAATCTGTAAGTGTTGACTAGGCCCCTGTGTGATGCATGGATACGCCGAAGTGCAGCTGTTTCCCGTACCGGGGACGGGTACGGCCCAGATACTATCCCATGGCGTACCCTCGGGGACGGCTGTGAGCAGCTCCAGAAACGTTTCAGGGATGAATTCTCTTCTATTCTGACGTCCCCAATACAAACCCAGCCCATTTTTTAACAAACCCCCAAATTTACTTGCATCAGGTTGATTTTTCAAAAGCCCTAGAAATTGAGAAGCCAAGATTCCTTGGAGATTAGGAGGCGACCACCTGCTGCAACCCACTATTCCTTGCCGGCGACCACTTGCGACCCACCCTGACACCCGCGACCTGTAATAAACTGATATTACTCAATGTAATAACAGTACAACGAAGGGGAAAACTCAGAAATTTGATTAAACAAATTAATGGTTTTACAAACCATAATAGTAGGTTTAGCCTACAAAGCTCCAATAGTGACTTTAGGTCACAACTCTCCTAAGAAACTACTCCAAAATTCTCCTTCCTTCCTTCTACCCTCTCTACCTATTTATACCAAGGATTATTAACCTAGCAAACTAATATTAATAAAATACCCATACTACCTCCCATAGGTTAGTCTATTACACGACCGGCGAAACTTCAATTTACTCTACCTTCTACCTACTGTTCTACTTGCTCATTTTCTCTCTCTTTGACTTTAGCAGTAAATCAGTTTGTTTGTTTGTTTGTTTGTTTTTTTATTTTTTTTTATTTTTTTATTTTTATTTATTTATTTATTTTTTTTATGTTTATGTTTTCTTTTTTATGATTATATGATCATTTGATTTTTGTTTTCTTTTTTCTTTCAAATCACTGTAGGTTTGTGCTTTGTTTTTGTTTTAAATGATTATTATTATCATGTGATTATTACATAAGTGGTTTTTTTTTTATTTTTTATTTTTTTTTATTTTTTATTTTTTTTAATTTTTTTATTTCTACTGTGTGGATTTTTTAAAAAAAACCTTTAATGTATTATATATTTCTGATTTTTTTTGCCGTACCCGTTTTTTGAAATTTGATTTTGCCGTTTCCCGTCCCCGTATCCGTACCCGTTTTTGTCCCTGTATCCGCTTTGTGCAACCTAGCGAGGCTTTACTTTTGTGCCATCCATCCAAGATTTCAAGCTCTGCCTTAGGTCAGTTTGGTGACTGTGCCACTATGTGTGACTCAAGAACATTTGTTATGTACTTGTGAAATAACATTACCTATATTTATAACTTAAATGCAATTTTCTTGTGAACTTGAAAATTTTAATTCATATGTATCAGTTCTTTGGATAGCTGAAATTTCTTTATCGTGGTGTATTATCTAGTACCTATGGCTGATCAGCTTTTTATATACAGGTAAAGCATGTAGATTGCTATACCACTACATTGACAGAATTAGAAACTGTTGAGGCAAAGTTTAAATTGCAGTCTATGATGCGAGGTAAGCATTGGTTGTTTTTTTTTTTTTTTTTTTTTTTTTTTTTCCCCAATCATTGCATTACCCAATTCTATAAGATCATATCTTGTCTATTTGTTAAATTTAGATATTATAAAATTTGTGAAGTGATCTATTTCACAAGGCTAGTACCAGTCATGGGCTTCCAGGTAAAAAAAGTGTATTATTGAAGTTGAAGAAATGATATTTACCCCCAGCCCCCTCCAATAAAAAAAAAATAATAAAAGAAATATTAATGGATTTATGATGAGTCTATTATAGTTTGTTGTTGAACACTTCACGTTGCTTGAGTGTATAGTGTAGATTATGGTGGTTATACTCAATGATGCACGGGTACGCCAACCTCATGCCGTTTTCCGTACCGGGGACGGGTGCGGTACGGGTACGGCCCGGATACGTCCCCAAGGCGTACCCTTGAAAAGTGGTACGGGGAGAAAATTTGGGGACGGCTTGGAGCACCTTCAGAAACGTTTCGGGGACGGGGACGGATCACCTCCATTTCCGACGACCCCAATAGAAGCCCAACCCACTTTTTTTTTTTAAAACACCCCAATTTTACTTACCTAGTTTTGATTTCTTGAAAACCCTAAAAATTGAAGAAGCCACCTACAATATTGCGCCCCACGATTCCTTGGAGGCGACCAATTGCAGATGACACTAGTGGTTGGCGATCTACAAGCAGCCATTTCTGAACCTTCGAGAGATTAGGAAGAAGATGGTTTTTTTTTTTTTTTTCTCTAACATTTCAATTGGTAAAAGGTTGGCTCCGTTCTTTAGAGCTGCTGAGCTCATCACGCTCTGCTCCTGATCTGCTCTGTTGTGCTCAAAAGCAGATTTGCTGTGCTCTGCTCTATTCTCAAATAATAATTAATAATAACAATAATAATAATAATTAATATTCAATAATAATAATAATTAATATTCAGTAATAATAATAATTAATATTGTATTGATGATAATAATTTATTATTTTGAATAATTATAATAATTATTAATATTAAAAATAATTTTAATAATTATTAATATTAAAAATAATTAATATTTATTAATCATAATAATAATTAATAATAATAGTTATCATTATTAATATTTAATAAATCAAACTATTAAGAATTAATATTTAATAATATTATTAATTAATAATTTTTAATAATTATAACAATTCTTTCAAAAAAATAAATAATAATAATAACAATTTATTTTATAAACATTTGATATTAGAATCACAATGTGTAGAAACATTATATGTATGTGGGTATTGATTGTTAGTTCATTGAGTTGAATTATTTTTCAAATCTTTCCATACAATTTAAGAATTAAAAAAAAAAAGATATTGGTGCATAGGACGACCAATAATTAATAATAATAGATATTGGTGCTCCTGCAGCCGGTCACATCTTCAGTAGGTTCGGGGTGGGGGCCCAGATTGTATCTCGGCTCCCTACCAATTTCTTGTAAATTGATTGAATTTGTAGGTTTTAATAATAATAATAATAATAATAATAATAATAATAATAATAATAACAACAACAACAACAACAACATTAATAATAATAACATTAATAATAGTATTAATAATAATGTTGAAATCTGCTCAGCTGTGCTATGCTATCTTGAAATCTGCTCTGCCTTGCCAGAAGCTCAAAAGAACAGGGCCGTAAAGTAGTTGTAATTGTAATTAAAAAAACAGGGGTTAATTAGCTTTAATTCTCTAACTTTTTTCACTCTCCTTTTTTTAAATTTTTTTTTTTAGTCTTACTTATCTACTGTATTATTCCGATTCGTACTTAGTAGAATTTAAAAACATTGCATGTAAAAAAAAAAAATCAGTTGGTTTTTTATAAACATTTTTCTGAATTTTAATTTTTCTGATTTTTTTTTTGCCGTATCCTCGCCGTACCCGTTTTTTTAGAATTTCTATTTTGCCGTTTTTCGTACCCGTATCCGTACCCGTTTTTGTACCCGTATCCGTTTCTGTGCAATCTAGGTTATACTCACAGTTACAGCTTCTATTTCATTTTATGGGATACCCTTGAGGCTGATTGACAACGTAGCTCCTTGATTCCGCATACTAGGGTACAAGTAATAGGCTGAGGGCAATTAAGGCATGAAATGTGTTTCTGCTTCTTCTTTACATCTTTGTAGATCACTAATAGGGAATAATGGTTATAATGATTCCAAAAGTTACTTTAATTCTGATTTAATATGTGTGGCATTTCAAATTGTGAGTTGTGAGCAGCTGAGCTATAACTCGTGTCTTCTGTTACATTTTTATGAATTCAGCTCCACTTCACGGGTTTGCATTCTGGTTTGACGTTGAATTTGGTGGACCTGCCAATTTGCCAACCAACAATGGTGCTTCCTCCAATGATAATACTACCAACAATAACTGTGAAAATGACGGACATAGAAAGAGATCTACAAATCCTAGTGAAGCACTTGTTTTATCTACTGCCCCTGAGGGTCCACCAACACATTGGCAACAGGTACTTTCTTCCTTATACATAATCCTAGCTAGATCCTGGCCTGATAAACGAACTCCTTTGTAATGTGGATGTGGATTCTGTGCTTGTTATCATGACATTATTTTCATCCATAATTTTATTTTCACGTGCAGTTATGTGGAATCTATGATTCAGTAGTATCAAGTACCAACCCAACAACCTAGCTCTAAATGCTTACTCCTTTTTTGGTTATGTGTGATAGATACTTCTCTTTGATAGGTTCTTAGATTCAGCATATCTTCCAACATATTCTAGTGCTCCCCTACATTGTGTGTTTATTGATGTCATAGTAGACTCTTTATTATTATAGTCAGATGATAGAAGCTTTAGTTTTCATCCAGAGGTCTTTCTATATTTTTCATCCATAATTTTATTTTCATGTGCAGTGATGTGGAATCTATGATTCAGTAGTATCAAGTACCAACCCAACAACCTAGCTCTAAATGCATACTCTTCTTTTTTGGTTATGTGTGAGATACTTCTCTTTGATAGGTTCTTAGATTCAGCATATCTTCCAACATATTCTAGTGCTCCTCTACATAAGTGTGTTTATTGATGTCATAGTAGACTCTTTATTATTAGTCAGATGATAGAAGCTTTAGTTTTCATCCAGTGGTCTTTCTATGTGCTTATTCAATATTGTCTCTACAGCATCTTGTCCTATTGTGCTTGTTTTAGAATTAAGATACCTGGGATTGTATTTAACAAGATGGGTGTAAGATGTGAGCCTTGATTTAAAGATCCCAAAAGTTGAAGTCGACAAGTCGTGTTGCAATCGTTCAAGAAATTTTAGTCCTGTTTTTCACCTGATAGGCTGTCCCGTCTGGCTTACCAACATTGTGGACTTTGTGGTTATAAATCCAAAAGGTTGCAAGACTTATGGGATAATTATTGATAACTAGGAGGCTTGAGTTTGTAACTCCAATGTTGTCACCTTAAATTGGGAATTTTGTGGTAGTTACTTTTGGTAAGTTATGTCCATTGATTATATAGTAGAGATCAAACTCCATTTGTTTAGGAATTCTGAGAACTCTGGTTGTACTCAACTGCAACGGACTGGTGGTGCACACAACACAAGATGAATGTGGTCGGAAGGTTGTATTCGATTTAGCTCAAGGCTTGCGTGAAATAAACATGGCTTTAGGCTATGACTCTCATATGTCAATACAAATATTTTCTGAATGCCTTCTAACTTAGGGACAACTACTATTTATACTACCACTACATTACAATAGTTGGCAAAAGCCTTAATTGCTAATTTTACTACTTCTTGTCTCCATTCCAATTTACCACAGTAACTAATGCTAATAAGCCAAATCTGCCAAGTTTGTCTCCTGCAACTTTAGTGCTGCTGCTTGAGCAAGTAGTTGAGAGTTGTGGGTGTTGTCCTGCTGCTGTTGCTTGTGTCTCCTTCTGTAAGTCACGGTAATGGGTGGGCGTTGTGGGTTCGTTGCAATACTCCCCCCCAAAAGCGCCACCTTGTCCTCAAGGTGGAAAGCTGGAAACTGGGCTTGGATTGCTGCGGCATCCTCCCAAGTTGCCTCAAAAGCTGGCAGTCCCTGTCATTGAACGAGGACATCATACCCCTCTCGTCCTCCCAGCTTAGGCCTGCTGTCAAGTACTTCCCCTGGTTCTACTACCAACTCCAGTTCGGGGTTCATCTAATCAGGAATGCTCGGGCTGCTGAAGTGGTTTCCCACGGCTCGCTTGAGTTGAGACACATGAAACACCGGATGAAGCTTACACTGCTGGGGTAGAGCTAACTTGTACGCCACCTTCCCTATCCTTTGAACCATATCAAAGGGACCATATAAGCGCGCGGCCAACTTCTCATAGGGCCTCCGTGCAAGGGAACGCTGCCTATAAGGTTGGAGGTTGACAAATACCATATCCCCCACTTGAAATTCAACTTCTCTCCGTCTCAAATCAGAATTTGTCTACATGATTTTTGTTGTGCACGAGTGAGATTCAGCTTGAGTTCATCCAACATCACATCTCTCTCTTGCAGCAACTCTTCCACAGTATCCACAGTTGTTTGGCCTAACCCCACCCTCATAATTGTCGGAGGGTCTCGCCCATACACCACCTTAAACGGAGACACTTGAGTGGAGACATGATTTGTGGTATTATAAGAGTATCCTGCCAGGGCAACCAAACAGCCCATGCCCTAGGTTGTTAACCACCTCCGTTTGGCCGTCTGATGATACGAGGTACTCTTCTTCAGGTCAGTCCTTTGCAAACGGAATAGCTCGCGCCAGAATTTACTCACAAAAATCCGATCTCTATCCGTCACAATGCTATTGGGAATACCATGTAATCGCACAATTTCCCTCACAAAAACTTTGGCCACAACATAAGCTGTAAAAGGGTGTTTCAACCCTATGAAGTGGGCATATTTCGACAGCCTATCTACCACCACCAAGATCGTATCCACCCCCTTTGACTTCGGTAACCCCTCGATAAAATCCATGGAAATATCTTCCCAAATTCTCTCGGGAATGGGGAGAGGTTGTAATAGACCCGCCGGAGATTGCTGAGAATGTTTGTTTTTCTGACATACCTCGCAATTCCGAACACTCTGCCACGTCCCTACGCATACCAGCCAGAACCACTCTCCTGCCATTCTCAAATAGGTCTTGGTGTCTCCGGTATGGCCACCCTCGGGTGAATCGTGGTATGCCCTCAATAGGGCTGCCTTCCACCTGGAGTTTCGTGGAATTACTAACCGCCCCATGTAGAGCAGCTGCCCATCTTCCACGGTGTAACCCAGACTACTCTCTCCCCTCCTGTCTCTTCTTTTAATTTTTGCAACCCTTGGTCCTCACGAATTTCCTGTATCAATTCCTCCCAATTCATCCCCTGCACTGTCACAATGGCTTCCAATTCCGCCCCTGCCGCGTCTTCCCCTCTTCTAGATAAAGCGTCAGCTACTCTATTTGCCACCCCGGGTTTGTATTGTAATTCAAAGTCGAACCCAATCAGTTTCCTCACCCACTTTTGGTACTCCGTACCCACCTCTCGTTGTTGAGCAATGTACCTCAAACTTTGTTGGTCACTCCGGACTATGAATCTCCTCCCTAAGAGGTAGTGCTTCCATTTTTGTACGGCTAGACAAACCGCCATCAATTCCTTCTCATAAATTGATTTGCACCTTCCCCAGGGACCAAGAACCTTGCTAAAATATGCCACCGGCCTCCCCTCCTGCATCAACACCGCCCCAAGGCTATAGCCGGAGGTATCGGACTCCACCACAAACGGCTTCCTGAAGTCCGGCATCACTAAAACAGGGGCTGAAGTCATAGCACTCTCGGCTTCCCCGGACCACCCGATGTGCAATGTGGGCATAATGGCATATGAATTTTCGATGGCCCAAGAAGCCTCTTAAGTCCCTTAAGGACTTGGGAGTGGGCCTATTAGTCATGGCCTTAACCTTGTCTTGATCAACAGCCACCCCCTCCTTGGAAATAATGTGGCCCAAGTAAGCTACTACCTCCTTCCCAAATTCACATTTTTTCATATTGGCAAATAAAGTGTGTGCTTTCAAAGTGTCCAAAACTTGTTTCAAATGCTCAGCGTGCTCCTCCTTACTAGCCGAGTATACTAGTATGTCATCGAAAAACACAAGTACGAACTTGCGCAAGTAGGGGCGAAAGACATCGTTCATTAAGGATTGGAACGTGGCCGGCGCGTTCGTTAAATCGAAGGGCATTACTAAGAATTCGTAATGGCCCTCGTGTGTCCGGAACGCGGTTTTGTGGGTGTTTTCCGGCCTCACCAAGATTTGATGATAACCCGCCTTGAGTTCGAGTTTAGAGAATATCCGGGCTCCGTGCAACTCATCTAACAATTCATCGATCACCGGTATGGGGTATTTATCCGAGACGGTCTCTTTGTTTAGGGCTCTATAATCTACACAAAAACGCCAGGACCCGTCCTTCTTTTTGACTAGAAGAATCGGGCTAGAGAACGGGCTCGTAGAGGGCCGTATAATTCCTGCCGATAACATTTCCCCAATCAACCTTTCGATTTCGTCCTTCTGAAACTACGGATATCGATAGGGCCGTACACTTACTGGTTGCTTCCCTCTTTGAGTACAATGCTGTGCTCGTGCCCTCTCAATCCTCCAATAACCCCAATAAAAAACTCGGAATCTCACTGCTCAATTGCTCATCCTTACTCTCAAGTTGATTTATCTCTACCAACAGCCCTTCCTTTTCTTTCCTTAAAGTTCCGACCATTGCCTTTAATGTGATCCTTGTACGAATCAAACTAGGATCCCCCTTGATTGTGATCGTTTTTTCCCCCTCCATGAAGCTCATCTCTTGGAGTTTGCAGTTGGTCATCACCGGACCAAGCTTCTGCGGCCACTGTATGCCAAGTATCACATCGGAATTCCCAGTTGAAGAGGGAGGAACTCCTCTTCAATGGTCAGCATCTCATTAATCTTCAGCTTAACACCAACCTTGGCCTTTAATGGTTTCCCCGTTCCCCAAGGATACTCCGAAGCTGCTTTCTCCGGTCAACGGAACTTTCAACTCCTCCACCGCTCTGAGCAAAATAAAGTTATGGGTAGCGCCGAGGACGATCATCTCCACCTCCGGCTTCCCTTTAATCTCTCCTGTGAGCTTCATCGTTTTCGGGTTAGTCAACCCCACAATTGAGCACATAGAAACGCTGGTCGAAGCTTGTTCTTCCTCACACACCGGAGTTTCTAAGGCCAACAACTCCCCGGCTTCCTCCTCGTCGTCCTCCACCAGTAAAATACTAAGCCCCTTGGCGGAGCAAACGTGCGTGGGTCCAGTCCACCTCCCGTCGCACCTAAAGCACAGACCCTTCGCCTTTATCTCTTGAATTTCTCGATCATTTAGATGCCTGACCTCCCCATTGAAACGAGTCGAGCTCGGGTTTGCCCGAGTCTGGTAACTCGTGGGTTGGAAATTAACAGAGGCTACTGAAGTTTGAGGGGTGTGGGTATTTTGTGGGGTTTGGGTATTTTGTGGGTTGGTGTGTACTGGGTTGGTGTTTTGTGAGTTGGCTCTTTGTGGGCTAAAGGCTGGTTGAAATGGGGCTGAAGTTTGGGCTAACTCAATACCTAGAGTGGTAGCAGGGCTTCGATTGAAATAGGAATAGGGCCCGAGCCTTAAGAATGCCCCACCCGATTTCTTAAGTTGGCTGACCCGGTTTCTCTCCTCCACCGGATAGCCAAATCCATGGCATCCTCAAGCGTGAAGGGATTCAACATTCGAATCTCCGATTTAATCTCTTCTTTTAGCCCATTGATAAACTGTCCTTTCATTATACTCTCTGGGATATCAATTAAGGGCGCCGCTTTTTTGATGAATATTCTCTAATACTCCATCCACGAGCAGCTCACCAGCAAACGGGCACGGTGGAGGATTATCGGCGCCGCTTCATCGAGTTGCTTGCTCCAATTGAGGGGGTGCTAGAGGAAATAGCTAAGGGCCAGTATTTGAATGGTCTGCGCGAAGAAATTCGGGTCGAAGTTCGGATCCTAGATCCGGTTACATTGGACCAGGCCATGGAGCTTTCTATGAGGATTGAAGAGAAGTTAAAACTCAGCCCAAAACACAAGCCCACTAGCAGCCTACCCACTTGGCGCACTCCATACCCGACTACCAAACCCAACCCGCAAAACACTTACCCAAATAACCCGAACCTAAACACGAATCTAAACACAAATCCAAATCTCCACAACTCGGCCATTCTCTCTCCTCAGTCTCGATCCACCCATAAAACCACCGGCGACATAAGACGCCTGGCGCAGAAGGAGGTGCAACAAAAAAAGGGAGCAAGGACTTTGTTTCCGTTGCGATGACAAGTGGCACGTCAACCACCGTTGTCGCCGCCGTGAGCTAAGTGTTTTGCTCATGGTTGATGACGATGTGGGTGAAGACGAGGAAGCTGGAGAGCTCTTGGCCGCGGAAATGGAACCACCCATACCGCCACCTTCTTTCCCACCAATTGAGCCACCACCGGGAGTTTCTCTTTGTTCTGTCATGGGCATTACTAGCCCTAAAACCATGCGCATGGAAGGCAGGATCAATGGGGGTAAGTTGATTGTGATGGTAGACCCGGGGGCGACCCACAACTTTATTTCAACAGTGGCAGCGGCTCATTTGAATCTTCCCGTAACTGAATCCAAGAGTTTTGGGGTTACTTTGGGTACTGGAGCGGCGGTGCAAGGTGATGGAGTGTGTGAAGGAGTACTGTTGGAGCTGCAAGGAGTTACAATAGTAGAAGATTTCCTCGTCCTTCCCTTAGGCAATTCGGACGTCATTTTGGGGGTCCAATGGCTCGAGAAATTGGGAACAATTTCTTCAAATCGGAAAACGCAAACACTCCGGTTTCAGACAGGTGGTGAGTCGGTGATTTTACGAGGTGGGGCGCACTTGCATTACGCTCAAGGCCATGGTGAAGACGATCCAGAAGGCTGGTCATGGTGTATTGGTAGAGCTGAACCACCTGGGAAATTCTGTTGAAGAGGAACCACAATTACCAACAGCTCTCAGGCCTTTGATCACTCAATACCAAGGGGTCTTTCACATGCCTGATGGATTACCTCCTCAACAGCATATTGATCACTCTATCACATTGAAGAATGGTGCCAACCCGGTGAGTGTTCGACCGTATAGATATCCCCAATGAAGGACGAAATTGAGAAATTGGTGAGAGATATGCTAAAAGCAGATATCATTCAAACCTCCACTAGTGCCTTTTCGAGTCCTATCCTTTTAGTTAAAAAGAAAGACGGTTCGTGGCGTTTTTGTGTAGATTACCGTGCATTAAATAATAAACTGTTCCTGATAAATTTTCCATCCCCGTGATTGATGAATTGCTGGATGAATTATTTGGGGCAAAGGTGTTCACGAAATTGGACCTCAAATCAGGATATCATTAGATTCGGGTTAAGGAAGCGGATGTTCATAAAACCGCTTTTAGAACCCACGAAGGGCACTATGAGTTTTTAGTGATGCCATTCGGCCTCACAAACGCTCCTGCCACCTTCCAGATGACCGTTCCTTAGGAAGTTTGTATTGGTTTTCTTCGACGACATTCTGGTTTACAGTAAGTCTATGGCAGAGCATCATGTTCATTTGCAGCAAGTGTTGGTCACCTTGGCTTCAAACCAACTTTATGCTAACCTTAAAAAATGTGTGATAGGGAAAGAACGTGTTGCCTACTTGGGACATGTAATTTTAGTAGCTGGGGTGGAAGTTGATGCCACTAAGGTACAAGCTATGCTAGAGTGGCCTGTCCCTCTTAGTCTCAAGGAGCTCCGTGGTTTTTTGGGACTCACAGGGTACTATAGGAAGTTTATCCAGAATTATGCCTTGATTGCGAGGCCTTTGACTGACCAACTCCGGAAGGAGTGTTGGGGGTGGACGAAAGAAGCTACGGTTGCGTTTGAATCTTTGAAGGCAGCCATGACTCGAGCCCCCATCCTAGCTATGCCAGATTTCTCTCGGCCATTCAGATGCTTCTGGCCATGGACTAGGGGCCGTATTATTCAGGATGCTCACCCCATTGCTTACTTTAGCAAAGTCTTGGGAATGCGTGCTAGGTCGAAGCCCATATACGAAAAAGAGTTGATGGCCATTGTGTTTGCTATTGAGAAGTGGAGGCATTATCTCTTGGGTAGACAATTTGTAGTTCGAACCGATCAGAAGAGCTTGAAGTTTTTGTTGGAACAAAGGGAGGTAGGGCAAGCATATCAAAAATGGGTGAGTAAAATGTTGGGGTACACATTTGAAATTCACTACAAGCCGGGGCCTTGTAACAAGGTAGCAGATGCTCTATCTCGGCAATTCTCACCAGAGTGTTCCTTCTTAACCACAACCTGTGGTCTAAGTTGGGAAGTGGTTCAGGAATTCATAGTCAAGGATCAGGCCCTACAAAAGCTGATTTCTCAGTTGCAAAATGGTGAAGTGGTTCCTAAATGGTTCACCCTAGAGAGTGGGATTTTGAAGTATAAGGGCAGAGTGGTTGTTCCCAAGAATTCTGAGCTCATTACTCTTTTTCTTAAGGAGTATCATGACTCACCTGTTGGCATGCTGGAGATCTGAAAACGTATCAACGATTGGCAAGTGAATGGTATTGGGAAGGTATGAGGAAGGATGTCACTAATTATGTTAAACGCTGCCATGTTTGCCAACAAAACAAGGCTTCTACTCTCTCTCCCCTCGGATTACTCCAACCTTTGCCGATTCCGGACAAGGTTTGGGAGGACATCTCCATGGATTTCATAGAGGGATTACCCAAATCTTTGGGTTGGGATTCAATCCTCATGGTTATAGACAGGCTGTCCAAATATGGTCATTTTATACCCCTGAAACACCCATTCACTGCTCAATCCGTGGCTCAAAGTTTCTCTAAGGAGATAGTCCGACTTCATGGAATTCCTTCTTCAATTGTCTCTGACAGGGACAAGATTTTCCTGAGTGTCTTTTGGTTAGAATTATATAGGCTCCAAGGTACACATCTGAAAAGAAGTACTTCATACCATTTGGAGTCTGATGGGCAGACCGAGGTGGTAAATAAGGGTGTAGAGTCTTATTTGCGTTGCTTCGTTAATGGCAAGCCTAGATCATGGGCAACCTGGTTACCTTGGGCAGAGTATTGCTACAATACCGCCTATCACACAGCTACTAAATGCTCTCCTTTCAAGGCAGTCTACGGCAGAGACCCACCTCAATTAGTGCGTTTCATTTCTGGTAGCACTAATGTTCCTTCCCTGGAAGATCAGTTGTTGGAGAGGGATGCTATTCTAGATGATCTTAAGTTTCATCTCACAAAAGCTCAGGTGTATATGAAGCAACAGGAGGATAAGAGTAGAAGGGATGGCACTTTTCAGGTTGGTGATTTGGTGTATGTGAAGCTCAGGCCATACAGGCAGCAAACCTTGGCCAGGAGAAGGTATTAGAAACTTTCCCCTCGGTACTATGGTCCTTACCCTGTGATGCAAAGGATTGGGGAGGTTGCTTATAAGTTGGAACTTCCTCCTACAGCACGTGTCCATCCAGTTTTTCACATCTCTCAGCTCAAGCAAGCCCTGGGAACAGGACAGCTGCTCATACTTGACACTGAGCCAGAGGCAGTGCTTGGGGTTCGCACCAACCAGACTGCCACTGAAGTTTTGCTGAAGTGGAAAGGGTTGCCAGATTGGGAAGCCACCTGGGAATGTTTCTCTGACATAGATCACTGATTTCCTCACTTCCACCTTGAGGACAAGGTGAATCTTTGGGAAGGAGGTATTGCAAGGAATCAGCCCAATGTGCAGCCCAGGCCTATGATCCATTACACTTATTCCCGCAAGAGAACTAAGTCGGCTGGAGCATCTAAGTGAAGAATGAGCTGGAATAATTCTGTTATGAGTTTGTTAGCCTTGAGGGAAGTTTTGTAATTCTCTTCCTAGTTGATTATTCCCTAAGCTGGTCAGTTTGTTATGATTAGTGGTATTAATAGGAGGTTAGCTGGAGGGAGAGGTTATGCTGAAAAATATTGTTAAGCTTTTGCTTAGTTTTGGAGAGCTACTCTTCCTCTCGAATGAAGAGTGATTGTATTGTTTGATTACCTTGATCATCAATACAAATATCATCCCCTTACTTAATTTTCTGATCAATCCCCTGTTTTTCTATTTCCTGTTTTGGGTTAATTCCTAGCAGTCTACGACACCGCCAGCCACTGCTTGTGCAAGCTACCGGCGTTCACCGGCCGATATTGGTTCAAGATCCGCGTTTTGAGATCTTCCCACCCAATCAGAGGTCGCCGGCGACTTTCCCATTGTTACCAACGGAGAGCGTCTCCATCCATTGCCACGACTGCGGCCTCTACTTCCGCCAATCTATAAAACTGGAAGAACTGTTCCCCCCCGGAGAATCCACCCGTCGGGGTCGGATCCGTCGAAAGTCGGCATATCCAACTTCCTATATTTCCAATTTCCGTTCCCTTCTCGTGGGTCTTGATTAAAATTTCGCATTCCACCTCCGGCGCCGGGATCCCAGTTGCCAAACCTGAGACCTCCATTACGGCATTACCCAGTGGCGTGTCATTAAAATTTCCTCCTCCAAATGGCTGGTTCACTTCTTCATCCGCCGTTCCTTTTCCCCTATTCTGCAGCGCGGCCATCATTGCCCTCATCTCCTCAAAAAACTTGTCTTGATTCTTCGTCAGGGTGTTCTGGATGGAGTTTTCTCCGTCTTCGATTTTTTCGAGAATTTCCTCTATTCGTTCTTCTAGCGCCGCCACTCGTTCCGGTGTTACTGTCAACGGCGTCGGCGGCATGGTGGCTCTGATACCAACTGCAATGGGCTGGTGGTGCACACAACACAAGATGGATGTTGTCGGTAGGTTGTATTCGATTTAGCTCAAGGCTTGCGTGAAATAAACATGGCTTTAGGCCATGACTCTCATATGTCAATACAAATATTTTCTGAATGCCTTCTAACTTAGGGACAACTACTATATATACTACCACTACATTACAATAGTTGGCAAAAGCCTTAATTGCTAATTTTACTACTACTTGTCTCCATTCCAATTTACCACAGTAACTAATGCTAATAAGCCAAATCTGCCAAGTTTGTCTCCTGCAACTTTAGTGCTGCTGCTTGAGCAAGTAGTTGAGAGTTGTGGGTGTTGTCCTGCTGCTGCTGCTTGTGTCTCCTTCTGTAAGTCACGGTAATGGATGGGCGTTGTGGGTTCGTTGCATCAACCTCTTTCTATGAAAGCTAATGGACATAGTTTGTTTGAATCTTGACATCCCCACTGAAGCCCTCAGACAACCCATCAAGGACCGCCCCTGCAATTGTGTGATAATGTCCAAGATTTTTTTTTTTCAAAACCTATTGGCTTCATGCGTAATCATGTGGCTTGGCGGATTGCTTATGTAATTGATCAGTGAACTGCTTGCACCTCTCAGTAGAATTTATTACTGTGTTATGTTTGGAATAGCCTTCCTCTTGATATAAAAACATGTATTTGGATGGTTGCAGACGTTGATTTACTTTTATGAGCCAATAGAAGTTGAGCAAGACCAGCTCATTGAAGGATCTGTGACCCTAACGCAAAGCAAGGAGAACCGTCGGTTCATGAATATTCATCTTGAATACACGTGAGCCTCTTGACAACATATTATAACTGGATGGTTGCAGTGAAATGTATATATGTGATTTGACATTCTTTTCTTGCAGTTCTGGTGGCCGGAAATTAGTTAAAGAAAGCGTTATGCGCTGAGCTACTCATGATTTGGAGTTCCATGTATTGGAGCAAGTTAGCTGCCTGATGTTGCTGGTTCAACCATAACGAGCAACAATCGATACACGTTACTGTATTGTTGAAGGCATATCTATCTTCATCAATTCTATATCCTAACACAGCTCTGAAATAGTGAAATGTAAGATAAACAAACTGTATGGGTTTAAGGGTATGGATCGCAGTGTTGGTAACATCGAATTTTTGATGTGGACTTGACACCCTATTCTTTTTTACAATACTCCTTCAAGGGTGTAGTTTTATTAGAAATAGTAATTGTTACCAGGCAATTCTTTGAAAACACAGAGCTCTGTATTAGAATGTTATTGCTATACTATAATCTATAGCTGTCCATTAGTATTAAATAGTTAAATTTATCTTGGGTATCGCTTTTATTATCTTTTATAATTTACCCCCTTTTGGTGTATATTTTCTATGATAATGCAATTTTGCATATAACAGTGACCTTTTTTTATAGTTTCGGGCAATGTAATGGGGTGTTTTTTGGGATTCAAGGGCAAAACGAAGTTGCTTTGAAAAGCTATAAGAGAATTTTGTTGGCGAAGTATATTTCACTCAACAGTTCGAATGGATTTCAAATTGTTAAACCAAATTTTGCAGCCTAATAGTGTTATTGGAGTTTGCATTGACACCTTTTACCAAATTTAGCTAAAAGTTTACTTAATTATTGTAGCATGTCTATTATTACATTTTAAGAAATTGATTTTTTTTTTTTTTTTTTTTTTTTTTTGAAGCCAAAGAAATTGATTTTTTTTAATTGCAAGTTAATTTATAATAAAATAAATATGAAAAGCTGGTATACTTAAAATTACAAAGTCATACAAATTCATCAATTTCTCACTTTATGCTAAATTTAGTGTTTTTTTTTTTTTTTTATTTTATTTATTTATTTTTATTTTTTTTTTTTTGACAAAATGCTAAATTTAGTTTGATTACATTGGTTTGTTAAGTATATCTTATCCCAAGGATCGGATGGTTATATACTTCACAGGGATAATTTTTGTATGTTTTCAAATACCTTTAGAGATTTTTATTTTTATTTTTCTTAAATAGACATACCTTTAGAGATTAAACAATAAAATCAATGGTTTTTTTTTATTTTTTATTTTTTTAATGAAAACTTTAAAAGTCTTTAAATGCTTGGCCACCAAGTAACCTAGACCAATTGTATACAACGTAATCTTGAATGCTTGGCCACCAAGTAACCTAGCTAGACCAATTCCCAATTCTAAGTGCTTGAGCCCCAAGGAGGCAAGAAACATTATTCTTGTTACTATATAAATCATTATTATTATAGTTATAACTTGATTTAATTATTATGCACTTTGTTTTCTTCCATATTTACCTCTGATCACTTAAATTGTTGATGCAGGTGATGGAAGACGAGAAGATACTAAATTTCAAAGGCATAATCTTATACATGTCGGATCGAGAAATCCTTAAAAACCCATGCTACATTAATGACCAGATTATAGAGTTCTACTTTCGGTACTTAACATTCACATATGACGAACAAGACATCCTCTTTGTATCCCCTGCAGTCTCATTCTTACTCGCTAATTCTGATTTTGCGGGTATTAAACACACTGCAGAATCCCTCAAACTCGTCGATAAAAAACTTATTTTCTTCACCATCAACAACACCATCAATAACGAAGATTTTTCGACAGACACGGAAGAATGTACACATTGGAGTCTACTAGTCTATTACAAGACCCTTGATGTGTTTGTGCACCATGACAGTGTTAATGGACTAAACCACTCGGACGCCAAAAAGCTTTATAATACGGTCAAGGATTTTGTAGGGGATGATGATGACGACGACAAGCGGCCTACAAAGATTCGGAAGAACGGAATAGGCAACAAAAAGGTGGATGATGATGAAGAGGCGGTATATATAGAGTTTTATACTCCACAACAAAGCAATGTGTATGATTGTGGTCTTTATGTCATGAAAATTGCTGCCGTTATATGTGAATGGTACTTGTCTACGAAAGCCAGTGATGACAAATATTGTCTTTGGTATCAAGTTGTTCGAAACCAAGTCCTCCGGTGCTATGTTGAGAACCAAATGCGATCTGATTTACTCGAATTTGTGGATTTGCTCAAGGATAATCACTCCGGCATTACTTGATTTTTTTTTTTTTTTTTTTTGGATTTTATGATAGTAATTATTCTTTGAGTTTTTGTACTTAGATGACGAAGTTAAGTTTTGGATTATGAGTCTATTTTTAGTACTTTATGTATGTAGTTAAACAGATTGAGATTTCATAATTCTCATTGATTCACATGTATAATTTAATTTCATACTTCCACAGCAACTTGGATATAACCATGTTAAGAGATGTGTTAATGTTGTGCATGTTTTCATAGTTCAATTCTCTACAAATTGGTTTTCTACTTTTCTTCTACACATAGGATTTGTAATTGAAAAAAAATAAATATAAGAAAAGCTAGAACGAAGTACCATTAATTAGTTTTCAAAATTCTTTTTTTTTTAAGGGTTTCAAAATTCTATCTCATTGCGTAAGGATTCTCAAACATAATTTATTAAATTATCTTTTTGTACAAGGAATTGATTAATTGATTTTACATGTTAACAATCTATCTGGTGCTCTTGACCCTAAATTCATCATGCTATTCCCAATAGTTATATTTATGGCTTCATGCCCTTATTTCGAGTTAGTTAAAATCTTGCTGATCTTATAGCAATGGTATAGCTAAAACCCACTTAAATTAACATGCTTTCAAAAAAAAAAAAAAAAAAAAACCCACTTAATATTAATTTCCACTAGTAATTATATAAACGCTAGGACATCATCTGTTGTTCAATCATATACACCAGGCCATGTAATAATTGATTTGGACGCGACATATGCAAGTGTACGAGTCTAGGAGATGATCTAAATCCTTGCGTTTGTCTCAATGCTCTATATTGATTATCAAGCATGGAAAAAACAAAAAACAAAAAGAAGAAAAAGGGTGTAGGAATTTGGCCATCATCATCATCTAGAGTTGATTGGTGAGTGCATAAATTAAAGTATTCAATGAAATGACGAACTATATGCACTTGAGACAAAGTTGGTTGATGTAAGTGTAATCTTGTCAAGATTTGTGTGCTTTTGATCAAGGATTTTATCAATTTTCATTTATCCAAGGTTGTAAGATTATAGTATATTCTAAGACTACTTTCACAATCATATATATAATTCCAGTTATAACATTTTATATGGAATCACTGTGGCAATCTTAGGCATGATTTTGATCATCTACGTATTGTCCCACCATGGATTTTGTTCTTCCAAATTATTGTTTTTCATGTTCGGAATTCCGAAGTGGCTTGCTACAATTATCTTTAAGGGGCAAAGTGAGTTATATATCCCTTCAATTAGCATAATTAAACTAATGTAAAATTTTAGCCATCGATGTAATTGTGCAATCTATAAAAATGTTCAATGTTATAACAACTCATATGACAAATCTTTTGGTGCAATTTGCTCAAAATAATAGATTAATTGAAAGGTTTGTACTAGCTATATGCATATAGAGCTAGATCTATTAATCATTCAGTATATCAACAAAAAAAAATTGTTTTGAACAGTTTTGTTCTCAAACGAATCTAAATACTATAGTTTGTTTTTTTTTAACACTTGGGCAAAAAATATAGACAAAAGTCATCAAATTCCGTACATTACATGAGAATATAAGAGGAATGTCTTGATCTATTCATTTTTATAGTCTTCCACATCAAATCTTGGACTTACACTCTCTAAACTCAACCTAGACCCAGAGTCTAATTAAGCCTTTTTTATTTATTTATTTATTTATTTTAGGAAACTTCTCTAATTAAACTGGAAAACTATGTATATGGACCAAAAGAAAAAGATTTAAAATAATATCAATTGTGGACGTACCACTATATAGTACAGATAAAATAAAAAAATATATTAATTTGTAAACCACTTTTCAAATACCAAAGATGATATTGTATTAAAATAAGATTAAGATGGAGAAAACTTTTAGGTGGTAATAATGGCTCAATTATTGAGAATCTCTAGTTTATGCATGCCAAATGTATTCCCAACTTTCCATTCAGAAGATCGAAGTATATATATGTCCTTTTCTAAACCCTCCTTTTAATTTTAATTTGGTGACATTTATTCCACTTAATCTTATTTTTCTCTACAATAATCTATCATCAGTTTGGTACATTCTTGTCGTGTATTCATGCAAAATAATTTAGTAGAATAATAAAATTTTGATATTATTGCCTCCCATCGTAATCCATGTCCACTCCTAAGCTCAAGGATATTATGATCCAATTGATTGCTAGCTTTGATTAATTGGGTTTTTTTTTTTTTTTTTTTTTTTTTTTTTTTTTTTTTTTTTTTTATAATTAGCCTTGTATTCTAATATATATTTTATAATGGGAGGTGGAAGATTTAATTAATAAATGGGGGCATACACAAGCTGCATTAACAATAATTACTAGCTTTATGAGATCATATTTTTCCATTTTACCTACTAATTGTGCTGGAAAACACTCCTTTATTTTAATATACTTTTCTCTTTGTTATTCATATTATTATTTGTCCTGCATTATGCTTGAATTTAACGGCTATGAATTAAGCGTTATGATATGTTATGACCTATAGCACAGGATAGATGATCCTATATTATGAGATAAAAATGTCGATCACCTTGATCATTTCAAATAATTGTCACACTACAAATCTACAATATTAGAATTGATCATGCAAATCATGTGTATCACTTACATAAAATGCCATACCTATATATCAATACAATTATATCATACAAGCATATATATTATTGTTATTAATATTGGAGTTTTTTAGAGAGTTTTTCTATTTATAAACGGATACGTGTGAGTCTAGTCGAGTTGTACCCAACTATTCAACTAACCACAAATGTTTCCACCTAAGTTTGAACCCAACACATGCATGTATGTAGCATAAGCACAAGTGCACGAAAATATCTAGGCAAAATAGCTCCTACATGACCAGTAATTTGGCATGCACCCACTTTCAATATAATGCATAAATTGCTAAGTCTTACAAAAATAATTGAATGTGCTCACTTTAATTTGCGTGGCATACATCTAGAATGGATTACCAGCTCAAAGATTTTAGATCAATCATTATATAGTTAACTTCAATTCCTTTAATATAGTAATTGCGTGACTCTTTATAGACCAAAATAAGTTGATTAAGATAAGTACTATATATACGCAACAGTTTAGGGTTTATAAATTAAAAATGTAAGATTATACAGGCCATATTATGTTTCATAAACTAACCCCCTACACTGATTGAGAGGCAAAAAAAGGTGGGCTAAATAAACAATCACACTTTGATTTATCCTTAAATTAATTGAACTTGGCAACCATTTTGTCAACAAAAGAATTCCAACTTTTCATATAGATAACCCATTACTTATTAATCAGTGAAAGCAAAAAGGTTGGAATTTATAAAGTGATCGAATTTATTTGGAACACTAGTATTGTAATGTTGCTAAGTGTCTTTATCAATTTAGCCAATTGTTCTACACGTAAAGAGTTGAACGATCATGCAACTACTAAAGTATAATTGGTATCTTATACTATTATTAATAAACAAAACTAATATGTCCTCAAAAAAAAAAAAAAAACAAAACTAATATTTAATAAATATATATAACTAGCTCGCCTCTTTGATTGAACCATGAGTTATCTCTCTTCAAATGATGGATTTGCATAGATAAAATTACTACATTCTCGATCAAATTCAATCTACTTTGCAAAACTTTGGCTTTCATATTTTATATTTAGTATAGATTATAAAATTGATGTTTGGAAAATATTATTTGAGACTAATGGCTTCATGTTTCTGCACACAATTATAGTAAGGTTATTACTAAATGAAATAAAGAAAGCTGATCAATGAAATAAATCGAAATTTATAATAGGGAATAGATTTTGGATAAAATTGGACTTTTATTAAATGGAATGGTCATATTTGTTGTATTTTTCAGTATCACAGTTTGTTAACAAAAATTAATAATAAGTAAATAGTAAAAAGAATCAAAGTGCTACAAAGTATTTTAATTATCACAAAGAAAGCAATCGCTGGTTCCTAACAGGCGCTTGTACGGTGCATTGTACAGTCGTTTTGTAGGAAAGAACATGATATAGAAAAGTAATGAACATATAGCTATATTGAAAAGAACACACTATTAAATGTAATGAACATATACCTAGAGTGAAAAGAATATATTATCAAAATGTAATCAAATATACGTAGAGCGAAAAGAACATATTTGCACCAAAAAAGAGTGAAAAGAACATATGTTTATGTTATTTGATTGTCATTGTAATGTACTTTTATTTATGACATACTTTTCATTGCTTATTGTGAAATGTTCATTGAATTTTGTCTTCAAATTATGGTGGGTATATATAGATAATGTTTTTTGGTGCAAATATATAGATAATGTTCATTGCATAATATTATCATGTTCTTTATTAATATTATAGATGTTCTTTAGATATGAAAAAAAAAATAATTGGATGTTCTTTACAAAACAACTATATGTTCTTTACAAAACGATTGTATGTTATTTACAAAATAACTACATGTTCTTTTCGCGTATTTTATCTGTACCAAGCACGGTACAGTTGCATGTACCTTAAAATTTTCACAAAGAAAGTGCATACATTATTGCTCAAAGAGTGAAATTACATGTAAATTTCGTGTGTTATCTTATTGCAGTTTCTTCAAATAATTAAACTTGACTTAAGTTAGAAGAGATTGGATGGTGAAAGTTTCTGAACCACTAAAATAAAAAGGGATAGATATATAGATAAATATATGGGAAATGAGAAAATATCGTCTTAGCTTGATGCACACGTATTTAGCATACAAACTAGTGCGTGACTATGTTGTACGTCTTATTTTATTGCTACTACCCACCACGGACCAAAACCACCTCCACTTGCCTTATTTTTCCATGTTGGTGATTGGATCCTCTCTAGCTGCTATAGACTTTCATTGCAACACATTTTTAATATAACCTCTATTGCAACCAAACTCATTCTTCAAACTTCATAAACTCATTAATTGGGTTGTGAAGGCACCAAGTAATAAATGATAAGACAAGATAAGACATCTTAAGACATAATGATAAGGGTGAACCAAGGAATAAATGAGATTGTTCCAGGCACCAAGTAAGCCTCTTGAGGCCCTTTGGGAACACCAAAAAGCACCTCAATGCGTAATTTTCTCGTGTCTAAAATATGTCATTTGAAAACTATAATACATGAAATTGGAGCAATTTTAGATCGAGCTTTTGAGACCCGATGTTAAAAACTCACACAATTGTAGGATCGAGCTTTCGAGCTTTTGAGTCATATAATGTTTTTTTTGAACTATATATAGCAATTAATTAGTCACATAAATGCATTGATGACCCTTAGCCACTGAAAGGAGACATATACAAAAAAATAGAGCTAGCAAACAAGTTGGATGGGTTTCAGGTTGACCTGTTTACATATGCACGGGTGAACACCTTCAACCCGAATGTAACTTGTTTAGATAAATGGGTTAAAAAGTTAAATCTAAATATACGGGTTGACCTGAACGCGACCCGATTTAAGTTTGTGAGCGCAAGTATGACATAAGGAGCAACATTTAATTAATTAAGCACAAAGCAGGCTGCTGAAGTGTAAAAGCAACACTAAAAATACATAGTTATAGAAAATATAGCTTATTGTTGTGGTTAAATTTGAAAAGTCATGAATTAATTAAAAATATACGTACAAGCTTATAGAAAGGTAAACTAATGCGAGCATGTATAGTGGAATTAGCTTGTCTACCTATCTATGTCTTAGCTTTAAAGCGCACCTTATTATAAAGGCTACTGTATATTGTATTCTCTAACCTTTTCATGTTCCATTAACTCTCCATAACCTATCAAGTATGTAGTTATATCCTATTATACTGCATGCATAATCCTTTATTTTATTTTTAATTTTTGTTATTGGGAGATTTTAGAAGTTGGGGATATATAATTATTTATGGGAAAAGCATGAGCTACAGATTTTATGTCTACTTAGGAAATTTACATTAGCCGATAACACAATAACATTGATAATGTAGTTGGTAGGGATTTCACCTTAGAACCTTAATATTGATGTTATAGCTACATTTGATTTCTAGCTACCAGTTAATTGAGGCTCCATAATCCCTTTCCCTCAATCCTCAAGAGCCCGAGTTCTATATTTTGAATAGTTTACTTGTGATAGCCTGATAGGGTAATAGCTAGCACAATTAGCACTTATTACGTACTCCCTAATTGTTTGCTCCAAATTTCACTTATAGGTTGTTTTTTTTTTTAAAAAAAAAAAATTGCCTTATTTTCTTTTATAGTAACATGTCCTCATCGTTTACCCCATGCACTCACTCGTACAAATTAAACTTGAAAATATACAGTATATATAATGAGGCAAACATATACTCTATTCAATAGCAAAATTTTAGTTGAAGCCTTAATAAAGTACAATTCGTCTATGAGACAAACACATATGAACAAAGGGATTACAAAACAACGATGAAATGTACATGCCCGTAAGCCTTGGTCACAACATAGCATCGTCCATGAATATGCACTATGCAATAGTCTCCGTGTAGATGCCCCGTAAAAGAGGGGCTACATTCCCTACTTGGGATGTTGTAAGTTGTAGTAATGTGAATACAAATACAATCTCATACTCAATCACTCAATTCCAACCACACCTATTTCTAAAAAGGACAAACAAAGATGATTTCACTGCTCACTAAAAATTCCTCTGCCCTCTTTACTACATACTACCTACCTCATACAAAATACAATAAGATTGGTAAATTTACATCATACAACTTTATCCTAATCATACCCCATCACACAACAATATTAACCCAAATAAAACAGACCAATGGGCCATCAAAGTCAACAATCATTTCTTTGCATTGCTTTTCACTATTTCATTTTTTCTCCAAACCCAATACCAATAAATCCTCCCACTCTTCACCCCCAAAAATCTCACATTTTTCACTTTCTAATTATCCCACTTTTAAACCCACAAAACAAAACACACACACATACATACTACATAATAATTGCAACCAAATGACACTCCACAAAAGAAGACTAGTTCAAACTAGTACCATATCATGTTTATCCATCAACTCCTTTTCTCTTCAAGTAGTGGCCACAGCTACACTACTAGTGTTTCTCCGCCTTTCGGGTGTCGCGGCCACCCACACAACCACCAATCGTGTGACATCCTACCCGAATTTCCAACACTTAAATGTCCCTAAAGAAATAGCCTCCAATAAGCTTCAAAGTAAGCATTATTCTCGTCCTACAAAATTAGATATCGATCATCATCATCATCATCCTCTTCCTAAATTTAACGAACAAAAGACCGTCACATTATTATCCAATGACAACAACAACAATAAGAATTCAAGTTTGAACCTGAAGTTCAATCTCATTCATAGGGACAAGCTTAGCAATAAACTATCAGCATCTGGCAAGCACAAGCATGATCACACCCATCGATTCTCGCTCCGAATACAGCGCGACATCAAGCGAGTTACCGGCCTCATTCACCGCCTTTCGAATACTAACACTAGTGGTGTGGATGATTACAAGGTGGTGGAGTCATTCGGGTCGGACGTGGTTTCGGGTATGGATCAAGGGAGTGGAGAGTACTTCATAAGGTTAGGAGTAGGAAGTCCTCCAAGAAAACAATATGTTGTCATTGACTCAGGAAGTGACATTGTTTGGGTACAATGCCAACCTTGCAAACAATGTTACAAACAATCTGACCCGGTATTCAACCCGGCCCAATCAGCCTCGTATTCGGGTGTCTCGTGCTCGTCGTCCGTGTGTAGTCGGATTCAAAACTCGGGTTGCAGCCACGCCGACCGATGCCGGTACGAGGTGCTATACAGTGACGGATCTTACACCAAGGGGAACCTTGCATTTGAGACCATCACAATTGGTGGGACTGTTGTAAGGAACGTTGCTATGGGTTGTGGACATAGTAATCAAGGCATGTTTGTTGGGGCTGCTGGTTTGTTGGGGTTAGGTGGTGGGTCCATGTCTTTTGTAGGCCAACTTGGGGGTCAAACTGGTGGAGCCTTTAGTTATTGTCTAGTGAGCCGGGGGTCTGGTACCCCCGGCTCACTAGTATTTGGACGAGAAGCTATGCCCGTGGGGGCTGCTTGGATCAACTTAGTCCGCAGTCCCCGGGCCCCTAGCTTCTACTACATAGGGCTGATGGGACTCGGGGTAGGCGGGGTTCGAGTCCCGCTTCCTGAAGGTGTGTTTGACCTCACCGGGTCAGGAGATGGCGGAGTGGTCATGGACACGGGCACGGCCGTGACCAGGTTTCCTACCACCGCCTACCAAGCTTTTCGGGACTCATTCTTGACCCAAACCGCCAACCTTCCCCGGGCCTCAGGGGTGTCGATTTTCGACACATGCTATAACTTGGCCGGGTTCGGGTCAGTGCGAGTCCCGACCGTATCTTTCTACTTTACGGACGGGCCAATACTGACCCTCCCGGCCAAGAACTTCTTGATCCCTATAGACGAAGCGGGTACGTTTTGCTTCGCTTTTGCTCCTTCATCTTCAGGACTGTCCATCATAGGAAACATTCAACAAGAGGGTATTCAAATATCTATTGATGGTTCCAATGGTTTTGTAGGATTCGGACCTAATATCTGCTGAATGTTTATGAAGTTATCAACAACCAGCAATTGATTGAATTACCAATTTTATAGTCATCATACTACTATAGTATAGTAGTAACTCTACTAAGTAGTAATAGTAATAGTAATACAGGATCCCATTTGTAAAGTTGTTTTTTTTTTCTTTTTGAAATTTTTGGCCTATATTATTACTCTTTTTCTAGTCAACTTTTGTTACTGCTATGATCGATTATGATTGTATTGATAAGTGTAATTGATAAATAACACCAATATATTATATGTAATACAGTAATAGTATGATAATCTCTCTGTATACACGTGAGCTTGCATATAGTAGTATATGTTTAGACTTTGTTAATTAATCAAGTTTAAGATCCAAAAAGGGATGACAATTAACACAAGGATTTATTTAGGTGCAAGAATTGGTGTTGAGATTAAAGAGAACATGAAGTATAATAGTGGGGTCATCAATAATTATTGATGTTTAGAGGTGATATTCAAAGAGAGAGTAAAAGGTTTGTGTGGGAAAAGCTAATTATAGTAGTAGACAGTCAAACAAAACAATATGCAATTATTACCATTTTCCAGGTTACAACTTACAAGGGCAGCCCACTAAGGGTGACCCTTTTGGCCAACTGTAAGAATCCAAAGGTTTTTCTTGTTAGATTTTTTAATTTAACATAACTATATACTATTACGTATAATAATTTTTCAAAATGGTTACCCAAGTTGTACGAGAGCATTTATATTGAAGGTTTAGCCTAGCACGGTGCATGGATTTCATATAATTCACACGCATTTTTGTTTTCTTCTAAAAAAAAATTAGAAATCACTCTCGATGTAACCCTTAAAGTGACATTGAAGAATTCTAAGCACGGTACACAACCTATCACTGGCCACACAATGGCGGGGAGGACAGTAATCTACCAATAATCTTAAGTAGATTGTAGGCGTTAGTAGTAGTAGTACTGTAGTAGTGAAAGTAATTTAAGAAAGTTGATTATATATAAATAAAAATGCAAAAATGGGCGACAATGACATACATACGAGTAGTTGTTTGTCCAAACGCACCATGCACCTTCCTATCTTTGGCTGCACTTTTCATTATCAAATAACAGTGAAATGAAATGTACAAATAATAAAAGAAAAAGGGGTTTTAGAAATGATGAAGCACAAATAAATGTGTTTGTGGCTAGGCTGTGTGTGTACATGTGAAAGCATGAGTAAACTCTCTTTAACTGCATTTACATACTTAGCTGCTTGTATTGTATTAGAGTCCTCTCAACCAAAGACTTTTTATCTGCAAAGGTACTACTCACTTTTCCCCTCTTTTCATTGATTTTTTACACTAAAGATGACCCAACTCCAACCCTTCCCTTTTCTGCTTTTCATGTCTCTATTAGCCATTCATTTTTCAGCTAACTCCTACTTCTATTATGGTTATATGACACCATTTTCCTTATATGACATTACTATTGTCAAGTCCCATCATATTATGACATCACATCATTGCAAATATAATTACATAATATAATATCACTACACTTATTAGATTCATATTTGTCAAGTCACTCACTTCAATATACTTTTATAACATCATAATATTTATACATATGACATCGTTCTATTCATATGACATCATTATTCTCAAGTCACATCACTTTAATATACTTTTATGACATCATTATATTTCAAAATTTCATGAATTTCAAAATAAGAACATAACTCATTATTGGTACTTTATAGACATCTTTATAGGTGTGTTATTGATAAGTGTCATTTATGTCGCTATTTTTAGGAGTTTTGTAGTTAGTTTTTCATAGTTTTTCTATCTTTTTACTTGGTTTTAATAGCGTTTTACTACATTTGTCATGTTTGTGTGTGAAATGTCGTTATTGCTCAATTTTGGCTTTTCTTGCATATTTTGGTGGCTTATGACATTAGATTAAACTTTATTGGTTTACTCTTATGTTTAGGAACACTTGGATAAGTTCATTGCTCAACATTGAAGAAATATAAAACATAAAAGAACAAGTAATGAAGAAATGTGCACTTGATTTGCAAAGATCATACTTCAAACGCCTATATCTTTTGATCTACAAAACATTTTGGGGCGATTCTAATTGGAGATGAAAGATTATCTCGAGAGCTTTCCAACGACAGGTCATATGCTCAATTCCAATGTAAAACGTGGGAGATATGCTCATTTTAAGCTGAGTAGTTTGCCCAGTCCGAGAGGAGCGGGAACTCCGGTTCTTGGAGCGGGCGCTCCACCACCAGGAGCGGGCGCTCCAAAATCTGCACGCCAGCTCCTCACAGGAAATCCAAAATAAAAAAACAGATTGTTTCCTCCAGATTTGGAGCGGGCGCTCCGACCTTCTGCACGCCCGCTCCTGGACCTGGAGCGGGCGCTCCACCTCCTGCACGCCCGCTCCTCTACGCGCTGCTCGACTTTTTGCGGAGCTTCTTAGGCAATTTAGTAAGGGCTATAAATAGATTTTTTTGCTCATTTTAGGGAGAAAAATTCATATTTTCAGGAGTTTTAGGTTAGTTTTAGGTTTTTAGAGAGAGAAACTCTCAAATTTTGGAGAGAGAAAGTGAGAGAAACAATGGTTTTCATGGATTTTGGATAATCAAAGGAGGAATTTGATGATTTGAAGATCTCCATTTTATATCAATGAGCATTTCTTACTCTCTTCTCTCTTTATGCTTTATTAATTGCTTTGTTAATCATGTTTGAGTAGATTTCCTTCTACTAGGTGTTGAGTGAAGCTTTGTTATGGTTAATTGAGTTATTTGAGATAAATTTGATGATAATTGTGTGATTAAATTGATTGAATTGATGATGGCATGTTGTTTGTTTTAGATTGGATTGATCTCCCAATATAGCAAACTTAATGCATGTTAGTTCTAGTTTGACAAGGGATTGTGAATTAGAATTTTTATATTTGATTGCATTTTGGGTAAATTTCTTCTATGCACCTAGTCAATGAGGGATCTAGGCTAGGAATTTGAGAGATTGCTCTTGATGGTAATTAATTCCCATTTTAATTCTTTCTTTGCATGATTGATTATCAAATCGATTCCCATTAACTTGTTAATTGTTCAAAGTGGATCTTTGCCCCTAGTAGACTTTGTAATATCTTGATCTTTGTATGTGTGTTAGTGTAGTTGTAGTGTCCACTATCCATAAACCGACTTCGGCGTAGCTTAAGCATTAGATCGAGAACAATCCAACATTACCGTTCCTTGTGGTTCGACTCCGAACTTACCACTAGACTTGTTTAGGGGTTAGTTTAGGATTATAATAAATTTTGTTTGGCCGTGAGGAGGTTAGTCAACGACATAATTTCCCCGCGCTCAGTTATAGTTTCAAACCACCTTATATGACCCCATGAGTCACCCCACGCATTCAGTTCATTTTTTGAAAAAAATTATCAAAAACTGACCCGAAATTGTGTATTTGAGCCTTCGGTTTTTGACAATTTTTCATCTTTTAGACCCGGAAACAAAAATTGTCGAGATGTTTTCCATAGACCCCAATCCACCTCGAGAGTCCAACTGGGTGGGTAAAACCATCCAATATGTCTTCAAACTGCCAATTTATCCGTTTACAACTTGCACCCATTTCATAAACTCGAGGCTACCACGGACATTTATGGCAACATATAATGATCATATATGATTTCAAACGACATTATGTGACTCTGGAAACCTCCGAAATTGGTCAAAAAGTGTGTATTATAGCCTTTATTTTGTCAATTTTTGACTTTTTAAAACCCGAAAACAAAAATTGCCAAGAAGCTACTAATAGACCCTTATACCCTCCGAGAGTCCAATTGGGTGGGTGGAACCATCCAAATTGCCTCTAAGCATCCAATTTACCAGTTTCCGTTCATGCCTCTTGTATTGGCTATAAGCTTCCACGGGGCCTTTATGTAGCCGACTTATGGTCTTATATGGGTCCAAACAACATCATATGACCTCGAGATGTATCCCGTACAATTCCGTGAATTTTTTACACCAGGTCCCGACACCTCCTAAATTGCTCCGAATTCGTGTATTATAGCCTTCAAAGTTGGCTTCCGTACATCATTTTTTCACTCGGAAAGATTATGCATCCAAGTACTTCCATGGGCTCCCAAAGGCCCTTGGGAGTCATGGATAATGCCCAGAACCATCTCATTCATCCTTAATCCTCATGTCTTAAGGCAACGACGACATGCCCTTAAACGACAATTAAAACTAGCTGATTGTATGCCTTATCCTTGGGTGCACATGTCTTGTGCACATGCCACACGCCCCCTTGCACCATCCCACACCCCAACACTTTGGCTTTGTGACTTGTCTCAATCCACTACTTAGCATTTTTTAGCATATAAGAAGCACTACTAACCTTTCCAAAATATAGGTGTTTTTAGGGAATTGAATAGGGTGGGGGGGGGGACGAATCGAAGCGACATAGGGCTAAATCTAAGTGGATCATGGCAGCAAGGCCACTCTAACACTTACAATACACCGCGCGAGCTTAGCCTACGACACGTGCTCTTGGGGGGTGAAGCCCCTACTGTAGGACGGCAATCGGGCGGCGGGCGCATGCGTCGCTTCTGGCCTGGATTCTGACTTAGAGGCGTTCAGTCATAATCCAACACACGGTAGCTTCGCGCCACTGGCTTTTCAACTAAGCGCGATGACCAACTGTGTGAATCAACGGTTCCTCTCGTACTAGGTTGAATTACCACTCCCCTTGTCTGTACCAGTTCTGAGTTGAATGTTCGACGCCCAGGGAAGGCCCTTGAAAGGACTGTTCCCAGTCTGTCCCCCTGGCCAGCACGCGGTGACCCGCTCTCGCCACGGAAGCAGCTCGAGCAGTCTGCCGACAGCCGACGAGTTAAGGACTGGGACCCCCGTTCCCAGTCCTAAAAGCCAATCCTTTTCCCGAACTTACGGATCCATTTTGCCGACTTCCCTTGCCTAAAATTGTTCCACCGACCAGAGGTTGTTCACCTTGGAGACCTAATGCGTTTATGAGTACGACCGGGCGTGGTCGGTACTCGATCCTCCGGATTTTTAAGGGCCGATGGGGGCGCACCGAACACCACAAAACGTGAGGTGCTCTTCCAGCCGCTAGACCTTACCTTAGGCAGAGCCGATTTCAGGGTGGGCAGGATGTTAAACAGAAAAGATAACTCTTCCCAAGGCCCCTGTCGACATCTCCGGACTTCCTAACATTGCCGTCAACCGCCATGTCCTGGTTCAGGAATTTTAACTAGATTCCCTTTCGAAGCTCGTGCAAAACGCGCTATCAGACATGCTTCCCCCGTCTCTTAGGATCGACTAACCCATGTGCAAGTGCCGTTCACATGGAACCTTTCCCCTCTTCGGCCTTCAAAGTTCTTATTTGAATATTTGCTACAATTCGGACGACGAAGCAGCCCGATTTTAAAGTTGGGTTGTTCCCGGTTCGCTCTCCGTTACTAGGGGAATCCTTGTAAGTTTCTTTTCCTCTTCTTATTGATATGCTTAAACTCAGTGGGTAGCCCCGTCTGACCTGAGGTCGCAACGGTTTTGCCGCCCCTAAGGGCGAACAAACTAAGGGTCCTACGAGTCCTCAACAGCTAATGTTTGGAATCCATATTATGCAAGGAGACATCGCATTTGCTAATTCGAATTGAAGAGTGATAGAAAATTGTAGTGACACGGTCCTGGAGTTTGGGCCCCGAAACGTGCGGTGCGCTCTAGCCTTTTGGCGGCAAGAACGCTAGCATTGAGCGAAAAAGGGGCTTGTGAGCACAAAGCAACAAAAGCGGACAATTATGTCTCAGGAGCACTCACGTCTATCCGGGAGATGGAGTACGGGTGGTCGGGGATTGTGACGGCGGATAATTTAATGCGGGCACAAGTATATTGAAGTGATGTGACTTGAGATACAACTTTCTCAGATAGGAAAACTACCCACTACGCCCACTACACCCATGATTAGTAATTGCCCACTACTTGTAAGCTTACTTGGATGTATCTGGCCTTGTCCACTGATATGTCTATTTTATATAGTATTTTACCCCCGTCCCTTGGTCATAATTAGTAATGTTTTTGGCTCTTTAGAGCCACTTTTATTACTAATTGGTGTTTTCTAGTGTTTTCGTAGATTTGGTTGACTTTTGTAGGGATTTGCACTTTTGGAGCATTTTCCCGAGATATTATGGAGCAACTACGAGCATTAGAGAAGCATGACCAATTTCTATAGCCCAGGATCGGTTAAAGCCATCGAACCGGTGATTAAGGGCTCGGTATATGTGATACCGGGGCAATTGGACCGAGTATTCAAGACCCGAAGAGGAAATCCATATTGGCCCGAAGAATTGGAGCCCAATCGAAGTCCAAAGAGTGGCCCAAGAGTGCCGCCCGGCCAAAGGAGCTATCGCCCGAAGGCGCGCCCGGCCGGGCGGGGGAAGCAAGGTCGGCGCCCGAACTTGCGCCCGGCCGGGCACGAGAAACGTACCTGATAAGAAAAAGGCGCGCCCGATCGGGCGCGTGTTATTATTAGGAGACGATTAGCGTCGTTTAAGTTTGTTTTAGTTTAGGATTCTTGCTTAATATAAATACTTCTCCGTTAAGCGAGTTTAGGAGCTTCTTTGTACTATTTCTTAATTGTTTCTTAGATTTTCTCTCTCTACTTAGCTTTTAGATTAGTTTCTCTCTCTCTAATACTTTGTTCTTAACTCTATTCTTAATTCCAGATTTCTTTGGTAACGATTTCTTTTCTCTTAATCTTAGTTATTTATTTTATTCTTTTGATCATGTCTTGTTTTATTATTTTGATTAGTTTAGATTTAATTATGTGTGAGTAGTTCTATTTCTAGGGTTTATGGGATCCATAAATAATATGAAGGGGTAATTTATTGTTATCGATTGTCAATGCTAGACTAATTTCCTATTGATTGATTTAATGCTCTGTGACTAGATTTGCGCAGATCTTTTATGCATGAGTTTGACAATATTGATTCGAGATTCGAGAGATGAGAATTGATGTTTAGGTCTAGTTTCAATATGCAGGTTAATTTATAAATGGTTAAGTCGAGATTCGAGAGATGAGATTTAATACCGGTAAATTAATTGTGTGATTATAATACGTAGCGAAATCCCTTTATAATCTGATTAATTATGCATTGATGATTGATTATTATGTTTTACCCTGGAATGTTATTTATTGGTGAACCTATACCCTAGGCCTTTTATTCATTATTTTCTCCTTACTCTTAATCTTCGTAGTTTAGTTTCCTTTTATTACAATATTTTGGTTACTTTATAATTTAGATTGCTTGAATTAATTAGGAATAAAAAGACCCGTTTCTTTGTGGATTCGACCCTACTTCCCTATCTATTATTAGTTAGTGGTTTTAGGAATTACTTTTGATTAGGTGATACGACTATAGCATGTCATCCACGTACATGGGGAGTTTATCCATGTTCAAGATGCTCCCATAACTACTTGGTAACCGCCACACCCCACTATGCCATGTTCCTACATTTTAAGAGTCATGCATCAGTGTGCATAGGTGGCGCTCAACAGCCTGATAAGTGTAACTGCCCACTCCCCTAATGTTCCTATTTTCTAAGGCCACTAAGTGAGTGAAGTAACTTCCACATGACGTGGCATTATCCTCTGAGAATAACTACCCACGTTCATGGTTACACCCCACTACTTTGGTGTTCCTATTTTATAGCAGGTATCGTCTTCGTATTGGCTTAACCGCATTCCTGTTTGACCGTTGTCAAGATAATCGTTAGTCAACTCACAAACATCATGGTCCGATATTTTAGGAACCATACTTAGCCACGTGCCACATCAGCTTAACCGTCCCAACAATTTAGGGAGAGTGGTGCAACGTGGGTGGTTACCTCAACCGCCCACTATCCCCACTACTTATCCAATCCCTGGATTTAAGGCAACCGCATGTAACCACAATTACTAAGCCTAACTGTCAAGGAGTCCCTTCTATAAATAGTCCACCAAGGAAAACTTTGGGTAGACTATCTACAAGCCAAGTTTGTTCCTTATCATCAAGCGTATGGCCACACAAGTCCATGGTTCCCTCGGAGGCACCATAGTCATCGTTGACCCGGGCTGCACTCATTCCTCCATGTCGGAGCCACTGAGGTTACCACCATAGAGACATCCCAACATGATTCCAAGAGCATCCCTTAGTCAAACTACGCACCACCTAGCTAGAATGCACCGTACTAAGCCCTCAGCCTTCGTTAGTCACCCCGCGTCTGTCCTATTCGGGACTATCGAGTCGATTTGTCCTATCGAGTGTCCACCATAGCCATCCAAGTGTGCTATAGTCCCCATATTCTATCCTATGTCCAAGACTATGCCCAAGGCCCCTAGCCATAAGGCCACCCTAAGGTCAGCCACTGACCCCTTGAGTGATCACGCGCCCCCTAAAGAGCTTTATTTTGATCTGATCTAGTCATGAAATACTAGTGAACATCTAACTGACAGTAACAAAATAATGAGCTCTCAAGCCCGATGCTCGAACCTAACCTGGGCTCTATGGTCATGTATGATCTTTTAGGGTCCTAATAAGTCCCCTAAATAAGTATCAAAGGTTGTTATGGAGTTTTGCTCAACCAAATACTCAGAAGTTCTTCTGGTGCACGTGCGCATGCGCCAGCCATGGCCCAAGGCCTAGCCGACCAAGGCTTTGCTAGCACCATGGTCTAAGTACTCAGGGTTCATCCCTGATAACCTTACAAGCCTTAGACATGATAGTGAGAAACTCTAGCCTCACTTGGCTCGTTCTTCCAGAATCGAGCACGCACTTGCTCGTGTGGGCAAGTGGGATCCCAAAGGCCTTGCGCGCCTATGCGGGGTGGTCGACGGCCTTGCCTAGGTCAACCCAAAAGTGACCGTGTTGGTATGCCAGTATCCTACCATCGAAAGTTGATAGGGCAAAAATTTGAATGATGCGTCGCCAACGCAAAAGCCGTGCGATTCGTCGAGTTATCATGAATCATTAGAGTAACGTGTAGAGCCTGCGTTGACCTTTTATCTAATAAATGCATCTCTTCCAAATGTCAGATTTTGTTTCACGTATTATCTCTTGAATTACTACAGTTATCCGAGTAGCAAATACCATCAAACAAACTATAACTAATTTAATGAGCCATTCGTAGTTTCACAATCTGAATGAGATCATACTTACACATGCATGGCTTAATCTTTGAGACAAGAATATGACTACTGGCAGGATCAACCAGGAAGCACTCCTCATTCAACACCGGCATACATGAGCTTTCCCTTTTGACGGAGAGAGTCAACTCGTACACAAACGTCGTTCGTGCTTAGCGTAAAACGCTTAATTGGGTTTGCGATGAATAAAAGCCCTTTCCCCCTCAAAATTCTGCATCTCGGGGCATAGTTAGGGACCACACACCTGACCAACAACATTTGGTTTTTTCCATTGAGGTTGGAGGACGGACCCAACCACAAGATCCACCAAACACCTAAAAACGGATGTCAGGCGAAAACAAAAGATTTATATGGACATAAATACCGTCATTAGGAATTAAACATAGAAAATCATACCTCGCCCAAGACTTACCGTACTTGGAGCAAATATTAAAGAGGTTTATCAAAGTGCGGTTTGATGCACAAGCATGAAGCCCGCCAACCAAAAAAATCGATAACTACTCACACGTTTTCCGTACCACTATGTCAAGAAATCCCGAGCGTACAATCGAATACCACAAATATGGCTGCAAGAATTTGTCAAAATCCCTCAACTAGCACCGTAAGATGTGAAAAAAACAATTCCAATCATTAACTCGGGCTAGACTCACTACTACGCTGATTTCATGCAACAATGTGAAGAATTGGACTAGTCACGAATACTAATCGACCTCGCTCGTATCCGATTATTATAGTCCGCCATCAATCCACCTTGAAACACTAAATCCTCATCGGTTCGCGGGTACCTTATGTAGACGTCTAAAATAAGGCAAAAGACAGAGTTCCATTAGTTCACCAAGGTTTTCCTATCATGAAACCCCACAACCACAAACGTAATAGGAAGAATTTGCCGGAATCCCCAAACTCACATAGGTTCCCCGTCAAGGAATATTTGTCGCGTTGTACCACTGCTTCGCCGAATGAATCCCTGAACTACGTATCCTGAAATAACAAAAAGTTGTTATAAGAAATAGTTGAAAACACCCTAACTAACATAAATCACAACGTCAACGGAGGGACATTTAATCGAAGACAAGATGAGAAATATCGACTTCATAGATACAAGTCGCGCCTGCATCGTTCCTAGCTAATGGTCTGGTCAACATTTCCGGCCTCGAATGTAATACCCTGTATTTTTGTACACGTATTTTATTTAAATAAGTATTTTGTGGAGTATTTAAATAATTTGAAATGTTTTATTTATGGCATTTTAATTATTTATTTTAAATAAGTTTAGATATATTTTATAAAAGGAGAGTTTCTTTAATTATTTATTTTATTAAAGTTGGGGTTTAATTTAGGAAAGTTTTATTTTAGTAAAGCTTTATTAGGAAAGGGATCAGGAAAGATTAAAAAAGGGAAGTTTAGGTAAGAAGGGTTTCTAGAGAAAGTGTATAAATATTCAACACTTGGGCAAATTATACTTTGCCTAGAGTGGAGAAAACCCAAGGTAAACTTTCTCTCTCTTCTCCTTTATTTTTTCTCTTTTTCTTACTTTCTTTTTTTCCCTTTCCCCTTGTTTCGGAACCCCATCGACGGCCACCACAACCACCGGTGGGCCGCCGTCCACCACAACCACCGGTGGGCCGTCGACCACCAGCAGCACCAGTCGGCAACGGCGACAACCACCAGCGGCTAGCAGCAACCGGCAGTGGTGGTCGGCCTGCTTTTTGGACTTCTTCCCTTCGAAAAAAAATAATCTTTCTTTTTAATTTTTCTTTAAACCTTAGATCTAATTGTTAAATATGGGTTTTATGATAATATTATGATGCTTGATTATAAGTAGTATGTAATTTAATTTTCAGATTTTAATTCTAATTAAAAAGCCCTAATTTTGAAACCCTAGATTCATAAGTAATTGATTATTAAAGGATTATGATTTAGAGTGGTTTAAACCTTTAATTTAAGTGTTTTAAAGCATAATTACAGCAAGTTTTTATTAATATCTAATGCTGGAATTTTTGGTAGTATATTAAAAATCAAGTTTCTTTAAGGAATTTTAATTACTCAATAATTGGGGTTAAAGTATGAGATTTTAAATAAAATTTCAGCTTATTTTAATTAAATTATGAGTGGTTTAATAAGAGAATATATTGTCGGGCCTTTATGTAGAGAGGATTTAATGCTATACTATTATTTTAAATTGTAGGAAACTTTGAAGTGAGTGATTTCTATTAGTCGTGGCGATATTAAGATCGTATTCAAGGTACTTTCGCATACTTAGCATATTTTTGATGATGCAGTAGCATGCTAGATGTGATTACTTGATTACGAGTAGTATCATGCTAGATTATGAATGGAAAGTGTGATTAGGTTGATATTGGTGATTGAATTATGAAGCATGATTTATTTGTGATGGATTAATGATTGGAAAATAATAGTTTGACAAGTTGATTATGAACCACACTTTTATTTATGGCATGATAGAATGCATGTTTAATTAAACTAAATGTTTAATTTGGACTGAATATTAATAGGGAATTTTATTATGGTTCATATAATTTTTATTGATGCTATAAGCATGGGAAATGAGCTATGTAAGTGTCTGTGTACACGAGGAATAAATTGTATGTTGGTGCCTTAGTGCATAAGGTGTTTTTAAAGGGATAGGACTTTTGCGCATTAAGCATTTAAGGTGTCTTTGACACCGAGGTAGATTTAAAACGGGTTCAACATTAAATATTATATGGTCACTAATTATTCAATAATTAAATTGGAGTGTTTAATTATTTGCATAATTATAATGTTTGATGTTATTATGATTTGATAGTCATCACCAAGTTTAATATTATGTAAAGAACGTAAAGTGAAAGAGATTACGCACCAAAACTCTTGGAACGTATATACCTTGAGTATGAACATATGGGGGGATTTATGCGACTTTATATTTGACTATAACTTCTACTGGGAGTACAGGATGCTGTATTTTCCTTTTTTATTACTCGCAGGATTCCGCCACTGATAGGTTGTCGTAAACATGTCAAAAATAAATTCGTAACAAAACCAACTAACAATGTAGTAGGGTAAATAGGGTCGAATCCACAGAGAGATGGCTATTCAATAAAACTTCTAAGAAATTTGATAAACTAATTTGTGTCATGAAATTGGGATAGAAAAGTAGTCTAAATTAAAAATAAGAATAAAACAATTAATAAACTAAATAAATTATTGACACGGTTAGCTACTGTGTTAGTACCCCTTTATTGGGGCATGTTAGGGGCAAATTTGTTCAATGCGTAATGAAAACTAAATAAATTATTTAGTTACTTAGTTTAGAAGTTTTTTTGTATGTTGTGTGCTTAAAAACAGGTGCTACGAGGTAAGTTGTGTGTTGATAGGTAAAAGCATGTTAGTGTGTTTAATTACGCTTATTTACGCAGCTTTGCTGATTATGTGTTTGTTGGACTTGTCTTTACCTTGGCCCTATGATGACCCATTTTTAATGGAGAGTAGCGAAAACAAGTAGAGAGAAGTTTTTCAGGTGATGAAGCATATTCATGATGGGCATGAGTGAAGAGCGAATCATGCTAGTTTCTATAAGTTTATGATGTGTTATTGCTTTAAATATATTATGATATTTCTATTGCAAGACTAACGTAAAGGTTAAATTGGATTGGTCTTGATAAGGGCATACAATGGTTCCAAATTGTAGGTTTGACTTTATTTTACTTTGGTTTGACTTTACTTTGGTTGGTTGACTATTTATGTTGAGTCATTTTAAATAATTTAAAAGAGATTCTTCCGCTGTGTGTCTTTGATAGTTGCCTTAGCCGTTTTTTCAGTGGCGGTAATATCTTTTATTTTCCTATTTAGAGTTTTAAACAGGTCAAAACAGGTATTTTAAAAGAAAAGAATTTCTAGGGTGTTACATTGAAGCTATGAGACCGTCATAATTTCCGCCTCGCCCCCGGTGAGATTTTTGTGTGCATTCTACTAGCGTTTGGCAATGCACACAACCTACCTCAAATCCAAAGAAGGCCCCAAAGTTGTATATAACTAAATTTTAGATTTTCAAGCTTGAGTTTCCCAATTCCCCTAAAGAGCTTTATAATGTACCCCTTGTAAAGTTGAAGTGAACACCCGACTAATAGTAACACAATAATGGTTAAAACTTGTGAAAATGTTGTAATAACGCCCATTTTTTTGGTGGAATCCAAAGAGTGGGTATTAAGCTTCATTTTGGCACTTTTTTTCCAAAAAATAATTTTTGTGGGACACAAAAATGGAAAATACAGGAAAAAGGCGATAATCGGGAAAAGTGGGAAAGTTGCTAAAGCAGACCCAGAAGATAAGAAAACACTTTGGAAAAGAAGGGGGATAAATTTTTGACACTTTGAAACATCCCATATTACCCGTATGCTCGTCTTTCGAGGTTTGGGGTTGTTTTGGACCGAGAATGTGTCAATTGACCTTTGGACATGGTGATAGAGGGACAATTTGTGTTAATAGTTGATGGAATATGAGATGAGAATTGAAGTGATACTTAGATTACAAACATGAATAGTAGCATAATTATTATCCATAGTCTATCATTAAGCACATCAATCAACACACATGTGAATGTAGTATGATTATCCATAGTTACATCATATATAACATGTGTTCTTTTCCAATTCCAAGTCATAGTTTCAAGTCACATCACACCAATATTAATGGTTATACGACACTATTTTCCTTATATGACATTACTATTGTCAAGTCCCATCATATTATGTCATAACATCATTGTAAATATAATTACATAATATGACATCATTACACTTATTAGATTCATATGACATAATAATTGTCAAGTCACATCACTTCAATATACTTTTATGACAGCATTATATTTGTACATATGACATCATTATAGTTATATATATGACATCATTCTATTCATATGACATCATTATTGTCAAGTCACATCACTTCAATATACTTTTATGACATCATTATATTTATACATATGACATCATTATAGTTATACATATGACATCATTCTATTCATATGACATCATTATTGTCAAGTCATATCACTTCAATTACTTTTATGACATCATTATATTCAAAATTTCATGAATTTCAAAATAGAAACATAACTCATTCTTGGTACTTTATAGACATCTTTATAAGTGTGTTATGGTTTCAAACAACCATATATAACCCCATGAGTCACCCCACCCATTTAGTTCAATTTTTGAAAAAATATCAATAACTGACCCGAAATCGTGTATTATAGCCTTCAGTTTTAGACAATTTTTTCACTTTTTCAGACCCGGAAACAAAAATTGACGAGATGCTTCCCATGGACCCCAATACACCCCGAGAGTCCATTTGGGTGGGTAAAACCATCCAATATGCCTTCAAACTATCAAATTACCCGTTTAAAACTTGCACCTATTTCATAAACTCGAGGCTACAACAAACATTTATAGCAGCATATAATGATCATATATGGTTCCAAACGAAATTAGATGACCCTGGGATGTATCCTCTGATATCTCGAGACTTTTGAACACCGGGTCCAAGAACCTCCGAAATTAGCCAAAAAGCGTGTATTATAGCCTTTAATTTTGTCAATTTTTGAAGTTTTTTGACCCGGTAACAACAATTGCCGAGACGCTACCTATAGACCGTAATACCCTCCGGAAGTCCAATTGGGTGGGTGGAACCATCCAATTTGCCTTCAAGAATCTAATTTACTAGTTTTCGTTCACACCCTTGTATTAGCTATAAGCTTCCACTTGGCCTTTGTGTAGCCGACTTATGGTTTTATATGGGTCCAAAAAACATCATATGACCCCGGGATGTATTCTGTACAATTCCTTGAATTTCTGACACCGGGTCCCGATACCTACTAAATTGCTCCGAATTCGTGTATTATAGCCTTCAAAGTTGGATCTTGTACATCATTTTTTCACCCGGCAAGATTATGCATCCAAGTACTTCCATGGGTTCCCAAAGGCCCTTGGGAGTCATAAAAAATGCCCAGAACCATCTCATTCATCCTTAATCCTCATGTCTTAAGGCAACGACGACATGCGCTTAAACGACAAAGCTAGTTGTCTGTATGCCTTATCCTTGGGTGCATATGTCTTGTGCACATGCCACACGCCCCCTTGCTTCATCTCACACCCCAACACTTTGGCTTTGTGACTTGTCTTAATCCACTACTTAGCATTTTTTAGCATATAAGAAGCACTTTTAACCTCGTTTCCCAAAATATTGGTGGTTTTCAGGGAATAAGGTGGGGGGAATGACGAATCGAAGCGACATAGGGCTGAATCTCATTGGATCATGACAGCAAGGCCACTCTATCACTTACAATACCCCGTCGCGTATTTAAGTCGTCAGCAAAGGATTCAACCCACCGCTAAGTAGGAATTGTACTTCAAGGCAGCTCTCGCGCCGCATCCACCGCGCCAGCTTAGCCCTTGGGGTACGATGCCCCTACTGTAGGACGGAAATCGGGCGGCGGACGCATGCATCGCTCTGGCCCGGATTCTTACTTAGAGGTGTTCACTCATAATCTAGCACACGGTAGCTTCGCGCCACTGTCTTTTCAACCAAGCGCGATGACCAATTGTGTCTCCCCAAAATCAAAATCTAGTGATGAATATATTTCACGTCATTGATTATCGAACGAGGTGAAATGTGAAAAAGTCTCGTGAATTCTCTTGTTTTTAATAAAAATAATTCATTTCTGTTTTCGAAAATCATTCATTTTGTTAATTCGGATGATATACTACAAGAGGGGGGGTGAATTGTAGTATGTTCCTAGTGCCTACTTTTCGCGGAATATAAAACTGATTGTTGTTAGGAACTTAGACAATGCAAAGCGGATTTTACGAGGAAACCATCCAGGGCCCAACTGGAAGTAAAACCTCGACCCTACCTTAGGGATTTCAAACACAAACCACTTCACTATAATAGGGCAAACACCAAGTTACAACCTATTAGACACGGACCTTTATTTCACAAGTTCCTCACTGGACTTGCTACTTGATAGGACCTTATCCTACCCAATCTAAGTACCACACTTAGATTCACTCGTACCACCAAAGTACTACCCACTCGGCCTCACACTAGAAGCTCAATCGGCCTCACCTAGAAGCTCATACATTGCACTCTTACAAAATAATTATAACGAGAATCCTCACGAACTCTCACACCCCAATACATAAAACACTCAAAACCCTTTTTCCCAATTACAAGATCTCAAAGAATAACTCTAAATACATACCAATGAATAAAGAGATAAAACTAATATGTTGGAGACTTCAAGATCTGTCTGGAACTTACTGGACGAACTGTAACTGGAACCTGACTAGAACTTCGACCTGGAGGTTTGACTTAGCTTCGTGGTGAAGGATGAAACCATTAAGCACGACCACTAAGCTTCATCAGCCTCGACTTTGAATGAATACATATGAGCATATTTATAGTACACCCAAATTATTCTTTTCGTAAAAGATAAGTTTTATTAAAAGATAGAAATAAAAGATATTTTCCAAAAATAAGTTTTCCAAAAATATATCTTTTGTTAAGAATATATTCTATCAATAATAATAAGATATATTTACCATAAAATCAGATTTTATCTAAATCTTATATTTTTCAAATATACTAATATATCTTTTAACAAAAGATATACTTACCATATCTTTTTAACAAAAGATATACTTGCCATATCTTTTTATAAAAGATATAATTACCATATCTTTTAACAAAAGATGTACTTGCCATAAAATTAGATTTTATTTAAAACTTATTTTACTGAAAATATTTTCCAAAAATAACTTATCTTTTTCCAAAAGGGATTTATTAGAAAATAAATATTTTTATTCTGTAAAACCAAATCCCTAAAAGATATGCACGTATTAGGTAAATATTTATATCATTAAATTCGACCTGCGACCTTTAACGACGTGCAGACCTAAGTTCCGATTAGGTTTCGGAACTATGACAGTCTCTGAGTTCCTGACAAGTCAGTAACTCCAATTTCATTGACTATCATGAGTTCACCTTGGTTCTTTAGACTTGTTCCAGACTGACTTTTATGTCCAACATACTTACATGAATCCTAGAGCGATATACTTCGATTTCTCCGTCTTCATGTTGTTTCTTTGAAACTCTTGTTATGGAATCTTGTAGTATTGATGTATTCTAGATCTCGGGGCAAGTTCCTGTTAGGGAACTTAGATAGTTCTTGTTAGAGAACTAAGTTCCTGTTAGGGAACTCTTCATGTACCTGTTAGGGAACATGGAACTCTTCATTTACCTGTTAGGGAACATGCTCCGGCTTTCGTGGGAAAGCCTGCCGAAAGTTCCTTCTGGATCTTGTTAGAGAATACCTTCAGGTTCCTTCGTGGTTTGGTTCTCATGGGAGAACCTGCTTTAGGTTCATTCATTCTCTCTTGTTCCTCTTGAAGTCTTCTATGTTCCAACCCATTGACTTCACCTAAGTCAGTTCCTGTCTTCACATAAACACTTAAGAGAAACATTAGATTGAAGTTTGTTTGTCATAAACAAACTTCAAGTGAGAGAACTAATTAAACTTAAAGCTTATGTAAATACTCCTACACATATACAACTCATGTATGCATAGTGTACTTACCTTATGAAGCTAACATATGCAAACACCTATTTACATAGTTACCTTCATGGTTCTTTAGCCATCATCATGTTTATCAACCATAACACTCATCATTGTTCTTGTTTCTCTATTGCTTGTCATATATTGCTCAGGTTCCTTATATATATATATATATATATATATGTGACTGCTCAGGTTCCTTGTATCCTATTCCAAGTATAACTTGTTCTTTCTATGCACAACATAACAAACACATTAGATAGATAATCATCATTAGTTTACAATCATCAAAACCTAATTACTCAACAATTTCCCCCTTTTTGATGATGACAAACTAATGATGCTTATCACACATTAAAGGATAAATCGTTGTACATTTATTCCCCCTTAGTTCTTCAAGGAAATAACGTTTAGAACAAGTTGGGAACATACACAGGAACTTCACATAGTTAGAAACTTAGCAATACACATCCTTATCAATATATATATACTTTCAAAGATCATGTTGTAAGAACTTTAGACTTAACTACTACATACCATAAGCATCATACATATTCTTCCCCCTTTTGTCTTTATCAAAAAGGGTATTGTTCCACAAGTTTGTTTTCCGTAAATTACACACACATAAAGTCATATGTCACACCTACCACCATATAATAAGTAAATATATAATGGTTAAACACTTGTTATTCTTAAAAGCCTCAAGGTACTCACTTTTCAAACTGGATACTCTTTCCACACTAATTTCCAACTCACAATCCAAAGGCCCAACTTCAAAACCCTTAATTGAACTTGACAAATAAGAAGTTAAAAATCAAGTAAAGATCAAAGCTAAAAAGTTAGAAATGGATTGTATGAATAGGCAAATGAAAGCGCAAGCTCAAAGGATATATAAAGAAGCATATGGAACAAAATAAGTAGAGGGAACATGAAGTGGAATTTGTGCTCTTTGTTTAGACCCTTTGAGATGATAAGGTTCACCACATTTGTTCTTCATTTCATACTCTTGAACCTCCTACTAAACACAACACATATTCATCTTGCTAATTGATAACCAAGTTCCCTTACTTCAACTACCAACTTCTTTGAGAAACATTCTGCTTACTGGAACTTAAACAGATTTCAGCTTCATAGTCAAGTTCCTTCAACGTTTAATGTTGCTCCTTCACTAGCTAGCTTACCAAGTATACGAGTACACGACATCAACATAGTCAATATTCTTCATATTTAGATATCTAGGAAATTAAATATTGGATCACCCTTATTATTATTATTATTATTATTATTATTATTATTATTATTATTATTATTATTATTATTATTATTATTATTTTTTAACATAGGGTGTCATTACAAAGATTTCGCATGCTTTCCTAGAATAACAAATTTTAAATCAATGAAGAAAATACTTACTCATACACTTGATTTCCACAACCAAATATGAACCAATTTGATTTCTTGGTTCCTACCTTATTCCCCCTGAGTTCCTTACCATTCTTCTTCCTTTTCAAGTGCTTACTTCTTTTCTTTTTCTTCAACTTCCCCCTCAACATGTAATCACTTTCTTCACGTTTCATTGAACCATAAAAAGATGATGAACAAACTTAGAGCACATGGGAATTAAGAATAAGAAGTATTATGGCTATATGAAAAGATAAGGAAATAGGGTCAATAGAATTCCGAATATATGAAAATATGAAATAAGTATAGCGCAACACGGACACACAACTAAAAGTTGTTGAATAATGTTGCATTCGAAGAAATATGGTGTGGATGCTTGAAAGTTGGCTAATAGATAGGTTAGTTCCCTCTGAAATTTAAACGGGTGAGATACAAACGGTCTGGGAACTTACCTGTCTTGTTCCATCAAAGTTTCTTCCATTGTTCCTTTGGAAACTTAGGAACTTCGTGTTTGACAGCACCCATAGTTATATTATGAGACCTCTAATACTCTTAGGCAAGTGAGTATGTCTTTTACAACACAAGAACTAAGTGTGACACATAAACAATAAGCGTACATTTCTTACTTCAAGTTTAACATGCATAAGAACCCCAACTTGACATAACTTAAGGGAAAAATACTTTATACTCATGTTATGTTTCATCAAGTCTTGTTCCATTAAGAAATATACAAGAATATGACAAGTTAAGACATAACCATAAGTTAATCAATTCATAAATTCACATATTGCATTCATACCAAAAATATATCAATTCAATTCATCTAATACCGTCATGTGAACAGGAACTTATATCTTATGTAGTCTTAAACCAGTAAAAATATAACTTTTAAAACTATTGGTTGATATGATGGCTTACCTTGGAGTTCTTGAAGTGGTTGTTTTGTTCCTTGATGATCTCAAATCTAATATGAACTTCCACTTCTAACTCAAGTTCCATTGTCAATGGTTAATGCTTACAAATATATTTTCTCATCATAGAATCATCAAAAACCGATGCACAATGGCTCGTTAGTTGTACCAAAAATATAATCAATGTAAGTAAGTACAACTAATACCTTAATCCATCTTGAAAACAAAAATTGACAATTTTAAAGCTCAATTTTCAAGAAGGAACTTGGATAACAATCTATCCTAGAGTATGTTCCACATAGACATCTATAACAGAAAGTTATACAAAAGACATCCATGTGGTACAACTCTAATCCCATATAAACAGCAAGATAAAATAATATTCGATTACCTTCAAGTCTAGCTATACGAGCAACAAGTTCCTGAAAAACAATACATACCTTTGTATTGGTTGTTTCCTATAAGAACCAACATGGCCTTGTTCCAATCACGTGCCTTACTCAACAAGCTTTTTCCAGAACACCCTTTTTAATCTCCGACCCTTTTTAGGTGTTCTAGAATAGGTTCAGGATGTAACAAACACCTTCTTCCTTTTAAGCTCATTGAGTTCTTGTTACACATCTAACCTTCAAGCTCCATCCTCAAATGCTTCAATATCTTGAGGCTCGATCTTAGTTACATATGCATATAAGACACTGTAGCTCCATAGTTTGTTGAGATTTTGCTGGTCGGAACAAATATTATCTCAGTTCTGGAACTTCGTCGGAATTTGCTTTCTTGTATTGAGTTCATTGAACTTTGCTGCACGAGATGGAACTTAACATCTAAAAGTTCCTCAACATGTGTAGCTAGCCCTGGCCTTGCTGTTATCCTTAGTGACATATTTCTTTATTAGGAACTCAGTTAGTTCTACAAGAATTTGTGAGTTCATCTTTTATAACCTGCTTGATGAGAACAAACCTGTTAGTCTCAAAATATGTTCACTTTTTGCACATCAAACATGATAGTGTAAACTCTTTTTGTTTTACTGATCTAGGCGTTTATGGGTAATCGCCTTGGCACTTCTATCATCAAACATCCCTAAGTGGAACATAGGGTGTCTTGTTAATCAAAGATCTATTGCTTCAGTGTTGATGATGTAGTAAGAGACATTGAAAACTATTCCAAAGAACCTGCAAAGACCATTAGCATATAACTTTGTTTTCTTCATGTCTTTCATGATTCAAAGTTGGAAACTTGTTGTCAATCTTGTGTTCCTACTACAAACATCAAACATGACTGGAACTAGGTTCCATTGTTAGATCCATAACTTCATAAATAATGAACATTTAGCAACAAACCCTGTGATAGAAAAGACTTTCAACAAACAGTTCATCATCTCTTCTATTAAGAAAAGTAACCAAGTGTCCATTTGCGTTCATTACTTATAAACAAGACATATTTTTCAATTAGTCTCTTAATATCACATGATAATTAATATCACATGATAAACAAATCCATATCACTGAGATCCAACGGATTAGTGTTGCTTACCATCTACCCGAGGTTAAAAGAGAATATAACATGTTTTAATCCTCATGCTTCTCAGTTTTTACCTGTTTGGAACTTACGTATACATATACCTATTATCAAGTTCCTACTAGGTTTATCAAGCATAAAAAGATTAACATGTATACAGTTTGAAGCATAGAATTATTTCGTAAAACATCTAGAGTTCCAAGCATTTAAAACACCAAAATGTGCATCAAAAACTCGACAAGAAAAATGTTCACAATGGTATAGGAACTTGACTTACTAACCACCTGTTATGCAACAATTTTACCTTATGTGTTAGTCTTATAAGTCAAAGCTCTTCCATTGTAGGTTTATAGCAGGAAATATCTTGATTTGACAATCATCATCCCTTTGGAACCTCGCTGTCGAGATACTACAAGTTCCTTCCTACTATGCACCTTCAACTATTCATGTTCCTATTGATATTAGGTTGGAACATGCCCTTTTGGTCCTATTGACCATTGTATCTTGGGTAGAGGAACGTGTTGGTTTAATCTCAAGTTCTTCAACACCTTGTCAAAGTTTCTCAAATATTCATTCTGAAGATATAACCTAAAAAATCAAAACCCAAGAGAATTCTTTTGTGCTTTCAAAAAGGATAGTAGGTTAGTCAAGAGAGATAGATAAAATCTAAAGCATAAAAGTATTGAAACATAAAGTTCCAGTAAGAATACTCCCTTTTGGATGTCGTTCCATAAACGTAATTATGGATCTCCAACACGTAGTCAAAGATAGTCATCTTAACTCATCATCCTTCATAAGAGTCTGCTACAGGAATTTATGCTTGGTTCCAAAGAACTTTGAACAATAGGAACTTGACTGGAACTTGCATAAGAAGCTGAATAGGAACTTGTACACTAACTCTTATAGCACCTTGATATAGAAGCTTTGTTATTTCTGTATCCTAAATCTATTTTATCAATTCAAGTTCATCAAGTTCCAACTAGTTAAGCACCAAGTTCCTAACGAAATAAACTTTTATGCACCGATTTATCTCAATGGACAAACCTACAAAACAATCATTAACAACCAACACCAAACTAGAAGAGAAGTTAGTTTGTCATGATATATGCTATAAGCTTTAAAACAACTTCTCTTTTACATCCATTCACAAATACCACCTTGGAAATATGTAATTGAATTTCAATAGGAATCTGTGAAGGATTAAGATATATACCAAAAGAAAATGACCAATATTTACATAGAGAAGTATAGGCGACTTACACACTTTTCCATATTGTCGCTTCACCTACAAACCTCTTATAAAGGCTCTCTAGTGAGAGGAACTTGCACATAATTCCTTATATACAAACAACCAAAGTATCATCATTATTAATAGGTTGTCTCCACTCACATAGCCTGCAAAATCATTCACCTTTTGGCTTTGGTTACCCAATATATATTGGGTACCTTCTTGTTAGTAATAGTCGTCAATAATCCATAATTAAAACAACTACGATTAAGCCAACTATCTTTACTAACAATTAACATCATGTGTCTACATAATAAATATTCAGAATAATAAAAACACATGATAAGGTCATTCTTTTGCAAATATTCAAAATATTCGTTTATTACCTTGCCTAAAGAATTAAGTTTCCATTCAAGGGTAGTCCAGGTTCCAAAAGACCAAATATGCATAATTCTAAACAATAAGTTCCTTAAACTATTTCCAGTAAACAGATTCTTTATTAATAAATCAATTTATAAATCTGAAAAAAAAAATGATTTTTAAATACACTCAAATCAGATTTGAGGTTACACAAAATTGATTTAAAAACATTAATAAAAAAATCAACAATTTAACTAAAAATACCGCAAGGAACTCGCACACATAATAACATGCATATGACAAAGAATTCAAAGACGAAACACTTACCTCAAAGATGTTAATCTTTGAATTACTTCTGCTTTACAAGAAGATTTTGGTCTTAATGTGGAGTTGGGAACATTCTCGGGCTGAGTTCCAATTGCTGCATTTCTCGTAGATATACATCCTAGCCTGGAACTTGCTCCTCGGGGTTACCCGGTTTTATCTAGAGCATTGGCTCTGATACCAATTGTTAATTCGGATGATATACTACAAGAGGGGGGGTGAATTGTAGTATGTTCCTAGTGCCTACTTTTCGCGAAATATAAAACTGATTGCTGTTAGGAACTTAGACAATGCAAAGCGGATTTTACGAGGAAACCATCCAGGGCCCAACTGGAAGTAAAACCTCGACCCTACCTTAGGGATTTCAAACACAAACCACTTCACTATAATAGGGCAAACACCAAGTTACAACCTATTAGACACGGACCTTTATTTCACAAGTTCCTCACTGGACTTGCTACTTGATAGGACCTTATCCTACCCAATCTAAGTACCACACTTAGATTCACTCGTACCACCAAAGTACTACCCACTCGGCCTCACACTAGAAGCTCAATCGGCCTCACCTAGAAGCTCATACATTGCACTCTTACAAAATAATTATAACGAGAATCCTCACGAACTCTCACACCCCAATACATAAAACACTCAAAACCCTTTTTCCCAATTACAAGATCTCAAAGAATAACTCTAAATACATACCAATGAATAAAGAGATAAAACTAATATGTTGGAGACTTCAAGATCTGTCTGGAACTTACTGGACGAACTGTAACTGGAACCTGACTGGAACTTCGACCTGGAGGTTTGACTTAGCTTCGTGGTGAAGGATGAAACCATTAAGCACGACCACTAAGCTTCATCAGCCTCGACTTTGAATGAATACATATGAGCATATTTATAGTACACCCAAATTATTCTTTTCGTAAAAGATAAGTTTTAGTAAAAGATAGAAATAAAAGATATTTTCCAAAAATAAGTTTTCCAAAAATATATCTTTTGTTAAGAATATATTCTATCAATAATAATAAGATATATTTACCATAAAATCAGATTTTATCTAAATCTTATATTTTTCAAATATACTAATATATCTTTTAACAAAAGATATACTTACCATATCTTTTTAACAAAAGATATACTTGCCATATCTTTTTATAAAAGATATAATTACCATATCTTTTAACAAAAGATGTACTTGCCATAAAATTAGATTTTATTTAAAACTTATTTTACTGAAAATATTTTCCAAAAATAACTTATCTTTTTCCAAAAGGGATTTATTAGAAAATAAATATTTTTATTCTGTAAAACCAAATCCCTAAAAGATATGCACGTATTAGGTAAATATTTATATCATTAAATTCGACCTGCGACCTTTAACGACGTGCAGACCTAAGTTCCGATTAGGTTTCGGAACTATGACAGTCTCTGAGTTCCTAACAAGTCAGTAACTCCAATTTCATTGACTATCATGAGTTCACCTTGGTTCTTTAGACTTGTTCCAGACTGACTTTTATGTCCAACATACTTACATGAATCCTAGAGCGATATACTTCGATTTCTCCGTCTTCATGTTGTTTCTTTGAAACTCTTGTTATGGAATCTTGTAGTATTGATGTATTCTAGATCTCGGGGCAAGTTCCTGTTAGGGAACTTAGATAGTTCTTGTTAGAGAACTAAGTTCCTATTAGGGAACTCTTCATGTACCTGTTAGGGAACATGGAACTCTTCATGTACCTGTTAGGGAACATGCTCCGGCTTTCGTGGGAAAGCCTGCCGAAAGTTCCTTCTGAATCTTGTTAGAGAATACCTTCAGGTTCCTTCGTGGTTTGGTTCTCATGGGAGAACCTGCTTTAGGTTCATTCATTCTCTCTTGTTCCTCTTGAAGTCTTCTATGTTCCAACCCATTGACTTCACCTAAGTCAGTTCCTGTCTTCACATAAACACTTAAGAGAAACATTAGATTGAAGTTTGTTTGTCATAAACAAACTTCAAGTGAGAGAACTAATTAAACTTAAAGCTTATGTAAATACTCCTACACATATACAACTCATGTATGCATAGTGTACTTACCTTATGAAGCTAACATATGCAAACACCTATTTACATAGTTACCTTCATGGTTCTTTAGCCATCATCATGTTTATCAACCATAACACTCATCATTGTTCTTGTTTCTCTATTGCTTGTCATATATTGCTCAGGTTCCTTATATATATATATATATATATATATATATATATATATATATATATGTGTGTGTGTGTGTGTGTGTGACTGCTCAGGTTCCTTGTATCCTGTTCCAAGTATAACTTGTTCTTTCTATGCACAACTTAACAAACACATTAGATAGATAATCATCATTAGTTTACAATCATCAAAACCTAATTACTCAACACATTTCGTATCCTATTTATAAAAAACGTCCAATCTAGTTTATTATATTCCTTAATCAGGGTCCAATACTTGTGTAGTTGGATTGGACTTGAAAAGACCTTTCCAACGATACATTATAAGCCTAATTCCGAGTTATAACGACGAAGTTATGGTCAAAATTCTAAATTGGGCTTAAAAAACGTTTTATGTACGTGCAACCCAATGTTCATGTGGAGGGTCCCCTAATCTTAATTATATTACTAAACTAATTAGGATTAATTATAAGCTTATAAGATTTTCTAAAATATCTTAATTACCCTTTTTGAAAAGATAAGATCAAATAGTTTGAAATGGAATAAAACTTTCCTTATTTAAGTCCTAATTCTATTCGAATTTAAAGACGTTCAAAGATGATCAGATATTATTTTTGTGCCTCATAATTATTATCCAAATCTTTAATGGTTTCATAGCTCTTGAAATTATCTTACCGATGATATATTATAATATTAATTTCGAGCTATCACGAAAAAGATATGAAAGAAATACGAAACTCTATCCAAAACTGACACCTTTATACTATTTCGGTCATATCTTTTATTCTACAAAATATTTTAATTTGATTCTAATTGGGTTGGAAAGTAGACTTCAAGATCTTTTCAACGACATATTATATGACTTTTTTCAACTTCCAAAATCCGCAAAAAGCTGTCTCATCGCTCCGCGATGGCTCCAGTTTTATTCCAATAATTCGAATTCATTGTAATCCCCCATACCCTACTAAATCTTACTCAAGCCCAAACCAATCCTACTCCTACTTGGATTAGGAGAGTTAAGCCCATACCCTTACAAAAATATAAAAACCCCAAACCCTCTACTTTTCAAATATCAATTTTTCATAATTTTTACAAAAGTATAATTAAAGATATTAATAGCCAAAGTAATGCATTGGCAAGCGTGAAACCCCTTATGGTGCAATAAAAAAAGAGCGGAGGAAGTATTTAAACCAAATTTTCAGATTATTCACTTACCTTAAAGTTGTTGTAATTTTGTATTAAACACTATATTTTCATGATTTTAGCATATAAACTTATAGTTGGAATGTTATATTATTAATTTTGACTAATGGGAACAACTTAAAAGCTTTATTTTGATGGTTTAAGAGGTTTTTAAGTAGTTTGGTATTGCTGTAAATTTATTTGCTTGGGTATTGCTTTAATTCTTGTTGTTTAATTCAGGAGAGGACTTTGTAGAAGGCGACTTCTAGTTTCTAAAGTGGCCAACCGAATCGTTTACACAAGGTACGTACGAGTTACGAAACCTTGCTTTTAGATGATGTTTAGGGACGGATCGATAACTTAGTATCATGTATAGAGAAGACTGGGCTAAATTGTTTGATTACACAATGTGATTTCCGTATGTTGTGCACTATTCTTTATTGCAAGTAATGTTTATGCTTTAATTATGCAAGGTTTGCATAGAGGCAAAGGTATGTGATTGGTGAAATGATTCATTTATTACTCGTTCATGATCATAAAGATAGAATGAGTAAAAGAGGAAATTTAAGTCTTATGTAACGAGGTTAAGATTGTGGGGTGCTTTATGCACTCAAGATGTTTATACACCAAGGTAGTTAAAGATATAAATGATAAATGTTGCTTGTCACTAATAAATCAAGAATTTAAATTGAAAGTTTGATTTACTTGATTGAATTGATATTGGAATGATTGTATTGTTTTTCAAATGAGTCATCACCAAGTCTGAACTTGTAAATCACGTAAAGTGCGAGATGGATGAGAAATAAAACTCTGGATTGTGCATCTGGAATAATGACAATCAGGGGTTGGGGTACACGGGGTATTAGCCATGCACTTTTCTTGAGGTCGTCTGATCTACGAGTCTCTTACTTCAAATACTTTTCAAAAACTAGGAGTTAGATGAGATCTCACATACTAGCTACGGTCACGGAGTCGCACCTGTGGTCGTTGGATGTTTTATTAATGTTTCGGAAAGGAGGCATGGGGTTTTTCTTTTATTGATGTTCTAAATGGAGCATGGGTTGGACAACCTTGTCTATTGCTTAATCCAATGAATAAAAATGATGAGTTAACTACTTTGAAATAGTGAAGTCTTAGTAGACTGATAGTTGAGTCGTGTGTTGAGTCTATAGCTCGGTAATGTATGATGGTTGAGTATTAGTATCATGCTAGGGATTTCTTATTATGTTTCGCGGGTTGTATGTACTCAGCTTTGCTGATTGCGCGCTTTGTGTGTCTTTCTTTGGTTGTGGCCTTCGCCTTTCAATGACCCTGTGATGATCCAATTTTTTCACTTGTAATATTAGGGAGCAGATTATGTAATCCCCTATATTTTTAAATATTTTATAAATGAAATTTAATTTTATTTATAATATTGATTTGTATTTTTCCGTAATTTAATTTAAAAATATTCAAATTATTAATTTGGTCGAAAATTATTTTGGTACAAATTATTTTATGAACCTTAATTCCATTATTTATTTCAATACAACTAAAGCTTAGTCCATTTCATTCATTTGGCCCATTAATTTAATGAGGCCTAATCTTTCTACTTACCCTATAACATTTTCCCCTATAAATACCCCATTAATCCCCAAAATTTTCCCACTCAAAAGGTTAGTTCTATTTTTCCTTCTCCTTTATTTTATTTTATTTCATTTTTCCTTTTCCTTTGTTTTTTTCCTTTGTTTTTTATTTTATTTTTCTTTTTTCTCTTTTCTTTTTCTTCTTTCTTCCTCCTCTTCCTACGTGAGATTTAACTCACTATTGTCCCTACCTGTCGGCCACACCCACCTGCCGCCGCCTGGTCGCCGACGACCACCCAGCTGGCGCCTGCCACCGCAGCCACCTTTTTTTCCCTTCTTCCTCCCTTGTTTCATCTACTTTGTATAATTTTAATGCATTGATTTTGGGTTTTTATTTATTTTGTTTGAAATTAGTTTTATTAGTATGATAAAAATATGTTTTTGTTGTTTAAATTCATATTTTCATATTACTATAATGTTAATTTTCATATCTCATAATTTTATGAAGTTAGGGTTTTGAAATACTAATAAAGATATAATTTTAGGGTTCTAATATCAAAGAAATTTGGGGCATTTGTGAACTTAGTGTTTTTAATTGATTATTGAGCATAAAAGTGATGTGTTGATGAAGTTTTGAAGGGTTTTTAATAAATCTAAAGTGCTGGAAATAGTTTCTAAGTACTAATTTTGATGTTTTATAAAGAGGGTTTAATCACCCATTAAAAAGGGAGATTATTTAGGGTTTTTAAATAATTTTCAGATTTTTATAAAACTTCTGTAGTTTCATGTATAAGAGTGTATTTTAAGGTTTTTGTGAAGAAAATTTAAAGGACTATATAAATGCCTTTAATTTTAACTAATGGGAAGGTTTTTAAGTGTTGTTAAATTGGATTTTGAAGGTTTTAAATTAAGTTAGTATTGTTGTAAATTTGATTGTTTGGGTATTGATTGAGAAAAGTAAGTGATTTTCTTATCAATTGGATACGTTATGATCAATTAAAGGTTAAGAATTCTTGGTTGTTTATAATTGGAATTAATTTTGATAATGGTTCCATGAGGTTAATTTTTAATACTCTTTCGTGAATTAATTATGATTTGATTAGAGGGAGTTTATTAAAGTCTTATAAGACGAGATTAAGGTTTTTGGGGTGCTTTATGCACTCAATGTGACTATAAACCGAGGTAGTTAAAAGAATCAATAATAAATATTGCTTGTCATTAATAAATCAAGAATTGAATTGGAAACTTGTTTTACTTGATTGAATTGATATTGGATTGATTGTATTGTTTTGTATACGAGTCATCACCAAGTCTAAACTTGTAAATCACGTAAAGTGCAAGATAGATGAGCAATAAAACTCTAGATTTGTGAACATCTGGAGTAATGACAATCAGGAATTGGGGTATTAGCCATGCACTTTTCTTGAGGCCGTCTGATCTTTGAGTCTCTTATATCAAATACTTTTCAAAAACTAGGAGTTATATGAGATCTCATACTAGCTACGGTCACGGAGTCGCGCCCGTGGTCGTTGGATGTTTTATTAATATAATGTTTCCGAAAAGAGGCATGGGGTTTTTCTTTTATTGATGTTCCAAATGGAGCATGGGATGGACAACCTTGTCTATTTCTTAATCCAATGATTATAATGAAATTAATAAATTGTCATTAAATAGAGGAGTCTTAGTACGTAGTGTTTGAGTAGTTAATTAAATTGTATGTCATGATTGATTATTAGTAGCATGTTAGTGATTTCTTATTATATTTCGCAATTTGTATGTACTCAGCTTTGCTGATTGCGTGCTTTTGTGTGTCTTTCTTTGGTCATGGCCTTCGCCTTTCAATGACCCTGTAATGATCCAATTTTTACACTTGTAACATTGGGGAACAGATTAATCACAAGTTTTTATATATTCAGAACTTGCATCAAGGTGGTGGGATTTTGAGTGGAGTGTTGGTAACTTTTCACAACTTATTTTGCAACTATTTTTGAATTTGTTTAAACTCGGTTTCATTTTATACTACTTTCACTAGTTTGGGTTTTGAATAAGGGCCTTAATGGTTCCAAGTTATAAGACTTAATTTGGTTTTGTTTATTGGTTTTGAAATTTATTTATAACTGAATTAGTTTTTCCGCTGCTAGTTTCTTATTTAGCCTTAACGTTTGAACACGTGGTGGTAGCACGCCAGTAATTCTCTTGAATTTTGTTTAAGGTACTCATACGATTAAAGAGAGAATTATTGGGGTGTTACAGACTAACCCCAGCTTCTTACACCTGCAGCATTCGTATCTAGGTGGTGGGATCTTGAGTGGAGTGTTGGTTGCTTTTCTCATTTTAATTGCTATGTACTTCTGAAGTTACTTAAACTCGATTTCATTTTTATTCTACTTCTATTGGTTTGAGTTTTGAATAAGGGCCTTAATGGTTCCAAGTTGTAAGACTTACTTTGGTTTTAATTGTTGGTTTTGATACTTATTTATAACTGATTCAATTTTTCCGCTGCTAATTTCTGATGATATAGCCTTAACGTTTGAACATGTTGCGGTAACACGCCAGTAATTCTCTTAAATATTGTTTAGGGTACTCACAGGTTTGAAGAGAGAATTATTGGGGTGTTACATTCTAACTCTATTTTATTGTTTTCGATCATTTTTCTCTATATATAGGGTCTTTTTCCTTGTTTTCAATCATCAACAATCCTCTAATTCTATTCTCTTCTCTCTATTAAGAAATAGCTTATTCTTTCTCCTCTTTCTAAGCCTAGCCTTTTTACAAACACAATACCGCATTCACGAGTTCTAGACACACCTAGCCAAGCTCGAAGTTGTCTTCGCCTTAGACATGAAAGGTTTATAATTTCAGAGGGTTTGGTCCCAAATCCCTGTTTCAATTATTTAAATTAATTGTTTGATTCAATATTTTTATAGAAGTTACTAACGCGTGTATTGTTTTGATAGAAAGAGATACGAGGCAACAAAGTAAGTAGTTTTATTGTTATATCTTTAGAGAGCATGCTTAGATTATTTTTCCTAGTATCATGTTAGAATGTCTTTTATTGCTTTCTAGTATCATGTTTAGGTTGCTTCCTATTTCTTCTATCATGTTAGTATCATGTTAGGGCTAAACCTTTGATCTTTATTGTTTAATGACATGCTAGGATTTGTTATTAATATTGTTAGTATCATGCCTAGGATCTTGCTAATATTATTATGCTTTGATGAGGATATTATAATGATGATTGTTGTTATTTATTATATGTTTCTTGATATATTATTGTTATTGCTTGATCACGCCCTCTCTTGCAAGTTTAAAGGGAATTTGTACTTGAATCATGCTTAATAAGGTAATTAATAATTCTATTTAGGCTAATATGACTTTAATTAAGTGATCGCCAATAATAGATTTATTTGTGCATTAATATTCAACCAACATAGATTAAACAGGTTTAGGATTAATCTAATGATTATATGTTAGTCAGAAAGCGCACATGAATATGAGAAGAATAAAGTAGAGGCCTACTTTTAGGGCAGGTTCAACCTCTTTTAAGTTGGATTTGTACCTTCATCCCCATATATCCAGTCTTGGTTTAGGACCACTATGGAGTTAGTGATCTCATGGATCGTGAATGGGTGTAACCTTCATTATATTTCAAAATTTCATGAATTTCAAAATAGAAACATAACTCATTCTTGGTACTTTGTATACATCTTTATAGGTGTGTTATGATTTCAAACCATCTTATATGACCCCATGAGTCACCCCACGCATTCAGTTCATTTTGTGAAAAAATGTCAAAAATTGTCCCGAAATCATGTATTATAGCCTTCAGTTTCGGACAATTTTTCACTTTTTCAGACCCAAAAACAAAAATTGCCGAGATACTTCCGATGGACCCCAATACACCCCAAGAGTCTATTTGGGTTGGTAAAACCATCCAATATGCCTTTAAACTGTCAATTTACCTATTTACAACTTGCACCCATTTCATAAACTTGAGGCTACCACGGACATTTATGGAAACATATAATTATTATATATGGTTCCAAACGACATTATATGACCCTGGGATGTATCCTATGGTATCTCGAGAATTTTAGACACCGGTTCCTAAAACCTCCGAAATTGGCCAAAAAGCGTGTATTATAGCCTTTATTTTTGTCAATTTTCAACTTTTTTTTGACCCGGAAACAAAAATTGTCGAGAAGCTACCTATAGACCCTAATATCATCCGGGAGTCCAATTGGATGGGTAGACCCATCCAATTTTCCTGTAAGCATCCAATTTACCAGTTTTCGTTCACGCCTCTTGTATTGGCTATAAGCTTGCACGGGGCCTTTATGTAGCCGGTTTATGGTCTTATATGGGTCCAAACAACATCATATGACCCCGGGATGTATCCCGTACAATTCCGTGAATTTCTAACACCGGATCCCGACGCCTCCTAAATTGCTCCGAATTCATGTATTATAGCCTTCAAAGTTGGCTTCCATACATCATTTTTTCACCCGGCAAGGTTATGCACCCAAGTACTTCCCTGGGTTCCTAATGGCCCTTGGGAGTCATGGATAATGCCTAAAACCATCTCATTCATCCTTAATCATCATGTCTTAAGGCAACGACGACATGCCCTCAAAACAAACTAGTTGCCTGTATGCCTTGTCCTTGGGTGCATATGTCTTGTGCACATGTAACACGCCCCCTTGCACCATCCCACACCCCAACACTTTGTCTTTGTGACTTGTCTCAATCCACTAATTAGCATTTTTTAGCATATAAGAAGCACTGCTAACCTCGTTTTTCAATATATAGGTGTTGTTAGGGAATAAGGGAGAGGGACGAATCGAAGCGACATAGGGTTGAATCTAAGTGGATCATGGCATCAAGGGCACTCTACCACTTACAATACCTGATCGCGTATTTAATTCGTCTACAAAGGATTCAACCCGCCGCTCGCTAGGAATTGTACTTCGAGGCGGCTCTCACGGCGCGTCCACCGTTTGAGCTTAGCCTACGACACGTGCCCTTGGAGGCCAAAGCCCCTACTGTAGGAATGCAATTGGTCGGCGGACGCATTCGTCGTTTCTGGCTCGGATTCTGACTTAGGGGCGTTCAGTTATAATCAAGCACACGGTAGCTTCGCGCCTCTGGCTTTTCAACCAAGCGCGATGACCAATCGTGTGAAGCAACAGTTCCTCTCGTACTAGGGAAGCTATTATGCAAGTAAGACACAATATCTATAAAGTTCTAACAACAAGCGGCATAAAAGCAAGGCAACACTTGGTAGAAGGCTCAAGATTTCATTAATCATTCACCCTCTATAGAACTTTAATTTGATTACAAGGAGAATCCCTACTGAACATTGAACTGACAATAACACAATAATGGGACCTCAGGCTTAGAAAACATAAAGTAAGCTCTAAGAAAGCATTTAAAGGGAATCTAAAACATGAAAAGAAGTCGGATTCTAACATCCTCCCCTACTAAAGTTGTCGACGACCTCATCGACTTACAAGAGCTACAATCAAAATTAGAAAATCCTACACTATCTTGAGTCTCTGATGGGCAAAATATGCGGCTAACTTCTTGAATCTTTGCTAACTTTTGTGTTGGATCTTCTTTGTTGACGAGGATCTTGTCTCAAAGGTGGCTCGTCTAGAACAACTTGTTGAGAGCTTCATTTCTGAATTTCCTCTTGGGAGTTGAATCTCGTAGTTTTTTAAGGCGGGCTGCTTCCTTGGTCATATGTTAGGGAGCTGCTGCTTGGAGACCGTAATGGTGAGCTTCAATTTGTGGCTAGTGTCTCTTGGGTGACCATTGTTTCTCTGATCCCCTACACATGACCTTTGTTGTTTGCTCAACCACTGTTTTCCCTCTCTCTTGGGAGGTTCTCCTTTTGTGTCTCTAGGGTGTCTTTGGGCTCGTCGCTTTTCGCTTCGAACCGGGTGTCCGATTTTGGGTTTGGCGGGGGTGTATCTTGGATGTTGCCGACTCACCGGGCTTCATCTCCCGCTTCTGGGTGTCTCTAGTGCAAGCTTGTTTCTTCGATGTCGCCTTCTTCTCTGGCTCCATCACTCACATTGCCGACAGGTATTGGACTTTGGGTCCTTCTAGGGCGATCATTCTCATGGAGCTCATCATGTAGATCGCACCCATTCTTTGAACTGGACTGCTGGCTCTGGTGGTCTCTTTCTCCTTCGCGGGATCTTGCACGGACATGGATGTGACAATCTCTTTTGGATCTTGTCAAGCTCATCTTTATGCTCGCACTCCCACCATTTGTGTGGGCCTCGACAAAGTATACAATTCAACGGCCTAGTATTTGTCGAGGACGTGTGGGCCTTAGAGTTTCCGGAGATATGGGAGGGGGTCGATGTTGATCTCTGCACATCACCTCCTCCACTTCTTCTCTAATATGCATTAACGGTGTTGAACGATACTCGAGAGACGTTCTCTATACCCTTTGGAAAGCTTGGAGTCGGGCTATTGGAGCGTGATGATATCCCACTTAAATCATTCTCAGATTGACAGCCCTTCCCGACTGAGTAGTCCACCAATCTCTTAGCAGCACACCTAGCAGCAGCGAGGGTATCCACCTTCTACCTTAAAATCTCTTGCTGCGCCCATTCCTTTAACCCAATGATAAAGTTGAACACATGAACTTTCTCGTTCATGTCTGTGATGTACAACAATATCGCCGAGTGTTCCTTCACATAGTCACGAAGAAACCCCTTCTGGCGGCACTCTAGCAACTTCATCCGATCCGAGCAACAAAGGTTGTGTTGTCGAAGTAGAATTGTTCTTTGAGTTCCTCTTTGAACTCCGCCCATGTATTGATCTTTATCCTTCCCGCTTCGATGTCTGCGTGCTTGGTGCGCTACCAAAGATTAGCATCTTCAAACAAGTACATGATGGCAACATCCATTTTCTGATCGTCACTCAATTGACATACCCGGAAGTACTGCTCCATGTCGAAGAGGAAGTTATCGACTTTTTTGGCATCTCTAGCGCCACTTTAGTCGCGAGGTTTGGGCGGCTTGATATTCACCGCACTAACACCTAGTGTGTCTCTGCCCACAACGCACATTAGAGTAGCACATTTCTCAAGTGCTTCATTGTCTTGTCCTTGAACAAATTGAAATTGCTCGTGGAGAGCATCTCTATCATTCATCAATTTTACAATTTGCTCGGCTTGCTCGTGTACCACGACTTGGAATTAGGATTATTCGTCCGCCTTCTCCTTGAGCCAAGTCAGTTTTTCTTCTACAAATTCCATCTTCATGTAGCCCTCCTTGGTGCCTACACGGGTTGCTTGCGACGAGGTATGGACCTCAGCTCTGATACCAACTATCATGGTCCGGGAGTTTGGGCCCCAAAAAGTGCGGCGCACTCTAGCCTTTTGGCAACAAGAACGCTAGCCTTGAGCGGAAGAGGGACTTTTGAGCACAAAGCAACACAAGCGGGCAATTAAGTCTCATGATCACTCACGTCTATTTGGGCGATGGAGTGCGGGTGGTCGGGGATTGTGACGGCCAATGCTTAAAGGCGGGCACAAGCGGGTCCGAACCACAAGTTCTTAGTGCATCAAGTTGGTTTGGAGGGGAGCCATTATGCAAGTAAGACACAATATATATAAAGGCCTAAAAACAAACAAGAATAAAAGCAAGGCAACACATGGTATAAGACTCAAGATTTCATTAATCATTCAACCTCTAAAGAGCTTTAATCTGATTACAAGAAGAATCTCTAGTAAACACTTAACTGAAAGTAACACAATAATGGAACCTTAGGCTTAGAAAACACAAATTAAGCTCTAAGAAAGCATCTAAAGGGAACCTAAAACATCAAAAGGAGTCGGATTCTAACACCTTGTCTACCATCTATTGTCGCGGCACTTCATAATCGGGGACTCCGTATTTAGGTCATCCATACTCGGTGAGGACTAGGAGACCATCATCCTCTGGCCCTCCCACTCAAGGTGGGTGGGGGGAGATGCGATGTGTGATATCCAGGAAGGCGTGCCCTCGACCTAAAGGCTTCGGGCGCAGCTTGAGTTCAGAGACTCGATGGTTCACGGGATTTTGCGATTTACACAAAGTATCGCATTTCGCTACGTTCTTCATTGATGCGAGAGCCAAGATATTTGTTTCCGAGAGTCATTTAATGTTATATACGACTTGGTGCCACCTCTACAACCGGCCAACTGGCTGCAGAAGGGCACACTTGTATTTATGAAGCCTTGTGGATGAAACTGAGAAATTTTGGGTTGGGTTGGATCAATTAGATGGTCCACCACATCTTTTTGCATGTCTACTAAGGTGTCCCGTCCCTCCCTTGGTATCGGCCGATTGTAGGAATTAGAATATAAGAAAATTAGAGAATAAGAGAGAAGAGATGAGTTGATGAATTGTGAAAATTTTGGAGGAAGAAATGGGGTATTTATAGGGATTTTGGGTGGGAAAAATGGCCAAAAACTAGCCGTTTTAGAGCTCTTGAAAGATGGCTACTTCTCAACAGCTAGTTGGCGCGGGCCGTGTTGTGCCTGGCAGGCCTCGTGCCGTGTCGTGCCGCTCGCCGTGCCCCGTGCCGTGCCCGTGCCAAATCTCCAATTTGTGTTCACGGCGCGGACCACGGCCCACAAGTGGGCCGTCGTTCCATGTCGGAGTCGTGCTGGGCCCGTGCCACCCGCGTGCCGACACGGCCCGTGCCCATCTTTAATTTGTACCTTCATCCCCTAATATCCAGTCATGGTTCAGGACCACTAAGGAGGTAGTGATCTCATGAATCGTGAAGGGGTGTAACCTTTACCCTGTAAACGATTTACAAGTTCCTAAAACTTGTTGGCGACTCTTTTGCTCTACCTTCCTTCCCTTTGGACGCCACCATGCTTAAGTGTATGATCACAGTAGGCTCAAGTGTGGGATGCATGAAATATTCCCTACAATTTTTGGCGACTCCGCTGGAGAGAATTTCTATTTAATTGCTAAAATTTATTTTGGCAACAATTTAAAATGAGTGGATGAGACTTGAAATGTTCTAAATATTCATGTGCGTAATTTTGATTGACATTATTGCCATAAGCATAAAAAAGGTCAACATTAGATAGACCATCCGTAATGCGTCAAAAACATAGGATTTTTTACACGTAGGATTTGGGAAATATCTTTCACAACTAGAATCGAAATCTGGAAAATTCTAAGAACAAAGAGAGCTGTTGAGGCATGTAGGAACTAGCACTGAGAAAACAGTGCCCATTGCATGACATCATTATACATCATTATACTTATTATACATATGACATCATTATACAAATATGACATTATTCTATTAATATGACATCATTATTGTCAAGTCACATTACTTTATGACATCATTAAATTTCAAAATTTCATGAATTTCAAAATATAAACATAACTCATTCTTAATACTTCATAGACATCTTTATAGGTGTGTTATGGTTTCAAACCACCTTATATGACCCCATGAGTCACCCCACGCATTCAATTCATTTTTTGAAAAAATGTCAAAAACTGACCCGAAATCGTGTATAAGCAAATCTGTTCACGCCTTCAGTTTTGGACAATTTTTCATTTTTTCAAACCCGGAAACAAAAATTGCCGAGATGCTTCCCATGGACCCCAATACACCCCGGCAGTCCATTTGTGTGGGTAAAACCATCCAATATGCCTTCAAATTGTCAATTTGCCCATTTACAACTTGCACCCATTTCATAAACTCGAGGCTACCACGGACATTTGTGGAAACATATAATGATCATATATGATTCCAAACGAAATTATATGACCCTGGGATGTATCCCCTGGTATATCGAGACTTTTCGACGTCGGGTCCTAAAACCTCCGAAATTGGCCAAAAAGCGTGTATTATAGCCTTTAATTTTCGACTCTTTTTGACCCGGAAACAAAAATTCCCGAGAAGCTACCTATAAACCCTAATATCCTCCGGGAGTCCAATTGGGTGGGTGGAACCATCCAATTTGCCTTTAAGCATCCAATTTACCAGTTTCCGTTCACCCCTCTTGTATTAGCTATAAGCTTCCACGGGGCCTTTATGTAGCCGACTTATGGTCTTATATGGGTCCAAACAACATCATATGACCCCGGGATGTATCCCGTACAATTCCGTGAATTTCTAACACCGGGTCCCGACGCCTCCTAAATTGCTCCGAATTCATGTATTATAGCCTTCAAAGTTGGCCTTCATTCATCATTTTTTCACCCGGCAAGATTATGCATTCAATTACTTCCATGGGTTCCCAAAGGCCCTTGGGAGTCATGGATAATGCCCAGAACCATCTCATTCATCCTTAATCATCATGTCTTAAGGCAACAACGACATGCCCTCAAAAAACGAAACTATTTGTCTGTATAGCTTGTCCTTGGGTGCATACGTCTTGTGCACATGCCACACCCCCCACCCTTGAACCATCCCATACCCCAACACTTTGTCTTTGTGTCTTGTCTCAATCCACTACTTAGCATTTTTTAGCATATAAGAAACACTACTAACCTCGTTTTCCAACATATAAGTGTTTTTAGGGAATAGGGTGAGGGAGGACGAATCGAAGCGACATAGGGTTGAATCTTAGTGAATCATGGTAGCAAGGTCACTCTGCCAATTACAATACCTCATCACGTATTTAATTCGTCTACAAAGGATTCAACCCCCCGCTCGGTAGAAATTGTACTTCAAGGCTACTCTCACGGCGCATCCACCGTGCGAGCTTAGCCTACGACACGTGCCCTTGGGTGCCGAAGCCCCTACTGTAGGCAATCGGGCGGCGGGCGCATGCGTCGCTTCTTGCCCGGATTCTGACTTGGAGGCATTCAATCATAATCCAGCACACGGTAGCTTCGCGCCACTAGCTTTTCAATAAAGCGCGATGACCAATTGTGTGAATCAACGATTCCTCTCGTACAAAATTGAATTACCACTGCGACACTGTCATCAGTTTGGTAAAACTAACCTGTCTCATGACGGTCTAAACCCAGCTCACGTTCCCTATTGGTGGGTGAACAATCCAACACTTGGTGAATTCTGCTTCACAATGATAGGAATAGCCGACATCAAAGGATTAAAAAGCAACGTCGCTATGAACGCTTGGCTGCCATAAGCCAGTTATCCTTGAGGTAACTTTTCTGACACCTCTAGCTTTAAATTCAATAGGACTAAAGGATCGTTAGGCCACGCTTTCAAGGTTCGTATTCGTACTGAAAATCAGAATCAAACGAGCTTTTACCCTTCTGTTCCACACGAGATTTTTGTTCTCGTTAATCTCATCTTAGGGCACCTGCGTTATCTTTTAACAGATGTGTCGCCCCATTCAAACTCCTAACCTGACAATGTCCTCCGCCCGGATCAGCCTGCAAGCGGACCTTAGGTCTAAAAGGAGGGGCATTGCCCCTCTTCCGACTCACGGAGTAAGTAAAATAACGTTAAAAGTAGTAGTATTTCACTTGTGCCGAAGCTCCCACTTTTCCTACACCTCTCAAGTCATTTCACAAAGTCGGACTAGAGTCAAGCTCAACAGGGTCTTCTTAACCCGCTGATTCTGCAAAGCTCGTTCCCTTGGATGTGGTTTCGCTAGATAGTAAACAGGGACAGTGGGAATCTCGTTAATCCATTCATGCGCATCACTAATTAGATGACGAGGCAATTGGCTACCTTAAGAGAGTCATAGTGACTCCCGCTGTTTACCCGCGCTTGGTTGAATTTCTTCACTTTGACATTCAGAGCACTAGGCAGAAATCACATTGCGTTAACATTCGCACCATCGCAATGCTTTGTTTTCATTAAACAGTCGGACTCCCCTTGTGCATACCAGTTCTGAGTTGACTGTTCGACGCCCGGGGAAGGCCCCTGAAGGGAACGTTCCCAGTCCGTCCCCCGGCCAGCACGTGGCAACCCGCTCTCGCCACGGAAGCAGCTCGAGCAATCCGCCGACTGCCGACGGGTTCGGGACTGGGACCCCGTGCCCAGCCCTCAGAGTCAATCCTTTTCACGAAGTAACAGATCCATTTTGCCGACTTCCCTTGCCTACATTGTGCCATCGAGCAGAGGTTGTTCACCTTGGAGACCTGATGCGGTTATGAGTACGATCGCACATGGTCGGCACTCGGTCCTCTGGATTTTCAAGGGCAGCCGGGGGCGCACCGGACACCATAAAACGTGCGGTGCTTTTCCATCCGCTGGACCCTACCTCCGGCTGAGCCGATTCCAGGGTGGGCAAGTTGTTAAACAGAAAAGATAACTCTTCGCAAGGCCCCCGCCGACGTCTCCGGACTTCCTAACGTTATCGTCAACTGCCACGTCCCAGTTCAGAAATTTTAATCTGATTCCCTTTCAAAGCTCTCGCTAAACGCGTTATCGGACAGGCTTCCTTCATCTCTTACGATCGAATAACCCATGTGCAAGTGCCTTCACATGGAACCTTTCCCCTCTTCGGCCTTCAAAGTTCTCATTTGAATATTTGCTACCACCACCAAGATCTGCACCAATGGCCACTTCGCCCTGGCTCACGCCACAGGTTTTGCAGCGACCGCTGCGATCTCCTACTCATCGCGGCCTAACACTTGCCTCGACGGTCGGGTATAGGTCACGCGCTTCAGCGCCATCGATTTTCGGGGCTAGTTGATTCGGCAGGTGAGTTGTTACACACTTCTTAGCGGATTTACACTTCCATGACCATCGTCCTGTTGTTTTAATCGACCAACACCCTTTGTGGGATCTAGGATAGCTCGTAGTTGGGCACCGTAACCCGACTTTCGGTTCATCCCGCATCGCCAGGTCTGCTTACCAAAAATGGCCCACTTGGAGCTCTCGATTCCGTGGCACGGCTCAACAAAGCAGTCGCGCCGTCCTACCTATTTAAAGTTTGAGAATAGGTCGAGGGTGTTGTGCCCCCGAGGCCTCTAATCATTGGCTTTACCTGATAGAACTCTGGAATGAGCTCCAGCTATCCTAAGGGAAACTTCAGAGGGAACCAACCCTCACATAATACACATATAAATCTGGACCCTCACGAAACATGGGAATTGGGGAGTAACTAGATGTCTAACTTGTAAAAAATGTTTTCTAAAGGCTGTAATACGTGAAATCGGACCGATTTAGAAGATTTTTGGGAACCAATGTAAAACAAACTCATGTAATGGTGAATGATACATCTCATGGTCATAAAAGATAATATTTATTCAATAGTCAGCGACGTAAAGAGTCGAGATAATCTTGAGTCGATGATGATAAAACATGTTCGTAATTGGCTAAATTATTTGTTATGAGGAAAAATATATGGTTCCAACCATCCTAGTGACCTCCCAAGGTCACACGGTATTGAACTGTTGATAGGAAGCTCCTCAGCCTCTATCCTTTCCAAGTTCAAAGTTTTTGAAAATTATCTAAAATTAAAGGTTATAATACACAATTTCAAATAGACAATGACGAAACAGAACAAACCCCAAAACGATAATCCAAAGCTCCAAATGGTTTTTATAGCATTCGGCACTACGACTGGTGATTTCAACGTAACTTACTATTCCCCTAAACTCAAGGCAGCCCTTCAATGACACTCCGTACATAGTAATATTTGATCGCACTATATTCTCTCAGTGTTAAAGAACATGATTTTATGCCGATGTTGTGAGGATTTGATCAGTGTATAGCATCTGGTGAAGATGAAGAACCAAGTTCGCCACACCTTAAAACACCGTCTGCCATCTTATCATCCATTTCCTTGGTGAAAAAGCAACTTAAGATATTTGACTACTACTAAGATTAATAGAAATAAATTTCATTATTTACATAGTATATGCTAGCCTTCTCACCCCCCAAACAAGTCTGATGGCTTCCAACAAAAAATTATGTTCAAAAGATGAAAGAAACTAACCTAAAATTGACACCGAAACATCTAAGACTATTGCTGGAACCACCACTGGCAAATAGGCTCATAAGATGCCCAAGAAGCCAACTATTCACATGCAACCAACAAAACACGGAGGGGGGCAATTGAAAAATGAAGCCATAGAAATTTTTTTTTTTTTATATGGGTTGATTCCCGAGAAAAATGTATTTGAGATCATCAATGGTGAGACGAGCTCCAGAACCAGAGACATGGTCTTCACCAAATGCAGATGCCACAATCTTCCTCTTCTCTTCCTGCAGTTCACCAAACCATCAGACAAGGGAACCTTGTGCTCCAGCGACAAATTTGCAAAATATACATACCATAGAACATATAAGTTTATAATTAAAAAAATAATAATAAATAATTAAATAAATAAATAAAACCCGTAAAAATTCTTAATTACAACCCCTACACAATTCAACTATTCAGAATGATTTTCTTGATCGTAGATGTTTGTATCCGCAAGACAAAATTTCAGGCATCTGGCTTTATTTCTGTTGATCAAATTAATTGAGGAACTTTTTCAAAAGCTGGGTAGAGGATGGAGGACATATCTTTACTAGGTCAAGCATGTTCTGTTGATGATATAGCAAGATAATGTACGCTTAGATCTTTTGGAGCAAATTGTTCAAACAGACTGCTCCTCAAACATTTTACTTTCAAGTTTCAACATGCCCAATGCACAAATTTAGTATAGAAGACCAAGCTATTGCAATATTCATACAATGGAAAAAGTGAAAAAGAGTTAGATAGGTAATTCTTGCATTTAATAATTCAACTTATTCTAGCAGCCCAGACTTGTACTCTTATGCTCCTTTAATTTATACAATCAACACAGCCAGTCAATTTAGCCTCCAAGGTGGCTTCAAACTAGGCATGTTTTTCATTGATATGCAACAAGAGATTATTAAACACAATTTACTCTATACACTAAAGCAGCAGTAAACATATTATAAAGCATTAAAATGAAAAACGGGAGAGAACTGAATGTGGCACACAATACCTGGAGAGCCAAAATACGATCTTCGACAGTGTCTTTGATTGTAATCCTTGACACTGTAACAGGCCGAGTTTGCCCAATACGATGTGCTCGATCAATTGCTTGGTCTTCTGTGCTTGGGTTCCACCAAAGATCCAAAAGGATAACATGGCAAGCTGCAACCATGTTCAACCCAAGGTTACCAGCTTTAAGAGACATCAGCATGACAGTGACCTACAAGCCAGCCCACAAAATCAGATTTATAAATTATAATCACAGCAAATTACAAGAGCACGCCAAGGAAAACCACCCCAAAAGCTAAAACCAAGAACAGATATCAATGTAAAGTCAAGCATAAGATTATCAACAACACCAGTGAATTCATTGGCTACACAAAACAGCACTACTAATGACGGAAAGAAATAATGCATGCACCAAAGAAATATCGGAAGGAAATATCAAACAATGAACAGTCTTATTATATCAGATGATATAAACGTGTATTCTTATACTCTGGTATACGTATACTTTACACAAAATTATCCTTGGAAAGAAATACAAAGAACTTCAGCTGCAAACACAAATCAATATTCATAGCATGGGAAACTCAGATATGTATAAGCAGAAGGCCAAACTGCCAACTCAACCAGTCCAAATGGGGAGTTGGCTTGGTTAACAAATTAGGCTCTTCTTACTCACAAAAAAGTGTCTAACTTAAAAGGGGTACACAAATAATTTACACTCTAAAAAGAGTAGATGCTTATCTCTACAAGACCACCCCATGACCATTTACATTTTAAATTTCCAGTTATTTAAAACATACTCCTTTCCAACAAACAAAATCCTAACTTGACATCTCTCCAACTTGGCCTTTCTTCATTGTCGTCTACTGAAGTATCAGATTCATAGTAAAAATCTACAAGATATAGTAATAAAACTGCTTACAATTAAAGAATTATCACCCCCTCCTTCCCTATACACCATTCTTTCCTATTCCCCAAAAAAGGGGTAGACATGGAGAAAAAGTCAGTACGAGTTGTGCAACACTAACAAAGTATATCACATTAAAGTTTTCTGTAGCATTTACATTATAGATAACAGACATCTGGTGTATGAAAAAAATTGAGGCACCCTTAGGCGATAAGGGTCCTAGAGCTTGAATTGTGAGCTTTAAAGAAGAGAAGCATAATTTTAGATATACAGACGTGTATAAAAGAAAAGGTTGCAGGCATGAAAATGCAGCTAATGTGTCTTTATACACAGCATAGAGTTCCTAATAAAAAGCCTCAACCAAAACTTTCTAAGAGCTTAGGCAACGCGCCTAGGCATGACATGTCAACACAGCAAGAATCAACACCGATACTAAGGTCACTAACACAAATGCTCCGAAGAAGCTCCCCTCGTCAGTGGGCTAATGGGGATCGGATACACACATCCTTTTATCCCTGATGTAATATACCACAGTATTCTACAATTTTTTATTAAAAAGTGATGCTGACAGTTTGATTAGCCCACTATAATCGCAAACCAAAATATAATTAATTTTTCTCCATTGAAACTGTACATAGTGATGGAATGCACGCAAACACGCACAAATTATATCTATGCTAAAGCCTTCATGTTAACTAGCTGAACTAAGATACTGATTGGACAAATTCTCTTAAACCATATGTACATAGCATACAGTATGCAAAAGAAAAGGTTGCAGGCATGAAAATGCAGCTAATGTGCCTTTATACACAGCATAGAGTTCCTCATAAAAAGCCTCAACCAAAACTTTCTAAGAGCTTAGGCAGCGCGCCTAGGCATGCCATGTCAACACAGCAAGAATCAACATCGATACTAAGGTCACTAACCCAAATGCTCCAAAGAAGCTCCCCTTGTCAGTGGGCTAATGGGGATCGGATACACACATCATTTTATCCCTGATATAATATACCACAATATTCTGCAATTTTTTATTCAATAGTGATGCTGACAGTTTGATTAGCCCACTATAATCGCAAACCAAAATATAATTAATTTTTCTCCATTGAAACTGTACATAGTGATGGAATGCACACAAACACGCACAAGTTATATATATGCTAAAGCCTAAAGCATGTAAACTAACTGAACTAAGATACTGATTGGACAAATTCTCTTAAACTATCTGTACATAGCTTACAGTGTGCAACTGCAAATTATTGCCAAGTAAATCCATCAATTAAAAGTGATTGTGAAGGAGGAAAAGAAATTCCTCAAATGTGTTATATACAACAAAATATTCTGGTATTGTTTCACATTACTTTGACTGCGGAATATCCTGCCACTCTTTCCCATAAGCAGCCAGACACACACACACACTTTATTTTCACATTAGGTACTCAGCACCCCATCTACTTACACTTAGAATAAAGGGATTAGCTCAGAACAAGTTTAAATGAATAAAGTGTGGAGGAAGGCAAACAAACTCAAACAGAAAGAGAGAGAGAGAGAGAGAGAGAGAGAGATCAATATTTTCTACCATGTAAAAATAAATGAAAAGAGCAACAAATCAGTAAAAGATTGAAATCAGAAGAAAACAAACCTCAGGATCAGTATTGAACTCTCTGACAGCCCGGTCTCTTGCAGCCAAAGACATACTACCATCAAGCCTCCTATATTGGAGGCAATACAGATTTAAAGAATACTCGAACAAATCAAGCATACGAGTCCACTGAGAGAAAACAATGGTTTTTATTGGTCCTTGTGTGGATGACCCCTTCATTTTCTCAGTTCTCACTTGTGCAGACATAGAATTCTCTTTACTTGTCTCCCCCGGCTCATCAACCTTTATACATTTACTGTTAAATTCACAATGAGAGAACAGTATCTCTAGTGCTGCCTTAATTTTAGAGGAGCTATACTCATTACTAAGTATTGATGAAGCCTTGGAACTACCATTGTCAGTTGAAATATTGCCATCAACATCACCAGAAACACAACTTATTAGAGTAGCCTCTGAGAAGAGAACATCATCACTTAGTTGTTGCTTGCATCTACGAGCAGGACACAGATTGTCATCACCGTTTAGATAGTCTGCCACACATTGGTAGCAGAAAACATGCCCACAAATGGTCACAACAGCATCCTCAGCTGGATCCTGCAGAAGCATCAGTGAAAACAAGATATTAATTCGCATTAAATCAACAGAAGCTTTTAAGATAAGGTTAGATAATGAATCTTTTTCCCTCTTTTTTGTCTCCGTTTTCCTTTAATTCTTACTTGAAGACCCAGAAGAACAAAACAGATACAGACCACAGGACTCAGACATCCACTCGTCCAGATGACCTAATGACTATGAATTTATGACTCAGTTGTCTCCAACGGGCCGTCCAGTGAAGATGACTGGAAATAGAAAAGAAGGTATTCCATCGATTAAGGGGGGGGGGGGGAGGAAGGAACGCAAGGAAAGATTAAAGAAGGCAATTAATGATGATCTTAGTTTGGATCTACCAGCCACAGCTTGTCAGAATTGTCACAGTAATTCATAACCATCTATCCCAAATACATTTAACTTGTTATCTTTTAATTACCAGAAGAAAGGTCCTCAGTCAATGAACAAATAAGGGAACCTAAAAAAAAATACGCCTCACTCTGGATTACAAGGGACAAAAATTATAGCCACAACCAAAAGCATCCCGAAAGACATTGCTGACAAATTAACTTTTTTCTTTTGACAAAGACTATTAAACATTCTATAGATTTAGATGCATGATCATATCAGCAAGAAATTCCTTACTTGAGTTCCACTGGTTACTCTAATCTAAGAAGAACCCCTTTCATTTTGTAATAACTGCAAACATTTTGACTTGTGCACTTTTTATATACAAACTACGAGTAATTTTTTTTTTTAATTAACATATACTGGTAAAAAAACAAATATTGTCCAGTAAAATGTTTTTAGATTAGTCTTTAAGTATATTTTCATTATCTTAACCTTTTATACTTCTTGATAATATATAATTATAAATATTAATGGTTAAATTTATGCATTGACATGTGTGTCCGTCAAAGAATTACAATTATTATGAAACGTAGGAAGTATATTAAGAGTTCTAGTCCCCAATACTGTATTTGTGAACTTTTAGTCTCTCGACTTTTAAATGCTCATTATTGTCCCTCAACCACCTATATATTAAGACACGAAGTATGTGAATTTTGACTAAATAGTTTAGGGACTAATCCTAGTTAGAAATGTAACAACACAGCTTTAAGTTAGCAGTGAGCCAGATTCACAATACCCAACCTCCACCTCTAAGGGAACTGACCATAGCAGAGTCTCCATGTGACACACAGCAAATATGAAGAAGGAACCTCTACATTCTACAATGATAAATCTAGACTCGAGAATGATTTAACTAAAAAGGAAGTAACTTGTTCAAAGGTAACTAGGTCAAAAATGAAATACATAAAAGTAAACAACATTGTAAATTAGCACATTTGTAAAACAACAGAAGACAAAAACTCAATTTCCCAAATCCCCCAATTGAAACTAAACAAAACATAATGATCAAAATTTTAAATAACAAGGGTGAAAAGCCACATACATCAAGTTAATAAGAAAGCCAGTCTAAGGAATTAAAACGGTTCTAACAAGAACATACAGTGCAAATGAGACAAATAGCAGAGGCTGCTTCCAAATGATCCAACAATCCCATCAAAATATGCGTAGGGAGTTTCTTAGCTTTCTCCAGATTTGTTCTTTTACCAGAGTCAGAATTAAATCCCTTCACGAGAAGAGGGTGATCACAAGCCTGGCGGAGGCGCAATATCATCAGCAGAATGTTGGCGTAGTTCTGATTAACTGTGCCAGCAGCTGCGTAAGCCTGCAAGACAATTATTTAATTTCAAATACCAGATATTTCATAAGAAAAGCCTCAAATGGCAGGTTTCATCCAAAATTACGATCACATCTAGAGTCCACCGATTTAAGGTTGGAGTTTCTGGTGGTGTTTTGTAAACATACAAGATTTAAGAGCATCATTTCTCTTCTCAAACCTCTATTATATACTTCTTATAAGGTTGATAGCAACACTGTCTTTTTAATACCATTGTTTACAGCCCATCAAACAGAATGAACGATTGTCTCCATTTCGAACTATCAGCTGAAGAGATTATATGATGTTATGAAAGCAACTTTTTTTTTACTGGATGTAAAACTATGTCTTGAAATGAAAACACTTGTGCGTTCATTTCCAAAAAGGAAAAAAAAATAACGACAGAAGAAGACGGCACATTCAACAGTGCAGTCCAGTATCTGAATCAGTCACAATTCGAATTTAATACTTCCTCAATCATTTATTTGTGCAATTTGAACTCTACACTATTCACAGACTCCTTTGACCAAATTTTGTAAGTTATACATAAGGAAAATAGAGTAATGTCGGATCATGTTTACAACAATAACAACAACAAAGCCTTAGTCCCAAAATGATTTGGGGTCGGCTAACATGAATCGTCATAAAGAATCGTACGATATAAAGAAACGGAAAAAACCATCATTTAAAATAGATTGAAAAAAGGTGAGTAAAGTGAGGAAATGAAAGAACATTTAAGAAAAATAAAGGGTGTTTTGAAGGAGAATCAAGAATAAAATTCAAGAAAGTTTTTCAAAGAGTGGTTAAAACGTTCAAATCGTAAACATAAAGGTTTGAGAAAACTTTAGCAAAGGAAAACAATATAGTTCATAAAACATTGATGGGCTAAAAATAAAATTTAAAACGAAAATAAATATAAACTTGTTAATATATTAAAAAAATATACTTTTTTGAACATATATAGTAACAAACCTACTGATATTCGAAGTTTAAGTATACATAGGTAAGCATGAAAACCCAAATGGTACAAGTAAACACGAACGGAGGATGTATACACAACCAGTGACTCAACTTAAATAAAATTGACACGCATGAAACAACAGCGATGATGTCAGCCAGCATGGTTCTGCCTGATTAATAACACTATTTTATAAGAAGTCTCTCCTTAAATTTTGTTGTTTCAAACAAATTAAACGATTTTTCTTGTTTTTTCCCTTCAATAAATTATTTAAACAATACCGCAAACTGTAGCCAGTGGATCACAGAAATCAATAAACCAAAAGGAACCATAGTGTGTCAGCTGTAATGATAAAGGATTCAGCATCCTAGCTTCCAGTGATTTAATAGACCAAGCCACCAAGGTCACAAAGAAGCTCAAATAGAAATAGGCCAACAGCCCAATATAAAAGGATCAAAAGTGCCAGTGTCACAGAAAAATTGCAACTAGAAAGCAAGGATACAAAAGAGTTAAGAAAAGATAAACACCTTAAACTGTGAGCGTGATTCGGCTTCCAATTGAGCATAAAAGGACCGCTCCTCAGCAGTGAAGGTCACAGCCTTCATCTTTATGAACTTTGGAGGTAGGCTAATAATAGGTTCTCCATCTAGTAATGTCTCTGTATTGATAATAATAAAAGATTAAAAATAAAAATAAAATAAAAACTATTGTACTCAGAAGCATTGTTCAGAACAAAATCCAAAGTGCTAATAAGAAATAATTGAACTATTGAAAACATTTCACAAACTTCATTACGCACTAAAACTATAAAGACTAAAGAGTGCAGATATAAGGAGAAAATAGTTGAATTTAAAAAATAATAAAAAATCGCTACCTATTGCACAAAATTCCACACTTTTACAGATTTGAAATCAGTGAAGGCTACATATAAGTTGATAATATTATATAATCAATTCAACTTCCTTGGATTCTTGAAATTATTGTTCCACAATTTTAAATCACTTTAATTCATACTTCTTCTAAATACATCAGAATTAATCAAGAACTATTCTCCATTATAGATGTTTTTATTTTCTGGATAAGCACTAAGAATATACATTATGAATAATCTCATTATATTGTATTTAATATCTCCTACATGAGAAACTATAGCAGATTAAATTCAACACCTCTATCTCACTGCATTTGGAAAAATCAAAGCAGTCTCCACATCAGCAAAATCAATCATCCAGTACACAACGATCATCTGTCTTAAACACCATCTAAAAAGTACTTCCTTTTTTTAATTATTGGGACATTTTCCTTTTTGGAAAGTTGCATATTAATTTCACCATATCCTTCTTTGGTATGCTTTATTCACCTTTTGCTAGTGTTCACACACAAAGTAGCCTAATTACCCTTAATCAGATGTGATAACAACTATTATACCCCACCTTTTCTCTCTCTCATTTGTTTGTATCACATGGGCAAATTTGACATTCCCCATCTTTTACTCTTTTTCTTAAATCTTGTGCCCATACAAACGTTGCGATTAAAAAAATGGAGGAAGTATATCTAGGCCAATAAAGATGCCAACCAAAAAAAAAAGGGCAAATCAGTGGTCACAAGATGCAGCAGACAGCTTATGGACACAATCAAGCAACACTACGAGACAAGTGTTTAGAAAGATATGGCAATGATAAGGAAAGGATCACCTTTTGTGCGCCGCAGCAATAAAGTCCTCAAAACTGCTTGAAGCTTCTTGTATCCAATATTTGGATCTCTAGAAATCGGATTTTTTATTCCTCCATAAAAATTTTTGTAACTAGAATAAAAGTGATGTCGAAGAAATCTGAAGTAGCTATACATTTCATCAATTGAATTTTGTATGGGGGTTCCAGATAAACACCACCTTCTTTTAGCTCTCAATCCGCAGCAGGCTCTTGCTGTTAGTGTCCTATGGTTTTTAATGGTTTGTGCTTCATCTAGTACCACTCTAAACCAATTCACTCTGGCAAGTGCACCAGCCTGACTACATAAAGAGCCATCAGCTACTTTACTGCCTTTCTTCCCTTTTTTACTGGTGGTGGATGAATGTTTCCGCTTCTTAGTACCAGTAAAGTCAGATGATAGCCCGTGCCTATCCCCAGGTTTTTGCTCACCATCATCCTCATCGACTATAGATTGCTTAGGAACCTCATTACTAACTATAGAATAAGTGGTAAGCACCACATCATGCTTGGCCAGCTTAGCAGGATCCTTAGTCCTTGTACCACCATGATACACCAAAATAGATAATTTTACTTTATTAGCAACTTTTTCTAGCAACTCTCTATTCCACTGCCTCAGAACAGTTGCTGGACACACGATCAATGTACCTGCAGGTGGTCTATTCTTCTGAATTGGCGGATGTGAAGAACTTGAACCGGATTTAGATTTTGTACCATCAAAATTCTCCATTTTATTGACAGTTTCAGTAGTGGCACTTCCATTATCATCATCATCCACACCATCCAAATCAAGTGTTTCAGGCTTATTGTTAGAATCCTCCACTAATTTGCTCTTACCAACATTAGGATCCACTGTTTTACTTCCTACATTGTCATCGTCGTCGTCATCCAAGTTTAAAGCTTCAGTATTGATATTGTTATGTTTATCTGATTGATACTTCGCCTGTGATGGCCACTGTTTAAGTATCAGGGCGATAGTTGAGATTGTCTTACCCAGTCCCTGAAAATCACATAAATTAGCATGTTAAACCTTTAAGTGGAGAGATAATTACAAGCAAAAGGATCCTGAAGGAAAATTAACCACATGTAACTCCAAATACAATACAAGTTCCAAATTACATAAGGAGGGATGTTAAATATAAAAGCAATGACACAAAATTACAAAGGACATATACATAAATGTCTAGCATCAAATGTTAAGATAAATGACAGCATGAAGCATGAGACACACCTGGTCATCTGCAAGAATTCCACCCAAACAATGCATAGTTCTTGACTCCTTCTCAACCATCCAAGCCAGAGCAATTTTCTGTTAGAAAAACACATAAGATCCTTAAGTGCGAAGGCCAAGTACCAAAATTTTAATACATTATGAATATTCATAATTTTCAGAGCTCTGCAAGAAAACTACTGCAAATAATCACAAATACTTCAGGCTTTTGAGTTTTTGGCTATAAGATGAACAGAAAAAAAAAAAAAAAAAAAAAAAACAAAAAAACAAAAAAAAAACAAAACAAAACAAAAAAAAAAAAAAAAAAAAAAAAAACAAAAAACAAAAAAACAAAACAAAACAAAAAACAAAACAAAAAAAAAAAAAAACCTGGTGTCTCAAAAGGGGGACAGTTAAGAGCCCAGGAGGAATATCAACTTCAGCAGTTGGCTGGCTAATTTCCTGCATATATATTTAAAGCAACAATAAGATAGATAAGCAACTAATGTGCAAAGATTAAAAATAATACTTACCTCCGTTTCTTATTAGTTGACACGTATTCCTTTTTAGGAAGTTTTTTTTTAGTTGACACGTTTCCTTTTTGGGTAAGCTTTATACCTTACTTTTAAAGTGTATCCCACTTGCTTTATCATTTTCTCTCACTCTCTCTCCTCTCCTTAATATGTGTGCCTAAATTGAACGTGTCAACTAAATAGAAACGGAGGATGTAGAAAACAATGGCTTAAGTATAAAACCATCATATACTATATACTACAATGACTTTACTCTAAGGTCTCAAACAAAAGATCGGATCTTTAATATTACCCAGCAAAAGAGTAATCTTTCATCAACAACAAACTTACCATGGTTCAAGAATAGATTAATGTAAAGACTAATATACTGACTTGAATTACAAGTTTACAACATGAAGGGCGCTATATAAGCAATAGAACAAAACGAAGAGAGCATAGTTGCAACTTTAAGCTAATCAGTCACAGATATTTTTAAAACTAGCAACTAAGAAAATTCAATATTTGAAAAATACATGTTAAGACAAATCTAACAAGATCCCACTTGATAATGTTTTATCTTTAGCATTGAAATACAAATAAGGTCAAAGTTGAGTCAATCAGACCAAAATTTAGAAAATTAAGAGAAAAATAAAAGAAATAGAGCAACCCACACTGCAAGTGAGGTCATAGAGCAGAAAACCCTACAAAACAATTTGAATAAGAGAGAATTTCAGAAATCAAAAAAGAGAAGAATGAATATTTTTAATGGAAAATGTTGACAAAGAATAAGGAGAAGAGAGGACCAAAGCAAAAGTATGAACGAAAAAGAAGAGCAAATAACAAATAGAAAGAGAAAGAACACCTAGAATGCTTGACCGGCAACGAACACCGCCAGACCAGTGCTCGCATGCAATTTTTGTCAAATGCCGGTAACCACTATTTTCCCAATTGCTAAACTACCAGCAAATTAGGGTTTTCTATAATTAGAGTATTTGAATTGGGGATTTAAGTGTAGCAAATTCATGCTTTTGATCGAGGGTTTTGGAATAAGCTTCTTAGAGACTATGTAAGGAATAATTTGAAATAAAAAATGATTTTTTTTTTGTATAATTTTGACTCAAATCTACTATTTATATCGTATTTGAACATGATACGCAAACAACATAAGGCGCAGACACTATAAAGGGACAAGATTTGATCTTTTTGAAATGCTCTGTGCTTGATACAGTAAGGCGTTTTGCCCTGCGCTTGATTAGCCCAGCACCTAGGCGCGCTTTAAAACAATATGACGCTGCATTCAAAATACAATATGAGCGCTGCTCCCCAAATTTTGGGGGTTCATAACATGCTACTGAGTACGAGTATCTTCCCTAATAAGAAGAGAATTGGAGTTCTTTTTCTTTGAAATATTAATTTCCTTTCATTTGAATCATTTCTTTCTCTTTCTTTCTTTTCTTTTTCTTTCTTTCTTTCTTTCAAGCTCCATAGGTTTCAAGGAGACCTTTTCAGTGGTTACAGCTTCACGCCTTCACCCTAAGGGGAAAGGGACAAATGGGAAGCATTTACGTCATAGGTTTTGGCTACCTACAAAGTGGCTCCAAGTTTCCAACTAATCAAGTAACAACTTGAAGAACAATACTGCTTTTTAGGTTTTGTTTGTAAGAGCAAGTAATGTTTGTTAAGTTAGTTATGTTCATGTAAGAGTCTTAAATAGCCTAGTAATTCATGTTTCAATAATTTGAACACTTACAAAATTGATGAGATACAAATGTTTGAGCCATTAATTTAATATTCCCTCCTATTCAAAATAAATGACTCAATTTGACTTTTGAACTATTTATTACTTCATGTACACCACTTTAGCAATGTTTGTGCTTTATATATAAATTTAAACATAATTAAGTGGGTACCTATTAGAACAGTCACAATGTATAATTTTTTAATATCAACTATTTAGTACGTATCATTTATACTTATTGATAATTCAAGATATTATGCGTCAAAGTTCCGTCTTGCATGCCAATCAAGTTGGGGCATTTATTTTGGAACAAAGGACCATCTTATATACACCATATATTTCAAGAGCAGTGTCTTCTAAGGGTGCCATATAAACAAAATGATATAAATACAAGTTATGAACAATATAAATTTTATGTCTAGAGATTCTGATAAATTTCAGCTCCCATGTGTATAGAAAGAAGGATAAATGTAAATACCCAGTAATAATACCACTGAAATAGCATGGGAAGATGGCATAAAGTTACTCCTGGGAGAACAAGGAAGCAGCTTCTAATGGACCTAAACATGTTCCTAATAAGTAGAGAAATTAATTGACCACCATTGGTAAGAATGGTAACAACTCATGCAGTAAAAAGCTCACTACAAGCTCACAGCAGTTTAAAAGACTCGCGTTCATTCTAGTATTATACTACAACATATAAAGAGAAATTCAGAAAAAGCTACAGCACCCTAAAGAGTTCCAATGGACCTAAACATGTTCCTAATAAGTAGAGAAATTAATTGACCACCATTGGTAACAACTCATGCAGTAAAAAGCTCACCACAAGCCCACAGCTGTTTAACAGATTGGCATCCATTCTAGTATTATACTACTACATATAAAGAGAATTGCAGAACAAGCTAGAGCACCCCCAAAGAGTACCAAGCGCTTCATCTTATGAGGCACTTTTCAGGGAACAAAGCACAAGTATGTGAAGCAACATACCACAAAGAAATGGCAAGGAGATAGGAAGGGTACCTGTAGTGCAGCTTGATAGATTATTCTTTCGTCTCCTAAAACCCTATCTTCCCCAAACCCCACATTTAGGTAAGGGTCACTTGAACTAGTATGATCCGATGATGAACCAGGCCTTCCACGCGCCAAAGTATGAGGAAGAATGCGAGGATGGTTATTATCATACATAAAACCATCATCGGCACTTCCCCTACTAAGATACCCACGATTGCTGGCTAAATTATCCCAAGAACTGCTTTGATTAGTCTGTGACCCAGAAAATGGGGGGTAAGGAGGGAGGACCCTCTTATTTAGGTGTTGCTCATGATCTGCATCACGGGCATACAAGGATATATTCATATTTGACTTTTCATCGTTCTTCCTTGGCTGAGAACTACTTCCATTTCCTACACCCATTCGGGAATTCAGGGCTCGACTGCTTGTGCCATAGCTAGTGCTAGGAGCGGATTCACCCTGATGATTGCCAGCACGCGAATATGTTCCTCTGCTAGAAGATGCCTTTGGAGGACCTACAAGATAAAATATAACATTGGAAACCACCCAAAAATTGACAAGCAAATTGAACATTGAAGTCTTGAGAGTTGATTGCTGACCCTTTTCCCTAGTCCAACTTGGTAGAACTCTTTTACTACTAGAATACGAGAATTCAGGTTGAGGTACTTCCACAGTGTCATCTTCATCAGAGGACAAGTCAATGTCGCTTCCTGATGATGTAATATCAATAGTCTCCATTCTATCCAAAAATATTTGACTCTGATTTCCTTGTTCCTCAGATAAATTATAATAAGAGGTGCTAGAAGAAGAAGACTTGACCTGCAGTTCCATACATATTTGTCATATGAGGTGCTTCGACTTTACAAAGTAAATGTCATATTTGTCAACAACCACAAATAGTAGGAACAGCCGAACATGGTACCACATAGTTTGTCAGTGTTATAAACTCACCAGATCAGCAAGCTGCCTGAACGTTAAACTGGAAATCCATTGACTAAAGAGTGAATAAAACCGCCGAGTAGATTCTACAATTCCACGTTGATTATTCCCATCATCAGACATCTAGTAATCTCATCATACAAATACGTTCTGAAAGCAGCAGCATTTTCACACCAAATACAAAGATTTTTCAATATTAACAAAAAAGCTAAGTAAATTAAGCAGATCAAAACAAGAGTATACGAAATCAGCATTCAAATTAGGCACTCATACACTATATCAATATAAAACCCTTAAAACAATCCGAAAGAACCGCTCAAATCATCTTGCATGCCCTAACTAAATATTGCACATTGAATATTTTTGTGATTAAAGCTTAAAAATCCAAACTTTGACAAGTAAATAACAATCAAACGGCTTAATCACATAATAAAACTCTATCCAAATCCCATCAACACCAATTTTTCCGAAAATTAAAAGAGAAATTAGGGGTTACGTTGCATGAATCAGAAAATAAATAAAATGACGCAATCATTAAGGGCAAAAGATATAAAATAGAAGTAAAGAAAAGAATTTACCCCAAAAATTCTAGGTTTTAACAAACCAAACGAAGTGGCTGCAATTACCAAAATTCCAGTAATCTGAGAGTAAAATTAAGCAGTTGGATAAAAATGGCGGCAAATTGGGCTTGTAAATTAGGTATTTTGATGAGGTAATTAGGGAATTTTAGTGCGATAATTAGGAGTTTATACTAGAACAGGGAATGGAAGAAGAAGCATGATGAGAGAGAAAGTGTGGGAGTAGAGAGTGGTGCAAAGTTGAGAAAATTGAGTCGAGTTCTCTGTGAAATTCTCTCTCCTCCAAAGATCCTGGTTTCAATTGAAAATGCACGACATCACCAAGAGAAAGAGAAAGAGAAAGAGAACTAACTTGATTGGCTCTGTTAGTGTAAAACTGTAAACCCTATTCTACTACAAGTACTTTTTTTTGGAGCCCATGCTTTACATGACTCTCACTATAATCAATTCTTATATACTACCTCCGTAACAAACGACATATTTGCGGTTTTTAAGTCAAAAGATTAAAAGTATGATTTTTGAAAAACAAAGGTATTTTCTTAACTATTAATCCAACTCAAAAAAAAAAAAAAACAAATTCAACCTTAATTAAATTAAATAACCCACCACCACCGACACCACCAAACATCACCGAAACTACCCACCACCACCACCACCTAGGACTTAACCCCCACAAACCCAGCACCACCGACACACCCAGCACCACCCATGAACCGAGCAAATCCCAGTTGCCGCAACCCACCATACCACCCTTGAAAACCCACAAAATTAAACCACGAAAGCCTTGAACCCACCAACTCAGCGAAATCAGTCACCCTTGAACCCACCAACCCAGCAAAACCCACCACCCAACGCACCCACGATCTATCACCAAATGCACCCACAATCTACCATCTACCACCCACCGCACTCACGATCTACCACCCAACGCACCCATGATCTACCACCTACCACCCAATGCACCCACGATCTACCACCCACCGCACTCACGATCTACCAACCACCAACACGTAAACCAGCTACCATTTGAAACCCGCTCATTTGAAACCACGAGGCCGCCGATCTAAAACCACGAGGTCATTGTTTGAAACCCAAGACCTGAAACCACCCAACACCGACGAACCCCACCACTCTTAACCCTACGAAGCCACCATGAATATGGGGTTGGAGGAGGAGAGAGAAAATTAAAGGGGATGAGGGTTTAATTATTTAAGCTTGGAGTTTAATCTAATGAAAATTGATTTGTAATTTAATAAGGTTGTTTATTAAAAAAAAAAAGTAAGGTATTGGTCATTTACCACCCAAAAACATACTTCCTCCGTTCTTTTTTACTTGACCCGCTTTGACTTTTACACTATTCATCACCCCTCCTTTGACCGTCTTTTGTGAATGATATATAAGGAAAAATATATTCATGTGTTATCTTTTTGAATTTTTCTCAATAAGTATTATCATAATATACAACTTTTATAATTTTTACTTATGGAGAACTAAAGCTATTGATCGCTAAAGTTTTGCATTGGCAAGTGTGATAAAAAAAAACAGGTCGAGTAAAAAAGAACAGAGGAAGTAGTAAATAAGAAAAGAAAAGAATTTGTTGTGAGCAATATGAACCATCCATTTTAGGAAATTGTTGCGAGTAAATTGGACCGAAGGTAGTATATTGGGAAATTGAATTTCAAGTATGTCGTGAATAAATTGTATGTCATTTTTTATCTTTTTTTTTTACACGAAAAGAAAATTCATTAATGAAATATAGCCAAACAGCACTTATAAACAATTTATCCACCTAACTAAATGTCATTGCTCCACCTAAGGGTTACGCGACTTGCTACATTTTTTTAGTCAATTTTATGTTTATAATATAAATATTCATTATTAAACACACTTGTGTATCAATTATAAAAAGTAAAAAAAAAAAATAGAAAAATAAAAAACACCTACGCATTATATTATATGAATATAAAAGCTAGAAATCTACCCCTGTATACTTATGTCATTGTTATAGAGAGATAACAGGATTTAGGGCTTGTTTCGATTTAATGAAAACAAATTAACTAAACTGAACTAAATTGTTTATGAGAGATGGAAATTAGGAACTGAACTGAACTGAATAGAGTTGAAATGAATTGTTTATGAGATAAGAAAATTGGGAACTGAACTAAATAGATTCGAAATGAATTGTTGTTTATAAGAGAACGAAATTATGAACTGAATTGAGTTAAAATTAATTGTTTATGAAAGAAGGAAATTAGGAACTCAACCGATTAGAGCTGAACTGAATTGAACTAAATTAAGCTGAACTCAACAAGCCCTTACCCCTTTGACACCACCATTGAAGTTTCCTCTTGTTATGTTTTAGGTACTATAATGCGGAATTTCACAAATCATATTCGTTCGCACCTAATCAGGATCTACAAGCATAACACATAAAGAATTACATATTACATATCTTTGACCCGTGATTTCCACAAGTGATTGACTGTCAATTAGGGAGATAATAGAGCCCCAATAGTTGCTCCTCTACTTAGTCTACGGGATAGGATTTAACCTCCACTACTGCTAGGTAGTTGGGCACGAACACTTCGAACCATCTTCTACGAAGAGGGGGGGAGAAAACCAACCATGAACACCACCATGCACCACATGCGCCACCTGTGTGTGCGGACGTGAGGGATGAGGAGAGAGTGTGTGCGTGAGGCTTAGGGTTTGGTTACTAGCAAGTCTATTCTCAATTGACTGCTAATTGTGTTGTATGTCAAATCCTAGGCAAGGCCTTTATTTATACATCATATGTATAATTAGAGTCCAAACCAAGCCCACAATACTCTTCCTTTAAAACCTATATGGTCGGCCACTCCATGAGGCCCAATAATGGGCTTCTTTCTTTTGTTCAATCAAACACCCTTTTGTGTGACATTATAGGATCCATTTTATTAGGCTTTGGACTATTTGACAAGTCCAAAGATCATTGATCATGTCTAACGACGACCCAAAAAAACGAACTTAATTATATCCATAATTATCTCCATTATATATCTAGTAATTGCACTTGAGGAAGACATAAATCCTTCACCTCCTTCCTTGTGTCGACCCTCACTGACACCATCCTTATCATCTCAATTTTGATGACACCACCATCTCTACCGTCAAACTAAACGAAACCCTATAAATAAAGGGTGAAATTAAGGGCATAATCAACCCTAAGGGTGGGGGTGACCATGTCCTCCATTGAAATTGCCATTGAGCTTGATTTTCAAGTTTGTTTTTGATACTGGTGGAAATTGGGGAAAGAATAATGAAGAGGCAGAAGCTTTAGTTGAGGAGGAAGGAGGAGAAAGCTTCAATGGAAGATGGAGTAAGCTTCAATAGATGATGGAGAAGGAGGAAACAATAACAGAGCATGGAGCGAGGAAGGAGTAAGCTTCAATGGAGGATGGAGAAGGAGGTAACAGTAATAGAGCATGCATGGACGAAGGAGTAAGCTTCAATGGAGGATGGAGAAGAAGGAAACAATAGTAGAGCATGGAGGAAGGAGGGAGAACTAACGATGTCGATACTTCAATTTACAACTTGTTGAATTTATAACAATACCACAATAAAAATTTATGACAATGCTGATTCGTCCCTCTTAATTAAAGTATTTCATTAATCAAATATATTAATTTAGTAAAAATAATTTCAGTTCAGCAAAAAGTGAAGCAAATTACACCTAAGTTATACTCTGTACAAAGTACATGAAATCCAAAGAGCTAGAATAATTTCAAATAGTCGCTCCCAAAACTAAAAAAAAATATGACTCGATCCACTCGAAATTAAAACTAATTTTGTTGACAATTATCCAATTCATTGATTAGAGCTTGCCATTTCCAAGCAAATTAGTTTTCGATTTTTTGATACCCAGGAAGCCTTATGACTGACATTTATTATCTATTCGGTAAATCCGTAAATGTGATAGTATTTTACACCGTGTTTAGGATTATGGGTGAAATTAAAGCTTTGTGTTTGTTATTGTAGTGATGCAACCTAGTACTTGTTTAGCAGACAAAGCATAATATTAGCGTAGTGGTGCATTGTCTTGTAGGACTGACTGTTCCTTTGAGAGAAAGTAGCATCAGGAGAAAACAGTTCTTGAATTGTCTAGTTGATTTGTTACTCAGGTAATCTAACATTGCAATTGAAGCGCCATATAACTCTTCTATCAGTTTCACAATCCAGGTGATCAGAGGTGTCGATTCAACTACCTTAGCTCACTAGCATTGCAACACCTTCAGGTAATTGCTGATTGTGATTTGGAGGGAGGTACTATGGTTGTGTATCATGTTTATATGGCTTGTTGCCTAAGGTATTATCCAGATCGAGTTTTTATTTTTATTATTTCATGAGAAAATAAAGGTATCTTAATAAAGAGATATGTTTCACCCATGTTCATCAAGTCACATTGAATAATGAATATGCTCGGTGCCCCTGTAACACACATTGGTTCCTGTCTCTTCTCCCTAGCTTCAAACTTCACTAGCGACTTAACAAGCGTGTACCATGTCTTTTTTATTTGCTTTTCTCACTTAAGCTCATGTCAGAATCATCCTTAAGGTGAATAGGGTGACAAGTATTTATAACCTTACTCCCTTATCAAGATTAAACAACCTCTTCTCTTTTTTATTTTCTGAAACATATTTCTATTTTTTATCCCTTTTTTTTTTTTTGCTGCGGCTTTCAATTCATATGCTCAAAGATGTTCCAATCCCCGAGATTTGGATTCTATTTTTTGAAGTTGGTTTCTAAATTCAATTGTATAGATAAGAGAGAACTGCTAAATTGAATTAGTGTAGCATTAAGGTTATCAAATTTCCAGTGTGCTGATTAATTTTTTAATATGTTTTGATCCATAGATTTTGGTGACTAATGCTCAATTTAGTTTCTTTAAGTGCATGCTCCATAGCCTTTAGTCCTAATTGTACCTCTATTAGATTTTTTTGCACTGTATTTATAATATAATATATTTTCAATGTATCTTGCTTCTCGATCGTTAATTGTGGTTCTTACAGTATCTCAACCCTTGTATATATTATAATATAAGGGCTTTTGTGCTGAATAATTATGTTTTACCTCTTAGGACTTATATCTACCTCAAAGGTCTATATGCAAGGATTTTTGGGATTTTAGGAAACACGACATTCTGTAATAATCTTCAGGCTCGATGGGGTCTCGTTTGCAAATTGAAGGTGACGAGTCAGTCCTTTGTTGTGTAACACATTCGAATATCAAAAGCTTCAATATTGATGTTCACTTTTCACTTCAGGTTCATGAGCCGGTTGAAATATTGCACTATCAACATTCACCTTAACGAGCCAATCTGAAATATTGCAAGGAATCAACCCAGGAGCTCCAAGCCCAAAATACAATACACTTATGCTCGTAGGAAGGCTGGATTCAATTCAGCCACTTGAGTGTTGAGCTGGAATGAGTTGAAGAGTTTGTTACAAGAAGAGGTAATTTACTTTGTTAGAGGGAATCTTGTAGTTAATTAAGAAGGGAGTATGTGAGTTAGGGATTCAGAAAGTTGTAAACAGAAGTTTTAGGAGAGAATTCCTTCCTCTCGAAAGAAGGAAGTTGTGTTGATTTCCCCTTGAATATCAATAGAACCTATTTTGGGCTACTTCATCCCTGTTAAACGAGCTAACCTAATGTGATAGGGGCTCTTTTTTGCGTGCCTTGAATTTACTGTTTAATTCTTATTTCTAGCAAATATATGTGCTGCAACTTTCGATTAGTAAAAGAAATGTTCACTTTCTTTCCATTCTATCTCTTTCCATCAATAGGATATCAAGAAATACCTTGATACGCCCCTTGCTCATTTTCTAATGTTCAAACTTTTAGATTTTTGGGCAATTAACTGAATTGATGTTGTATGGTATATTTGTGATGCTTTGCTGGTTCTTCATTTGGATGATGTTTTGGTTTTATCAGTTTTAGCTTTTTATAACAACATAGTTGGTTTCAAGATCACATGTGCTTGTATTATATGGACTGATTCAATATATTATATAGCACCCCCTTTTTCCCCCCTCTAAATGCTTTCGGGAATCCCTAAACCTTGTGTAGGATTGTTGATGTTATTATTAAACCTTCCGTTTAGTTATATTTTATCATCATTTGTCAACTTTCACTATAAGGATGTCTTATTCTTCACTTTCTCATGTAGCCTACGTACAATTTTGTATTATGTGTTGAGTATACGGGATTCATTAAATTTATAAAATCTCATCCCTGAAACTACTCTCCTCGTGTTTCTGTGTTATCAAAAGCGCCTTATGCATTATACTCTATCACTGTTGGTATTATTTCATGTTTGAATGCATGAAAAGAGCTTCGTATAAGCTAGACTAGCTGGTTTATGGCTATTCACCAATGTAACCATTTCCTGTCTTTTGGTGTAGGCCGGTTTTTTTTTTTTTTTTTTTACTACGTATTTATCTTTTTGGTTGACTAGTTGGCCCAAAGCAGTATGCTATTGTGCTTACCTATAACCTCTTACTTTTCTTTCAGGTGGGAATAGATGTCAAGTTCAACTAGGAGACAGACGTGGTATTGTGAAATATGTCAGCCAAGCAGAAAATCTAGGCCATGGTTTCTGGGTTGGAGTTCAGTATGATGAACCACTTGGGAAGCATGATGGATTGTAAGTAACCAAATCCCTCAGCTATTATTCACGTAGAAACTTTCTAATGTCCTTACAAATCATAACCCTTATTGTAACCAATAACCATGTGTTTCTTTTGTTAGAAACTTTCACTTGAAGATGAATAGTAGTTCTTGCAGCAAAACGTAATCCATTGTATGTTAAGACTGTTCATTTCAGCTTTTCATGTTGCAGGGTCAAAGGGACTCGCTACTTTGATTGTTCACCACGTCATGGTGCGATGGTTAGCTAGACCAGATAAAGTACAGGTTTGTTTGTAGTCATATTTTGCCAATCCAGCAATATTATCTGTCACTTATTGGAAAGGACCATTAAAGTCCTATTCATCTACCATGATAATAGGTTGATAACTATAATTAGTCATTAGAAGTTTCATTCGGATTACTTGATTGGTTGAGATAGATTTGTCAGCTGTCCTATACTCCCATCCTTTTACTAGCAACTCAATTATGCTAGAGAAATTGTTAGTAATTACAAGAAATTCAATTTGCATGCCTTTATATACATATATACAATGTTTCATGCCTTTCTATAAGTCCTATTTATCTTTCATGAACTCAATTTCTTTCTTTCTTTATTTTTTTTCCATGCCTCAATAGTTCGCTGGGAATGCTAGTTATATTTAGTTTTGCTTTCTGAAAAATGATTTTGTTGCTGTCAATCTATCATGGGTACCAAGGAGCTTATTTTTCTTTGGAGTTTGAGTACTTCTTTTCTATTTCCCCTTCGAATACTTTCGTCTATGTCCACTTTAGTTTAATGAATCTAAGCTGCCCGACTGATGCTGCAAGTATTTAGATTTTTGCTGGCACAGTGGCACCTCAATGATGTCAAAGCATTACATCATATATTATATATGTTCATTTTCCAGGCGGGAGACTTTCCTGAATGTGATCCATTTGAAGAAGAGGAGATATAGAAAAGGGCGCAAATGGCTGATATAACATCTAAAAATTCTTACTAGTATTTGTCTAGTATTTTTGCTGATATTCTATGATTGTGACAAGTACATTGCTGACCTGCTACTGGAACGGAACTCTACCGGTCCTGCTGCAAGAAAACAGATGAAGATAAAGTTTTCTATCCTTTTTTTTTTTTCGTGTTTTTCCAAAGTTGTGGATATATATTCCAGTATTTGTCTTGTCACAAGAATTCTATTGCAATTTACTTGAAGATATGCTTACATCAAATTGTACTTTTATTTTTGTTCCTAAATTGAAGCATATTTTGTTTTGTTTTGTTTTGTTGTTTTAATGCAAATTTGAAGCACAATTTGTAGTGATTGTATATTTGTACACTGTACTTATTATTAGTTGTATTTGTGCTTTGGTCTAGTATTATTTCCTTTTGAAAGTGAGGGCGTAGTCTCTCAATTTTGTTAAGTAAACTGAATTAAGTACATCCAAGATCGTAGCCAGTTTGTCTACAATCTTATAATATGCCATGTTTTCTTTGAGCACTTTCAACTTCCAATTGGAGAGACTGACTTGGGGGATGCTATTCTCAAGAAACATAGAGTACATTGTCTTTTTGCCCCCATATGTAGCAAAACCATTGAAGGAAAGTGATAGGCTGTGGATGCTTAATTATCAAGAAGAAGAAGAACGGCGAAATGTATTAGCTTTGGTGGATTCAAACTCCAAAAATTACAAGATTCCTATACGGTCGCGGGGACTCTTGCTGAGACTATTGCTGCTACCTCTCGTTGGGAGAAGCAAGTAGAAAGTGAAGATGTGGAGTAAATGATAAGAGATTCACCTATGGCTAGACATGGTTCACTATTATCATAACAAGAAATTAGCTATTGTGAGTTATTGTTACTCTATAGATGATCTAAACCCTCTCAAAAATACCATTCCTTGGTCTAAATTTCTTGCAGGCAAGTCAGAAGCTCAAGAAGGATGAAAAGGCTTTTGGTGAGGGATCCTTAATATCGGATCACTAAGTTGTTGTTGATTAATGATTCATGTTATCAGTAGGATGAAGATGAAGAGGCCTACTTGAAAGCATATGACAGTAGAGATGCAAAAGGTGCTTTTCATCGATGTTGGGTCGTCTGAAGATGAAAATTGATTTAGATGCATAGATCTTAGCAGAGTAATTATAGGTATCCAGATGTATGAAATTTACCAAGGTATTTGGAATGGAGTACATATGATACGATTTTTCCTTTGCTTGTACGCATATATAGTTTACATTCATGGAAGCAAAGTACGAGCATTGCTCCCAAAGTTTTAATATTAGCATAGATGATTAAGACTCCCTCTGTTCCCAATTGTTTGCCCCAAACCATAAATTCACTTTATTAAGGCTTTGGGCAAAAAATGGTGCACATGGGTTGACACAAATATCAACGAGGAGAGAGATAGAGAGAGTGCAAGTGGGAAAACATGCCAAAAGTAGTATGAGACAATCTTTTGAGGACACCTTAAAAAGGAAAGTGGAGCAAACAATTAGCGATAAAGGGGTAGTTTGATATTAGTCGTACAATTTAATTTGTTACATGAGAAATTAAAGCTGATAATCTATTCCAAATTTCCAACACATACCCAGCAGGCAGCAAATGTGCTTGAGAATTCAAAGGAGTTTGGACTTAACATTAGAGTTGAGTGTTGGGCCTTGGGCTCTGAGCCCATAATAAAAAAAAGGAATGGACGTTTTGTGAATCGAGAACAGAAACAAAGCAATCCAAACCGTCGATTAATAATAACCATCCAACGGCAATAAACGATGCCAAGTGAGCGATCCATTAATTGTACGTGCAAGGCGGGACGTAGATTCAATTGAGCGCCAACTGAAAATAATAAAATCGAAAATTAAAATTGAAAACAGAATTTAGAAATCTTCCCTCCACTTGAATAGAATTCCATTATAAACCAAGTCTTCATTTTCTCAGATCTCACCATCCTTCATTTCTCTGTTTCTCTCTCTAGAAAGAAGAAGTTAGTTTGAGCAGCAAAAATGGCAGGTGGATCGACAAGCAGCAACCCACCCAAGCAGAGGAAGAGAGTTGAAGCTGAGTCTCCAGATGCCGAGTCTTCGCCTTCTGCTACTCTTTCTCTTAAGCGTGCTAAGGATGGCAGCGCTTTCTCTCGCTGGTATTTTTCTCCCTGTGTCTAAACCTAGCTTTTACTTTTTTTTTTTTTGATTTTCTGCTATTTGTCTTGTTTAGCCCTAATTTTTTTCAGGTTTTAGGGTTTTGTATTGAGTGTATTTCGCTGTTAGATGTTGTAGACTTTTAATTTCTCACGTTTTATTATGATTTGTATGGTGCCTGCTTAAACCTGTTGGATTTTTATCTCGTTTTAAGAATGGTGAATTTGTTGTTCCTTCTAAGTTGAATGAGCGACTGTTGAATGTTTAGTGGTATTTTAGGTGTTTATTTGCTAGGACTGATAATATTTAGTGGTAAATGTTGATAGGATGATCGGCAATGAGGAATAGAATTTTTGTGTGAATTAGAATGTATTATGCGTCTTTCTGAATTTAAGTCTCGCCTGCTACAGTTTTATTGATTTTGTTCCTGCTTTGAATGCACTAAAATCTGTCGTTTTATCTGAAATGGAAGAGTAATTGATGAATTTTATTGGTAATATAATTCATATATAGCTAGTTGAATTGAATTGAATACTGTTGTAGTGGTAATTTCCAGTATTGATGAGATAAATATCTGATTTGAGACTATTTTGTAACATCTGACAGTGAGGAATGCAACAGCAGTGTGCCAGTAGCTCTTATTGATATGCATAACTGCAGCATTGAGGCTAAAATCAAGATGAGCCTTGGTAAGGCGGTTTATGAGTTGTGATTGATCTGATTTCATTTGTTTTAGTTTATTTTATGTTTATGATGTCAGTTGATCAACTTAATATGCTCATTTTGTTGTGTGTTTGCTTGTTAGATGCAACTGTTGTTGAAAAGCCGGCTGAGGTTAAGAAGAAGCCAGCTGAGAGGTTTGATACTGTGTTTGATCATTCTATCGTTATCTGACACTTCTTAATGTGTTGTTTATAAACAGTCTCTCTGAACATGATTGCAGGAAGAAGCCATCATCATCTGCATTAGGTTCTGAGTCTAAGTCAAAGAAGAGAAAGCTTAGCAAAGTGAAGGATCCTAACATGCCAAAGCGCCCCATGAGTGGCTATTTTGTTTTCATGTATGCTCCTTGTTTCCGTACTTTGCAGAATGTTTATAATCCTTCTAAGCTTGTCAAGTTGGGCTGAAGTTCTTCTATATTTTATCTTTGATAGGGAGGAATTCCGAAAAGTGTACAAGGAGGAGCATCCCGAGTCCAAGGGTGTGAAGGAGGTAAACCATATTCCATTCTCTTATAATTATTATTTTTTATTTACAGAAATGTTTGTTGCTTTTGCTGTTTCTTAATAGTTTATCTAATTTGTGTTGTGCAGGTTGCCAAGGAAGCTGGAGCAAAATGGAAGTCCATGACTGATGAGGTTAGTTTTGGTGAAGTAATTTGAAGTTTGAGTGAAAGCTCAATTGTTTTTCCCTGCATTGTTGAGGGTACTAAATTTGTGTGCTGTTTGGTGGTCATGCAGGAGAAGAAGCCATATCTGGATAAAGCTGCTGAGCTCAAACTGGAGTATGAGAAAGCCATGGAGGCTTACAATGCCGATAACAATGCAGAGGTATCATTGTTACTGCAGTATTGGCCATACTGAGTTTGTCTCCATTTTAACTCTTCTTTTTGCTTCTTATGTTCAGGAACCTGAGGATCTTCAAGCTGAAGAACTCTGTGATGAAGATGCATAAGTGTTTTGACATGATGTTTAGAGGCTTCCAGAAGTAGGTCTTTTTTTGGGATGGTGATTGTTATGGGTAGCTTGTAAATTTGGGTGTTGTTTATGGCTAGGAAAGTATACAAGTAGTTTATGAATCTTTTTTAAAACAGTGATGTTTCCTCTTATTGATGTTATGCTGAACGATGATCATCAATGAAATGTTCATGCTTTTTCAGTCCATAATTTGTCTCCAATATATATAATCTCCTTTTCTGCGCTTAATCCAGATTTAGTATCATTAGTTAACTGTTGGTATGCATTTTTTGCACAATTAAATAGACTATACTTTAAAGAGCTACTTCGTATTTAGTTTTACAACAAAGTAAAAGTACAATGTAGGATGCTTGTGGCAAGCATCAGAGAAAGCTTGTACCTAATTCCTTCTTTGCTATATGAAAAGCATCATATGGGCAGCAAGTGAAGATGAAAATGTTATAGATGGCAGGTTACTTTTCGTTACAAAGTAAGTTACTGGCCTATTTGAGGTGGTCTCTTCCCTTGCAAGGAAGCAAGGGTTTGCCGCACAAGCATTGGTTATGGGCATAAGCTGCTGCAGGAAAGATGTTCAAAGGTCTGCCCTGTGGTATCTTTCCACACAACCTGTTTGCTCGAAAACTTGCATGCCTCAGGTTTTTGATTCCAAGCAAGCTGTTTGGAATACTTCCTGTGAGGCGGTTAACAGATAAGTCCAGCCATTGCAGCTTCACCAGCAAACCCAAACTTGATGGAATGATTCCAGAAATTTGATTTCGACCTATATCAAACCTCTGTAATTCGATCAAATTTGAGATTGAGCTTGGTATATGTCCAGCAATCTTGTTACTCCCAATGTTGAGTACTTTCAAGGCCAATCCTTTCCTAAATTCGGGAATACTGCCTGAGATTCTGTTCCTTGAGACATCAATGACTTCAAGGAAGCTGGTTGTGTGGGTATTGAGGATTGCTGTGAGAGGACCAAATAATTGGTTTGAACTGAGATCAATAGAAGATATCCCTTTTGGCAATAAAATGTGAGAAACATCCAACTTGAGTTGGTTGTTAGATAGCTTGAGAAACTGCAAGCTAGACATTCTTGTTAAAAAAGTAGAGATCCCATATACGAAATGGTTATTGGAGAAATCTACGGAGGTTAAAGAGGTAGGTTTTGTGAAGGTTGGGAGAGTCCCTCTGAGGCCACAGCCAGCTAAATGGACTGCAGTAAGCTCTTTGCTCATGATCCAATTAGGAACTGTCCCTAAGCTAAAACGGTTGTAGGACAGGTCAATTGACAGCAAAGAAGGCAAGCCTTTGGCGAGAGTACTTGGCAAAGGATTTGAGAGTGCATTTCGTGATAAATTCAGGTTCCATAAGTTCTCTAATTTGGCAAGGGATGCAGGAATTTGACCTGTAAGATGATTATTACTAAGGGAAAGACTGGTGAGAGATTTAAGGCCACTAATTTGGTCAGGGATCCTTCCAGTGAGCTGGTTGTTGCTCAGGGAAACATCTGAAAGCGCAGTAAGACTGCAAAGTGATATGGGTATTGGACCAGAGAGCTGGTTATTAGAAAGATCGACAAAAGTCAGATTGTGAAACTGCCCAATAAAACCAGGGATTACCCCAGATAGTAAATTGTGACTAAAATCAAGAAACTGCAAGCTCTGAAAGTTTTTAAAGGAAGGTGGGATAGGACCTGCAAGATAATTTTTTGCTAAATTGAGCTGGAGGAGGTCCTTAAGGTTTCCTAAGCTAGGAGGGATTCGACCTCTCAGACGATTGCCATCTAACGAGAGGGTCTTAAGAGTAGAAAGACGACTGATGGCTGAAGGGATAGGTCCTACGAGTGAGTTTCCCTCCAGGACAAGCTGGGATAAGTGTCTTAAACTTGAGAGAGTATTCGGAATGTTTCCTCTGATGCGGTTCATCCCACTGATCACCAGCACCTCAAGAAATTGCAAGTTCCCTAAAGCAGGTGACAGGGTGCCTTCCATGTAAATATTATCAGCAGCACCACCGCCAGAAGGTTTCTGCAGCACCAAGGAAGTGACTCTTCCAGTAGCCGGGTTACATCCAACACCTTCCCAGCTTCCTCCACAGCAATCTGCGCCCACCCACGACTCGAGTATGCCAGTTGTGTCCCTCATTATCTTGGCTTTAAAGCTAAGAAGTGCAGCTCTATCAGCTGCATTACAGCCTGGGCCAGTTGCCTCAGTCCTTTGGGATTTCGACAACTGAGCAGAGAATGAAATAATCAGATGGAGCATTAGAACCCATCTCAGATTCTGCATATTGCCAAGCGGGTTTTAATTCGATTTTGTAAAAAATAAACAAGGAAGGCAAAGAGAGAATCGAAAGATGAGAATTACAAGTCCATTTGGTGGGAGTGTTTATATAAGTGATGTAAAAAGCTAGCCAATAATCCATCATTTTGAAGAGTTGAAACAAATATTGAGATGAAAAGCGGGGTGATTAAATTTTGTTCACATGAATAATCAATCATTTGTCCAATTGTCCTGACCGTTTGATGAAAAACAAAAATTCACGAGGAATGTAATTTCAACTAGAACGTTGGAGCGCACTATATTTTTAAAAAATGTTCAAATTTTGGGGGTTTAATTTTGGAGCTATCATTTTCATATGTAATGTGAGAGAGTTTAGCTAGATCAGACGTGCCTTTGTATTTCCGCCCATCGTGGTTGATTGACAGTTTGCCACTGTTTACCCTTTTCAATTTCAAAGATCGACCACTTTTTCAATACTCTTACTAGGACTTTATGAATGCAATTTATTACTATTAGCTTGTATGTTTGTCTAGGAGAATTTTGTTAATTTGTAACAAGCTACATCGTCCTTCAAAATTGTGACATGATTACTTATAAGCTATAAAAATAATCGAGATTAATTCGTGTCGTTTTTATATTTGAAGGTGCAAATGTAATTGACATTTCCATACATATAAGTAGACATGCAACAATTAATTTATGATTGGTTGAAAATCAAAGCTTTGTATGCTCACTTCACCTAATTTTTATTGAGAGAGCTATTATTCTATCATTCAAAAAAGATGTGAGTAACAAGAAAATGTAATGTGTTAATTGAGATTAGTAGCTATTTGATACTTAATTATCTTTTCACTCCCTTTGTTTTTGAATAATTGAAACAATTTAACTTTTGCACTTTTTATTTATTAATCTTAACCGTATATTTATACTAATATAAAAAACTCAAATATTATCGTGTAAATTGTTATCAATTAATATTAACATTTACTTTTGTTTTCATTATATCACATTTTTGTAGGTTTTATTGTTTTAGTAATGTATTTTTTCATATATTGACATCTAAACTTATACAATGACATGTATGACTGATCAAACTGTGTCAATTATTCATAATTAAAGGAGAAATTTATTTTATAGGTAAAATGAAATGGTGATCTAATGTTTATTATAGTAGATGAAATATATTTTATTCCAGTTTTGCCTTTACCCAAAGTAAATATTGAATCAATCAAATCAAACATGCTATATACTCCCTCCGTTTTTAAATATTTGCTCCACTTTTCTTTTTCGGCCGTTTTTAAATACATGCTCCATTTCCTTATTTGGAAAGCTTTTACAATATCTAATTAATTTCTCTTACCTAGTGGACCCAACATAAATCATATTTTATTAATTTCATATTCTCTCCTCTAATTTTCTCCACTACTTTTGCTTTATACAATTTTTTATTCTTTCACCCACCCCACTACGTTCATATTTTATTATTTTCTCCAATTTCTCCTAAAACTCCGCGCACAAAGAAATGAAGCTAGTATTTAAAAACGGAGGGATTACATGCTTAGGGGTGTTCGCGGTGCGGTTTGGATCATAAACCGCACCAAACCGCAAAAGTGCGGTTTGTATTTTTTTCAAACCGCACTTTTAATAAAACTGCACCAAACCGCGCCGTAAGATGCGGTTTGGTGCGGTGCGGTTTGCGATTTAAGCGTATTTTATTAAAATTGTAATTATTCTTTTTAAGACAAAAATTTTATTTTATATTATAATTATTAATTGATAATTTAAATATTAAACTCTTTTTATTAACCTTTAATTAACTAATAGTAAAAAATTAGCTCATATATTTTAGTTCTTTTTATATAATTTTAATGAAAATATTGTATAAAAATCGCAAACGGCACTTAAAATATAGTATAAAAATTGCAAACCGCATTAAAGTGCGGTTTGGTCTCAATAATTTTGCATACCCACCAAACCGCAAACCGAGATTTGGTCATTTTAAAAAACCGCACCGCAATTTTCAAACCGCAAACCGCACTCTGTACAGCCTTTACACAGTAATTTTCAGCTAGTTATTTTTCAGACTTTAAATTCAACATATTGTTTTTTCTTTATCCAATTACTCTTATTCAACAGCATTCTGATGCTGTTTCTATTAAGGTCATGTTTGACAAAATGAACAATGAGGATCGTGTTCACCATGAGCTTGCTGCGGTGATTAATGATGTTGCAGCTGAATACCTTATCACCCATATCAGAAGGGACCTGAATACCTTAGCTCATGAGCTTGCTGAGGAAGGGAATGAGATGCATGTTGGTTTTAAAGAGTACTTTGAGGTGCCTACTCGTGTGAAGATGATTTATGATAGAGAGATGGTTACTGAAGTTGCAAATTGATCTTACTTGATGTTCTAAGTGTTGGTATTAGGATTAGTAGTAAAGGTAGCAGTGCTGTTAATGGTAGTAGTAGTTGCTGCTGCTTTGTTTTATTTCATGTTCTTATTTTCTTCTTTCTAGCTGCTAATCTAGGTTCGAAGGGTTGGATTACTTGCATCCAATTTTCCTGTACTCATATTGATGTAAGGATAATCTTTAATTAATATATTTCCTCTCGTTTGTGTTAAAAAAAAAAACAGCATTCTGTTGGACTATGAACATATTTGTCAAATGGCAACTGAGCATAACAAGAACCGAGGTAAAGCACAATTTGCTGGAATCAAAATATAAAATAAAATTGAAGTCTTGACTTCTATTAATACACCTCAAAAACTACCATTGAGATTTAGGCCCTAGTACTTAAAACTGAGGGTATGTGTACGATAGATCACAAGTTTAAATCCCTCACCCCCATTTGTAATTTGTATTGCCCTTGTTCACCATTACTCTATCTCGAGGAAGCAAAGAGTTGATCTTCTGCCTCCAGTTTCGTCTTTACTCGACAATACCGTAAAGACATAGGAAGTGGAGCTGGAGTAGGCAGAGTGAATGAGGCCACAAAAGCAGACAGCATCAGAGGGCAGCCTAGTTTCAGAATACAGTAAATGTCAACGAGGAAGCTGCTGTGCTTATGCAGGACTCTACTGAGTTTTGCTGTAACATATCAAAATTATAAGATTATGAGCTCTGCAGTTGGATGTATTCCATACAACAAGTCGAACTTTGGAGATATCTCATTGGTCAAGATCACCATTTGCTCAAGTGCAATGGAATTTCTGAGCAAATACATAACAAACTCCATTTCATTCCACATTTGACTATATTCTTCCATTTTAGCTAGACTACACTTGGCATCTAATAAAGATATTTCAGCAGACCCAATTCCTAAATCCTAATACTAATTGATAGAGAATATCCATAGAATATTCTCATCCTAGGTTTAGGATATATTTTGTATAAGATTATCTTTGATATCTGTACATATCTTATAGTTACCTAATATGATTAGGTTTCTCATTGTAACCCTATAAATATTGATCAATGGAAATCATTCTATCAAGGAAGTTTTTTTATGCTTCCGCAAAAACACATATAGAATTTTTTTTTTTCTTTTCTCAAAGTTTTTTTTTTTAGAATCTTTATGTAACCTTGCGCCTCCTACCAACAGTAGCAATCGCGAAAAGCCTCCTCCATCGTTGTTGGCAATCGCATACACTACCGCCTCCCACTACTGGCAGTAACCACATCTGCCAACCTACTCCATGTGCCGCACTCTACTTCCACCTCCCCATGACCAACAATGATTCTTACACTGCCTCATTGGTTTTTTTTTTACACATAATCACATAGATTTTGTTCTGGTGGTGGTATATCACAATAAGATCAACTTTTGCACATCTCTTTTGCTATCAAGTTAGCTCCTTTTATTGTTGCAGCACTTGGAATCTTTGTGGAGTATTAATTTTTGCTACCTGGTTTCTCTTTTGAGAATTGATTAATTTCAAGCGGTGGGATTTAATCTTTTCTTGCGCAATTTTATTTGTTTTTCTTCAACTGTGATTTCACGTAGTAGTGTAGTGTCTTCTCCCTGATGATGGTTTGATCCCTTAACTTATTCTTCTCTGGATCTGCAACTTGGCCCAAGTATATGCGTGACTCTTCTCCTTCGGCCTAAAAGCGCATATCTCTACTATACGTAGGTCGTGGTTGTTGCTTCTCATCGTCATCACCAGCACACGTCTACTACTTCTCTTTTGATCATGGGTTACTATACTATCCTTACCGTTCGATGCGTGATTCAGATCCAGTCTGAGCATCCGATTTTCTCCCGCTCTGACTGCGGGGGTGTGATAGAGAATATCCATAGAATATTCTCATCCTAGGTTTAGCGTGATATGATTTTCAATAGTCCAATGTAAATTAAGAATGATTAATTTGTATTAAACGATGAAATTGAGAGAGTTAAACTAAAGGAATACAGAGCAATACCAATAGTAAAATAAACCATCTTTTGAGAATAATACACTTGGAATGTTGATAGAAGGCATAACTTAATTCTATAGGAGTAAAATCTACTAATTAAAAAATATCATTGATATATAATCATAGTATTATTATCTTGTTGATATAATTTTGTAAATCATGGAAACCAGCAAATCTTTAACAAAAGTATGGTAGACTGTTAGAGGAAGAATAAACTCCATAAATTAATTAATCTGTTATTCTCTTGGCAATATTATATCTGACTTTTTGATCAGATACTAGTATTAACCATAATTAGGCTTATTTATTTATTTATTAATTTTTGAATAAAGCCATAATTAGTTTTTTTTTTTTTTTTTTTAATTTTTTTTATGCAAATAAAGCCATAATTAGTAATATATTGCAGATAATTTTTTTTATTATTTTTTTAAATTCTCTCCTTAGTGTTTATCCAATCCAATCCTTAATTTAAGGAGCTCATTTCTTAGTGTTTATCCAATCCAATTTGATATTATCTTAAGCAATAATATCTTCATTAAGTGTAATTAAAAAATTAGTTAGAATTCCATAAAAAAAAAAAATTTAATATTTTGAAAGCCCAAATCAACACGAATCTAGCAAATCCACTATGTTTAAACTTATACAAATCACAAGGTAGTCAAGGTTTTTCTATCTTTAAATGGAACAGACCATATAATGAAACAAAGTTACAAACCACACACTAGCAGGATGACAATTTAATTTTGAAATAATTCCAAGGAAATATTTATTTTCTGACATTATCTCATTGGATCACAGATAGAAATTTGATCATAAGCATGAAAACACATTAAAGCTTTATTAGGCACATTAATATTAGCAGTAATCAATTGATTAAGTTTCATCTTACAAGGCCCAGGTTAAGGATGCCCCAGGAAGTCTGAGGCCAAGACCTTTCCTTGGATTTCATGAGCATGACTCTTGCCCATGCAATCCAACCTTCCCAAGTCATCCTCTTATCCCATGGACTTCCCCATTCCAGCAGAAGAATCAGCCCTCTTTCCGCCTGTCGTTCCGCTTCCTCGAACCTTTCCTTGCCCAGATACAGCTGACTTAGAACCACACGAGGCTCCCCAACAAAAGGGTTCTTCTCAATGCTCTTTAACAGCAATTCCTCTGCCTTTTCCATCCCTATCTTTCCATGCTCACATACAGCTTCCCAGTACAAGTCTCTTGCTTCTATTTGGTCCTCTGCCTTCAAAACTTTTGTGCAATTGTCGAAAATTGGCGGTACAACCAGCTCTAAATCTTCATCTCTTCCTTCTAGTACCTTTGTCATTCCATCACCTGTCTTTTTCCTCTCCTCCATCATAATCTCTTCTTCTCTCACAAGTAGCACATAAACTGCTCCCATCTTTGACAGTGAGTTCAGCCAAAGCCCTGGCTTACCATCTCCGGGCCACAAGGATTGGATATTATTGCCAGAAAATTCAAGTCGTCCATTAGAGTTATCAAACAAGACATCCTGGAAGCTAAATAGCTGATCACTGAAGTCAGCTATAGTCATTAAAACAAAAATCGCGACAATCCTCCTAGAAACCCTGATATCTTCCCCTGTTTTATTGTGTTTCACCACCACCCCATCTTCAGGAACCAAAGAATTGATCTTCTGCCTCCACTTTTCATCTCTGCTCGACAATCCTTTCTCTTTGATATCTTGAAGTGAGTTCTCAGACATTTTCAAGTGCTCAATGAGTTGAGAATCAGAGTAATGAAATATGAGGTGATCATGGATGAGGGGTTGCCTAGGAACGATGCAGAAGAGGTGGATGAGGCTTTCAGCCGCGTCTCCAACATAATCTCGGACAGTTTGGCGGGCGGTGGAGGGATCAAAGATGGCAAGATTGACATAAGAGTTGGAGTAGGCAGAGTGAAAGAGGCCACAAAGGCAGACAGCATCAGAAGCACCCCAGAGTTTGAGTATACGGTACATGTCGAAAAGGTGTTCAAGGAAGCTACCATGCTTATGCCAGCACTCCCCTGCACCAACAGATCGAAGCACCGCTAGCAAGGAAGGGAGTTTGGCATCGATGTTTTCTAACTCGCCTCGGAGGAATGGTCTGGCTGCTTCCAGGAGGGTGGGAAGGTAGTCGTCGCGGCTGCTGCTGCTGCTGCTGTTGGAGGCATCCTGATCTGATGAATTAGGCGACATCTCTATCTGGTTGTGGATGAATGCAAAAGAGAGAGGAGAGTGTGATAATCAAGGTGGCAAGGCTTAGGATGAAAACAAATAAAATAGAGTAAAGACTTTGAATCCTAAGCTAATAATCAGCATTAGATGCGCAGTTTGTTAGGAAGTGATAAGATGGACCTATTGTCCACTTCATCACAGATGACTAAGAACACAATCACCAACACTATCCTTTTTTTTTTTTTTTTTTTTTTTTTTTGGAAAGAATAAACACTATCCTTTTTGGAGGTTTGGTATTATTATGTCAGATATTTTATTTGAAAGGGGAATATTGACCACGTATGCATACACATGCATAGCAGATAAAAGAGAATTTGTTTTTGGCTTGTTCAAAAATAAATAAATAAAAATTCTCTTTATTTTTGGCTCTTACTTTGTAACAAGAAGGAATCCGTCATCTATTATTAATCTACACCATTTTCATCATCACTAGCTGCTCAAATGACACTTTCGATTTAGGCACAAACTTTTTCTGATGCTTGCCACAAGTATCCTTTCTACTTTTACTTAAACTAATAATATAATTAATCTGATTGTGCCAAAACAGCATACTAACGGTTAACCATCAATGATAATAAATCTGTTAAGCGCATAAAAGGAACGCGAAAAGATAAATATTGAACCACAATGCTGTGATTTTCAAAATAATCACAGCATATTATATCAGCTAAAACATCACTCAATTCAATTTAAATAGCCATATAAACACAAAATTACTATGAGTTTGCCTCATTCAAAGCAGAAATGAAAACAACACAACTTGAGCAGGCATTTTAAAAGGTTGAATCATCCAACCATTGTCTTTTAAATGGTTTCCATTTCCACTAAAAATTTTCTGTCTTAGCTAAATAAACACTTAAAATACCACTAAACATCCAACAATCACTCAATCAACTAAGAAGCAACAACAAACTTCACAATTCTTAAAGCAGGAAGAAAATTTAACAATATTAAGCTAGCAAAATACAAATCTACATAATAAAATGTGAGGAACTCTCTTTTTATTTCCACAATAAATTAATCTATTGATGATATGTATTGTGATATTAAGTTCTTGAGGGGCGGTGCCAAAAATTTGATGCTACTCCATGATCTCATCTATAACATTATCCTTTGTAGTTCTACACCAAATAAAAGTGTATGTAATATTGTACTAAAAAATGACAACTCTGAAATACCTTATAAAGGAGGAGAAGATGATATCACCCTGTCCGGGTTTGAAGGAAATTACATCAATGGACCGCAACCTGCGTTTTCCACCAGAGACATAGTAAATGGCATGGACGCCCTTCTGCAGCATGCCACATTGCGAAAAGTGGCAACTAGTGTTTGTTACAGTGTTTTGGGGCCAAAAATTAAGTTAAAAATCTTCAAAGGGATTACATGTATATATGTGAAGGCATCTTCCCAGAGTTTCTCAAAACTGAAATAAATAGTTGTTGTATTGATCATCAGGTCAAAAATATAAATATGTAACAGCACTCAAAACTTTGGGAAAAATGGGAAGAAGTATTTAATCATTATTAGCATTTAGCAGGCACAGTGCAATACCATGAAAGTGGATACCTATGACGATTAGCAGCAGGATCTTAAGCATTATCCTCAAGCTTATAATATCTTCTTTGACAAAGGTGCGAATGGATATATGACATAATATTTGAGCCATCAGACGCTAAGTTAAATATTTTTTCCTCCTTCCCCAGAAAAGAGACTAACATGACAACATTGAGCTCAACATCAACCGGCAGAATAAGCAATGGAAATTGACATAAACAAAAGTATATCAGCTTCACCAATAATCCCCACATGAGCAAGCCCCATCCTTGAAGTGATGGAAACGATTAGAATCCCTCACAATAATTTCCCTCTCAGAAATTTCAGAAACAAACTTGGTCCAATTGTGGCAATCTCCACAAACTCTCAAATTTTTGAAAATCCTAATAACGCTTTTTGAAGGAGTGCTAATCAATGCATAAGCAATAGCCAATCTTTCATTGTGACTTGAAAGAATATGTTCCTTCTCGTCCTCCTCCACATCCTGTAGCACAAAACTATAGTCTGGAACATACCCAAGCCTCTTTACTTTATCAGTTAGAGAGTTCAACTCACTGTAGATCTGATCATACTCAGGGTGAGACTTGTTACCGGTGTAGAAAACATCAATTTTGTTGCACACTTCAACAGAGCTCCATCCTGGAGTCTTCTTCAATCCTCTGCCCAAAGCCGATGATCTCATCTCATTAACCCCTTCCCATTTCCCCACGTTTGCATAAATATTTGACATCAAAACATAGTATCCTACATTTTCTGAATCAATGGAAAACAGCTGATCAGAAGCATATTTCGCCAGTTCAACGTTTCCATGTGTTCGACAAGCAGCAAGAAGAGCACCCCAAACAGAAGAATCTGGCTGCACTTTCATATCCTTGATAAAATTATATGCCTTCTCTAGTAACCCAGCTCTGCCAAGCATATCTACCATGCAACCATAGTGCCTTAAATTAGGTTTGATTCCAAATTTATCTTGCATTAAATGGAAGCACCATTGACCTTTGTCAACAAGTCCTGTATGGCTGCAAGCGGACAATAATGCTAAGAAAGTCACATGATCTGGAACCACACCTTCCTGCAGCATTTCTTTAAAAAGATTTAAACATGTCTCAACATGTCCATGGATCCCATGGCAGGATATAATGGCGTTCCAAGTCACAGAGCTCAAACTTGGAACCTCATAGAATAAGGATAATGCAATATCTAATCTACCACATTTCCCATACAAGTCAATTAAACAAGTACCTACATATGTATCCAAGTGAAGAGACATCTTAATGACACGGCCATGAATTTTCATACCTTGTTGCAAAGCCCCTAGATGAGAATAAGCTGGTAGCACACTCACCCAGGTTCCTTGGTTGGGAGTTACTTCCATGCAGGATTCTAGCTCAGAGAATGCTTCTGAAGCTTCACTTGCAAGGCCATTCTGGGTGAAGCCTGAGATCAAAGTGTTCCATGAAATAATATCTTTTTTAGGCATCTCATGAAAAACCTTCTGTGCATAATCTAAGATCCCTAATTTAGCATACATGTCAAGAACAGCATTTCCCATAATGACATTTCCCATAAGATAGGCTCTCCTTACGATAAACCCATGAAGCAGTCTGCCATTTTGACAATCCCCAAGTTGAGCAACACTTGCGGCAAGACTCACTAGTGTCAATATGTCAGGCTTTAGTTCTAAGCACTGCATCCCTCTAAAAAATCTAATAGCAGAGATACCATTTTCATTCTGCTCATATGCAGATATAATAGAGTTCCATGAGACTCTGTCTTTAGCTAACATCTTATCAAAAACCTCCTGTGCCTGCTGCAGATAACCAAATTTTGCATACATATTAATCAAAGCATTGGAAACAAAGATCTCATGCTCTAGACCATGCTTTATGGCATATACATGGATCATAATACCACTGAAGAAGTCACCAACGAAAGCACAAACAGGAAGAATACTAGCTATAGTTACAGGGTCCAAATGTATGCCTTCCAATCTCATTTCATTGACAACTTCCAATGCCTTTTCCACATAGCCATTCAGGCACAATCCAGAAATCATGGCATTCCAAGAAGCTGAATCCCGGAATGGCATATAAGTGAAAATGATTTGTGCATCAGCCACAAGACCAAATCTGGAATACATATGAATCAAGGAAGCAGCCACAAAAACATCCCACAAAAAACCAACTTTGAGAACCCTACAGTGAATTTTCTGTCCATCCAAAAGGCTCTGACAAGCCTTCAGGATAGGAGGGAAGGTGTAATTATCAGGCAGAACCGTCGCTGATGATATCAGCTCATTGAAGCAATTCAACGCTTCACTGCAAGAGCCAGTGCGCACATATGCAGCTATCATTGAATTCCAAGTGTAAGCGTCTTTTGAAGGGATATTGCCAAAAGTTTTATGAGCAAAAGCCAACTCTCCGTGATAAGCATAAAGATTAATAAGCCTAGTGCTAACATATATACTTTGAGCTGTTCCAGAGACCACAAGAAGGGCATGAACTCTCTTAACAACGTGTGCACTGAAGCAGAGCCTGAATAGATCCTCAATGTCCACCTTTTTATCCTTACGTTCAAAGCCATTTGATGATGCCTGCAAAGGATGTGAAATTGTTGATTTTGACAGGCAACGGCACCAAAGCCTTTGCCAAGTTCTAGCCTGACATGGTGATGATCTGCATTAAGACTAACCAGGAATCAGCTCAGCAATGAAAATATTAGCAAATTAATAGAGCAAATTATGACAGCATTAAGGAGAAAATTACGAGGGAGAGAGAAGGATAGACAAACAGTAATATCAACAAGTCTTATTTAGGAATAGTTACGACTTACGAGGGAGAGAGAAGGATAGACAAACAGTAATATCAACAAGCCTTATTTAGGAATAATTACGAGGGAGAGAGAAGGATAGACAAATAGTAAATTCTCAAAAATAAGGACCGAACCTGGTGAACACCAAAAGTTGAATCATCCAACTGTCACCGGAAATATCGCAAAATAAAAAAATTAAGAGATCAACATGCATATACACCCATTTCAGCCACCAAAATGTGGGCAAAAACCTGCATAGTAGATCCAAATTAGAGAATCCAAATAAGAGCTCAACATGAATTTCCTGCGTATTATTGGAAACACACCATGTACTCCTAAGGTTTTGACGTGCCCTTAGTAAATCAATAACCCAAGTCACTTAATCAATCAAACCATCTTCCTTATAAAACTCTTTGTCTCTTCGATCACCACTCTTTCCTCCTCTTACAAGTAGGGGTCAATGCTCAACACCACTTTCACTAAAACCCCATAGAATAGAATTCCCCACAAAGCAAACAGTTGAATTAAATGACTAAACTACCCCTTCACCTTTGTTGCCTTCTTCCTCTTTCTCTTATCAAATGGAATATCAGATTTCAGTATAAAGAATCAAAGTTAGCGGCTTTTGATCGTGTCTACCACATAAACTACTTATTATCATCAATCAGTGGCTTCATACAACACTACACTAAACAATTAATAAACTAGTAGTAGCTCATAAAGCTCCATTATCATAGTTCGGTCTTAACATTAAAGGTTTGGCCTGCAACAGATTACCAATTAATAATCAAATTAGCCTAAAAAAACATACCCTATATAATATATTCTTCTTGCTCAGCGTCAATTGCATATACAGTTATAAATTTTGCAGTAACAAAATCGGTCGTTAATTAACCTGAGAAACCTAGACTGTGAAATTGATATTTGATTAAAAATAGGAAATTTTTACCTGATAAACTGTTTCAATGAAGCAAGCAACTTCAATGGGGAAATCAGAGTACGCTTCAAATGGAGTAGAGAGAGTAAGAGACTGAGAGAGGTGCAGCTTATTAATTTTAAGTGAAAACCCCCAAAACCCAAAGGACTAAGGAGCCACTTTAATCTTTATAATTTTATTTAGAAAATTTGGATTTTTATTACCATTCACCGTTACAATTTTTTGGGTGGTTAAAGAGTCACAAGGACGGGTGAGATTCGATTCCATCCCAGGATCTTTTGTAATCGGGTAGAAAATTATAACCACTTGAGCTATCTCTCATTTTCATTGACACTACACTAATGATACGTTATTTCTGGGGTTAAAAAATAGAAATATTTAAGGAAGTTATTTTAAAATGTTCGTATTTGTCAACCATATAATTTTCGTATTTGTCAACCACTTGAGCTATCCCTCATTTTAATTGACAATACACTAAAGACACGTCATTCGATTTATATTTTTTAGAAATCACTATATTATAAATTGAAGAATTTATCAAAAACATAATTTAGTTACATAAATGGACTACACTTTCTTTTTTAAGGGAAAACAGACTACACTTTTATTGTTCAAATTGTTATTAAAAAAAAAAAAAACTCCAATGTTTTTCTTTATTTTAATAAAGCCGATAGTAATGTAATGAATTAATCCATCTACATCAACTAATTTAGTATGGACTATTTACAGAGAGTAGAATGTAATTAAGATTATGATTTTTCTTCTCTTTTCATAAAACATAGTTTAGAGGGATACTAAGCTTTTAAACAGTCTTGTTGCACAAGAACATTATTTGCTCTTTTAATTGAGCGTTTCCAACCGCATGTACTAAGCCTCATTTTTTATTTTATTTTTTATTTTTTTTTATTTTTTTTTATTTTTTTTTTGTATTAATAAATTTATCTATTGAAAATATGGAGCAAGTAAAATAAGCGTGCATGACACGGAACCTAACTTAGTTCACTATATAAGTCGGTTTAAAAAAAAATTATACAATATTGTTCATGTAGGTTTGATTTTAAGGTTCGATATTTTTCAGTATAAAATCGAGAACAATATTCGATTTTATATATAGAACCGATAAAGTGTTAATGCCATTTGAGGTTTCATATTAGTTCGAAATGCCAACAATGTTAACAATTTTATATTGGCAAATACAGTACCGAACCTTAAAATGAGTCTAAGCGGACGCCACTGTGAAAAATAGATTTAAACCAATATACATAGTATATACTTGTTTGGCATTTTTTTTGTTTTTAGGTTTTTGTTTTTTAGAAACAAAAAACCAAAAACTGGAAACAAAAAAAAGTTTTTTCAGTTTTCTATTGTCAGTTTTCAAAATTATCATGATTTTAATAAGTTTGATTAATTTTTAATTCATTATATGTCATATATCATATGATTTTAAAAAACAAAAAGCCAAAAAACAGAAAACCACAACGATAAGGTTTTTACATTATTAAGGGAAATCGCTTAATTTTACTATGTATCTAATTTTTTTCTTTTTTGAAACAATTTTTTTTTTAAATTTTACTATTAGCAAAAAAAAAAAAGGCAAAAAAAAAAAAAACAAAAAAAACTACCTACCAACAACTTTTGTTAGAAAAAACGTTAGTGGGGACCACTCTTCAACTATTAATTTGTTATCTTGATTTGCATGTCGAAAAATATTTCGTTAAGGTTTTGGAGGTATTTGGCCCTTAAGTGTACAAATTGATTGATCTCAGTCAAAATCATGTAAAAACCTCGTTTTGCATGTCACTAGTATTATAATATTTTTGCTGCGGATATTTTTCAAGTAAAGTTTTTGGCGTCAATTTTACTCGTTCAGAGTTAAGATGCCAATTGACATTTTTCGTTAGTGGTTAGTTCGTAATTTGTTTTTTCCTTTCAATTTGCATGCTGAAAAATGTTTTGTTAAATAAATAAATAGTAAGTCTTTATGAGTTCTATATTGTTACTCATGGACAACAAAAATAGCTCCTAATGATGAAAATGACCTTTGTACATTTTGAGGTAGAGGTAGAGGTAAAGGTGCCAGACCCACGTGCTTTAGGGTTAATTAGGCCTGTCCATTGCTCGACTCACAAGTCTTGTGCGGGACGAAGTTTTCAAAAGGTTGGCCCGTGCATGACCTAGGCCCACGTGTCGTGCTTGCATGCCTAAGCAAAATTGCATTGATTTTAGCATGCTTTGTCGTGTCAGGCCTGACCGTGCCGTGTCTTTTCGTGCTTCTCCCAAATAAAAGCGGAGCAGGCCCAACCCAGTGCCATCTTTACTTCTTTAGGTAGGGGTAAATGGGTGATCACAGATTGGATATCTAATATTAAAAATATGGGATATTCGAAATCCAAATTTGATTCGAATAGTTTTAGATGATATCTAAAAAATTTTTGGATTGGATATACCGGATACCCAATATACGCAATATTATTATATAAATTTATTTTTTTTTTAAGAGAAAATGTGAAATACATAAGAATACCCAATATTTGGATATTTAGATCAGAAATCCACCATCTAAAATCCTGATATGTGGATTCGATATACATTATCCGAAATTTTCGAATCAGATATTCAATTTGGAATTAGTATCATATTGGATGTGGATCAGATCTTTGAATAGTTTTGCTCAGCACTAGATTGAAAAAGACTGATGACCGAAGACCTCTTCAACATAATTTAATCTCAGGAGTAGTTTAGCCTATACGAGTTGAAAATTCTTTGATAGGTGTTCCAATTATCATCTAACCAGAAAGAAACATTCTCACCATTCCCATTTTACAATTTAATTGAGTTGCTAATGATGATAATAAGTTAAACAGCAGGTGAATATCAGTGTATAAAATGTAACTCCTGATCCACTTTTTAATAGTAACTATATATTCAATAAAATCAAATCAAAAAAACAATTGATCTACTGTAATCGTGAAAGGTTGCTTAAGCAAAACTTCTGAAGTTGGTTGGCTACAGAAGTTTTCAGCTTGAATTGATTATCTTGAGAGACGAAAGCCTTCATCTAACGAAAGCCTTCATCTATCATAACCATCATCTCCAAACAAACTTGAACGACTTACAGCGAACATGCTGCATGGGAGAATTGGCAACTAGTGACAGATCATTATTAAGCTGTTTCGTGCGCAGGAATCATGTTTAAAATCTTTAACAGGAATGTGAATGTCAAGGCATCATCCTGGAGCTTCTCAAATCTGAATTATACATCAGCATGTCAGATCATTAAATCCATACAGCATCCATAACAAAAAAAAATGCAGTAAGTGTTTAAGACAATATGTTGTCCTGAGTCTCCTGACACGCTCTACGAGTCTATAGCTCCCTTCTATCCCAAAAATAGGCCATGTTTCCAAATTCCAATTTAAATTCTCACCAAATGAAATGAAGTTTCTAAATTTAGCTTCAAATTTTCTGAATTACCCATAATTTAATTCGAACTTACAAATCCAGAGCACTATCACATCAATCGGGTGGAGAAAAAAAAAAAAAAGTGAATGAGGATATATGATGCTTTTGCTTTAATTCACTTTCATTATTATTTAAACACACTTAAAAAAACTGCACTCTCAAATCTACAGTTTAGTCAAGGAAAAGGTTTATCAGTGTTCATAGAGTAGTGGATAGTATATGAAGCTAACTTGTCAATAAAACAGCATTAATTAACCAACAAAATTTTATATATAAGGCTGGGAAGCGATTTAGATAAGCCTTCAAGAATGCAATTCCCTTGGCACAAACTCACTTGGCTAAGGAAAACTTTAACAATTAGGGTTACATATGGTAAAACAAAGGGAAAGGGTAAGGAAGAGAGAGAGAGAGGAATTAAAAGTTTAAAATCCCTTACATCTGCTATGCTGTTTGTTTAATACAAAGAGGAAGGAAAAAAACAGCAACAACAAAACCGCTACTCCTCCTCAACCCCATCTCCATCTCCACAACTACACAGCTAAACTAGCAGGACCCTAATCATCGGAACACCATCTCACTTGCAACGGAGTTTCACCAAACCTCTACCATCCATTTCACTGGATCAATGCCCCTCATTCTCTAATTCTCTTTCTCTTTGTTCTTCTCCCTAAGATCTACTTTTTTTTCCAGAGTCAAAAAGAGGGGGGAGGGGGAGTTCGGTGGATGAGGGTTGATTTTTGGGTGAATAGGGTGAGTTTCCATAGGACGTGGTTGGTTTTAGTAGATGACGGTTGATTTTCTAGGCATGGAGGTGGGCTTTAGGTCGGGTTTTGTGGGTGGTGAAAGTGGTGGAGTGGGTTAAGGTGGGGTTTTGTGAGTGGTGAGAGTGGCATTGGTGGGTTGCTAGTGGAAGGGTTGTGCTGTGGCTGTGGGTTGGTGGTGAACTGGTGATGAGGGTAGTGCTGTCAGTGGTGGCAATGATGGAGGTATGTTGATGTGGAGGTGGCTAAGGAAAGGGAATTGAAATACCAAAGGGGGTTAGGGAATCACGCTAGATGACTTTGGGGGAGTGAAGAGGGTAAAGGGAATGAACAAAATGTCATTAAAAAACCAACAAAGGGAATCAACCCTCTTGATTCTCTTTCCCTTTCTTTAATACCTCGTAACAAACGCCCCCTTAGAGTACACCATTCCTAATGTCCTACATATTTCTTTTAAAATCATATTATACCATTCCTAATTTCCTACATTAATCATAACAAAATGACATTTTAAAGTCATTATACTTGTAGCTCATAGAAATTGACCTAGAAAAAGCAAAGAATATTACCTTCCAGATTTAGCAAAGTGTCCTGCGCCAAATTCACATTTAAAAAGCAGTGTGTTGTCATCAGTCTTCAATTCCCTCAGTTTTGCCACAAATTTAGCAGGTTCCGAGTACATCACACGGGGATCTGCCATAGATACAATTAAAATTATATTTGGAAGTCGGGACATGAAAATTCTGCCTGACAATGAACTACAAGTCTACAATGGTCAATGGGATTCATTTACTGTCGATCATTTTACAACGTCAAAGCCTACCAATCCTGGAAAAAAATTCTTACAGGAAGTCAGATTTTATCGATGAAGTGATAAAGCGTCTGCAAAGGTGAATGGTAAAAGGGAAGTAACAAGGAAGATGCACTTCTGAAAACAGAAAAGTAGCATCCTCAGTTTGCTTTGTCTAATGCATTCTTGCCAAATTAAAGAAACTGTAAAGCTTACAAAGTCAATTGATCAAGGATACTACCATACGAAGATGGTTGGGTTTTGCCCATAAAACAAACGGAGTATTTATACTGGACTAAACATTATAAGGGGATGAACAGCCTGTTCTTAACTTCTTATACATGATCATGACAAATCATTAAATCTTAGTACTTACCATGTATTCATATAAGCCTACATGCTCATTACACAACATAAAATCTTAGTACTTACCATGTAAGCCAGCTGTAACCAGTATATGAGGATAGTTTTGCGCTTTAACCTGTTCACATAAGTGGTTTATCAATCAGAATGACAACCCACCAAAATCAATGATAGAGTGCCAATGAATGAAACTATTGAGAAAATAAATTGTGCAACTCACATTATCTACTGGGGAATAAGATTTCATGTAAAAATAGAACTCCTTTTCCCGAGGATCACCCCATTCCTGTCAGAACATATAGCATGCTGCAATTACTTAAAAATTTAATTGTCTATGGAGGACATCAAGTTAGTCTATCAATCAGGAAGATCAAAATTTTTTAGTGTTAATCTGGAAAATATGAATTAGCAATATTCTACATCAGCAGACAACCAATTTTGACCTACAGGCTACAGCCTGCAGGACATTGAATTACGTAGTACATATTTTACAGGGTGTATACTTCCCTTTTTATTATCTGAAAAGGGAACGCAAATCGACGGAGGGGGAGGAAGTAGCATTTGGTAAAATTAAACATTCTGCCCATTATGTTAACCAAGGCCCCAGGAAGCAAAAACATGATACAATTATACGTGTGTGGATGTAGGGTCTCCATACACATCATTATCTGCTATTAGGAGAGAGAAGATATAGGATACCTCCCATTCAGCAGTTGTCAGAGGAATCGTTGGATCAAGCATTGTTGTGACAACATCAACAAAAGGTACACCAAGTACAGCAGCCTTAAATAAATCAGGGCGCATATTCAATACGCCACCAATTAGCAATCCTCCAGCACTTCTTCCATGTATGCAGAGCTTTTCCTTTGAACAGTACTTATTTTCTATAAGATACTCAGCACATGCTATGAAATCAGTGAAAGTGTTCAGCTTCTTCAATAATTTTCCATTCTCGTACCATTTCCTACCCATTTCTCCACCACCACGTATATGAGCTATTACAAAAATGAAGCCACGGTCCAACAAGGATAACCTTGATGCTTTGAAAGCAGGATCTATGCAAATCTGCCAAGACATAATACAAATTCAATAAACAACATAAAATAGGATGTATGCATGTCATTCCAGATACTAGAAAATATTAACAACTATCCACGACCACTCTCCCAGCTGAAGGTTTTCAAGATAATATATATAGGCTCAAAGGTTAAATTAACACTATCTTCCAAGAGAACAAACGATGAAAAGAACTAAACGTAATGCATTATGTCAGAGTATAAGGACAACAGAAAGAGAAAACATTTAATTTGTAATGTATCAAAAAGGACATAGGATTTAGAGCAGGTAACTGAAAATGTCTTGTGAATGCAACGCAAAATACAGTAGTGACTATCATCGAAGCAAAACATATGGCTCACCTCATATGATCCATAGCCATATAACAACAACGGATCAGAACCATCAAGCTTCACAAGATCCTTCCTATAAACAACTGATAATGGAATATCAGTACCATCTGACGCAGTGACCCACTTTCTTTCTGCCAAATAGTTTGATGAATCAAAACCACCTAATACCTAGAGGACAAGTGGATGAATTGGAATAATAAATATTGACCATCTCGTATCAAAAAACGAACAGAGAATTTTCGTAAGAGCAAAAAAAATGAGCTTACTGTATCGGTTTTCTTCAAGACACGCTCTCCACTGTCCATGTCATAGTCATATACAGAAGGAGGAGTCCTCAAGGAGCTATATGAAAATCTTAGAACATTGGAAAAAAATTGCGACTCCACAGGGTGCACATCATATACAGGATCAACAAAGTCAACTTTGCGGCCCCCAGAAAGGTTTTCAAGTGGCAACCCTATGGCAGGAAGACGATAGACAACTATCTCAGGGAGACCACTTTCACGCTCAAACACGACAAGATGGTTCTGAAAAAGCTGGAAGTTTCTAATTTTTACACTGCAAAAAGCCAACCAACCCCCAACCCTCAGGCAATCAATTACAGAACTTAGATAAGGTAACAACTATTGTATCCTCCAAAATCAATGAAATGAATAATATATTTTGTTTCTGAAGATACCTAAAAGAATTTTCTTTAAACGCAGAGCATCATTTGTAACCATATAAATCAACAAACATAAGACAATATGTTCTTCTCTTAGCATTCTCTTAAGCTAGTACGAAAAACAATAATCTATCATAAGATTCAGATTTTTCATATTCCCAGCTTTACTTTGAAAAAGAGCTATATTGGGATCCACTGATTAATGTATGCAAACAGTAATCAGTCATCACCCTACAAATACAAGACATCTAGATGGTTTGATTTCTCCTTATCATGTATGAGGAAAAAAAAAAAAAAAAAATTTGTTTCTCAAGGAAGCATTAATAATTAAAATTGACAATTTTAATAGTAATAAAATACAAGTATAAAAGCATGCAGCATGAAATACATTTGGTTCACCAACCAGGCACCAATGCATAATTACAAATTGATCCCTCAAGCCAACATAGCCACAAAAGTCATGTCTACAATCCAGGTACAAATTGAATACACATAGGTCAAAATAAGTCTTGTAGAATTCTAAACAAAAAATGAAAGAAAATACTCTAATGAGTCTAGCCTACAACTTGAAGAGTGGTAAAGTCCATTAAAACAAAGAAATCCAGGTCTACAACCAACTAACCAAGCACACAACATGAAGACTAAAAAACAGAAAAATAAAATAAAGAACACTAAAAGTCTTGCCTTTCCCTATGTGAAAGGAGAACTGTCATTGCAGACAGATTTTCCAGTGGACATGCTAGCAATTCCGAGTTGAAGCACGCATCAGTCCTCCTCCTTATAAAGAAATGGTCACCACGATGACCGACATATGTGGATACACCTTCTGTCCGAGGAGTCAAAACCTTGAGGCCTTCTTCAGGTTTTGAAGTGTCCAGGTAGAAGACAAACATCGTAGTTTTACTTCCAGATGCAACAAATAAAAACTTCTCACTCTCAGAAATATAAAGATCAAGACCAAACTTTTCATCTTCCTCATGATAAAGGCAAGAGTCACTTGATTGTTCTGTTCCCAAATTATGCAACCATACCTGTCAATTTTGCATGTGGCACAGAGGAAGCTAATCAGAAAAAATTCTATGACAGATTAAGTTTTGACAAAAACAACACAACTGATGGAAATAGAGAGCTGAATGACCAGTGGACAGTCATCAAACATGCCCCAAAGACGACCAACATTCTAAAATTTCTCCGAATTGCCAGTGGGAAAACGAGAACCTCATTAAGTTCAGCCAAGATCCATGCTTGAATTTAAAAAGCGCGCCTCACTCACATGCTCTGGGAAATGGGCTTTAGCTAGGTGAGGCTCAGTCACCTACGGAAGGCGCGCGCCTCGTGCGCCTCAAAGTGCCTTTGGTAAGGCGCGCCTTTGTGCCTCAATGAAAATAACTAAAATTTAAGTTATAAATTGAAGAATGATGGACATTTTTTCAAATTCAGACTACCTTAGCTTTAAATATATCATTATTTAATTTATTATGAATCTTTGTGATTGGTATTAAGTACTATCAAAGTAAAAGATAATTTGAAATAAATATATAAATACATGCGCCTTGCATACAAAAGGCATGCGCCTTCGCCTTGCACCTTGCGCCTCGCGCCTAGGCTGCAAGGACCATTTGCGCCTTGGTGCGCCTTGCGCCTTTTAAAACTAAGGATCCATGAGTGTTCTTCATTATTTAGGCAATAAGTAATCATATCAAAATATCTAAAATTCTAGTATGACTCTCTTATATGTCGAGTATTTATGCATTAGAAAACCACCCCATCCAACTTTATAAAAGAGCAAACAACATCATCTTCAATATGTAAAGCCTTAAGAGTATCATGTTCACAATGACGAATGACAACAACTTCTTGTATTGTACATCACCATTGAAGATGTCATTGTGGTCAATGACCAACTTTTTATTTTACCTAGGAAAACAGTTTTTTCCATTATCACCTAAAGATTTACTATTGCATGTAGAACCCTTACCCTTAGGTGTAGTTATGGGCTGTGAAACCCCATGGGTTCTCTTTTGATTATTTGTGGTAGAGCAAGCCATCAATAATTCACAAAATTTCCAAATTTAATCAAACAACAATCACGCGAATACTAAGCTGAAATCAAAAATGGAATCACAGGGGTACCCACAAGTCCACAACTAAACCCAAAGCTCATGTCAACTGAACAATCAATTTTGGAAATTATTAGGAACTGATAATTAAAATATAAACAATCAATCTAATACACACAATATAGTGTACCATTCAATGTATAAATTAGACATTGTTCTTAATTTCGCTTTCGGTTTGAACAAGTTTCATTTTGTGATTATTGTTAATGAAATTAATCCAAGTATTTTTACTTCCTTTAATTCTCATATTATACTTGTTATAATGCTTACTTTTAATAATTTATTTATTTCATTATTTAATTATTATGTGTGGGCAGTTTCTTAATTTAGAGCATGGTTTAACCCTCAATATAGATTGATATGTGTTTCGATTTCCAATTTAATTAATTTATAATCTTATTTGTCAGGGTTAATTTTAACATCAATAAACAGCTAAAACTAGTGTTATTGAATGTGATTAGGTTCACAACAAATAAACTCTTGGATGAATTTAGAACCCTAGTCCAAATTAAGGACTTTACATATATGAAAATAGCAAAATGTTCTTGTAGAACTTATATGATGTCATTCTTAAAGTTTTAGTATGTATTATTCCATGAAAATAGGTATGATTGTATGTCAAGGAAGCCAATAATTGATAAAACTATTAAAGTGGTAGTACATGATATCCAGTATGGATGCATTCATTGTTCTAATATACGATGCAGCTCTGATAAACATAAGTATTAGATAATAGAAGCAGAAGCATCTGACAAGTACAGCATTGATACCTTATCTGGACGAAGGATCTGGTCCAAAGTGGTGTACAACAAGGCCCCGTTACCAGCCCATTCCACATTACATGTGACACCAACAAGAGGCTTTTCAACAGGTTGTAAAGACTGAGCATCAATGATATGTATAGTATAAATCTCATCCCCTTTAGTATCTTGAGCATATGCCACAAGCTTATTGTTGGGACTAACCTGGAGCAACGAAAACGAAAAATGACGAGTAAAAAAGGGAAAAGTAAGTAGGGATGATTAAGATGGGGCTTGCTTACTTTAAAGGCATGCACGGAATAATAGGTGTGCTGCTTAGCCTTGGCATTTTCATCGAGTATAACATGCTCAGGAGGGGCAGTGGGCATAGTATGATACACCGACAACGGGGCTCCATCGTCGAAAGCAACACGCCTGCAGTGCCTCACATACTCCTCCCCTTCCAGAGTCCTTTCATAGTAATAGTACTTCCCTTTCCGCAGAGGAACAGACATATCATCCTCCTTTATTCGTCCTCTAATCTCTGCATACAACTTTTCTTCGAATTGCTTGCTCCCTTAATAAAACAAATTCCCGACAATAAGCGAAATTGAATCTATTTCCTTTATAAAATCCCTAAATCAAATTAAATTACAAATCAACAGATTGATGATGATTTAGAATTGCAGAAAATTACCAGACATGACGAAATCAGTGTAAGAATTCTCAGAGCGAAGATGAGAGAGAATATCGGAATTAGAGCGAGAATCATCCCTGAGCCAATAATAGTCGTCGATTCTAACGTCGCCGAACATCTCAATCTGATGTTTCTCTTTCTTGGCAATCGGAGGCACCGTCATTCTCTCTCCTGTCGCCATTGATGATGACCTTAAATTTCTGCAAATGTTTGAGTTTGTTGTTGATGGAAATAAGGATTTGGAAAATGCAAACAATACTTGTACTCTAAATTCTAATATCTGTGCCCGCATTATTAGCGGGATTTCCCTTTTATCCCCTATTTCAAGCTCTTCATCTTTTCTGTAATAGAAAACTCATTTTAAACTTTTCTCAAGTTTAAAAACACTAAATTGCAGTCATGATTGGGTTAAAAGAAATCTTGCTGTTATAATGGTTATTCTGTTAAGCAGGTATTGAAGTTAGGTGACAGTGTGACATTGTTAGGCGACAAAACAAATTGTCATGGTGAAATGGATATTGAAATTAGTTGGCTATGATAAATTAGAAAAGAACTTAGAAAAATGGAAGAAAAAAAAAAAACTCTTAGCACTAGTTAAAGGAAATAACGAAGATCATTATTTTACAAATAATACAACCATCATTTTAAACTCATAAACATCCCTCAATTATTATTATGAAATATAAAGTATGATTTCTTAATGTGTGCTCACGGACACATTTGATGAACTGGATATTAAAAGCTCATTTTAGTAGTTTTTGCAAAACATTTCACAGAAACTAGTTTTGGTAGGGTTTTACAGAACACATACTACCTCAAAAGCTAGGGTTACCAAATTTTTCAAACTACTTTATTTGCTAGTAGTGATTTAAAAATTTTGAAGGTACTCAAAAAGTCATTGTCGAAAACACCCTGAATTGATAGTAAGCATCATTCCAGTCTGCTGAACTATCTCCTACTTGAAGCTGGTGCATTAGGAAAATGTCAAGTCCATAATCCATCAGGGGTAAATTGCCACTTACCACATAGGTAATTGAAATATCTAGGGAGTGAAGAGAAGAAAGAACCAAATGCTTTAAGCATGGAAGCACCCCATATGGCAACCTTCATCTTCCAAAACAGGGAAAACCCCATCACGCACTTCAGAAACAAATTACAGTGCACAAATGGCCTTCTGCAGACAGACCAATTGAGGGAGCATTGTCATCTAATCTTCCACTGTCATGGTTGTGTCATTTCAGGAGCAGGAATCATGTTCAAAATCTTCAACAAGAATGTCAATGTGAATGCATGTTCCTGGAGCTTCTCAAATCTGAAAATAATTTATAGATGTATTGGCATTCATAATTGAGATCAATGGAAAAAAGTATAATAAAACTATAAAAGTATAAAACAAATGATACTGTTATACAGCTCCATGTCTCCATCACCAAATGTTCTTGGAATATTTGCACTTGCCTTTTATGGTTTGCCATCCAGGCAGAAGTTATACTGTTTATAGAGTAGCAGACTAGCAGTGAGTATGTAAAATTGTCAACACGGGAATTGAAAACTGGAAAAAGTCTAGGTTGAACTTAATGCCTGCTACAGGTGATCTAAACAGGACACATGAAATCATTTCCCTTTCCATATCACTATATTTGCCATGGCATTTTGTATCATGATAGACCAATCCAATTTGTGAAAGGGATACATTGTCATTAACTAAAACACCAATTACTCGTATAATTCCGTGGAAGAATCTCAAATCTTACATACATACTTTCAAATTAGAGACATAAACAAGAAAAACTAAGGAAGATTACCTCCCTGATTTAGACGAATGCCCTGCCCCAAAATCACATTTAAACAACAGTATATTATCATCAGTCTTTAACTCCCTCAATTTTGCCACAAATTTAGCAGGCTCCGAGTACATCACACGTTGATCTGCCACAGACACAGCATAATTTGGATTTGATGGCTATATATCTGCATATCTTTTATTCTTATGAAATATACTTCTTATAACTCATAACATAATCTAAACAACAAAGTTGGTTCAAGGTCCAGTAAAATCTGAACAGGGGTCTAATACTATAAGTCCAATCCGTCTTACAATTACTCCAGGAGCTGTATGTGAACCTCAAAACATTGGAAGAAAACTGCGACTCCAGATGGTGCACATCATATGCAGGATCAACAAAGTCAACATAGATAGAGGCCCCCAAATAGGTTTTCAAGCGGCTGATCAATGGCAGGAAGGCGATAGACAACTACTTTCAGGAGACCGCCTTCATTCTCATAAACAACAAGATGGTTTTGAAAAAGCTGGAAGTCAAAGTTGCACAAAAGTGAACCAACCAGAAAGCTTAGGCAAACAAAATGAACTGGAGGGAAACATATTATTAGAGGTACATGTACCCGATGGTATCGATACAATGATCTAGTAATGATATCTCGTATCCTTTGTTTATTTCCATAAAAGCCAAGAGCAGAATTATCTATAAACATAAAATCTCTATAATTAACCATACAAGAACAGTAGAAGCATCAAATCCCCCACCCGGTCACTAAGGTATCTCAGTTTAAAAAGCCTTATAGAAACAGCTGAAACTGTTTTGTCCTTCACTAATTACGAACCACAAATAGACAACACTCAAGAAAAGCAAAGCTAAAAGGTGGTTAAATCTTTCCCGTGATGAGGAAAATTGTTTCAAAGGAAGCAATTACAGTGAAATAGGAACCACCCCAAAGAATGAGGTCAGAAACCAAAAGTAATACTCCTAGTTGGTAGAGGAGTAAAAAGAAGCAACCTTACCTTAAAAGCATCAATGCAGTAGTATGCATATATACTTGTTAGCCTTAACATTCTCATCCAATAGAATATGTTGAGGAGGAGCATCAGGATCAGTTGGCATTGTATCATGCACAGACAATTCGACGTCTTCTAATCACCTTTGTTTGGAGGAGGGAATGTTGGATTGAATTAGAAGGTGAAAACTATAATACACGCAAGGGCATGTTCATCCATTCATGATTAAAGTGTGAGCGTCGTTTAACAACCACGCCATGTTTTAAGAGTGAATAAGAGCATGTTCTGTTCAGCTTAATTTTTGTTCAATTCAGTTAGCTCCAATCAATTCATTTCAGTTCCTAATTTCCTTCTCTCATAAACAATTCATTTCAGTTCATCCCCTATCAGTTCAGTTCAATTCAGTTCATCTTCAATCAGTTCAATTCAATTCAGTTTATCCCCAATCAGTAAATCGAAATAGGCCCTAAGTCTCTTAATGAGACGGAATTATATGACAATTTCATGCAGGGATGAAAGTCTAAAAACTAAAAGGAGAAATAGGATCTCCTTTTCGTTGTGTTCCTCATAGAAGCCACCGAGTTGACCTCAAGGGCCGCACAAACTGGTCGTAAGGAGGGTCACGTCCTTCGAAAATCTGAATTCAGGGTGGCGAACGGAAAGGGGAGCATACCGCTCCTGGAGTTGCTTTAACCATCAATCAATAAATAAAGAGCTTAAACTATGCTAATAGTTGTTCTTTTGGCTTTTGAGTAGTTGTAAGGCCTTTAGGGCAGCTATAACAGAGTTGCATAAATATATAATCACTCACCAGTTCACACTCCCCAGCAACTATATGTTCGGTATCATTTGACCTTCAGCAAATGAAACATTTTTCATTATTTTATATGCAATCTAAAATTTTGATAAAGAAACAACAATAGATTAGAAAAATGATGCAAATATACCACTAGAAACAAGAAAACATTTGATCTGAGTTATCACAAAGCATGACGGAACAAGAGGGCATTTTTTTCTGGCGCGATTAAAGCATTTACTGACAGAAATGTAACATGAATGAGCCAGCATTACCAAGAATTCATACCCCTTCCTAAAAATTATAAATTTGAAAAATCAGATCAATTAATAATTATACAAGTCTTTAAATTCTGAGAGAAAATGTCTATAAGAAATATGGGACCCCTGTTCTCGGCCCCCTCATCTGATTGTTTTCTTCTGTCTCCGTAAAGAACTTCACCTCCCTCTCCTGTTACACATGACAAATTACACTTTAAACGGTGCTTCCATTACAGACAGCAACAACATTTTAAAAAAATATAGCTTCTACATAAGTTGATTTAGAAAGAGGACTGCATAAGACCAGAAAATAAGAAATATTAAATCTTTAACCATGCATTTTACATATAGACAATATGACTGCGTCTGAAAATTAGCCAAGAATAATGTAATCCAACAGTCACATCCAGCAATCATAAAACTGTATCACCTACTTCCCCATGATTCAACCTACTGGTTGAGACTTGCATTTTTTAGTTAACACTAGGCAATCCCATTAATTCTAGACGCCAAAAACTCCTTAACATAACAGGCAACTTGATAGTCCAGAAGATCCCAATATCATAAAAGATTCTAGAGACGTCCCTGGAATCTTTTGGGACTTGGGAGGTAAAGTTAGCAATAAGAGTTCAGATTGCTAAATGCAGAAATTCTTCCTGTACATATGAATCACAAAGAGATCAAGGCTCATGTTGAGGAGAAACATGAAACTAAATTATAAAAAGGACAAGATCATAAGATGATTTAAAACATAAAGCGTGGACATGACGGCTACTGTAGACAGCAAAGAGGAATTATATGACAATCCATATCAAGTGAAGCCATCAAAGAACAAAAGCACTAGTATTTGATGGCTTCACTTCCAATTGAAGGGGCTTCTCTGAGAAATTATAGAGATAAGTATGAGACTTACATACTATTTTTGGCCCATCTCTCTCGATATTGCCCAAATAGTATTCTTACAATCTAATGATAATTCGTACGTAAAAAGTTTAAAAGTAGCCGCATATGTATATTTTTTATATTTGTCTAGCTCTTTTTCTGTGTTCTCTTATCTTTTGGAAATTTGTTAGTGGTAATTGTACGGGTCATTCCTGCATGTGTTTTCTTGTTGACTGTTCCCTCGAGGTTATTTAAAATCAGGCAAGTTTCTCCCAGCAAGCAAAAAATTTTAAAATAATAAGAAAAGAACATGAGAGAAAGGATAGGCTATCATTTCAGATAACCACAGGTCAACACAATCATGCTTATTCATGCAGTCAGTTTATTTAACCACTCCAGTGGAGGGAAAAAAAAAAGGTTACGCCAAACTCACCATATTGTCATTGAAACTCAAAATTGAAGCAACATTCCCACAACGGTAACAGTAATTTGGTGCTGACCACACCTGTTAAATCAAAGCCAAATCCTTCAACGGAATTGTAAACATTTTTTACAAAATTATAAATAAGGAATCAAAGCAGCAAATTTACCGTTACAAGGCCCTTATCTTGAAACATGTACTTGAGACCTTCTTGTACGAGCTGATGAGCTCGACAAACTAAATCAAGATTGTTTATGTGGTTGAACTGCGCATTTAGAATTATACAGCTTAGTACATTTATCAAACAAACTGTGCAGAACATAATAAAAAAAAAAAAAAAAAGACATGCCTCAGTTGTCACTCTAGATCCAAAAAGCCATCCTGCACCACGAGGACTGACAGCCCATGTCTCAATATCTTCAGGATCACTCCACATAAGGTCACAAAATGGCCCTTCATGAGGAATTTCACAATTTCGTTCAATAACCCTTATCTGCTTATTGGCAAGTCAAAAAAAGAAGTGAAATCAAAATTTAGCTCACTATAAGCAAATTTATGATCATAAGCTCATGCATCTATACAACAAAGAAAAAAAAAAAGAAGTTGGGGGGGGGGGGGGGGGGAGGGGGGGTGTAAACCCAGTTTGGCAAAAAAAACAAAATCAAGATTTCCTTATAACTAATGGTAAATGAAATTTTTTGGAAAAAGAAACTTGAATATCTACTAAATATAGAAACAAATAAAGTCATATAATCACATTTAGAATATCAGGGTTATTGAACATTTTGCAATGTATAAAAAATGCCCACAACAACAGCATATTGCAAAATGACATTGAAACTAGAAGCAGTGACAGAACCTGATCAATCGTTCGAATATCAGGTGAAAGACCACCATGAACACATAGCACCTGCAAGATCAAACTGAGATGATTAGCCAAGAGAGGAAGGACAAGGTACACGGATTCTCAGAGCAGTATTTGTGTCATGATAGAGCAATTAATTTTCAGGATCAAATGATGCGACAGGAAATTTTTTTAAAGAAGATTGTAAAAAAGACCATCAAATACTCTCAACCTATTCACACGTACTTTCTCCAGAGTTTTTAGCTGCAGGCTGCAGCATTTGACTTTTACACGATTCACGCATTCTACTCAGACAATTTTAGGTTTATACTTTAGCAATGTGAAATCTTGTTAGGTGTGCCTCAACACATACTTTGAAAACCAACTTTTTTTTTTCACTTTTTTTATGCATTGACAAGCTTGAAAATAGGACAGCTGCAACTAAAAAAAACCAGTGCATGATGCTTCAGTTTAAAAACAAAAACAAAAAAACAAAACAAAAACACAAAAATAAAATTAAAAAAAAAAGGGATATGAACATTGAAAGGTGTCAAATGTACAGTCTCCACCCACTATTGACAAAGATGATCTTACTGCAACTGCAACCATTGACCTCCTAGCCGAAATGGATTATACTACCATTACACCAAGAATAAGAAGAAAGAAAAAAAAAACTACTTACAGTTCCATTTATAATTGCCGAGAGAGTCAGATAATCAAAAACATCTGTGCAATATCTCCATGCATTGGCATTTCCATACTTCCTCTGGCACTCATCATAAAACCCATATACCTGAGGAGAAAAAGGTCATTATCCCATCAATCAAACAAACCTACACACTCAACTATCCTGCAATAGTCAGGGGAAAGGTGATCCCGATTACAACTTTAAGGAATCATCAGAAGTACATAAAGTAGAGACTTAAACTCTTGAGGTTATTAACTTATTACTACACATTTTACATTCAAATATTCAATGAAACTAGATTGGTGCCCCATATCAAGCATGGGCTTAAAATTCTGTTAATAAGAAAAATACAAATTTTCTATGTTTGACAGTATTTTCTTTTTTTAGGAATATTTGATAAGTAATATAATTAAAGAGGGATGATTATACACGGTAAATTATGTCATAGTAAGATATGGAACGTTTCACGTTCATAATTGCCATTATATTTTCATGTTTTTATAAAATACAGCTACTTCATATTCCGTACTTGTCAAATTACATAGAGGGATACTAGGCATGTAAGGGGCATGCCAAGTGTTTTCTTGGCAGATCTATTTGACTCCATATATAGACTATTGCTTATGATTATGATACCTTCATAAACTGAGGTCTCAAGACCTTCAAAGCCAGTATAATTAAAACTCACAACATTAATAAATGGAGAACAAAAGAAAACCATACTTTCGTATTTGAAATTTCAGGTAAATAATCCACAATGAAGATAACTCCAAAGTACGCAGATGAAATTTTAAAATATTCAAACACCTGCATCTCTCTACACCAGAAATATAAATAGCCTATCATTCAACAAGAAACGCAGTCGGAAGCTGCAGAATACCACTCATAAAAAGACTTCATCAACAGAGAACACATCAGCACTTTCCTTAAGCGCACCAACAGCTCAATACCAAAGTAAGGAAGACACTAAATATATAACAACATTATCACCCATCACCACCAGAAAAGACTAAGAAAAAACAGAGAAAATAAGCCTCAACTAGTTAGTTTCCATAAGTATATCTACGGCATTAGATGTCACGCATAGTGGGTAACATTAAGCTTAATCAGATTACAATACATTATACCACAGGTACCATCTTTACTCAATGCAACCAAGATCAAAACTTAAGGATCATGCAAATCAAGGCAAAAGCACTGCCAGTCTAGTTGCATTTTATTAAGTCTAATAATAAAAAAAGCCTTCCATACCCAGCCTAGAGTGCTTACTAGTTACCTGTCCAGATCACTAAGTAAATATTTGAGTCCAATGGAAATGGGCCTGAATTGGGACAATTGAGTACAGAGATTGTGACATTTGAATAAATCTGACAGTATTCAAAGAGATGGGGAAAAGGGATGATAATATATGAACTTCTAAATCAAAGGTTACCATCTAAGGCCAGAGAGATTAATTTATTTTGAAAAGTGAGGTTTTTTCATCTAAAATAAGAAAAATACTCAAGTTGCAGATTACGCAGCAGTGCACAGATGCTGTTTAACAGAAATTAAGGTAAAAAAAAAAAGAAAGAAAAAAAAACAGGGAGACAAATAAAAGGTGGAGGCAAAATGTATTGTGTCCTTTCTACATCCCAAAAGATAACAACATCAAGTAGCGCTAACCTTATTTCTGACAATTTAATCCTGCATAAAAACTATATTAGAAATAACTGACAGAAGCATTAACTTTCAATATTAATTCCTATTTTTTTCCACACAAGAGCCTTAAGGGCAGCTAAAGCTCTGCTTTGCTGCAAGGGAACTTCACTTAACCTACAAATCCCCCCTAAATGAGTAGGTTAAGTGATTCCTGAAATGCCTCCACTTTCAAATCATTACATCGTGGCAGTTTTCAAAGATATAACTCACATTGTACATGTCAAAGAAGCAGGGGAAGATGACAAAAACAAGTCTTTGACAACTACAAAGCTAAAAAATAATATTCTCCAGATAAACAGCATGCCCATACCAGACATTGAAAATAAATAGTTCTTCAATCACAAGCACTGATAACAGAAAAAGTGAAAAACAAGCATTACTTCAAACTAATCAATACCCTTAACTTTCTTTCAATCAATATCTTACATTGACATTTTCTTATATAAAGGTTTCGGTTTCATGAGAGGAAAAGGAACAAAAAAGGTAACTTGTTATAAAAACAATAGATTTCTCCAGACTACTATGAATATCTCAATTTAATGAGTTAGTTAAAATGTCAACTCAGTAACAAAATAATGACCAAACTGTATATCACACAAATGATAGATCTGACCAAACTGTCCAGCACTCCAGCCGCATTCGCATCTATTATATACAGATGATGAAAACCAATAATATACTACCCGATTTTCACTCACATAAATAGAAGACATATCACAATTTTTCATGTGTCCTTTACTTTTCTCAAGAGACGAGTCCACATCACCAACTGATTTCCTCTCACGCACAAGTTTATCTATTTATAACATGAGCCATTTCTATACATATGAACAAAAACTGATTGAATTTTTATGCTATCTAGTTTTCAAGTACAAACTCCAAGCTTATCTGATCTAAACTTACCAACTTATTGGCCCTAACATATACTTTTAGTTATAAACTTAGATTTAAAGGCAATGCGAGGCGCAGGCCAAAACGCCTCGGCCTTCCTAGGCGCACGCCTTTCAGACCGCCTCCACCAAGGCGTAAGGCGCAGCGCCTGAGCCGTCTTACGTTTAAAAACTTGAGAAAAGGGGATTTGGATTAATTTTTGTTAAAAACACTTTTTTTTTCCCCAAATTGAAGCTTACCCAGTCTTTTAGAGTGATAATTCGAGCAAAAGCCCCTTGTAAATTGAATAAAATCACTTCAATTTGACCCCCAATTCAAAAACACTAATATACGGGTGGCTATGCAATTGAAAAATGGGTGGGTTTTGCAACGACAGACTTTGCCGGAGATCAACCCCCGGTGGTTTCTGGCAGCAGATTTACCGGCAGCCGACACCAGTGAAGCAACCCAGGTAGGTTTTTTTTCCTTCTATTCTCTCTCTTTGATCTCCGCTCTTCTCCATTCTTTCTTTTTCTGCTTCTTCTTAATCTCTCTCCTCTGCGGTCTCTACCCACCTACAATAACGTAAAGTTTTTTTTTCTTTATTATTTATTCTTTTTTTTTAATTGACAGAGTAACAAAAGCCCTACTTCTCCAGTTGACTGTTAATCACATGACTAGTCTCACCACCTTTTTTTCTAACCAAAAAAAAAAAAAGTAAAATAAATAAATTAAAATTTAAAATTTTGCGCCTCATATCCAAGAGACGTGTGCTTTCGCTTTGCGCCTCGTGCTTTTTAAAACTAAGGTTATAAATGAACTTACCAACCGTTTTCTAGACTTATTAGCCTAAACAAATTAAAATAATTATAACTTAGAACATTTTTGAGGAATAAAAGGAGGCCTAAACACCTTCAAATCATCATACTAAGCAGAAATACTTGAGCAATACACATATTTTTGTACGAAGCGTTCCAAAAGAAACTTAAAAGTGAAAAGAGAGGGAAGTATAATATGCGCGAGGAAAAAAGTTCGCAAAACAAGGCTCAAAGTAAGTGGATGAAAAAGAAAGGGAAAATTACATAGATGAACAATCATGTAATGTCCTCGAAACATATATTCTCCCTCCACCCTGCCCTATAACATGCCATATTTTCCTCAATCCCCAATAGATTCATATTACTCTCAATCACCCTCCACCAAGCTTTCTTAGGTCTTTCCCTAACCCTCACAATCTCATCACTTTGCTCACTTTATAAGCCTCCTAACAAGTGCATCACTTGATGTCCATCTTACATGGCCTAACCACCTTAAGTGATTCTCCCTCACTTTCCCACTCCTAAATCTTCATTGAATGATATACATTGAGACAAATCTAACACAACCACACAATCACACATGATCATGTTTTTTCTCATGTATAAATCACAAAAGGTAGTCAAAATGATTTATGAGAATAGTGCCCAAAGGAACGTGTCAGCTGGTATGAAACGGAGGAATCAAGTAAATTCTAATCAAATAAAAAGGAGCTTCGCCAACTTATGTCTCCATAAAACATCAATAGAAAAAACAAGAAAATCTGAATGGAAAATAGGGAGAAGAAATAGTCATGCAAAATTGCTAATGAAGCAAACATTAAAGAAAATAAGTAAAAAGAACCAATGATTGAAAGAAGAACAAGGATGCTAGAGCAGCACATGTCAGATACCTACCTGAGTAAGCTGCCTGCTTTCATGATTTCCACGCAAAAGAGTAATGTTCGCAGGATACCTGGCAAACGAGAAGAATGCATAGTTGCAACAAATTTAAGTTAAGTATGCCTTATAAAGTACTAATAACCTAATAATATTGGTAACTTAGGGAAAAGGCAGTAGGGTACAGAAGAAAAAATTTCACAGGGTTGATTAATCTGTTGTCAAATGATGGCATATGTATTTAAATCTAGCGAGAACAATATACATAAGATAGAGATAGCAAAATTATTCATAATCCCACTCCCAAACAGAAGCTTAATCATATCACTAAATCAGGATGAAATTATGTGAAATGCAGCCATCAATCCATCATCTCTTCATGACAAAAAAAGAGATTTTAAGAAAATTTTAAAAAAAAATTCAAAAAATAATTAAGCACACTTTTCAACAACCTATGAACTTCCTTAGTTCCTAACGAAACAGATTCTGCTAAATTTTGGTAAGAAATATTTAGTTAGTGCCAAAACTTAAGGATGGACACAGCAATAATTAAATGAAAATGATAATTAAACAAAATAACACTGAGCAACATACAGATTTTGTCATTAATCCCTAAATGAAGACCAATTTAAGCAATATGTTTAATGCAATAATGCTTATAGTTAGATCTTAGGGTTGTATGTATCAAAACCAACAACTGAATGTTACTCTCAGTTTCAATCACTTGAAGCAAGTTCACAAAACAATGGAACAATGGTTATACAAAACCATCACGAATGTCAATGTCATAGAGCATAAAGCACTTAAAGTTTTATATGAGTTGTTGAACATCCTAATAGTACCAATAAGGAATATGGCCACCAGATCCTCAATAGCTTTTAGCTGTCTACAACATTCTACTAACCTTACATGCCAGATCCAGTAATGATGGTACAGGCCAGCTATTATACAGGCCAGCTAAACATGATTACAATAATACTGGGAAGCGAGATAGGATATTGGTTCCAATAAGTCAGCCCCAATCATACATTCACAATCCAGGCTCTTCTTCCATGCAAACAGCAGTTTTTCGCCAGTAACAAACAGAATCTTAACCCATAATGCAATTTATCCAGCCAAAATAAGTTGGCTTAGGAGCTCTCTAGATTTGTAATTAACATAGCTCATACAACACTAGATACAGTCTAATTCTAAAAGTCAATTCTCTGAACAGTTATTTTCTTAAAGACAACAGATAAAGTGTCGTTCACAACTTCACATTCCTTCACAAGGTCTTCATAGTTATAAATTACCTTCTCCGGCAATGAAAGATAAAAGAGTTGTTCATAGAAACTATAATTGAAGTGAAATCAAATCATCGCCATCAAAAATAAACTTCATTCAAACAATCCCAGGAGACAGGTAGTCTCAGGTTCTCAACAATCAAAATCATTACAATTATCATCAATCTACGTCTAAATCCAACAATGATGAGTGATCCACAATTTCACAAAACTTGCCAATCTTTTACAAACCAGAATAATTCCCTTGCGAAGGGTAAAGAGACCGGCCAAAAACTATAGTGACACAATAATCACTAACGAGTGAAGGGCTTGGTAAATAAGAGCATAATGACTTCATTCCATTCACGATCTAAACATCTGGTTGCTTCTACACTGCATAATGTGGTTTCCTCACAACTAAGGATTAATATTACAACTGTTAGTGACAATAACAAAGACCTTTATCCGTTTCACAAGAGAGATCATATACAACAGTTCAATATTATTTAGACTCCTATCCACATCTTCTAAAATTATGATTCTTCCAATATAGTACCTAAATAACTCAAGTTGACTGTGAAACTGCTCTTAACATAATGGCAATTAGTCAATCAAACAAACACCATACTATTAGTCAAGTATTTTTAGTCTTCTCCAAGAAAAGGTCTACATCCAAAACCTGCTGATTTTTGCACATCTCTATACATAAAGGTCCTAAACCACTAAGACCATCAAGCTCAAAGATTACAGATATAAGACATGATAGTGAAATGGAGAAAAAGCAAAAATCCAGTAACAACAACTACAAGCATTAATAATAAAATCCATATGCATAACAGATTTAAGGCATACCTAGCTTTAAGAAGCAAAAGGATGGTAAAGACTTCAAGACTATTGTAGCCTCTGTCAACAAAATCTCCCTGACAAAGGATTTGAGATTTTTAGGTCAATAGATCTAAGAAAGAAGGGAACAAATGTTGACAATCACACAAGCATAGCAATATTAGTATATATAACTACTAGTACCATAAATATATAATTGGTCTCTGGAACATGACCTCCAGTCTGGAAAAGCTTCATTAAATCATGGAATTGGCCATGGATGTCACCACAGACAGTGACTGGACTATTGACTGGCTGAACGTTTGACTCCTCAATTAGTATCTCTTTTACCTGATACATTCCACATATGGGTATACGCAAAGAAATGATCAGTAAGATCAGATAATTGACAATTTTATGAGCTCTGGCAGAAAAGGAACCAGCTCAGATGAGATGTGGAAAAAACAGAAAACAAAAGGGTAAAATTTAGCCATAAAGAAGAAAGTGAATGATAGTAAAGTAAACATCCTAAGAGCAGACTGCAACAACAGTTCAAGATAAAAAGTCTAAATTCAAAATGCTTTGCTAAAAAATCAAGTAGTACTCCACAAAAATCTATGTAAGAAAAAGGAAGGAAAAAAAAAAAAGCCTAAATGTTGTCCAAACACTACATTAATCCTTTCTTAAGCATGGTATCCCTTTGGAAACATGTCTTAAAGACATACATTTAAAATCCACACCAGAACTTCTCAGCATACTAGGCCTGATATCATCAACCCTTCAGGCTGACCATTATCAGATTTATCACCCAACGTGTTACTTCTTTCTTACAAATTAGCATATATTGCAGTAGACCAGTGTAATTGGAATACCACATAATAAGCAAGAATTTTCTTAGAAATTCAATTATTTCCATAACATCATATCATTCCAAATAGATACAGCTAAAAAAAGGTGTGACTGGCATTGCCATTTGCCAATACATGGCATTCCTTTGCCGGCTTCGTGAAAGAATTAGGAGAAACTTGGCCTAAAATCATTAATATCAACCAATCTCAACATCCATCATCAGATTCATAACTCCAAGAAAATTCACATATTCTCATATACTCATAAACATAAATTGCTGCCGCAAAGAATTTCGGTTGGAAGCAGCAAACCACAGCCCGGCCATCTCCAACATTTGTTATTGCATAAAAGCAAACTCACGACTTATTGCGAAACCCCAATTTGAAACAAATACATCTAAGCATTATCAATACAGCAAACTTCCTATCAATGGAGGTAAACTGAGACTAGTCTACCAATCATTACTCCATAAATCCAAAATTACAAACACAAATTAAACAATCAAAAGAGTGAGGAAATAGAGAGAGGGGAGAGAAATTACGTATTCGCAGAGAAGCTGAAGCTCATCTTCGGCCAAATGCTGGCCTTCTTTAACCTTGGCGATCCATTGGTCCAAATCCATTTGTAATAATTGTTGGATTGCTGAATAATCTCACAAATTTCTACTTTCACACTCAATCTCTCTCTTAGTTTTAGGGTTTTCGTGGTTGAACCAAATCTGGAGGAGAGAGAAAAAGGGTGATTCAAATCAAACGAAAAGACAAAAGATGAAGAAGACGAAGAGCAGCAGCGCTTGGAAGATCTTTGAAAATAATTTGGGGGTTTTGCCGGCACTCGCACACCGTAAATAGCCTCACAAACCACCACACCCCCTGCTGCACCCTAGATTTAGTACGTGTATTAGGTACTTGTCTTGTGTTACTCGTATTATAGTCGCGTCCGTTCATCAATCAATCAACCGTTGGTTATTGGTTATTAATCACTCGATCCTCATTTGACCTACTCACCTACAAGTATTTATACAATTGTATAAATGATTTGTGGGATATGAAGTCAATTGTTAATCTGCATAAGATGCAAGCGTTAATTAAGATTTAAAACTTGTAGTTAACATAAAAGAATTTTGTTACGGGGTAGAAATATGTTATATATAGGCAACATAGCCCTTAGTGTTACATATAATCATTAAATACACTCTAAAAATTTGTTTATATTTAGGAAATCAGGACAAAAATATAATGATTTACGCATGTGTTTGATCAATAATTCTAAATTTTATGGAGTACAATTTTCAAAAGTGTATTTAATGCTTATAAGGCTACATATAGCATTACCCTATTAGGTGTCGTCATTTGGCTTAATCTATAAATTTCATCTATCTACATACATAATTATTATTTGTATATATGTATCATATTACTTTGAATTGGGAGATATCTTCCGATTGATAAAAAAAACTAGAATGATTTATTTTATTTTTAAATAACCACCCATTAAATTTTTTATTTTATTTTACCACCCCTTAAATTAAAAAATTAAGTAAATTCCCACCTTTTTCAAAAATTTGGTGAGTTTTCCGTCAGTGACTCAATGAGTCCCACCTAATGGCTATTAACAGTTATATTGAGCTTCTTTAATGTTTTCACCCCCAATTTTTTTCTATCAAACAACTCTTCCTGTAACACCCCCGATTTACTATAAAATAATAAACAAGAACTAAAGGAAAAATAAATAACCTTTGAATAAAATTGCGGAAGCATATACGTAAATCGGAGGTATTACTGCCACACTCAACAACATGTCAAGTGTTAAGGCTTACAAATCCCAATAATTACAACCCAATAAATCTAGGTGAGCTATTTATACAACTTTACAAATTCGTGACAGCATACTAATCAAAACACTTGAGTTCCTTTAGCTACGATCACTTGTTAAACTTGCTTAAAAAAATCTTGACTGTTCACCATTGAGGACAAATTCCAAAATAGATCGTCGCACGGCCACCATTAGAAAAATACATGGCCGCAAACTCAGGTAGCGCAACAAAACAACACACACGTCACCAAAAAACTGAGTAATCATCACATATCATAGTACAGAGAATAATAGAATAATCAACATTACTAGCTTAATTAAACAATGTAGTTCAAAACTACATAACACATTGTACTCTAAAAATAACCTTTGTCTGACTCAACCTCGAATAATAATACAAACCTTTACTCAACTCATTTGTCCCATAAATGTGTCACGCTCTTTGTTTTATACCTAGCCTTGGACATGGGTAATTCAAATAACAAATCAACAAGTATAAAACTTGAATACTCTCAATAACCAGAAAACACCTTGGACCAGACCGCATACGGGCCAAATCCCACTATAGGGGACCATAGAAAAATATAAATAAATATTATACGTCATTCTTAACTCATGATCATTATCTCATTACCAACATGCCAAGGACTAAGGTATATAACGCTGAGCCTCAAACCAAGAATAAAATAATAATCTTAACCTTTTTGATATCATACATCGATCAAATTAACTTTGACTTGATAATAAATAATAATATCTCAATAACGGCATATGTTCCCAAATTATATAAAAGACATATTCGATTCTCAAAATTTCTCAACTCTTATACAATAATACTAGTACCCAAATCTTATTAATCTCAACCCAAGATAATACTAGTAACCATAAAAAATCAAGAACAATACTCCCTACTTCAACAACATTAATTAGAACCCTAGAATAAAAACACAATCAATCAATATGACAATTAAATCATACTTCCTCCGTTTTCTTTTACTTGCAACACTTCCCTAAAAAGGAAATGCATGTCACAATACTTGCAACACACTATAAAAGGAAAGTTACTTTAGGGAAAAACTATACTATATCCCTTATTTAAAGCACATGGCCCACTAAATAACACTCCTAACAACCACTCATCCTATTTTAAAGTTTATTATATCATATAAACCCCACCTTTCTTAATTACTGCGCTAAAGTGTGTGTTGTATCTAAAAGAAAACGGAGGAAGTATAACACAACACAATGATCACACATATATAATCGATCATACAAATAACAAAACATAAAATTTGCACACACTAGTACGATGTACAATCAATACAAACAATAACATATAATTAATAATACAATCAAATTAATCAAACATCTCCAAATTGATATAGTGTGATTATTTTTCGAGAGTAATAACCCATGGACTCAATTAAGAGTATTCTGATTTCACAAAATCCACAAACAGAATAATATCACTATACAAACTTTAGGTGGCTTATGGAATGCAAAATTCATCACATTGGAAGAAGGTGGGGAAGCAATAAAGGGTTGACTTTGATTTTAGAAAATCCAATTGATGATTTTCTTCATAAACATCAAGAAAGCTCACGATTTTTTATTTTTTTTATGAAAATTGGATTAGCCGCAGAGTATATAACTGGTGTACATGGAGGCAAGGCGGAAAAAAAATTAGAGTATAAATAATATGTAGAGTTTCGTAAACAAAGAGTTCTATCTAAACAAAATAGGGTTTTAAAATTTTCCGAACTCTAAAATGAAAAAAAAAATGAGATTAGGAAAATTATTTAATAAATAAAAATAAACTATTTTTTATAAAATATATTATTTAAAATCATAAAATATTCGGGTATTACACCCCCAACTCAATTAGTTGATTCTTCTCCAATGTCTACCAAATTCTCACATATTTTACTAAGTTGTATTTGAAGACGAACACCCCCCCAAAGTGTAGACGCACAATTTTGCAATCAGGTATGATCAATTCTATGTTAAAATTAGGGTTCTTGGCACAAATTAAATTGGGGAATTGTGGGATTACTGAATTAGGGTTATTCGCACAAATTAAATGGGGTATTTCGTCAATTAGGTTCTCGCTACTAATGAATTAGGGATTCTATGAAATTTCAGAACAAAAGTACAATTGTATATCAAAAGTTTTGAAGAACCCTAATTTCATAAAAAAAAAAAAAACCCAATTTAATTGTGGCAAGAACCCTAATTTCATTAACCCCCAATTAAATTGTGTCAAGAACCTTAAATTTAGAAAATCCCCAATTAATTTGTGTGAGGAACCCTAATTCCTCCAAAAAAACCCCCAAAATTATTTGTCAAGATACAAAAAGAATTGAGCTTACCTAATTGGGACTTAAGTGACTACACTTGGTTGGGTCAAATTCTTCAAATTAAAGCTTGTAAAAATTGGGAGAATTTGAGGTAAATGATTTCAATATTGTAGAAGAGTGTGAGAAGTTGTTTTATACAACAAAATCGAGGGAAAAAAAATGAAAATATGGGTCAAATTAGTCATTAGTAGCCATTATGTGGGCCCCAAGGCCGGAAAAGTGACCAAAAAGAAAGAAATGGTGGTGATTTAAATATTATTTTTTTTAATATAAAGGGTGGTCAAATAAAATACAAAATTTAATAGGTGGTTATTTCAAAAAAGGTGAACTTATAATTTTTCCTTAAAAAAAGAAACTTGTAGGCCCTTAGCCCAGCCACTAGTCCCCTTGCCCCAGCCACCCATTCCCTAGTCCCAGCCCCACTTTTCCTTCCAACCTCCTCATCGGCGTTACCCTCCTTCGTGCTTTCATTGAGGATAATGAACCTTAAATATCTTTCTCTTTTCCACCAATGGCAACGACATCCACCTCCTTCGAACCCACCTTCGTCGTTGTTACTCTCATCGACAAGCTCAATAAGTGTCACACCCCTCTTATCATGGGCGTCGAAGAAGAACACTCTTTCACGCCCGAAATTGGGAAGAGGGAAGGGGAGGGGGCTAGAATCGCAATAGGAATGGGGAGGAGTAGGGACTAGAATTGGGACGGGGGAAGGGGAGAGGGTCAGGATTGGGACGGGGAAGGGGTTTTTTCGAGGGTGGTTTGGTGGTTCAAGGGGAAGGGAGGAGGGTCGACGTTTTAGGGCAGGGGTCGGGTTGGTGGGTATAGGCGGCTGTGGATGGAGGACGGTGGTTGGGTCGGTAGGGTGGTTTTTTTGAGTTGATGAGACAAAGGTCGGATTATTCTTCACAATTTTTTCTATTTTTTTTTATCATATAAAATTAGAAAATTTATTGTTCATTTCTTACCAAAAACAAGCCTGACATACGAAAACTGGTGTACATCAAGAGGTATCTCAGTCATTTGAAGTAGGGGCGAGCATGGTACGGGTAACCGATAATCAATATCACTAAAAGTGATATTCATAATCGAATCGATAAGTTCGGATACCTGGACTTTTGGTACCCGGATTTTTGAATCGGTTATCGAGTACCCAATAAGATATCCAATAATGATAATTAAACTTAATAATGTAGTTAATATGATATTATTTAACACTGGTTAACAATGATACCACATGATTTTGACCAAATTATTAATAATATTACTAATCATTGGTATTATAAAGTGATTATGAAGTAAATTAATATTTTAGATCTTGGAAAAATAAATTTAAGTTGGAAAAAAAAACAAAAAATTGCTTATCGGATAGAATTCTATAACCATTAATTTTAAAATTATACCAAATAACCATATCCGATAACAAATTATGGGAAATGGTACCCGAACCGTTATGGTTATCGGATTGGGTACCCTAATTTTTGGAACGGTTATGGATCAGATTTTTGGTTTTACGGGTAAATTTGGGGATAATTTTGTAATTATCAAATTGTTTTCCTCATTAAAGTTGCAAAATACGGAGTATAAGGTTATTAATGCCTTGATGGGGCAAGCTCAAAAAAAATTAGGAGTAAATTGGTTAATTGAAATTGAAAAACTGGAAAATTGGATATAAAGGCCGACGGTCAATTAATTTTCGAAAGCCACGACAGCGATTGAGGGTTGGATCGAAGAGAATGGAGGAATCTTCAACATCTGCTCTTAATTCCTCTAACATCGGATTTCAGGTGCCCTTCTTCCTCTCTAATGGGTTTTTTTTTTTTTGGGTTGATTTTTAATCCCTAACACTTCTATTTGTAAATTACTCTCAGTTGTTGAAGAAACATGGTTGGAAGGAAGGAACTGGTCTTGGTGCTTCTCAACAGGTTCTTGTTTTTCTCTCAATTTATATCAAGTATGAATTTCGAGTATTAAAGAAAATTACTTTTATATATGCACAAAACCTTAACTTTACTGTTTAGATTGCCAAGTTGCTTTGGAATTATATTGGCATGTTGTTTTAATAATATTGGGATTAATTTTATCACTAGGCATTCATCGGATGCATTCATTGTCTGTTGCTAATTTTCAACTTGTTTCTTTTCCTCGACTTGGTTCATTTCCATTGTCTGTTGATTTTTCTTTGTTATCTGCTTGCTTCTTAACCACTACTATGAGTTATCATGTTGAATATTTTCCTTCTTCTTTTTCTTTCCTATCTGAATGTTCATACCCAAACATTAGTCACTTAGTTGTGGTGGAGCCAAGTTTTATCTGAGGAATGGATCACCAGATATTTAAAATATTTGTTGAATTCATGGATTATTTTGCTTTATAAACTTTTGAAGCCTTTTGTGTTTTTCCTTCTGAATTAACTCCTGTATGAATATGTTATTGAACATGATTTTGTATCATACGAGTGTATGGTTGCATTTTGGGTGCCATATTGTACTGCCCCATCCAGGACTTTAGCTTACTTTTTCTCGTGTAAGTCATAAAGAAATATGGTAAAAGTTTACAACTGGCATCTCTTGTTAAATTTACGGGAAGAGGCTTATTTATATTGGTTTGACTTGTAAATATTTGTTTCATGTTGTGCATGTATCTGCTTGTAGGTTTGAAAATCAAAATATAATGTTGTCTTAATTGGTGATCCATGGTGTTAACAGGGGAGGTTGGAGCCTGTGAAAACATATGTTAAAAAGAACAAAAGAGGTTTAGGGGCTGAAAAGTGGAAAAAGAAGACCTTGCAATCATCCACAACAATCACCTCCAGAGAGAAGGAAAAAACTGTAAGTTTCACTTGTTACTTTCAACTAAATTTTTAGTTTAAAAAACTTTTATTTTTCGAATATGTAGAATCCAGGATGCAATCATGTCATTTTCAAAATCATAAGTGAAGAGGATATAGTTTCCTTTAGGAGATTATTGCTTAGTTTTCTTTATATATACAAACTTACAAAGTATAAGTAAGAGTGAATGTGGTTTCCTTTATGTGTTTTACTTTATTTTTACTTTTTTTTTTAAAAAAAAAAAATTTCTTGTAGTGTATTACCCTTTTATAGCTTGATGATTTCTCATTAGCTATTCTTTTGGGGCTCTCAGTGAAGTTATTGCTTTTTAAGAAAACCAATTATTATCTTTACAATTGCATCACTGCTTTTGGATTGAAATTAAAAAATAAAGAGGATTTTGTTGGTTTTTCCCTCTAGCAGATGATTTGATGCATGAACTTTGTTACTATTTAGTTATAACAAGCTCAAGTATATTGTATATGTGAAGTTGTGCTCTTTTACTCAAGCTCCACCTGCAATTTTCTTGCAATAATATTTACCTGCATTTCTACAACCTTTCTTTGCCACCAAGGTTGTTATTTATTCCAAATCTAATGATTATGTGAACATATGAGGTCCTGAGTAGTGGTCAGTATCTGTGTTGCTTGTACTGGACATTGGACAAGGATTGGTTGTGGAGGTGCATTTTGTATTATCATTGCATATTCTGGTGTGTATACTTCTGAGTCAGATATGGATTGCCTCGAGTTGTATTACATGGTTCTATTATTTTATGTCAGATTGAATCATTCAGAATTTAACATTGCGTGGTGTAGTAAACTTTGCAACCCTCATTATCAAATCATATACTCCCTCCGTATTTTATTACTTGCTCCACTTTCCTTTTGTGGCTATAGTTTACTACTCGCTCCATTTCCTTTTTTTTTGACACTTGTAACAATATTTTACTATTTTCATCCCCATTAGTGGTCCTCTCATATCATTAATTAATACTTCCTCCATTTCACCTTGTTAGTCTCCTTTGGAATCAATCACTTAAATTATGAAAAAGAGGAATCCTAATAATTTGGAATTTGTTTACAGCTTGTGATCAATGTTTTGTCTTTTCCTGTTTTATTTGTTTTATTTATGGGAATTGGTGTAATTAAATCGCCTATAATAAATCTTGATTGGAAGAATTTGCCATGTCAGCAATCCACTAGTACATATATTAACCAAATAGAATTAATTGACTCTTTTAAACACCCAATTAGATTAATTATTCATAGATTATTAAAATTATTTACTCTTTAATAATGTTAGGAATATATTATATATATTTCAAATGCCTAAATAATATATGGAACTAACAAAGTAAAATGGAGGGAGTAGTTTTCAGATTCACTATCCTCCCTACTTATACTCTACTTTTGTTTTTTCAGATTTATTTATTCTTCAACCAACCCCGCTTTCATCATAAAATGATACTTTCTAATTTCTTCTATTCTTCCTAAAATTCCATGTCTCGAGAAATGGAGCGAGTAATAAAATATGGAGGAAGTATTTGTTAAGTAGCTGAATAAGCTATGCCCTCTTTGAAGTTGCACAGACTCCATGACATTTCTACTTTTGCGTTGCCTGTTTTTTAATAGGAGACGATCCTTGTTTTTCAGAGTGGGAAGTTTCTATTGAGTATTTGCATTGGGTTTTGCTCATTTTCGTTTAATTATGCTGTTTGGAAATGCATGTAATCTGTGAAATACATTACTATGAAAATGTTGCCTTGAGTGGTGGGACGCATAAGGGGTGGTGGAGGACTGGTGGTGGTGCTGTGTAACTACTGAGTCTCGCTTAATATTGATAAACTAATACTTTGTAGTTTAATTATTGTTTGTGGGCCTTAGTCATTACTCCTCAGATCATTGAGTCCTCTCTCTTGCTAATTTTGTTGCTATTTGTGACAGGAGAAAATGTCAAAAAAGGAGAAAGCACTCTCTAAAAGGGTGAGGAAAATGCTGGATGAAGAAAAGCGTCGGCAAGAAAATGAAGTTCGTCAAGCATTCTTCAGAGAGTTTTGGCCAGAGAATGTCTGACATTGGGTCACTAGGAAAACTAATTGCATGCCCTTATTTGTTTACGATACCGTGTACAGATCTTTCTCCCACTATTTTTTTGTTGTCATGTATAGCCGACTTTATTCTGTTGTATGGATACTCAACCTGAAGTTTTGGAAGCCAAATCGGAGAACCAAAACCATACTTACATTATGTTCAAGAATTGAAAGTGTTACAAAACATAATTTATTATACAAATTTTTGTATGTGGTTGGCCACATGGTGTGGCATGGGCTACTTATAGGGTGTTACTTGTATTCTGGTGTTACTTGTAGGGTGTTACCGGTTTTGGTCAGGGTGTTACTGGTATAGTGTATTTTGAGGTTACTTGTATGGTCGTACTGGTTTTGGTCAGGTGTTACTGGTTTGGTACGTGGCTCTGATCAGGGGTTACTTGTAGGGGTTACTCAGAAGTAACCCCTACAAGTAACCCCAAAATACAAGTAACACCTACAAATAACCTTTGACAAAACCAGTAACACCATACAAGTAACCCCTGCCGCACCATGTGGCCTGCCACACTGAATAACCTCTGCTATTAAACCAGTTGCGCTCTTTAAACAAGACAAAGTGGCCCATGATCATCGGCACTTGAGCTGGCTTGTCAGTCTCAATGTCGAAAGGTATTTGAATGAGTGTGCTCACTAATAACTGAAGGCACATTTATGATGTGCACCTGCAACCCATTTTTTACATTATGATGCCTTTGAAGATGGAAAGGTTAAGGGCAAGGAGGTAGTAGCGATGATATATGGATCATTATTTGACATTTTATATTGTGTTTTTGTCTTCCTGTTATTCTTTCAATTTAAACTTTTGTCAAAGAAAACCATAGAGGGTTCTTACGTTGTTTTCTTGAAAATGTGATCATTCTATTGAAAATATGAAAGTGTTATGAATTAGAATGTTCTACGTTTTTATTCAAAAAAAAAAAAAAAGAAAGAAAGAAAGAAAGAAAGAATATTCTATGTGTAACAGTAACCTCATCGTGTAAACTGTCAAGTAGAATTTTTAGCTGTATTGCCAAGACACAAGTTTTAGGAGAATTTCAAGACTATTAAGTAATCAGCTAATATTTATGTGTAATACCTGTTCATGTTAGTTTGGAAGTTAGTTTGGGGGTATAGAGTCCAATGAAGCTTCACCATTTTCTATGGAGGGCCTGCAAAGGTAGCTTGGCTGTGATGGATCGATTGCATCTATCGCCACATTGTCCAAAACAAGGTATGTGGTTATGCTCTAGAATCAATTTTGCATTCACTTTTTGAGTGTACATATGCAAAGCAGCAAAGGAGATTTGGTCATACGATCAGTTGGGCTTGTTAAATGGTGCTCATACCTCTTCTTTTGGAGATAGACTGATGTGGTTAGGTAGAAAGTATCTAAGGAAGAACTTCGAACTTCTGCAGCACTTATGTGGGCAGCATGGTCTTGTAGAAAAAAGGTGATATTTGAGCATTGTGTTCCTGGTGCTATACAAATGGCTGCGGGTTTCGTCTGAGTTGTGCAGGATTATTGTGGATACAGTGAGCCTAGCAAGCTGGCAGCCCTCTGATGTTGGCTTTGTAAAGGTTGACACTGATGCACATGTGTGTGAGAGATTTTGTGTGGGGCTGGGTGCAGCAGTAAGGGATCATAGGGGAAATTGGTTGCTTGGGCAGTGAGGAAGAAAGGAGTAAGATGGGGTGCTGATCTAGCTGAAGCAGCAGCCGCAGCTTTTGGTGTGGAGGTTGCTCAGAATCTCGGTTACAGCCATGTTATTCTCGAATCTGATGCTCAGAATATGGTGAATGCAGTCTGAAAGAAATCGTGTGGAGTGAAGTCTCTCCTTTATACCTCTTTCCTTCTTTTTTTTTTTTCCTCAAAAAAATGATACTAGTGTTTGTCTATCTAATTTTGTAGATTTCTCTTGTAATCACATTAGAAGAGTTGGTCATATAATTGCTAGATGGAATATTAATGTTGGTGAAGAGATGATTTGTACTAACTATTTTCCTCAAAGCCTTATTGCTTGAGGGGAAATTGATCATAACAAATGAAATTCTCTGCTTTCTTCCTAAATTTTTTTCTACTTATGTTCTAAAATATTTCCTAAGCTTATGTTATAAATTTGTTCTTATGTTCAAAATTATTTTTTCAGCTTATGTTCTAAATTTTTTCCTATATTCTAAATTATTTTTTCAACTTATGTCATAAATTATTTTTCCTATGTTCTTATATAGATTGATATTTTAAAATTTTTCCTATGTTAAAAAAAATAGAAGATAGCAAAAATTTTGAACATAAGCAAACAAAAATTTAGAACATAAGTTGAAAAAATGATTTATAGCACAGGAAAAAAATTTATAACATAAGCTGAAAAAAAAAAATTAGAACATAAGCTGAAAAAAATAATTAGAACATAGGAACAAATTTAGACCATAATTTTTTTTTAAAAAAAAAAAATGGAACATATGGAGTAAGAAATAATTTGGAACATAAGTAGAAAAAAAAATTTAGAAAATAGAAAAAACTTTAGAGCATAAGCTGAAAAAAATTTAGAACATAAGAAAAAGTTTAGAACATATGGGTTCTTACATAAGATAGAGTTCTTATATAAGGAGGGGTTCTTACCGAAACCCTCCCCTATATGTATGTGTGTGTGCGCGCGCGAGACTACAATACATGTATTGAGATTGGATATAAATTTTGAACATACATATGATAAAAATTGAGAATACATGATTCAAAATTTTAGGATGTATAAGCAAAATTGAAAATGTATGTGTGAGTAATAATTTAGAACATCTGATTTAAGATTATGAGAGTAAAAAATCAAAAAAACTATAATTTAGAACATACTCTTTCTGTTTTTAATTACTTGCTCCTCTCTATGCGCGGAGTTTTAAGAGAAATTGGGGAAGTAAGAAAATATGGAGGTAGTAGCCTAGTAGGGTTGGTGGAAGAATAAAAAATTGTAAAAAGCAAAAGTAATTGAGAGAATTGGAGGAGAGAGAATTGAAATTAATAAAATATGATTTATGTTGGGTCCACTAGTTGAGAGAAATGAATTAATTATTGTAAAAAATTTCCAAATAAGGAAATGGAGCAAGTAATTAAAAACGGCTGGAAATGAAAAGTGGAGCAAGTAATTAATCACGGAGGGAGTAAATTTTGGAACATCTAATTTAAGATTCATCATATGTAAGTAAGAATTTAGAATACCTAATTTAAAATTTAGAACAATAAAATTAAGTACGTGTGAGTAAAAGCTTTGAACATACGAGTAAAGTTGTAGAATATTTGATTTAAATTCTAGAAAATATGATTAAAAATTTTATAACGCACGATCTTAAGCTGATTTAAAATTTAGAACATACAACTAAAAATTTGGAACTTAGAGCATGATCTAACATTAGAAAGTGTTTTCACATAGAAATTATGATTCAAAATTTAGTACATATGAGTAAAATTAAGAAAATGTGCGTAAGTAGTAATTTTAAACATATGATTTAAGTTCTAAGCATGTAAGTAAAATTTAGAAAACTTGTCTGATTTAAGATTGAACATGTTAGTAAAAATTAGAACACATGATTCAAAATTTATAAATATGTTTAAATTTAGAACATAAGAGTTAAATTTATAACATACAATTTAAAATCTAGGACAACTTTTTAAGATTTATAACATGTGTGTAATAATTTTGAACATCTGATTTAACTCATTTTAGATTTAGAATATGTGAATAAAAATTTGGAACACCTGGTGTAAAATTTAGAACATATGAGTTTAAATTTATACTCCCTCCGTTTTTTTTTTTTTTTTTTTTTTTTTAAGTATTTAAAAACGGAGGGAGTAACATGGAGCTCACATAAAGGAGCTGTTTTGTGAGAGACTTGCAGTGATAGGACTTGTAAAATGGATCATTGGTTTGGTTCTAGCCAAATGATTTCGTGTTTGGGTCGTGTTTTTATGGGATGCTTGCGACCTAAGTGTTGGGAAATCCGGACATGACAATCTTCAAACATATTCCCAATACTAGAATACTTTTTTGAAAGACCAATACTATAATACTTGTTGTTCATCTTGAAAAAGTGCATCCATATCCAAATTATAGATTTTCTTGTTTGCTAGATCCCGTTAATATCTCATGCCCATTCGTAAGCATAGCCTAACATTTTGTTATTTATTTATCTATTTTCTGTTGAAGTGGCCTAAGATGATTATGGTGTTGTAATAAAAATTAACGGTAATTTTTAGTTTATAGGTAGTGGTAATGGAAGAATGTAAATGTAATTTGGCAAGCATTATAACACATCTCATAAAAATCCATTTTCACCCAATGACACTCAATGGTAATGGATGGTCATGAAAATTTGTGAAGAAAAGTAATTTGGGGTGAACTATCATTACTTTATCATGTAAACAAACTTCAATTTCCGATATAGATTTTTGTGCAAATTCATATCTATTAGACCCTTTGTTTTAAAAAGCTCGCCTTGCTCTCAGGCTTTGGGAAATGGGCTTTAGCTAGGCGAGGCTCAATCACTTCGTGCGCCTCAAAGCGCCTTTGATAAGGCACGCCTTTGCGCCTCAAGGAAAATAACTAAGATTTAAGTTATAAATAGATGAATGATGGACAACTTATTTTCAAATTCAGACTACCTTAGCTTTTTACATATATCATTATTTAATTTATTATGAATCTTTTTAATTGCTTAGTATCAAGTATAATCAAAGTAAAAAATAATTTGAAATAAATATATAAATACATTCGCCTTGCATACAAAAGGCGCGCACCTTCGCCTTGCGCCTAGGCTACAAGGACTATTTGCGCCTTGCGCCTTTTAAAACTAAGATTAAACCATTACCACTTTCCAAACGGGGTTAGACACATATTTTATAATCATATAGGAGTGTTTAGCATTCAAAAATAAATAAATAAATATAGGACTGTTTAGTACATAAATTTGCAGTACCCGACACAGGTGCCTATAATATATTGAACTATATAGGTAACATTGATTGTGAATTTGTGAGCTTTGTAGGTCACTTTATAAAGCGCTCTGATGTATTTGTGTTTGTCCCTTTTGTGCATGCTAATTTTTAAGTTTAATTGTGTCTTTCAGGTAGATCACTTTTTAGGAATCAAGCGGAAAGCTGAACCTGGATCTAATGGCATGCCAAAGAAGTCTAGAACTTGATTCTTTTGTCCAATGATTGAAAAATTGTAATTTCTACTTTGGAGGTTTTCAAATTGGAAAGGCTTCACTTTAAATCCATCATCATAGGGCTAGTGAAGATTTTTGCTCATGTTTTGACTTGTGTTGTAGTTGTGTACTGTATATAAAAACGATAGCACAATCTAGTTTGGGTGATAATGTTACGATCTAGCTTTGGGTGATAAGGTTTTGGAATTTTGATGTTTAATAGCAAGGTTATTGGTTTTGAAGATGACTTATGCCTTCGATATTTGTCTGATTTTTTATATATGTCTTGTGCAAATCATTTGTAATCAGTTGGCCAAATGATAATTTTGTCAAATATTTGGTATTGCTCTCTTTTTTTTTTTTTTTTTTTTTTTTTTTTTTTTTTTGCTATCTTCATATTATGTTATTAAGGCACGTTAAGATTGGAACTTCTTTGGCTGTATGAACTCCTGAGTTTGTTATGGCGCTTTAGATGTGTTTAATGTGTAGATATGCGATTGAAACCCGAAAGTAGACTTGTTTTTTCTTTCTTTCCTTTACTTCTTGAGGTCAATGGTCAAAATTTTTGGCCAAGTAGTAGCTTAAGACTTGTAAAAGTGTAATAATAACACTGTTCATTACCCTAATTTTTAATTTTTATATATTTGGCTAATTATACGTGTGACCCGCTACCATTGGGTATTCAGTTAGAGTTATATGGGTTCCTCGGTTGGTGCTATATGTGTTACTTATTAATAATGTAAGGGTTACTATGTCAGTGTTGTAAGGGTGAATATGTTATATAAGGGTAACTCTATAAGTATAACAAGGTCATGTTCTTTTCAGCTTATGGGTAGGGAAGATTTCAGTAGAGTAGGGCTAAACAGAGCAGATTTTAGTAGGGTAGAGCACAGTAGAGCAGAATAGCTCAAAAGAACAGGGCCTAAGGGGTTAATGTCAGTACAATAGGGGTTAACTTATTAGTATTATAGGGATTACTCTTTTTTTTTTCTTAACATACGGTCCAGTGGAGAAAAGAAAAATACAACTAAAAAAGCAGTACTCCTTAATAGGAAACAACAAAAACAACAACACTTGGGGGAATAGTCCCAAAAGGCAATTAAGAAAAAGGTTGGCAAAGATAGAAAAATGGGTGTTTATTGACACTTTGGTGGATCCTAAATGGTATGTTCGGCTTGTTTTTCAAGGTTTGAGTGTTGTTTTGACCCGAGAAATTTGGAAAATTGATATACTTGATATATGTTTTGTAACTTGATTATCTTCGTGTGACCTTATTATGTTGAATCGACTACCAAATGTTTTCCCCTAACCCAGTTTTAATGCCTTTTTTTTAGGGAGAACACCACAATGACATCATGCATGAGGGATTGGGCGATTTGGTGGGAAAATTTAATATTTTAAGAAATAGTAAGTGGTAAAATTAAAAAATAAAAATAAAAATAAAATAATTGTTGGTGGTTATTACTAAAATGAGACGTATAGTTGGATCTTTTTAATATCTGAGTAGTTGGTTGCGAACTTGTAATTGTATCATGAGCAACAATCATAACTGCTTAATCGATGGAAATTGTGAATTCATAAACATGATTAGGTTAAATTAGTTCTCATTATTGAGATGGATGAAAACGGTAAACCATCATTCTATTTAATAACTCAAGAAATATCCAATCCCACCTTTCCAACAAAACAATTATAAATTGAACAAAATATTCGTCCACATTCAATATTTGGACGATAGATATTTATCTTGTCTTGAAAATAGTATAGATTGATTATAATAAGAATTTTTTTGACTGAGTGGCATCTAGCTGTTTACTTCCTCAATTTGCAAAAGTAACGGACATTACTCACGTGACCCATCTACTTCCTTCATTCTCGTTCTTCCTCCACTAAAACTAACTTCTCCATCATCCTCCATCTTCTTCTTCATTCTGCAATCTCCACCCCCCTTACAACCAACACCACTATCCCGGCAGCTTCGCCGCCAAATATAATGAAAACCCTATGAAAAAAGGGTGAAATTAAAGGCATGGTGAACCCCTAAGGGTAAAGGTATTATCTTCCTCCATTGAAGCTAATTTCGAGCTTCACTTTTTCCATTGAAGCTTTTCTTTCATTAACGTTGTGCTTCACAAAGTTAACACTGTTAACTTCACATATTGTTGAAATTACAAGACTACCCAGATAATTATAACCTCATTCATGAAGAACTTGTATTTTCTCTATTTGGACAACATTTCATTAGTTGTATTTTTAATTTATGTATAACATTTAAAGTTAGTTTATCATTGTGAAACAAAGACATTGAATAGGAAAAAAAAACAAATTGATCATTTTGAAATATCCAAGTAGAAAAATAAAAAATGTGATAAAAAAAAAAAGGGGGCATAAAGACTTTGGTGAAAAGTATATGATTCACATTGTCCTAAATAACTAAATTGCACCCGAAAATTAAAAATGAAACAGTAGAGTAAAAATGAGTGGGCATAAAATTGTTGTGACAAGAAAATCCTAAAAATTCCGTGTAAGATTAAAGACCTCCTTTGAAACCGCCTTCAGTCAACCGGCAACTCACTCCTTTCTGCCCGTAACTTTGGAAAACACCCGCAATCTTTCTCTCTCTAACTCACTCACTCACTCTTTTTCTCAAATCCCCATCAATTTTATTCATCATTCTGCAAATCCCAGATTTTATTTTCTATCTTTGGTTCGGATGATCAGCTAGCAGCTACAAACTCAAGGAGAAGCTTTTTAATTTCTTCTCAATGTTCAATAATACTTCCATGGAAGGCAAGCTTTATGTCCCTTTTCTTGTTTTTTGCATTTCTTTTTTCATAATCTTTGATGGGTTTTTTGTAAACTGTGATAACCCTTTACCTGATAATCAGCTCCTTCCTAATTGCAATGATAATAATATTGATAAACATAGCAATAACAATGACAATGATAGTGGTGACCCTTTTCTGCACAATCAACACCAATCTCAAATTGATAAGCTTGAACAACTGGTGAAGAATTTGAGTGAGCTAGTTACAAGATTGGAGTCCAAATTTGATGATTCAAAAAGCTATGTTAATAACAAAGACAAGGGTGATAGATCAGCTCATATTGTGGGGAGAGATGTTGGAATTCATGATGAGGGCTCTAAAGGTGAGGTTGGTGGTGGTGGTGGTGCTGCTGCTGCTGCTGCGCCTGGGAATCGATTGAAGGCGGGTTCCATCACAAAGTACAGCCCTTTTTGGTCTGAGAAATTTCAGTTTATGTCGGCTGTGAGTTTGGATTCAGTTGCTACTAGTGTTAATGTTTTACCCTTTCGAGATTACGAGGGTGCTAGTAAGTACATCGCGGTTGGCGATGATAGCGGCCGAGTTTACGTCTTTTTGAGGAATGGGGATGTTTTGGTTGAGTTCAGTACCTTGACTGATTCACCTGTTACTGCTATGCTTTCTTATATGTCAGCTTATATGAACGAGAGCGTGTTGGTTACAGGACATAGTAATGGGGTTATTTTGGCTCATAGGCTTTGGGAGACGTCGCTTGCTGAGGATTTGAGTTCCCTTCACATGGAGAATCATGTGGCATTGGATACGGGGGAAGCTGGGTCGATTGGCGCCCCAGTCTCAATCTTGGAAGTCCATCATGTTGCTAGATCTAGATACATTTTGTCAGTGGAAGGGAAGGGGAAAATCAAGGTTTTTAGAGAGAATGGTACTTTGTATGGGTTGGCTGTGCCAACGAGCCGCCCCCTGGCTTTCCTGAAACAAAGGCTTTTGTTCTTGATGGAGAAGGGTGCCGGATCTTTGGACTTGAGGACTATGAAGATTAGGGAGACTGAATGTGAAGGTCTGAATGATTCCACAGTGTCTAACTATGTGTTTGATGCTACTGAGCGGTCAAAGGCATACGGGTTTACATCATCTGGCGAATTGATTCATCTATTATTATTAGGTGATGTGACGAATTTCAAATGCAGGGTTAGATCCAGGAAAAAGTTTGACATGGATGATCCTCTTGCATTTCAGGCAATCAAGGGATACTTACTAATCATAGGCCAAGAAAAGATCTATGTGTATAATGTTTCAACTCAGCACTATAGGTCTGGTGCTCCTCGTCTTACATTTTCTGCTGGTATAGAGGAGATCAAATCATCATTTTTACCTGGTCAAGCTGTGGATGAGAGCGGGAAGGGAAAAGCAATACCACTAATAGCTAGTGACCGTGAAAAGCTTGTTATTCTTGGTCTTGGAGGAGGATATGTTGGAATGTACCGTTCAAAACTTCCAATTACCAGAGGAGAGTCCAGCGCAGTACTCTGGACAAGTCCTGTATTGTTCTTCATACTCTTCCTCTTTGGAGCATGGCAGTTCTTTGCCAAGAAGAAGGAAGCACTTACATCATGGGGCCCAGATGATCCCTTTAATTCCACCTCGGTCACGAGTGGAGGAGCCTCATTAGGGTCTGGGTCAGGAGAAAGATCTTATACTGATTCGTCATCAAGAAATGCTGATATCATGGATATGAGGAATAATGGTTTACGAGGTCCTTCAAGAAGGTATACTTCTCCATCCCGATATCCTGGTGGAGGCAGCTCTTTTAGGCCAAGTGCTGTGGACACTAGCTCCAGACCGTTATCTGTTGATCCCAATTATAGAGCAACCTCGGAGCTGAAATTCAGAGGTTCTAATCTAGACTCTTCTGCTTTCCCCAAACGTAGAGAGAACATGTATGATGATGGAAATTGACTTGCAAGATAGATCGATCAGGAAGTGTTGTAGCCTGCTAGGTGACAGGTGTTTTCACTGAATTTTGTTTTTGTTCCATGTTCTATCAATATGTGTTCATATGCAGTATTTCTGTTTGAGCCACTACCCTAGTTGTAATTTTGAAATACAATAATGCTAGAACTTATTATAGTTCTATCCATATATTTCCACAGGGGTTATGCTTTTCTTTAGGAGAACGTTATTATAATGCTCAGAAAGCATATTGTCATACACTTTTCTTTGTCAATTGCAGTTTTTTGTATTTGTAAAATTTCTTCTTTTTTCCTACACATGATTTTCAGTGATTGTGAGGAAATTTTGATTTCTGCTAACAAACGAACAATTGTTACCAATTCCTCAAAGTATAGTATTGCTTTAGCTTCCACTTAGAATACACATTCTTGGTACTGGTAGGTATTCCATCAATTCTTAATACTACTCGATATCTCCATTTTTCTGAAAGTGGAAAATTCTGTAGATGCAGTTTTTTTTTGTTGGTTTCCTACATACATGCTGATGGACGAAAAATTCCTACAACTGATTAAGGTAAACTTTTGAGACACTAACATATTGTTAAGAAGCCAATGATAATTAAGTTATAGGGGATTCTGATTTCAATAATACATTGGATACACGGTATTTGAACTTCTTACTACAATTAATTGATAATTTGTTAAAGTCGACAATAATACAAAGATGTACTTCATATAAATCTGGGAAAATAGTAAAAATAAAAAGAAAGAATAGAAAAGAAACCAAGCAAAGATAACATACCTATTTTTCCAACAAAAAATAAGAAAGAACGCACACAAAGCCTTAAAGCCTTAGAAATGCATGCTTTACAAAAACTTATAAAGCAGTTCATTTTTAGGAACTCAAATAATACAGTATGATATTCAAAGTAGCAAACCTGAAGCACACACTAGTTCACAGTTTATAACTTTATACAGAGTATTAATGTATTAGGTACGAAGTGTACAACAAACAGCTTAAAATTTATTTTTTTTGTAAAAAATCATCCTCCTTGCATAACTTTAAAATGTGATGCAGCAGGTACTTTTGCTGTCATATAACTTAAATACACAGGCTTCTTACAGCAGCGAAAAACAGTCTCGTCATCCACTTTCACAAATTCGTGTCACACCCGAGGGGTTATTTCTTTTTTTTACTGTCCTCATGCTTGATGAGCTGAACTGGAGCAGCAGGTATCCCAAACCACCACTCTCTTAGTCTCCTCAACCACCTGTAGCTGCTTTCCCTTCTCAAAGGCATTTCCCTAGTGTAGGGCTCCATTAGAACAAAAAGGATTATAAATCTGAAAGGCACTAGTATGAACAATGCCGCTGTAAGAAGAAAAAAGATGGAAACCCTATATGTGGCCTGAGGAGCAGAAGAAGATAAAGGTTAGGACACACAAATAAGGAAATCAAAATGAAAAAGGTAGTAAGAGGATTCAAACTTCAGAACTAAGGGTCATGGAAAGCTTTAAATGGAGCTAGTAGAAACATAGCTATGCCTTAATTTATGCTTAATTTCATAGGGGAGAGTGAGCGAGGGCAGCCACATACCATGCAATTGAAGTGGGGTCAGACGCAAAACCGTTGCCAAGGAGTCATGATCTGGGTGTTGTGACACCAGAATGGTGCACTCTTGCTATTTGTTGGCAAGGGTTCAAGCCTCGTGGGGAAAGAGGGGGGGGGGGGGATTGTGCAGATAGGCGATATTGCAGAGAGATACAAGCAGGCATCTGATTTTGAAAGGGACACTCTTGCCTAAGAGCAAAGACAAGGGTTGATTTGGGGATTTGGGCCCTTTTAAGTAAGTAGCACATAAGCACACATAAAATTAGAAGAGACCGATGATGAGAAAATTGAGTTGCTGCAGGACTGTAGTGGTTTTGGGGTGCTTTAAAGCGGGTGACGAAACCCTCAAAAGCCTTGGAAACTAATAAAAAAAAGTCCTAGAAAGTATAAAATGAGAAAAGGAAGGTTGGATTCTATTCTTTCCGTTATGCCTTGTTCTCATTAGGCTTGTGGGAAAATATTGGGTGTTATAGTAAATCTCACAAATAAAAATCTAAGAAGCAAGGATACTCGAAAATTCTAAAAGACAGCTATTAAGGGAAAAAGGGATCTTTCTCAAAACATTTCAGGCACAAAGTACAGAAATTTATGCATCCATTTGTATGTCTTTTAAGCATGCTAATAATTTTCAAAAGCTATCTCTATCAGATCATCAAGCATGACAAATCTTGTTTCTGAGCATCCCATCTACGATGGACATACTCTTCTCACATGTACAAAGAAACTAATTGATGGGCATAAGTATCAATGCATACACTCATAATCCAGAAGAATAGATGAAAACAAATGTCAAATCAGATGTCACTTTCTAATCTCCGTGATGGATATAATACTACCTAGATTTCTTTTTAGCTGCAACAAAAGGGTATTTTTTGTGAGATAAAAATTCACTTGTTGCAACTATAAAAGTAATGGAGGTAGTATGAAATTCCGATTTTCATTGCCGAACTTACCACCAACCCCCCCCCCCCCCCCCCACACACACACACACACACACACAAAAAAAGGTTGTTTCCTACTTCACATAGGAATCTCATTCCAAAAAAGTATAAGCTTTCTTTCGTTTAAGAGATTACAAAAGATTGCTTCTTAAATTTCAATATACACTTGTGACATTAAACTTTCTCAATGTCTAGCGATTAATATTAGTGAAAAATACACATTCAGATATCTATATATAGTAAGTTGTAATTAGCAAAAAATACAGAACAAAAAAATCATAGAGCTGACAAAAAAGCAAAAACAGAAGTCGAGTTCAGTTATTCGGATGGGAGAGATACCTCTGGAAGTACAGCCAATAGAAGGGCTCTCATCTTCAGGAGAACAATATTCACAGCCTGGACCAGCGTTTCTACCTGAGAAATTGCTTCCTGTAATGTAATCAGCTGCTCCACAGCATTCTTATTGGGAGGGGCTATGATTCTGAAGGCATCTACCAGCTTCCCTTTGTTGGCCAAACGGTGCCAAAGCATAAGCACCGCAAGGGAAACAAGAATGAATGGCAGCACAAACTTAAACCATCCACTGAAAAACAAAATGATGAACTCTAGTCAAACATCTGGGAGGACAAAAGAAAATTTAAAAAGGGTATAGATAATACAACCAGTCGTCCACATCCCAAATCCCAATGATAAGCTTTAAAACTTCCACATAAAAACGGACTTATATTCTACTCCCTCCGGCCCATAATGCTAGACACAGTTCTCATTCTCATCCATCCCAAAATACTTGACACGTTACTAAATATGAAATGGGACCACTAACAAAAAAATACTTTCCCACATTTTATATCTCCTCATCTACCCCACTCCCACCCACTTGTTGTTTTCTTGCAATATAAAAATACAAAAGAGAATCTAAAATACAATAAACAAATGTTTTAAATGGACCCACTTGTAGTTTCCTTAAACTACGTGTCCACCCCAACGTCCCAAGTATTCTCGGACGAAGGGAGTAATAAGCATCCGTGGAAATCTCATTCAATAACGATGGAAGTTATAGTCGCATCCCACAAATAAGCTTTGACATTTTAAAGTCTATGTCTACATAAAAACGAGCTTGTGTTCTAATTAAGTATATATTGCAATCGCAGAGAGCATAATGAAATAGACTAACATACGGAAGGGTAATATTGGTAGTCTAGTATTATTAGGTTAGAGTCTTTAGCTTTAGTATAAATAGATAGAGGAGAAAAAGTAGAAGGTAGACAGAAATTTGGTGTAAACCTTTTGGAGAGTTATGGCCTAAAGCCATTAGCCCATTATTGGAGAGTTGTGACCTAAACTCACTATCGAAGATTGATAGCCTTAAGCTATTACATTATCCCTTGTAACCCTTCCACCATTATCAATCAATCTAAAAGCTTTCTTATTTATAAATTTGCTAGTTAAAATCCGAAATCAGTGTTGTTACACTGACTTTACTGGGTGACCGAACTCAGTTCATTACACATAATAAGATATTTAAGGTCCTAAAATCCTATTAAGGCCCCACATGGCAACCTTGTATTGTTTCATAAGTAGGTTGATGACAATTCCCTTCAACTATGTCTTAACTCTTAAGGCTTAAGCGTACAAACATTAAAAATGATTAGATTCTGACACATTATGAGTGCCAATCATCATGTAAAGTGTGATTTCAATATTTCAAATCTGAAAAAGGCTACTCAAACCCGAGTCTAACTTTATTTGGCACATCTTGAAGCTTGCTTATCTCTCACATATGAATAACAAAACCAAGTTCCAAACACTTTAACAGCCCATTTCTGCTAAAAGAAATATAGCTAAATATATTACCTACTATCCAACCAATCAAAAATATAACAAGATCTAAAAATAAGCATTCCAAAAATAATGAGAAAGAAAAACAAGCATTCAATCTTTGTAGAGCTCTAGTAAGATCAAGAGTACCTCACAAACAAGTAGCACATCAGCACCAAGAATACTGATGATTTGAAAGGTTCCTCCCACGAAGCCAAAAATTGAACACGCTTAGCTAGTACAATCAGTGGAAAAAGCAACTCCTGCCAGAAGGATCAAATCTATCACTAGCTTACTTGATTAGGGAAGAAGGATCGACGCAAAAGACAATGAACAAATTACTATGCAAATTTAACCATGACAGAGGATAACTTCGTCAAGAGCAATATAGAGATGAGTCCCCTATATCATAAATGCACAAAATTGAAAAAAAAGCCATACTTTCTAGATCAAGTCATATAAAATAATTAATCATTTCAATGCAGCCCACTAGCCAAGTGATTTTTTTCAAAGTTTAGATTATGATGGACTGGATCAAAATGTCTGAATAAACTATCATTGCTTCTTAATGTTTTGGCTTACATGAGTGCTACTGTATACTAAAGAAGCATACAGTCATTAGATTTTAAATGAAAAGCCAATTCAGGCATATAAAAAAAAAATTTTAAAAAAAGCTTATCGCCGCTCCTCTTTAGTCTTTAAAGACATAAGGGCAATGTCAAAGTTTATGACGTATAATCAAAATCAAAAGGAAAGAAAAATAAAGAATTGGGCGACTTATCATGTATACTAAGAAATATACCATCACACTTTAAAAAAAGGCTACTAAAAAAAAATTCGCTCTCACTTCCCTAATCATTGTTACATACATTTTAATTAATTTCTCTCTTGTAAATAACTTTTCCCCATGTTGCTCTGCTCTTGTAAACAACTCAAGGTGGTTTATCAAAAGCACCCTTGTTTCAACTCACATACACTTGATTAATTGCGGCCTTGGCAGGTTCATCAGCTTAGTCCACACATTTCTCTTGACAATTTTGGAAGTTTTGTACTATGAGGATAATGATGGTCCGATTGTAAAGATAGTGTGAGAAATTAAATCCAAGTAAGTGATTTTTGGTGGTAACAAATTCAAGGACCCCTTATCTCTGCTCTGACCAATCAAGAGTTACTTCCAAAGTTGTTAAGGAGCTAAGTACTTTTAAAAACACGTTTATATCCTATACATCAACAAAACTATAACTAAAACTGCACCAGTAGTATTATAGAAGTTAAAAGCATGTAAATTTCACTTGGTCACAATGTCATAATTTCAAGTATTTCCTAGGCGTAAAAATAGGATTTAGAAACTACAATGTCACTTAAATCTCGACAACAAATAACTTCTTCAGCTCTTCGATCCTGCAGAGAGATAGTTAAAGAAGAATCAGAAGATACAAGATGTTCAAACATTCAATTACCTTCATGATTGCTATATTTGCATCAATCCCGTCTACTTTAACTTGATTGACAGTCTCCTGTGCTGCTACAGCCTTCCCTGTATCCACTTTTGATTGTTTTACTGCTGCTTCCAATAGATCTACTTCACCCACATGTATATATCCGCTACCATATGTAGCTTCCTGATCAAATTCTACATCTTCCTGAAGAATTAATCCAAATCTTCTTAGTGCTAGAAGCGAAACTGGGTATACCATATGCTGTTTCTCTGTACAAACACTCCCAGATGAATATGAATCTGCTTGAGTACTACTCGTTTTCAAATGCGCTAAACAACTTGACAGAGTTTCTAAAATTGTATCTCCACCAGGAAGATTCTCAGCAAGGTTAAATAGAAGCAATGTTTTATAATGTGATGAGAAAAAATAGAAACCCTCTCTTACTGCACGACACCGAAATATGCCAAGAATAGCCCTAGCAACCGCTTCGGATTCCTGGAATCCCTTTAGATGATATTTCCTAACAAATCTGTGAGCGAGCAATATCTCCAGAGTGATATCCAACCAGTAGTCCCGCCGTGAACTTCCTTTAAATTCAGGGAACTCCAGGAATATGGGCTCTTCTCTGTAAATGAAAAAAGTTAGCAGCTGAATGTAGGGTTTACTCTATAACACTATGCGCAATATAACTTTACATTACTACATAAAAACAGACTTGGCTATGTAAATTGTAAAAGTGTATAACACTATGGAGGTCTAATTCAAAATATTAACACCTAAAACTGGAGACATGATCAAAATACATACAGTGTTACTGCTCGATACATCACAGCTTTGTCAAACAGCCGAGCACCAAGTGGCCCAGTCAATTCAGGCTTAATGACCTGCTTCAAATCCGTAGAAAGATCATATCGTGCAGCTTTATCATACTGACCCACTCCCAATGACTCAAAATACAAAGCTTTACTGCTTAGGGTCAACCTACCTGTAAGAAAGACCAAAGAAATTTTGAAACCCAAAAAGTGTGTAGAAAAAAAATTGATGATAAAAATAATCATGAGAATAAGCTAGGAGAGAATCTAAAATGATACAGATAGGACTGTCATGTTACCCTGATGCACAGGTGGAGTGAGGCAGGGTGTTTTGTTATTATATTAACTTCCACAGCAATCCCATGGTGTCATTACCAGAACAAACAAGAATAAATGAACGCAGTTAAATAAAACTGATGTCTTTGCTATTCCTTCCACAACCCCTCTTGTTCACAGAAACACACAGTGTTTACATGGACTTGGCTAGTGGAAAGCTGGCAACATATGTCAAACACAAATACAAGTCTAAAATAATACTCCACTTTCCAAGACAATTTTTTTAAAAGACCAATGAATTATCATAAAAGCTAATTAGTCAAATACCCAACATGGGTACTTTAGGATGAAATGAAAACCATACATAGCATAGCAAACAGGCCAGGCACAGGACCAGATACACCTGACACAACGCACTCACATGCACTAAATACATACACAAAACATATTCCCTAACCATGCATACACCTCCAATGCACACAAAAAAAGGACAAAGTGAAGGTGTTCTGCAAAAATATCAAGCAGAGGATCAGATTTAAAAAAAAAAAAAAAAAAAAAAAAAAAAAAAAAAAAAAAAAAAACAGATAAGATTAAATAAACTTATTAAATACCACAAAGCCCAATGTCAGAACTCAATCAACAATTAATTACGACCAATTATAAGAGGACGGGAGTACATTATTCAAGGAAAGTACCCAACGTGTTAATAATTAATAAGATAAACTTGAAAGTTGAGAGTTAAAATAAAAAGGTCTCTCTATATGAATGTTACTAAAATATCATTCATTAAAATCTGAATTGTCACTTACAACCTTCTGTATAGACTACCATGAAATTACAGCCTTTTCTGTATTATTAAAAAAAAAATTTGTATGCTACAGCCTAAATAGCAACTTTCATATATATTTGATTGTTTGATATATTTAGGAAATTTATCATGACTTTTTACATTTTAACTTATGTTTTAATTTGACTGATAATTCAATCAAATGGAATAATGTGGTAAAAATGAAAATTAGCATTTAAGACGACTTTTCAAGACATCAAAAAGTGCAAAAGGTATCAAATTTGATGAATACGTGAATGCAGGGTTGTAAAATTCAATTTAATTTTATTTCTAATCTGAAAAGGTAGTAATTGCTAAAATGGCCTATACAAAAGGCTACAAGTGAAAAATATTCCTTCAATCAAACATAAATTTTTTTTTTTTTTTTTTTTTTTTGACGAGAAGAAAAAAGATTTTATTAATGAAAGACAACCAAACGGCACTTACAAACAATTCCTAGGAAATCTAAAATTCCAACACAATTACAAATCACTTTAGAACTAGTTACATCGCAGAATCGAACAATGATTGCCTTAATAAAAAACTTCATCCGAAGCAATACAATTTGTGAGTTAGCACTAAATCGACTTGAGATCCACAGATGAGTAGTTGTTTGGGTGAAAAAACTCATATAGCCTTCTAGATACTTTCGGAGACGATGAAACTCTAAATCTTCAATCTTTAGCACATGAACAAACAAAGAAAATAACCCTAATAGAATAAACACCATCATAAGATGGGATTCATTTATTGAAAGCAATTTAAAACTTTTTTGGGGCTTACCACCGGTAAAACACCGGTGGAAGCCCCTACAAAAAGTTACAATTGAGATTAGAAGAAAAGAGATGAAAGAGAAAGAGAGAAAAGGAAAAGAGTGAAGGAAAACATTCAAAAAAGCTGAAAAAATCTAGCGATGGAGGCTAGAAAAACCCTCACAGGAGGAAACCCTAGAGGGAACCAAAAAAACCCATATTATACAGCTTTTTCTTCACATAATTCATTGCGGAATATACTCTTTTCACACTTCAAAGCTCCATTAACATTAAACAAATTCCACTAATGGGATAAGATGCCTAATAAATTTTAAAAATAAAATAAAAAACGTTAGGAAGCATACACGTAAGGTTATCCCTTGAAGTCCTTTATTTTAGCTTAGTAATAAATTTTCAATCTATTGCTTTGAAAATACCAATTTTAACACTACTCCCCAAAATGAAATGTTTGGGGGCCTCTTAAAGACAATTTTGGGTGTTTATAGTATGTAAATGGTCTCTTCTTTAAAGAAGGGATCAATAGTACTCGCACTTAAGCGTATCGAAGCATTTAAATGGGTAATTCGGTTTGTGATGTTAGACCACTTTGTTTTCCCGCCTCATTTACTTAATGTTATTAGCAGTCCTTCTTCGTTCGTTAAAATGTATGCCAAAATTAGTTTGTTTGTCATCCTCTTATGCATTCGTCAAGTTCAAAGGAATGTGGGATACAAAAATAGAATGTTGTATTCCTCGTCGCATACTCGAAGGCAAATGGAAGATTATTCAAACCGACAAGATCAAACATAAAAGATGTATATTAATTTTAGATATTTTCTTTGTAACAAAGGAGCTAGTTAGGCTCATAGTTTGTAATACTTTTTATTTACTTAAACCATTATTTTTTTATAAAAAATAAAAAAATAAAAAAAGCACTATCAAAAACACATTAACTTTCTCTCTCTAGACTCTCTCTCTCTATTTTCTCTAGCAAGGAAGAAGAAAGAGAAACAAAGCACAGCGAATAAGGAGGAGACTGCAATGAAGATTTCTAAGAACTTAGATTCCTTAGGGCCTTATGCTGGAGGGCAGAAGACGAAAACTCGGGGGAATGTAGGTCAAATTCCGCCATTGGAGACAGAGAATAAAGTAGATCGACGTATTCTTTCACCTAAGAAATCTTCGGAAGAATTGATCACAAAATAGCGAGAGAAATTGAAGCTTTCAGAATGGATGACTAAACTCAAAGCTTGCGAAAGTGGGTATATGGGTTCGAAAAACAGATGATCGAATTCTTAAATGAAGTGTATCTTCTAATTCTCCTGTAATTATTCCGATAGTTCTTGTGAAGAATTCTTTGCATGTTTAATCTGATAAACCTAGATCAAAATTGACAATGGATGATATTGTGGGTGAATTGGATTATTGGAAATTGGGGGTAGTAGCTTTTACTATTGCGGGTAATCCTCATATTAAGACTTTTAAAGGGTTTTGCAGGAGAATTTGGGGGAAGTCGAACATAGACAAGGTAATTCCATTGAAGAGGGGTGTGCTCTTGGTTAGATTCTTGAATGTGGATTCTCAAGACAAAGCATTAGCTATCTCGAATCTCATAGTGGATAAGAAAACTATCTGCCTTAAATAATGGGAGGATGGTATGGAATTGAATGTGAATGACGTGAATAAAATTCCAAATTGAGTTCAACTTCTAGGGTGGGTTACCTCGGAAATATTAGGGAAAAGGGTGTCTTGAGAAGATCGATCAATCAATCAAAGTCTTAATCCCATAAGTGGGGTCGGCTAACATAAACCAAATTTGATTATTCCGTGTAGTCATCGACATAAATCTTTCTCCTCCATCCCTTACGATCCAATGCTTCATCCTCATGCAAATCCATATACTTCATATCCTTTCTAACTCCTTCCAACCAAGTCATTTTCAATCTCCCTCTCCCTCGTTTGACCCCTCCATAGTCCCACTCTTCCACTCTTCGAACCGGTGCACCCTCGGGTCTACGTCTTACATGCCCAAACCAACGCAAGTGATTTCCCCTTAGTTTATCTGCAATACTTGCCACGCCTTCTTTCTTGCGAATAACCTCATTTCTAATTCTATCTCTTAGAGTGTTCCCACACATCCACCTTAACATGCACATTTCCGTAACTGGGATTAATTAGGAACTCCAATTCGACCAGATGTTGCTACTCAAACTCGCGATAAGGTGGCTTATGTGAGGTATCTGATTGAAGTTGATTTAAAACAGCATTTTCCTGAGCATGAATTCTATGATGAAAATGGTGATTTGTTTGCTCAGGAAGTGCGGGAATAGAAACCTCAGTGGTGTAATGGTTGTGGAGGGTTAGGACATGCTGAAGACCATTGTCCCACTAGGGAGGTGAGGAAAGAGTAGAACCAAAAGAGAATCAGGTGGTCATGAACTCATGATTCCTGTCCTGCTAATTTTAAACCTAGGCAAGGAACTCTGAACACTTCTGATCCAGTTTTCACTCCTTCTGGAAATGAGAAGAGGCTTAGCCCTATCAAGCAATCTTCTAAGGATGTAAGAGAAGAGGTGCAACTTCAAAATTCTTTTAAGGCTATAGCGGTAGAGGAGGAACAAATAGATCAAGTCTACGTTGGGGAGGTTCCTTTGGGAATTAAGGCTGGGCTATGGATAGAGCTTTAATATGGAATATTAGGGGCTAAAATAGCCTGCTAAGCAGCTAGAGATCTGCTTGATTCAGAATCATATAGGTCTTTGCTGCTTACTTACTTGATAATAAAGTTTTTGTAGATAAGTTTCCTGAAGTATACTAAAGAATGTTAGCAGGATGGTGTGTGTGTGTGTTACTTCAAATTTTAGTCATACTAAAGGTGGGAGAATTTTGGTGGCTTGGTTGCATGACTTGTTTAGTGTGGATATTGTCTATGCTCTTCCTCACATTATACGTACTAGAATTGTAAAAAAGACTTACAGAAATTTTTTGAGTTCTCTTTTGTTTATGGGGCAAATGATCCCGATGACAGTTGCTTTATGGGGATCAGTTGCATCATATAGCTGGTTTGTGTAATGGTCCATGGATTGTTTCGGGAGACTTTAATCGTCCTCTGAACAGTGATGATAGAATTGGAAGATAGATTGGCAATAGAGAGATGGCTCCTTTAAGAGAATGTGTGGAGTACTATGATTTGCAGGACATTACGCATGCATACCTGGACTAATAAGCAGCGGGGTAAGGCTCGGGTTTAAAGCAAGATAGATAGTACGTTGATAAATTCTGCTTTTCCTGGCTCTTATGTTCACTACAATCCTGAAATCGGCTATCATTCATTTTAAAGAGGAAGTGAGATCTGGTCTAAAACCTTTCAAATTTTTTGATATGTGCGGTAGTAATCCAGCTTTTGGTGATTTGGTGAATACCCCTTTGATACCAGAGTTTCTAGAAAGATATGTATTAGGTGGCTAAGAAGCAGAAAGAAGCCAAAAAAGTTTTGAAAAATCTGAATATTCTGAAATAGAAGCTAGATTTTTATCTGCTATAGATGATTTAGCTACTACTCCAAAACACATTCAGACGAATTATGGAGATATAACTCTTCAGGAGAAGGAATTTAATCTTCTTGCTTCTTATGCTAAGCTGAGAAAGGATTGTTTTTCCTTTCTTCAACAGTAAAGTACTTTGAATTAGTTGAAACATGGAGATGAAATACAAAAAAAATGTCATCGAAGCATCAAAATGCAAGCTTACAAAAAAGGGTTGATCCATTAAGTATATGAATGGGAGTTGGTGCCATGATCGAAGTTCTGTTGTTGATGCCTTGATGCTATCATTAAGTTTTATAAATGGCTTTCATTTCTCATTAATAAGTCTTATTACAGACTTTGTTTTCTAAGGAAGAAATTAAGAAAGCTATGTTTGGCATCCCACGCTTCAGATCGCTTCAATAGTTCCTTTTTCAAGATGGGAGGGAGATAGTAGGGAATGATATGTGTGATGCAGTGATGGAATATTTTGAAACTGGAAAGCTGCTTAAGAAGATAAATTGCACAAACTTGGTGCTTTTGCCAAAGTGTGATCATCCAGAATTTCAGACCAATAGCATGTTGCAATGTAGTATATAAAGTAATCACTAAGCTTCTTTGGAGTAGACTAAAGAAGGTGTCAAGGTTTGTTGAAGGGAGAAGAATTTGTCATAATATTTGCATTATCAAGGACTTGGTTGGAAGATATAAAAGGAAAAAATCTCCTCCAAGATGTATGGATATTCGAAAAGCTTGTGATTTTGTGAGCCGGAGCTTCTTAGAAGACATGATGAAGGCCTTGAATTTCCTATTCACTTTGTGAAGCTTATTACGGAGTGTTTTACAACTCCAAGCTTTTCACTTGTTATCAATAGGGAGGTTAAGGGCTTTTTCCAAGGTAGAAGGGGTTTGAGAAAAGGAGATCCTTTGTCTCCTCTTTAATTTGTTCTATGTATGGATTACTTAACAAGAATTCTGCATAAAATTGGAGAGCATAAGGATTTTCATTTTCATCCAAGGTGCATAGGGGTTAAGCTTAATCATCTTATGTTTGCAAATGATTTGATTTTTTTTAGCAGAGGAGAGGAGATGAGAAAACTGCTACTCTTTATTAAAAGATTTGGCCATTCTTGGTTGCTAATGGGGGAAAGTCTAATGTGTACTTTTGCAATTTTCAGCAAGATATCATGGAAAGAATCATTAGTATTTTGATTTTCAAGAAGGAAAGCTCCCTTTCAGGTAGGTGTTCATGTGAATGCTAAGAAACTCTCTATAGATGATTGTCAAATTTTGATTGATAAAGTGGTTTCCATAATTAGAATTTACGGTGGTAAAAATATGTCATACTCTGCGGTTACTCTATGCTTCTTTCTTTGGGCACTAAATAACTAATCTGTTTGTGCTTCCCAAAAAAGTGCTTGATGGAGTTATGGCTATCTGCTGAAACTTCATTTGGGATGGAAGGGTGGTGTATTATAGATCTCCTCCAATTGCTTGAGACATTATTTGTAGACCTAAGAAACAGGGTGGTTTGGGAGTACATAATTGTTATATTTGAAACATAGTAGCCATGGGGAAGTATGTTTGGGATATAGCAAATAAGAATGACAATTTATGGTTGAGGTGGGTTAACCATCATCATCATTACATTTAAGGGAGGAATTGGAAAAGAATTGGGTGTTCAACTCATGCTTGTTGGGAATGGAAGCAAATCAGGTTAGTGAAAGAACAAATCAAGGAAGGGTTTGCAAGGAATACTTGAAAGCATAATCAAGGAGGGTATACTGTTGCTAGTGCTTATCAGTGGTTGTAGAGCTCAAGGTTTAATAATCCAAATCACATATTTATTGCTTGGATGGCAATGTGGGGAAAGCTTCGAACTACAGAAAAATTGAAGCAGTTTACTGTCATTGATAATGACAATTGCCCTTTATGTTCTCAACCTTCTCAACATATGTTTTTTCAATGTGAGTATAGTCACTGAACAGGTTTCACAAAACTGTGATACAAAGTTTTTGTAAAGCTCTTGTGTATAGCATATGGCAGCAAAGAAATGAAGCTATTGTAATAGTAGAATCTATTTGGATGTGTATCATAGAATTAGTATAGATTCTTGTATAGTTAAGGCTAGAAATTTAGCTTGGCTAAAGTGTAAATGCTTAGGGGCTTAGTAGCCTTTGCGTAATGTTTTTTTGGTGAGATTAATAAAAAAAAAAAAAAAAAATCGGTTTCTCAAAAAAACAAAAAAAAAATTAAAAAACACCCCTTTTGAAACATCTTATTGCTTATTTACTACTCCCTCCGTACCTTAATACAAAACCTCATTTCTTTTTTGGGTAAACCAAAATATAATGCCTCTTTCTATTTAAAGGTTGTATTTTTGACATTATTACCCTCTTTTTGATGAGTTGTCATCTTTTTTTTCCTTTTTTATTTGTAGTTTTAACATCAATTTCCAACACTTTCTCTCTCTATCTCTTCAATTATTCCCAACTACTTTTTCTTTCTCTCTATCTCTCTCTAACCCCACATGCACATATTTACTTATAATCATTAGTTTTAAATAATTTACAACTTTCTTAATTTTCGCGTAAAAACCAAAAGAGGCTTTGTATTAGGGGACGGAGGGAGTAGTTAGTAAAGTATGGATTAAAAAGTGTTCATAATCTAATCAATATCCACCTTACTATAGAGTAAAAATTATCAGTTACAACCTTTTATGTAGGTGAATTTGGCAATTACAGCCTTTTCAATTAAAACTTAAAAGTGTAATTCACCTTTACAAAAAATTCACTTTAAAACCTTTTGGGAGTAGGAGACTCAAAGACTAAGAAAGAATGAGACTTTTGAACAATGTTCCTGCACAATTAACCATATAAACTAACTGTTTGTGTGCCATGTTTCCTAAAAGTCTCTTCTTCCACTTTCTTTCTACACTTCCTCTACTTAGCATTTTACGGTGCTAGGTTTCTATAAATGCCGTCACTAAACATAAAAATCACCAAATATAACATAATTTATCAATAAACATAAAAATTTGTCAAAAGGAATCAATCAATCAATCAATCAATCAATCAATCAAAGCCTTAATCCCAAAAGTGGGGTCGGCTAACATGAACCAAATTTGATTATTCCGTGTAGTCATCAACATAAATCTTTCTCCTCCATCCCTTACGATCCAAAACTTCATCCTCACGTAAATCCATGCACTTCATATCCTTCCTCACTCCTTCCAACCAAGTCATCTTTGGTCAAAAGGAATCAATGTCATATTTTTATAATTTAATAAAAAGTAAAACATCTATTATCGTGACAAAAACTTGCTCTAATTCTGGGGTCATTTTGGCCCTTTAGAATCCAATTTGAGGTCAATACTAAAAAAATTATCGAAAATACCTCTTTTGTGTGTCACACAAACCGTAGCATTTCTTAGCGCATTAAACGGGACATTTTCAATTTTTTTTGTCAATTTTGACCTCGAATCGGACCCTTAAAGACCGAAATGACCCCCATAACCTTAACAAAGCAAGTTTTCGTCACAAAGATTGATGATTTTTAAAATTTTTAAAAAATAATAAAAAAAATCGAACGTAACCGTTAAGCGGTGGTGAAATATAGATTTTTTGCATTTTTATAGGTAGTATATTTAAGAGTCCCTCGAGTAGGGTTCGAAAGTGCTCTGCTAGGGTTTTGGCGAGTGAGTTCCTGAGAACAATCCTTTGCTTTCGTTGACAATTTTCCTTTAGATTTCAGTCCGCTTTTTAATCCTGATAACTGTGTAGCAATAATCCCGTGCTATGGCGAATGAATTGCTGCGAGTTTGGGAAAAACTCAAACTCACAGATGATGAGAGTCTGGTTGTTGGAGGAGAGGAGGGAGACACAATTGACGAAGACCAAAAAATCAAATTGGATCTTTCCCTTGTAGGGAAGATGCTGACCACCAAACCCTATAATATAGATGCTATGAAGCGAGTCCTGACAGGACTATGGAGATTACAGGGCAATGTGGTGGTTCGTGCGGTGGAAACGAATCTGTTTATTTTCCAATTCTTCAATGAGGAAGATAAAAATAAGGTCTTAGATGGACGCCCGTGGACTTTTGACAATCAGATGCTAATGATGAAAGCAATTGATGGAGATGAACAGCCCTCTGACATTGTTTTTGACAGAACGCCTTTTTGGGTTAGATTACTGGACGTTCCTTTTGGGCGCCGTAATGCTGCCTTTGCTCGTGAAATTGGAGATGCCATCGGTGAGTTCTTAGAATTTGATGATTCGGATCCAGTTGGGTGGGATGAATTTATGCGTGTTAAGGTAATGATTGATATTGCTAAGCCTTTGCGTCGAGGAGTCATGGTGGCAGTTAACTCTGCTAAGACAAAATGGATAGGCTTTAAATATGAACGCTTGGGTGACTTCTGCTATTTCTTTGGAAAATTGGGACACACTGACAAAGATTGTTTGGAGCAAGAGCAAGAAGTAGGAGAAAATGCGCTGGTTTTTCAATATGGCCCTTTCCTTGTGGCATCTCCCCATCAAAGAGCTCGAATAAATCTTGCTGAAAGAGAAAAGGAGAAGAAGTGGGTGGAAAATTTGGTAGGTAGGAAGCAAGTCCAAAGAGTGACCTATAATAACCCAAATGCTATCAGGCTGGGGCCCCCTAGTGCAGCAAGGAAACTTCAGTTCTCACCTACGAGGTCTAACTCCCCTGTTCCTAAACCTCGTGAAGCATCCCTGTGCGCTGTCATGGTGGAAGGAAGTAATACTCTTGTTCTCAGAACTCAGAAAGCAGTAACTCCTGAGCAGAATCCCAGGGGGGAGGATGATGTTCCGAGAATTTTGAAAGGAGGCCTGACAGATTCGAGTGGAGAGGAACAACCGGTGCTGAGTACTTCAGATATGCAAGCGGTGGGAGATGACCTCAATAATAAAAAGAGAACTTGGAAGAAAATTGAGAGGGCAATAGGGAAAGATGGGGATGGAGATTTTATGGATACTTCTGAAAATGCCAGCAACACCATTGCTAGCAAGAAGAGAGGGTTGTCCTGTCGGGGTATGACTAAAGAGACAGAAGAAGTTGAAGGGGTAAATAAGAGGATCAAGCTGCTCAGTGGTGATACACATGTAAAGACAGGAGTTATTGATAGTAGCAAGATGAGGAGTACTGTGGGTTCAACCCAAGATGGTGAGGAGCACTTTAAACTTCAAGTAACGGGTGTTGGGAGAAACCAACCCCGTGAAGAGCAATGAATCTCTGGAACTGTCGAGGTGTGGGCAACCCTCGATCAGTTAAAGCACTACGAAGATGGTGCTCGAAATTTGCCCCGGATTTACTTTTCATCTCGGAGACAAAAATTGATAAATGTAAGTCTGAAAATTTGAAATCTCGATTGGGTTTCGATAGTGCACTTGGTGTTAGTATAGGACTTTCTGGAGGGCTTTGTTTGTTTTGGAATAGAGGTAAATTTGATGTTACTATAGTCTCTTTCTCTAATAACCATATTTGTGGTGACATTATTTGTGGTGATGGCATTATGTGGCGGTTTATTGGAATTTACGGGTGGCCGGAAGCTGCTAACAAGCACAAAACTTGGCAGCTCCTTCGGCAACTTTGTGAAGAGTATCATGGCCCTTTGCTTGTGGGGGGAGACTTTAATGAGATATTGAATTACTCGGAGAAGGAGGGTGGAGTTGAGAATGAACGTAGGGCTATTGCTGACTTCAGGGATGTTTTGCAGGACTGTAACTTACATGACATGGGCTATAGTGGGCAGCAATTCACATGGGAACGGGGTAATACTCTCCAAACTCTTGTTCGAGAACGTTTAGATCGTTTTTGCTGTAATAACTCGTGGCGAAGTTCCTTTCGCGAGGCTACAGTCGAAAATCTGGTGAGGTACAAGTCAGACCACTGCCCAATTTTATTGAGAATGCAGCGAGCAAAAAAAGGAAGGAAGAATGAGAAGAAAACATTGCATTTCGAGACAGCTTGGCTCCTTGATCCATCATGCGAGAAGGCAATCCGTGAGGCTTGGGATGGAAATTCACATAGGACGACTGAAGCAAGGCTTGAGATTACTCTAGCAGCACTTAAACGCTGGAGTGGTTCGAAGTTTTCTGATCTGGATAACAAAATAAAAGCAGCAGAGGAGCAGTTAAAGGAGAAACAAAGTTGGGGTATGTCGGCAGTCAATATTGAACAATGTTCGGCCTTAGAGAAGAAGCTTGATGATCTTCATGAAAAACAGGAAGCATATTGGTATCTTAGATCGAGGGCTTCTGAAATTAAAGATGGTGATAGAAACACGAAGTACTTTCATCACAAAGCCTCCCAACGAAGGAAGCGGAATGAAATAAAAGGCCTCTTCGATGCTAGTGGAGTTTGGTGCACAGAAGAGGAGAAAATTGAGGAAATAGTTGAAAGCTTCTACACCAATCTCTTTTCTTCTTCGGTTCCTTCAATGGATGAGTGTGATCGTGTTTTGCAGGCTGTTCTTCCTTCCATCACGATGGAAGATAACGAGCTTCTTCAACAGCCCTATAGCAAGGATGACGGACTTCATGCCATCTTTTACCAGAAATTTTGGCACGTGGTGGGTGATGCCGTTTTCTCTAGAGTTAACCACATCCTCGAAGGGCGTTCCTCTCCATCTTCAGTGAACAACACAAATATTGCTCTCATCCCTAAGGTTAATTCTCCCACTTCCATGGCCGAATTTAGGCCGATTGCTTTATGTAATGTCATTTATAAAATTGCCTCAAAGGTGCTTGTGATGCGTTTAAAAGAAATCTTGCCGAATGTAATTTCGGAAAATCAAAGCGCTTTTGTTTGGAAGACTGATAACGGACAATGCCTTGATTGCCATGGAGCTCTTTCATACTATGAAAAAGAGAAGCACGCCGAAAAGGAACTATAGCAATGAAACTGGACATGAGCAAGGCATATGATAGGGTGGAGTGGTCTTTTCCGGAAAAATTACTGTTGAAAATGGGGTTTGCTGAATCGTGGGTCAGAATTGTTATGAGTTGTGTAACAACAGTATCGTACTCCTTTATTATCAACAGAAATGTGTGTGGTAAAGTGATTCCTTCCCGTGGCCTCCGGCAGGGGGACCCTCTCTCCCCTTACCTCTTTATTATTATTGCAGATGCCTTTTCAGCTTTAATTAAAAAGGCTTCGGATCACAGACTTATTCATGGTGCGGGTGCCAGTAGACAAGGTCCGAAAGTTTCTCACCTATTTTTTTGCAGATGACAGCCTTCTCTTTGCTAGGGCCAACCGAGTGGAATGCTCCCAAATAGTTGATATTCTCAACGTTTATGAAGCAGCTTCCGGGCAGAAAATTAATTACGATAAATCGGAGGTCTCTTTTAGCAAAGGTGTTAGTGCGGAAAAGCAGGATGAGTTGATTCAAATTTTGGGGATGAGATTGGTTGATGAACACGACAAATATCTAGGCATCCCGACCATTTTGGGGAGATCAAAGAAGATGGTTTTCGCCGCTCTGAAAGATAGAATCTGGAAAAAGTTGAATGGGTGGAAGGAAAAATTAATGTCGAGAGCTGCTAAGGAGGTGCTTGTGAAATCTGTTATACAAGCCATTCCCACGTATCTTATGGGGATTTACAAAATTCCTACGGGTGTAATTGACGATATTAAATCCATGGTTGCAAAATTCTGGTGGGGGCACACGGATCATCATCACAAAGTCCATTGGCTCAGTTGGGAGAAAATGTGTCAACCCAAGTGCCTTGGGGGCCTAGGCTTCCGAGACATGGGAGTATTCAATGATGCTTTACTCGGAAAACAAGCTTGGCGACTTATCTCAGCTCCCAACTCTCTCTTAAGCCGTGTTATAAAAGGGAAATATCACCCTCACTGTGATTTTCTCGAAGCATCTTTGGGACTCAACGGGAGTTATGCTTGGCGCGGTATTTGGGGTGCTAAGGCTCTGATGAAAGAGGGCCTAATTTGGAGAGTTGGTGATGGAAGTTTAATTGAAATTTATTCCAGTCCTTGGGTTGCGGATGAGCAGGGGAAATATATCACTTCTCCTAGAGCTGATGGACTTACATTGGTTCGAGACCTCATTGATGAAGAGAGGAGGGATTGGAACCATGACCTTCTTGCTGCAAAATTCTCTGACCGAGACATTAATTGTATCCTGCAAATTCCCATAAGTCTGCGTGCATCAACAGACCTGCTGACTTGGGCCTTTTCTAGTGACGGAGAATACTCTGTGAAGACAGCATACCTCCTTGGCAAGTCGTGCAATCTAGACAACTTCCATGAGGCGTGGGTGGCTATTTGGAGGCTTGACACGATCCCTAAAATTAAGCACTTTCAGTGGCGTGCTTGCACAAACTCACTCCCCACACGAGAGCTTCTCCACTATAGACATATGGCTGACTCAAACTCGTGCCCATGGTGTCCTTCGATCTGTGAGTCTAAACACCACACATTCTTTTTCTGTACTGCTGTAATTGACCTCTGGCGTGAGCTTGATTGCGAAGAGCTGGTTCCCATTGACCCAACTGAAGATTTTAAGGATATGCTCGTGCGTTGGAGCAAAATGGATTCCAAAACGTGCCTGCGAGGTACGGCCTTGCTCTGGTTCATTTGGAGCAGGCGGAATGATAAGGTTTTTAACGCAGAAGAGGTGCCTCACCTGACTGTGAAGCTGAGAGTGCAGAAAACAATGGAGGATTGCCTCAAGTATATGACTAAGATTTATGGTGGGGTGGGTGTGAAGAAAAGGAGCAGCCCGAAACATTGGAGTCCTCCCCCTGCTGAATTTGTTAAACTAAATTGTGATGCATGCTTGAGGGATGAAGGTTGGGTGGGACTTGGAATTATAGCTCGTGATGAGAATGGAGCTGTCCTATTTGGTCATTTGGAATCCGATTGTCAGTTGGTCATTAATCGACTCTCCAAGTCTGCTACCTATCTCTCTGACCTTGACTCTGTTTTAGATGATATTCTATTCGCTTGCAAGGATTTGAACTTTGTGTCTTGGTCGCATGTTTGTAGAGATGGGAACTATGTCGCCCATCATTTAGTTAGATTAGTACCTTTTGGCATTGAGAATTTTATTTAGTTAACAATATGTCAAGTTTATAGATTAACCATTAGTGGTCAATAGTCTTATGTTTTAATGGAGGATATCTATATGAGATTGACTACTCCCTTCGTGTTTTTTTTTAAGTGTTACGCTTACCAAATGTGGCCAATTTGTAGCTCCTTCCGATGTAGCTCCTTATGTACTCATGGACAATTTGTCAATTCCCTAATTAATGGTACTCCTAGCTTTTCCTCAAAAAAAAAAAAAAAAAAAAATAGGTAGTATATTTAATGATAAACAAAAAAAGGGTGGTTAAATCAAAAAGTGTGCTTTTTGGGAAGGTAAAATACAAATTTCCAATTAATTTACAAAAGTTTCTGAGGATGTTAATTACTTGATTAGAAAGATTGTAATTGACAAAGTCACGTATATAAAAGGTTTTATTTGTGATAGAATTTAAATTTTTACGGTGTACTTTGAGGATTAAGGAAAATAAGGTGTTGGATAGAGCAAAGTGGAGGGAGAAATTTTACATTGCGGATGTGTCATGATTATATATATTTTTTTTCTCTTGATATGCTAATTTCCCTTTACTGACGGTCCCTTATGACAGTTTATGTTAACCAAACCCAAATCACCGTACGACTAAGGCTTTGTTGTTGTTCTGGTTGCTTTTGTTGTAGAATTCAATTATTTATAAAACTTTGGGCTACCCAATACCTATGTAGATCTTCCACTGACTCCAACTATCCCAACTCCCAAGTGTAGGAATACAAGATACTCCCTATGTGTTTTTTTAAAGTATTACACTTTTACCGGCACATAGTTTTACTGTTTTAGGCAATTTAGGACTTAAATAAAATAAGAGGTAAGTGGGGTAGCTAGAGTAATAAAAAATTGTAAACGAAAGATAGTGGGGTTAATAGTTATTGTTTTTTTTTAGGGAAGGTTAATAATTATTGTAAAGTAATGAATGTGAGAAAAAAAATAATAATAATAATTAAAAAAAAAAAGTAGTTCTTAATTTCCGCGTAAAAACCAAAAAAGGTTTGTAATACAAACCTTTTTTGGTTTTTACGCGGAAATTAAGAAAGTTGTAAATTATTTTAAACTTATGATTGAAAGTACTTATGTGCATGTGGGGTTAGAGAAAGATAGAGAAAGAAAAAGTAGTTGGAAATAATTAAAGAGATAAAGAGATAAAGTGTTGGAAATTGATGTTAAAAGTACAAAAAAGTAAAAGAAAAAAATGACAACTCATCAACAAGAGGGTAATAATGTCAAAAAATACAACTTCTAAATAGAAAGAGGCATTGTATTTTGGTTTACCCAAAAGAGAAATGAGGTTTTGTATTAAGGGACGGAGTAGTGAATTTTGGTGGGGACTATGAGAGGAGAGAGAGAGATATAATATTAAAATGTAGTTCTTTGCCAAAAAAAAGGTGCAACACTTTAAAAAAAAAAAAAAAAAAAAAATACGGCCACATTTGGTAAGCGTAACACTTAAAAAAAAACACGAAGGGAGTAGTCAATCTCATATAGATATCCTCCATTAAAACATAAGACTATTGACCACTAATGGTTAATCTATAAACTTGACATATTGTTAACTAAATAAAATTCTCAAACCCTAATTCTAAATAATCAAGTCTTCAATTAATCATGTAAAGATCATCTAACTCAAATTATACAGTATGTTTCCCAAGAAGAAAATGACTGACCAGGCCATGCAGAGATTCCAATATGCTGGAGAATTGGCTGGGTAGGGGCAGTACCATCAACATCTACAATGATCTCCCCATCAACAATTTCAAGATTTGATGAAACTGATGACACATTTTTTGCACTCCTGATCACCCTGCAAAAGATATATCACCAACAAAGTTCCTTATCAAGAGAAGTTCCATTTGTTTTCCTGCACCAGCAAGGATAAAAGAAATACAAACCATCAACCCTGACAAAAAAATATACAGTACATCATGCACAAGCAGCAATGTACTACACTAAATCATAAATCTAACAAACAAGAAACAAGGTGTCCTCATAGCATCACCCAAAATGCCACGACTATAAATTATCCCAGTTTTTGTAAATCTCCCCTATAGAATAATATGGGAAAGCCCTTGCTGCTTTGATACTTTGTATACTATTATAGCTCAACAAAGAGGGTATAAACAAGTGAGAAAAAAGTTAGATTTAACAAATGTGACCTAATAATTATAATTAAATGTAGATAAGTGACAACACCATATAGTTATGAATAAGTAGTTATTGTTAATAATTATTATCATGTTACATTGAGCTCATAAAATACCCAAAAAAAAAAGGGAGTCACTTTACTTATTCACAAAAAATATTTTGTAGAAAACATAAAAACTATAGATGACTTGCAGATGTCAACCAATTCCAGATCCGGAAACACACCTATCAAGGCTCTGAAGGTACTTATCATAAATAAGAAAATGAAGTCTATTTCCAGAAGTGTTTGTCAGTGCATCAAAAAGATTTTGTACAGTTGCTACATCAGCGATAACTGCACAAGCAGGTGCTATTCGTGCGAAGGCTTCAGGACCAACAGTATTCTCATTATCAACCTATCGATCAACAGACAACAAAAATGAATACAAAAACCAAAAGAACTGCCAAAAAAGTATCAAATACCATTTGAGCATAAAGCAATTAAATAAACAATAATTGACAAACTCCTTGGGGCATGAAACCATATGAATGACCTGAACAGCCGTCGCAGTAGAGCTTGAATAAAATAAAGACCATCCATCATCATCTTCACTCTGCATCTTACTGGGAGAGGCGCTTTCCTGCAAGATTACCACATAACAAGGTCGGTAAGTCCAGATGGTGAAGGGCTGAAGGCAAACTCTAAGTTTTTGACCCTCAAAAATATTAGCCATCATGCAAATTCCTTGACAAATGCTACTTATAATACCAAGGTATCTTACAAAGATCAACAAGCAATTTGCTGTCTCACTTTGTATAAAGTTTCACAGTCAACACCGGGGGCCTCCCACGCAAGCATCATGTCATATGTCAAACGACGGAATTCCTTATCGCTCAAATAATCAGCACGAGCGGTCAAAACATTAAATGCCCTGTAGCAGCAAAACTCTAACAAATGTCTAGCATACGTGATTGGTTTGTTGCCACTTTCACCGGTCTCTACGTCGAAACAACTGCACAAATCTTCCGTAGCCATATTCAAAATCCTGTAAACAAATACGGAGTAGTAGCAATTTATATGATCAGGACTAATCCAACAAGACGAATCCTCCATAATTGGGGAAAATAGCTAGTAGTATCATGAAATGGCACCTAACAACCTAAAGTCCACTAAATGCAGGTCTAATCAATAGTAATTAGTTTATTCTACAGATTTTACAAAAAAAAAAAATACAGTTTCTTAGTTGTAAGTTTGAACATAAATAGCAATCAACATAATCAAAATTAAAGTATACAAAATCAGCAAAAATTGAGAGCAATTTGAGTTTCCATTGATAATAAGAAATCAAAGTCCAATAATTAAAAAAAAGGGGGTAAGATAATTTACTTGGAACATCGAGCGACAACAGAATTAGCCATAGGAGAGAGAAAGGGAATGGAATTGGGAGAATCGGAAGAGGAAGGAGAGCGAGGACTGGAAATCCGGCGCTGAAAAAGCGTCATAAAGTTGTCGAACATTCTGGGTTTATTCTCCATTGCTGCTCAAATGAGAGTGAGTTTGTGGGAGAACTGGACAAGTAGAAATCGATGGAGGGTTTCGCGCTATTCGATCCTCTAACTGCAAGTAACCCACAATATGCGCTGTCTCTTGCGCCTTCGGCCTTCCTCAGTTCCTCGGGTTGGTTCTCTTCCGCTTAATTTTACTTCAGTTCAGTTTAGTTCAGCTTTAATTAGCTACTTCAGTTTCTAAATTCCTTCTATCATAAATAATTCATTTCAGCTCAATTTAGCAAATCTGAACTGGACTTCATTTGGAATCATTGTCAGTTTTTACTTTTTAAAATTAGATACGTAGGGTCTGTTCTGATTTACTAATCTAAAGTGATTGGATTGAACGTAACTAAACTGAATAGAGTTGAAATGAATTGTTTAACTGAAGTGAAGTGATTGGAGCTGAACTGAACGAAACTGAACTGAATAGAGCTGAAATGAATTGTTTATGAGAGAAGAAAATTAGGAATTAAACTGAACTGAGGCTGAAGAGAACAGGCCCTTACTACCTCCGTTTATTTAGTTGCAACAAATAAGTTATATATGTCTTACAGATATTATGGATAGTATTAAAATTAAAAAAATAAAATACTACCTCCGTAACATATTATTTGCAACGATTAGACATTTTCCCTCTCTACTTTATGTCAAATCATTGCAAATAATGTGTAACAGAGGTAGTAACTTGTAATCTATACTACTTTCATTCACTAATAATATTTCTAATTATTTTATTTTAGGAAAAATACACTTTAATAATTCTAACTATGGACGATTTATATCTAATAATCCCAACTAAGGTTTATTATCTAATGATCCCAACTATGCTATGTGTTTTCCTCCAACAGCCTCAACCGGTCAACACCAAGTCAACGACCTGTCGTAACAGGTTACCATGAAACTTGCAACAGCTGATTGGTCTAAAAAAAAATTTTTTTTTTAAAAAAATAACTGTTGCCCCCCTTAACCTCCACCACTCCAACTCTTAACCTACACCGCACCTAATAACCAACATAACCATCCCCCTAACCCCCTGCTCCCACCAAATCCAAGCAGCACCACACCAAGCTGCACTTCCTACACCACATCTGCCCTAACTTCGCCAGAATCTTACTATAATCCCCCATATTTTTAAAATATATTATAAATGAAATTATATATTATTTATAATATTTATTTGTATTTTTCCGGAATTTAATTTCAAAAGTTTCAATTTTTAATTTTGGGTCGAAAATTATTTTGGTACAAATTTTTATACACACCTTCATTCTATAATTCATGTCCAAACAATCAAAGCCAATCTCACTTTACATATTTAATTGGCCCATTAATTTTATGAGGCTCAATCTTACAACTTGCCCTACACCACTCTCTCTCCTATAAATACTCCATACATCTCCAAAATTTTTCCCACACAAAAGGTTAATATTATTTACTTACTCCTTTATTTTATTTTTCTTTTCTTTTTCCTTTCTTTTATTTTTTTTTTCTTTTTCTTTCCTTTTTCTTTTTTTTTCCTTTCTTTTTTTTTCCCCTTATTCCTGCTTCCTACATGAGCCATGCTCACTGCTCCCCCTGCTGCCGTCACCTGCTGGCTGCTGCCGCCGCCCGCCGGTGGCGACCCACCAAGCGGCCCACCGTGGCCCACTCCCCTTTCCTCCTCCTTTGTTTTTTTTTTTTTTTTTTTTAGTTTTGCTTAGAATTGATTTAATTGTTTTGGGGTTTTGATTTTGTAGTATAAAGATTATATTTTTAGTATCAAAATCATGTTTTTGATAGCTTAAACCTATAATTTCAGATTTTAATTGTGTTATATATTTTCAGATTTTATAATTTATAAACCTAGGGTTTTTATATAATCAAATTGGGATTTTAGGGTTCTAATGAGCAATTAATTTGGGGCTTTTGTTCCTATTGTATTTATAATGATTAATTAACCATAAAAACATGTTTTTGATGGAGTTTTAAGGACTTTTAATCTAAATTATATTTCTGGAAATTTGGTTAAGTATTAATTTATTGTTGTTGCTTGTTTTCTAGGAAGTGATTATTTCTTAGGAGACTTTTAATTGATTAAAAGTGGCACAAAGGATTGTTTATACGAGGTACGTACATGTCTACTTCGTTGTAAGTAGTATCATGTTTAGGTACCAAAGAAAAGAACTTAGTTTTATGATTAGAGAACACTTGGATGAAAATTGTTTGGTTATACATTTAATTAATTCATGTGCTTATGTTTATGAGACATGTTTTGGTGAATTGATTATGTTTGTATGGAATTATGGATGCAAACATGTTGAATTATATTGGATTAATTGTTTGTATGGAATGTTGATACAAGCATATTTTTATTGGATCGGTTTGTTAACCACATTTGGATTATTAAAGGATTAAAATTGAATGGTTTAAGTGGAATGAATTTATTAATTATTCCACAAGGTTGTTATTTATTTTATTTATTAATCAAGCATGACTTGTTAGTATGTTGAGTAAAAGTGGATTAAGCCGAAATGGCTAGGTGGGTTGACTATGTTCAACAATTTGGATAATTTGGAAGTTTAATGAAATTAAAGGTCAATTTGTGATGTGATCACCATTGTCCTAAATAAGATTAAAAGTAAATTGATGTATGATTTTTATGTATGGTCTATTTGATTGAGTCGGCTATCAATTAAAATTGTAATCACGTAAAGTGAAACATGGATGAGAAATAAAACTCTGGAAAGCGTGCACTTCTGGAGTATTGACAATTATGGGTTGGGGTACACGGTGGTAGCCCGTGGCTTTCCGAGGCTTGTTTGATCAACATGTCCTCTTTTTCTTTTGGTATTTACATTTTATTTTATAATGAAAGTTAGATGGGATCCTAGACTAACTTTGTGACAATAGAGTCGCGCCCATTCTTGCATCGCGCTAAACTTTTATTTTAAATGGTCATTTGGGACCAAAATGATTTGGTGGATTGGACAGCCTCGTCTATTGCTTACTCCAAATTAAATTAATTAAATTAAATATAAAGAGTCAAGTGTTTGGAATTGATTAGCAAGTATGTTGAGTCAATTGAATTGTTTAAGTGTGGGGTCTTGATTAATGAATTTGTGTTGTATGTTTATTTACTTTAATTAGTTGAGCATGCTGGGTTTTGTGCATTGTAGTTTGTATGTACTCAGCTTTGCTGATTGCGTGCTTTTATGTGTTTTCTTTTGGTCATGGCCTTCGCCTTTCAATGACCCTGTGATGATCCAATTATTACACTTGTATTATTGGGGAGCAGTATTGCACAGGTTAGCTTGATGATGTGAAGTTCGGTGATTTGACATACGCATTGTCAAGGGATTGGTGTGATTAAGAGTATTCGTTCTTTGTGTTGAACTTATTTATGTTTTACTACTTTAATTATGTTTTGGGATTTTGAATATTGGTTTGGTTTTAATAAGGGCCTTTATGGTTCCAATTTGTAAGCTTTGACTTATTGGTTTTCTAAATTATATTATTTTAAAGACTTATGTTTGGTTTTCCGCTGCAATACTTTGATAAAGCCTTAACGTTTTAACACGTGGCGGTAACATGTCAATGGTTCTCCACTATTTTATTTAAAGTAATTGGTTTGGAAAAGGGAGAATTATTGGGGTGTTACACTTACCCCACCCCCTAACCTCGCCAGGAAACGGCCGGCCAACCCCCTTAACCATAAAAAATGATCGGCCGTCTTCTACCACCCATTTTCGACCCCCAAAATCACCCACCTAAACCCTCAAAGCCTTCGTTTTCTCCCTCCTCCGTTTTCTCTCTCTTAAAGTCTTCCTCTTTCACCCACCACTGCTGCAATTTTCGGCCTTTATCATCGTTGTTGTGGATTTAAGGGCTCAATTTGTGGTTCAATTGCGCCAAAATCGTACTCAATGGCTAGCTGTTGAGTATTCGTCGTTTGCAGTGGGAGCTTCACTGCCATTTTCGGTGGTTTGGGGGTCGGGGTAGGCTAGGTGGTTAGTTTCAGGGATCGAAAAATGGGTTACATAGACCGGTCAGCCAATTTAGGTGGTTGTGGGGGGGTTAGCCGGCCGGTTGCCGACGAACTTAGGGGGTAGGGTTAAGGTTCCGGTAAGGTTAGGGGGTGGGAAAGGGTGGCTGGAATTTTTGTTTTTTCATGTTTTTTTATTAATTTTTAATTTCAGACCAGTTATGTATTGACATGGGTGATTAAAACAAAAAAGAAAAAAAAACTCTTTCAGCAGGTCACCGGTCATTGGGACTATTGGAGGCAAACTGACCCCATAGTTAGGATTATTAGATAATAAACCTTAATTGGGATTATTAGAAGTAAATCGACAGTTGGGATTATTAAAGTGTATTTTTCCTTTATTTTATTTATTCCCTTTTAATTTTTATATTGTTATTTTATTAATTGAAAAAGGCATAAATAATGTTCTATATGTAATAGAAGTAGACTAATTCATTTTCTATCTCTATAGAGAAAATAATTCTAGAATTCTCATGCCATACCACCCGCTTCTATTAATTTGTGACTTAAAATTTAGTGGATCGGAATGGCAAAGAGCTGAATATCAATCGCACATATTTCTCAATTCAAAAGTGATCTTGAGATAATTCAAGTTGGAGGTGATAACTTACTTCAAGATCTTCCCAACAATAATTCATATACCCAATTTCGATAATAAACGAGAAATTTAACGTCGTTTTATGAAGTACCGTCGAAGTTGGGGAAGAGAAACAGACGTGCTACATGTCCGTGGGGAATAATTTAGGGTTTTCTTAGGATTTTCTTATGTTATATAAGGAACCATTGGGTGGACAATTAGAATTGCTCATATTGATTAGCCTAGCCAATTCAAGCCAATATGTAACTCCTTTGTTATATCTCTTGAGAGACTTTGTGAGATATAGAGCTTTGTATCTCCTTTGTTATATCTCTTGTTTATCCTCGATGAAAGTTAATAAGAAAATACTATCTCTTACTTTGTGGATGTAGGTTATATTCACCTAACCATGCAAATTTGTGTGTTCATCTCATCTATTTTCTACTTTGTTTCTAAGATTTACGTTTCATATATTGTTGTATACGTTCTGCACATATCAAATACATTACCTAAATCAATCGATCCTCGTTTATTTCCTAAAAGCTTCATTAGCCATAAAACATAACTGTAATACCCCAAAATTTTGAAAAAAAATAATAAATAAATATTTTAATAATTTATTCAATTATTTAAATTAGGAGCCAAAATTAATTTTTGGCGCCTAAAATAAGTATCTAATTATTTATTTTAGTACTTTAAATCAATAATAATAATAATTAATTAATTTGGTCAATTCATATTTAATGATGTACAACTATTTTAGTTTGATATTATATAATATATTTTTACTTTATTATCAAATCATTATCTTAAACTATGATTTTCAAAAAAAAAATAAAAATAAATAAATAAATAAATTGGATGTGAGTTAGTTGAAGCCAAAGTTGCTTACTTATCTCATGGCTTAGCTTTATCCTATTTAACCTTAAGCATTTAATCTCTTAATTTATCTTCCTTAACCAAATTAGCATCTATCTTACTTCCACCTCTAATCTTTTCCATTGGATTTTCCACATGAATTAACCTAGACTAAATTTCACTCATATTCATTTAACAAACTTACATTTATCATGTTCCCATGCTAATCTCAATCCTCCTTTAACTCTATCTTACTACCCCTTAAACACTATAAATAGACTCTCAACCCTTCACAAAGTCCAAAAATCAGAAAACTCTTTACTCTACTCTCAATTTCAAGCCCTCCTCTATTCCTTTCTTGTGCTCATTAAACACCGCAAGCGCACCACCATTTCTGCCAATCATTGTAACACTCCAATAATTCTCTCTTTAAACCTGTGAGGACCCTGAACAATATTCAAGAGAATTACTGGCGTGCTACCGCCACGTGTTCAAACGTTAAGGCTTTATCATAAAATAGCAGCGGAAAAACTAAATCAGTTATAAATAAGTTTCAAAACCAACGAATGAAACCAAATTAAGTCATACAACTTGGAACCATTAAGGCCCTTATTCAAAACCCAATAAAAGTAGTAAGTGATTAAATTCAGTGTTCAAATAACGAATAAAATCGAATTAAAATAAATTCAAACTTGCAAAAGAAATAACATGCAAACAACCAACTCTCTACTCAAGATCCCACAACCCTGATGAATGCTCCATGTGTAAGAACCTGTGGTAATTCTGCTCCCCAATATTACAAGTGTAAAAATTGGATCGTCACAGGGTCATTGAAAGGCGAAGGCCATGACCAAAGAAAGACACACAAAGCACACAATCAGCAAAGCTGAGTACATACAAGCTGCGAAATAAATTAAGAAATCCATAACATGCTACTAATAATCAATCATCATGCATCATTAAATTATAGATTCAACACACGACTCAACTACTTATATTACTAAGACTCCATTAATTGATAATAGGTAAATCATTATTTTTATTCATTGAATTACGCAATAGACAAGGTTGTCCAACCCATGCTCCATTTGGAACATCAATAAAAGAAAAACCCCATGCCTCCTTTCGGAAACATCAATAAACATCCAACGACCACGGGCGCGACTCCGTGACCGTAGTTAGTATGAGATCTCACCTAACTCCTAGTTTTGAAAAATATTTGAAATAAGAGACTCGTAGATCAGACGGCCTCGAGAAAAGTGCACGGCTAATACCCCATGTACCCCAACCCCTGATTGTCATTACTCCAGAAGTGCACCAATCCAGAGTTTTATTGCTCATCCATCTTGCACTTTACGTGATTTACAGGTTTAGACTTGGTGATGACTCATATGCATAACAATACAATCAATCCAATATCAATTCAATCAAGTAAAACAACTTTTCAATTTCAATTCTTGATTTATTAGTGGCAAACAACATTTATTATTTATTCCTTTACTACCCCGGTGTATAAACACCTTGAGTGCATAAGGCACCCCAAAACCTTAACCTCGTCTTAGAAGACTTAAATTCTTCCTTTACTCATCCTGCTTGCATAATCATGAATGAGTAATAAATTAATCATTACACCAATTGCATACCTTTGCCTCTAAGCGCATGCACCTTGCATAATTAGAGAACAAATAATACTTGCAATATAAAATAGTGCACGTCATACGAAATTCACAATGTATAACCAAACAATTTAACTCAGTCATCCCTATACATGATACTAAGTTCTCGATCCGTCGTCCTTAAACATGCACCTAAAAGAAAGATTTCGTAACTTGTACGTACCTTGAGCAAACGAATTGGTATGCCACTTTACTAACTAGAAATCACCTTCAATAAACTCCTCTCCTAAGCCAAATAATAACATCTCAATCAACACCCAATCAATCAAATTTATAGCAATACTAACTTACTTTAAAACCTTCAAAATCCAAATCAAACAACACTTTAAAACCTTCCCTTTAGTTAAAATTAAAGGCTTATATATAGTTTTTTAAATTTTCTTCATAAAAACCTTAAAATACGCTCTTGTACATGAAATTACAGCAAGTTCAAAGTCTAATAAAAATTTGAAAATTATATAAAAACCCCTAATAGTCTCCCTTTTTAATGGGTGATTAAACCCTCTTTATAAAACATCAAAAGTAGTACTTAGAAACTATTTCCAACACTTAAAACTTCAATAAAAACATATATTTATGCTTAATTAACTTTAAACATAATTAATTTTATTAATTAAACTCAAGGATAATATTTAAGTATAAAAAAAACTTCGTTAAAAACAAAAACTGCCCGAAAATCATATTTAGAGGCTGAATTTGGCCACGAGAGGGTGGTGCACATTACTAAAAGTAGTGATTCTTTCTTAAAACATTGTTTCCACATGAAAAACACTACTTTTTCATCAAAATCGGATGAGTTCAGAAACTGATCGGGATTAAAACGGGATTAATATTAACGAACGAAAATCTAAAAAATTAAAACACGAATTTAAGTGTTCAAAATAATCTGGAATTAAGTTAAACTAATCAATAGTTATAATCACCAAAATTTCAAAACATCATTACTATAAAAGCCCTAAATCCCTTAAAAAAAAACCCCTAAAATCATGATTTTCAATAAATTGAAACCCTAGGTTTATAATTCATAAAATATGAAATTTATAACATAAATATAATCTGAAATTTATAATCTTTGTACCATTAAAATATAATTTGATACTAAAAATATAATCTTTATACTAAAATCAAAACCCAAAACAATTAAATTAACATTAAGCAAAATAATGAAACAAAGGAGGATGAAAATAAGACTAACCTTTTTGTGTGGGAAATTTTTGGAGATTCATGGGGTATTTATAGGAGAGAATTATTGTAGGGTAAAAAGGAAGATTGGGCCTCATAAAAATAATGGGTCGATTAAGTAAACAAATGGGTTAGGCTTGTGTGATTGGACATAAATTGTAGAGTAAAGGTGCATAAAATAATTTGTTCAAATAATTTTCGACCCAGATTAATAATTTGAAACTTTTGAAATTAAATTATGAAAAATAACAAATAAATATTATAAATAAAATAAATTTTCATTTATAAAATATTTAAAAATTATGAACAACCATAATAACTATTTCAAAATAACAAATAAATATTATAAATAAAATAAATTTTCATTTATATATGGACAAGTTTTTATTGGATTATTTTGAAATAGTTATTATGGTTGTTCATATTATTAATAATAAAAGTTAGTTATTTTTCCGCTGCAATTTGAGTAATTATTTAAGCCTTACGTTTTCACGTGACGATAATATGCCCAAGTCTATCTCTACGGTATTTTAATACGTATAAATATAGTATTTACGTAGAGGGAGATTTTGGGGTGTTACAATAACCCTTGTTTTACTAGCCCGCATTCAACAACAAATATATAGGCACATTAATAACTTTTAATTTCACCCACCAAACAATTGATTGAATAAATAACACAAATATATAGGAAATATATTGATAAATTATAAAATTTATTAGATATTGTAACACCCCCAAATTACTCTCCGATAATAATTACTATAAAACATGATTTTGAGAGTAACTTAAGGATATTACCGCCACGTGATTACATAAGGCTTAACAGAGACTTGCAGCGGAAGAAAAGTACTTATCCTTTAGGAAAATTTGTCTGGAAGGGACTTATATGTTCACTATTTTGTCTGGAAGGACCTTATATGCTGAAAGTTATCTAAAAGGACCTTATAAGTATGTTTTGTTGTTTGGAAGGACCTTGATATCGGAATTCGACATTTGACTTTGATTCTCCGGCATTGACCCCGCACGTGCATGTCACATGGCATTAAAAAAAATTATCCTCTCCCTTTTTTTCCCCTTAACATTGGAATCTGACGTTTGACTTTGCTAGTGTTTTGAAGGCTAGGGTTGGAGGAAAAGGGGAAAAAAAAAAAGGAGAGGGTAATTTTTTTTAATGTCACGTTACATGCACGTGGGGGGTCAACGCCGGAGAATCTAAGTTAAACGCCGGACTCCGATGTCAAGGTCCTTATAAACAACAAAACAAACTTATAAGATCCTTTTAGACAACTTTCAACATAAAAGGTCCTTCCACACAAAATAGTGAATATATTAGTCCCTTTCAGACAAATTTTCCTATCCTTTATTAATAATAATAGTAATAGTTTTGAAACACGTTTGGAGTCACGAAAATTGATACTATGTTTACTAAATTAAACTAGGTGATCACCACCCATCATTCCCAATGCAGCATATAATTCACGTCGTTTGATCGTTATCACCTATCTACTCATCATTTATGATAAGTAGGGCCAAGCCAAAGCAAAAGAGAAATACGTATTAGCCAAAATGCTAAGTACATACAAATGTGATATGTCTGTTTTATATAGTGTTTTACCCCCGTCCCGTGGTCATTATTAGTAGTGTTTTTGGCTCTTTTGGGCCACTTTTATTACTAATATGTGTTTTCTAGTGTTTTCGTAGTTTTGGTAGAGTTTTGCAGGGAATTGCACCTTTGGAGCATTTTCCCGGGATTTTTATGAAGCAACTATGAGCATTGGAAGAACACGACCGCTTATGGAGCCCAAGGCCGGTTAGAGCCATCGAGCCGGTGATTAAGGGCTCGGTTATTTGGATCACGAGGCAATTGGACCATGTATTCGAGACCCGAGAGGAAATATGGATTGGGCCGAGAAATCTAGCCCAATCGAAGTCCAAAGCCTTGAAGATAAAGACCGGGCCCGATCGGGCAAGCAATCGCCCGATCGGGCGGATGCGCGTGGGAGTGCCATCAAGGGAAGGCGCTCCCGATCGGGTGAGCTGCTAGCTCGATCGGGCGCGGCATCTAAGAAGACCTGTGCGACAAAAAAGGCACGCCCGATCGGGCGGCCTCTAGCCCGATCGGGCGCGTGTTTCTGGAGAAGTGTTTTTGACGAGCAATTAGTTTCTAATTAGGAGTTGTTTTTAGTTTTGTTTAAATACGTTTTTGTACGGATTAATTAGGAGACGACTACTACTTCTTCTTCCTTAGTCTCTCTCTCTACTTAGTTTTTTTTCTCTCTCTAAACTTTTGTTCTTAATTCTTTCATTAATTCCAGATTTATTTCGGTAACGATTTCTCTTCCCTTAATCCTAGTTATTTTTTTTATTCCTTTGATCATAATTTATTTTATTACTTTGATTAGTTTAGTTTTTATTATGTGTGAGTAGTTTAATTTCTAGGGTTTATGGGGATCTAATAAATAATATGAAGGGGTAATTTATTGTTGTTGATTATCAATGCTAGATTAATTTCCTATTGATTGATTTAATGCTCTGTGACTAGATTAGGCCTATCTTTTATGCATGAGTTTGACAATATTGATTCAAGAATCGAGAGATGAGAATTAATATTTAGGTCTAGTTTCAATAGGCAAGTTAATTTATAAATGGTTAAGTCAAGATTCGAGAGATGAGATTTAATACCGATAAATTAATTGTGTGATTGTAATAAGTAGCGTGAGCCCTTTACAATCTGGTTAATTGATGCATTGATGATTGACTATTATTGATTATTGGTATTGCATGATAATTTCTTATTGGATTGTTTTAATGTTTTACAATTGCGGCTTGTAAAAGTATAGCAATATTAAATTGATGAATCGAGCAGATGTTAATTTGATATTAAAGGCTATTTTCAATAAGAACTTAGATCTAGTAAATTGCGAGAGCCTGTTAGATCTATGTTGATTAATAAATTGCGAGAGCCTGTTAATCATGTTATTTATGCAATGTCAATGATTGATTACTATGTTTTACCCTGAAGTATTATTTATTGGTGAACCTATGCCCTAGATCCTTTATATATTATTTTCTCCCTATTCCTACTCTTTTTAGTTTAGTTTCTTATTCATTCATAAATATTGGTTACTTAAATAAGTTAGATTATAATATTTAATTAGGATTAAAAAAACTAGTTTCCCTGTGGAGATCGACCCTACTTCCCTATCTACTTTAGTTAGTGATTTAGGTATTTACTTTTGATTAGGGGATACGACTTTACCCTGTCAAAATGCCAGACATATAAAATTAATTTAGTTAAGTAAACATGCTTTCAAAATATTCGACTTTAAATAATCATAGTTTATTCAAACCACTCATGAGTAGAGATGACAACGGCTCGGATCTGGACCGGATTTGACTGGATCCATATCCAGATCCGTTTTTGTACCCTGGATCCAGATTCGCTCCGGATCCGATGTAACACCCCAATAATTCTCTCTTTAAACCTGTGAATAACCTGAACAATTTCAAGAAAATTACTGGCGTGCTACCGCCACGTGTTCAAACGTTAAGGCTTTTTCAGAAAATAGCAGCGGAAAAACTAACTCAGTTATAAATAAGTTTCAAAACCAATAACCAAAACCAAATTAAATGATACAAGCTGGAACCATTAAGGCCCTTATTCAAAACCCAACAAAAGTAGTAAATAAATAAAACCAGAGTTTAAATATATTCAAACTTATGAAAAGAAATAAACTGCGAATAATAACCAACTCTCTACTCAAAATCCCACAACCCTGATGCGAATGCTGCGTTTGAAAGAACTTGTGGTTAATCTGCTCCCCAATATTTCAAGTGTAAAAATTGGATCGTCACAGGGTCATTGAAAGGCGAAGGCCATGACCAAAGAAAGACATATAAAGCACGCAATCAGCAAAGCTGAGTACATACAAGCTGCGAAATAAATTAAGAAATACCTAACATGCTACTAATAATCAAGCATAAGCATCATCAAATTATAGACTTAGCACATGACTCTACCATCAAATTTATTAAGACTTCACTAGTTAATATTAACTAACTCATTTATTTATTTCATTGGATTTAGCAATAGACAAGGTTGTCCAACCCATGTCCCATTTGGAACATCAATAAAAGAAAAACCCCATGCCTCCTTTCGGAAACACCAAGAAACATCCAACGACCACGAGCGCGACTCCGTGACCGTAGTTAGTATGAGATCTCACCTAACTTCTAGTTTAAAAAAAAAATAATATTTGAAATAGGAGACTCGTAGATCAGACGGCCTCGATAAAAGTACACGGCTAATACCCCGTGTACCCCAACCCCTGATTGTCATTACTCCAGAAGTGCACCAATCCAGAGTTTTATTGCTCATCCATCTTGCACTTTACGTGATTTACAGGTTTAGATTAGTGTTGACTCATATGCATAACAATACAAACATTCTAAACACAATTCAATCAAACAAAACAAGTTTTCAATTTCAATTCTTGATTTATTAGTGACAAACAACAATTATTATTTATTCCTTTACTACCTCGATGTATAAACACCTTGAGTGCATAAGGCACCCCAATACCTTAACCTCGTCTTATAAGACTTGAATTCTTCCTTTACTCATCCTGTTTGCATAATCATGAATGAGTAATAAATTAATCTTTACACCAATTACATACCTTTGCCTCTAAGCTCATGCACCTTGCATAATTAGAGCACAAATAATACTTGCAATATAAAATAGTGCACATCATATGAAATTCACAATGTATAACCAAACAGTCTAACTCAGTCATCCCTATACATGATACTAAGTTCTCGATCCGTCCTTAAACATGCACCTACAAGCAAGGTTTCGTAACTTGTATGTACCTTGAATAAACGAATTGGTATGCCACTTTACTAACTAGAAATCACCTTCAATAAACTCCTCTCCTAAACCAAACAATAACATCTCAATCAATACCCAATCAATCAAATTTACAGCAATACTAACCTACTTTAAAACCTTCAAAATCCAAATCAAACAACACTTTTAAACCTTCCCTTTAGTTAAAATTAAAGGCTTATATATAGTTATTTAAATTTTCTTCATAAAAACCTTAAATTACACTTTTATACATGAAATTACAGCAAGTTTAAAGTTTAATAAAAATCGGGAAATTATTTAAAAACCCCTAATAATCTCCCTTTTTAATGGGTGATTAAACCCTCTTTATAAAACATCAAAAGTAGTACTTAGAAACTATTTCCAACACTTAAAAATTCAATAAAAAACATATATTTATGCTTAATCAAATTTAAACATAATTAATTTTATTAATCAAACTCAAGGATAATATTTTAAGTATAAAAAAAAACTTCGTTAAAATCAAAAACTGCCCGAAAATCATATTTAGAGGCTGAATTTGGCCACGAAAGGGTAGTTATCACTACCAAAGGTAATGTGTTTTTCTTAAAACGTTGTTTCCACATGGAAAACACTACTTTTTTGTCAAAATCGGATGAATTCAGAACCTGATCGGGATTAAAACAAGATTAATATTAACGAACGAAAATCTAAAAATTAAAACACGAATTTAAGTGTTCAAAATAATCTGGAATTAAGTTAAACTAATTAGTAGTTATAATCACCAAAATTTCAAAACATCATTACTATAAAAGCCCTAAATCAATTGTTCATAAAAACCCTAAAATCATGATTTTCAATAAATTGAAACCCTAGGTTTATAATTCATAAAATATGAAAATTTATAACATAAATATAATCTGAAATTTATAATCTTTATACCATCAAAATATAATTTGATACTAAAAATATAATCTTTATACTAAAATCAAAACCAAAACAATTAAATTAACATTAAGCAAAATAATGAAACAAAGGAGGATGAAAATAAGACTAACCTTTTTGTGTGGGAAATTTTTGGAGATTCATGGGGTATTTATAGAAGAGAATTATTGTAGGGTAAAAAGGAAGATTGGGCCTCATAAAAATAATGGGTCGATTAAGTAAACAAATGAGTTAGACTTGTGTGATTGAACATAAATTGTAGAATAAAGGTGCATAAAATAATTTGGTCAAATAATTTTCGACCCAGATTAATAATTTGAAACTTTTGAAATTAAATTATGAAAAATAACAAATAAATATTATAAATAAAATAAATTTTCATTTATAAAATATTTAAAAATACGAGGGATTACATCCGTCGGGTCCAAATTTGAGGGATCCATATCCATATCCGCTGGATCCTACGGATCCGGGTCCAAAACGGATCTTAAACGGATCCTACACATTTTACCTATTATTTAACAAAATATCTAGTTTTCAAGTAACAAACAATAAGATTAAGATACGATATATACTCATCCATCAAAAACAAACAAACTATTATTGTAATCCCCGTATTTTTAAATATGTTATAAATGAAATTTAATTTTATTTATAATATTGTTTTGTATTTTTCCGTAATTTAATTTCAAAATATTCAAATTATTAATTTGGGTGAAAAATTATTTTGGTACAAATTATTTTATGAACCTTCATTCTATAATTTATTTCAATACAACTAAATCTTAGTCCATTTCATTCATTTGGCCCATTAATTTTATGAGGCCCAATCTTTCTATTTACCCTACAACGTTCTCTCCTATAAATACCCCATGAATCCCCAAAAATTTCCCACCCAAAAAGGTTAGTCTTATTTTCTTTCTCCTTTGTTTTATTAATCTGTGTAATTATAATTATTGATTTATGGGTTTTGATTTAATTGTTTGAAATTAATTTAATTGGTTTTAAATTGTATTTTGACGAATTTTCGGATTATATAAATGTCATAATTTTCAGATTTTGTAAATTTTATAACCTAGGGTTTTTAATTATTGAAAATCATGATTTTCGGGTTTTTATGAACAATTGATTTAGGGCTTTTATAGTAATGATGTTTTGAAATTTTGGTGATTATAACTACTGATTAGTTTAACTTAATTCCAGATTATTTTGAACATGTAAATTCGTGTTTTAATTTTTAGATTTCCGTTCGTTAATATTAATCCCATTTTAATCCCGATCAGATTCTGAACTCATCCGATTTTGATGAAAAAGTAGTGTTTTCCATGTGGAAACAACGTTTTAAGAATGACCAAATTCAGCCTCTAAATATGATTTTCAGGCAGTTTTTAATTTTAACGAAGTTTTTTTATGTGGTAGTAAGGTAAAATTAATTAACTTTAGGGATTAATGTAATAAGAATAGATTTATAATTTAATTAGGATGTTTTAAATAAAGTAAGGGTATAATTGTCATTTTATGGCCAAAAAACTTACTAAAAAGGGAAAGAAAATGATTTGTTGCAAGTAATGTGAAGCAGCCATTTAAGGAAACTGTTGCGAGTAGTCCGAAGCGGAGGTAGTATATAAAATAGGCTCATCACTATGCACAACCTCAAACTTCTATCTTTCTTCTTCACAAACAAAATTGGTGCACCCCATGGTGATGAACTAGGCCGAATATATCCCTTCTCCAACAAGTCATCTAACTGAGTCTTCAGCTCTTTCATCTCATCCAAGGCCATCCTATATGGAGCCTTTGAAATAGGTCATGTCCCTGGCACAAAGTCTATGGTAAATTCAATATCCCTCACAGATGACATTTTTGGAATCTCCTCAGGAAAAACAATTAGAAATTCATTTACTACTGGAATTTTTTTTTACCATCATCTTTATCTCCTTCTTCTATCTTTTGGTGTGGTGTGCAGTTAGCTTGTGTAGAGGAATTACCAATGGGGTCATACAAATAGTTTGGCAAGAACGGAGTCTATAGCGTTTGTTAACGAGCGTTTAACTAGTAACTAAAGACACCGATTGAATGACGAGTGTATCCTTACTAAAGAGTACGAATTGACCACCGCATCCCCATATAAACAAGATGTTAATATGCAATATTAGACCTTGTTTGGTTGATAAGGGAAATAAATTCCCATAGCAACTTATATTTCATGGGAAACTATTTCCCAAATGAAATTCCTAGGAATTTCACTAAGTTATTTGGTTGTGATTGTGGAAAGTTGGAATTCCCATAAATTTTGATTGACTTGGGGCGATTAGGAAATATGTAATGCACCGCGGAAGTGCAGAGTATATATTTTTTGGCCATGTCGCATATGACCCGCCAAAAGTAGAGCCATCTCCTACTTTCCCAGAAAGAAATTTGGAGTCTGAAGACCTTGATACTCTTAATGAAAATTGAAACCCTAATTATCTTTAATCGGAAATGGAGGAAGGAGAGAGATTGATTCCAATAAACAGAATTTGAATTTGAATGGCGTCTGCTCCGGGGCACCAAGAAAATAAGGTACCTCCTGATACTATTAATCTTAACGTTGTGAATAATATTCCTATTATCGTATTAGGTTTAAGTGCATCCTCTAATTATAAAATTAGAGGTGAGGGAAGGAGAGAATTATTGAGGAAAAATGATGAAAATGGAATTGTTGAGCGAAATGCCCAGGTTGTTGTGTTAGAGGGTGAAGAAAAGAGAGTCGTTTCCCCTTATTTTGTTAGACTACAGAATAATGAGTTTGTTGTTGGGTCTGAGAAGAATAGGAAAAGGGAGTTGCTTGTCAGTTTAATGAATGAGAATGGGAAAAGAGTCGTTTCTCCATATTTTGTGAAAAAGGAAATAAAGAAAAGGAAGAGAAAACCAGACATTCGGGAAGATGTTAAAGGGGGAAATGAGGACATGAATTCAGTAAGAGGACATGATAGTCCTTTTATGATGGCAAAAGACAGGGAAAATAATCAAGTCCTCGAGGAGAACACAAAGGGAAGTATGAAGAATGATAGCAAGGAAGAGAATAAAAGGAAAAGGAAGAAAAATATTCTAAATGATAAGGATGGCAATATCACGTTACCGAAAGTAAGGAAGCCAAGAAATAGCAACAAGAAAACTTCTGTGATTGAAGAGGAATTGGAAACAGGAGACAAAGTTAAAAAGCTGAGGAATAATGCTGACCAATGTTGCATGGAGAAGAATAATGCTGTGCTTTCTGCTGCTCTCATTACTAAAGAGGCAGAACAAGAGAATATCATGGTTATGTTAGAGTCTGTTAAGGTTGATGAAGAGGAACCCTTGCACCATTTGAAGGTTGACAATTGTCTGGATGAACCGACTTTATGTGGTGATCAAGGCGGGTATGACTTGATGATTGGCAACATTTCCGAAAAACCAAAAAACAAGAAGAAAAAGAAAACTGCATCTTTAAAATGTGACTCAGCAGCTGGCCAGGAGAATGAACTTGATTTCTTGTCACTGAGGTCTATACATGCTAACCAAAACTGTTCAAAAGCTTTGGCATCCAAGGTTATCTCTCCATATTTTAGAAAGGTGTCAAAGGAAAATGAGTTTGATGGTGAAAGAGACGAGGCTGACTGTAGAAATAAGAAAAAGAGAAGGGTTGACAAGACTATGTACGTTGAATTTGAAGAGGTACTTTCCAAATATGCTTACCAAGGGGACAGCTACTTGAATAGGGAAGAGGAAGTAGGGGGTAAGAAAGAAGACGGTAGTGCTGGAAAAGGTAAGAAGAAACGTAAACAGCAATGTGGAAGTAGGACTCTTAGTGCTGCTGAGAAGCGAGCTGATGCTTACCAAAGAAAAGCACCAAACTGTACCTGGAGGCCACCCTGCTCTCCTTACAATCTTCTGCAAGAGCAGCATGCCCATGACCCTTGGAGAGTGTTAGTGATTTGTATGCTTTTAAATATCACTACTGGACCCCAGGTATGTTTTTATGATGTGCGTTAAGTACTAAAATAACTTATTTTTATTTTAGCCCTGACCATAGACATTATTTTCTTGAACTGCAATGCCTATGCTGCTGTTTGAGCATTTACGTGTCTCAGGTTTAAAACAATTGAGTGACATTGGTGATGATTATGGAAGTACTATGCTCTATGAAATATTTGAAATGACTGTAGATTAAGGCATAAGTTATCTCTAGTTTCTAAGGTTTGCTTCCTCTCTGTCCACATTATATGAAACTCTTTTTCTTGATGAGTTTCTCTTGATAAGGAGTCACAGCTACACTTGATATGTTGAAGTTGCTTTCATTATCCTGGTGGTTTGCAAAGAGCTTGATGAATACAAATGTTGGTGCTGGGTTTCCGAATTTTTACGCGTCATTTCAGATAAATAGTGTTTTATCGTTAGCAACTTTGTATGTATTGGGCATTTTAGTTGAGGAAAAAGCCTGTTATATGCCAGATAATTATCCATAGCTCATACCTTGTGATTATTTAGTCAGCTTTGTTGTTGGGAAATGGGAGATGTTTGGTGCTTGCTTTTGCTGGATGATCAATTTGAGCTGAGTCTTAAATATATAATATGAAGCTGTTATTTAAAGCCTTTATCTCATGCAATTTATTTATTTTTCATTTTTTTGTAAACTTTGAAGTATATGGCATTTAGTATCCAAGGGATATTTCTCATAGAAAGATATCAAAAACTACTTCACTTTTTCATGATACCTTGCATTTTCTTTGTCCTCTGCCCTACTTATTTACATGTGTGACACCCATTTTGGTGTCTTTTCTATTTTAATCCTTTGTTGCTTATTACTTTGTAGTAACACTGTACTTATTGCAATTTATAAATTCTCGATTGTCTTGTAATGTAACATGGCTTGTCCAAGTGACTGAGCTTAATAGATGAGGTTATGTAACGAGTTTTTAATAATCATTAAAGTTTTGCTCTCTTTTCTTCCTCTCATGCCCATTTGTGTATCCTTTGGAGGGGATTTCTTTGGTGAAAGACTGTATATTATTTGGTCATGATTTCTTGTGTGGATTAATTATTGATACTTGAATTCATTTTGAGGATCCAAGATTGTGAAAACATTTGTTTATTTTTGTGTAGGTCAGGAAAGTTTTGTCGCACTTTTTTGATGTGTGCCCCAATGCTGAAGCTACTATTGGCACTGATGTCACTAGAATCGCAAGTATGATACAAAGTTTAGGGTTGCATAGAAAGAGAGCAGCAATGATTCAGCAATTATCTAGGGAGTATATATCTGATGATTGGACACACGTAACTCAGCTGCATGGGATTGGAAAGTGAGTGAAACTGATGCTTTCTTGGTACTGTTGGAAAGATCTGCAAAGTTATTGACTTATTGTAATCCTCCTAAGATGTCCATAACATTCACCCTCAATACATAACTGGTTTGCATTTCATTGTACAGGTATGCTGCCGATGCATATGCAATTTTTTGTACTGGCAAGTGGCACCAGGTAACCCCAAATGACCATATGCTAAATCATTATTGGAAATTTCTTCAAAAGCGCGGCCTCAAGGAAGTTGCTTTGTAAGTTATTAAGTGGTAAGATAAGATTTAGTACTTGATTGTAAGCCAGCCCACTTCTGGAGTTTGGTGTACATATTTATCACTGTAGGGTATAAGTTGTAGAAACTTTGGTGTATATAAGTGTAATTCTACTGTAGTATCTTGTCAGATTGGTAAGAGCAGAGTGTTTATTCTTAACCTATTCTATTACAGAGATATTTTGGTGTTTGAAAAAAAAATAAACTACTGTAATTTACTCACTGAACGGTCAAGTCTGTTGTGTGTTGTCACTTATGGTCCTTGTGACTCTGGTGAAAGTTTTGACTTTTTGAGCAGGAAACTTAACAGTGTACAAATAGTTACTGTTGTTATGAAATTTGTGAACTTGGTAGAGATCCAATTGAGGTGATCTTAAAGATTTACTCTGTAACTCATACTTTGTTTAAGGTTACAATTTGCATGATCTGATGGGAGAAGAAGTTTTTTGGAGGAAATATTGGAGGGTGAAGATCTGGCCAAAGTGGTTGATTTTGGATGGAAAATTTTTCATACACTAGTAGAAAAATAAATTCGCAGCGAGAAATGGCCACCGAAAAAAATAGGCGGGATATGAGTAAAGAGAATTCAGACCGGTTCAAACCAAACTGGTGCGAAATTATATTAATTGCACTGGTTCAAATCGGTGCGAAATAAACAAAAAAAAAAAAAAATCCGCCCTTATTCTTCCTTCTCTTTCTCTTTCTTTGTTTTCCCACTTCACTTAGCTTCATTCTTTCTCTTTCTCGTTCCCTCCTCTTCGCTCGCCACCTGCACCGGAACCATTGCCGCCACCTGAACTCCCTCCACCACAACCACCTCCTCCACCGCGAGCATCGGAGGTTCCTTTCCCTCTTCATTCTCCTCTTAGCAGCGCCATAGGAGAATAAGAGCCCGAGGTTCGCCACTGCCGCCGCATTCATTTGTTTAATGATGATCGAAGCTCCATTAATGAAGAGAAGGGCAACCACGAAAGAATTTAGGGAAGCCGACACTCCTCCTGGGTTTGCCTCTTCCTCTCTCCTCTTAGGGTTTTGAGTTACATATAGATCTTGAATTTATGATCTGTTAAGTTTTGACATTTTTATTAAATTTACTCTTCCCCCAACATTTAGATTTCCATGATTTATTTGCTCCCCCCCCCCCCCCCCCCCCCCGCGCGGTAATTTAGGGTTTGCTTGATCTGCTTCATTTATCTATGGCAGCCGAGTTTGACCGTTTCACTGATATTATTTTATTTTATTTTTATTTATAATTGCATTTAAGATTTTTGAATTATATGATTACTGAATTGGATTTTGGGCTATAAATGATATGTTTGTGTATAAAAATTATTTGATGAGTGACTTAGCTCCCCTAATATTTATTTTGCTGATTTTTTGATTTTAATAGATCAATTTCTTCCCAATTTCAATTAATTTTGGTTGAGTTAGCTTTAATAGCATATTTTTATATATTTCATTTTAGGGACGAAATTGGTTGTTGTATTGTAACTGAATCAGTGATGTGTTATTCAATGATTGTATTAGTTTGTTACCGAAATTTGAGTTTCATTTGATATTTCTAGCTTTAATAGCAAGGAAGAGACTGTATTGGAGATTTGCTCACTTGATCACCTAGTGAATGTGTCAACTCCTACAGGTCATATTTGGAAGGCCAAGACAGGTAGTCTATATTCATCCAGTTTCTCATGTGAGTTTGTTACTTACTTCTCTAATTTCTGTTGGGGCTCTTCAATCACTTTCTTTGATTTTTACATGTTTGTTGTTGCTCCTTGATAATTTGGTCACCATTTGTTTTGAAGGACTTGATTCAGACTTCTAGAACTCTCTCATCACAAGCTCCACATACCAAACCTCAGCTCAGAAGTTTCCTTGCTATGAGTCTATAAGCCCAATCCTCATATCACAAGGTATGATGCACGGATATGATTTGTGATTTTTATTTATTTTTTTGTGATTATTTTGCTGCATGAAAATCTTCATTTTGTTGGGTGTTGAATGTGTGATGTTGTGTCTCGTGGTGCCTTAGTATGTGTTGGGTGCTGCGTGTTGCTTATATTGCTATTTGTTGCTGCGTTTTATTGTGGGTAAAGTGTTCCTGCTGCTGCTTATGTTTCTTCTTTGTGTGGTGCGTTGCCTGCTGCTTGTGTGTGGGATGTAAAATCTTCTTGAGTGAGTGGAATTTGAGAAGCTGTGTGTTTTTTTTTTTAATCATTTAGTTGCAAGTCTAGAATATTAACAGCCGAGTAACATGGTAACAGTAACACCTTCACGGACTAACCCTGATAACCTTGTGATAATTAAGCTTACTTTATTGTTGGAGTTAGTGGTCTGAGAAGTTTTGTGTGTTTTTCCCGAAGTCTAGAATATAAACAGTTGAGTAACATGGTAACACCTTCACAGGCTATCTTGATACAATTAAGATATGAACCAGGTTACTTTTTGTGTGTTTGGAATAGGTTGTATACATGTGTTGCATTCATTTATCAAAGCTGCTAGTGGCTAACCTATCTCTATTTAGGTTTTTTTTTTTTTTTTTTTTTTTTTTTTTTTTTTTTTTTTCCAACTGTTCTAGAGAGCTATATTACCCAAGCCCTTCATTTCATTTCACCTATAGTACCAATGTTGTCATGTTGGTTACTCTGCAATCTAATATTGGTATGGACACTTGACACACTATTTTGGAAATATAGTGTGGATTTTTCTAATGTCATCTGCAACCTGAGGATATTCATGTCCTACACTACTCGAGTTTTGATTAAGTGTATATACACGAATCATTCAAATTTTTAGGTAATTAATTTCATTATTTTTGTCTTCCTGATATCAGAATTCACTTCTCACATTTCATGGTTTTAATTTCTGGGGTTTTGATTGTGATTGGCTATGTAGGTTGTATAATAGAATTCTACATTCAATTTTGAATCATTGAGGGTTAGGAGGGACTAGGAATGAGGGACTAGAGACTCTGGCCCGCTGCCCGGTGCAGCAACTGCTGCCCTGCCGAGGCTGCTGCTGCAGCTGGCCTGGCAAGGCTGCAGCTACTGCTGCCCTGCCGAGGCTGCTGCTGCAGCTGGCCTGGCAAGGCTGCAGCTACTGCTGCCCTGCCGAGGCTGCTGTTGCAGCTGGCCTGGCAAGGCGTTTGTAGCTGGCCTGGCAAGGCTGCTGATGCTGCTGCCCTGCCGAGGCTGCTGTTGTAGCTGGCCTGGCAAGGCTGCAGCTACAGCTTCCCTGCCGAGGCTGCTGCTGCAGCCTTGCCGAGGCTGCTGTTGCAGCTGGCCTGGCAAGGCGGCAGCTACTGCTGCCCTGCCGAGGCTGCTGTTGTAGCTGGCCTGGCAAGGCTGCAGCTGCTACTACTCTGCCGAGGTCAGTCTAAGTTGTAAATTTGACATTTGATTTTTTTTTTTAGCTTACATTTGATTTTTTTTGGTTCAATAACTTTCTCTATTCATTAGGTAAAAGCATTCCTACATTTTGCAGGAAAAAATTGCTGCTTTAACACCTCAAGGGTGGATTTATACCTTGAATACAAGCCCCATCCCTCATCAGCCAAAAACATAAACCATCTTTTTTCAAAGTAAGTGTTGTGAAGCATTTTTCTTCTATACAGAGATTTTACTTTTAATTATATCTTTTTGGCTGCAAGTAGCACTTGCATATACGGTTTCATATACTTCCTCCCTGAGCTTGGTTTTATTTTCTGCATCCTGTACTTGTCCAGTTTCCAAATACTAGTGTGGTGGTTTGTGAATACCAGACCCCCTGCTGCATGCTGCTCTACTGCTCTCGCTGCTGCTAATCTGCTCTACACTACTGTTTACAATATTAAACTTGTAATATTTTTTTTCTTTTTTGACTTAAAAATTGTCATATTACAGCTTTGTGTTGATGGAAATTATAAGTTTTTATATATATATATATATATATATTTATGTTAGTGTTTATATGTCAATTATATTGAAAAAATGCAAAAAAAAAAAAAAAAAAAAAAAAAAAAAAAAATTATACATTATTTTTTATTTTTTTATTTTTAAAAATTATTGAAGAACCGGTGCGAAGATTAAGAAATGCCACCGGTTTTGAACCGGTGTGAAAGTTTCACTTTTTAGCATCCCTCAAATCTAAACCGGTTCAAAACCGATTCGGATTTATGTTTTTCTACTAGTGAATAACAGGTTAGCTACTAGGTATAACCTGAGGAAAAGAGGTATATAAGTGGAGGGAAGATGTGTGCTAGGTGATCAGACTGAGGAATCAGTGAGACATCTCTTTAAAGAATGCCAGATTGCCCAAAGAATTTGGGCAGCTAGCCCACTAGGGCTAAATGCAATGGCAAACCTGAACACCTGTTGCACGCGGTGGTTCAGAGGGTTCACAAGAGATTCCATGTACTATTCTCACAATTCTATGGGTGATATGGTCCCACAGAAATGATATTATATTCAGAGGCATGAGTGATAAGCCCCAAGTAATATTGGAGCTTGCATAGGTACATGAGACAGGGAGCAGAAAAAAACAGATTACTTGTAATAGTAAAGTAGGCAAAATCCCGCATATTTTTGTAACAGGTACTCCTTCAAGGAGCCGGACTTTATCACTTGTTGTGGATGTATCTTGGAAGAAGAAAGCTGAGAAAAACAGGCCGACCAGGATGGCAGGCAACAGTGGAGTGGGCTGCCGTCAGCCAAAAACACGAGGAAATCCAAGGCTAGAGGAGAATTCATGCTACTTCAGCTGAGTAGGCTGAAGGGTATGCAGTCTGGTGGGCGATCCATGAAACCCACAAGAACTTCAAAAATATAATTTTGAAGACAGACTGTGAATCAATGGCGAAGACACTCAAGTCTCCAGGCACGGCCTCAACGGAGCTGAAAACCATAGTCTATGATATAATACATATGCTGCAGGAAGTAGCCTATTTCATGTGTATCAAAGTGGACAGAAGTACGGTACAGAAGGCCCATGAGCTAGCCTTAGCTATGAGGAAAGCCTAACTAGATCTTTCTGTACCTCTATCTAGTCTGATTTGTTATAACCTTTGTCTAAAAAAAAACTATGTTATATCCCTTTAACCTGTTATATTTATTATTGCTGTACTATATTAGGCGCTAAGCTATGTGTTGAACTGCTAGAGTACTATATTTGATCCTTAGTTGCCTGGATTGGGGCCACTAGGCGGGATGTCGAACCCATTGAAAGGAGCTTTGTAGAAGAGTTTGATGCCCTGAGATTGCGCCCGATCGGGGTAAATTTCGGGGTTGGAGCAGTCTATAAATATGACCTTTGTCTTTTGAATTCATTATTTTTTATTTGAGAAAAAGATTGAGATGTAACATAGAGTAACAGCAACCCTAAACACATATACCTTCCATGTCCCATAAAGATCTGCGTAGTTCTTGAAGTAATTCCACCCTTTAAATCGGGGTACGGAGTTGGAAGGTAAAATAATCTTCTAGGGCAGCCATAAAGTAAAAACTTGTTATAATTTACAATTGAGTGTCATTTTCTTCAAAATATGTATAGCTCTGAATAAATTTTATAATTACAACAATTATAAATGAAAAAGATGTTAGGATCACAAAAAATCACTAATTGTATTTTTTTTTTGGAGTTTTTATTACAAGAATAAAATTTAACGGGAAAATTTAAGTTTATCTCTGTGATAAACTTGAAAATATATCTCTTCTCACAATATATTGTTTTATGTTTATTTTCAAAATAATAAAAGTGAAATAATAAAGTGGCATAGAAATCAATGCGAGAAATTGTGAGGGGAGATTAACTTGAAATGTTAATCTCAGAGATTAATTGGGGCTCCCTCAAATTTAACCTTTTGCTTCTTGCACTCTCCAATTTCCCATCACTATTTTAATTGTTGTTTGCTTCAATTACAAAGCGACTTGTTGCGTTACAAATTTGATCTTTTATACAGGTCAACTTGTCATTTCTCTTGCCTTGTGTTACTAAGAAAGAAGTGTAGTCCGTATTGTTGTAACATTTATGCGCACAAGAGCAAGCCACGATGTTGAAACAATTTCATCAACATTAATCGATTTTTTTTATCTCCTGGAATTGAGAGGGGAGTTCTAACCATCAAGGTATCCCTCGCTCTCAACTCTCAAGTCTCAACATTGTCGAATTTGGTAGCCGTTATCGCATTACATAACAGTCACCTTTCAAAGTTGTTAATCCAACTCTGACAATGGCGAAAATGGTAAGCACAACAACATTCTGTGTATCATCATTCAATTCGAAACCCAGAAAAAGCATTCTGATATCCTCAAAGGGGAAGGGCGCTGCTCCTCTCCTCTTTCCCGCTTCCTTTCTCTCTCCTCACAAATCCCAACGTCGACCCATTTCGTTACAATCCAAAGCATTCGGCAAATCAACCTCCACACCCAAAACAGACAATGACAAAACCCAGAAACAAGAAATTGAACAAGATGAAGAAATTGAAGTTGAAGAAGATCTTCCATGGATACAAGAAAAGGCTTTGGATTTGGTCGAATTTACTGGTTCTGTATCTCAAGCTATCCCTGGTCCACGAGTTGGCCAGACCTCTTTCCCTTGGTTTCTTGCTGTTCCTTTAGCTGTTTTGGGGATTACTTTTGTTACTAGCTTTCTTAAGGCTCTTAACAAATTCACTTCTCCAAGAGAAAAACGCCGTAAATTGGTACTTGAATTCCTTCATTTTATTTAGGTTTTATTTTTATCTGGGTTTCTATTGATTGATTGCTTTCCTATGTTTTCAATGTTTTGTGTTTTGAATTGGGTGTGCTTTCATTTTTTTTTTATTATGATTATGTAAGTTAATTTTAACTTGTTTAGCTCTAATGGAGTGATATGGGGTTATACAAGCCCTAATTTTGTACAAGCTGGAGACTCAAAGAGTTTGACATTTGTTTAGGTTATTTTTTTTTTAATACTCATAGTCAAATGGCATCAATTAGACTTTAAGCTCGTCTCATCTTCTGTATTAGAGAACCCCAAAAAGCATTAGCACTGAAAGTGCACTAGTTATAAACCCATTTTGATGAAGTTCTGTTTTGGTGGTGTACTGAATGCAAATTTTGATTCCTTGCTGCCACCCCAACGCAATACAAGTAATTTAGTTGTTTGTGTTTCCCATAGCTTTGTGCCGAATAGGGTTGCAAGGTTTATGTGAAGGATGCTTGCTATTTCTTAATGAAACTCAAGTGGTAGGATTATGAAAGTTAAAATGTGATGGAAATTATGATTGATATGGTGCCCATCTTTCTCTGTATGTACTGGCTTTTGGCTTATTTGGACATTTTGCAAAGAGTGATTGTTGGATTTAAACTGCAGGTAAGGAAAAATGCCACACTGAATAAATCAATTGATGAACTCTTTGAGAAAGGCAGAGATGCAGTTCAGTATTCTGCGTTGGAGGATATTGTGAAAAAGGTGAGATGCATGCTTCTAAGTAATTGTTCAGCAGGGAAAAGAGAAAGAAACAGACACTTGCCTTGTTCAAATTTTTTAGAAATTATGCATTAGAACATTTTGTATAAAATAATTACTGCGTTCAATGGCAATGACATATGTGCCCAAAAGATTAACCAATTTACAAGCTTTTAAGTGTAAAAATATTACTGTCGGAGATTTTCTTTCTTCTTTTATTCAATGTAATTTGATATGCTTATATTATCCGTTCTTCAATTAGAGGCTTATCATCTAAGATAGTCTTTTAATATTATTTACAGTAATATCTTTTATTATAAGCCTGTTATTGTTGTGTCAATCAGGCCCGTCTCAATTATTATGGCAGCCATGTGCTGTGTCAAAAAAATTGGGCCCTCAGTTCGTGAATTTTTTTTTATCAAAGTTATGCTTTTGGGAAGCTTTGGTTGCAAGATATGCCCTATGCAATATAGAATTCCACCCAACCCCCCCCCCCCCCCCCCCCAAACACAAATAAGTGTCATTTGAAATCTGAAATCCCGTAGAAGTGGTCTGTGATTTTGCATTTTTGCAGGTGCTATTCATCGACAGGTTGTTATAGGAAATGCAGTAGTATCCATTTAAAAGGGGGTGGATTCTAGATGCTTGAACAAATATACTCCCATTCTTTGTAAAGCTAAACCACCATAAAAAAAGGCATTAATTCCTAATCTAGAAGACAGGAAGGGGATGGGAAAAAAAGGTTACACCATGCAATTATAGTGACACGTGTCACTAGTGTTGTTTGCTTCTTGTCTCTTTGGAGCTTGCCTCTCCAACAACTAGTCTTCTACTTTATTTGTGGTACCTTACTTTGTCTGGGATATTCTTTCCTTGTGGATGCATTGAGAGGGATCTATTACTTGCATTGTCAATTTTGAAGGCAAGGTTGAAAGAAAAAAATTATTGTGGATGGAGGATATCTTATATAATGATATGCTGCATTGTGATAATGATTAGCTGAATAAACTTTGTGGGAACGCTCTTTTTATTTTTATTTTTTTATTTCCTATGTATAATAGTTGAAGATACACATGTTGCTGTCAACCTCTCAAACATGATTTTCAGAAACTCTAATGTGCTTTTGCTGTTTTGCATGCTCAAGTTTTTCATGCTGTTGTAAAATTTGATATTTTTCAGACAGGTTTTAGCATGGAGGATGTTCTGCGGAAGTACCTTCGTTATGCATTCAATGATAAACCATTCAATGGAGACACGGTTGCAGACCTGATTCAACTAAGGAAAGCCTCAATGTTGAGTGACTCCCAAGTTGCTGAAATTCTAAATGATGTATCAAGACGTATTGTGAAGGACAAAGGTATTTCCTGTTTAAAAAAGTAAATACCTGGTTTTATTTAAGTTTCCCTCATCTCCTTGTAATCTTAGATTGTTGTCAGATTGACTTGATTTGTGCGGATTTACCATGTTTTATATTCATAAATCGGTCTCCTACTTAAAATCAATAACTTTCAAGCTGCTAGTTGCTCTATATTGTTGTGGATGTAAGTCTTGGCTTCTTCTTGGTTACTTCATACTTATATGGAATTTCTGAGTACATGATGCTGTCCATTTGTGCTCTTGTTTTAAGAGTATAAAACACAACAACATATGTATCATGATGGTTGATGACATTTTTTTCATTATCAGGCAACATATCTCTTGGTTGTGCTATGTATATGTGTGTGTGATACTTGCCACGGTTTGTGGGTTGTGAGTTGTGACCCTCATAAAAGGTAGAGTTGCTACCAATGAGTATGAGAGATGTAAAACTATTCAAGTGTATGTGACCACTGACTCCTCACGTATGTGAAATGTGATTAGGTATTATTAACATCTCATGGTGTGAGAATGCAATTCCATCTTGATTCTAGAGGGGTTGAGGACAATGAGCATAAACAAACATCTTGATTAACTGAGAGACTCTAGTTGGGGTTTTCGGGAGGGCATTGTAAGTTGTATGTGAGAGAGGATATGCAACTACTCAGTCCAAAAGTTGCACTTGTTGGGACACATGTATGGAATTAGTGTGGTTAACTGGTTATCGGACAGGAACTAAATGGTGTAAAACATGGACATAGAGTTGTATTTAATCTACCTTTGCATCTTGTCATATTGTGGTTAGATATTGGATTGTGATTCTATGATTTTTCCATTAATTGTGTATTTCTGTTTTTAATGAAACTTCCATTCCCCTACATACAATTAGATGTAAAGCAATTAAAGCAAGCATTATGCATGTATGTTGTCCCTTTTGTGTCACTTGGAAGTTGGAACATTGGTCCTTTATGGTCAATGCATCCAAAAAACTGCCTCTCTATGGATCTTTCAAACTGATTATCCATATATCTCTGATATTATTTCCATTTCTTTAGGTCCTGTTGTCATGGATGCTTCAGGTTATACTGAAAGGGGTTTCAAGAGAAAGCTTGCTGTGCAGGCTCTTTTCGGAAAGGTTTTCTATTTATCTGAGGTAAGCTTCTTTGCGTTGAATCTATAAGCTTATTTGTTCCATCAATTTTTAGATTTTATTTCTGGTTCAGCTTTTGCATGGATGATTGCGAAATCCCCCATCCACCCCCAAGGAAAGGAAAAGGTTGTTAGAAAAATCTGTTATGGAGGACACATTTTCAATTATATAGATTGGTTGCTCTATCCCGCCAATGGGTTTCCCACTGCCAGTCCCTGGATAGAGGAGGGTTACGGTAGGCTAGTGTTAGCCAATGTAAAATTTTGTCACATCCTGCTTGACATGAACCACAATGATTGAGTAGTACTAGGATGGGCGACCTCCTTGGATTTCCTTATGGTTGTTCATGTAGCCGACCCCACTTATGGGATTAAGGCGTTCAAGCAGAAGAAGAAGAATAAGAAGAGGTTTCTCTATCCCCTGTAACTGTTCTGATTCTGAAGATATTTTCTGAGTGCTTTAGATACTGTAGCTATGAAGAGCATGGCTGAAATTGCAGGTTGTTGAATCTCTGAAACTGTTATCTATTCAAACCAGCCAGAATACCAGATACTTGAAAAATGCCCAATGATAATGGGGAAAGATTAGGCCTTCTGATATATGATGAGTATTCAGAGGACAGTTTGACTTAGAACTTCACTCATTCTTGTAAACAGTGATAACTTGTATGATTTGTAGGATTCAGCCAAAAAATCCATTTCTTCTCAAATCAGATTCCCAAAGCACTAGATTTAAGGAAATGGAAAAGAAGAATAAGCCTTGAATCCAATGCCTATAAATCTAGGGCACATAGTTTTGTCAAAATGGTTCCCAAGGTTTTGTTCTTCTCAGCTTATTTAAATAAGTTCTAGGTGTTCAACATAAAAAGATTAAAAAAAAAAAATAATAATTAAAATTTAAGCAAAATTGAACTGAGGCAAATAGAGCCTAAGAAACAATCCTAATTTAATTACCTTTTATTTTGTTAAAAGATTATTATGTAATTGTCATATTGTCTTTGAATAACTTGCGCTTAATGCTCCACTTTATTCTTAGCAGTTTCCATACGCACAAACTCTCCCTCTCTTTGAAGTATATCCGATGTTAATTTATTTGCTTCTTCAAATATGTTTCATTAATCCCTCTGTCCTCAGTTTGGATCCTCGTATTTTCAATTGTTTGTCAACTTGATAGATTTATTTTATAATTTTTTTTTATTGATACCCCATATAGGGGTAACAAGATTAAAAAAAAAAGGTTGAAGATATACAATTGTTCAAGAGGTACAATGTAGTATATGCTTGTTGCTCCCAATCATTGTAGCAATTACTATTTAGAATCGGGATTAAAGGTGTTGCAAATGGTTTACTTGGGGTTTCACCGCCTAATTTGCATATTCTGCTTAAGCTGGAGAGATTTCCACATGAACCCCTGTTAATGATCATGCTATTGACTGGATCTGGGAGGTCTTGATGTACTACCTCACTGCTCGTTAGAGCCCATGTACCTATATAGTGAAAACTTTCTTAAGATCAGACCTGTAAACTGTTAAGTAGCTTCAATTTGCGTAAGAGTTGTAGCTTTGAGAATTTGTATTACTTGACTGCTTGTTAGAGCCCGTATGGCGAGTACCATTGAAAGTAACAATATGGTCAAATGAGAAAACCTACTGGTTTGCTACTTTGCTGACCTTTTCAATGTCCTTGATTTTGCCCCAGAAAATCAGTACTATTTTAGTCATGATAGGACTAACAGGCTATATGGAAGTTGATTTATTCCTGCACAAATGCCCACCCTTGCACTCTCACGTAGTTATGCTTTGATTGTGATGCAGCTTTCAGAGTTCTGTGCTAGGGACAACTCTTTAATTGTGAAGGAAATTTTTGGAGTTACAGAGTAAGTCTTGTGCTCTAATTATATCATTATTTCTATCTGTTCTTATTTTTTTCCATTTTCTTATGTTTTGGCTGCTGAATTTTGCAGTGAAGATGCAGACAAGCTACGGATAGACACCCTCTCACACTCTGGAGACATAGAAGCCCTTGAAAAGATGATTGAAGATGGATCTGATTCAGAAGATAATGATGAAAGCTCAGAATAAGCTGATATAATCGAGGTGCATATTCCTACGTTATAAGAGCTTTTGTGTTCCCTAATTTGATGGTCTTTTAACCGATTATCAAACTACTTAAGATCTGCTTTCTGTAGAAGCTGAGCAAGTTCCTTGAAAATTTTTGTGGCATTTGAAAGAGCTTTTCTTTGAATAATATTCCCTCCAAGCTAAGGCTCCAATTTATACAGTTTTGTTTTTTTTTTTTTTTTTTTTTTTTTTTTTTTTTTTTTTTTTTTTTTTTTTTTGTGCAAGTGTGTGGCATCATGAGAAGTCATGGGCTTCTTGTTGCTTTAAATTGCAATACCTTGGAGCTGATATTTTTATGTGCCTGATATGACTTGACTTTTCAGGGAAAATGTAGCTGGCTTGCAGTCACATATTTGATGGGATTTTTGTTGCCAAGAGCAGGTAACCTTAGAGCATCTGGTGGTTGTCCACTCGTACTCAGGTTACCCTCTTTGGTTATGCATACAGTTTCTGGGAATTATTGATTACAATCATGAAGGGGATGTAATAACCTAGGTCATTTGTTTGAAACAGGCTTGACTTTCTCTGGCAGGGAAATCAGGCAAATTTGGAATACTGACCTAATCCTTAGAAGGGAGCTGAAATCAAATTATAAATCAATTTGCAGGCTAGCTGCTTTAGTTCTAGTGAGTTTGATTTTTTATTTTTCTTATAACGAGGTGACTTTGATTTACGCCTTTTACGGTCTATATGTATTTCATCAATTTCTAATGTTAATTTCCCCACACTAATGTGAGCTTGTTATATTAGTTTTACGTAGTAGATAGTACTACCCTCAACAATCAACACTGAAGGAGTTGTTTTTTTATGCCCGGGAAACTATGTATTGCTCTAACTAACTTTTACAACTCGTTAGTATATCTTGGAGTCTTCATTCTCTAAACACTCTAATCTATAACGCCAATCCATTTTTTTTTTTCATTTAATTGTTGTCCGATTTAACTCTAAACATTATGAAAGCCGACAAATGATTATGAAATTACTTGATATCTTAAGAATTACACAAACATAGTGTAATAAAGCACAAGGTAGATAGCGTATGCAAATGTAAATTTAAATGCAACTAAAATACCTAAAATATAGCTGTAAAAGCAGCATAAACGTGCCTATAAATCCTATATACATATGGATGAGACCCCAAAACACCCAAAATTCTACTTCGGCCTTTTTTGTTTCTAAACCCATAGTTTCCATTGTTGATTTTTTAAACCCTAGTCTCCATAGTTGAGTTTTGAAGGGGTTTCCATTGGTTTCACTAGTGGAAAGGCTCAGACTATGTTTTCTGGTTTGGTATTTTTAGGTTTCTTATCACGATTCTTCTTTCAGAAAGAAAGAATTTCCGATCTATTTTTAAGAGTTAAAATAACCCCATAAATCTAAATGGAAAGCTTGAAAGTAAAGGCAACCAAATCGTGACATTTCATAAATAGGTTAGTTAAAGGCTAATGATTAAGAATATATGGTGAATTCAATTGTGGTGAATAATTGGAGGTATCTACCGAGAGAAGCAAGTCGAAACGGGCAAAGGCATTGAGCTTTAATATATACAGTACTTGAGTCTGCAGTGTGGCGTCAAATTGAATCTCCATACGCATTCTTCTCTTCTGGGTCTTCTTTTCATCTCTTCCGCTCTCCTCCCTTCTTCTTCCCAAACCCCACACTTCCATCTTTTTTTCTCCATTTCTTTCTCAATATTCCTCCATTTTAGTGTCTCTCTTCTTTGCTTCATCAATTCAGGTCAGTTTTTTCTTCATGTTGTTTTCATCTCATTCATTCACTGTTTCTTGTGTAATTTTCCTTGTTTTAGCTGATATTTTGTTGTGCATTCTGAATTTCTTAGTAGTTGATATTATTTTTGCTACTGATCATGTAAATTATGCAACTATCTTTGTTATTGTTTCTGGGCATTGTATATAATTTCGTTTTAGTTGTTCTTGCTATCAAGATTGATTTCATTGAAAATGGATGGGAATTTCAATTGCTACGAATATACTATGTGGGCTGAAATGAAATGAGTCTATCTTTTGTGTTTTGTGATTCTGTAAATATAAAATGAATGGCTTCCTTGAATTGATTTTTGGATTGAGTAATATTTGATTGTTTGCAATTTGTTAATAAATGGTTCTTTACGTGTTAGGACAATGCTTATGGACTGAATATTGCATTATATGGGAGGTATAGACGACATTGAGCCACCTTTGAAACGTACTAAGGAATCGAATAGTTTCTTGTTACATCAACCCGGTATCTGTTGCTTTGGGGAATACAATGGCTAGGACTTTTATCATTGATGAAATGGTAGGATCTAGAGGGCTTATAAGAAGAGATGAATTCGTTAAAATCATCACCAGTGCCTTGTATTCTCTCGGTTATGGTAAGGCTGGAGCTCTTTTAGAAGAAGAATCCCAAATAAAGTTGCATCCATCTAGTGTAACTTCATTTATGCAGCTTGTGTTGGAAGGGAAATGGGATGACAGTATTACCATTTTGCGTGAGTTTGGTCTCTCTCCTGAGACCAAGAAATGTGCAACATTCGTTATTTTGGAGCAAAAATATCTGGAACACCTACAAAGTGGAAATACTAAAGATTCGCTGTTGACGCTTAGGAATGAGATTTCACCTCTTTGTATAAACACGAACAGGGTTCATCAGCTTGCTGCCTGCCTTGTCTCTCATTCACAAATCATAATTCCCAGCACTGAAACTATTTTTGTCAGTTCGCGGCAAGAAATTTTGGAGAATTTGCAGAAGTTGCTTCCTGCTGAAGTGATTGTACCTGAAAGAAGATTAGAACAACTTGTGGAGCAGGCTCTTGACAGGCAACGAGAATCTTGTGTGTTCCACAACATACTTGATAGTGGATTATCCTTGTATATTGACCATCGATGTGAGAGCCACCAGATTCCTTCTGAAAATATACAGGTCAGAATCGGTATGTACTGGATTGTTTTGTTTTTGAGTTGTCGTACAAGGGTATTGTGGTAAAGTTAGTTGTGATAGCAGCTATTAGGAACAATAGAATTGACATGACCATCAAGTTGATAAATTATTTGTTTCAAATCATGTATACGAAGTATATTGCACATTATGTAACTTTACATTAAATCTCATTGTCACTTCCCATAACATCATGATATATGGTGATTTTTTTTTTTAACCAAAATAAATTTCCAAGCAATGAATTTCTGGACATATCTATACTATTAGAAGGAATCAGCCCCCAGTTCCTGAGTTAGATTAATATTTTTTGTGGTTGCAATAAAATTAATACTTCGATGTTTAACAAATTGGTCTAAGCTATGGATTATCATACAAAACTAGACTAATGCAAGGAACTATACAAAAAGACTTGACCACGAAATTAGTGATGCTGGATCCTAAAGCATTGTGGAAAATAACTTCCACTAGTGGGTTCGTATAACAAGATAAACAAAGGAAAATATCCTTATTTTGTCTATTTTGGTATGATGGCTCATAGTTCAGTTACATTGTTAAACATTCCTGTATAACACATTATACAGATCGAAGATGGACCAACTGTAAGATGGGTGAATGGGGTTTTCTTAAACTACACCAGTTTTCTTGTCTTTACTTAGCTAACACATAATGATTGATCTGCTTATTCAATTAGGATTTAGGTGTTAATCTAGAAGCCATATTTGACATTTAGCATTGCATTATCGTATAGGGAGTGATTGTAGAGAGATTTTGCAGTCAAAGTAAGAAGACTTGGCCTTTTCAAAATGTTTATCTCAGGCATGTTTTTTTTTTTTTTTTTTCCATTATTGTTACACCCCAATTTGCTTGTGGAAGATGTTTTAGTTAGAAATATCTCAAAGCCTTAAGCCCAAAAATTGGGCTCGGTTACACGAACCAAGAATGTTAGGTTGCGACTTTGCATATATGCTTTATTAGCTCGCCATATACTGCCTTTCACATGTGCTGTTTGATCTGATGGATCAGGTACTTCAAGCACACGGCGGTGAAGTTTGGTATGTGCAGTTTTCACACAATGGGAAGTACCTAGCATCAGCAGCTACAGATCGGATGGTATATATTTGGGAGGTACATATTTTTCATTTTATTCTTTTGGTTTGCATGTAACTTATGAAGATGTGCATTTTGTAAAAATACTTGATTAAAAGGCAGGTCAATTAATGTTCTACCAGTTTTGTATGATAATACTCAATTGTTTATTCCTTTATTTAGCATTGTTATATGCCAAGGATTGCTGAAGTTTTGTACTCTGGGTCTATCTCCCTTGTGGATTCAAAGGGATATAGAATCATGTTGGTTGAAGAAATCTGGAGTTAAAAGCCCCTGTTGAGTGAGTACCATCTAGAATACGTGAGGAAAGTAAAATAAGTACCATTTAGAAAAAGTGAGGAAATTAAGAAGTTTAGTTTTATTCTACAGGGTTTGAATAGCTTGGTTCCATAGTCAGTCACTCACATCTTTGACCATTCAGAAACTACATATGTGGCTTTTTTCGGGAGGGGGTGACAAGTGAGTAAAATAGTGTTTGTTAAACAAAGAGAATAACATTTTACTTTTTTGTGAGAACGATGTAATCTATTTACTATTTATATTCCCTTTTTTTGTTTCTAAAGTTCTGTGGCACAATACTTTGTCCGCAGACTCTTAAGAGTGGCCGTGTGTGTCTAAAGCATTTGCTAGCTGGTCATAACGAACTTGTCTGTACTGTTTCTTGGAGTCCCGATGACAGCCAACTTCTTACATGTGGACTGGAAGAAGTTGTTAGACGTTGGGATGTCCAGTCTGGTAAATGTCTCCATGTTTATGAAAACCTTGGCACTGCTTTGGTTTCATGTGGTTGGTTTCCTGACGGAAAAGGAGTATTCTGTGGTGCCACTGATAAAAGTATCTGCATATGGTATCTAGATGGAAGAGAAGAGGAATGTTGGAGAGGTCATAGGACACTACAGACATCGGAAATGGCTATAACCAATGATGGAAAGAGTCTATTAAGCCTTTGCCAGGATAGTGCTATAGTGTTTCTTGACAGACAAGCGAAGTTTGAGAGATTGATTGAAGAAGACCAAGCTATAACATCATTCTCTTTATCTAAGGACAGCAAGTTCTTGCTTGTAAACCTTGCTAACGAAGAGATACATCTCTGGAGCCTAGAGGGTGATTTCAAAGTTATCTGTAAGTACAAAGGACACAAACGTTCCCGTTTTGTCGTTCGTTCCTGCTTTGGGGGCATTGAGCAAGGCTTTATTGCCAGCGGTAGTGAGGATTCACAGGTAATAATTGTATGTGAACATATAATTTCCCTCTCATCTGATTGGCTTCTTTTTCTTTCTGTTTATGTTTTGTAGACAGGTAGCCTTAGATAGACTGTCTCTAGAAAATCCAGTGGATCACCTTAGACCCCATCCCCAAAAAAATGGGCTGAAAATGTTCCAGATGTGGTGTATACTCAGTCTCACAGGGATCTAATTCTTCTTTTGCATATTTGATCGGTTCTGCTGGAGTATTATCCTTATTCCATAGGTGCTGAATCATCAGTTAATAGTTGGTGAAAACAGTAAATTCCACTCTATTCTCCTTTTGTGCCATCTAGAGGCTATGAAGAAGATTGTCATAACTCTCAACTTGAGGCGCTTGATGGTGAATTACTGTTGTTCCATTAACTTCCAACCTTCTAAGTTTGAAAGTAGACTTGAGTAGACTGGTTTTTTAGTTACTTTTTGCTTCTCATCTCTGATTCTAAAATATGAAAATATCTAAGCATTATTTGGGGTGTTATTCTTAAAATTACTATGTGGCAAGAGAAATATAGGAATGTTATTCAGTTACTTGCTGGGAATCTGACACATTTAAGAATACTGTAAAGACGGCAAAGAAAGTTTTTGGTACCCAGTAGTTTGAGTTAGCAGCAATTACCTTCTTCTCCTATGCTTGTATTGTTTGGCTTAGAGATCAGAAAAAAAGCCTATTAACTTTAGTATACTCGATTACTGGGTACCCCGTACCATTTGTCTGAGTTTGGCTTTACACCATTACCCATGACTGTTGCATGGCTTGCATCCTCCCGCCATAGGATACTTTAAGAACTTCGAAGTTTGGATTTGTACCTATGATAGTCACAAAGCAAAATTTGTGCCTGGCAAACATTCTGTTGTATATATGAGCAGAAGTTTTGGATTGATGACAGGGTGTTTTGTAAATGTAGGTATACATATGGCACCGAAGCACTGGAGAGCTCCTCTTGACGTTGCCTGGACATTCAGGAGCTGTCAATTGTGTGAGTTGGAATCCGTGTAACCCTCATATGATGGCATCAGCAAGTGATGACAGGAATGTTATAATATGGGGTTGTTAGTAATTCAAAATTTCAAACTTGTAGATGGAAAAAGATAGGGAAGCAAGGAGGATAGCAATACATCTCTCTCTCATACATAACATCACATGCCTATTTTCTTTTGTGTACATATTCTGCTTTTGGCACTGGTAGCATCAAGAAAGCCTTGCAGCTACGCCTCTGTCTGCCATCATTACTGTAAAGTGTAAATTGTGCAATTATCATTGTTTTTAGATACATCTTACTTCTACCATTGCAAATGTTGATCCTCTAATTTTCTAGACACCACTTTCTATGCCTTTATTTGATAGTTTTGACTTTTGACTAACTAAGATTAATCTTAAATTCAGAGCAACTAAAATTAGTATCCAAATCTTGTAGAAATCCTAATATGCTTTGTAAGGAGAGAGTCAAAGTGTTTACTATGAATCTACGAGTTTCAGCTTTCGACATATGGAGTAGTGGATTTTACCAAAAAGCTCAAGTTGAATCAAACTTAAATAAAGTGGTTATTTCAACAAGGAGATTATCAGTAAGTTTTTCGGGGGAGGGGGAGCTTTGCGGGGGGGAGGGGAGCGGCAGCGAGAGGCGGAGGAGGTGCAGCGAAGGGTGGGGGAAGAGTGGCGGTGCGGTGGTTGGGTTTTCCGATAGTGTGGGTAGGTAAGAGGGTGGTGGTGTAGTGGTGGCTAAGGAAAGGTAATGGAAAAGGTTAGGGGGTGTGGAGAATCAATGTAGAATAAATTTGGGTGAACTCAAAAATATAAATGGATAAAGGGAATGACAAAAAGTGACAAACAAACGACAACAAAGGGAATGAGACTTGTTCATTCTCTTTCCCTGTGATGATTAACCCCAACAAAACAACCCCTTAAAGTTGTTATTGATTGAAGTATATAGATGATTATTATATTATCATTGTTTTAATTGTTGGGTGTGACTCAATTATTGTTGCTATGCATCAAATTAAGGAAAAGTGAAAATGGAGACCATACATAGTAAATTTGTATTAAAAAAAAAAAGAGGAAGTGAGATTTATAACTATGTATGGTCTCCAACTCTCCATAGTACTCGTATAAAAGAGGAGCTGTATTTATGGAATTGCTACTAATTGGAGTTGTATTGAGTGAAAGCACTCCTGCTAAATAAAATTAGACCTACGATGTGAGTTTGTGTACGATAAAAAAAAAGGGAATAAAAAGTTCTATAAAAGGAATTAAAACTAAAAGCTTTTCAAATAAGGAAATGAAGCAAGTATTTAAAAAGTGGAGCAAGTATTTAAAAACGGAGGGAGTAGCTAACTAGCTTTGATCCTGTGCAATGCTGAGAGATCCAACAACTTGAATAACTCTTAGTAGCTACCTAGTTTCCGAAATTTTTTTTTCTTTTTTTTTTTAAACAAAACAACTTGAATTTTATACGTATATTTAGCAAAGACTCTTAAGTTTTTTTTTTTTTTTTTTTTTTTTTTTTTTTTTTTTTTTTTTTGTAATCCACGGAGTATATGAAGTACTCGTAACTTATAATATTCCATTCTTGTAGATACGGGAGGTAAATAAACATAAACTCGACCGCCTACATGAAAATACAATTAATGTTTCATTAGTTTTGGATAGGAAAGTCGAACCTAAATATGATCCGAGACCTGAATTGATCTGAATTTCATAGTACTAAAACTTTTAAAACTGTGAGTCTGTGAGGCGGGTGTCATATAGTATACAATACTACGGAGTACCAAACCAAACTTGATCTAGTAGAAAGAATAGTACTTTTCAACCATGACTCCATGAGGTTGAGGGTTCAATCCCCACTAAAGACAATTTGGGGGGTGGAATTCTCTTTATCTTCCCCCTACTCTTTCAAATTGTCTAGTTGCCTACATGCCTGGGGCCGGAGAACCTTTGAGAGGTTTTGACACGGTAGGGTCTTTCTTCTTACAAACAAAAAAAAAAAAAAAAAAAAAAAAAATACTATACTACTAGTACTCCGTCGAAAGTCGTAACCATTGAATTGGGGTGAATTGGGGAGGTAAATAAACATTCCATTGGCAGGCAACGGCAACGCAGAGAGAAAGAGAGAAAGAATGGGAAGCGTGGTGGCACAGATACCCACCAGCTTTGGACATGAGCTTAGAGCTTGCCTTCGCTGCAGACTTGTCAAAACCTATGATCAGGTTCTCTCTTTTTCTTTCTTTTCTATTTCCATGTCTTTGTATTTTCGAATTGTTAGGGTTTATCACCAATGTTTTTGTTTTTACAGTTTAGCTTTATTTAATTGTTAGGGTTTATCACCCACGTTTTTTATTTTACAGTTTAGGGAATCAGGATGCGAAAATTGTCCCTTCTTTGGCTTGGATAAAGATCATGAGCGTGTTGTTGAGTGTACTACTCCTAATTTCACTGGGTATGTTCCCTTTTTTTTTTTTTTTAAGGGTTTCTGGGTATCAGTTTCAAGTTTTAGTTTGTTTTTAATCATTTATTTACTTGTAGATTAAATTCATCCCTTGAAAGTTGAAAGTGTTCTACTTGATAAGATTCTATCATGTTCGTATTGAGAAATGCATATCATATTCATACTAGAGCTGTGTTGTGTACTTGTGCATGTAGTGCTGCTTGTTAGAAACTCCCTTGTGCAACTCCTGATTTTCCAGAATCATATTTTTTTCTAGGATAATTTCTGTTATGGATCCAAGTCGGAGCTGGGCTGCTCGCTGGCTACGCATTGGTATGTCACTTGTTGCATTTGTGCTCATCCTTTTTTTTTGGGTTCCTTGTTGCCTCTTTGATGTTGAAACAAATTTTTTTCTTCAAAATCATACCTATTGACCTATTGTCTTCAACTCTTCATTTTTATATAATTTATGGTTGGTACGGAGTCATTGGACTACCAGTGGCTCATTTGTTTATGTTAACTCATGAATTATAATTAAACGCAGTAAATTGGGTGGATAAATTTTCCATCATTGGGCATTTTTAATGATGTTAGGAGCAATTTTTGAAGGGTGTTTTGGTTGTTCTAGTAACAAATTGGGAGGGATGGAGGTTTAGGTGGGTAACACACTCTGTGCACATTATTGGGTAATGAATTGGCATAAAGGTGATGGTGTAACAAAACAGCCCATGTGGTATATTGGACGTGATATATATGTTGTGAGAAGGGCATGTTTATTGTCTGTCTTCTTTACTACTATATCTCCCGGGCTTGGTCAGTCTCGATCTAGCAGTTCTATAAATTCCTTTTTGTTTTCTTCTTAATCTTTAGGAAGCTGCCCTAACTATTCTAAGTTGTCCTTTCTGTCGTCAGAGTTTTCTTTGCTTCCTCTTTAATATAAGTGATTTGTTCATTTCTTTCATTCACTATCTTACATTGATTTTTATCCATGATGTGGCATTGACTTTCTGCTTGTTCTAGGCTTATATACACAATTAGTTCATAATGAGATTTTTAAATAGTGATTCCTTATGGTGCACGTGTCCGTTAGGTTTTGGCTTAGCCAATTTAATTCTACATTTATGAGTATAACTATTTGTCCTTGCTTGAAAATATAGAGTGGAGGTAGCCAAGAACATGAATCTTGTAACAAAAAATGGTGCTATAGGATCCTTGTTATAATGCACCATTTCTTCAACGTCTAGAGGCTTAGGGCTTGTTTTCTTCACCTTATGTTTTATAAAATTGATTTTTACTGTTTACTATGTTTCAAAAAAGATGCATCACTTTACTAAAAATGTGAGAGCTTTTTGGGTATAGTGATGCATCTAATTCAAACTGAAGGAAGTAAAAAAAAAAACCGATTGTAACTGATATAAATTAATTTGATCCATTGTTGTGCTGTTCTATGAACTTACTGATTTCTAAACGAACTAAATTGAATTTTTACTTTTGGTCATATATGGGTCCCTCAGTTTTTTATTTATTTACCAAAATGCCATGATGACTAGATAAAATGGCAAAAATGTTAATAAATCAACAACTTTTTTTGTCAAATCTGGGGCCCACCGTTTTTGATTTATTTACCAAAATGTCATGTTGACTAGACAAAATGGTTGATTTATTTACATTTTTGCCATTTGATATTTTGTTTGGGACTTCCTTTACATTAAGAGCGATCCCCTCCTTTTTCTTGATAATTTTAGTTGTTGAAATTAATGGGTCTTCCACTCGTATTTCTTTTAAGCTCTTTTTTATGCTTGATTTGTGGGCTCTACATAGCTGTCATTTACTAGACAAAATTGTAGATTTATTTACATTTTTGCCATTTGATATTTTGTTTATCAAGGAGATAAATTGGGACTTCCTTTACATTAAGAGCGATCCCTTCCTTTTTCTTGATAATTTTAGTTGTTGAAATAAATGGGACTTCCACTCGTATTTCTTTTAAGCTCTCTAAGAATTTATGCTTGATTTGTGGGCTCTACATAGCTGTCATTTGTGAAATTGAAGGAATATTCTGTTATGTCTCACATAATTTGGAATGAGCTTTGTTTCAAACTTCTTTATGCCGTTATCTATCTATTAGGAAGATAACTTCAAAAGTGGATGTATTTGGCTGATTGGGTCTAAATTCTTTAAAACTCAGAAGTGTCATACTTGCTATATTACCTCCTTAAAGTCTCAGGTTTGTGCTTTTTTTTTTTTTTTTTTTTTTTGGGTTGTGTGTGTGTGTGTGTGTGTAACAGACTAACAGTCTGCTTGGGTTTCTTTCTTCACATCTGTTGTATCTGAATATGTGTTCCACACTATAAAAATAGTTAGGATGGTAGCCTTGGTAGGGGGTATTTTACACATGTTCCACACAATTACCATAGAAATGGCTATGCACCAGCTACCACCTAGCCTTTTGCTGTTTTCAAAACAATATTTTACTGAAAGCACAAATCGAAGGGAAAAAGTCTAATGTATTTCTGGAGTAACAAATGCTTCAAGGGTGATTAAAGTCTTCTCCAAACAGGCAAAATGATACCCACTAGCTTCTTGATTTAGAATACCCTAAACCCAACTTACTATCTCAAATTAATTATTCCCTCCATTCCTTAATTGGTTGCATCTTTTCATTTTGAGCTGTTCCTTAATGTTCTTTGCACTACCCTTTTTCTTTCTATCCTCTCTTATTCCATTTATTGAACCCACTTAGCTCCACTCTCTTTCACAACCACATTCTCTCTCTGATCTTAAAAACAGAAAAGGGTCTGCTCTCTCTTCCGCTCTCTTATTGAGGATTTTTAAAACTACTTTAGAGGTTCAAAACATTTTGTTATAGTGGGGGAATGATTTGGGGCAGATTTTTTTTTTTTTAAATTGATTCTTTTCATGCTGTTTTGCTTTTCGAATATCAATTTGATGGGGTTTGGCTTACTGTTCTAGTGTGCCTTTTCCAAAGTACATTAAATTGGGTTTCCTAGAGGCCTTTTTAGACAATTGATATTGGTTCACCTTCCTACAGACGTGTGGAACACAAATATTTCATCAAAATAATTAAATCTCTGAAGATCTAACCCATATCAACACACACGTGCAAAGTTGTAGCCCCTTTCCCCTTTCTAGCTTTCTCTTAGTATCTCACCTTTCATAAATTGTTTCTCCAGTCCTCCCTGATGGTTAGTGTTTTACAAAAAGAAGGGTTTAATCGAATCACCTTGATTAAGCACCTAGCCACAAAATTATGCCCCTACAAAGTTTGAATCTGTTCTGGCTTTGCTCCTAGGTTCTTAAACTATGCATCTTCATTTTAAAATTAGTCTTGTAGATTTCTAAATTCCGTGTGAAGTTATGAACACTAGTAGTTTTTTTTTTTTGACACATGAACACTAGTAGTTGTATGACCTTTATTAGCTTCAAAGCTCAAAGTTTGATATTGTATACTCTCATACTACTCTTTTTGCTTACTTTCTGTGTCAACAGTCAACTGTAATATTGTTTATTTTGTCATGTCACTAACCACAATATTTCATCCATGATCTACTGTTTGATATTATGTTCTATTATGGGTTTTGGTTCTCTTTTGTTATGGTTTGATATTTAATGGCTAATCACTATGGGTATAATGGTAGAAGCCTGAGTCCATGTTATTGTTTTCTTTTATGCCTTTGTTGAGAATGTTAATCATCTGCCACAACCATGTCTGTTAATCCCCATTAAACAACAGTACGTGTTTCTACTATGCAGTTTATGATGGCAGGTCTATGTTAAATTACAGCTTGCACTGTGGTTTTATTGATAATCATACAAGATTAATTATAACTACATCAATTTTGTTTTTTTTTTTTTTTTTTTTTTTTGATTTTTTTGATTTTTTAAAAACTGCAACTTGGAGTTGGTTTAAAAGTCTTTTTAATGACCTATCATACGATCTACTGTGGTATCCTGTTAGGAATTAGGATAAAAAACAGAAACAATCAAATTAGCACAGAAGAAATTAGCCCAAGATAGATTGTATTGAAAACAAAGTATTCCCAATACAACTTCCTTCTTTCGAGAGGAAGGAATTCTCTCCAAGTTTCTGGTAACAACTTTTCTGAATGAATTCCCTTCCCAACCCCTTACTCAATTTATTACAATATTCCCTCACTCCAGCTCAGCTAACAAAAATAACAAACTCTAGTCAGATTACTTAATTACCCTTCTCCTAACAAACTCTTGTAACAGATTTTCCAACTCAGAATAACAGCTCAGCCTCCTATTGCTATTCGATTGGCCTTTGCTGCTGGATTGGGCCTCTTTCGTGCATGCGTGATGTACACTGCAGGCCTGGGAGGCTGGGACAATCCCTTGCAGATCCCTGAGCTGAGTTACTTGTCAATGTTATTTAGTGATTGGATAGTTTCTAAAGATATTTTTATTACAGATAAGCAATTTACTCCCCCTAATATTTGACAATTTAATAGAAATATTCTGCATGATGTCTATTTGTGTTTTTAATTGTGTTGAAATTCTTTCATTTGTCCCCTCCCCCCCCCCCCCCCCCCCCCCCGGGAGAAAAAAAAAAGGAAATATTGTTTCAATGCTGGAAGAAATTGAGGGAAAGGAAAATGAAGTGTCACATCCAAACAAGGGATATGAATCCCTCATTCTCATGTCCTCCAATTTTTCCTATCAAATCATTTTGAAAGATGTGGAGCATAATATGACGATGTTTTTCCTGTTTATCAGGAAGATTTGTTCCTGGATGCTACACCCTTGCTGTATCAGAGGCACTTCCTGAGGAATTTCAGGTGCATATTGATGTTTACATCTGGCAACTATTATCTTCTACCTGGAACACTTATGTTGAAAACTATGTTGAGAAATTGTCAATGTTTGTGTGTGTGATAATTATTGGATTTTTTGGTGCAGTATTTAAGCTTTGGTCTTTTAAGGTTCTTTATTGTAAAACATGAATTGAGGAGGACACAATTCTTTGTTCCCTTTCAGAAAAATCATAAAAAAGTTGGCTTTCACCCTCTTTCTGGTTTCCATGTTATACCAAACCTCTGACCCTCTTGTGCAACCTTATAGCTCTCCTTTTTGGTGGTTCTGATGTAACCCTTTTAGTTCATTGCTATCAACTGTCCACTTTGGTTACTGTTTGACTTCCTTTTTATTACTCCGTAATTCCGTATGTTATTGTATGATTTTATGTCTCTATCCTCTGAAATATGATTTTATATTTGACAAATTGCTTTGACTATATGCTATTTCAGAAACCATGCTTTCTGGAATGAGATGCATGAGTGTGAACTAAAATTTACACTGACCATTTTAGCTGTTAAGCAAGCATCCTAAAAGGTGAAATGACCTCATTTCATTTCCTGAAATGAATCTATATACTTCCTCCGTTTTTTTAATATTGCACCACTTACCTTTTAAGGAAGTTTCACATTTATTGCACCATATCCATTTTAGGAAAAGAAATTTATGTGTTCACACTATAAATACCTAATATACCCTTGCTTTTCAACCCTTACTTTTATTTTGTGCATACAATCACATGGGCAACTTGGTATTTCTACCTTTCTCTCTTATCCTTTTTTCCACTACCAAAAAATTTGTGTCAAACCCTTATGGTGCAATAATAAAAGAACGGAGGAAGTATTATTAAAGGAGCTTGTGGGTTCTAGTCATGTTTTTGTTATTGTGAAAGATTTCGACATGAAATTTTCTCAAAGTCAAAGATAGGGAGAGCATGTTTGTTTACTCACATCAGGGGTGCCTTTTGTCCCTACCTGTATGATGTGTGCATTTAGCTATTTTTGTGTACATAGAATTTTGATGTGAACGAGCAAAAACTATACATGTTGAATCAATTGCAACAATAAGTCTGTCTTAATATGTATTCTTGACTCCTACAGTCCTTCCGTTTTCCCTGTCTCTTCACTGTAACTTGTTCAAAGACCATATTAAGGAATTGATAGATTTCTCATCTCTTTTGCAGGCTATCTGTGAGGATGAACGTGTTCAATATGTGCCTCCGAAGCAAAAGTCTTAGGTTATAGGTTTGTGGATATGGCAATGATGATAGTGCAATGACTGTTGTACACAAGCTAACGCTAAGCTACAAACTCAGTCACTTAACTAATGTTTGGGAAGATTAGTGTCATAACTTTCTAATTAAAATGTCTACTTTTTAATTGTACTTGTTTGAATGTGGAAGGTTCGATACCGTAGGTAAATGTGTTGAAATTTATAAATTTGTGGCTTTGAAAAACTAGTACTATTGTTTATAGGTTCAAGTCAATATGGTATGCGAATATGGGATTAATCAAGCCTGCTATTTGTTTGTCATAATCGAATAGCCACCTTCCGCCTCATTGTGACAATTATACATGGAAAGAAGAGTAGTAGTGGTCTAGTGGAAAGGATTGTCTGTGAATCAATCTCCACTAGAGGCCACTTGGAGGGTGGGAATTCCTTAGGCCCCCCCCCCCCCCCCCCCCCCCCACACACCCCACACACACACACACACCTGCCCCCCACCACTGAGAGGCTCTGATCCAATAAGACGTCTTTTCCTTACCTTTACAACAAGTAAAAAAAATAACTAGTACTAGTATGGATTATGGGGGAGAAAGATCAAAGCAGATATATTAATGAAAATTCTGGTGCATTTGATCTTTCAGTTGATGGCTACTTTCAGCATCTCAGCCCAATTAGGATGTTAAAGACTTAAATTGTTACAGACTATAAGAGATATTTGTAAAGTTTGATTGGAAGGTGAAGACTGAAGAGCCATTATTATTTATGCAATAATATTATTATTATCATGTATATATTTTTTCCAAGATAAGGACATAAGGCATATGCCAAAATATAGATGCTCTCATGGTCTATGGTTGGAGAAGTGGTGCACGTGAGACACAAGGCCAACAAACTCATAAGCCACTTGTTTTTTTCTCTTTTGTACTTCAATCAATCACACGATTAATCGAGCAACACTTGATATTGTTGGTTAGAGATACATAAATCTTGAGATAACAAGGTCAAATCTTTTCTATACTTTCAAGTGATTGTGTTTGATCACACTTCTCTTAACTGAATATTTTATGAGAGGAGGATATTAGAATTGAACTGAATTGAAATTAGTCTGAAGAGAAAAGACCCTTAATACCCACATAATTTTGAGTATATTGGTATATATTCTCCATGGACCATACACCTCTAGACAATAGGTGAAGGCTTATAAGAAGGAATTTCTTCCCGTCCTAGAAAGAGCAGACTTGTAGGCAATTCAAACATTTGAACTCATGCGTATACCTTTAAAAAGACTTTGGATTAGGACATTGTGAGGCGGGTAGTTTATCTGACACGGATGCCTCCTAAAGAGTGGAATTATAGGGTTTGAGATGAATACAAAGTGTAGTATATAAAAATTTTAATTCAACAAAAAGTTAATAACTTGATAAAAAGGTAGAATTTCTAAATAAAATTACTAGGAAACATGACATAAAAAGAGATAGTAGATTGAGTAAAAAAATGGTAGACTTGTGAGAGGGGAAAGAAGGTAGGGAAATGTTGTCAAAAAAAAAAAAAAAGAAGGTAGGGAAATAAATAATAAAATATCTTTGAAGGGAAAGTGAAAACCACTGCTGTCCGTTGTTCCTTGTGTTTCCTCTCAAAAAAGCCGAGTCGTCTTTCTCGTTCAAGCCCACTGACTTGTTCCCAAATCCCATCTGCGTCTTTTCTAGGGTTTTTCAATTCTTACTTTTAGGTGAGTCGATTTTCTCTTTCTCTCTCTATAATCTATATATTGGCTGTTAGATTCAATTTTTATATAAACTTTACATCTGAAATTTTGTTCAATTTTAGTCCGATCTGTGCTCTTTTGTGATTGATTGGTTGATTGATTGATTGATTGATAATATAAGCAATTTGATTGTGTTGTTAGAAATGGCGAACATCGATATCGAAGGAATATTGAAGGAGATTCCCGAGGATGGAAGAGTACCAAAGACGAAGATCGTGTGTACGCTAGGGCCGGCTTCACGGTCTGTGCCGATGCTGGAGAAGCTTCTGAGAGCGGGTATGAATGTTGCCCGATTCAACTTCTCCCATGGAACTCATGAGTACCATCAGGAGACTCTTGAAAATCTCAAAATTGCTATGCAAAACACTCAGATCTTATGTGCTCTTATGCTTGATACCAAGGTCTCCCCTTTCTCTCTCATTCAATTACTTGTTTTCATCCAACCCGATGTTAATGCAATCATATGTTTCATCAATATCGTGCTAACAATACCTAGGGGAGGATGGATTTTATTTGATGATAAATCTTTCATTTTTTTTTTTATTTCCAATCAATATTGCTTTATTCTTTTATAGCCTTTATTTAGGTAAGATTTAACTGTACTGCAAATTATATCCTCGAGCATTTAGATTTTATCAACTTTGTCTTTCACATCATCTCAAAACTGATTTGTCTTTCTAGGCCTCATATTTGCTCAACTGTCTTGGTTTGGTTTGTCTGCTGCTGCTTGACCTAAGGATTTGGTTAGGAAAATTTGTACCAATAAGCCTTCATGCTTGTTTAACTTCTGCCTTGTTCTCAATTTGCATAGTATGGAGGGATATTAAGCTCAAACCTTGAGACCCCCCCATATGGGATCATTGCCATGTTTGGGAAAATGACTTATATCCAGGAGTTTATCTCATTCATCCCAACAAAATTGTAACCTGGGTGGGCTCCTTAGACCTTGTGTGTACTTCCTGAACCAGGGTTGAGTCAGAAGCCTTGATGTGATGGTTAATTTTAATGTGACTGCTTTCATGTTTTCTATGCTCTTACAGAGTAACTGTATTTTATTTTGTGATCCCTGGGTACTTTCTTTTTACATGAATCTCTTTGACTATTACATAACCTGATTGGCTTGCTGGATCCTTTGATTAATGATTATCTATTTTAAATTTGTATTTTTCATTACATTTACATTCTTACTTGAAATAATCTCCTAGAGTGTCTGATATTGCAGGGACCTGAAATACGTACTGGGTTTCTCAAGGATGGGAAGCCCATCCAACTGACAGAGGGACAGGAAATCACTGTTTCCACTGATTACACCATTAAGGGTGACACAGAGATGATTTGTATGAGCTATAAAAAGCTGGCTGTGGATCTTAAACCAGGAAACATCATCTTATGTGCTGATGGTACTATTACTCTCACTGTTCTGTCCTGTGATCCAGCTGGTGGAACTGTGAGGTGTAGATGTGAGAACACTGCCGTACTGGGTGAGAGGAAAAATGTAAATCTTCCTGGAGTTGTAGTTGATCTGCCTACTCTGACAGAGAAGGATACAGAAGACATATTGGAGTGGGGTGTACCCAACAACATTGATATGATTGCTCTGTCATTTGTCCGGAAGGGATCTGATCTTGTTCATGTGCGGAAGGTCCTTGGCCCCCATGCCAAACATATACAGTTGATGTCAAAAGTGAGTGAAACATTAATTCTTTTATCTTTCTTTTTTTTCCCTTCCAGGTTTTGACTTAGTAGTATTGGGTGTGAGGTCTCTCATTACCTAGATTTTTGACCTGTTATTTTTGCTGTAGTGGCATTTGAGTTATGTTAATGTTTATTTTTTTTTTTGTAGCATACCAGCATCCACTTGACCTTTTTGTCTGATTGAATCCATTTGATGTTTGTTGAATTTATTCAGGTTGAGAACCAGGAGGGAGTGATCAATTTTGATGAGATTTTAAGGGAGACTGATTCATTTATGGTTGCACGTGGTGATCTTGGAATGGAGATTCCAGTTGAGAAAATTTTCCTGGCACAGAAGATGATGATTTACAAGTGTAATCTTGCTGGCAAGCCAGTAGTTACTGCAACACAGATGCTTGAATCCATGATTAAATCTCCAAGGCCAACCCGTGCTGAAGCCACCGATGTTGCTAATGCCGTCCTTGATGGAACTGACTGTGTTATGCTTAGCGGTGAAAGTGCAGCTGGGGCTTACCCGGAGCTTGCTGTCAAGATCATGGCCCGTATATGTATCGAGGCAGAATCTTCCCTTGATTATGCAGCTATCTTCAAAGAGATGATTAGGGCTACTCCTCTACCAATGAGCCCCTTGGAGAGTCTTGCATCTTCAGCTGTCCGAACTGCTAATAAAGCCCAGGCAAAGCTCATTGTTGTCATGACACGTGGTGGTACAACGGCCAAATTGGTTGCCAAGTATAGGCCAGCTGTACCAATCCTCTCAGTAGTTGTCCCAGTTTTGACAACTGATTCTTTCGACTGGACTTGTAGTGATGAGACCCCAGCAAGGCATAGTCTTGTATACAGAGGTTTAATCCCTCTATTAGCTGAGGGGTCTGCCAAGGCTACTGATTCAGAGTCTACAGAGGTGATTCTGGAGGCTGCTCTGAAGAAAGCAACAGAAAGGGGCTTGTGTCTTCCCGGTGATGCTATTGTAGCACTTCATCGTATTGGAGCTGCTTCTGTTATCAAGATTTGCATTGTGAAGTGATTGGGTGAGACATTAGTCTCTGATTCGGGTCTATAGGAAGAATGGGAGCAATGGTGGCGAGTTGCCTTATTTTGATAATGCTTTTATGCTTTGTAATATCTTGGCCGAATTATTTTTGGAGCAATTAGTTTTTATAATTATGATCTTATGGATCAGTGTTTTGCAATTTTTAAGCTAGAAATAAACCAAGGACAGATATTTCAGGCAAACTGTGTTTTGTTCTCAGATTTCTTCTTGCAGACCTCCTGCCATAATGTTTTCTTCTCTAAATCCCTTTTCAAGTTCCCAGGGTTAAGCTATAAAGTCGTTGTGTTTCATTGTGTACTTGTGCATTATATAGAGTTGTCACATCTGTTAGATTAAATAAACGCAGCAGACTAATGGTAATTTGTTTAACTTTTGTTGTGGTGAGGATAGGATAGGGATGAAGGAGAATTGGGAAGTGTATCATTAAGGGGACCATGTAGATAAATTTGGAGTGGAAGTCGTGTGTTATTGCTTTCTTTTTCTAATAAGAGACAGGTCGGGCTAGTAGTATCATGCCAAAGTGAAAGAAATACAAATGGTTAGTCCAAATTATGCCAAGCTCTTTTCATTGGTACCGTCACTCTCATTCATTGGTAGGGCAGTGAGGGGTTTTTCTTTTCTGCCCATAAAAAAGTAGGCTTCTTTTTTAAAAGTAAAGGCCGAATTCAGGCTGTTGAGTGGTTTTGATTATAGTGATTTCAAACTTGATTGGCAACAACCGTATGGATGTTATGGTATCAGGAAGGTAACTGTAATGAGGAGGAGGCGGCGGCGGCAGCAGCAGCAGCATGTGAATCCTGGCTGCAGGACAGTGGCATGCCTGTGCTGTATTATTTTTAGTATAAAATGAAATTTCTATTTATTTCCTTGGATGTCTTAAAATATATATATATATATATATATATATATATATATATATATATATATATATATATATATATATATATATATATATATATATATCCTTGGATTGTATTAAGTTCTACTCTGTAATATTCTACTCGTAGCTTAACACCTTGGCTTTTCACATATGAATTCGGTTGAACAGAACGTTCTGGGCGATAATAAAAACAAAATATCCGTGACGAAATTGCTTCAGACTTACCTTTTTCACGCTAACTGATTACGTATATGTGCATGAGATGATAATATATATAAATATACACATATTATATAAGTAGTATAAAAAGTATAAAATAAAATCTCATCTCATTATGTAACTTTAAAGTTTATTCTAATTATTTGTGAAATAAATAAATCTATATTACATTTTCTAGAAGAAGCTTAATTACTCAAACCAGACAAGACAGCATTCCAAATGATGAATTATAATATAATGGTAACTGGTGATATAAGTGAGTGACCAAGGGCAAGTAGGGAATTTTGAGAGCCAAACAAGACAGCATTCCAAATGATGACTTATATATGATCTATAAATATTCTACCCATAATTAAATCCCTTCAATGAATAGCACAACAAAGTTGCATAATGTTGTCATTCACAGTTCATACCAGAGATTTTTGCTCTCTAATGGCCTTGCTCTCACTCCTCTCATGGGGTAAGCTCTCACTTCCTTTTTGTCCCTTCCCTTTTCTCATACCCTGCTCAACTAGTTGTTGTAATAGTAGACTAGTACTCCATAGTTTGTAGTAGCAGAGCTCATCAGGGGGCCAATAATAGTGGCTGCAGGGACAGACTTAGCCACTGTGCTAGCCGATGATTCCATCATGTAATACATGACACAACCTACCTCACTGTTAATATTATTGCCTTTTCCGAATCATATATATCTCATAACTTCTTCAGTGCTTGGATAGGCTAGACAATGAATTAACAAGGCATAGATCGTATTTATCCAAAGGTGTAATTGCTATTATCATGGGTCAAATATGTCTAGACTTACAACCAATTTCTTATTGTTGTTGTTCAGATGGAATAGTTGGAATCACTTTGGGTGCAATTGTAGGAGTTTATAGGTACTACGCAGCGGAAATAACATGAATCATATTCAATTAAGCACCTAATCCAGAAACGCATGCATAACACACAAGACACATAATCATACCTTTGACGCGTTGCTCCTCTACTTAGTCCACGAGATTCGAACGAGCCATCCACCAATACTAGATTGGTCGAGTGATTGAGGAAAACCGCGATCACCACCTTTATGGACAACCGACCACCGCACGAACCACCACCACCACGTGACACCACCGTGCGCCGAGGAGGAGGAGAGAGCCGTGAGAGAGAGGACTTTGAGAGGGCTGGGTTTCGTGTTTTCTAATTAAGGTTTGATCACACTGATCAGTTAATTGCTTACTTGCAAACTTAGGCACCTAGTCTATTTATAATCTCATTATATTTAGACTAGGGCACGAAGCCCAAAACCACTTCTAACCCTCCATATGGCCGGCCACCTAGAGTGATGAGGCCCATGATGGGCCTCGTCCTCTAATGCTCGATCTAGCCCCTTTGTGTGACCTTATAGGATCCGTCCAATTGGGCTTTGGGATATTTTACTAGTTCAAAGATCGTCAGTACCTCTAGCTATGGCAAAACGACGACACAAATGTACGAACTTAATTATCTCCATAATTTGATCCATTTCTATATCTAGTAATTGCACACGACGAAGACATAACTCCTTTAATCTCCCACTTGTCTGAGACAAGGGTGCAATATTCAAATTCCTTAAGTCAATATATGTGTCGATTTGATAATATGATTGCATCACATGTCGAGATCATATTAATCTACAAATCGTTTCTTGAAATCTGAGTTAGAATTACAAAACTAAATGATTACTGTGTAATGCATTTGAACGCGGCCACGTATTTTCTGAATTCTCCCTCTTTAAGCGGCCATGACACATTTCTTAATTTAATAGGTAGACTCTATCCAATCTTTTAGCAACATGCCTCCCACTCAACTTCTGAAATAACCAGGAAACACCCTTTATAATCTCCAATTACGGCTAGACGTTTGAGTGTACCACAGTCACAACATCCATTGAATGAAATCAATGTTCTACTCATGTCAAAGGAATCCACTAATATATACGGAAGCTCTATACTTGAACTTCAAAGTAGATCATTAGTTCGATCATGCATCATTCATGCATATCCAAGTGATTGACCGAGCATCACTATGCCCCTATAGCCCATGAAACTGCGCTATCCAATCAATCTTACATGCTAGTTCATTTATTGAAATCATTTATGTCCACTTTAATGATCTCAAACTAGGAACTTAAATAATATATGAATTTTGTTCACCTGTGGGGTTTCAATTCACCAGGTCATCAACCTGATGAGCCCATCAATTCATAATTATTTTGGACATTTTATTTAATTTCCAAAACCATAATTAAATAAGAGAAATAATAATTTCTATTTTAAACATAATTCTGCACATTGATGCATTTCTCATGTAATATGTTTTCTCAAAACATATACAACTTAAATTACATAGCTTGCTTCAATCCTAAGACTTTAATTTGACTCTCATACCTAAGTCCATGGAAGGGGTTTAGTGATTTCTCACTCATAATAAAACTTTGCAGAACTTGACCTTCCGCTGGTCAATGATCTCATAACTGAGGTGATATCTCATATCTATAAGTTTGGATTTGTGATGTGACCCTGGCTCCTTTGTTCTTGGGCAAGGGTGACCTCTTAGTCACATGAAATTTTAATCCGAACTTCCTCTCTAACTATCTTACTATAGTTTAATACACATATTCTGACATTGAGTATGCAACAGTGCTCTACTTTGAACTCTTCAAGCTCACTCTCCTTCTCCATCCAGACACAAATGTATTTAGATCACCATCTAGAATCATCTTGCCTGTGTTGGAAAACTTGCATTTGTGTAACCTTTTGACAACTTGCTTAAATTACCATTTAACACAATAGCTAGAAGAATTCCTTTTAGTGCTTCTCAAGTACTCAAGGATCTGTTCTTAGTAACTCTCCATATGCTTATTCTGAATTTTCTTGAAAAACTGCTACACATGCACAAGTCATATGCAACATCTTGCTTTGTACATTTCATGGCACATATAATGAACCTTTTGCAGAAGCATAAGGTACACTATCCATACAACTCAACTCTATTAGCTTTTGAAGGCACTGAGTTTTACTGAGTGTAATACCATGAAACATGGGAAGACATCCTCTCTTAGAATCTTGCTTCATGAACTTGTCAAGATCCTTATCAACATAAGTCTCTCGATTCATTCCAATAATTCTTCAAGATTCACTTCATGGTTCTTAATTCCCAATATGTACTCAACATCTCTTAAGTCTCTCATATAGAAACAATCTTTCTAACCACTGCTTGGCTTATTCAAGCATTGATATATCATTTCATATGAACTGTATGTCAACTACATACTAGACTAAGAAGACCAATTGCTCCCACTAAACTTCTTGTCTCTACAAGATTCCCTTTTCGTTCTACTAAGGAAATCAAACTGTTTGATTGCCTAATCAAAATGAATGTTCGAACACCCTGATGCTTACTTCAATCCATAAATGAATTTCTGAAGTTTGCTAAACTTTCTAGGATTTCTGGATTTCAAAACTCATATGTTGTATCATATACATGTTCACCATCAAGAACATTTCATGAAGTTGATTTTGATATCCATAACTAGAATAATCCGAATAGGCTTACCCAACTAATAGGTTTGACCCTATTTGTAAGACTATTATGGACTAACACATCTTTACAAACATGGAGTCCATACTGGATTTCATGGCTTTAAGCCATTTTCTGAGTTGGCACTTATCCAAAGCTTGCTTGTAGGGCATGGATTCTAACCGTTCTAATAACAAAATTTAAAATCCACCTTTTCTCAGAATTTCAACAAACTGTTTGTTTTGATCCTAAGTAACCTACAATAGGTATGAGCAACAATAGAATTATTTTCTTCAACTCTTTGAAGCCTTTCATTCTAATAGGACGATAGAAGTCTCGCTAGTTGAATTAGCTTGCTTCGACACATGTTTTATCAAATTAGCTGATTTCATGCGCATTCGTCTCTGATGTAGTGTTATCTACATCCATTTGTTGCTCGTCTCGAATCTCATCGAGATCTAACTTTACTCCCACTTGGCTTTTTAGGAAGAGATTTCTTTCTATAAAGACATTATCGCGAGCAACAAACACTTTGTTTCTACGCGATTGTAGGAATAATACCTCTTAGTTTCCATGAGAAAACCCATGAAGAACTATTTTTCTGATTTAGGGTGTATTATGTCATCTTTGTAAACATTTTACATTGATTTCATAACCCTTAATCCTGTTTAGAAAAGATAACTTTTGGAACATTTCCAAATCATAACTCTTATGACATCTTCTCTACTGCTTTGGTTAAGTTTCTGTTTAGTATATTCTTAATTGTTGTTGTTCTAATTCATATCCTCAAAACGATATTTGTAAATCATTTAAAACTTGGATCGAACCATGGCAAGAAAGGTTTGATTCCTTCTTCATAAACATACACTTTAATTATAATGTTTCTGGATTGTGAATTAATTCAACAATTCCCTTTAGATGATCATTCCTTTTGAGTTAAATATTTATCACAACAATCATATTGTGGTGTTAAATTGTTTATCTCAAACTGATTTTACATTTCATTTTGGAATTTTTGAAGATTTCAATGATTCCAAGCTTTACTTCATTAAGTAATTATCGATATATTTACTTAAATCGTTAGTAAAAGCAACGAAGTAGTTAAATCTCTTTGCTAATTTTGATCTTATTGGTCTACATACATCATATGTATAAGTTCCATAAGGTCATTTTAGCTTCTTTTACCCTTTCTACTAAAAGACAACTTGCTCATCCTAACTTATCAAGCATGACTTCTAATTCTCAAGTGATTCATAATCATATAAGAATAAGAGTCCATCCATAACTTTGGATGTGCAAATGGTTAATGTGACCTAACCTTAAAGTGTATTTTGAATCATCTAAATTTTACTTTTGTGATCTACTTATATCAATGCCATAAAACGAAATTAACTCATATCTAGCAAAATGAAAGCAATTTATTATCTTGGTCATGGATCAACACTTGTCCAAGCCAAGTAAACCAAATCAGTATTCAAAACAAGAAAATCGAAATATTGTCTCATTAATACTGGAAATTGTTCTAAAATCATGATAAACTAATCAAAATTTAAAACTATGAAGCTATCTCTGGCCACTCAAATACTTCTAGTGCACCTTCAAGCTCCATTTCTTGCTAGCTTCACTTGTTTGCAGTTCCTGCGTAACATCACAATGTTAAGCACTGCAACTTGGTATCACATACCTAAGTGAAAGTTAAAATGTTTATAACATAATACCTGAGGTTGATGCTCCATTCTTCTTGAGGAAGTCTAGGTATTTCTGGCAATTTCGCTTCCAATTCCCTTTCTTCTTGTAGTAAAAGCATTCACTTTCACTTGCAGCCTTGGGCTTTGGAGTCGTCTTAGGCTTCTCAGGAGCCTTGGCAACTTGCTTGCCCTTGCTCTTGGCACTAGCCTTTTGCCTCTTCTTCTTGAACCCCTTTCCCTTTTGAATCATAAGAACTTCTTTCTTAGGTTCCTTAGGGATTTGTTTCTCAACACTAACCAGCATTGCATGCAATTGATTCATAGTCTTTGCAGTGGCAGTCATGTTAAAATTCATGATAAACTGGTTGAAACTTTCTGGTAGTGAATGGAGAATGATGTCTGTTGCCAAATCATCACTATATGGGTGTCCCAGTTTCTCCATACTTTGAATTAGGCCGGTCATTTTGAAAACATGATCATGAACTGTGGCGCCCTTCTCCATCCTACAATCCAGTATCTCACGATGGAGCTCATACCTTTCAACTCTAGCTTGTTTCTTAAACAAAGCTTTGAGTTCTTGCATGATTGAGTAGGCATCTCGATCCTCAAAACGCTTTTGAAGACTAGGCTCCATGGTAGCAATCATTAAGCAAGTGATAGGTATAGCTCTGTCATGAGCTTCCTTGTGCTTCTTGATCTCTGCCGCAGTTAGATTTTCTGGCAGAGGTCCTGGCAATGGGGTGTCAATGACATCCTCTCTACCTTCAGATTTCAGAACAAGCCTTAGCATTCTTTCCCAGTTGGAAAAGTTAACCCCTGTCAACCTATCCTTCTCAAGGAATGGTCGAAGGTTGTAAACGTTGTTGTCATTGTGATTACGACTACCCATCTATGTCAAAATAAGGCAAAGTTTAATAATTATGTTTAATTTAATAATTAAAGTACCAGAAACGCATTCATTTGGTATTTTTAAAACACTTTATTCAATAATTAATTGATCCCAATTGAATTTTAAGTGATTCCAACATCCTTTATTTGTGCAATAATTGACCGGACTTTGGCCCTACCATCAACCATTACATTTTCAAGGTGAGTAAACTCTTTACTGATTACAACTCTTGTAACTCTTGGTTGAATAATTAATCATCACATGTTTAATTATTTCCCTTTGCTTCAAGGTTTTAAACTCTTTAGGTAACCTTGTTGAGCATAACCAATCAAAAGTGTAAAATTTTTTTTACCCCCACTCCCCTAAGATATAATATGACACCCAACTTTGGCATGACCCATCATAAATATCGAAGGTTTCATCGGGTTTTTAATTGGAAAAACAATCTCAATATTACTGGGACCTAGATTTATTATGTTGTGATTATTTAGTGAACTCTAGCGCATCATCAATCAACATAAATAAAATATAATATGCATAATCTACTAATGCAATAAAATAAAGCATGACATAGTATGGCCCCTTAATCCTAAGAAAACTAGAAATGAAAATGCTCCCACTTGAATCATCATGGATCTCCATCCACCTTGCTCCTTTGGACCTTCACTTCATGGGCTTCTTTGAACTAGCAATATTTAGATAACTATTCTATTTACTTTAAATAAAAGTTGCAAAAATACTTAACGGTACACATACCGTATTTAGATTACAAAAATACTTCACGATGCGCAGATCGTATTTAAGAATCTATGGGCCATATAGTCTATATATAGCAACATAATATCATATATTATTAAAAGTGTCATATAATAAATCACTCAACATGCTTGTCTAAACTACAACATCGAATGTTCATAATAAAGTCAACGCATTTCCTAAAATATCTCATATTTTAATCATAATTAGATAATATCATATATTATTCATGACCATTTATAAAATATCATATATTTAATTTAGTCATGAGATAGAATCAAATCATATTTTAATCTAGAAAGATATATCATATTTAATCTTCCATGATTATCCTAACAAATTTAGGAGATTCTATCCTAATTACTAGCCAATCAAATAATTTTAAAATCAATTATATCCTAATCTAATTATGGGATAATCACATTATTTAAATCAATTATTATCCTTTTGGAATATGCTCAGAACATCCTAATAAATCTTATCCAAAATTAACCACTTTAATTAGGATAATTACCAATTTAACAACTTTAAATATGGATAATATCAAATATAACAACTTTTGAATATTTGATTTTATCCTAAAATAAAAGATTTTATCTAAATAAAACCGATTTTATCTTTTAAAATAAAAGATTATATTTTCCAAATATTTTATCTTATCCAAAATAAAACTGATTTTATCCCAAAATAATTCATAATTATCTTGAAATAATTTTTCAAAACAATTTTTTTTTTTTTTGAAAAACCGCCAGCCACTATCGCCGCCCACCGTGGTTGGCTAGCCGAAGCTTGCCACGGTGGCTGGCTGCCTTGACGGCAGCCACTGCCGCAAGGGCAACAGACCAGCATCTGTGGCAGCAGCCGTGCAACGCTTGCACGCTGTTGCCCACAGCCACCCTTCGACCTCCGCCCTCCCCTTCCCTCCCTATTGGACCAGCAACGACGGCAACCACCGTGGCTGCGCAACCCAGCCGTGGCTGCCGCCTCTAAATATTTTTTTTTTGTGTTTTTAATTTAATTAAAATAACACTTATCATCCATAAGATTAAAATTAAATCATATTCAACTTTATAATTAGGGTTCATCATAAAATCAATCCCAATTTAATTCTAACTTTTAAAATAAATTGATCATCATACATAAAACATTTTTATGCATAAATCAATCTGATTAAAATTATGAATCATAAAATAAATCGAATTAAATCAAAATCAAGCACAAAAATCATATTTTGGGGCTAGGATTTTTGAAATATTCGAAAATTTGGGTTAGGGGGTTCGAAATTTTCGAACACTCTAGGGCTTAATTCGGTCATCTTCATGGCTATTTGAGCATAATTAAATAACATTTAATCGATTCCAAAAGTTTAATCACATTAAAAATAATAATTGAACCATAATTAAATTAATTTCTCCCTCTTAATTAATTGTAAAATTAACATGGACATCAAATAATCGTATTATTATGATCTAGCGCATTCATGCAAGAGGCTAACTGATACCACTGTAGGAGTTTATAGGTACTACGCAGCGGAAATAACATGAATCATATTCAATTAAGCACCTAATCTAGAAACGCATGCATAACACACAAGACACATAATCATACCTTTGACGCGTGAATTCCACAAAGCTATTCGACATGCAAATCAGGGAGAGAATAGAGCCCCAAGTGTTGCTCCTCTACTTAGTCCACGAGATTCGAACGAGTCGTCCACCAATACAAGATTGGTCGAGTGATTGAGGAAAACCGCGATCACCACCTTTATGGACAACCGACCACCACACGAACCACCACCACCACGTGACACCACCGTGCGCCGAGGAGGAGTAGAGAGCCGTGAGAGAGAGGACTTTGAGAGGGGTTGGGTTTCGTGTTTGCTAATTAGGGTTTGATCACACTGATTTGTTAATTGCTTACTTGCAAACCTAGGCACCTAGTCTATTTATAATCTCATTATATTTTGACTAGGGCACGAAGCCCAAAACCACTTCTAACCCTACATATGGCCGACCACCTAGAGTGATGAGGCCCTATAGACACCCATTTGTGTCTCCCCAAAACCAAACCCAGTGATGAGTACCTTTCGCGTCGAATCATAATCGAATGAACTGAAAGTGTGGAAAGTTTAGTGTTGCGGATAGTTTTAACTTCTTTTCTCTTCACTCTGTTTTTGAAAACCTATTTTAAGAAAACAGCCAATCCAGTTTGGTTGGTCCGATATGGGTCCAATAATAGTGTAGTTGGATGAGGCTTGAAAAGAGCTTTCCAACGATATATTATAAGCCCAATTCCGATGAATATTGAGGAAGTTATGGCCAAGTTACTAAACTGAGCCCGGTTTGAGCCTTATATGCGGCCCAATGATCTAGAGGAGGGCCTAATATAGATTTATCATTCCTAATGCAATTAGGAATGGTTTTAGTCTTCTAGATTCTTCTAGAAGGTTCTTTTTATTCCTAATTCAATTAGCATTGATAAATTGACTTTTGTTGACTTTTTTTAGAGTTTTAATAAAAATCAAAGAACGTTTTTGAGGAAAATACGATTTTATCTTCCTGTACGGCAATTTCTATCTGATTTTAAGAAAACGCGTGAATTTCTGAGTCAGCGCCCAACGCCAGCTGTAGCGCCTGGCGCTAATGTTGGCATCTGGCGCCAATGTCCGGCGTTGGCGCTAACGTTGTTTTATCCGCGTCAGAACTCTGTTTTGAAGTTTTATCTTTTTGGCTGATTTTCTCTCTAAATAATCTTCTAAAAACCCCGTTTTCATTCACCAACTCTCATCAAGATTTTCTTGGTTACTCTCTCTTTTTTCTAAACTAGCCTTTTCTCAAATATAAAAATTCCGCACTCATTAGATCTAGATACACCTAGCCATATTCGAAGTTGCCTTCGCCCTAGACGTGAAAGGTTTAATTTATGAGGGTTTGGTCCCAAATCTCTCTTTCAATTATTTAATTTAATTGTTGTTTATTATTTTCCTTGAAGTTACTAACGCGTGTATTTTGTTATTAGAAAGAGGTACGAGGCATCCAAGTAAGTACTTTAATGGTTTTTTTTTATTTTTTATTTTATTGATGTTATGATATAGAGTTCATGCTTAGGTTGTTATTATGATTCCTAGTATCATGTCTAGGGTAACTTTAATATTAAGTATGATTAAAAGTATGATGCCTCCTATGTTCTTCCTAATATATATGATCGTTAGTATCATGTTAGGGCTAAATATATGATTTTTATTGCTTAGTGACATGCTAGGATTTGTTATTAATCTTGTTAGTATCATGCCTAGGATCTTACTATTATTATGCTTTAACATGATTATGAAAATTATTATTATTATTATGATTATTTTAATTATTATTTTGATGATTATTATTATGTTGCTTGATATTTATTGTCATTGCTTGATCTCGCCTTTTATTCATGTTTAAAGGTAATTTGTACTTGTAATCACGCTTAATAAGATAATTAATAATCTTGTTTAGGGTTAATTTGATTATAATTCAAGTGATCGCCAATAATAGTTTATTTGTGCATTAATTTTCAACCAACATAGATAAACAGGTTTAGGGTAATCCTATTGATTGCATGTTAGTCAGAAAGCGCACATGAATACGATCTGAATAAAGTAGAGGCCTATTATTAGGGTAGGTTTAATCTCTTTTAGGTTGGATTTGTACCTTCATCCCCGAACCCTATTTGGTTCAAGACCTTATGGAGTTGGCGATCTCATGGATCGCTAAGGGGTGTAACTTTCACCTCGTGAACGGTTTACAAGTTCATAAAACTTGTTGGCGACTCTTTTGCTCTATCTTCTTTCCCTTTGGACGCCACCGTACTTTAGTGTATGATCACAGTGGGGTTCAAGATAGGGGTTAACGCTTGAAATATTCCCTACAGTTTTTTGCGACTCCACTGGGGAGGATTTCTATTTTAATTCCTGAATTTGTTTCGACAATGATTTAGAATGAGTGGATGAGACTCGAAACGTTCAAAGTATTTCATGTGCGTAATTTTGATTAACATTATTGTCATATGCATAAAAAAGATCTCATTGGAAAGACCATCCGTAAAGAGTTAAAACATAGGATTTTACACGTAGGAAATTTGAGAAATATCTTTCACAACTAGGACCGAAATAACACTGCGCGAAACTGGAAAATTTTATCGAGCTTAGAAAGCTGCTGAGGCATGTAGGAATTAGCGTCAGCGACTAGAGTATTGGCGCCAGACATTTAACTGTAGCGCCAGACGACAGGCTTGTCACTAAGCGGTACAGCTAAAACCTGGCGCCAATCTTTGTTTGCTGGCGCCAAATTCTCCCAATACCGAGCCAGAAATATGCGTTATAATTTCAACCAGTTTTTTGCATTGTTTGCTCGATCCTACTTCCTGATTGAGTTTTTCTCACTTTTCTGAAACCCATATGTGTTCTACATATGGACATAACCCTCTGGGAATTCATGCTCCATCTACCTGATTGAACGCTCTGAGCAACAAAGGGTACATCCGAGATCGTTGAATTCACCAAACCATGGAAGCGAGTTTTTTCTAAAACTCGCGGTGTCCCATCCACTCGCGCCAACCCTTCACGGTTAGGCTTCCGCGCGGTGCATCCGGACAATTAACCATGGACTCTCTATTGACTAAACCATATCCCGAACTTTAGAGAACTAGAGCCATGGTTAGGTTGCAAACTCATTGCATCATATTGTGCCTACTTGACTAATTGTGCATTATTTGTTGTGCATATACTATGTTTTCTTAACCGTTTGTGTGACTTGTGTTGAGATTAAATAAATTAATGACTTAAAGAACTTTGCCTAATTAATTAATTAATTAATTTTAGTAAATAAATGTAACACCCCAATAATTCTCTCTTAAAAACCTGTGAGAAACCTGTATATAACCTGAACAATTTCAAGAGAATTACTGGCGTGCTACCGCCACGTGTTCAAACGTTAAGGCTATCTCAGAAATTAGCAGCAGAAGACCAAAACAATTATAAATAAACCTCAAAACAAAGGAATTAAATCAAAATAAGTATTACAAGTTGGAACCCTTAAGGCCCTTATTTAAAACCCAATAAAAGTAGTAAGTGATTAAATTCAGTGTTCAAATAAATTCAAACCCAAAAGAATTAGTGTCAAATAAAATCGAATTAAAATAAATTCAAACTTGCAAAAGAAATAAAATGCAAACAACCAACTCTCTACTCAAGATCCCTGAATGCTGCATGTGTAAGAACCTGTGGTTATTCTACTCCCCAATATTACAAGTGTAAAAATTGGATCGTCACAGGGTCATTGAAAGGCGAAGGCCATGACCAAAGAAAGACACACACAAAAGCACGCAGTCGGCAAAGCTGAGTACATACAAGCTGCGAAATCAAATTAAGAAAATACCTAACATGCTACTAATAATCAAGCACAAGCATCATTAAATATAGACTCAATTCATGACTCGACTATTAAATTTATTAAGACCTCACTAATTGATATTGACTGACTCATTTAATTAGTTCATTGGATTTAGCAATAGACAAGGTTGTCCAACCCATGTCTCATTTGGAACATCAATAAAGAAAAACCCCATGCCTCCTTTCGGAAACATCAATAAACATCCAAAGACCACGGGCGCGACTCCGTGACCGTAGTTAGTATGAGATCTCACCTAACTCCTAGTTTTAGAAAAATAATATTTGAAATAGGAGACTCGTAGATCAGACGACCTCGATAAAAGTACACGGCTAATACCCCATGTACCCCAACCCCTGATTGTCATTACTCCAGATGTGCACCATTCCAGAGTTTTATTGCTCATCCATCTTGCACTTTACGTGATTTACAGGTTTAGACTTGGTGATGACTCATATACATTTCAATACAAACATCCCAAAAACAATTCAATCAAACATGGCAAATTCTCAATTTAGATTCTTGATTTATTAGTGATAAACAACATTTATTAATTATTCCATTACTACCTCAGTGTATAAACACCTTGAGTGCATAAGGCACCCCAAAATCTTAACCTCGTCTTAATACAAGACTTGAATTTCTTCTTTACTCATCCTGTTTACATAATCATGAATGAGTAATAATTTGATCTTTACACCAATCACATACCTTTGCCTTTAAGCGCACCTTGCATAATTAAAACACAAATAATACTTGCATTTAAACTAGTGCACATCATTTGAAATTCACAATGTATAACCAGACAATTTAACCCAGTCAATCCTATACATGATACTAAGTTCTCGATCCGTCCTTAAACATGCACCTACAAGCAAGGTTTTGTAACTTGTGTAAACAATCCGGTTGGCCACTTTAAACTAGAAGTCGCCTTCTACAAAGTCCTCTCCTAAACCAAACAATTAGAAATAAATCAATACCAAAGCAATTAAAATTACGGCAATACTAAGCTACTTTAAAACCTCTTAAATCATCAAAATAGAGCCTTTAAATTGTCCCCAAAAATCAAAGTTAGTAATATAACATCCCAAATTCAAGTTTATATGTTAGATTTATGAAAATATAGTATTTTATATCAAATTACAGCAACTTTAAAGTGGGTAAATAAATCTAGAAATTTGTTTTAAGTATATAAAATAACCCCATAAGCATAATTACTTGAAATAGTCATTATATAGCAAGTTAGTGTGTTAAAAACCCAAGAATATATCAATTCAATGCAATTAGAGGCTTCAAAATAAAAGGTATGAAATCTGAAAATTATTTTTAAAGTTAGAATATAAAGTTCAAAGCTTTTTCAATCACAAAATACTCACAATAATTATTTTATAGGTTTAGAAGCATAAAAACATGATATTAACACTACTTGTTCATAAAAATTGAAACTTTAATAAATCTGAAAATTTATATATGATTAAAATAATTATACTTTAATGTAATTTAAACATAGTATGATTAGATAGTTTGATTAACACGTTATCAAGCCCTAAAACATGAAAAATCAATGCTTTAAACCCTAAAATTTACAAAATACATAATCTGAAATTTTATTTAATAATTTAGTCATACAAAACCCATAAATTTATAATCTTTTGTAATTTATACATACTATTAAAGCCTAATAACAATAATTTTATAATTGAAATCAAATAAAAATTGATTCTTTAATCAAAATAACAAGAAATAAAGGAAGAGAAATAAGAGGAAGGAGAAGAGAGGAAGGCGAACTGCAGGGTGGTCGTCTGTGCTGGGCGGCGCGGCGGTCAGAGGGGTGGCGGTCAGGCAGTGGCGCGGCGGCAGTAAGGGGTTGCAGTTTTTTTTTTCTCTTGTGTTTTGTACGTGAAAGCAGGGAGAAGGAGGAGAAGAATGAAAGCTTTTCCCCCTTTTTTTTTTTGGAAAAATTGATGGGAATAATCCCACCTTTTGAGCATCGGAGATTAATAATCCTACCTTTGTACCTAATTCAATCCTAATATTCCCAACCGGTCATGGAACTTGTTATAACAAGTTACCAGACACGTGTTGGCTAATGATTGGTAAAAAAAAAAATTAAGTTTAATTTTTTTTTAAGAAAAAATAAAAAAGGAAATTAATTGATTAATTAAAAAAATCACCCACCAGCCCCAACCACCTTCCCCGCCGCCTGTTCCGGTTGACCTCGCTGCCAGACTCCCCTGCCCCATAGCGCTGACTGCCTAGACCGCCTCCTAGCGTCGACGCCACCCTCCCCCTCCCCTGAACCAACAACCTCCCTCCACCATCACAAAAACCCTCGAAACTAACCATCCCGCAACCCTCAAAGACCCTTTATCCGCCTCGTTCCCCCGTTCCGATTCCGGCAGCCCTTCCCCCGTCTTGATTCCGCCTCCTTGCCCCCTTTAATTTCTCGATCTGATGGTTGCTGGGATCTATGTTGCGGCCTCCCTCTCCTTTCCTCGATCTGATGGTTGCAGCCTCAGCTAGCCACGGTTGATCGCCGAATTGCAGCAGCCAGATTGGAGCTCGCGTCGTCGTCGTCTGGACTGGGTAGGAGGAGTAGCGGCGACTGGCTGGTGTTCTAGGCTCGACGTCCTGGTGATGCGTCTCGGCTGATGGTCTAGGCTCGGCGACGTGTCTGGTTTGGTTTGATGGTGGCGGTGGGGAGGTGGCTGGGGATGGTGGTGGTTGTTTTAACATATTTAAAATATTAGGAGTGGATTAGGTACAAAGGTGGGATTATTTAAAAATATCCCAAAGGTGGGATTATTAATCTCCGATGCTCAAAAGGTGGGATTATTCCCATCAATTTTTCCTTTTTTTTTTACGTGAAAAGGAGGAGAAGGGTAAGGGTTTTTGAGGGTTTTATTTGGGCTTTGGGTTTCCTAATTAGATTAGGAGTAATATTTGGGTTTTGGGCTATAATGTTAAAATTGTTTGTAAATTAGTAAAAACACATTAGTTTACTTAAATCTTTTCATAAAAATAATTTATTTAATGAAACTGACATAAAAATATTTGTAAGAATAATATATAAATAAATTATGATTAAGTTAAAAATATGGGGGATTACAATAAAGTCTAATATTTTAATCATAATTAACCTAGTACGACTTTAGGCATACCCCTGTTGATTAATAACACCGAAAACAGTCTCAGATTGAAGCTCCAGCATTGGCGCCAAAATCTAAACTGTAGCGCCACTCTATGGAGTGTGGCGCCTGGCGACAGCTCTGTCGTCTGGCGCTACACTACAAAGAGAGGCGCCAGTCCTGTCATTTTGACAACAATTCGGATTATTGATCGAGTCATCACCTAGTGTCTAATTAACCAGTTTGCTAATTAATTCGGCTAAATATTACTGTCAATAATACCTTGTTAAGTCATTAATTGAGTCTAGTCACATAGTCTAGCCACATGGTCATGACACGAGTCTTAACATATCACCTACACTCACTAGTCTTAGCACACACTTCGAGTATATGTCACCATGACCATGTCTTAGGTTCATGCATGAGTCGGTCTTTTCCGTCATTTGAGTTGGGGGTACATTCTATTCCTAATTCCTCACATCCCTCCATCTACATCATCTTTCTTCACTTCCTCCATCCATTGCATGTTGAATAGAGTTTGAGTCAAATAATTAACAATGAATATCCCCAAATTCCTTTTCCACAGTACTTGGTCGAGGAGAGAAGGGCGATTAATCAAGGACAACCTCTTTATTCAAGTCTTACTTTTTGATAAACCGATCCATCAAAAGAAGAAAGCTAAAAAGATAATGGCAAGTCAAGAAGAGGTCAATGAACTTAGGAGTCAATTGACTGACGTGACTGAGGCGTTAAAGGCTTTAACCCTCAAAATTGATGACCCTGTGAAGCAACAACAAATGAACCTCATGCAAGAAAGCTTGAGCAAGCTATCTAGTGACTATAAATTTCAGGGCATTAGTTCACAAGGGGTCTCGCTGGACAAGGAACTTCTTCCGCATAAGTTCAATGCCAACGACATCCCAAAATTCAAGGCAAAAGATAACCCTTACTTTCATCTAAGAGCTTTTGAAACCATAATGAATATTAAGGGGATTGATAAGAAAGTCTTTCATTCTTTGTTTTCTTTATCCCTTGAGACCGTTTGTCAACAATGGTTCTTTTCCCTTGACAAAGAGAAAACCTCTTCTTGGGATTCCATAAAAAATGCTTTCATAGATAGATATAAATGTAACATTCAAGATGAAACAGACCACAGACAACTTGAGATGTTAAAACAAAAAGAAAACGAAGGGTTCACTTCTTTCTTCAACAAATGGAGGGAAACTTATGCTAATATGGTTAAGGTTCCTATCGAAAAAGATTCTGTAAGGATGTTCATCAAAAAACTTCAAGAAAAATATGCAAAGCACTTAAAATATCAACACAACTTGAATACTTTCACAGTTGTGTATAATATAGGCATTGCCATTGAAGATGACCTTCTGAAAGATAATAGTGCGAGAGGAAAGAAGAGCGGTCATCCTTCTTCTTCCTCTCCCAATAATGAAGTACATGCTACGAACGCCTCTAAATCACGAATCCAAAGGTCGAAAAGAGTGTTCACTCCACTTGGTATGAGTTATGAAACAACTTTCGAGAAGCTACATCACAAAGGACTAGTCATGCCCATAGGGCCCATCAAAGATCCAGTTCCAGAAGCCAGGCCACCCAAGTGGGACCCTAATAAGCACTGCAAATATCACCAAGTAAAGGGTCACGACACTGAGGAGTGTTGGAAACTCAAAGAAGCTATTCAAGATCTGATCGATGACAATAAAACTTTCGAGGTTCTAGCCATTGAAGAAGATCAAACATCCTTCGATCCATCACTTCTTATCACACCTGTAGGTGAGCCCATGATCGAGACAGCTTATATAACCTCTCTCAATGAAGTGGCCATAATTGAGGGGGATGAAAGTCTTTTCTTAGATAATACCAGGGAAGACTCGTCAAGTTCAAAAGAGGACGTTCGAAAACTGCAAGATGTCGTTGTCATGCTCTTGAATGTGGTAGAAGGACTAGCAAATCGGGTGATGGTTATCGAACAAAATTCTCGCCAATGATTTAATGAAGAACCCAATGCTCCCAAGCCACGGGCAAAACGAATCATTGAAGAATACACACCAATAGGAATGACTTACAATGAGGCTTTTGACTGTCTTCATGACCAAGGTCATATTCACTCCGTTGGTCCCAGTCAAGACCCTCCACCTGAAAAACGTTTTTCCAATTGGATCCAAATTCCTATTGTCGATACTATAGAGGTCGCGGTCACACTACCGAAAAGTGTCTCTCCCTCAAGGATCGTGTTCAAGACTTCATTGATTCAAATCTCTTTCATGTTCCTCCGCGCGACAAGAAGGCCAAGATTAGTAACGATAGTAACAGTGGCTGTAAAGGGAAGAAGAACGACTATCCTTCTTCTTCCGAAAACACCTACTCTAGTAATAGTGTTGGTACTTTCGACCTTAATGAGATCTTAGCCATGGATAATCGAGGATTTAGAAAGCAACAAAAAAAGGATTTTACCCCTATCGAAATTAGTTACAATGATGCTTTCGATCGACTCTATGCCAAGGGACTCATTACTCCTATTGGACCTCTTCAAGATCCCCCGCTCGAGAAGAGATTGCCTAGTTGGAATCCAAATGCGCGCTGCAAGTACCATCAAGGTAGGGGTCATACTACCGAGAGCTGTTGGAAGCTAAAGGAGGCAATCCAATATTTAATCGACAATAACAGGCTTCCAATACCTCCAGTCGGCAAGAACACCAAGTGATGATGAACACAAGGCAAGAGGCGAGCTGCAACGACAAGATTTCATGACCTCTTTTTTCTGTTTCTTTTCATTTTTTCCTCTCCCCAATAAGTCTAGCATAGGCACCTTTCTTTTCCCTTAGATTAATTTTGTAGATTAATTCTTTTTCCCTTTTAATAAAATGAGCATTTATTTCCTTGCATATGATCATCACATTCCATTGCATTTTATCAAAAAAAAAAAAATCCATGTCAAACTAAGCACAAGGTATACTAATGATTTGAGGCACCCTTTGTAGCCACATCATACTACCTTTCACCCTTTAAATATGCAATCCTTTTTTTGATAAACCACTTTGAGCCTCGTCTAACGATAGACCTTTCATTTTTTCAACCCATATCTACCTAACCTTGGGATGGGATGGTGTGCAACTTATTCAATTTTCAATATCATAAAAAGCTTGAGTGATTTCAAAAAATCATAGAAAATAATAAAAGTGTACAAAAGGGCAAGTGTTCCAATGTCATTGACATAAACATGGCTTTGATATGAACACGTCTCAGATTGCGTCTCTTATCGAGTGCTAGGTATCGTGCCTGAGAAACATGAATGCCAAGTGGGTGATAGACCGCATGATCGAGATTGCCCACTGTAGGGAATAATTTCAAGCCTTTAAAATCCCACTAGCTCGAACCCCACTGTGATCATACACTTAAGTACGGTGGCGTCCAAAAGGGAAGAAGATAGAGCAAAAGAGTCGCCACTAAGTTTTTAAGGAACTTGTAAACCGTTCACGAGGTGAAGGTTACACCCCTTAACGATCCAAGAGATCGTCAACTCCATAAGGTCTAGAACCAAATAAGGGTTCGGGGATGAAGGTACAAATCCAACCTAAAAGAGATTGAACCTGCCCTAATAATAGGCCTCTACTTTATTCTGATCGTATTCATGTGCGCTTTGTGATTAACATACAATCAATAGAATTAACCCTAAACCTGTTTATCTATGTTGGTTGAATATTAATGCACAAATAAATCTATTATTGGCGATCACTTGAATTATAATCACAATTAACCCTAAACAAGATTATTAATATCTTATTAAGCGTGATTACAAGTACGAATTCCCTTTAACATGCAATAAAGGTGATCAAACAATAAAGAATAATGTATCAAGCAACATAATAATAAATAATCATGAACAATAATTATAATAATAATAATAAATAATCATCATCAAAATAATAATAATAATAATAATAATAATAATAATAATAATAATAATAATATCATAATCATCATAAATTATAAATTATAATAATTATAATCATAATCATGTTCATGTTAATATTAAAGCATAATAAACATAGCAAGATCCTAGGCATGATACTAACAAGATTAATAACAAACCCTAGCATGTCACTAAGCAATAAAAATCAAATCTTTATCCTAACATGATACTAACAATCATAAATATTAGGAAGAATATAGGAAGCATCGCAACAATCATATTTAATATTAAAAATACCCTAGACATGATACTAGGAATATCATAATAACAATGTAAACATGATTTCTACATCATAATATCAATTAATCAATAAAAGTACTTACTTTGATGCTTCGTACCTCTTTCTAATAACAAAATACACACGTTAGTAACTTCAAGGAAAATAATAAACAACAATCAAATTAAATAATGGAAAGAGAGATTTGGGACCAAACCCTCAGAAATTAAACCTTTCACGTCTAGGGCGAAGGCAACTTCGAATATGCCTAGGTGTTTCTAGATCTTGTGAATGCGGAATTTTGTATGAGAAAACCAAGTTTAAGAGGAGAAAGAGAAAGAATTGAAAGATTAAAGAATGCTAATTAAAACTGATTGTAGATGAATGATCGTGAGAATTGGTGAATGAAAACGGAGTTTTTAATACGATATTTATAGAGAAAATCAGCCAAAAAAGATAAATTAACAAAACAGAGTCTGACGCTCAGAAAACAGAGCTGGCGCCAACCCTGGCTAGCTGGCGCCAGGCACCAGCCTTAGCGCCAGGCGCCAATGGCTAGCGCCAGGCGCCAGGCCTGGTTCTAGGCGCCAAGGCCTAGGGTTGGACGCCAAGCTTGATTTCAACGCGTTTTCGAAAATCCGATAAGTTTACCGTACTGGAGGATAAAATAATATAATTTCTTCGAAAATGCTATTTGATTTTAATTAAAACTCTGAAAAGTCAACAAAGTCAATTTATCAATGCTAATTGAATTAGGAATGAAAAGAACCTTCTAGATGATTCTAGAAAACTAAAACCATTCCTAATTGCATTAGGAATGATAAATCATATTAGGCCCTCCCCTAGATCATTGGGCCGCATATAAGGCTCAAACCGGGCCCAGCTTGGTAAATTGGCCATAACTTCCTCAATATTCATCGGAATTGGGCTTATAATATATCGTTGGAAAGGTCTTTGCAAGCCCCATCCAACTACACCACTATTGGACCCATATCATGGACTAACCAAACTGGATTGGCTGTTTTCTTAAAATAAAGTTTTCAAAAATAGAGAGAAGAGAAAAGAAATTAAAACTTTCCGCAACACTAGACCTTTCCACACTTTCGTTTCATTCGATTATGATTCGACGTGAAAGGTACTCATCACTGGGTTTGGTTTTGGGGAGACACAAATGGGTGTCTACAGAAGCCCCCACTTTGACTGAGTTTGGAGAAACGCAAGTTTCGAAAACGAAAGTCAAAGTAGCGATAGGGACGGAGAATGATTCAGAACGTTCTGCGATCCTAAATCATTCTTGCAACGCCGATACCTGCAAAACTAGCGTTAGTTAAACAGATAAAAGAGTTAAGAAACGCGTATCTTGCACCGTCGAGCACACGTCTCTGAAAGTAACCAAATTTTTTGATGACCTCCTGCAAGCTAGAGAATGCCATCCCGCTTGAAAACCGCTACGCTGTAACTGATTCCTAATTTGGAAGATTGCTTCGCCTGAAACGATCCTCCTCCGCATTGATAATATTCCACATCCTAGGGAATACTATCGAAGATTATTTCTCTTGAAACAATTCTCAGTTGCATTGATAATATTCCACGTCCAAGGGAATACTATCGAAGATTACTTCTCTCGAAACAATCCTCATCCGCATTGATAATATTCCACGTCCAAGGGAATACTATCGAAGATTGCTTCTCTTGAAACAATCCTCAGTTGTTTGTGACAACTCTCCACAATCTAGGGAACGCCACCTTGCTGTTTCGATGTTCACTCGTCTCTGAACAAAGAGCTTCTTTTTGATATGACTCTAATTTCCGCTGTGATAGTCTTCGAAAAGATCACTGCTTCTTAATGTTTGCTATGCCAGTACGTCGGTACTTTGCTGCTTGTATGATGACAATCCTCTTTTCTTTGGGAATATTTGCCAACACAACTCTTGTATGATGTATGACAGTCCGATTTAGGGAAAGTTGTCAATGCCACGTAACAATCCATCCTTGGAAATGTTGCCACGATGAAGCGACAATCCGTATCTCGGAAAATTTGCCAAAATCCAATTTTTGGAAAAGTTGCCAATGCTTCGTAACAATATTTCATAAGAACTTTGCTATGATTGACAATCCACATCTTAGAATATAACTCTTGAAAGCAATCCACCTTGGAAATTTGCCAAACGCTATGCGACAATCCTTTTGGGGAAATATTGCCACACTTGACAATCCGCGTCTTGGAACATTTGCAAAAAGAGTTGACCGACAATCCACTTCGGGAAAATTTGCCATTTGCTGAAGACAATCAACGTTGAGGAACTTTTGCCGAAATTTATGATGAGTAGAGACCTACGACAATCCTTTGGGAAATTTTTCCATAGGGAACTGGGTGTATGACAATCCGAACTTGGAAAACTTGCCAAAGATCTATGAATGTATGACAGTCCGAACTTGGAAAAAATTGCCAAACAAAGAAGGAGCACGACAATCCACGCTTGGAAACTTTGCCAGAGATGACAATCCAATCTTGGAAAAATTGTCGTTGAAGAAGATGCACGACAATCCATTTTTGGAAATATTGTCAGTTGGGGATGACAATCCAATTTTTGGAAAACTTTGTCATTTAATAAGAATGCGCGACAATCCATATTTGGAAATATTGTCGTTTAAGTGCATGCTTTTGAACCGATGCTTTGGTGCTTGCAATGAGCCAATACTTAGGCGCTTAAGTTAAGTGAGACGATCTTTCGTCAGGTCGATCACTTAGACTGTAATCAAATCGACTACTTAATCATGTCAAGTTGCTTATAGGGGCTAACTGGCGTACCAAGGAACCCGAAATTGTTGTATGAGATCGAAATCACCTTTTGGAGAGGCTTCGAGTCCTGTCGTTGTTGAGATATTTCTGGCGCCGAATTGACTCTGTCGCCGAACGCTGTGATAGGGTCTTCCCTGTTCTGCTGCACCTGTATCTATTTTTTACTATAGAACTTTGCCAATATTTTTAATTATCTTAGGGTTGACCTAAGGCTTAACATTGCTTGACTCATCGACTTGACACGACTCAAGGTATAAACTTGACTCGCTGATTGACTGACTCGAGGTTGACTCGACTCAAACTGTTTGACACATGTGTTAGACTGAAATCAAGGTGATGTGACACGACATGACTCAATGTGTACATGACTTGTGTGTGCATTGTATTGTGATTGTGCGACTCGAAAATGCAAAAAAAACAAAAATTTTCCGTCATTTTTGTGGAGGGTACCGACTTTCTCCCGAAAAAGAAAGACGTAGAAAAGAAAGAAGCGAAGTTTTGAAGATGCATGTTGAATGAGCTTAGTCAAATGTCATTTGATACTATCTCTCAAGGTGCAAGGATTAATCCATCCTAGGCTATCTCAATGGTTGACTCAATGATGAAAGTATTTGGGTAGCTTAGGCACGGAGGCTAAGCACTTCATACTTCGTGATGCAATGACAATTATGAGTGATGAGTGATTTTGATATGACATGGCATGCTTCAGCGTTATGTTAAGATTTCATGACAAAGGGTTCCTAAAGGGAAGTATATTTGGTCATGTATCTGTGCAGTGTGTGAAAGTGACACTAAAGCTAGGCCGCAAGAGCTAAGTGTGTGGAGAGATATTATTGAAAAGAGTCAAATGGTGGTGACTCTTAGGCTAGGTAAGCTAATGATGTAAGGATCAAGCCCCCAAGTCTAGCTCTAAGTGAAAAGGGATGAGCATTAGAGATCCCTTGATATGATCATGGTGCAAGTGTGTGAATGTGAATATGAATGCATGTTTATTACGGCCGCACCTCGATGTGAGGTTGCCTACGTATCCATTAGGAATCAGGCCAAACGTAGCTCTAGCCGAACCTCGCACAAGTGTGTATACCTCAAAAAGGTCTTTTTAAGGGTTGTAACTTGGTTAGGCTAAAGGTTATAGAAGAAAGGGATAAAGGCTCAAGACCCTAGATAAGCCCCCAAGGTGTGCAACCTCGCTTTTGAATATTTATATTTTTATGCTTGAGTTTCTACTCTTTTTTTTAGCTTTTTTTTTTTGCTTTAGAATCTATTTTATTTTTATAAGTGTGGGCAATCCCGATCATGCGGTCTATCACTCACTTGGCATTCATGTTTCTCAGGCACGGTACCGAGCACTCGATAACAGATGCAATCTGAGACGTGTTCTTATCGAAGATATTTTCATATCAAAGACATTGGAACACTTGCCCTTTTGTACACTTTTATTTATTTATTTTTTTGCTTATTTTTGCTATTTTAATTTTTTTGAAGTACTCAAGCTTTTATTCTTTGAAAAATTGCATAAGTTGCACACCATCCCATCCCAAGGTTAGGTAGATGTAGGTTGAAAAAAGAAGGGTCTATCATTAGACGAGGCTCAAAGTGGTTTATGAAGAAAGGATGTAAAATTAAAAAGTGAAAGGAGATATGATGTGGCTACAAGAGGTGCCTCAAATCATTGGTATACCTTGTGCTTAATTCGACATGGATTTTTTTTTTTAATGCAATGCAATGTGATGATCATATGCAAGGAAATAAATGCTCATTTTATTAAAAGAAAATAAAGAATCTACAAAATTAATCTAAGGGAAAAGAAAGGTGCCTATGCTAGACTTATTGGGGAAAGGAAAAAAAAGAAAAAGAAATAGAAAAAGAGATCACGAAATCTTGTCGTTGAAGCTCGCCTCTTGTCTTGTGTTGTTTCATCATCACCCAGTCTTCTCGCTAGCTAGAGGCAATGGGACCTTGTTTGCTTCTATGAGGTCTTGAATGAGATTTTGAAACCTGTAGCATTCATCAGTGATATGACCGTTTCCTCGATGGTACTTGCAATAGGAATTTGGATTCCATCTCGAAGATCGATTTTCTGGTGTTGGATCCTCGGTAGGGCCAATAGGTTTGATTAATACTCGATCATAGAGACGATTGAAAGCAGCATCATAGGTCATTCCAATGGGTGTGAAATCTCGCCTGGGTTTCCTTTTAGATCCTTGATTGTCCATGGCTAAGACATCATTATGGTCAAAGGTACTAACATTATTACTAGAGTGGGCATTTTCGGAAGAAGAAGGATTGTCGCTCTTCTTTCCTTTCCAGCCACCGTGGTTACTATTGTTAGTAGCTTTTTGCTTTGCGAGCTCATCTTCGATTTCAATACCTATGTCATAGACGGCTTTGATGGTATTCAAGTTGTGTTGATATTTTAAGTGCTTTGAATACTTTTCTTGGAGATTCTTGATAAACACCCTCACAGACTCCTTTTCGGTGGGGACCTCAATCATCTTAGAGGAAGTTTCCCTCCATTTATTAAAGAAAGAAGTAAAGCCTTCATTCTCTTTTTGTCTTAGCATCTCAAGTTGTCTATGGTCGGTTTCAACTTGGATATTGCACTTGTACCTATCAACGAAAGCGTTCACTATCGATTCCCAAGTAGAGGTTTTCTCTTTGTCAAGGGAGAAGTACCATTGTTGGCAAACGGTTTCAAGAGATAGTGGGAACAGAGAGGGGAAAACCTTCTTATCGATACCCTTAATGTTCATCATAGGTTCAAAAGCTCTTAGATGGAAGTAAGGGTTATCTATTGCCTTGAATTTAGGGATGTCAGTGGCGTTGAACTTATGTGGAAGAAGTTCCTTGTCCAGCGAGACCCCTTGTGAACTCATGCCCTGAAATTTATAGTCACTAGATAGCTTGCTTAGACTTTCTTGCATGAGGTTCATTTGTTGTTGCTTCACGGGATCATCAACCTTGAGTGCGAGAAGTTTCAGTGTTTCAGTCACGGTAGCCAGTTGATTCTTAAGATCATTGACTTCTTCTTGAGTTGCCATTATCTTCTTAGCCTTCCTCTTTTGACGAATCGGTTTATCAAAAAGTGAAACTTGAATAAAGAGGTTGTCCTTGATTAATCGCCCTTCTCTCCTCGACCAAGTACTGTGGAAAAGGAATTTGGGGATACTTATTGTTAATTATTTGACTCAAACTTTATTCAACATGCAATGGATGGAGGAAGTGAAGAAAGATGGAAGAATGTGAAGAAGATTTAGGTGGAGGGATATGAAGAATTAGGAATAGAATGTACTCCCCCAACTCAAATGACGGAAAGACCCACTCATGCATGGACCTAAGACATGGCCATGGTGATGTACTCAACGTGTGTTCTAAGACTAGTGAGTGTAGATGGTACGTTAAGACTCGTGTCATGACCATGTGGCTAGACTATGTGACTGAGACTCGATTAATGACTTGACAAGGTGTTATTGACAGCGAAATTAACCTAATTAAACAGAAAACTGATTAATTAGACCTTAGGTGATGACTCGACAAATAATCCAAACCGTCGGCCAAGCGACAGGACTGGCGTCACACTGTGGAGCTTGGCGCCAGACAACATAGCTGTCGTCAGGCGCTACACTCCATAGTGTGGCGCTACAGCTCAGACTTTGGCGCCAATATTGGAGCTTCGATCTGGGACTGTTTTCGGTGTTATTAGTCAACATGGGTATGCCTAAAGTCGTACTAGGTCAATTCCAATTAAAATATTAGACTTTATTGACTCAAATTAATTAATTAATTAATTAATTAGGCAAAGTTCTTTAAGTCATTAATTTATTTAGTCTCAACACAAGTCAACAAACGGTTAAGAGAAACATAGAATATATATGCACAACAAATAATGCACAATTAGTCAAGTAGGCACAATATGATGCAATGAGTTTGCAACCTAACCATGGCTCTAGTTCTCTAAAGTTCGGAATATGGTTTAGTCAAAAGAGGGTCCATGGTTAATTGTCCAGATGCACCGCGCGGAAGCCTAACCGTGAAGGGTTGGCGCGAGTGGATGGGACACCGCGAGCTTTAGAAAAAACTCGCTTCCATGGTTTGGTGAATTCAACATCTCGGATGTACCCTTTGTTGCACGGAGCGTTCAATCGGGTAGATGGAGCATGAATTCCGAGAGGGTCATATCCATATGTAGAACACATATGGGTTTTAGAAAAGTGAGAAAAAATTCAATCAGGAAGTAGGATCGAGTAAACAATACGAAAAACCGGTCGAAATTAGAACGCATATTTCTGGCTCGGTATTGGGGGAAATTGGCGCCAACAAACAGGGACTGGCGCAAGATTTTAACTGTAGTGCCTGGCGCCAATGCTGGCGTTTGGCGCTACGGCTAAAAGTCTGGCGCAAGCTCTGGCCCCTGACGCTACTTCCCACATGCCTCAGCAGCTTTCTGTGCTCGATAAAATCTTCCAGTTTCGCGCGGTGTTATTTCAGTCCTAGTTGTGAAAGACATTCCTCAAATTTCCTACGTGTAAAATCCTATGTTTTTGACTCATTACGGATGGTCTTTCCAATGAGATCCTTTTTATGCATATGACAATAATGTTAATCAAAATTACGCACATGAAATACTTAGAACTTTTCGAGTCTCATCCACTCATTCTAAATCATTGCCGAAACAAATTCAGGAATTAAAATAGAAATCCTCCCCAGTGGAGTCGCCAAAAACTGTAGGGAATAATTTCAAGCCTTTAAAATCCCACTAGCTCGAACCCCACTGTGATCATACACTTAAGTACGGTGGCGTCCAAAAGGGAAGAAGATAGAGCAAAAGAGTCGCCAACAAGTTTTTAAGGAACTTGTAAACCGTTCACGAGGTGAAGGTTACACCCCTTAACGATCCAAGAGATCGTCAACTCCATAAGGCCTAGAACCAAATAAGGGTTCGGGGATTGATGGGCGTTGGAACGGTCGCACATTCCACATTCGATCAAACACATTTATTAACAAACACCTTACAAACCAAGCATAATGACAAGTAAGAGTTCGGTCCACAAGGAACGAGATATGGTTGCCAAAGATCTTAACACTTAAGCTAATTCGAAGTCAATGGTGAATTGGGGTTTGTCAAGTAGGCAAACAAACTATGGTTCTAAATCAATGAATTAAAGATACTAGGGAATGGGATCCACTCAACCAAGGCAATTAGGCAAACGGGGAGTAAAATAGACAAGATATAGCAAGGACTATATGTAAAATCAACCTCATGCAATTAGAAAACAACTCACACTACTAAACTTAGATTCCTCATTAGTTTAGAAATAGATGATACATAATCAAATTACAATAAGTAATGACATACTCAATTTACACTTCCATGTCAAATTAGGCATATCATGCTATCAAGCTCCTAAGTCAAGGGTAGCTAAACCTATCATGAGGAACTAACAAGCAATCTCATATAATCAATTTAATTGCAATACAAACATCAATGCTTCTCCCACATTTGCATAGTTAACCCAAAAGGTCGAGCTTCACCCAACCCCTAGTAAGAAGACTACTCACAACTCATGTTTATCAACATGCAATCAAGAATTAGGGTTCTAACTACTTCAATAATTGGGGAAAAGTGGTTAACAATTGAAATAACTATCATCCAATAACAAATTACCAAGAACTAAGAAGATTTAAATAACATGCAAATACCAAATAAAATCTGAAATTAAGTAGAAAAAGGTTGGAGAAATTACTAATTGAAGCTTCAAATGTTGAATACAAATTGCCAAACTTTGAGAGTAATTCTTGAATTTCACTAATACAATGATTTGATTTGATGAAAACTAAGCTAAATTAATTTAAAGGAATGTTTCAAACTAAGACAGGTTTCTGAAAACTAGGCTACTGTACTCTCCCCCTAAATGAGCTAAAGGGGAAGTATTTATACTCCCCGAAACACATAGGGAAAACCGTCAAAAGAAAACGGATTCCCAGCGAGGAGCGCCCGCTCCACAATGAGGAGCGCCCGCTCCTAAGCTAGGAGCGCCCGCTCCTTTCGGCTGCACGCCCTCTCCAGATGCTTCAATGAAAAGTCAGATTTGAAAGTGTCAGGGAGGAGCGCCCGCTCCACACATGGTGCACGCCCGCTCCCCTGCTCCACAGCATAGGCAGAATTCAACTTCAAAGGGAGGAGCGCCCGCTCCTGGTCAGGAGCACGCCCGCTCCTAAAAGACTCTGAATTTGGGAAGATTGTTGCTAAAGTCGAGGAGCGCCCGCTCCAGGATAGGTGCACGCCCGCTCCCCTGGAGCGCCCTCTCCATTCTTTAATTCTCTTGCCTTAAACACAAACCATGCACCGAAAGCTTGCCAAATTGAGTCCATAAACCTGCAAAACATGGACAAACACAAACCAAGAGGGGGAAAGCCGAGACAAAACATTTTCATTCAAAATTGGGTTAGAAAGAGGGGAAATGATCGCAAAATCGGGTTTAAATTAACACAATAAGTGGTCAAATAAACCACTTATCAAATCCCCCCAAGCTAGCCAAATGCTTGTCCTCAAGCAATTCACATTGCCCAAAAACAAACCCAAAGATCAATTTGCTCAAAGAAAAGCACATGCATAGATATGAGAATCCTTAAGCAATAAAACTCGAGCATGAGGTATATGCCTAAGATCAACCACGGTCATGACTAGCCAAAGCCTAGCTAACCTTCCCGAAAATACTCAACTCAAGCCTATTCAACATATCTTACCGCGTCTCTATCAAAAAGTTCAAATCCCCCCCTAATGGTAGTGTCTCGTGACTCCACGAAGGAGCCGGAAAAACATAGATAAAGCGGGTTTCGAACGCTCGACATCTCAATGAAAGAGTACCCTCTCCATATGCTTGCGAATCAACTCCCTCCACCGACAAAGGCATCCACTACTCTCCTAATCATTACAAGACTCAAGGACTACGACACAAGGTTAAGGCATATATATAAAACTAGAAGTGTTTTGCAATATGAGCCGACTAAATTGTATCATTTATAGCAAACCCAAAAAGGCTTCTAACCTTGACCCAAGTTGCAACTATGAATGAAATTTTTAGAGTACACCCCCAAGCTTATTTGGTTGCTAGAGCGGTGACAATACATTCCTTCTTCGCATTATTTCCCTTTCTTTTTATTCTTCATTCATCCCTTTTTTTTTTTTTTTTTTTTTTTTTTTGGTATATACATCACTAACTACTAATTATAGAGAACTAAAAATTAAACTACGGAAATGGTAATAATAGAAATAAGGAAAATGATATGCCTTAACCCTTTGTGAATAAACATTACATGACACCTTTTATCAATACTAAGAGTAGTTTAGGCCACGGCCTTGGGAGTTTAGACTCAAGTTCTCGATCTGGGTACCAAATCAAAGAGGATCCTTGCCACTCATGCAAAATGTAGTAGGCTTGAAAAATAATAAAACCTCGCCTTTTTTGGAACAATGTGGGATCAAATACTACCATTCAGGGATCAAATTCCTTTGAGATAGGCGACTCCATCTTACCACAAACCTAGACTTTAAGTCTCGTACATTCGGGAAAGTTATTCTCACACTAGCCTAAACTAACCAATTCTATTTTCAACCAAGGGCATCTAAACCATGCTCGGAATTTTATTACGAAAAGAAAACAAACATCCACCACATACAATTCAATATCATCATTGCAAACCGATCAAAGGCAAACAAAATCCCTTTTTTTTTTTTTTTTTTTTTTTTTTTTTTTAAGTAAGCTGAAAATGGGGGAAAGGAAAACTAATTAAAGAATTTGGATATTAGGGTTTTGGATATTAGAGGGGTTAGAGGATAAGAAAAAGAAATATGGATATTAGGGGAAACCATCATCATAAATCCACACAAATCATCATCAAAATTCATCATCAAGCGAGACCAAGGACAATGCCAATTAACCCATGATACCGACCAACAAGCAAACCAACCAAAGCATAATCATATCAAAGCCATAGATAAGATGCTCCAAATAGCACACACATAAAGAGAAGTGAGACAAAAACATCTATATGCAATTGTTCTAGCCTAGGCATGCCATAAAAACGTGAAAAGGGCAACAACCAACCTAAAATAGGCATGCAAACTAGAACATAATACCTTATGAATCCTACCACAAGTCCCAAAGGCTAGACTAAGCCTTTCATGCCAAACATTCCACATACAATCTCAAACTTCTCCATACATAGAACAAAAAGCATCACAAGAAAGCACATTTCCTATCAAAACCGAAAACTACCCTAGACACAAAGACCCCAAGACTTCCCCCAAGCTAGACATTTGATTACCGTTCCCACGATAGATGGACACAATGAGAAACATCTCCCCCCCCCCCAAGCTAGAACTCGACACCGGCCTCGGTGTTACACATGATGGGAAAAGAAGAGAAGGGAACGGTAAAAACAAATGTCTAAAGGCTACTCCCGATCATCCTCCCTAGGCGGTGATGGCATGTAGTTATAGTTGAGGTCTACATCGCCGGAAAAGGAAGGTTGATCCACGTATGGAGGAAGATCATAGTTGGGGCTACTACGATAGTGACCGTAGTCCGGTGCATTACTAGTGCCCCACCCACCATCATACCCGGGTGGAAACCCGAAGTATCCCCTTAAGGGGTGGTTATCGATTTCCTCGGGAGTCATATTACCACATGTCTCGGGGACGTGGTAATAAGAAGGGTCCCCCCTAAAATCACAACCCCCGGATTGTGTATAATCGTAGGGAGGGAAGGATCGTAGCTCCGAAACGGAGCTACGAGGTCCTTGCCAATAAGAGTAGGTGGGTTGGTTGTTGTTCCAACCCGCAACCGACCCCTCTTGAACGGGGCGGTTAGGATAGTTGACATAGGGGAGAAAGTCTCCCCTCTCAACTTGGTTTTGATAGGACATTTGAGACACATAACTTTGATATTCATTTTCTTGAAGAATTCTTTGGTTGGAAAGATTTAGGTGGTGAAAGGCCGATTCAAGGTCGAAGGAGGAAGAAGAAGAAGAGGAGCCGCCCAAAAACCTAGGAACGGTAGAAATACTATGGCGACGAGGTTGAGATGGTTGGTCAAGGTTGGGAACATTCGCGGGGCGTGGCTGAATTGGCACTTGCCAAGTGTTCCCCACAGCGTTCATTACCGCCGCATTAGGGAGAATGCAACGGTGCTTACCCTTGACCAACCAAGATTATGTGGTGACATTACCACGGAGTTCCACAAGCATTTTCATTGAGGCAAGTCCGGAAATGTCAAGGGCATTGGACCCGTTCACCGGGGTTAATTGCTCAACCCAATTAGTGAAACCCAAAGCCTTGGCAATTATTGTGATCATGCCACCACATTTTATCTCCCCTCTCAACTCCGTACTCCTCTTAATCTCAAGGCACCTTTGGATAAACAAGTATCCCATATTCACATTACCCTCAAGGTCTCCCTCAAATCGGGAAGCTATAAAGAGGCATTTGATCTCCTCTTTTGTTAACTTCCCGAGATCTTGTTTCGAGAAACAAGCGTACCCCATAATTCTCATGCATATACGGAGTACTGGGTGGACAATGTGGCTAGCATGGCTAGACCGGGTGGTGAAATTAGGATACCCCGCAATAGTATTCCACCAATTTTGCTCTTCGTAGCTAGAAAGGTAGAAACTATCGGGGTTGTCTATTTGATTATATATGGGCCACTCAAAAATTTCATTGAGGCGAGTTAAGGTTAAAGTTTTTTCTTGATTGAAAAGTTTAAACTTAATTTCACACTCAAGAGGCTCTCCCTCACCATTGATTCGGCGCATGGTTAGGGTTAAAAGGAACTCGAGAGTGATCGATTCGTAGGTTAGCTCCCTCTTCTTGAGGAAGTTTAACCATCCGAAATTATCGGCCACTCGCCGAATTCCTTCATCTATACCTAAGAGATGGCAAGCTGTTTGGTCATAAAATCTCGTAGGAAGGATTTTTCGTTTTGAAATCTCGGAGTGATACTTTTTGAATTTTTCGGGAATTCTAATGGGAGGAGGACCATTGTCTTGGTTTTGTGTTTGGCTTTGGTTTTGGTTTTCGGGTATTTGGATGCCGGAAGTCTTTCTCTTCTTTCCTCCCGCACCTCCAAATAATCTTAGTACCATTTTGACAAATGCGGAATAAGGAATAAAAAAGGGGGGTCACTCAATACACCTCACACAAACACCAAAATGCACCAAACACAACCTCCTTAACTTCAAACCCCCAAATTAATCCAAGTACTAGTTTCAAGAACTCAATATATATTCCAACACAACCAACAAGGATTTTCCAACACACAATTTCACAATCAACAATGAAATTCAAGTTCACACCAATCACATGCACAAATTCACCACAATTTCACTACTCCAACAATCAATCACAATTTTCCATCAACCATTTTCAATTAGCAACCATCTTTGTTTGAAATCATCTAATCATGCAACTAAGTACACAATGTTTATGAAATAAACAAATTTGAAAAACTTGAAGAGGGAAAGTGAAGTAGGGAAGTAGAATTTACCAACTAGAGTATGAAAATACTCTAGAACTTCCAAGTTTTGCTCGATTCTTGCTTCCTTTGCTCCAATTCCTTGAAAAGATCCAAATTTTCCTTCGATTTTCAATGGTGGGGCTATAGGGTTTAAAATTTTCGTGCTCAAATTTGTGTAAATTTTGTGTTGTTGGATAGAGAATTTAGTGGAGAAAAGGATTTTGTGAATTTTTAGTGAAAAATATTGAGATTTGATGATGAAATTGAAGAGAGAAGTTGGAGAATATGAGGTTTTTAGAGAGAGAAATAGAAGGGAAGGAGGAGAGAGAGTATGAATGTTTGAATGAGTGGTGAAGAATAAGGGGAAAAGTGAGGTTTTTTTTTTTTTTTTTTTTTTTTACCCGAACAGATAGGAGCGGGCGTGAAGAGAGGATGGAGCGCCCGCTCCTAACCGAAGTTAAGATTATGCCCTTTTCTGACCCAACTAGGAGCGGGCGTGCAGAGATCATGGAGCGCCCGCTCCAAACCAAAGTAGTGAATCTGCCTTTTCTGACCCAGCTAGGAGCGGGCGTGCAGGTGTGTTGGAGCGCCCCTTCCTTTAAACAATTTTGGCTACGGCATTGGCCAGGAGCGGGCGTGCAATGATTGTGGAGCGCCCGCTCCAATGTTGATGATTGAAACCTGTTTGCTAACCCAGACAGGAGCGGGCGTGCAGTAGTGTTGGAGCGCCCGCTCCTTTAAACAATTTTGGCTACGACATTGGCCAGGAGCGGGTGTGCAATGGTGTTGGAGCGCCCGCTCCTCATGCAGTTCTTTGATTCTGATTTCTAATCCAGCATGGAGCGGGCGTGCAGGTGTGTTGGAGCGCCCGCTCCTAAAGATGCCTGAAGTTCCTGTTTGTACGGGCAGCTAGGAGCGGGCGTGCAGTTTCCCAGGAGCGCCCGCTCCTACCAGTCTTGAAGCTCACTGTTTCTTTCATTAAGCTTGGAGCGGGCGTGCTTAGTGATAGGAGCGCCCGCTCCTACCTGATAACAGCTTCCTGTTTTGTTTTCTTTGGCTCTTTTTGCTTCAAGTTCCTATATCAAAACCACAAGAACATAAATTCAACAATATTGGCCAAAATCAGAAATTCCTAACACTCTTATTCTTTTCTTCTCTCATTCATTGTTTAATTTTTCACTCCTTTTATTTTCTTGACTCTCTCTTCTCTCTCCTTCTTTCTCCCTTTTTTTTTTTTTTTTTTTTTTTTTTTTTACTCGGGTTGCCTCCCGGAAGCGCTTCTTTAACGTCAATAGCTTGACGACCTCCACACTCAGGAGGTAAGATTACATTGAGTTGATTCTAAAACACCTACATGAGCACCCTCGTAGTAAAGCTTGAGGCGATGCCCATTCACCTTGAAAGATCTCTTGTCGTCCATATCCCATACTTCCACGGCTTCATGAGGAAACACTTCCTTGACAACAAAAGGTCCACTCCACCTTGATAAAAGTTTCCCGGGAAACAATTTCATCCTAGAGCTGTAGAGGAGTACCTTATCGCCTTTTAGAAATGCTTTCTTTTCAATGTTCCGGTCGTGGCAATCCTTAGTGCGATTCTTATAGTTTCTAGCACACTCATAGGCTTCCAACCTTAGCTCTTCAAGCTCATGAAAATCAAGCCATCTTTGCTCTCCCGCGCTAGCCTAGTCGAAATTAATCTTCTTGATCGCCCATTGGGTTCGGTGCTCAAGCTCCACCGGTAGATGACAAGATTTTCCATACACTAGACGGTATGGAGTTGTGCCTATTGGGGTCTTGTACGCCGTTCTATATGCCCATAGAGCGTCATCAAGCTTCTCCGACCAATCCTTCCTATTCTTAGCAACCGTCTTCTCGAGGATTAGCTTTATTTGACGGTTAGACACTTCCGCTTGTCCACTTGTTTGTGGATGATAGGTAAGGCCGAATCTTTGGTGGATCCCGTGCTTTCTTAGCATCTTTTGAAACAAAATGTGAACCATTGTCACTCACCACCGCCCTTGGAATACCGAATCTTGGAAATATGACTTTTTTGAACATCTTCATGACAACCTTGTGGTCATTAGTTGGGGAGGCAATGGCTTCCACCCATTTTGATACATAGTCGACCGCCACAAGTATGTATTGATTTCCATGAGAATTTGGGAATGGCCCCATGAAATCCATACCCCATACATCAAATACCTCAAGCTCAAGAATCGGTTGTTGAGGCATCTCATTGCGCTTGGATATGTTGCCGGTTCGTTGACACCGGTCACAAGTCTTCACAAATCCCCAAGCGTCCTTGAAGATGTGAGGTCACCACAACCCGCTATGCAAAACCTTCAATGCTGTTTTGTTTGCTCCCATATGCCCTCCACAAGGATCGGAATGACACATCTTGAGCACATTTTGCACTTCTTCATCCGGAACACACCTACGGAGCAAACCATCTACTCCTCTCTTGTAGAGAATGGGGTCATCCCACACATAGTGTCTTGCTTCCCTTTTTAGATTCTTCCTTTGATTTTTTGAGGAATCGGGAGGGAATTCTCCACAAGCCAAATAGTTCACCAAGTCGGCGAACCATGGAAGCTCCTTATCATTCAAGATATAGAGCACATCATCTCTCAATTCATCGCAAATGGGAATTTCATCATCACTAGCTCTTACATTCTCTAATCGGGAAAGATGGTCCGCAACCACATTTTCGGCCCCTTTCTTATCCCGGATTTCAACATGAAATTGTTGGAGGGACAAGACCCATCGAAGAAGACGAGGTTTGGACTCTTTCTTTGCCACAAGGTACCTAATAGCCGCATGATCGGTATAGACAATAGTTTTGGAACCAATTAGGTAGTTCCAAAACTTCTCAAAAGCATGCACCACGGCAAGAAACTCTTTCTCCGTTGTGGTGTAATTCCGTTGAGCTTCATTCAAGGTCTTAGACATGTAGTAAATCACATGAAGCTTCTTCTCTACCCTTTGTCCCAATACTCCTCCAATCGCAACATCACTTGCATCACACATAAGTTCAAATGGCAAATCCCATCTTGGCCCTTGCACAATTGGAGTTGAGATTAAAGCCTCCTTTAATTTGTTGAAAGCTTGGAGACACTTTTCATCAAAAATAAAGATGGCATCTTTTTGAAGAAGAGCATTTAGGGGTCTAGCAATTTGTGAGAAATCCTTGATGAATCTCCTATAGAACCCGGCATGCCCTAAAAATGACCTTACTCCTCTCACGTTGATTGGTGGCGGAAGCTTTTCTATCACTTCAACTTTGGCCTTGTCGACCTCAATCCCTTTGCTTGAAATCTTGTGACCAAGGACAATTCCCTCTTCCACCATAAAGTGGCATTTCTCCCAATTCAAAACCAAATTGACCTTCTCACATCTTGTCAAGCACTTGCCCAAGTTGGACAAACAATCCTCGAATGAAAGGGCCCCTACCGAGAAATCATCCATGAAAACTTCCATTTCGGCTTCAAGCATGTCCCCAAAAATACTCATCATGCATCTTTGGAAGGTTGCCGGTGCGTTGCAAAGCCCGAAGGGCATCCTCCTATATGCAAAAGTTCCATAGGGACAAGTAAAAATTGTTTTCTCTTGGTCATCCGGGTTTATAGGGATTTGAAAGAAACCCGAATTACCATCAAGAAAGCAATAATACTTGTGCTTGGTTAGTCTTTCAAGCATTTGGTTGATAAAAGGGAGAGGAAAATGATCCTTGTTGGTGGATGCATTTAGACGTCTATAGTCTATGCACATCCTCCAACCGGTCACCGTTCTAGTTGAAATGAGATCACCATTCTCATTTTCAACTACGGTCATTCCTCCCTTTTTAGGGACCACGTGAACGGGGGAAACCCATCTAGAACTCGAAATGGGGAAGATGATTCCGGCATCAAGGAGTTTGGTGATTTCTTTCTTCACCACCTCCCCCATTTGAGGATTGAGTTTCCTTTGCCTCTCAATGGAAGGCTTATCACCCTCCTCAAGTGTTATGTGGTGCATACATAAAGTGGGACTAATACCTTTGAGGTTATCTATGGTATAGCCTAAAGCACCTTGGTGGTCTCTCAAAACACCACATAACATTTGAGTTTGGCACTCGTTCAAAGAAGAATTCACAATAACCGAAAAAGTTGAATTGGGGCCCAAAAACTCATACCTTAGGTGTGATGGTAGAGGTTTCAACTCTACCATTGGAACACCCTTACCTTCTCTTGAGGTAGCTACTTCTAATGCATCATGTGTTGTGATTCCCATGCACACTTGCTCATCGCTTGATTCCGTACTTCCTTCAAGCATCTCTTCATACAATGCCATCTCTTTGCTTTGGTCACCTATCTTTTCCTTGTTCAAAAGGACATTCTCAAGGGCATCGTTAGTAGTGAGAAAGTGCTCATGCATAGAAGTTACAATAGAATCAATAGTATCAATCATCATGCAATTATCAAGACTAGAGCTTGGATATTTCATGCTCTCATTCAAATCAAATTCTATCACCTCATCTTCTACTTTTAGTGAAATTTTAGCACTTTTAACATCTATTAAAGCACCCGAAGTAGCAAGAAAAGGTCTTCCAAGAATTATTGGAATGTTAACATCTTCATCCATTTCTAACACAACAAAATCCACCGGGATTACAAACTTCTCCACCCTTAGAGGAACATCCTCTACCTTACCCTTTGGGAATTTAATAGAGCGATCGGCCAATTGTAGGGTGATGTTGGTGGGTAGAAGTTCCCCCATCCCAAGTCTTTGGTATACCGAGTATGGAATTAGGCTAACACTAGCCCCTAGGTCACACAAAGCATTATCAATTTGCATCTTGTATATTGCACATGGGATAGAAAAGTTACCGGGGTCTTTCAATTTGGGTGGCATCTTGTTCATGATAATTGCACTACAATTCTCGGTGAGACTAACCGTTTCAACCAATTCACACTTTCTCCTTCCACTCAAAATATCTTTCAAAAACCTAGCATAGTTAGGCATTTGCTTGATAGCATCGGTAAAAGGAATTGAAAGGTGAATTTGTTTCAATGTTTCAAGAAATTTTCCAAATTGCACATCTAATTTGTTTCTAACAAATTTGTGAGGATATGGTAGCTTTTGCAATTGTTTTGTTTCTCTCTCTTTTTCTCTTCTCTTTTCACTCTCTTTTTCAAAATCTTTCTCTTTCTCAAATTCTTTTTCTTTCTCACATTCTTTCTCCTTTTCATTCTCATGGTTTTGCTCTCTCTCTTGTTCAAAATCACTTTTAAGGGGAGGCTCACTCATGTTCATTCTCTCATTGCCTTTTTTAGGAACACTTTCTTCCAACACTTTACCACTCCTTGTTGATATTACATTTACGGGCCTCTTAGGATCTAGTCCTTGGGGTGGTAGTTTAGAAGTGCTAGTCCCTTCCTTCAAAGCATTGGCCAATTGAGAAATTTGTGTCTCTAGCATTTTATTATGGGTCATCACTTCACTAAATTTCTTTTCACTAGAGGCCATGAAAGTATTGAACATTTTAGTTTGATTTTCCATCATTTCCTCCAAGCTAGACCTACTATGTGGTGCTTGTGCATAGTAGTTGTCTTGGGAATCCCTATTACCTCTAACATTCGAATTGGACGCATTTTGATTACAAGAACCTCTATTATTATTGTTGTTCCAATTGTTCCGATTATTAGAGTTTCCCCCTTGGTGAAATTGCCCTTGATTCCCATAGTTTCCTTGATTATTATGATTATGGTTACCATAACCACCTTGTTGGTTGTAGTTACCTTGGGGATTTTGGTCCCTTTGGTTCCTATTTCCCCATTGATTTTGGTTATGGTAATCGTAATCATTTCCTCTTTGGTTATAGGAATTCCCCCCTTGTTCTCTTCTATTTGGTGGTAAGTATCTTTGATTGTCATTCCTATGTCTATTATCATAAGACAAGGCATTGACTTGTTCATTTTCATTTTCATTACCATCTTCGTATTGGGGTTGGGGTTGGGAATCATAATTACAAGAAGAGGTATCATGGTCATATGACCCACAATTTTCACAAAACAAACATCCTTGAGGCATATTATTAGAAGTAGAGGGAGAAGAGTTAGAATTCATACCTCTCCCCTTAGATTGGGAGGGATGCTCTTGTGTTGAACTAGAGGTCTCTAGTTTTGCCTTAATGGACGTCATCTCCTTTCCAAGGTTGGCGATTTGGGAAGTCAAATTGTTGATGGCATTAAGGTGATCAACGGAGTAAACCGCATTTCCTCCCTTGTTTAGAGAATCTCTCTCTCCTTCTTGCCAATCCATGTGGTGCCTCACCACATCCTCAATTATCTCTATGACTTGCTCCTCCGTCTTGTTCATAATCGGGCCACCCGCTCCTGCATCCAAGCTAGTCTTTCCTTGTGGGCTCAAGCCCCCATAGAAAATTTGAAGCACTTGATATGACGGAATTCCATGATGAGGGCACTCCCTTTGATATTCCTTGTATCGTTCCCATGCTTCATATATGGTTTCACTAGCTTTTTGACGGAAACCTTGGATCAAAGCTCTTGCCTCGGCCGTCTTCTTTTGGGAATAGAATCTTCCTAAGAAAGCCGTGGTGACCTCGTCCCAAGTTCTCAAGGAGTTAGGCCTCACCTCCTTCTCAAGCCATTCAAGAGCCCTTCCTATCAAAGAAAAAGGAAATAGATTTAGTCTCACAAACTCTTGAGTTACCCCATTTACCTTGATCGTGTTGCAATATTTTTCGAACTCGTTCAAGTGTGCAAGAGGGCTCTCATGTTTTGCTCTACTATATTGCCTCCTTTCAATCAAATTAATCATTGCGGGCCGAATCTCGAAGTCATTGGCTTGAGTAACGGGTGGAGCAATGTCGCTTGAAGCTCTATAAGCTCCCGGAGTTCCCAACTCCTTTAAAGGTCTTTGAGGTGGTGGTTCCGCGTCACCCATTTGATCTCGATCCTCCTCGAAATTGGTCTCTCTAGTTGGGGGAGTAGTAATCGGCCTAGAACCGGCTCTTTTTCTCCTTCTATAAGTTTGCTCAATCTCGGGATCGTAAGGTACCAAGATCCTGTTCTGAGTTCTGCGCATACACTCTCAACAAACGCAATTAGTACCAAGGCTACAAGTGTAGCCAAAAAGAAACAATCTTTTTGAATTTTTTTTTTTTTTTGTTTTATGGTGAACTAGACTCAAGTAATCAATTAGCAATCAACAACACCGCTCCCCGGCAACGGCGCCATTTTGATGGGCGTTGGAACGGTCGCACATTCCACACTCGATCAAACACATTTATTAACAAACACCTTACTGTAGGGAATAATTTCAAGCCTTTAAAATCCCACTAGCTTGAACCCCACTGTGATCATATACTAAAGTACGGTGACGTCCAAAAGGGAAGAAGATAGAGCAAAAGAGTCGCCAACAAGTTTTTTTAGGAACTTGTAAACCGTTCACGAGGTGAAGGTTACACCCCTTAACGATCCAAGAGATCGTCAACTCCATAAGGTCATGAACCAAATAAGGGTTCGGGGATGATGGTACAAATCCAACCTAAAAGAGATTGAACCTGCCCTAATAATAGGCCTCTACTTTATTCTGCTTGTATTCATGTGCGCTTTCTGACTAACATGCAATCAATAGGATCAACCCTAAACCTGTTTAATCTATGTTGGTTGAATTTAATGCACAAATAAACTATCATTGGCGATCACTTGAATTATAATCAAAGTTAACCTAACAAGATTATTAATTATCTTATTAAGCGTGATTGCAAATACCAATTCCCTTTAAACATGCAATAAAAGGTGATCAAGCAATAACAATATAAAATATAATACATATCAAGCAACATAATAAATAATCAACATCATTAATAACAATAATATTAATCATAATTAATAATAATCAAAATCATGTTAAAGCATAGCAAGATCCTAGGCATGATACTAACAAGATTAATAACAAACCCTAGCATGTCACTAAACAATAAAAATCAAATCTTTAGCCCTAACATGATGCTAGCAATCATAAATATTAGGAAGAATATAGGAATCATCGTACTTTTAATCATACTTGATATTAAAGTTACCCTAGACATGATACTAGGAATCAAAATAACAATCTAAGCATGATATCTACATCATAAATCAATTAAACCATCAAAGTACTTACTTGGATGCCTCGTACCTCTTTCTAATAACAAAATACACACGTTTGTAACTTCAAGGAAAATAATAATCAAAATAATTAAATTAAATAATTGAAAGAGACATTTGGGACCAAACCCTCAGAAATTAAAACCTTTCACGTCTAGGGCGAAGGCAACTTCGAATATGGCTAGGTGTTTCTAGATCTTGTGAATGCGGAATTTTGTGTGAAAAAGTGAAGTTTAGAAAAGAATGCTAAAAGATTAATGTTATTGAAAATTGATGAATGAAAGATGAATGAATGAAGAGAATTGATGAATAATTTTGTGAATGAAGAGAGTTGATGAATAATTTATAAAGCGATTGTTGATTAATGAAAAAGAGAATTGAGAATTGGTAATTCATAAAGTGATTGTAGATGAATGATCGTGAGAATTGGTGAATGAAAACGGAGTTTTTAATACGATATTTATAGAGAAAATCATCCAAAAAAGATAATTTATCAAAACAGAGTCTGAAGACCACAAAACTAACTTGGCGCCAGCCCTGGCTCATTGGCGCCAGGACCAATGGCTAGCGTCAGGCGCCAATGGCTGGCGTCTGGCGCCAATCCTGATTCCAGGCGCCAAATTGGATTTCAACGCGTTTTTGAAATTTTGATAAATTTCCCATACTGGAAGATAAAATAATATAATTTTAGTCGAAAATGCTATTTGATCGAATTAAAACTCTGAAGAATCCTAATTGAATTAAAAATGATAAGACCTTCTAGAATGTTCTAGAAGACTAAAACCATTCCTAATTACATTAGGAATGATAAATCATATTAGGCCCTCCCCTAGATCATTGGGCCGTACATAAAGCTCAAACCGGGCCCAGTTTAGTAAATTGGCCATAACTTCCTCAATATTCATCGGAATTGGGCTTATAATATATCGTTGGAAAGGTCTTTGCAAACCCCATCCAACTACACCACTATTGGACCAACCAAACTGGATTGGCTGTTTTCTGTAAAATAAAGTTTTCAAAAACAGAGAGAAGAGAAAAAAGAAAAGAAATAAAACTTTCCGCAACACTAGACCTTTCCACACTTTCGTTTCATTCGATTATGATTCGACGTGAAAGGCACTCATCACTGGGTTTGGTTTTGGGGAGACACAAATGGGTGTCTACAGAAGCCCCCACTTTGACTAAGTTTGGAGAAACGCAAGTTTCGAAAACGAAAGCCAAAGTAGCGATAGGGACGGAGAATGATTCAGAACGTTCTACGATCCTAAATCACTCTTGTAACGCCGATACCTGCAAAACTAGCATTATTCAAACAGATAAAAGAGTTAAGAAACGCGTATCTTGCACCGTCGAGCACACGTCTCTGAAAGTAACCGATTGTTGCTATTGCTGTTGTTTTGATGACCTTCTACAAGCTAGAGAATGCCATCCCGCTTGAAAACCGCTACGCCTTGTAACTGCTTCCAAATTAGAAGATTGCTTCGCCTGAAACTACCTTCTCCGCTGTGATAATATTCCACGTCCAAGGGAATATCATCGAAAATTATTTCTCTTGAAATAATTCTCATCTGCATTACGATCATCTTCCATGCCTCAGGAACTATGATCGAAGACAATTTCGCCCGAAATTACCTTCAGTTGTTTGTGACAACTTTCCGCAAGCTAGGGAATGATGTCGAAGACATCTTCTCTTGAAGTCATCCTCATTTGATGCGATAATCTCCCAAAGGAAAATACCGAAGATCCACGCCTGTCGATCCTTAAAAGTTCGCCTGAACTTTGCTTTTGCTATGCCTGTACGTCAGCGCTCTTTGCTCTTGAACCTGTATGTCGGTGCCCTATGCTCTTGAACCTATATGTCGGTGCTTTATGCTCTTGAACCTATATGTTGGTGCTTTTTGCTAATGAGCCAATGCTTAGGCGCTTTAAGCTTAGTGAGACGATTTTTTCATCAGGTCGATCACTTTATGTAATCAAGCCGATTACTTAATCATGTCAAATTGCTTAGAGGGGCTAACTGGCGTACCAAGGAACCCAAAATATGTTGCAGAAAGCTAGCACAACCCCAACAGGTAGCTGGCTGCTTTGGCGTCGCTGAAAATCAATCAGCACCAGCCTTATGGCATTAGCGCCATGCGCTGAAATTGGCGTCTGGCGCCAAGCACAGAATGTGACGCCGATGCCTAGGAACTAGCGCCAGCACGGGAATCACTTTAAATTCCCGTTTTCAATTCATTTCGTGCTTTGGTTTGTTGCGAACGCTGCTCGAAAGAAGTCGAAACTTCAATTGATCGTTGCTCATTCGTTTCTCAACCGAATTCGCTCAAATTTGTTGCAAATCAAAGATCTTCTCATCCATATTCCCGATCTATGTAAGTTTTCCTCCAACTCACACCGGTTTTTATGAATTTTTGGCATGCTTATTCACGAATTTCATGAAAATTCGAAACTTATAATGCTCAATTTGCTTTGTTTATTAAGTTTTATGCCATGAAATTGCTTGTTTATGTTTGTATATTGCCTTGGGAGTAATTTAAGACTTGTTTGACTCAATTTGATGAAGAAACGAGCAATCCGCCATTGTTAGACCTCCTAAGGTCGTGAAGAGCAATGTGGCCCGTTCTTGATGTTTTTGCTAGCAATTCTTGTTCAATTTGTCACAATAATCACTATAGTGTTGCAAGAAATTGTTTGATTTCTTGAAAAAATGTTGTCATGCTCAATTTGAATTTGTGCTCTGTTTTAGTACTACTTACTCTGTTTTTGCGAACATAGTATCATGCGGCTAGGCAAACCTTTAGATACTATAGAACCTTAATTTATGATGATTCCGCACAATGTAGCATGGCTAGACAACGAGGCTCAGGTTCACAGTCCCGAAACACTAGACGGGAGCATGAGCCCGTGGAGGACGACACTACACCGTCCACTTCGCTTGGTCAGTTCCCAGATTGGGATGAGCAGACCTTATTCTTTGCCCCTGTCCACCACATTTCCGAGAGGGTGAGACGAGGAACCGAGCTTGGGAGGACACGGCATCACGGCTCTGGCTGTGATGGTCTAGGCGATTTGTATAGGATGCATATCGCCAGAGACTGCGAGACGAGACTCCTATGGGAGTCCTGCGGACTGGTTGCCCTGTTCGAGACCTCCGAGGCTATGGTCGCCTCTAGCGGGGGTCACCACGTAGTACGCGCTTTGGTGGAGTTCTTCTGGGACACCACCAACACTTTTCATTTTCCATGGGGTGAGATGATGGTCACTCCTACAGACTTCAGTCTCATCACAGGACTGGAGTTCTCTTCTGTGCCGCTGCCATTTGACGGCGGTATCGACGTCTTTTCTCCAGAGGTCGAGGAATTGTTGGGGCCGATTGTTGTTCGAGCCCGAGCTGAGGTCGAGACGACTCAGTTTAATGCCAGAGGGATTCGCCGCTCGACGCTGGCAGCGGCTCTTGATAACGATGCGACCACCCGAGAGCAGTGGGTGCGCATCTTTGTGCTGATGTTGTTGTCAGGGACATTCTCCCCTGACAGGGGTAGTAGGGCACTGCTTTACTACCTCCCTGCTGTTCGCGATCTCCAGCGGATCGGGACTTATGACTGGGCCAGCTTGGCCTACACTGACTTCGTTCGCGCGCTGAGGGACTCGTGTCGCCACCGGTCCTTTAGGACGAACGTTGCTTTGTCTGCTTTCTGGAAAGTCGTAGAGGTAAACATTATTCCCTATAAAGTTTAACCCTATATGTTAGTTAGCATTTGCTCATGCTTTAGCTTTTTTGTAGATCTGGTTCTATGAGTATTTTCCTTCCATTGCGCCGGCGAGACCATCGCCGAGGGGGTATCCGGTGAGCGCCTCTTGGGGCGGCCACCATGCGGACCTGTCTACTGCACGTGTCCGGAGTCGGATCATCTCGGTACGACTTTTAGTGTTTATCTTGCGCTTCTGTGACGTTTTAGACATGTTCTTACCCGATTGGTATTCTTATAGGAACCTGAGGTAGTATACAAACCATGGGGTGGTTGGAAAGTCCCTGGATTAGCCGCACAGTACTCTGCTGAGCGCCGCTACTTTCTGGGGACCTATGGTGCGGTTGCGTACTTAGGAGAGAGAGTTGCTAGACAACACTCTTCCGATGCTTTTGTTGTTCCTGCTCCTCCACCACGTCACATGTTTGACGAGAGAGAGTTGTCGAGCATGGCTGAGGAGTCTGGTTCCCTTTGGCGGTCCCATGTGATCCTTGGGCGGAGTTATGCTGAGGAGCTACTTCCTTTGTTAGCTCCAGCCCCTGTACCGGCCGAGGATGTGAGGGTAAGATCCTTAACTTTTTGTTTTTCGCTGAGTAGCCCCCAAGTGATACCTTGTTGATTTCTTTATGTCTCATCAGGATGGTCCCACTGAGTTTGTGCCACCCCGTATGTCCATCCACTACCAGGGGATGTACGTGCCGATCGAAGAGATGATTTCTCCGGCTCCTGAGGGCGAGCGCTTCGTGGAGCGGTCGATTCCTCGTCACCAGACTAGGGTAAGCCTAGTTCTAATTCAGAATCTTGTATTCAGTTATCATGCATTTTACTGACTTAACTTTCCTTGACAGTTCTCACGCGAGGTGGTTTCGGCTATGACACGATGCATAGATGCCTTCTGGAGCCAACTCGTCCGGATGAGGAACGCGGCTACTTGTCGTCGAGACGACGCTGTCCGAGAGGTAACTTTTCTTTACTTATTATTTCTGCACTATGCTTCAGTTTTCACCTTGTTTCTGATTTAATTCTTTTTGCAGGGTCAGCCGATTGCTTCTCACACCCGTACGAGGCCTGAGGGGCGGAGAGAGCCGGTGAGGTCTAGCTCGAGACGTCGTCGCACTTCGTCAGGAGGTAGAGGTGGCCGTTCCGAGGCTGCTCGAGCCGACGCTGCTGAGGGCTCAGGGTCTTCTTCTGAGGGTGCTCCTGCTGCACTGGTAGGAGAGGCTACCTCGGCTTTCAGAGGTGGTGGGATGTACGAGGTTGGCTCGTCATCGCAGCAGCCTCCGTGGTCTCAGCCTCAGGTTGACTTTGGCTGGAGCGGTCCTGTTTTGAGTTTCCCTCCTCCTACGGAGACTGGAGCTGGTGCTGAGGCGGGAGCTGGTGGAGAGGTGACTCCTCGGACGGCGCAGTTTTATGGCATGATGGGCCTACGTCCTCCGGCGCCGTAGTTCATTTCTGTATATGTATTTTATTTTGACTTTTTATAGAACTTTGCCTTTGACTCATTATTTAGACACTTTGTACTTTATGTTATTGTAAATCTATCTATTATTATGTTAGTGTATGTTAGTGTGTGCAAATGTGATAACGATTTTGCGCAAAAATTCCGTCATTTTATTATTGATGGAGGGTATTATCCGACTCTCTCCCCCAAAAAGAAAAAATAAAAAGGAAAAATAAAACGGAGAGAAAGGCTAATTTTTGAATTTTAATATAAAATCCAAAAAAGGAAATAAAAATAACTAAAAATAATTGCTATATTTAATTAACTAAGAAAAGGATAGAAAGATATTTAGAAGAAATTAAAACGGGGCCATAAAGTCATTAACCAACTACAATTTAATATCAAAACGCAAACTGAGCACGCGCGGCTGTCCTGCTGACTTGGCGCCAGCTGGCGCCAGCCTGTGGCGCGTGGCGCCAGGCGCTATTTCTAGTGTGTGGCGCCAAGAGCTGTTGTGTGACGCCAATATCGGGGTTTTGACGCCAATTGACGCTGACTCCGTATTTTATCCAGATTGAAATTCTTCGCAATTTGTGCATAAATAGCCCCCTGCTCAGCCGATTCTTCACATAATTCCAGCGAAAAAATTATTCTTCTCTTTAGAAAAAATAATAATCATGTCTTTAGCCACTAAAACCTTAACTCAATATTCTCATGAATGGTGTCGATCTCTCAATGCTAGAGAAAGAAAAGAATTGGATTTATTTCACTTGGGGGGAATATATGGCATTAAAGGGGTAGATCTAGACATAGACTTCATACATACCGCTTTAGAATATTGGAACATTGATACACATTGTTTTAGAATAGGGTATGATGAAATTAGCCCTTTGCCAGAGGAATTTGGTGCTATTTTAGGCTTCCCTGCAATAGACCTAGTAGTAATCCCTAGAGTAGATGCATATTACTATAAGGATTTTGAGCGCTTCTTTAACTTGAAGGAAAGGGATTTATCAAAAATAGTAGATGGCAATGTAGTGAACTTAAAAGAATTTGCACGCTATTATTTTGATAAACCGCTTTCTGAATCTTTTCACATATATAGAAGAAGGGTGTTCTTATTCTGCATGCTTAATCAATATTGTCTTAGTAGTGGTAAAATTAACGAGGGTCAATCAATTATAACCACTGTGCTAGAACAAATTGAATCAGGGAGAAATCCAATGTCATTGATAGTTGGAGAAACTATGATTAGTCTAGATGAATTGAAAAGGGACCCAAAAGCACCTCTTCGCGGTTCTCCAATTTTATTACAGGTAGAAAAATAATATTTTTAATTACAGAAATCAAAAAATATATTTTTGTATTGTAATATTAATTTATTTGCATTGGAATTTTTTTTACAGATGTGGCTAATGGAAAGGCTAGGATTAATTAGCCCTCCGGACGACATTGAAAGTTATACGCCCACTTGTTTTGTGAGAAGAAAGAAGCGCATCCCTAAAATTGGGCGCCATGGGTGGAAGAAAGTCTTTGAATCACGTGATTTCACTATCAAGTGGGTCATCCCATGGTGGAAAATAAAAAGGATGGTTGGTGTTAACAAGCAACCTTTCTGCCGTCTTCCAAGCTTGTCTCGCATGACATATTATTACCCCTGCAGAGTAAAGAGACAATATGGCTTGCTTCAAAATATTCCTTCCGGGGATCTTCGTCCTCCCTATGAGTATCCCATATCTCAAGAAGTAGATAAATTTGACACTTACTGGAGCGCTAGACCTTTATGGGAGGTGATTACCCAAAAGGTTCCCCCTTCTTTACCTAATGATGTAAAGAAGTGGTTGCTGAAGAAGTCTTCAATTGATCAGGGTAGAACCGATGTGAAGAATCGTCTAGGTGACAGGGTGACACCGGCCAAGGAACGCTTAGGTGCAAGAATTGAGTTCAAGACACCTAAAATGCCTAAGAAGAAGAATACTACTAAAGACAAGGGGAAAAGGAAAGCTATAGACAAGAAGGCTTGGGTGGAAAAGAAGCATGGGGTGCTAGCTGAAGGAGAAACAATCTATTCTAAAATTAAATGTAGGTCCTCTAAAGGATGCCTACTGGCTAAAGTAATGGATGAAGAGGAGAAGGCGGAAAAGAATTGGAAAAGAGCAAAGAAGGAGAAGAAAGACTAGAACATTGCTTAGCTTTAGATTTATTAGATTCTTAATTTTATTTAAAGTTAATTTATTTCAGCCTTATTTGAATTCCATTAACAATGCAATTTTATTTCATTAATGAAATTTCATCTTTCAATTAAATTGTTACTTTAAATTTATTTTATTAAAGCAATGAAAAACCGAAAAAAAATTAATTTTCAGAAACCTTTCGAGTACGAAAGTCGAAAATTTTTCGAAAAACACCGAAATTCGCCCAGATTTTTATGACTGAATTGGCGTCAGTAGTTGCAGATTGGCGCCAGCTATTGAGGTCTGGCGCCAGGCGCCAATTCCACCGTCTGGCGTTAATGGCTTTTGGCTGGCGCTAGACTCTGTTCTGTAACGCCAGTTGCTTTTCCGACTTTTGTTGACCTTTTTGTTGATTCTGGAACGCGGAGATGTCGAAAAATAAAGTGGCCGCACCCGTAATGGGTTGCCTACGTATCCTTTCCTAAGGAATCAGGCCGAACGTAGCTCTCTTGAGTGTCCTACTCAAGTAATTATGGGTAGTATTTTTTAAGTTGGTCAAGATTGGTCATGTTTGAGAATTCATTGCCATCCATGTCAGTTAATTTTGCTGCACCACCTGACAGGATTGTTTTGACAATGTAGGGGCCAGACCAATTAGGTCTAAACTTTCCCCTTGGATCTAAAACATTTTTCCTTAGCGCTTTTAATACCAAATCTCCTACTTTGATATTTCTTGTCTTGACCTTCTTATTAAAATGTCTAGCCATACGAGTTTGATAGCACTGAGTGTGATGTAGAGCTTCTAGTCGTTTTTCGTCGAGTAGGATCAATTCTTCATATCGTACCCTAGGTCATTCGACTTCATCGAGTTTACTCTCTAGCGCAATACGTAGAGATGGTATTTCTAGTTCGACAGGTTGTACGGCATCCATTCCATATACCAAAGAAAATGGTGTATTTCCTGTTGACGTACGGATTGACGTGCGATAACCCCACAATGCAAAGTGAAGTTTGTCAGGCCAATCCTTATAATTTTCTGTCATTTTCTCGATGATAGTCTTTAAATTCTTATTAGCTGCCTCGACTGCTCCGTTTGCTTGAGGTCTATAAGGGGATGAATGATGATGTTGGATACCATATTTATGTAGCAATTCTTCACATTCGGCTTGAAAGTGAGTTCCATTGTCACTTATCATTTCATGTGGGACTCCATATCGACAAATGATATTCCTCTCGATAAAGAGTGCTACATGTTTTGCAGTGAGTTTAGCATATGATTGCGTTTCAACCCACTTTGTAAAGTAATCAATTGCTACTAGAATAAATTCATGGCCTCCTGTCCCTGGAGGAGCGATCTTGCCAATTATGTCAATTCCCCATGTAGAGAATGGCCAAGGTGACGTGTAGGTGTAGAGCAAAGATGGAGGAACGTGCTGTAAATTGGCGTAAATTTGACACTTAGGACATCTTTTCACATATTGATGGCAGTCCCTATTCATGGTAGTCCAATAATACCCTTCTCGCATTATTTTCTGGACTAACATTTTGCCATTTATATGAGTTCCACAGATTCCTTCGTGGACCATTCTCATTATTCTTTGTGCATCCACCTTCCCTACACATAGGAGAGCTCGACCTTTAGGTACCCTTTTATGTAGCTCGTTGTCTATGAGTACATATTGATAAGCCAAAAGTCTCAAGGCTCGTTTTGCTCTTTTGTCAGCATGAGGAGGGTATTCTCCATTGGTGACATAGTTGAGAATGTCTGTGTACCATGTTTCTTCTTCTTGTTCTTCATCTTCGTCTTGGACTGGGTCGTCGTCTTCTATAGCCTGTATATATGCCGGTTTGTGCCTTTTTTCGATAGTTAGAGGCATTTGCTCGATATCCGTGGGAATCCTAACCATTGAGGCTAATCTTGCCAAGGCATCAGCAAATTGATTTTCTTCTCTAGGTAGATATGTGTATTCTACCTTCTCTAACTGATCGGTAAGAGTTTCCAGATAAGTTTGGTAAGGGGCTAGGCTTTCGCTCCTTACTTTCCACCTTTTAGATATTTGATTGATGATTAGAGAGGAATCTCCGAATATCCTTAACTTCTTTACTCCCAATGCCAGAGCTGTTTCAAGGCCTACCACACATGCTTCATATTCAGCAGCATTGTTGGTAACGTCGAAATCAAGCTTTATTGAGATTGGGACGTGTTCTTCTTTAGGTGATACTAGTAGCACTCCAACACCACATCCCTTTTGGTTTGAGGCTCCGTCGAAATACAAGGTCCAAGTATCATCTTCGGTGACCATTAAATCTTCATCTGGAAATTCATTGTCCTGTATTGGTGTCGAGTCTTCTATTGGAAAATCTGCCAGAAAGTCTGACACCACAGATCCTTTAATAGCTTTTTGTGGCATAAACCGCACATCGAGTTGGGCTAAGTTGACTATCCATCTTGAAATACGTCCATTGAGCGTTGATTTCTCGAACAAGTATTTGAGTGGATCCAATCGAGATACTACGAAAACGGTATGCACCAACATGTAATGTCTCAACTTAGTTGTGGCCCACACCAAAGCGAGGCACAATTTCTCGAGTGGTGTATAGCGTATTTCGTATTCGAGCATCTTCTTAGATTGCATTCTCTTTGTTTTCTACCTCTTGTGCTAGCATGGCTCCCATTGTCTCTTTGGTAACCGTCAAATATAACCTAAGAGGTATTCCGGGAAGTGCTGGCGCTAATACGGGAGGATTTGCGAGATAAGCTTTGATCCGGTCAAAGGCTTTTTGACACTCGTCATCCCATATTACTGGTACATTCTTCTTGAGCTTTTTGAAGATTGGTTCGCATATCGTTGTTAGTTTTGATATGAACCTACTTATGTATTGCAACTGGCCAATGAATCCTCGAATCTGTTTCTCAGTCTTGGGCGGTGGCATTGACATGATTGCTTTAATCTTGGTTGGATCTATCTCTATTCCTCTAGAGCTTATGACGTACCCCAAGAGCTTGCCTGAAGTGACTCCAAAAGCACATTTTGATGGATTCAACCTCATATTGTATTTTCTTAACCTTTCGAAAAATTTCCTTAAGGCTACTTGATGGCCTGGACGGTCCTTTGATTTCACAATCATGTCGTCGACATATACTTCAACTTCTTTGTGCATCATGTCATGAAGCAAGGCAGTTGCCGCACGTTGGTAAGTAGCACCTGCGTTTTTCAACCCAAATGGCGTTACCGTGTAACAGTAAGTGCCCCATGGTGTGATGAAAGTTGTCTTCTCCATGTCTTCTTCCGCCATGAGAATCTGATTGTACCCTGCGTATCCGTCCATGAATGAGAGAAGCGCGTGATTTGCCGTGTTGTCTACCAGAATATCGATGTGTGGCAAAGGAAAGTCGTCCTTTGGACTTGCCTTATTTAGATCTCGATAGTCGACACACATCCTTACCCTTCCGTCTTTCTTTGGAACTGGGACGACGTTGGCGACCCATTCGGGGTATTTGGATACCTTGATGAAACCTGCAGTTATTTGTTTTTGAACTTCTTCTTTTATCTTAAGTGCTACGTCGGGTTTCATTCGACGTAACTTTTGTTTTACAGGTTTTATTCCTGGGATTAATGGTATAGTGTGTTGAGCTATTTCTTTGTTAATGCCTGGCATATCTTCGTATAACCAAGCAAATACATCAATAAATTCTTTAAGCAAGTTAATTAAATCGGTTCTTTCTTGTTTATTCAATGTTAGTCCGATTTTAACTTCTCTTTTATAAGTTGAAGCATTTGAGATGTCAACTGTTTCAGTCTCTTCAATTACTGGTGTTTTCTTTTCAAGTATTTCCATTGCTTTAATAAATTCTTTATCTTTTTCATCGTTAGCTAAGCAATGTTCGTCATCTTGGGTTAGGGAAGAACACGAGAAGTAAGGAGAATGAGCGATATTATTATACTCTGAGATCATTACATCAAAGAGTGATATGTCCTCAGGGACTGGATCACTAACTATCCTAGGAGAAGAAATAGGAAGGGGAGGCGTTATAGCTAAAGACCCAGAAGATTCTACAGGGAAAGACTCTGACTCAGACTCTGACTCTGACTCTGACGATTCTTCAAACATTGGCCCTTGTCCTATCGTGATTGATATCTTCCTCCCACTCGGAGTGGTCACCTTGATAGTCTTGCGCCACCCTTGCAGTGATCCTTCAGCTGGAGTAATTAGCTTTGAGGGGTCGAAGTTTTCGCTTTGTAGGACCGTTTGAATGAGTGAGGAGTTATCTTCCTCATAAACTGGCTCATTCTTTTCTCGCCCAAACAGTAATCCCATGACGTTAAAGTCAAAGCATGGGGGTGCTTTCTCCTTATGGACGGGAATTGGGATTTCGTTAGTGAAATAGCAATCTAAGAAAATCTCGAATCCTGGTTGTCGTATGCCATTTACAACAAATGGTTCGGGAAATTCATGGCATGGATAGTCCTCTCCTTCTTTTATAAACTGTCCATTAAGCGTAAGAGGGTACTGATCCATTGGAATTGCTTTCTTTTGAATGCGAGCGTTCCTACGTGCTTTCAATTTGTCCTGGGCTCGCTTGAGATCTTTCCGAGTCGGTTCAAAACCAAGTCCGAAAGTATCTAGTTTAGGGAGGCCAGGTGACTCTATCGATTTTGCTATCCCCTTCTTGTTTCCTAAGGTCATCCCAGGGAAGTGTCCTTGTTTCTTTAGCATAGTGTTGATAATCATGTTGGAATGGGGGTCGTGGCAAAGAGATGTCCTTTCATCCTCTTGGATTAAGGAGACTTCTTCGTTAAAGCCCCATAGGTCTTCATCATCTTCGTCATGCTCCACGTTGATGATTGGATTCTCTATTGATTTGATCCTCATTGGCGAAGCATCAATAGTGATTGGAATTCCTCCAACTATGGCTTTCACTTGTTGGTGGAGAGATGAAGGGACGACCTTTAGATCATGGAGCCAAGGGCGTCCTAACAACAGATTGAATGAGGCTTTGATGTCTACCACTTAAAAAGTAGTAGCATGTTCTATTGCTCCTGCCGTCACATTTAGGGTTATTTTGCCAAGAGCTTGACGTCGAGTATTATTGTAAGCTCTTATTCCTTGTGTGGACGGAGTTAAATCCTCATCCTTTATGCCAAGCATCCTTGCAGTCCTAAGTGGACAGACATTAATAGCCGATCCATTGTCTACAAGAGTCATGGGAACATTCATCCTTTTGCAGACTACCGTGAGGTTTAACGCCTTGTAGTGTTTGTCACCTTCCGGGGGTAAATCTTTATCAGAGAAGGTGATTAGATTAATTGGACTAGGGAGATCACTCGTGAGGAAGTTAGCTAGTCCCTCAGGAGTGGTGTCAGAATCTATCCCGATTTTGTCCAAGGCATTCATCACAGCTACCATATGTTCTCGAGATGTTGCTAGAAGCTTCCATACGTTCATCTCAACTTTTGTCTTCTTGAATTGTTTAACGATGTCATTGTCTTCGATGATAGGTATGGGAACTTGTTGTACAGTAGGCATAGGTTGTGTTGAAACGGGAAGTTGTATTCTCCCGGATCTTGTGAGGACGTCTATTGATGAATCTTCTTCAGCCCAAATGTCGTCCGTGGCGTATGATATGGAAGGTGAAGGTTCTAATATGTCTTTTAGATAGACATCTTCTTCATCACTGTCCCATACTCCATTAACATTTATGTCTTCTTCTTGTTGAACTTGGACTAATTCCTTTCTAACAATCATTTTCCACACCAAATCCTTGAATTTGAAGCAGTTTTCTAGGGTGTGTCCTCCTGACTGATGGTATTGACAGTAATATCTATCTGTCCTTTTTAATGATTCAAATGGTCTCGGTTCGAGAGGTTTAACTTTGCCACTCTCGGAGAGCATTTTAAACATTTGTGCATACGGGATCCCAATTGGAGTATAAACTTTATTGCTCTTCTTGGATCTTTCGATGACTTGTAAGGGAAAGTATTTTGCCTCATAAGTCGTTTTTACTGGTGTGAATTCTCTCTTAGGTTCTTCATCATATTCCTTGTGAAGTTCATTCAAAATTTTGAGAGTTTCATGTAACAGTTGCGATGTCTCCCTCAGATACAGTGTGAGTATTCGTATCTCTACCTCATTTGCTAGTTCTGGAAGATTATCTTTGACATCGAAAAAGGTCTCTTCTTCTTCCTCTTCGGCGTTGGTTGCTTTGACAGGCTTAATGAGAGATGAGGGGTCAACTTCGCTTTCTTCATCGGAGATAGCCAATGTGTGAGCTAGAGGTGCATTGTCAATACTCGGTTTCTTACTGGCAGGGGGCAACGGCAGCTTGTTACTGTCAATTAAGTCTTGAATAGCTTCCTTAAGCTTCCAACAGCTTTCAATAGAATGGCCCCTACCTTGATGATATTTGCAATGTGCATTGGGGTTCCAATTAGGCGACCTCTTCTCGACTGGTGGATCTCCAAATGGTTTAATGGGAGTTATAAGACCTTTTGCATTTAGCCGATCAAACGCGGTGTCATAACTCATGCCAATAGGAGTGAAGTTTCTCCTAAACGGTTTCTTTTGTCCTTGGTTGTTCATGGCGAGGACTTCTCCTAGATTAAAGGCGCTAACATTATTTGAGTGGGCGGTTTTGGAAGAAGAAGGATTGTCGTTCTTCTTTCCTTTCCAGCCACTGTTGGAGTTATTGTTAGCAGCTTTAGATTTAGCTAAGTCATCTTCAATATTAATCCCAATATCATATACAGCCTTAAAGGTATGAAGGTTATTTTGATATTTAAGATGTTTTGAATATTTTTCTTGGAGATTTTTAATGAACAATCTCACGGACTCTTTTTCACTTGGTACCTCAATCATTTTAGCTGAGGTTTCTCTCCACTTGTTAAAGAAAGATGTGAAGCCTTCATTCTCCTTCTGTTTGAGGATTTCAAGTTCTCTATGGTCAGTTTCGACTTGAACGTTGCACTTGTACCTATTGACGAAAGCGTTTGCTATGGATTCCCAGGTAGAGGTCTTTTCTTTTTCAAGAGAAAAGAACCATTGTTGGCAAACGGTCTCGAGAGATAGCGAGAACAGAGAAGGGAAAACTTTCTTATCAATACCCTTGATACTCATTATCGTTTCAAATGCCCTTAGATGGAAGTAGGGGTTGTCGATTGCCCTAAACTTTGGGATGTCATTGGCACTGAAATTCTGCGGAAGAAGATCCTTATCCACCGAGACCCCTTGGGATGTGAGTTCTTGAAACTTGTAGTCGCTGGACAACTTGCTTAGGCTTTCTTGCATGAGGTCCATTTGTTGTTGCTTCGCGGGATCCTCGATCTTAAGTGCGAGAAGCTTTAGTGTCTCAGTTACAGTGGCCAGTTGGTTCTTGAGATCGTTAACTTCTTCCTGAGTTGCCATTATGACTCTTGCTTTCCTCTTGCGAGCTATAGGTTTATCGAAAAGTTGGACTTGTACGAAGAGGTTATCTTTGATTAATCGTCCTTCCTTTCTTGACCGCGCGCTGTAAATTAAGCCAGTTTGCGTTTTAATTACTTGACTCAAATCAGTTTGACTTTATGGCTTTAAAAAAAGGTATGCATATTTTTAGGGAGCAATAATGTACATGTGTTTAGGGAACTTAAGTATTATTATTGGAGGATTAATATCCGACTTACCCCCCTAAAAAAATGACGAAAAATAACGCGCGCACACAAGACTCCCTTAATCATGGTCAAGACATGTGTATTAGTGTGTGTGTATTGAGTGTAAGTGACATGCTTGGAATCTTGTGTAAGACCATGGAACTTAGTGCCTAAACTCGAATATTGATTCAATTAAGCATTATTGCCGGAAAAATTAACTGAATTAAACAGGAAACTGATTAATTAGACATTAGGTGATGACTCGACAAATAATCCGAACTGTCGGCCAAGCGACAGGACTGGCGTCACAATATGGTGGTTGGCGCCAGACTTTTTAGTAAATGTCTGGCGCTACACACCATACGGTGGCGCTACAGCCCAGATTTTGGCACCAATATTGGAGCCTCGGTCTGGGACTGTTTTCGATATTATTAGTCAACTAGGGTATGCCTAAAGTCGTACTAGGTCAATTCCGATTAAAAGAAGAAAAAACTTTATTGACTCGAATTAATTAATTAATTAATTAGGCAAAGTTTTAAGTCATTAATTATAATCTCAACACAAATCAACAAACGGTTAGGAGGAGCATAGAATATATATGCACAACAAATAATGCGCAATTAGTCAAGTAGGCACAATATGATGCAATGAGTTCGCAACCTAACCATGGCTCTAGTTCTCTAAAGTTCTGGATATGGTTTAGTCAAATAGGGTCCATGGTTAATTGTCCAGATGCACCGCGTAGAAGCCTAACCGTGAAGGGTTAACGCGTGTGGATAGAACACCGCGAGTTTTTTTAGAAAAAACTCACTTCCATGGTTTGGTGAATTCAACCTCTCGGATGTACCCTTTGTTGCCAGGAGCGTTCAATCGGGTAGATAGAGCATAAATTCCCAGAGGGTTATGTCCATATGTAGAACACATATGGGTTTCAGAAAAGTGAGAAAAAATTCAATCAGGAAGTAGGATCGAGCAAACAATACGAAAAACCGGTCGAAATTAGAACGCATATTTCTGGCTCGGTATTGGGGGAAATTGGCGCCAGCAAACAGAGACTGGCGCCAACTTTTAACTGTAGCGCCTGGCGCCAATACTGGCGTCTGGCGCTACGGCTAAAAGTATGGCGCCAAGCTCTGGCCCCTGACGCTACTTCCCACATGCCTCAGCAGCTTTCTGTGCTCAATAAAATCATCCAATTTCGCGTGGTGTTATTTCAATCCTAGTTGTGAAAGACATTTCTCAAATTTCCTACGTGTAAAATCCTATGTTTTTGACTCATTACGGATGGTCTTTCCAATGAGAACCTTTTTATGCATATGCCACAATGTTAATCAAAATTACGCACATGAAATACTTAGAACTTTTCGAGTCTCATCCACTCATTCTAAATCATTGCCGAAACAAATTCAGGAATTAAAATAGAAATCCTCCCCAGTGGAGTCGCCAAAAACTGTAGGGAATAATTTCAAGCCTTTAAAATCCCACTAGCTTGAACCCCACTGTGATCATACACTAAAGTACGGTGGCGTCCAAAAGGGAAGAAGATAGAGCAAAAGAGTCGCCAACAAGTTTTTTTAGGAACTTGTAAACCGTTCACGAGGTGAAGGTTACACCCCTTAACGATCCAAGAGATCGTCAACTCCATAAGGTCATGAACCAAATAAGGGTTCGGGGATGATGGTACAAATCCAACCTAAAAGAGATTGAACCTGCCCTAATAATAGGCCTCTACTTTATTCTGCTCGTATTCATGTGCGCTTTCTGACTAACATGCAATCAATAGGATCAACCCTAAACCTGTTTAATCTATGTTGGTTGAATTTAATGCACAAATAAACTATCATTGGCGATCACTTGAATTATAATCAAAGTTAACCTAACAAGATTATTAATTATCTTATTAAGCGTGATTGCAAATACCAATTCCCTTTAAACATGCAATAAAAGGTGATCAAGCAATAACAATATAAAATATAATACATATCAAGCAACATAATAAATAATCAACATCATTAATAACAATAATATTAATCATAATTAATAATAATTAAAATCATGTTAAAGCATAGCAAGATCCTAGGCATGATACTAACAAGATTAATAACAAACCCTAGCATGTCACTAAACAATAAAAATCAAATCTTTAGCCCTAACATGATGCTAGCAATCATAAATATTAGGAAGAATATAGGAATCATCGTACTTTTAATCATACTTGATATTAAAGTTACCCTAGACATGATACTAGGAATCAAAATAACAATCTAAGCATGATATCTACATCATAAATCAATTAAACCATCAAAGTACTTACTTGGATGCCTCGTACCTCTTTCTAATAACAAAATACACACGTTAGTAACTTCAAGGAAAAATAATAATCAAAACAGTTAAATTAAATAATTGAAAGAGACATTTGGGACCAAACCCTCATAAATTAAAACCTTTCACGTCTAGGGCGAAGGCAACTTCGAATATGGCTAGGTGTTTCTAGATCTTGTGAATGCGGAATTTTGTGTGAAAAAGTGAAGTTTAGAAAAGAATGCTAAAAGATTAATGTTATTGAAAATTGATGAATGAAAGATGAATGAATGAAGAGAATTGATGAATAATTTTGTGAATGAAGAGAGTTGATGAATAATTCATAAAGCGATTGTTGATTAATGAAAAAGAGAACTGAGAATTGGTAATTCATAAAGTGATTGTAGATGAATGATCGTGAGAATTGGTGAATGAAAAAGGAGTTTTTAATACGATATTTATAGAGAAAATCATCCAAAAAAGATAATTTATCAAAACAGAGTCTGAAGACCACAAAACTAACTTGGCGCCAGCCCTGGCTCATTGGCGCCAGGACCAATGGCTAGCGCCAGGCGCCAATGGCTGGCGTCTGGCGCCAATCCTGATTCCAGGCGCCAAATTGGATTTCAACGCGTTTTCGAAATTCTGATAAATTTCCCATACTGGAAGATAAAATAATATAATTTTAGTCGAAAATGCTATTTGATCTAATTAAAACTCTGAAGAATCCTAATTGAATTAAGAATGATAAGACCTTCTAGAATGTTCTAGAAGACTAAAACCATTCCTAATTACATTAGTAATGATAAATCATATTAGGCCCTCACCTAGATCATTGGGCCGTACATAAAGCTCAAACCGGGCCCAGTTTAGTAAATTGGCCATAACTTCCTCAATATTCATCGGAATTGGGCTTATAATATATCGTTGGAAAGGTCTTTGCAAACCCCATCCAACTACACCACTATTGGACCCATATCATGGACCAACCAAACTGGATTGGCTGTTTTCTGTAAAATAAAGTTTTCAAAAACAGAGAGAAGAGAAAAGAAAAGAAATAAAACTTTCCGCAACACTAGACCTTTCCACACTTTCGTTTCATTCAATTATGATTCGACGTGAAAGGCACTCATCACTGGGTTTGGTTTTGGGGAGACACAAATGGGTGTCTACACTTACAAACCAAGCATAATGACAAGTAAGAGTTCGGTCCACAAGGAACGGGATATGGTTGCCAAAGATCTTAACACTTAAGCTAATTCGAAGTCAATGGTGAATTGGGGTTTGTCAAGTAGGCAAACAAACTATGGTTCTAAATCAATGAATTAAAGATACTAGGGAATGGGATCCACTCAACCAAGGCAATTAGGCAAACGGGGAGTAAAATAGACAAGATATAGCAAGGACTATATGTAAAATCAACCTCATGCAATTAGAAAACAACTCACACTACTAAACTTAGATTCCTCATTAGTTTAGCAATAGATGATACATAATCAAATTACAATAAGTAATGACATACTCAATTTACACTTCCATGTCAAATTAGGCATATCATGCTATCAAGCTCCTAAGTCAAGGGTAGCTAAACCTATCATGAGGAACTAACAAGCAATCTCATATAATCAATTTAATTGCAATACAAACATCAATGCTTCTCCCACATTTGCATAGTTAACCCAAAAGGTCGAGCTTCACCCAACCCCTAGCAAGAAGACTACTCACAACTCATGTTTATCAACATGCAATCAAGAATTAGGGTTCTAACTACTTCAATAATGGGGAAAAGTGGTTAACAATTGAAATAACTATCATCCAATAACAAATTACCAAGAACTAAGAAGATTTAAATAACATGCAAATACCAAATAAAATCTGAAATTAAGTAGAAAAAGGTTGGAGAAATTACTAATTGAAGCTTCAAATGTTGAATACAAATTGCCAAACTTTGAGAGTAACTCTTGAATTTCACTAATACAATGATTTGATTTGATGAAAACTAAGCTAAATTAATTTAAAGGAATGTTTCAAACTAAGACAGGTTTCTGAAAACTAGGCTACTGTACTCTCCCCCTAAATGAGCTAAAGGGGAAGTATTTATACTCCCCGAAACACATAGGGAAAACCGTCAAAAGAAAACGGATTCCCAGCGAGGAGCGCCCGCTCCACAATGAGGAGCGCCCGCTCCTAAGCTAGGAGCGCCCGCTCCTTTCGGCTGCACGCCCTCTCCAGATGCTTCAATGAAAAGTCAGATTTGAAAGTGTCAGGGAGGAGCGCCCGCTCCACACATGGTGCACGCCCGCTCCCCTGCTCCACAGCATAGGCAGAATTCAACTTCAAAGGGAGGAGCGCCCGCTCCTAAAAGACTCTGAATTTGGGCAGATTGTTGCTAAAGTCGAGGAGCGCCCGCTCCAGGATAGGTGCACGCCCGCTCCCCTGGAGCGCCCTCTCCATTCTTTAATTCTCTTGCCTTAAACACAAACCATGCACCGAAAGCTTGCCAAATTGAGTCCATAGACCTGCAAAACATGGACAAACACAAACCAAGAGGGGGAAAGCCAAGACAAAACATTTTCATTCAAAATTGGGTTAGAAAGAGGGGAAATGATCGCAAAATCGGGTTTAAATTAACACAATAAGTGGTCAAATAAACCACTTATCAGGGATGAAGGTACAAATCCAACCTAAAAGAGATTGAACCTGCCCTAATAATAGGCCTCTACTTTATTCTGATTGTATTCATGTGCGCTTTCTGATTAACATACAATCAATAGAATTAACCCTAAACCTGTTTATCTATGTTGGTTGAATATTAATGCACAAATAAATCTATTATTGGCGATCACTAGAATTATAATCACAATTAACCCTAAACAAGATTATTAATATCTTATTAAGCGTGATTACAAGTACGAATTCCCTTTAACATGCAATAAAGGTGATCAAGCAATAAAGAATAATGTATCAAGCAACATAATAATAAATAATCTTGAACAATAATTATAATAAATAATAAATAATCATCATCAAAATAATAATAATAATAATATCATAATCATCATAAATTATAAATTATAAATTATAATAATTATAATCATAATCATGTTCATGTTAATATTAAAGCATAATAAACATAGCAAGATCCTAGGCATGATACTAACAAGATTAATAACAAACCCTAGCATGTCACTAAGCAATAAAAATCAAATCTTTAATCCTAACATGATACTAACAATAATAAATATTAGGAAGAATATAGGAACCATCGCAACAATCATATTTAATATTAAAAATACCCTAGACATGATACTAGGAATATCATAATAACAATGTAAACATGATTTCTACATCATAATATCAATTAATCAATAAAAGTACTTACTTTGATGCTTCGTACCTCTTTCTAATAACAAAATACACACGTTAGTAACTTCAAGGAAAATAATAAACAACAATCAAATTAAATAATGGAAAGAGAGATTTGGGACCAAACCCTCAGAAATTAAACCTTTCACGTCTAGGGCGAAGGCAACTTCGAATATGCCTAGGTGTTTCTAGATCTTGTGAATGCGGAATTTTGTATGAGAAATTTTAAGAGGAGAAAGAGAAAGAATTGAAAGATTAAAGAATGCTAATTAAAACTGATTGTAGATGAATGATCGTGAGAATTGGTGAATGAAAACGGAGTTTTTAATACGATATTTATAGAGAAAATCAGCCAAAAAAGATAAATTAACAAAACAGAGTCTGACGCTCAGAAAACAGAGCTGGCGCCAACCCTGGCTAGCTGGCGCCAGGCACCAGCCTTAGCGCCAGGCGCCAATGGCTAGCGCCAGGCGCCAGGCCTGGTTCCAGGCGCCAAGGCCTGGGGTTGGACGCCAAGCTTGATTTCAACGCGTTTTCGAAAATCCGATAAGTTTACCGTACTGGAGGATAAAATAATATAATTTCTTCGAAAATGCTATTTGATTTTAATTAAAACTCTGAAAAGTCAACAAAGTCAATTTATCAATGCTAATTGAATTAGGAACGAAAAGAACTTTCTAGAAGATTCTAGAAGACTAAAACCATTCCTAATTGCATTAGGAATGATAAATCATATTAGGCCCTCCCCTAGATCATTGGGCCGCATATAAGGCTCAAACCGGGCCCAGTTTGGTAAATTGGCCATAACTTCCTCAATATTCATCGGAATTGGGCTTATAATATATCGTTGGAAAGGTCTTTGCAAGCCCCATCCAACTACACCACTATTGGACCCATATCATGGACCAACCAAACTGGATTGGCTGTTTTCTTAAAATAAAGTTTTCAAAAACAGAGAGAAGAGAAAAGAAATTAAAACTTTCCGCAACACTAGACCTTTCCACACTTTCGTTTCATTCGATTATGATTCGACGTGAAAGGTACTCATCACTGGGTTTGGTTTTGGGGAGACACAAATGGGTGTCTACACCCACACTTATAAAAATAAAATAAATGCTAAAGCAAAAGAAATAGCTAAAAAAGAGTAGAAAACCTCAAGCATAAAAATATAAAGATTCAAAAGCAAGGTTGCACACCTTGGGGGCTTATCTAGGGTCTTGAGCTTTTATCCCTTTCTTCTATAACCTTTAGCCTAACCACGTTACAACCCTTCAAAAGACCTTTTTGAGGTATATACACACTTGTGCGAGGTTCGGCTAGAGCTACGTTCGGCCTGATTCCTAACGGATACGTAGGCAACCTCACATCGAGGTGCGGCCGTAATAAAAATGCATTCATATTCAAATTCACACACTTACACCATGATCATATCAAGGGATCTCCTATGCTCATCTCTATCCATGTAGAGCTAGACTTGGGGGCTTGATCCCTACATCATTAGCTTACCTAACCTAAGAGTCACCATCATTTGACTCTTTTAAAAAATAATATCTTTCCACACACTTAGCCCTTGTGACCTAACTTTAGTATCACTTTCACACACCGCACAGATACATGACCAAATATACTTCCCTTAGGAACCCTTTGTCATGAAATCTTAACACAACGTTGAAGCATGTATTGTCATATCAAAATCACTCATATCAAATCATAATCATCATTGCATCGAAGTATGAAGTGCTTAGCCTCCGCGCCTAAGTTACCTAAATACTTTCATTATCGAGTTAACTAGGATAGTCTAAGATGTTACAATCCTTGTACTGTGAGAAACAACATTTGACTAAGCTCATTCAACATGCACCTTCAAAAACTTCACTTCGATTCTTTTTCGTGTCTTTCTTTTTTCGGGAGAAAGTCGGTACCCTCCACAAAAATGACGGAAAATTTTTGCTTTTTTACATTTTCGAGTCGCACGATCACATTACAATGCACACACGAGTCATGTACACATTAAGTCATGTCGTGTCATATCACCTTAAATTGAGTCTAACACATGTGTCAAAAACTTTGAGTCGAGTCAACCTCGAGTCAATCACAGCCAGTCAAGTTTATATCTTGAGCCGTGTCAAGTCAATGAGTCAAGCAACGCTAAACCTTAGGTCAACCCTAAGATAATTATAGAGATTAGCAAAGTTCTATAGTAACAAATAAATACAGGTGCAGCAGAATAGGGAAGACCCTACTCCAGCGCCAGATGACAACATCTAGCGTCTGGCAGCAGGTTTTAACGCTTGGCGCTAGATCACAGCGTCTGGCGACAGAGTCAACTCTTGGCGCCAGAGATATTTCAGCAGCGACAGAGCTCGAAGTCTTTCAGAAAGGTGATTTCGACTTCATGCAGCAATTTTGGGTTCCTTGGTATGCCAGTTAGCCCCTATAAGCAATTTGACATGATTAAGTAGTCGGTTTGATTACAATCGCAATAAGTGATCGACCTGACGAAAGATCGTCTCACTTAGCTTAAAGCGCCTAAGCATTGGCTCATCACGGAGACACCGACATGATGGTTCAAGAGCATCAAAAGCGTCGACGTACTGGCATAGCGGAAGCAAAGTTCAAGCGAGTTTTAGAGATCGACAAGCGTTGGTCTTTGGAAATTTTTCTTCGGAATATTATCGCAACAAACATTCAAGCATCGAAGCTCTTTTGTTCAGAGACGCGTGGATATTTCTTTCAAGCTCTTTTGTTCAGAGACGCGTGGACATTTCTTTCAAGCTCTTTTGTTCAGAGACGCGTGGACATTTCTTTCAAGCTCTTTTGTTCAGAGACGCGTGGACATTTCTTTAAAGCTTTTTTGTTCAGCGACGCGTGGACGTTTCTTTCAAGCTCTTTTGCTCAGAGACGCGTGGACATATTTTAAAAAAAAAGAAGCTTTTTGTTCAGAGGCGCATGAACATATTCAAAAAAAAAAAAGAGAAGCTCTTTGTTCAGAGATGAGTGAACATCGAAACAGCAAGATAGCGTTCCCTAGATTGTGGAGAGTTGTCATAAACAACTGAAGGTGATTTCAAGCGAAGTTGTCTTCGATCATGTTCCCTTAGACGTGGAAGATGGTCACAAATCGGAAGAGGATCATTTCAAGCGAAGCAATCTTCAATATTGGAAGCAATTACAAGCGTAGCGGTTTTTAAGCAGGATGGCATTCTCTTGGCAGGAGGTCATCAAAACAAAATACAGCAACAAATCGGCTACTTTCAGAGACGTGAGCTCGACGGTGCAAGATACGCGTTTCTTAACTCTTTTATTTGTTTTACTAACGCTAGTTTGTAGGTATCGGCGTTACAAGATTGATTTAGGATCGCAAAACGTTCTGAATCATTCTCCGTCCCTATCGCTACTTTGACTTTTGTTTTTCGAAACTTGCGTTTCTCCAAACTCAGTCAAAGTGGGGGCTTCTGTAGACACCCATTTTTATCTCCCCAAAACCAAACCCAGTGATGAGTACCTTTCACGTCGAATCATAATCGAATGAAGTGAAAGTGTGGAAAGTTTAGTGTTGCGGATAGTTTTAACTTCTTTTCTCTTCTCTCTGTTTTTGAAAACCTATTTTAAGAAAACAGCCAATCCAGTTTGGTTGGTCCATGATATGGGTCCAATAATAGTGTAGTTGGATAGGGTTTGAAAAGAGCTTTCCAACGATATATTATAAGCCCAATTCCGATGAATATTGAGGAAGTTATGGCCAAATTACTAAACTGGGCCCGGTTTGAGCCTTATATGTGGCCCAATGATCTAGAGGAGGGCCTAATATAGATTTATCATTCCTAATGCAATTAGGAATGGTTTTAGTCTTCTAGATTCTTTTAAAAGGTTCTTTTCATTCCTAATTCAATTAGCATTGATAAATTGACTTTTGTTGACTTTTTTAGAGTTTTAATCAGAATCAAAGAACGTTTTTGAGGAAAATACGATTTTATCCTCCTGTACTGCAATTTCTATCTGATTTTAAGAAAACGTGTGAATTTCTGAGTCAGCGCCCAACGCCAGCTGTAGCGCCTGGCGCTAGCATTGGCGCCTGGCGCTAATGTTGGCGTCTGGCGCCAATGGCCGGCGTTGGAGCTAACATTGTTTTATCCGCGTCATAACTCTGTTTTGAAGTTTTATCTTTTTGGCTGATTTTCTCTATAAATAATCTTCTAAAAACCCCGTTTTCATTCACCAACTCTCATCAAGATTTTCTTGATTACTCTCTCTCTCTTTTCTAAACTAGCCTTCTCTCAAATATAAAAATTCCGCACTCATTAGATCTAGATACACCTAGTCATATTCGAATTTGCCTTCGCCCTAGACGTGAAAGGTTTAATTTCTAAGGGTTTGGTCCCAAATCTCTCTTTCAATTATTTAATTTAATTGTTGTTTATTACTTTCCTTGAAGTTACCAACGCGTGTATTTTGTTATTAGAAAGAGGTATGAGACATCCAAGTAAGTACTTTAATGGTTTTTTATTGATGTTATGATATAGAGTTCATGCTTAGGTTGTTATTATGATTCCTAGTATCATGTCTAGAGTAACTTTAATATTAAGTATGATTAAAAGTATAATGCCTCTTATGTTCTTCCTAATATTTATGATCGTTAGTATCATGTTAGGGCTAAATATATGATTGTTATTGCTTAGTGACATGCTAGGATTTGTTATTAATCTTGTTAGTATCATGCCTAGGATCTTACTATTATTATGCTTTAACATGATTATGAATATTATTATTATTATTATTATTATTATTATTATTATTATTATTATTATTATTATTATTATTATTATTATTATTATTATTATTATTATTATTATTATTATTATTATTATGATTTATAATTATTATTATGATTATTTTAATTATTATTTTGATGATTATTATTATGTTGCTTGATATTTATTGTTATTGCTTGATCACGCCTTTTATTCATGTTTAAAGGGAATTTGTACTTGTAATCACGCTTAATAAGATAATTAATAATCTTATTTAGGGTTAATTTGATTATAATTCAAGTGATCGCCAATAATAGTTTATTTGTGCATTAATATTCAACCAACATAGATAAACAGGTTTAGGGTAATCCTATTGATTGCATGTTAGTAAGAAAGCGCACATGAACACGATCTGAATAAAGTAGAGGCCTATTATTAGGGCCGGTTCAATCTCTTTTAGGTTGGATTTGTACCTTCATCCCCGAACTCTATTTGGTTCAAGACCTTATGGAGTTAACGATCTCATAGATCGCTAAGGGGTGTAACCTTCACCTCGTGAACGGTTTACAAGTTCCTAAAACTTGTTGGCAACTCTTTTGCTCTATCTTCTTTCCCTTTGGACGCCACCGTACTTTAGTGTATGATCACAGTGGGGTTCAAGTTAAGGGTTAACGCTTGAAATATTCCCTACAGGCCCATTGTAATATCCTTATTATTTCAGTACTCTATCTATATGCTATATATGGGAAAGTTTAATTTTTTTTTTACTTTCTTTCAAATTTACAAGTAAGTTATTTTTCTATTGTAAGTTTCGGGACGAAACTTGTTTTAAGGAGGGTAAATTGTAATACCCGGATATTTTACGATTTTATATAATATATTTTATAGAAAAAAATAAATAAAGTAATTTTTAAAACCTATTTTATGTCTAGTAGAACTCTTGTTTACGAACTATAAATTATTTAAACCCTAATAAAATTATTGTATTTTAGAAGGAAGGAAGGAAGGAAAAAAAAAAAAAAAAAAAGGGAGCAGCCGTTCTCCTTATTGTACGTAATCATGCTTCCATCAATTTAAGAGTTTACAATTTCCACTTACTCTTGATTATCAAATTATCAACCAATTTTGTAGCCTAATCTTCCACCAAACTTTCTATTTATATGAGCCCACTTATCTTTTCAATATCATGCGTGTGAATTGCAAGTTGTGAGTCAATGCTTTACCTTGCTCTATACTTCGTATATGTTTAATTGTTCCGAAAGGTAATCACTAATCACACCATCAACCCTTATATCGTTTGTTTATAATTTGATTGTATTATTTATTTTATGTAATCACACTACCTTAATTAATTTTTTTGATTTGTTTGATTATAAATTGTTAGTATTAATTGTACTCCGTATTGTTATGTGTAAATTTTATAATTTGTGAATTATATATGATCATGATTTATATATATATGATTAGTGTGTGGTATTATATGATTTAATTGTCGCATTGATTGATTGTGTTATTTCTAGGGTTTTTAATGTTGTTGTTATAGGGAGTATTGTTTTATCAAGGTTTTAGGGTTGTTAATGCAGAGTATTATTTTTGGGTGGAGATTTGATTAATTTTGGGTATTAGTATTAGTTCTATAAGAGTTGAGATATTTGATGAGCCGAATATGTCGTCATATATATGAATTGGGAACCTGTGCCAATATTGAGATATTATTTATTATCATGTGAATGGTTATTTGATCGATGTATGAGATCAAATGGTTGAGAATTATTGTTTTGTTCTTGGTTTGAGGCTCGGCGTTATAGACCTTAGTCCTTGGCTTGTTGGTAATGAGATAATGATCATGAGTTAAGAATGAGGTACAATCTTTATTATTTATTTTTCTATGGTCCCCTACAGTGGGAATTGGCCCGTATGTGGTCTGGTTCAAGGTGTTTTCTAGTTATTGGGAGTATTCAAGTTTTTATACTTGTTGGTTTGTTATTCGAATTACTCAAGCCCAGGGCTAGGTATAGAACAAAGAGCATGGCACACTTATTGGTTACGAGTTAGTTGAGTAAAGGATTATTATTGTTCGAGGTTGGGTTAATAAAGGTTATTTTTCAGAGTACAATGTGTAATGTAGCTTCGAACTACATTGTTTAATTGAGCTAGTATTGTCTATTATTCAATTATACTTTATATTCTGATATGTGGTGATTACTCAGCTTTTTGCTGACGTGTGTATTATTTTGTTGTGTTATTTGTGTTTGCGGCCATGTCTTTTTCTTATTGTGGCCCTGCGACGATCTATTTTGGAACTTGTCCTTAATGGTGAGCAGTCAAGTTTGTCTAAACAGGTTGATCAAGTGGTCGTAGCTAAAGGAGCTCAAGTGTTTCGATTAGTTTGTTTATAACAAGTTTGTAAAGTTGTATAAATAGCTCACTTAGTTTATTAGGTTGTAATTATTGGGATTTTGTAAGCCTTAACACTTGACAGGTTGTTGAGTGTGGCGGTAATGCCTCCGATTTAGGTGTATACTTCCGTAGTTTTATTTAAAGGTTGTTTATTTTTCCTTTATTTCTTATTTATTATTAGTTAGTAAATCGGGGGTGTTACACCCATGATGGGCCTCGTCCTCTAATGCTCGATCTAGCCCCTTTATGTGACCTTATAGGATCCGTCCAATTGGGCTTTGGGCTATTTTACTAGTCCAAAGATCATTAGTACCTCTAGCTTTGGCAAAACGACGACCCAAATGTACGAACTTAATCATCTCCATAATTTAATCCATTTATATATCTAGTAATTGCACACGACGAAGACATAACTCCTTCAGCAATGTCACTGAAAATATTGTCAAAGAAACTGGTGAGATTTCCAATTTGGATGTATTTTGTACTCCCTCTTATTCAAAATAAAATAGTTCTGTAGGATTACCACATTATCCTCAATCAAATCATTCATGCAATACTATCATTTGACGACCAAGGGAGTAATACTGTTTATTTTTTAAATAAAACATTTCTTATTAATGTTATTTCACTTCTCTGTGACAGCTGATGCATTAGTTTCAACTGGTCTTTCTAACCTTGGTTACGAATACGTCAACATTGGTAGGTCATGTAGTGATGTAGTACATATAGCCCTCCTTTTCCTTTGTTATGTGTAATGTATTGTTGCCTTTCTGCTGAATTTTCTACTTTTTTTGTTTCATCAGATGATTGTTGGGCAAAAATAGCTCGCGATAACAAGGTCTGTCTCTGTCTCACCTTAATTGATCTCAACTAATCTTTCTTCTCACAGGGCAAGGTTAATCAAAGAAAATTCGTTTAATGTTTATCCTTTTTCATGATGTATCAGGGTAATTTTGTTCCCAAGAAATCGACATTCTCTTCTAGTATAAAAGCTCTTGCAGATTATGTACACAGCAAGGGTCTAAAGATTGGGATTTATTCTGATGCAGGGTATCTTACAGCAACTAGCTCCTTCCCTCATGCCCTGCTTTCCCTGAAAATAGTTTATGATGCATCAACATCTTCCTTATATATAGGTACTACACTTGCAGTAAAAAAATGCCTAGATCACTTGGACATGAGGTGCAAGACGCAAAAACATTTGCATCTTGTGTATCACACTTATAACTCTTTTAAGTCGATATCATTTTTTGAGTAAACTAATATACGTATTCTAGATCCATTTCGACAGCATAACAGCTGCCGATAGGGCAAACACGAAAATTGAATGCCACCCATACTTGGGGGCTATGATACCTGCATTTAAACTCAGTAAATGGGGGCTTCTAACACCTACAAAGGCCATCCTATCTATACCAGTGTCAACTAAGTTGTAATACCCTAATATTTTAGTATCCTATCTATATATTTTATAAAGAAAATTTCGGTTTCTTAATTTTTAATTTCTCTCAAATTTACAAGTATGTTTTTTTCTACTTTAAGTTTCGGGACGAAACTTGTTTTAAGGAGGGTAGATTGTAATACCCGTATATTTTAAGATTTTACAAATTATAAAATTAGAGTTGTATACTTTAAATTTCATTTTCTTATCTTATTTGATAGTATTTATATCCTTTAACCATACATTATTATTTTATATATATATATATAAAAATAAAAAAAATAATAAAAAAAATAATAAAAAAAAAAAAAAAAAAAGAATGCGGTCAATTTTTTTCTTTTGCCAATGCGTGAAACCAAACAAGATTTGATATTTTCTTCATAAAAAAAATAAATTCATTCTCATGATCATATCTAATAATGTTTTATGATGTGATCAATAGAGAAGCCTATCTACTATATTAGGTTTGTAAAACTCAAAGCATATGAGAGTCATACATTAATGTCACCCGAACTTGTGCTATTTTGTCTAGAGGTAATCACACGAAACTTTGACATGTTTGATATTTCATATTATTATGTGTGATATGATTTATTATTTGCACTCTGTATTATTATTATGTGTAAATTTTATAATTGTAATTCGTGTGATCAAGTTCGTATATGTATATGACTGATTATTGGTATTATATGATTTGATTAGATATGAGTATCGTATTACTTTTATCGTTTATTATTGATTATGTTTTATTCTAGGGTTCTAATGTTGTTTTTATAGGGAGTATTGTTTTATTGAGGTTTTAGGGTTATTAACGCAGAGTATTATTTTTGGGTTGTGAGTTAATTATTTTTGGGTGCTAGTACTATTTTACCCTAAGAGTTAAGATGTTTTTGAATCGAATTGTTGTATTATTTGGGAACTTGTGCCATTGTGGAGTTATTATTATTAAATTAAGAATTATTATTTGATCGATGTATGAGATCAAAAGGTTGAGAATTATTATTTTGTTCTTGGTTTGAGGCTCGGCGTTATATACCTTAGTCCTTGGCATGTTGGTAAGAGGATGATAATCATGAGTTAAGAATGAGGTACAATCTTTATTATTCATTTTTTATGGTCCCCTACAGTGGGAATTGACCCGTATGTGGTCTGGTTTAAGGTGTTTTCTGGTTATTGAGATTATTCAAGTTTGTATACTTGTTGGTTTTATTCGAATTACCCATGTCCAAGGCTAGGTATAGAACAACGAGCATGGCACACTTATGGGATATATTGAGTAAAGGTTCGTATTATTATTCGAGGTTGAATCGATGAAGGTTATTTTCAAAATACAATGTGTAATGTAGTTTCGAACTACATTGTTTAATTGTTCTAGTAATTTTAATTATTATATTATTCTTTGTATTCTGATATGTGATGATTACTCAACTTCTTACTGACGTGTGTGTTATTTTGTCCTGTTACTTGTGTTTGCGGCCATGTCTTTTTTTTCTTCTTATGGTGGCCCTGCGACGATCTATTTTGAAATTTGTCCTTAATGGTGAGCAGTCAAGTTTGTATAAGCAGGTTTGATCAAGTTATCGTACTAAGGGGAGCTCAAGTGATCGATTAATATGCTATAACGAGTTCGTAAAGTTGTAAATAGCTCACCTAGATTTATTGGGATTTGTAAGCCTTAACACTTGACAGGTTGTTGAGTGTAGCAGTAATACCTCCAATTTAGGAGTATGCTTCCGCAATTTTATTTAAAGGTTGTTTATTTTTCCTTTAATTCTTATTTATTTTCAGTTAGTAAATCGGTGGTGTTACAAAATGGTATTCAGAGCCTAACCGCTCGTGGGATTTACGTAGGGATCTTCATATCCCAGCGTGTTTTGGTTTAGGAATGAACTTGTTAATTAAGAGTTAGGATTAAAATTGACATAGGTTAAGCCGTTTCAAGAGTGTTTCTTTTTTTTTTGCTTTTTATTTTATTTTATTTGTTTGTCATGCATTTTTTATGTGACTAGATTGAGTTCGGGGACGAACACCTTTTTAAGGGGGATAGTATGTAATACCCTAATATTTTAGTATCCTATCTATATATTTTATAAAGAAAATTTCGGTTTCTTAATTTTTAATTTCTCTCAAATTTACAAGTATGTTTTTTTCTACTTTAAGTTTCGGGACGAAACATGTTTTAAGGAGGGTAGATTGTAATACCCGTATATTTTAAGATTTTACAAATTATAAAATTAGAGTTGTATACTTTAAATTTCATTTTCTTATCTTATTTGATGGTATTTATATCCTTTAACCATAAATTATTATTTTATAAAAAAAAAAAAAAAAAAAAAAAGAATGCCGTCAATTTTTTTCTTTTGCCAATGCGTGAAACCAAACAAGATTTGATATTTTCTTCATAAAAAAATAAATTCATTCTCATGATCATATCTAATAATGTTTTATGGTGTGATCAATAGAGAAGCCTATCTACTATATTAGGTTTGTAAAACTCAAAGCATACGAGAGTCATACATTAATGTCACCCGACCTTGTGCTATTTTGTCTAGAGGTAATCACACGAAACTTTGACATGTTTGATATTTCATATTGTTATGTGTGATATGATTTATTATTTGCACTCTGTATTATTATTATGTGTAAATTTTATAATTGTAATTCGTGTGATCAAGTTCGTATATGTATATGATTGATTATTGGTATTATATGATTTGATTAGATATGAGTATCGTATTACTTTTATTGTTTATTATTGATTATGTTTTATTCTAGGGTTCTAATGTTGTTTTTATAGGTAGTATTGTTTTATTGAGGTTTTAGGGTTATTAATGCAGAGTATTATTTGTGGGTTGTGAGTTAATTATTTTTGGGTGCTAGTACTATTTTACCCTAAGAGTTGAGATGTTTTTGAATCGAATTGTTGTATTATTTGGGAACTTGTGCCGTTGTGGAGTTATTATTATTAAATTGTGAATTATTATTTGATCTATGTATGAGATCAAAAGGTTGAGAATTATTATTTTGTTCTTGGTTTGAGGCTCGGCGTTATATACCTTAGTCCTTGGCATGTTGGTAAGAGGATGATAATCATGAGTTACTTGTTGGTAAGAGGATGATAATAAAGAATGAGGTACAATCTTTATTATTCATTTTTTATGGTCCCCTACAGTGGGAATTGACCCGTATGTGGTAGAGTATTCAAGTTTTTATATTTGTTGGTTTTATTCGAATTACCCATGTCCAAGGCTAGGTATAGAACAACGAGCATGACACACTTATGGGATATATTGAGTAAAGGTTCGTATTATTATTCGAGGTTTAATCGATGAAGGTTATTTTCAGAATACAATGTGTAATGTAGTTTCGAACTACATTGTTTAATTGATCTAGTAATTTTAATTATTATATTATTCTTTGTATTCTGATATGTGATGATTACTCAGCTTCTTACTGACGTGTGTGTTATTTTGATCTGTTACTTGTGTTTGCGGCCATGTTTTTTTTTTCTTATGGTGGCCCTGCGACGATCTATTTTGGAATTTGTCCTTAATGGTGAGCAGTCAAGTTTGTATAAGCAGGTTTGATCAAGTGATCGTACTAAAGGGAGCTCAAGTGATCGATTAGTATGCTATAACGAGTTTGTAAAGTTGTAAATAGCTCACCTAGATTTATTGGGATTTGTAAGTCTTAACACTTGACAGGTTGTTGAGTGTGGCAGTAATACCTCCGATTTAGGAGTATGCTTCCGCAATTTTATTTAAAGGTTGTTTATTATTCCTTTAATTCTTATTTATTTTCAGTTAGTAAATCGGGGGTGTTACATAAGTATTCAAGGGATTGTATTCCAAAAATCTCAAAGAATCAACTACTTCTAGATGAATAACAGTAATATAAACACAATTATCGTCTACCAGACAATCTTGAAGTTCGAATATGGCAAAATAGGTTAAGTATACACTTCGTGCCAATTTTTTCGGATTCAAAATTTTCAAAATATTAATTATGGAAGTAAAACTAGTTCCAATACTACAATTTCTGCATAATTAACAAGTATAACCAAAATGAGCAAACAAAATGACAGAAAATCAAACCAAATTCGAGTAAAATTGCAAAAAACGCACTCGGACGAAGAAATGCTCATACAAGGTTCAATACTTAACCAATTTTCATGAAATTTGTTGCAAAACACTCCTCAAGCATAGTATAACAACATGGATTAAACAATTTCAAGAATAATGGACTGAATCGAAAACCCCCAAATTTGAAATTTAGGGTTCAACGGTTCGAAAATCGTCCCAATTAAGCCTAATTCAAACGAAAAATAACAAAAAACTTACATTGGATTATGGAAAATATGAATTAAGGACGAAATTTGTTTCCTTTAGCTTCAAAAATCGCAAGAAACCGAGCTCTTTAGAAAGAGAAAGAGGCAAAAATAGATGAAGGAAGAAGAGAGAAAGCGAAATGAAAAATCGCGTTTTGCGATTTTCTTTTTACTGAACCGAGTGTCACGCGCAACTAAATCAGTTGCGCGTGACAGACCAGCGCAACTCAGAAAGATGCCGCGCCTGGCCAGCGCGACCCACTGAGTTGCACGCGGATACCGATCACTAAAATGACCGGAATCTTGATTTTGATCCGTTTGATCATTTTTAACGATTTTAGACGTAATGGCGCGCAAATTATCAAAATCTTTTTAAATTGCTTTGCATATTGTAGTTTTTTTTCTTCTTTGTTAGTTTTTTACATCATTCTTGCATGCACACCGTGCTTTGTTCCTTCCCCAAGCATATGTTTTGAACATTTTTCGTAAGAGTGCCTTAAGACGTTCCGTGGTGGTGCTTTACGTAAAAGCACCCATAGATGTTTGTCATTTTACTGTACTGACGTTACAAATGTTTGGGTTTTCTTCTTTTATCACGTCCGAAGCAAAAGGGAAGGCGTTTTCATGCAGCGTAAAAATGCAAATGGCGTATCGTACGACGCAAAATTGTACGGCGTAGGTGTTGCGTAAAATTTCACTTCAGCCCAAGCTTTGCGAGATCTACCTCTCAAAACTAAAAGGTAGAGAATTACTGTAGGCGTTAGCTCACGAGTCGACAGGCGCGCCGAACCATCAGGAACATGCACTTCTTGAATGGGAGCAAATACGGTAGTTAGTGCGCTTACTAACTTACCGGACAGTAAGGGTGTCGAATCACCCCCTGTATAAAGAAGCGACGAGACAATGTTGCGCCTATGTAGTCACGTGCCCCCACTGAGACACGTGTACTTATCTTGTGAACAAAACTGCTGAGAGAGTTGTTGACTTTCTTCCCTCTCACTGGATTTGGATATATGCCTCCAATTCTGAGACATGTATTTCTATCTTGTGGACATCCGGCTCGAATACGAAAACCCCTTTTCATCTTTTTTTTTTTTTTTTTTTTACTTTGTTAAAGTCAGGATAAAGTTTCAATGACATATTGAGGGACTTTAGACCAACGATGACACGATTGAGAGGTTAAAACCGATCTCTTCTCATGGCACCCAGAACACCTTTACTTGTAAAAGTGTTCTACAATTGCAAAGGATCAATCTAGATTCTTTAGCGCGTTAAGACTAGGGAAAACTTTTTTCTGGCCTTAATAACTACTTGTTTCAAACACTTAGCGAACCAAGGATTATTTCGACATCCTTAGACATTACTGAAAGATTCTCTATCCTTAGAGAACTTCGCAGAATGAGTCTCGGATTTATTTCCTTGACTACTTTGATAATCGTCTATTCTAGACTCGATCAAAGTGGGGGCTAACTGTAGACATCTACTTTTGGCCTCCTGTCCCGACAGGAAGTGCAATGACGATAAATAAAACCATCTTCGTGTTGGATCAAAATGAAGAATACTGATGGAGAACTGGTTAAGCCACAAAACACAAAAGACTAGCCCAAATTAAAGATAAAAGTCAAAACCAAGGTCCAATTAACTAAACCCGATCATAATTAGGCTTAAGCCCGTGCTTAAAACCTGATTTAGTAGCGCCTAGGTTAAATTTTAGTGTTGTCGCAGAAAAAGCCGCGCGCATCTCAAACAGTCACGCTAGGCTGCCGCGCGCAACTAATTCAGTTGTGCGCGACACCCAGCGCAACCTCCAGAGTTGCGCTGTGGAAGATTCAGAATTATATAGAAAGTATAAAATCGAATCTTACCATAAAGCCGCGCGCAAGACAATTAGTTGCGCTTCCCATAGCAGCGCAACCTAATCGCTTGCGCTGGGATGCCGCGCGCAACTCTTCCTATTGCGCGCGACACCTGCTGCGGCAGAATGCTCGTAACCCTAAACCTAATCATTCCCTGTAAATAAGAGCTTAAACCGAGGCTTAGACAGACAGAAAAATAACCTAAAACTCTGACGAAATACTTGTGAACTTGTGCAACCAAGCCCCTCTTGTCCTAAACACTCACCCCTTTTGATATTTTGTTTCTACGGTGGAGGTTCTCCAACAAGAAGGAGTCCATAAGTATTCTAAACGGAGATCTAGCAAAGAGAAGTGGTAAATTCCCGAGCACTTAGTTAAATCACATTTATTTTCTTGTTTAAAAGAACCTTAATTAATTAATTAATTAGTGTTGTTTGATCACCTTTAAAATAATTAATTAATCAATTCCACATAGTATCTTGCGTTAAATAAAGATTAGAATTGAATTAAATAATTGTTGGTTGATCACTTAAACCAAGGCGAATATTATTGTTTATTTTCTTGTCCTTTTCACGAATTTGATTAAATAAGAATAACGACATTACGATGTAATTCCTACATGAATTGGTATGCGTAAATAAAATCAACTAACATAGTTTTAGGTATCGCATTGCATATATTGTTTGGTGATGAAATTGTAAAAAAGGAAGAGCTAGTAGAGGCCGCACTAGGGCTAGGATAACGATTCCCCTCTAAAGGGAACATTATTTTAGTACCCTCGCTCCCGAACTCATTTCTGGTTTATAAACCAATTTGGGCATGGGTAAACTTATGATTCGTGCTAATTATTCCATGAACTTTACATGGAAGAAAGGCATGAACGAGGTTTATGAGTTTTCCTAAAACTAACTCCCTACTTGTTTCTTACAAAAAACCGTAATGATAGAATCAATTCTAATTCAAGGTCCCCAAACTGTCAGGAATTCAAATCCTACTACACCCTACCAATGTAAATTCCTAGGCTTCTAAAGGGCCATGGGCATTTAAGGAGAGGACCCTTTATGATGGGAACCCCCTCCTTACAGGAGGTTGGGACTTTGGGTTAAGGGTTTGGCCTGTTTAGGGTCGGGTTACGGTGGTTGGGGAAGGGAGGGTGGTCGGGGTGGCGCAGACGGCACAGGCGGTAGTGGGGTTTGGCTAGTGGCTAGGTGGGTGGGGGGTTGGGGTTGTGGATGGTGGACGTGGTGTTGGGAGGGTGGTCATGGGTTTGGGATTTTTTTTTTATTATTTTAAAATATAATTTAATTATTTTTTAATAAAAAAAAAAAATCAAAGGCTAACCATTTTAATTGTAAAGGTTGGTCAAAAACATAAAAAAAAGGCACTATGCATAATTCTTCAAAACCTTGGGGCCACTTAAGAGAGTTGGAAAAAACTTCGTCTTCCACGTAGAAAAACTAAAACCTTGAGGCCACCATGTAGAATTTCCCTTAATAAAAACTATACCAATGCAAACTAATTTATGTAAATAGACATTGTTGAATTTTTTTTTAAAAAAAAAAGAAATAGACATTGTGACTAATCTAATGATGAATTATACGTACTATAATAATATTTAGGAAAACTCTATGCAATAACCCTCAAGTTTCAAAAATTTTATATGTTTTTTTTTTTTTACAACTCAAAAATCAAACAGATTAGAAGTTTTTCCTGGTTTTGGTAGCTAGGATATGTGCCTCCTTGATTACAAACCTACTAACTTTTGGAAAAATAACAAAAGAAAAACGAACAACTATTATTGAGTATATCTCTAATAACCTTTATATTAATTCCATAAAGTGATCCTTCAAAAAAAAAAAAAAGTTCCATAAAGTGACACCCAACTTTTTAATAATAAACATAGTGACACTATTAAAGCTAATCTAATGGCTAACCTATTATTAAACACCAAATTTCTAATCTATTCCTTAGTTAAATCAATAATTAAGAATTATTCCACCTAGGCTCTCCATCACTTTCTAATTTACCCCCACTACCTTCTTTCTTTCTCCTAACCTCGACCACCCCACCACAACTAACCATAACCCCAGCGACCCTAAAATCCGACCACCCCCATTCACCCACAAAACCCCCTAACACCAACCCAGCCACCTTGAAACCTCGGCCACCCTAGCCACGTTGAAACCTAAACTATCCCAGCCAACCTAAAAACCTGACCGCCCCAGCCAAATGAAACCTCGACCATCCCAGCCACCTTGTAACCTGACCACCTCAACCACCCACGAAACCTGCCCCTTAAACGTGAACTCAACTGATGGGGATAAGAGCTAGGGCATTGGTTTCTCTCTAGAGAGCTTCGAATATAGATCATTCTAATAGTCGGAGCAACAAATGTGTATATGAGAGTTATTGTTCAAAGTTGATCGTCCTAAATGGTTGTTGTAGAAGTGCTGAAGTGAAGCTTCTTAGATTTTGCTTTAACCTATGTGTCTTTATGTGTTTTCATATATTTTATTTATATTCGTGCTCTATCTATCTTATTTGTTGATCATTTAGTCATAATTTGGTGTTTGAGGTTATGCGTATGCACTTGTATCTTGTATGCTATAGCAGCGCTTTTTTTTATTATTATCTTCATTACTTGAGCTTTTTGTAGTCCTAAACTCTATAGAAAGGGCAAAAGGACATTGATAAAGCACTGATCTCTGCATAGGGATGAACATCTACATAAAAACTAGGGCTGAGCAAAACTACCAGAAAAACCGAAAACCCGAAAAACTGATCCGTAGTCGTTCCGAAAATTAAGGTACCCGATCCGATAGCTATAACGGTTCAGGTACCCGTTCCGGTAATTTGTTACCGGATATGGTTATGGGTATCATTTTAAAATTAACAGTTACCCGACCCGATCCGATAAGCATTTTTTTTATTTTTTTCCCTACTTAAATCTATTAATATAAATCTAAACTTTTACTTTACTTTATAATCACTTTATAATATCAATGATTAGTAATATTATTAATAATTTGGTCAAGATCATATGGTATTGTTTTTAATTAGTTGTAAATTATATCATAATAACTACATAATTAAGTTTAATTATCATTATTGGATATCTTATTGGGTACCCGATAATCGATTCGAAAATCCGGGTACCCAAACTTATCAATTTCGGTTATGGGTATCACTTTTAGTGATTTTGGTTATCGGGTACCCGAACTGTTAGTACTAACGGTACGGGTACCCGTCCCATGCTCACCCCTTATAAAAAACGGGGATGCGCATATGGTAAGAAGGAACATATTGAAACTTTCAATAAGTTTCGCTTGGTGATTGAGATGCAACTAGAGTAATATATACAAGTATAGTTTTTGTAGGAAGCACAATGTCCGACCACCCTATTGACCTTGAAATCCGACCACCCCCATCCACCCACAAAACCCCCAAACAACAACCACCCCAACCACCTTGAAAACCTCAATTACCCTAGCCACCTTGAAACCCAGACCATCACAGTCAGCTTGAAAACCCAACCGCCTTAGCTAACCTGAAAACCTCGACATCACAGCCACCTTGAAACTCGACCACCCTAGCCACCCATGAAACCCGCTACTTAAACACGGCTAACCCAGTAGGGGGCAAGGAAGGGGAAGGGAAAGGGAAAGGGAAAAGCTGATGGAGTTGGCTCCGGCAAGGGGAGAGATTAGCTTTGACAAAGGGAGTTGGTCAGGTGGTTCGGTCAGATAGGAGGATGTGGGTTAGTCCGACAAGGGAGATGGAAGTGGGAAGGGTTTTTTTTTCTTCTTATAAACGAAAACCAAGGTTAGTGAAAAGGTGACACATGTTTCTTAATACATGGTACCAATTTGACAAACCGGTAAAAGACTCGTTTTGAACAAATAAAAGTCAAAGATAAGATTAGATTAGATGAGATTGTTTTGAGCGAATGGAGCACAGTTGAGATTATTCTTAGCAATATTTCCAAAAAATAATAACAATTTTTCGTTATTTAACTCAAACTAGTCGTTGGAGCACGCGCGTTGCGCGTGCCCCCCGACGGCAAGATAAGTAAAATTCGTTGTTGTGTTCGATTTTTGTGATATTCGTGGTTGTGTTCGGGTTTTGTAATGCTACATTAGTTAAATTTTAGTTGCAACTTTGGAATATTTTATATCTCATAATAAGACCTCAAAATTACAACTAAAAAGTTAACGAAGGTAGTAGCAAGGATACAAGAACTTTCAAGTAGTAACAAGGAGTAGTGATAACGTTTCTACGGGAAATTTTTATGGATAAACAATTTTAATAAGTAAAGTTATCTAGAATTTGTTAGAATTTAAAGATTAAATTTTTTTTTGATTAATTTAGATATTATTTTAGAACGCAATATAGTTTCTTATTGAGTAACTTAATAATTTTCAAACAGCTTTATCTTAAAATGATTGTGATAATAAGGAACAATAATAAGGAAATGCAATTTTAAAGGTTAAAGTTATTTAAAATGGATTAAATGCAAAACATATGGAAGAATTGTTTATTTCTTTGTTATTAGTCTACATAATTGGTGCGATCTACACTTCTTCAACGCTGCTTGTTTTTGTATTTGTATTTTTTTTTCTTCGAGATGCATAATGAATTTTAATGCTATTTTTATTCTCGAAATTTGTTTTCCTTGAGTAAATATACAATCTAATTTGGGCAAAAGTAACTGTCTTGGCAAAAAACGTAATGTTTCTCAATAATGAGGTGTAAAATGAATTTTCTTTCGTTTTCTCCCTGACCTCCTCTCTCTCTCTCTCCTCCCTTTTGATCACTTTTCAGCCTGCCCTCTCTCTTTCTTTCTGTTCCCTTGGCTTTGTCTCCTTGTTCGTTTTTTTAATAGCTTTGAAAATTATAGGCCGCAGTTGCTCCTCTCTCAATCATTCCTTATTTTTTATTGGTCGAAACTCTTTCTCCGACTTTCATTTTTTTTCTTTCCTAATCCTTCTTGTCCCTGTTCCATCTTTAAAAATGCTCTGAAAATTATAAACTGTACTTGTTCTCCCAATCCAAATCCTCCGTCTTCTTTATCCTTCCCAGCTTTTCTTTATATTTCTCTTTTTCTTTCGGCCTCCTTCCCCCTTCACTTTGTCTCTAGTCCCCTTTATATCTTATTGCTCTATGGCTTCCTTTTTTGACCTTTCTCTCCCTCTTCTGGGGCTCTTTCTCCTACTTTCTTCCTCTTAGGCGCTTTTTCTTTCACTTTCTCTTTTCTCTTAACTCCTCTCTCATGGCCTTTATTTCTTTCACTTTCTCCTAGACCTCCTCTCTCTCGTCCTCCCTTTCGTTATCTCCTCAGCCCCCTCTGTCTCTTTTTTGGCCCACGTTCTCTTTCAACCCTTCTATTTCCCAACTCCTTCGCTCTTTCTCTCCCTTTTCTCCCTCCTTCCCTCTCTCGTCCTATCCCTCTTTGCCTCTTTCTCTTCCCCCTCACTTTCTCCTCCCCTCTCCTATCTTCACATTCCCTTTCCTCTGTTAGTCTGCACTCTCTCTTTTCCATCCCCCCTCTCTCTCGATCCCATTTTGTATCCTTGCCTTCTCTTTCCTAACTCTCTCTCTCTCTCGCGTATGTGATGCGTGTCATTTTGACATTTATTTTCTAGTCATGTTCCTAGATTTTTGGTTAATTCCTTTAAAATTTAGTGTCTTTATTTATGTTTTTGATATTTTATGGCTTATTTGTCCTTTGTGTATTTTTTATATATTATTGGGGTCATTTTGGAAGGTAAAAAGATGAACAAAATAATGGGATTTAATATCTTTGCAAAGAAACAACCTAGTATAAGCAAACTAAAGGAAATTTTACGTATGAATCCAATACTTTCTACCTTAAGGTTGAATTCATTTTCTAAATATTATCAATTAGATTGACTCGCTATACAAATTATCAAATTAGTATTGAATTTTAATCATATGAAATTGGCAATTAATTAATCATCTCTTTCTCCCCTTCCCTCTCTCCTTTCCTTTCCTTTCCTATCTTATAATTTTCGATCAAAATTTGTAAAGTTAATCTTTATTTGTATCCCTGGTTCTCACTCATTCTCTTCTCTCTATCCTTCTTTTGTTACATAGTCGTTGGAGCACGCGCGATGCGCGTGCCCCCCCCCCCCCCCCCCCCCCCAAAAAAAAAAACGGTAAGATAAATAAATTTGTGGTTGTGTTTGGTTGTTGAGATACTCATTGGTTGTGTTTAGGTTTTATAATAACAAGGATACATGAATTTCTAAGTATTAACAAGGAGTAGGGATAAAGTTTCTATGGGGACATATCTATGGAAAAACAATGATTATAAGTGAACTTATTTAGAATTTGTTATAATTTAAAGATTTTTTGTAAAAGTAATACTATTGTTTTAGATATTAATTTAGAACGCAATATGGTTTCTTATTGAGTACCCCCCCCCCCCCGGTTAAAATATGTAAGATTCCTGGTTGTTATCGTATTTCGTAGTTTGGGATGTTATTAACATTATGATTAAGGGATCTTATTTGTATGGTAAACACTAACTTGTTTTTAAGTTCTTCATATCCCTTCTTACTTTATAATATACCCTCTCTCTTATATTTCTTGTCTTATCTCATTTCCCTTTTCTATTCATCCTTGCTTTCTTTCACCGTCCGGTTCCTTTTTTCTCCTCCTTATCCACTCTTCTTGTATAGTTTGAGCGGTTTAGTGAGTCTCTCTCTCTCTCTCTCTCTCTCGACCCATCTCTCTTTCTCGACTCATCTCTCTTTCTTTATCACTATATCTCTCTCTTCCTGCCTCTCTTTCTCTTAAATGCTCTATTTCAATTCACACAGCTAGCCCTGCTCACGCCCACCACCAAACTGCAACTCCCCTGCTCTTCACCGCAACAAATTCTGGCTACCATTTAGCGCTCTAGCTTTATTCGATCTTTCGACCTCTTCTTACTCTCTTGGCCCTTTTTCTCTCTCTATGTCACTTTATTTTTCCCAACCCTTCTTTATTATTCTTTCTCTTCTCCTAGATTCTTTTTCCCGTCTCTTAGCTCCTCTCTCCCAGCCTTCTTTGTCTATCCCTCGACATGCCCTTTACTCTTAGCTCATGGCCGGCCTTTTCTCTTTCTTTTTTGACCAACCTTTTCTCTTTCTTTTTTTGACTTATCTTTTCTCTATTTCATATAACCTTTCTCTCTCAGCCCCTCCTCCCTCCTCTCGCGACCTTGCCTTCTTTCTCTTTCCTAGCACCTTCATCTCTCAACCCCCCTCTCGATCCCTCTCACTCTTTCTCTCGGCATTGCCTTCTTTATCTATCTATCCATTATTTATCTTTCTCCTGGCCTCTTTGTCTCTCCTGATCCTTCTTTATCTCTCTCTCTCTCTCTCTCTCTTCTTCCCTTTTCATTCTTGGCTCTCTCTTTCTCTCTCTTTTTCTCTCGACCCTTCTCTTCCTTTCCCATCCCCCCTCTTTTTTTTTTTCTCTCCCTCTCTTCCTAATTCTTTCTCTCTATCTCTCTTTCTCTCCTCTCTCGAGTCTCTCCCACTGAATTTTGTAGTCATAAATTTGTAACTTTATTCTTGTCAATTGTTCTAGTAAGATTTTTTAAATTGTATGGTTGTTTAGTATATGTGTGTGTGTGTGTGTGTGAATCGAATTCATTATTATTGTAAGGAATGGGGATTAATCGGTAAAATTATACTTATGTACTAAGTAATAAAAATGTTTTTGATACATGTATATTACATTTTATTTAATAAATTTATGATAATTATAAGTTATGTTCACTTAATAATTATGCTCAAGATTTTTTCTTAATTAACATTATTAAGTTGTTCTTGTATAGTTTTACAAAAGAGCTTTTATAGGTTCGAATAGCATAGGATATCGACTTTGAATATTGTTAGTTAATTAAACATGTAACTAACTCTAAAAGGACTAAAATTAAACAAAGCATGTTTGTGTTTTTTTCACGAGCATTAAGTAGGTTATAGATTCCTTAAAATTAATTATTAAGGGTACATATGTGTAATGTGGAGTTAGAGACAGAAAAATTAGTTGAGAATTATAATTGAAAGGGAAGGAGAAACTAAGGATTGATGTCAAAAAGCATCATTAGTACAAAAAAAGAAAAAGGAAAAAAAAATGACAACTCATAAAAAAGGGCAATATTATCAAAAGTATTAAAATAAGATTTTAATTTTTACTTACCTATTAAAGAATGCAAACTATGTAATATGAGACCCTGAGACTGAGGGAGCAATACCTAAACTTGTGCTTAAGTAAATAAGTCTCATTGCAATCAAGCTGAGCCAATAATGAGTGATTCCAAAATTCATCGTACTGTTAATGACGACATTAGTAATTAGCTAATTAATGATTACAAAATTAACACTCCTATTTATAATAACTTTGTATATGGGGTATATTTCAAACCCATTGGACATTTTAATTTGTTCAAGTACCCTAAGAAACTGATCTTTCCTGTTTGCTTTTCTTTTATGTATCTCTTCCTCCATTAGATTTTCGGTCTTTTGCAAAATCTGAATTATATATGAAATTGACATAAATAAATGTTAATAGAAATTGATCAAAGAAATGAATCTGAATACATCATAATTACATTAAAAATCTACAAAGTTTCACAATGGATTCATAGATCATTAAGATGTGTTTTAACAACGGTACGTAGGTGACAGCTGACATGTAATGGAAGTTCTCCAATTGCAGAATAGATGGTTGCAAATTTTGCCTTTGAATCATCAATAGCCAGTTGTAGCTGAGCTCTAGAGTGGTTAGCCACATCAACTTTTCTCGTGTATACTTCTATGCATTCTTGTTCAAGCTCAAGCTCAAGCTCAAGTTCAAGTAACATCTTGGCCCTAGACATTTCAGCCTTGCCTACTTTATCCCAAAAGTATCTGAATAAAAAAATTAGAGCTAATCACGGATGAAAACACGATAAACAGTTAGCTTGTATTATACCCAAAGTTCATACAAAAGAGACCTACAAGTAGTTTCCTCTTGTGAAAGAGGAGCATTCTGAATGTCACCCATATTAAAGCTTATACACTTAATTTGGTATAGAGTGATGGGGCAAAGAATGGCCTAGACTTATATACACAAGGCACAATATAATGAAAAAATACACTAACCTACATACACATCAGAAAACAATGCAAAGAAATAAACCAAATCTGATATAACATAGACTCGGCCTTTATGATGTTTATGTGTAGCTTAAGCTAACTCACAAAGTCTATCCCATAACTTCCTGGCTTGCGCTTGTGAGTAGCTTGGTGTATCATATGTCAGAAAAATGAACGCCTTAAATTACCCTCCCTTTTTAATAATCAAAAGAGAGAATGCAATACATATCTATTGCCTTTATTATCTCCCCAGGCTCTTCCCTCCAATTCATCAACCCAAACACAAAGCAAAAGGGATCTGAAGCCTTATGTATCAAGTTAGTAGGATGTATGCAAATATTTAAACTAAGCATTTAAAACTTATTCGCCTATAAAATTTAGGTTGGTTTACTTAAATTAAAGTATTCTATAGCAAATTTGCTAGCTCATACACTAAGTTATTCAAAGCTCGTCCAAAAGGTGGTGACTAAAAGAAAACTATGTATGAATTTAATAAAGGACCATCAAAAACTTGTTAATTGTAACTAGTAATATTTGATGACCTATAAATATAGGTGTTAGTTTTTCCTCAAAGTATTTGTTGTAAAGTGATTTGACAATGAATTTAAAATAGGATTGTTAGATCAATGAATATGTCATAAAACTATAGTAATAGTCAATGAACTTGAATTGCCTCCCAGTAATCCAATATTGAGGAAAAACTAACACCTAAACTATAATAATCAATACTGGGCTAACACATAATTAAAGAATATGTCTGTGATTTAAACTTCTTTTTTTTTTCCAATTTAGCATCACCTTAGTTATTATCATGTTGCAGAAAACTATAGAATAAAGCTATATTTTTTGCACTTCCTGTTGATAATCTGAAGTCTATATCATGTTGTTCCTGTCACCAAGTTTGCTGAAACTTCTGCTGAGCCTATTATGAGCACTCCTAAGAAAGAAGAAGCTGAGGAGGGCTCTTCCAATCAGGCATAATGAGTCATGTATAGAGAAACCAAGAAGTAATTCTAGAAGTAGTAAACTAATATTCTTAAATATTTCAATTAAACATGCACATCACAAGAACTTTTTTATTTTCACAATATAAGATCAGTACCATGTTCTGCCATTAATTTGGTTTAACAGCAAAATATGCAAATGATAGCATATGACCATCATCGATTTGCAGAGAAAGATAAAAGGAGGGCAAAAGAGAATGCAAAATAGTTAGGAATCCATAAAGTTGGGATTTAAAAGAGTTTAAATAGGAAGGGGATTTCAAAGATATAAAGGCTTCAAGAAACCTTAACATGAACCTATACAGTTTGTTTCATATATATAACTGCACAGATGTTTTGTGTTTAAAGCCCAAAAAAACATTACAGTGAGAGCAAACTCAAATACATCAGGCCATTGAATACATCAGGCAATTGAATATAGGTCCACAAACCATTCGGAGGATTAAGCTCAATTAACTTTATTTGATGTAGCTGTTTAGCAAGTTAGTTTGAAGATCATACTGTAGTTGGTCCAACCAGGACCATACTGCTAACCTTTTGCATATTAAACAAAACCCAGTGAATAAAGCATTACAGAAACATAGAAAATAAGCACATAAACCATAATCTAATCCCACAAATCATGTCAAGAATCATAATTTAGCATCCACAACGATAAAACAATCACCAAATTATGAAAACAATCACCCAAAAATATTATTTGACATCAAAATGTTATAGGAAGGTATATTCTTAAAATGCATTCATGAAATAGTTTATAAGAAAACATATGCCACTCAGCTCCTACTTATTTGCTCTCTAAAGAAAAATAAATCAATACACGAGAATGGACTCAACGATCCACTATGTCTATATTATTTGACTCGATAAATTACAATGTAATAAAACATATTTTTTTACTCCAGATTTCACCAAAGTACTTCCATAAATGAATCATAATATCTTACAACACTAAGAAATGGCAAAAGGTCAGATTATCATTATATTAATCCTAAGAAGCAAATTTGTAGCAAAAATTGAATGTTTAGAATCTTGCATGGCATAAATGGTCAATAAGTCCTTCACCTTGAATTTTCTGCACATACACATCCATGACATGAAAGACTGGTAAATCAGAAGTATATTCAGAAGGCATCATAAACCCTGAAAATTGATTGCTAATTAAACAAGCTAGGTATTTACTCACCATCCATGAAACATCCATCTTCGCCTGAAACATAAGCTCTAGTCAATATGAAAATAAAATCGGGGAGGGTTTGGATTGTTTCGAAAAGAATTTCATGCCTCGCACTGCTAACCTGAATATGACCGAAAGTTTAAACTTTCAGATACATCAAACTGTTAGTCCTCTATAGTATAACATCAAAACATATTCCAAAATTATAACAGGTGATATTCCTAGGCTTACAAACATATTCTTGATCAACAACCAAAATAGCAAAACGCTAAATTATAATGCATCCTTTTGGGACAATGGGACATATTCCGCATTTCCAGTTTAGGAAATGTTTAGCTAGTTCTTTTAAGATACATTATAATCCATTTAAAGATAAACCAAGACTGGAAATATAAGGATACCTACCTGTATTATAGTGGCACTCTCAGAAGTACCAAGCCAAAACCTACAAGAGCAACCAAATAATAGAAATTCGAAATTGAACAATGCAAAAACAAATTCCACAAATTGATTATTACTGAATTCTTGAACAACATAACACTGAGCTTACCAATTTATTTACCACTCAAAACTCTCACCAATTTACTAAAAACACCTCTGATTTGACAAAAAAAAAATCCTAACATCAACTGAGCTTGTTTCTCAATCAATCAAATTAAAATTCCATCAATTCCACAAAACACAAACAAACATCAACAACAACACACAAATCACAACAAAGATCATAAATAAATCATTACATTCTAGAAATTAATCAAAAAAATAAATAACATATCGACCATGCGATAATACCTGAGTATCTTCACCTGAAACTCGAATCCACCAAACCTGGGCCCATCTTCCTCCTTGCAAAAATTAAATTTTTAACATCTAAAACACCCATATAACATAAAATAGTGAAATTAATAATCAAATAAAGTCAATATCTTGAAAACTTATAAGACTAATACCTTAATTTTGGTGGGGTTGAATCAAAGATCCAAAGTAATCTCCTCTTTCTGGATAAATACTGAAGAACATAAGGAGTGACCCGAATAGCAACAACCCATGCTTCGAACATCAATCCGTGGGATCAAAGCTGCGGCAGAGCTTCTTCCTTGCTTGGTTTCTTCTGGAACATTCCTCCGGACACTTTGCTTTAGGAAACCATTTGAAATCAAATTCAATAAAAAAAACTACATGAAAAGCCCAGAAATAAATAAAACAACCTTCATATAAAAGGTAAAATCTAATCAAGGGGATGAACATCAAAGTATTGAACCAATTAGAACAAGAAAGATAAATGAACCTTAGCAACCGCGTCGCCAAAACCGATGAAATTGAAACACTGAGAAGAATCGAAGCCCGACGCCATGGTTTTTCAAGGATGATCGGTGGTTTTGAGCTCATCGCCAAAATTGTTGAAGGAGGACATATTTTCTCTCTCTAGGTTTCTCTCTCCTTGTTTCCCATTAAGAATTCTGAGCTTTTTTTTTTAGATGAGAAGGAGGAAAGAGAAGGAAGTTTGTGAGGAAGTCGGTGAGAGAGTAAGGGGCAAGTAAAGTCGGTGGGAGAGCAGCAGGCATCAACAAAAAGGAATAAGGGGCAAAATTGGCAATTCATTAATTTTGGAGGCAAGGCTGTAATAGCACCACAAAGTACTATTCACCAGCTACAGTAAATTCTTTTGCATGTTTATAAGGGTTATAGATAGATTATAGATTTTCCGTTTTTTATAAACCCTAGTCAAAATAAAATAAATTACTCTCCATAGTTGAAAAAATCGAGACACATTTTTTTTTTTTTTAAGAAAAATCGAGACACATTTTTTTTTTTTTTTTAAGAAAAATCGAGACACATAGAGGCTCCAATTTGCGACTTATTTCTGGCAATCTACACTCTACACTCTACAGAGAGGCGGCGGAAGGAAGAGAAAGAGGGGGAAATCGGAAAATAATAATGCTGGAAAACCCACCCGACAACGCTCTTTCTGCTCCAATCAAGAGATATGCACCTCCCAATCAGAGGTATTATCATCATCTTCTGCTTCTTCTTTATCTCGTTTGTTTATGAATCAAGTTGATTGATTTTCGATATGAATGCAGGAATCGTAGTCTCAACCGGCGCAAATCTGGAGGTAATTCTTGCAATTTCTTATTTGATCTATGCCAATTATTTTTTCAATGATGTCCATGGATTTCTTATTAAAAAGATCACATTAAAATGCTTGTTGCTGTTGCTGATGATGCCATCTAAGTGTAGTGTATATGTGCGAGTATCTATCAACCTAACCATTTCTGTAAAAAACCTAGTTTTGGATTTGATCTATAACCGGCATCCTCAAATTCAAAATGTTACCATTTACAGATTTACCAACATTGTTTCATTAAATTCTAGCATTGTCGTTCCCATATGTCTTTACTAATGCATCTTAATTGTCATTAGGACTAACGCAATTCATGTAAATATAAAACACTCTGATAACAATACTGGCAAGGAATAGAGAGAATTGAAGGAATTCAATGGCAAGGAATCAATTATTAATTACTAAAAGGCTACATACACTATTTTGCACACTGATACTTCTACCTATACTTACAAGATGCCAGAGACAAAGTATCACTAGGAGGGAGGAATATGTAGGTGATAGTGAAGGTTTTCAGGGTTTGACTAGTATACCCTTGATCTGGTAAATGGGTAATCATGTTGTTGTAGTAAGGCCAAATCTGTGTTCGTGTCAACTCTAATCAGGTTGACTCTTGTTGGATTCAATTTCTGAAATTAAACCCTATTTGTTTATTTTCGGGTTAGGTTCAAGTTGACCTTGTTAGCCCAAAATTTTTAATTTTTTTTCATGACCCATTTAACATATCATTTTTGGGTAGACTTGAACCCACAGAGTAGTACGCAATTTATAAAAAAGCTCAAGGCGCATTGAAGCAAGAGGGGTTCGGTTGCACCTAAGAGTAGTTAAATTTTTTTGGCTGAAGTTCGCCTCAGGCGTTTTTTGTGCGTCTAACCCAAAACGCCTCACCAGACCAAAATAAGCGCTCACCCTTGATCTCCTTGCGGAGCTTTTTCAAACACTGGTAGTACAAGCTTGAAAGAAAAACAAATGAACTTGAAAAAATAGCAAAGGAGCTAAATTGCTGGTATTGAACAAATAAAGATAGATAGAAAAGCTGAAAAAATAGGGTAGTCGAAATTAAAAATAGGTAGTCGATTATAACCCTCGGTAGTTGCCCTAGTTGGGATGGGGTTAATAATTTTACTAAGTGTAGTTGGGATGGGATTAATTTTATTAGGCTAGTTTGATGAGTTTATATAGGTCAAATGGACATTTATTAGGTTGCCCTTCGTTTTGAGTTATAAGGTTAGGTATGATCTTCTTACCAAGGCTCACTTGGTCTCGTCTTTCATGGCCTTAGGAGGAGTGTTTGTGACATTCACCACGGGTCTCAGTCTCAAGGAAAGGAAGAGAGTTGCGCTAGGTTCATGACGGGCCTAACGACCTTTGTAAAAAGTTAGTTCCATCTTATGGACATGGATTGATTTTTTCTTTTTTTTTTTTTCTCATTAAATCTAGCTTTTGTCATTTTTACATTTTTTTATCATCCGCAGTCTCACTTTGTGGGGCCCCATTTTTTTAATAACAAATCTCTTACTCTCTATCTCTCTCCTCTTCAAAAGTAACCACATGCATGATCTCATTTTCACTTTTCTTTGGTTTGCGTAGCTAGTGAGTACTCTAGAAAACAGAGGTAGTACATATATATCAATATATGTACCTGATCTACAATCTCCAAGGACTTTTGCGCCTTGTGTCCTTCAAGCCTAAGGACTTACTATTTGTACATTTCTGATTTTTTTACTTAAACTGAAGACATATATGGTGAGAGGGGGTGGTTGGATTGAGAGAGCAGCAGTCAAAGGTTATTCTCTATTTCCTTCATATTGATGAAATTTCCTTGTATTGAAGATGGATCATTTGTTGTTCCGAGAAATAAAAAAGTGACATTGTGAAGTATGGAAAGATCTTCAGTGTAATGCCCATCAGGATAGAGTACTACCTTCTGCCACAACTAACTATGGATGTTAAAGATGATACTTTGTGTAACATATAACCCATTGCTAGTCTTTTTGTTTGTTTGGGTTTATGATATTTGTCACTAAAATCTCTATTGTTAGTTTCAAGTTAGAAGCTAAATTGACTCTTTTGCTTTATATTTTCTTGTTCTTGCTCCAGATCGATCTGAAAAAACAAGTAATCTCCACTCAACTGATGGGGATAAGAACTTGGGCATTGGTTTGCAGAGTGCTTCGAGTATAGATCATTCTGATAGTGGGAGCAGCAAATGTGTATATGAGAGTTATCGTCCAAAGTTGATAGCCCTAAATGGTTGTTGTAGAAGTGAAGCTTCTCAGCTTTTGCATGAACGTATGTGTCTTTATGTGTTTCCATATATTTTGTATTCTTGCTTTATCCTGTTTGTTATCATGCATAATTTAGTTCTTTGAGGTTATGCCTAATGCACCTGTATGCTATAGCATTTTTATTATCTTTATTACTTTAGCTTTTCGTAGTCCTAAACTCTGAAGAAAGGGAAAAAGGACATTGATAAGAAAACTAATCTTTGCATAAGGATGTACAGATAAATAAGAATCCGTGTTGGGCATAATGGGTAAGAAGAAACAAATTGAAATTTTGGATAAGTTTCACTTGATGATTGAGATGCTACTAGAGTAATATTTACAATATCATATTTCATTAGTGTGTGTGTGTATACCAATTTTAATATGAAGTTTAGAATAGTTTTTGGAGTGAATTTATAAACATTATTATAAAGAATTAAAGTTATACCAATGCAAACTCTTGCTACAGCCATTGCCAATCAGGAACCCAAGAGACATGGCTAAGGAATGATTCTCCCTTGTTAGATGGCACGGTATGATGAGACTCGATCAGACTCCGACTCTCCAAGTCCTAACAGTTCGAGCCACTATAAGCCATTATGAGCCTTGATGAGTCATATATGCACCAAAAACCCGTATCAGATATCCTGGAACCCAATCAACATAGCTATGGGGATGTACAGATAAATAAGAATCCGTGTTGGGCATAATGGGTAAGAAGAAACAAATTGAAATTTTGGATAAGTTTCACTTGATGATTGAGATGCTACTAGAGTAATATTTACAAGTTTAGTTTTTGTAGGAAGCACACGTAATGCCATACTTGGCATGTTGTCTATCGTTACACGTAATGTGTGTTTTGTGGAAATTAATTATTCTCACCGATGAAAAGTGATAGGGAGTATTAATTTTAAGAATTAGAAAGTATATTTAAGCTTCATTGTCATAGAATTTGATTATCTATGTCTTTAAACAAATTTCTTAGAAAGTTATGTGATCATTTTTATAATCACCTAAGGACTCACATATGTATTACCTATTTGTAAGGAACTTTGTTTTTAGAAAACCTCACTAAAGTTATATGATAATAAACGAAAGGTTAGTTCTTTAAGTCAATGCATAGGAAGCATAGTCATCTTTCATTGAGTGAATACTGTTGCTGAAATAGCAAGAGAATACATGAGCAAGTTGAATACTGTTCATGAGCTAGTAGCTCAATTGAAAAGTGAAAATATTGCTTTATTTCTCAGATTCTCGAGGACTATGAAATGAAATAGCAAGAGAATATATAAGTAATTTAAATTGCCTTATGTGCTACATTTCTTTGCTAACCTAAATTTCCTAACATTGCTTATGTACTTCGTTATACTCGAGGGCTTTATAGTGAGGTGATAAAAATAATGGAAGATCGATTTCTAAGAGTGGGTGAATGATTTTTTTTCCCCCTTAAAATAATATGGTGAGGACACAAAGCCTAATTGTTGAGACCAATATCATTAGATTCTACTTTAGTTCGATAAGGATACTAAGAATCGTATCGTATGATTGAGTTGTAGAATTCTGATATTCTAAAATTTGATGATATAATTTGCAATATTATTATAATAATAATTAATCTTTTAAGCCTATGTATTAAATGTTTACTCATAAACTTCATACGTCAGTTCATCATATAAGTACTCCTAGATTGCTTGGATTTAGGAGCAATAATTCAATTACAAATCATATACACTCATACACAAGAACAATAAGCAACAAACAATAAGAGCCTTAATCCCAATAACGAGGTCGGTTACATGAACCAATTATTTATCTATTGTACTCGCTATCCTCCCCTTCCATTCCCTTTTGTCCAATGTTATATACTCCTACAAACCCATCTTCTTTGTGTGCTTCTAAACATTTTCCATATAAGTCATATTTGGTCATCCTTTGTCTCATCTAAGATCCCTTTGATCTCAACAACTTTTCTTTAAGACAAAAGTATTGTTGGTTCAGGGTTGGGTTTCTTGCTTCCATGTTGCCATTATATCTATGTTTTGATCAAGCCCTTCTGGGTTTATTAATTACTTTTAGCTCCTCTAGCCTTTGGGAAAAGAGTTTTCAGTCTTTGAAACGAGCTCTTGCTTCTTTCTCTTCTTCGACCTTTACAATTTTGTAAGAAAATACATTCAATTTCCTTTTAATTTACCGGCTGACAGTTAGAAACTGAGGCATGTATTAGGTGTATGGTTTTGTAAGTGCCTTAGGAACTCCGTGATTTTTCTCCATTGCTACATTCTCCCTTCCATCTCACAAAAACTTTTCATTTATCTTGGGCACTTGATTTTTAGGGTCTTAGGGGTATTAGTGGCGGGGATTGTTGAATATAAGAGAAAAAGTGTAGGTAGTGGGTATTGTTTATTGTTTTTAAATAGAGGTTAGAGATAATGGGACTATAATGCTTAATGGAGTGTGGAAAATAAAGTTAATATATAGAAGTTTTTGTGGGACAAAGGGTTGTTATGTTGGATCAGTAGGAGAAGTTGTGAAGGAGAAATGTTGCGATAGTTGTTTTGTGGTGCATCTAGTTAGAATGGTAATGTATTTACTGTGTGATTCGTTTTGAGATAAAGTATCATTTTAGCTTCCTTATAGGCTTGATACAATTAGAGAGTTTGCAAGTGTGTCGTGTGTGCTAACTCATGTCAATATCTCCATGGACTCCCTACCCCCATTTTTAAAAGTGCAAATCAACAAACCTCCTTGAAACTTTCCCCCTATTTTGGCCAATAAATATATCTCTCTATGCTTTTCACACCACCATTTGTTGTAAGCTTGAGTGATGTCACAAAGTTTGTTAGTCAAGCTGACAGCCAGAAAACCCAGCAAACCTCCTTGAAAGTTTACAGTTTACTCCATTTTTGCCCTATATTTCTATGTTCTTCGTACCACCATCCATTGCTTTTGACCCTGAAGCTTGAGTGATGTCACAAAGTTTGCTTATCAGGCTGACAGCCTGGTATACCTTTGCAGAAACTACCAAAAATGATTCTCATTGACTTCTCTCTGCTCTAATTAATCCATAGTAAGCCTTTCGGTGCTTTGCTACTTGTCTTGTTGCCAACTTTGTTTTCTTCCATTTTGACTACAATCATCGCCAACTATGTCACCAGCATGTGACCTATGCTACTGCGTATTTATCACTGTCAGAGTGCCAGTTTTCTCTCTCCCCCACTCCTTTTTCAAGTTGCTTTCCTGGATTGTTCTGGTAGAATATAAATGATGATCATATCATGTACATTTAGGAAGCCAAGCAAATGATGTTTATTTGTTGACCTTACAATTGTTGTATGTTGGTTTAATATTCTAAGGAATCCGATGATGTTCTTTCACTTATTTATTTGATATTCAAGCTGATTGTTGAATTTTCTTCTTATCACTATTCAAAATCATGCTATGACCGGATGAGTGGGTGATGAATTAATCGATATTCGTTGATAGGCTTATTATTTGGGTGAATTTAATTGGATTCTTATTTTATTAAAGTCAGTGTTCTAATTTTATTATTGTTGTCATTTGAATATGATAAATATTTATTATCTTAGTATCTATTATCTATTTGATAACACATGTGCAACTTACACTAGCGCTTCATCATAAAAGGCAACAAGGCATTCCTATTTTTGGTCCGAAAATTGCCTTAGCATATTTTGATAGAAATTACCCAACCACTGATGAAAGCAGTAATGCTCTCTCATGTCTTACCTTTGCCATTATGACATTTTCATAAACTTGCAGTTTAAATCTAGTTCACATTTTTTTTTTTTTTGAAAGAAGTTCACAATTTCTTTTTGTTTAAAGCATTACTATTAATTATCTTTCTATGCATTTAAATCAAATGAACAAAAACTTGTCTAAAACATTAATTTATCAAAGAGAATTAAATTGTTGTTGTCATTGCTGCCATTTGATGATTATTAATGTGTTTTCGACTTATCAAATATATATATATATATATATATATATATATATATATATATATATATATATATATATTGAGAGTTCCATGATTAGATATATACTATTGAATCAATAAATTTTATTTAATTTTAATTTTCCTTCCTATTCTGTGACAATAGTTGATGTTGATCCATGTATAGACAAGTTTTGGTCTCTGTCATTTACAAAGGGACATGCAGAGCCAGCAAACCTTTTGGTCTCTGTTAAACAGTCAAACAATATAACACATCTAGGATGTTGATTCATATACAGACAAGCAGCTTCATCATATGATTAGATCAGTAAGTATTTTTCCTTGAGAGAAGGAAACTTGATTTAGATCCCAGAGTAGTGTTAGCATACTAGGAGCCAAGTAAATCGGGCCAGTGGATATGCTATGTCTAGGGTTGAAATTCTTCTCTTCAGTGGCCTAAGGTCTTAGCATACAAAGTGAGATGTACTCTTGTAACAAATTAATACTACTGACAATAAAATTAAGTAGACTAACATTTTGAAATAGAGCAGACTAATATTGGTTCACAGACTACAGAATTAAAGCAGACTAATATTTATTTTGATCTGAGGATCAAGAGAGGTTTTTTTTTGATTGATTGATTGACTGAGAAAGATTAATTACAAGTAGTGGCTTGCGGCCACAAATCTCAAAAACAATAACATTAGGTCACCAATTTCTACATTTCCCTTACTGCCACAAACTACTCTCTTTTGCCCTTTCTCATCTATTTATATTTATAAGATTCGGGCCAAATGCTTCCAAGGAGATCCTGTCTACCCTAGCTTACTCAAATTACAATCATTTGTCTTTTCCCCCTTAATGATTGCTGCTCCACTATGTGGACTTGTGGAGGGTTGTCCTGTTCATTGCAACTCTCTCCGTTTTTTTTTTTTTTTTTGTTTTTTTTTGTTTTTTTGTTTTTTTTTTTTTTTTTTCCAAGTGATACACTGACTTTTTTTTTCATGTGATACAGACTTTTTTTTTCAATCAGGATTTTGCCTTTAGAGAAATAAATTCCTATTTGTTTTAGCTTATGAAGAGTCAAATAAATTGGGCTAGTGGATATGCTATATTTAGGATTGTAATCCTTCCCTTTACCGTCCTTGGCACACAAAGTGAGAAGGCATCTGCAACACTGATTGTATAGGATCTAAGGGTTAAACTCTGCCCTAGTCATTGAGGACTTTGTCAGTATGTATTATGGTTGCTTTGATATTCTGTTCCTTTATGCTTTCAGACCGAAATTGCTATTCTAACTATCCTGACTGTACTATATTGCAGGTTGGAAGGGAGCTATACATTGCTATAGTGATCCTACTGTAGATTTATCTGGTGAGTGATAGATACCTTCTTCTCTTCCCCTTTTTTTGGGGAAAATGATTTTTGAAAAAAAAAGGTTCAAAATTGTACCTTTTAGAGGTTAACTTAAAATCAGATGTATAAATTAGGTTTTAGAATTCGGATCCCATTTTATTTGTGGTCACCCTACATTTAGACTTCGTAGTAAATCATGCCCCTTTCAACTTTTTAATTCTCGTTGATGTTTGGAAGTATAATAATAGTAGTAACATAAACTCTGAAAGGCTATTAAGAAAAATCATACAAAGCTGTTGTTGATTTTAGGAGATATAATAGTAATACCATATATAAGACGCAGCTTATATCATTGTTTGGATCATTTTTCTTGTAGTGTAAGAACATGTTTGATGATAAGTTTAGGTTTTATATTACGTAAACCTTGAAAGATCTTGATTCTCTGATATATCTGCTTGCAGAACGACCAGTCATGTACACAGGAAGTGCTGCATCAGCTTGGGGAAACTTTAGACTTCCCCATCAGGTTTATGCTAATTATGGCATGTGTTTGTGTTCACCAACTTTAGTTGCTCTGGCATAATGCTAATGTAATTTTTTTCCTTATTCTGGCAGTTAATGGCTCCTCCGCAAATGGATTTCATGGCGGAACTTCAACATGCTATCAATAATAATAGTTCAAGCTTGATGAACTAAATGGCTCTTGAGATGCTAGTCATGATATAACATAATATCTGGTGATTTTAAATCTTTAACCTGACTTATGTATTGTTGACAAATGTTATATTCCGAAGGGTTTAGGGGATTTCAAAATTCCCCTGATGGGAATAATTCTAGTAAAATATGTCTATGGCCTTATAATCTTCAATTTAAGTATGTTCTTGAATCATTGAACAATTCAAACTTTCATTGATAGTCGAGAAGGCAACAGTGAAAAATCAAATGCTAGTGTTAGAAGGCAACACCTTCTAAGTTTGATCTTAAGATCAACGATCTCAAGTTAACAACTAAATAAAAATTTAACAATGTTCCCTTCAAATAAAGCTCTATAATGGCAATTGTTTTTTATTTTTATTTTTAGAACAACAATTTCAACTTTAATTCATATGATTAATATATATCGGAGGGAATGAAAAACAAATCTAACTACTTGTCCGGTAAGCAAACTAAATAAAAATTCCATAATATAAACATGACATAAAGCCTCCATCTTCTCAAAATTCGTAAAAGTATATGTTTATTATTATATTTTTCAAAAAATTGAGATCCTAAATGAAATTTTGCCTTTCTCACTGTTTGGATAGAAGGAAAAAAGAGACGAGAAAGGGATGGGGACAAACTCTCTTTTTTAGGTAAAGGATTGTAGGAAGGAAGGGAAAGGAGGGGGGAGAGATCTATTTATTTTCCCTCTCTTTAATAAATATAATTCCTTCAAAATCGAAGAGATTGGAGGGGAAATGGAGTTTACCTCCCCCTCCCTTTCTTTCCCCTTCCCTTCCTCATATTTCCCTCCCCCTCTTTTGTTTCCTTATTTTTTTTTATCCAAACAAAGCGTTTGTGACCTCATATTTTAACTCGTATGATATTTTAAGATGATTCTTTCCAAAAAGCTTCATAAATTTTCATAATATAAATTATAAACCATTGTCTTCTCAGAATTTGAAAGCAAAAAACAATTTGATTGTATCCTAAAAAATTAGAAGCTGACTTGAAATCCTGATTTTGCGACCTCAATCTTAACTTAAACTCGCAAAAGATTTTAGCTAGGTTGATTATTTCAAAAGGTTTGTTTTTATTTTTTTGTTTTTTTTAAAAAAAAAATTTAAATTTTTTTTTTTTTAATTGTTTTTGTGGTATAAACCCTTAATTTCTAAGAATTCGTAAAAAAAACAAAGTTGATGTTTTTCCTTAAAATTCAGAACCTAAATCGAAATCTCAACTTTGCAACCCAAAACTTTAGACTCATAAGACATTTTAGGGTGATTCTTTTACGAAAGTTTCTTATATTTTTGTATGAAATAAAGATTTGTCTACTCAGAACTCGAAAAAAACTAAAATTGTTTTTTTCATTAAAATTTAAAGTCCTAAATTGGAATATCAAATTTGCAACCCATAACTTTAAAGCTCCTACAAGTTTAAGGTTGACTCTTTGATGAAAGTTTTTTATATTTTCTTGAGAAATTAGAGTTTCATCTTCTCAAAATTAGAAAAAAATTAACGAAAATTTCACCAAATGGCCCTGAGTTAGGGCCTGTTCTCTTACGTTGAAATTCAGTTCAGTTCAGTTCAGCTCAGTTCAATTCAGTCAGCTCAGTTCAATTCAGCTCCTAATTTCCTTCACTTATAATGTAACACCCCAATAATCCTCTCTTTAAACATGTGAAGACCCTAAACAATATTCAAGAGAATTAATGGCGTGCTACCGCCACGTGTTCAAATGTTAAGGCTATATAAGAAATTAGCAGCGGAAAAACTAACTCAGTTATAAATAAGTTTCAAAACCAATAACCAAAACCAAATTAAATCATACAACTTGGAACCATTAAGACCCTTATTCAAAACCCCACAAAAGTAGTAAATAAATAAAACCAGAGTTTAAATAAAATTCAAACTTATAAAAAGAAATAAACTGCGAATAATAACCGACTCTCTACTCAAAATCCCACAACCCTGATGCGAATGCTGCGTATGTAAGAACCTGTGATTAATCTGCTCCCCAATATTACAAGTGTAAAAATTAGATCGTCACAGGGTCATTGAAAGCCGAAGGCCATGACCAAAGAAAGACACACACAAAAGCACGCAATCAGCAAAGCTGAGTACATACAAGCTACAAAACATAAAAGAAATCCCTAACATGCTACTAATAATCAACCATTACGCATCATTAGTTTATAGACTCGGCACATGACTCAACTATTTATATTACTAAGACTCCATTAATTAATAATATGTAAATCATTATTTTTATTCATTGGATTACGCAATAGACAAGGTTGTCCAACCCATGCTCCATTTGGAACATCAATAAAAGAAAAACTTCATGCCTCCTTTCGGAAATATCAATAAACATCCAACGACCACGGGCGCGACTCCGTGACCGTAGTTAGTATGAGATCTCATCTAACTCCTAGTTTTGAAAAATATTTGAAATAGGAGACTCGTAGATCAGACGGCCTCGATAAAAGTACACGGCTAATACCCCGTGTACCCCAACCCCTGATTGTCATTACTCCAGAAGTGCACCAATCCAGAGTTTTATTGCTCATCCATCTTGCACTTTACGTGATTTACAGGTTTAGACTTAGTGATGACTCATATACAAACAATACGATCAATCCAATATCAATTCAATCAAGTAAAACAACTTTCCAATTTCAATTCTTGATTTATTAGTGACAAGCAACATTTATTAATTATTCCTTTACTACCTCGGTGTATAAACACCTTGAGTGCATAAGGCACCCTAAAACCTTAACCTCGTCTTATAAGACTTGAATTCTTCCGTTACTCACCCTATTTGAATAATCATGAATGAGTAATAAATAAATCATTCCACAAATCACATACCTTTGCCTCTAAGCGCACCTTGCATAATTAGAGCACAAATAATTCTTGCAATATAAAATGGTGCACGTCATACGAAATTCACAATGTATAACCAAACAATTTAACTCGGTCATCCCTATACATGATACTAAGTTCTCGATCCGTCCTTAAACATGCACCTACAAACAAGGTTTCGTAACTTGTACGTACCTTGAATAAACGAATTGGTATGCCACTTTACTAACTAGAAATCACCTTCAATAAACTCCTCTCCTAAACCAAACAATAACATCTCAATCAATACCCAATCAATCAAATTTACAGCAATACTAACTTACTTTTAAAACCTTCAAAATCCAAATTAAACAACACTTTAAAACCTTCTCTTTAGTTAAAATTAAAGGTTTATATATAGTTCTTTAAATTTTCTTCATATAAACCTTAAAATACACTCTTATACATGAAATTACAGCAAGTTTAAAGTTTAATAAAAATCTGAAAAATTATTTTAAAACCCCTAATAATCTCCCTTTTTAGTGGGTGATTAAACCCTCTTTATAAAACATCAAAAGTAGTACTTAGAAACTATTTCGAGCACTTAAAACTTCAATAAAAAAACATATATTTATGCTTAATTAACTTTAAACATAATTAATTTTATCAATCAAACTCAAGGATAATATTTTAAGTATAAAAAAAACTTCGTTAAAATCAAAAACTGCCCGAAAATCATATTTAGAGGCTGAATTTGGCCATGAGAGGGTGGTGCTCACTACCAAAGGTAATGAGTCTTTTTTAAAACGTTATTTTCACATGGAAAACACTATTTATTCATCAAAATCGGATGAGTTCAGAATCTGATCGGGATTAAAACGGGATTAATATTAACGAACGAAAATCTAAAAATTAAAACACGAATCTACGTGTTCAAAATAATCTGGAATTAAGTTAAACTAATCAGTAGTTATAATCACCAAAATTTCAAAACATCATTACTATAAAAGCCCTAAATCAATTGTTCATAAAAAACCCTAAAATCATGATTTTCAATAAATTGAAACCCTAGGTTTATAATTCATAAAATATGAAAATTTATAACATAAATACAATCTGAAATTTATAATCTTTATACCATCAAAATATAATTTGATACTAAAAATATAATCTTTATACTAAAATCAAAACCCAAAACAATTAAATTAACATTAAGCAAAATAATGAAACAAAGGAGGATGAAAATAGGACTAACCTTTTTGTGTGGGAAATTTTTGGAGATTCATGGGGTATTTATAGGAGAGAAGTATTGTAGGGTAAAAAGGAAGATTGGGCCTCATAAAAATAATGGGTCAATTAAGTTTACAAATGGGTTAGGCTTGTTTGATTGGACATAAATTTTAGAATAAAGGTGCATAAAATTATTTGTTCAAATAATTTTCGACCCAGATTAATAATTTGAAACTTTTGAAATTAAATTATGAAAAATAACAAATAAATATTATAAATAAAATAAATTTTCATTTATATAATATTTAAAAATACGGGGGATTACATATAAATATTCATTTCAGTTCAGTTCAGTTCAGTTCAATTCAATTCAATTCAATTCAGTTCAGTCAATGAGAACAGACCCTTAATTTTTTTAATCACCATATATAAATATTTCAAATTCCACATACACTCAAGTTTCACAAAATGCCCTTAATGACCAACGAAAGTTAATTCCGTTAATCATTAACGTTAATTATGCCACGTGGAGGCACATTATTGGTTATTTAAATTTATTTTGTTAATTATTTTTTAAAAAAACTTTTAAAATAAATTTAAAAAAAAAAATCACCTCCAGCCACCTTCTACTGACACTAAACCACTTCCCACCACCGCCACCCAGCCAGCCTCCTTGCCGCCGGTGCCTAGACTCCCTTCCCCACTATGCCGGCACCGCCGCCCCTTCCCCTAAGCCTCTCCTCAACCCCCTTAAACCGTATAAACCACCACCACTTAAACCGTAAAAACCTTTGAAAACCAGCCACCATCCTTAAACCCCGTCGCCGACAATCCAAATTCCCTCGCCCAATTTGGCCGAAAACACCAACCCGAAATCATAAAATCCCAAAATCGAAACCTTAATTTTGAATTTTGGGTTTCGGGTTTCGACATGGTGGTTGAGGGGGGTGGAGATGGCATGGGGAGGGGCTGTGATCCCCCGTATTTTTTAAATATATTATTAATGAAATTATTTTTTATTCATAATATTTATTTGTATTTTTTTTTCTGATTTAATTTCAAAAGTTTCAAATTATTTTTGGGGTTGATAAACGATTTTATTACAAAGAACTTTTTATGAACCTTCCTTCTATAATTTATGTCCAACAAACAAACCAAACCCAGTTTACTTTCTTAATTGACCCATTAATTTAATGAGGCCCAATATCCCTACTTACCCTACTACCCTCTCTCCTATAAATACCCCATACTCCCCAAAACTTTCCCCACACAAAAGGTTAGTCTTATTTTCTTTCTCCTTTGTTTTATTAATTTGTGTAATTATAATTATTGATTATGGGTTTTAATTTTATTGTTTGAAATTAATTTAATTGGTATCAAATTGTATTTTGATGATTAAACTTTATAATATCAGATTTTATAAATGTTAAAATTTTCAGATTTTGTAAATTTAATAACCTAGGGTTTTTAATCATTGAAAATCATGATTTTAGGGTTTTTTTGAACAATTGATTTAGGGCTTTTATAGTAACGATGTTTTGAAATTTTGGTGATTATACTACTAATTAGTTTAACTTAATTCCAGATTATTTTGAACACGTAAATTCGTGTTTTAATGTTTAGATTTTGGTTCGTTAATATTAATCCCGATCAGGTTCTGAACTCATCCGATTTTGACAAAAAAGTAGTGTTTTCCATGTGGAAACAATGTTTTAAGAAAGCCTCACTACAGTTGGTAGTGATCACCACCCTCTCGTGGCCAAATTCAGCCTCTAAATATGATTTTCGGGCAGTTTTTGATTTTTAACGAAGTTTTTTTATGCTTAAAATTTTATTCTTGAGTTTGATTAATAAAATTAATTATATTTAAAGTTAATTAAGCATAAATATATGTTTTTATTGAAGTTTTAAGAGGTTATTCATCATATTATATTGTTGGAAATTACTTGGGTTAGTAATATTAATTGTTGGCTGTTTTCTAGGAAGTGATTATTCCCTAGAAGTGATTAAAAGTGGCACAAAGGATTGTTTATACAAGGTACTGACAGGGTAAAGTCGTATCCCCTAATCAAAAATAATTACCTAAATCACTAACTAAAGTAGATAGGGAAGTAGGGTCGAACTCCACAGGGAAACAGGTCTTTTTAATTCTAATTAATTAATATAATCTAAATTATCTAAGTTACCAATATATTAAAAGTGAATTCTATACTACGAAGAATGAGTTTAGGGAGAAAAGAATCAATAATAAGGAAACCTAGGGTCACAGGTTCACCAATAATTAATATTCCGGGATAGAACGAAGTAATTAATAATTAACAATGCACAAATAACATGATTAACAGGCTCTCGCAATTTATTAACCAACATAGATCTAACAGGCTATCACAATTTATTAGACCTAAGTTGCTATTAAAAATAGCCTTTAATATTAAATCAACATCTGCTCGATTCATCAATTCAATATTGCTAAACATTCACAATCAAATTACATCTGCTCGATTCATAATCTAATTGCAAAGAATTAAAACAATTCAATAGGAAATTATCATGCAATATCAACAATCAATAATAACAAACTATCCCTTCATATTAATTATGGATCCCCATAAACCCTAGAATTAAACTACTCACTAATCATCATAACTAAACCAATCAAATAAATAAATAAGAACATAATCAAGAAAACAATTAAAATAGCTGAAATTAAAAAGGGAAGAAATTGTACCAAAATAAATCTGGAATTAATGGAGGAATTAAGAACAAGAGTTTAGAGAGAATTTAAGAAAGAGGAAAATACTAAGTAGAGAGAGAAAGTCTAAGAGAAAGAAAGTCTGTAAATAATCCGTACAAAACGTATATATACTTCCCCTAAAACACGAATTAAACTAAGCTTAATCAGACTCTAGAAAAACACGCGCCCGATCGGGCGAAGGGGCGCCCGATCGGGCCCGCCTTTTTTACAACGCCCACTCTAATGTGCCGCGCCTGATCGAGCCTACGCTCACCCGATCGGGCGCGCCTTTCCTTCATGGCACTCATGCGCGCAGCCGCCCGATCGGGCGTATGCTTGCCCGATCGGGCCCGGTCTTCTTCTTCAAGGCTTGGACTTCGATTGGGCTAGATTTCTCGGCCCAATCCATATTTCCTCTCGGGTCTCGAATACATGGTCCAATTGCCTCGTGATCCAAATAACCGAGCCCTTAGTCACCGGCTCTCACCGATCTTGGGCTCCAAAAGTGGTCGTGTCCTTCTAGCTTCCGTAGTCGATCCAATAAGGCCCGGGAAAATGCTCCAAGAGTGCAATTTCCTGTAAAATATAACTAAAACTACGAAAACACTAGAACACACAAATTAGTAATAAAAGTGGCCCGAAAGAGCCAAAAACACTACTAATAATGACCACGGGACGGGGGTAAAACACTATATAAAATAGACATATCAGGTACGTACATGTCTACTTCGTTATAAGTAGTATCATGTTTAGGTACCAAAAGGAAAGAACTTAGTTTCATGATTAGGGAACACTTGGATGGAAATTGTTTGGTTACACATTGATTTAATTCACGTGCTTATGTTTATGAGATATGTTTTGGTGAATTGATTATGTTTGTATGGAATTATGGATGCAAACATGTTGAATTATATTGGATTAATTGTTTGTATGGAATGTTGATACAAACATATTTTATTGGATTGGTTTGTTAACCACATTTGGATTATTAAAGTATTGGAATTGAATGGTTTAAGTGGAATGAATTTATTAATTATTCCACAAAGTTATTATTTATTTATTTATTTATTACTCAATCATGACTTGTTAGTATGTTGAGTAAAGGTGGATTAAGCCGAAATGGCTAGGTGGGTTGACTATGTTCAACAATTTTGAATAATTTGGAAGTTTAATGGAATTAAAGGTCAACTTGTGATGTGATCACCATTGTCCTAAATAAGATTAAAAGTGAATTGATGTATGATTGTTATGTATGGTCTTCTTGATTGAGTCGGCTATTAATTAAAATTGTAATCACGTAAAGTGAAACATGGATGAGCAATAAAACTCTGGAAAGCGTGCACTTGTAGAGTATTGACAATTATGGGTTGGGGTACACGGTGGTAGCCCGTGGCTTTCCGAGGCTTGTTTGATCAACATGTCCTCTTCTCTTTTGGTATTTACATTTTTATTTTATAATGAAAGTTAGATGGGATCCTAGACTAACTTTGTGAGACTGAAGTCGCGCCCATTCTTGCATCGCGCTAAACTTTTATTTTAAATGGTCATTTGGGACCAAAATGATTTGGTGGATTGGACAACCTCGTCTATTGCTTACTCCAAACTAAATTAATTAAATCAAATATAAAGAGTCGAGTGTTTATAATTGGTTAGAAAGTATGTTGAGTCAATTGAATTGTTTAAGTGTGGAGTCTTGATTAATGAATTCAAGTTGTACGTTTATTTACTTTAATTAGTTGAGCATGCTAGGCTTGGTACGTTGTAGCTTGTATGTACTCTGCTTTGCTGATTGCGTGCTTTTGTGTGTTTTCTTTTGGTCATGGCCTTCGCCTTTCATTGACCCTGTGATGATCCAATTACTACACTTGTATTATTGGGGAGCAGTATTGCACAGGTTAGCTTGATGATGTGAAGTTCGGTGATTTGACATACGCATTGTCAAGGGATTGGTGTGATTGACAGTATTCGTTCTTTGTGTTGAACTTATTTATGTTTTACTACTTTAATTATGTTTTGGGATTTTGAATATTGGTTTGGTTTTAATAAGGGCCTTTATGGTTCCAATTTGTAATCTTTGACTTATTGATTTTCTAAATTATATTATTTTAAAGACTTATGTTTGGTTTTCCGCTGCAATACTTTGATAAAGCCTTAACGTTTTAACACGTGGCGGTAACATGTCAATGGTTCTCCACTATTTTATTTAAAGTAAGTGGTTTGGAAAAGGGAGAATTATTGGAGTGTTACAGGGGCGATATAGGTTCAGCGTGCGCGAGGAGGTGGATGTGGAAGCCAACGGTAGGGAGGGGACGAGTTTTCGAGGGAGAAAAGGGGTTTTGAGGTTAAGGGAAGCCTAGACTGGGTCGCCGGTTCGGGGTGGCTGGGTTGGGTCGTCGGTGTGAGGTGGCTGGCTGGGTCGTCGGCGCGAGTGGTGGTTGGTGGTTAGGGCTGGATGTGGTGGGTTAGGTTTTTCTTTTTTATATTAATTAAATAATTATTTAAAATCCAATCAATCTGCCACGTGGTATTTGGTGACATATTTTAAAAAATTTATAAGTATATCGTGAATTTGAAATTTTTCATGGGTATATGATGAATAAAAACATAACTCAGGGGCATTTGGTGAAATTTTTCTAAATAATTAAAGTTCATTTTACCTTCATGAGGTCCTAAATCAAAATCTAAACTTTGCGATCCTATAAATTGAAGCACGTAAAAGATTTTAGGTGATTTTTCACAAAAGTTAGTTACTTATATTTTTAAGATATATAGCCCCACTTTCTCAAAATTTGAATAAACAAATTTTAATTCTCCCTTAAAATTGAATATTTAAACTGAAATCCAGACTTTCCAACCTCATAATTGTTAATTCGTAAAATATTTTACAGTGATTCATTCACGAAAATCTCTTATGTTTTCATCATACAAAGCTCCATCTCTTAGAGTTCGAGAAAAACAAAATTCATTTACCCCTTAAAATTGAGTTCCCATATCAAAATCTTGATTTTGCAACCCCATAACTTTAAGGTCATAAAAAATTTTAGGGAGTCATTCACAAAAGCTTCTTAAATTTCATGATATAACCCTCCTTCACGAAATTCAAGGGTTTAGGGTTTAGATTTCAGGGTTCAAATTATAAAGATTCATGCTCCGTTAAGAGTTAACCTCACCCACCCCAAAATGGAGTTGAGAGGTAGAAGAATGAGGGAATCCTCGAGTCTTTGAGGTTGGATGGGGAATCATTATTGAGGAGAATGAGGGAATCCTCGAGCCTTTGAGGTTGGATGGGGAATCATTATTGGGGAACTCCAAAATGAAAGGTGGGAAAACGAAATGCCAAAATAAAAAGCTAGCTACAAATGACCTTTCCTTAAGTGTTTACTCCGAACCAAACTCTTTAGAAAATGATTAGAATAGTGTTTACTAGTTCTTTGTTCTGAAAAACTAAAAGGACCCATTTTACATAATCGGATAATCCTAACTTATTTCTAGCTAATGATTCGACTCGCCATAAACAACCCCAACTTCTTTTTTTTTTTTTGACACAACAACCCCAACTTGAATATACTATATTACTTTATCATTATATTACAACTATTACAATTTTACATAATGGTATACAGTAACAACTTAGCATGTATTGGCATAGAAATATGTGCAAGTGTATAACCATATCATTTTATGAAGTGTGTCAGCAGATGATTCATATATATACATGTAAAAAAAACTCAAGCTTAGCTCTCGGAGAATCTTCTCAAAGGATAATCAACTATTTCAGCCGTGTCTTCAAAGCTTTTACAGGCAACTGTCAACATTGTTAGAGAAATGCTGCCCAGCTACAAAATCTAAAAAATGTAATCAATAATAGAGCGCTATGAATTTACATCAATGTTTTATGTCCAGATCATATCATAATGTTCACAGGGTATAAAGACATTCAAAGCGGAAATTCTTTCTGAAGGACATCAATATTACGAGAATCACATGCTTCCAACATGTCATTTCTTGAAGCACAACTGCAATATACATGTCATATGTGAGCACTCACGAAATTCAATTTAGCAAATCAAACTTCATGACAACAGAAATACCTCAAAGAAATCCTCAGATACTGCCACGCATTATCTGCCTTTGGATTCATTGCAAGCGCACGAACATAGTAACGGATAGATTCCTCGTACATGCCCTGTCAAGAACTTAATTATAATACTATATTTTTCTGCATGGGTTCAATAGGTAAAATGCAAATCCTAATAAAATTGGGCGCTGCATGCACCAAAATATCATATCTGCTGATTAATGAGAAAGTCAAGGTTCAATGGCAGGCCTCAATTAGCATTATGCTTTTAGATCCCAATACCTAAATAGGTGAAGTAGCTAATAGTTTTAATACTATACTGCCCTGTTATTGTAAATAAATGGTAGTACTTGTATGTTCAACTCATTTGTATTATTGTAAAATACGTCCCATGCCAACGTCCACGTTAATGCAACTCCATCACCAAGTGTCCCCAAGTACGTGTTTCTCTTATTAAGTTTTCACTAACACTCACCACCTTAAACAGTTTTGAGTGGTAATAGAAATTTATGAAGAGATATACATGCTTAGAGGTGGAGGCAATACGTCCAAGGGTCATTAATAGCATGGAAAACAAGGAAGATCCGGTTACGAATAAACACGTTTAGATGTAACACAGAGGGTAGAGGCAAGGCACTCAAGACTCAACTCTATTATAATGGTCTTTTATTTACAAAAATACAACTACATTCCTCGCAAATTAGCAGAACTTCTAAGCAACAGTCTTGGTCTTTTGACCATAAGTAAAACCCCCTATCCTGTGCGAGGATAAAATAAATATGAAAAGGGAGGGATACTGCAGGAGCTCCTCGACTTGTAAATATGACTCAAAGTAGAAAAAGATCTCAAGGACAAGTTCACAATGAAAGGCAGCTGTCACTATTTCACTAATTATACACAAGAAAAACAGGAACAAGTAAAAAGTAGAGCAGAACCTGGTTGGCATAGCTGATACCCATATTTGCCCATGCACGAACGTAATTGGGCTTCAGATCTAGGGCCTGGTAGACACACAATAAATTAAGTGTGAAAATGTTACACAGAGAGAGAGAGAGAGTAGCAAAGTGAATCATTGTTATAAACAGAAAAGCAATTTTCAACCAGCACCTCATTAGTTCATAATTTCTCATTTGAAGAAGACCTAAACTCAAACAGTCAAACTCAACCCTTTCTAGCTCCTTTATTACTTTTCATGGATAGGGAATCATTTTAGGTAGTTTCACTACTTCAGATGACTAGAGGTCTAGAATTGCGAATGATATATATTGATGTTGAAAAATTCACGTACCGCATAATAAATCCTATGGATTCTGGATTTCAAAATGAAAGGCCTACAATCACCACTAAAATCCTTTTGTTCCCACTTCCTCTACCCGTAAACATGCATAGAGAAATTACGGAATTACCACACTTAAAAGACTAAACAGAAATTAGAGCTTGCAACATGAATGGTGGTAACAAAAGTGGAAGACTATCAGATTACCCATGTTACTGCTACATTTGTACAGCGACTTGCAGAAAATATTGGATAATTGTTTGATATAGATGCCAGTAAATCAAAGAGAGGGACAGCTTCTTCGGTGATATGGCAAAAAGACAGGGAGAAATATACAGGTGAATCTCTTATTCCTAAAAATTGTTGCTACAAAACATAAGACACAAACAATGATGTGGAATAAAAAGAAAGAATTTGTAGCCAAGTGGACACTTAATATTCAATGTAGGGTGTGTGAGAATTTCAAGATTACATATAGCTGAAATGAATAGTATGCTCTTGTGCATCCAGTAATTAGTGATTAATAAAACCAGGGAGTCTTAAGGATACATTTCCTCAACAATATTTCACCCATCTAGGCTGAAACACTTTCAGAGTTCCAGTAAAAAACATTAACAAACAATGTAACCATCCCGCAAATTGAATCCATGTTTGAAATGAAAAGGTTCAAAAACTTAACACTACAGCACATACAGGCCAATGTCCGCACTCTATTTATTAAACTAAGTTACTGTTATTAAGAAGGGCTTTACTTAAAAAAAAATTCTGAACACAAATCTGTATTTTTATTAGACAGCCCTTTGAATTAACGAATGCAGTAGGGAAGCAACAATCATAATTCTATTCCATAAAGACTACTTATAAATCTACTTTTGAAAACCTAGTCATCTCTTCCCAACTATGCACCCAGCCACCCATAGGCTAGCCACGCAAGTTGACAACAACAGTCATTTCCTCCCTTCATGACTCCAAAAGGTAGCAGAGCAAGTCAGCTGCCTTCAAACTATAACTTCAAGGATACAGATCATATTGCCATATTGGTCATTTGAATTTTCTAACGAAATTTCATCAAGGTACTTATGACAATAACCTAAAAAACACAAGAATTCCTAAGCTAATTTTTCATTAGTAAACAGTAAGGGTAAGGGGACTTCGAAATTCCTAAACTAACTTTGGCCAAAAAGAAAGGTATTCAGTCAAACAGATTTGCAAGAGAGAATTAATAATAAACGGATGGATCCTAAGAAATGCCCAACTAATTAAACTAGACTCCAGAAGATAGCAAAAATAAACTAGTAAATACTTCATTTTTTTAGATGCATCACTTTTGAAAGTACTCATAGGCAATATTTGGAGTAGAAAGAGATGGACAAAAATAATAAGGGTCCATGTGATATGAGAGAGATAGAGAGAATCTATTAAGTAAAAAGGAAAGTGATGCATCTAAATTGGAACTTCCATTTATAGAAACTGATGCATCTAAAAAAAACAGAGGAAGTATTACAAGTTTCAATGATCGAGATCACACAACATTACTTTCCATTTGAATGGGACATTTGACAAATATCATCAAGGTGCATAATATGTAAGAGAAAAAGGGCACCATAAATTGCAATAAGAAGCTACCTGCTGATAAGCATCTATTGCTTCTGCACTCTGAACACTATTAGCTTGTGTGGCACCCAGCTTATTCCAAAGGGAGTAGTCATGTGGTTTTAGTTTTATGGCTGTCTTAAATGAATCAATGGCTTTGTCATATTCCCTGGATAAGTTATAAAGTACACCCAATACAATATGGACATCAGCATCCTCAGGTGATATCTGAGCAGCCTCATTGAAAATCCTTGCAATCTGCAAGCCATGCGCTTCTAGATCATAAACAATGAACATAAATAACTACTAAATTTGCACATATATGGCAAGATTATGATTATTTTTTAGAGGAGAAACATCCAGAACTATTGGACCAATGAGCCCTCCACACTTCTCTTATCCTATCGAAAAGGGAAGTTAAAAAAGGAGCACTAATAACAAAAGAAATTTCAGACAAACACGTGAATTTTTTATTTTTTATTTTTTCCTACAGTTAGTCGACATCAGTTTTTAGTAACACATAACCTCTTGGATTTCCCAAAAAATGGCAATTACAAGTGCATATTATCTATCCATAAACCTCACCCCCAAGGGCCAAGGCAAAAAAAAAATGGCAGCTCTTTTTTTTTTTTTCCTTTCTGATTTTGCTTTTTATGTGGTGCTAGTGGTTTTTGTTTTTATTTTTTTTTTTAGGGTGGGGGGGGGGGGGGGGGGGGGGGGGGAGGTGGTGTACGCTGTAGGGGGTGAAAGGGAGAGCCCCTTGATCTAGTAAGCCTAAACCTGAGAACAAGCCACTTTAGGGGTTCCAATACTGATATTAGAGTTGGCAAAAGCTAACACAACACAAACTAGACTTGAAAAAGGGGTTTATTATTAAACATTTTTTACTCATTTAGTTAAACTGATAAACACGACAAGACACAACTAGTTGAATGGGTCGGATTAGTGTTGAAAATTACAAAACGAACTTGACACAAGCCAACCCGCATAAAGGGTTGAGTTAGGGTCATGTTAGACTCATTCAGCCACTTAAAGGAATATATATATACAAAAAAAAAATATCAACTTATACAACTTGTACTTTGTCCCAAGCCTTAAAGTCCAATACAATTCTTTTTAAAAAAACATGGCCTAAACCCTAAAACCCCAATACTCAGCCTTCATATATAGCATCTCTCAATCCAAGAATCAAGCCCTAATACAGGTAACACTCTCACTTGGTCATTCAATCATAGCAGTCGCCATAAAAGTCTCTTTTCAGCCTCTTAAAGACTCAAAACACTCTCTTACACTTCCTCTCTCTAAGAAAATGGAAATTAAGTTATTCTCTTTTGTTTTTCTCTTGGTTAATTTTTGTAGATTTGATTACTCGTGCTCTATACCTATCTAAGGTGATTTTTTGTTTTTTTTTTTTTTTTTGCTCTTGCATAGTTCGTTTCCTCCTTTTTTATTTTTCCAGTTTGAAGATGGGGATCGTACAAACTTTAGGAGTTTGACAAATGGAGCAACCATCCCTAAAGCACATGAAGTTTTGATAGCATCACATTTGCGTATTCAGAAGAGAATATGACAATTGTAAAGCTTGTACGAGTATTAATTTTTTTAGTAAAAGCCCGTTTTCTAAATCTCATACAGTATATTTATTCTACGAATGTGTTAACTTTTTGGCAATAGTTTGCAATTTGGAGTATAATTAGAACACAATACACCTCTATAAGCTTTAGCTAGTTATGAACACAAAAGGGTTGAAAATTCCTAACCAAAACACAACCCGATTAGCTAAACGGGTTGAAATGGGCTCAATATTGTTAAGACTCTCTCACACACACAGTTAACACAAAAAAACAACGAGGAATGATCAAATCATTGATTGAAAATATTAAATACAAGCTAGCAGCTTTAGGCTACAAAGCTCCAAATAGTGACTTAAGGTCACAACTCTCCTAATATCTTGAGGTCACAATTCTCCTAAGAATTCACTCATAATCTGCCTGCCTCCTCCTTCCTCATCTCTCTCTATTTACATACACAGTTTCAATCCCTAGGATGATTGCTTTTGTCTCATGTGCAAAAGTGAAAACTCCCTCTCTATTTATAATTAAATCTGATCACTATAAACAGAATGATACTACACTACCCATTATGGCTCTCCTTAGATGATGATGATTATTATTATTTGTCTCATGTGCAAAAGTGACAACTCCCTCTCTATTTGATCACTATAAACCGAATGATACTAGACAACTCCCTTGTTGTTGTTGTTGTTGTTGTTGTTGTTATTATTAATAATTTTGTTTTTTAAAAAAAAAAAAAAAGCAGAAAGAGCATATAGTTGTTTTTTACCTTATTTAAAGTACATGGCCCACTAAATTACACTCCTAACAACCACTCATCCTATTTTAAAGTTTATTATTTCATGTAAACCCCACCTTTCTTAATAATTGCGCTAAAGGGTGTGTTGCATCTAAAGAAAAACGGAGGAAGTATATGTTTTGTAAAGAACATCCAGCTTTACGTTCTGTAATATTATAAAGAACATGATAATATTATGTAATGAACATTATTTATATGTACCCACAATAATCTAAAGACAAAATTCAAAGAACCATTTCACAATAAGCAATGATTATTTTGTCACAAACAGAAGTACATTACCCTAACAATAAAAAAAAACATGGACATATGTTCCTTTCACTAAGTATATGTTCATTACATTCTAATAGTATGTTCTTTTCACTACAACTATTCATTACATTTTAATAGTATGTTCCATCCGTTTTTTTTTATTGAAACGTCTGTACGATGACACCTGCAAGAACCACGCATTGGGTGGGTTAGGTCTGTGTTATTGTTTTAAAAAACAGTTGTGTTCATTTTTGATTTCCTGGCTTTCCAGCGTTTTTGTGTTTAAGGGTTTCCATCCAATTTATACGTGGCAAGGGAACAAGCACAACACAATGCGACCTGTTTGCTAACTATGCTCTAACTGAAATACCATTCCCTCCGTCCCATTATAAAGTACATGTATTAATGTTACTTTGACACCCTGTTGTACATTGGGTGCCGCGTGGGAATCCTCCACAACATGACAAAAAATTCCCTTACTATTCATTTAATTTACCCAAAATAACGGCCACTTTTCAACAAAATTTGTGCCTAATTAGTTTTTATTTACTACGTATTTATTTTTTATTTTTATATTTTTTTTAATAATGATGCATTATTAAAACAAATTCGTGTCTTTCCACCATCAAGACCCTTATCTCTGTCTCTCTCTCTCCAAATCTTCATATACAATTAAACCCACCTCCACCACGATGGATAAACCCATTGTCGCTTCCATCACCGTGCCATTCCCGTCACCAGTCCAGCATCTGTAATACATCACAGTTTCCGTAGGAGGTGAGTCGTGATGGTGGCGGAGAGATTTAAACCGTCATCGGATTTCAAGTGAAAGTGAAGGTAAAACCCAAATTAGAAGAGAGATGACTAGACTCAACGGTAGCAGCAGTAGATCTCGTCAGCGAGTTTCCATTGAGGAGGTAGGTCAACAAGTGGCTAGAGTGATGGAATTCTGATAGAGGAGCGATGTAAATTTATTGAACCATTTGTAGATATGTCAAACGTTGACCCGACCAGAGATACCAACCCGAACCCGATTATTAACCGTCTGAACCCGAAAAAATGGTAACCCGAACCCGATCTGACCCGACCTAAAACCAACCCTAGACCCGAGTATTTGAGACCCGAACCCGAACATGAACCGACTTGGAGATAAACCGACCGAAATATAACCCGTAAATTATTGACCTGAACCAAACCCGACCTGAACTGAAATTGACCCGAACCCGTTTTAACTCGTATAAACCCGAATTTATCCCAACCTGTTACTAACCCGACCTGAATTCAACACGACCTGTTCCTAACCCGACCCGTTACTAACCCGACTCAAAATTCAACCCGATTTATTACAAACCCACCCGAAAACAACACGACTTGTTATTGACCCGACCCAAAATCAACTCGACTTATTATTTTATACATCTTTATTATTATAGACATTGACTAGCTAAATAAAGATATATGCTTTATATATTGTAATCCACTAGTAAAGTCAAAACTTCGTAAGGCTAAACTACTCTATGTTAATATCGAAAGTATTTTGTCTTTACTTGAACCGAACCCGCAAATTATTGACTTGAACCGAATCCAACTTGAACCCAAGAATGACCCAACTTGGAAATGATCCGACCTGAATATAACCCGCAAATTATTGACTTGAACCGAATCCAACTTAAACCCGAGAATGACCCGACCTGATTATAACTCGCAAATTATTGACCTGAATCGAACCCGAAAATGACCCTACGCGTTTTAACTCGTGAAAACCCGAATTTAACACGACTTTTTATTCACCCGACCCGAATGTAACCCAACGACCTATTATTAACCCGACCTAAACCCGACCCAAACCCAATAAGATGTATGACCCGACGTGACCCGACTCAAGCATGACCCGACCCGAACCCGACCCGCATAGGTTACGACATTAACCCGAATTGACCTGACTCGAGTTGACCCGACCCACACTTACCCAACCCAAACCCAACCCGTTTACCCGAATTGACAGCTCTAACCATTTGCACAAGACATTATAAAATTTCTATTATAACGAAACAAATTATGAGAAAAATAGGAATTTGATGAAGTTAAGGCGGGGGGTGTAATCCCCCATATTTTTAAATATATTATAAATGAAATTATATATTATTTATAATATTTATTTGTATTTTTCCGGAATTTAATTTCAAAAGTTTCAATTTTTAATTTTGGGTCGAAAATTATTTTGGTACAAATTTTTATACATACCTTCATTCTATAATTCATGTTCAAACAAACAAAGTCAAACTCATCTTATTTACTTAATTGGCCCATTAATTTTATGAGGCCCAATCTTACTACTTACCCTACAACTCTCTCTCCTATAAATAGGTTAGTAACTTCTCTTCTCTTTATTTTATTTCTTTATTTTTTTCCCTTATTTTTTCTTTCCTTTTCTTTTCCCTTTTTCTTTTCTTTTTCTTTCTTTCTTTTCTTTCTTCACGTGAGCATAGCTCACTGCTTCCCCTGCTGCCGCCTGCTGCCCACCACCGCTGGTCGCCGGTCACCGCCGACGACCCACCAAGCAGCCCACCTTGGCTGCCCCTTTTTCCTCCTCTTATTTTTGTTCTACTATCTTGTTTATTATTAAATTGTTTTGGGTTTTGATTTTGTAGTATAAAGATTATATTTTTAGTATCAAAATCATGTTTTTGATGTTTTAAACTAATAATTTCAGATTTTAATTATGTTATAAATTTTCAGATTTTATGAATTATAAACCAAGGGTTTTAATTTATTGAAATTGGGATTTTAGGGTTCTTATGATCAATTAATTTTGGCCTTTTGTTCCTATTGTATTTCTATTGATTAATTAAGCATAAAAACATGTTTTTAAGGAAGTTTTAAGAACTTTTAATCTAATTTATATTGCTGGAAATTTGGTTAAGTATTAATTTGTGATTATTGGTTGTTTTAAGTGATTAAAAGTGGCACAAAGGATTATTTATACGAGATACGTAAATGTCTACTTCGTTATAAGTAGTATCATGTTTAGGTACCAAAAGGAAAGAACTTAGTTTCATGATTAGGGAACACTTGGATGGAAATTGTTTGGTTACACATTGATTTAATTCATGTGCTTATGTTTATGAGATATGTTTTGGTGAATTGATTATGTTTGTATGGGATTATGGATGCAAACATGTTGAATTATATTGGATTAATTGTTTGTATGGAATGTTGATAAAAACATATTTTTATTGGATTGGTTTGTTAACCACATTTGGATTATTAAAGGTTTGAAATTGAATGGTTTAAGTGGAATTAATTTATTAATTATTCCACAAGGTTGTTATTTATTTTATTACTCAATCATGACTTGTTAGTATGTTGAGTAAAGGTGGATTAAGCCGAAATGGCTAGGTGGGTTGACTATGTTCAACAATTTTGAATAATTTGGAAGTTTAATGGAATTAAAGGTCAACTTGTGATGTGATCACCATTGTCCTAAATAAGATTAAAAGTAAATTGATGTATGATTTTTATGTATGGTCTATTGGATTGAGTCGGCTATTAATTAAAATTGTAATCACGTAAATTGAAACATGGATGAGCAATAAAACTCTAGAAAGCGTGCACTTGTAGAGTATTGACAATTATGGGTTGGGGTACACGGTGGTAGCCCGTGGCTTTCCGAGGCTTGTTTGATCAACATGTCCTCTTCTCTTTTGGTATTTACATTTTATTTTATAATGAAAGTTAGATTGGATCCTAGACTAACTTTGTGAGAATGAAGTCGCGCCCATTCTTGCATCGCGCTAAACTTTTATTTTAAATGGTCATTTGGGACCAAAATGATTTGGTGGATTGGACAACCTCGTCTATTGCTTACTCCAAACTAAATTAATTAAATCAAATATAAAGAGTCGAGTGTTTATAATTGGTTAGAAAGTATGTTGAGTCAATTGAATTGTTTAAGTGTGGAGTCTTGATTAATGAATTCAAGTTGTACGTTTATTTACTTTAATTAGTTGAGCATGTCAGGTTTTGTGCGTTGTAGCTTGTATGTACTCAGCTTTGCTGATTGCGTGCTTTTGTGTGTTTTCTTTTGGTCATGGCCTTCGCCTTTCAATGACCCTATGATGATCCAATTATTACACTTGTATTATTGGGGAGCAGTATTGCACAGGTTAGCTTGATGATGTGAAGTTCGGTGATTTGACATACGCATTGTCAAGGGATTGGTGTGATTGAGAGTATTCGTTCTTTGTGTTGAACTTATTTGTGTTTTACTACTTTAATTATGTTTTGGGACTTTGATTATTGGTTTGGTTTTAAATAAGGGATTTATGGTTCCAATTTGTAAGCTTTGACTTATTGGTTTTCTAAATTATATTATTTTAAGATTTAAGTTGGATTTCCGCTGTAATACTTTGATAAAGCCTTAACGTTTTAACACGTGGCGGTAACATGCCAATGGTTCTCCTCTATTTTTATTTAAAGTAAGTGGTTTGGAAAAGGGAGAATTATTGGGGTGTTACAGGGGGGGAAGTTAAAGAAATTAAGGGAGAAAATAGATAGAAACACAATTAGGATTTCTGAAATTGGGGGAGAGTGACAAAAAGTCAGAAAGAAAGAAAAACAAGTAATGCTGATTTATTTTGAAAAGAAAGGGTAAAAGGTGTGCATGTACCAAAATATATTAATTAAATAAATGTAAGGGAATCTTGCAACTCCCTCTAAAACCCTTAAATATTGTGAAACATGAGAAACCTCGGTGATGAGCCAAACAAGTAACAACTCAATAAGCAAAGATTTGAGATGAGGTCACTTACATCAGCATAATAAAGATTATCAGGCAGCTCTTCAGGTGAAAGTGTCCCATATTTTGAGTGATTGCGAAGCCACTGGTACAGATATTTCAGTGCAGCAGATTGCTCCAATTCTGAAGTTTACACATATTTCAATTAGTCCTATAAAAACTAATTTAAATAAAAACAGAAATAAGGGAAATAGGTTTTTTTTTTTTTTTTTTTTTTTTTTATCCCAATTAATTTAATTAACTGGCAAGTTTTACTTAAATACAGTACATTATAATTTCTACATTCATCTGCTACAAGTTCACAACTCTGCTTGTGGAAACAAATTTCCACAACAAAGTAACCATAAACGGGTATCCAATTTGTAGAAAGAAAAACACTTAACAGTTTAAAGGTTCCCAAATTCCAAAAAAAAAAAAAAAAAACAACCATCAAACCTTTACCCACCTAGCAAGTTCTGATGGTAAAATAATGTAAGAGGAAGAGCAAGAAGATTAGCATTAGATTTACCATTTGTATGACTCACTCCAAGAGCAAGAAGAACTTCTAGGTTTGTGGGGTCAACTTCTTGAGCCCTCATCATCGATGCTATAGCCTGCAAGCTCATAAAAAGACAGTGCTCAGAAGATTCAACTAACATAAAAATCGCCAGTTCAAGAGACAATCTCTTAAAAATTGCAACATATTCCAATCAAACATACCATAGCTCATCTGCTAACTTAAAAGGGTCCCCCAAATATCTAAGCATTTGTCATCATATTGGAACAATTTGAATCTCATATAACAATAATAAAGGCATCATGTTCTTAAAGTTATCCAACATTCAGTAAATTCATTTAATTTCTAATATCATGGAATGATGAGTCAAAATGTAGAAGAATAACAAAGTATTCATCCCAGCATGGATCCAGCCCCACACTCTTACCAAGAAGATGTACCAAAAAATTGCCATCAGAGTTATACAATGGGTAGCACTGACCTGTTGATCATCATCGTTTTCTGCATGAGCTATTCCTAATAACCTCCAGCCTTCAGCATTGCCAGGATTCTTCAAGACTTCAGCCTCTAAAGCAAGCACAGATTCACTTAATAGCCCCTTTCTAAACAGCTCTTGCCCTTCTTTTAGAGGATCAGGGTGACCAACATAGGGGTTCATGTCAGAAAATACATAGACACCCTTTGAGGAATCTGAATTATGCTTGGCAACAGACTGTTCATTGAGATACCTGCACTTTATACAGAAACAAGGCCAATTAGCTCTTATATGCATATGTGTTATCCAAAAAAGTCAATTCATCAGCTCCCATTTGTTTGTTTATTAAGTACGGTATGTAAACAAATTTAATTTCCACAGTCAGCTACACTTACTCATCATAAGCACTAGCCCAGCTGTCCATAATATCCTCACCAACTGCACCTTCAGTTTGATGCTCAAATTCTCCTACCCAGTCTTGGACGTTTAACTTGGAGAACTCATCTACCCACTTGTCATCCCCCAACAATTCCTTTTCTCTTGCGCTAGTAAATTCATTAACCCATTTGTCTTCACCACGAGGGAGCTGAATTTTTATTTTTTATTATTACACAGAAAAATCAGAGATGAGACAAAGAAATCCAACCAGATATGGGGAAGATGTAATAAACTGCTACTACAGAGAATGATAGTCCTCCCAGATATGGGAAAGATGTGATCACAAAAACAACAAAGCCTTAGTCCCACAATGATTTGGGGTCGGCTAACATGAATCGTCATAAGGAACCGTACAATATAAAAAGGATCATAACAAGATATTCAGTTGAAATAGTTTGGAAAAAGATGAGTAAAGTGAGAAAAACAAGAGCATTCAAGAAATATAAAGGGAGTTTAAAAAGAGAACTAAAATAAAAATTCAAGAAAGTTTTAAAGAGGTGGTTAAAACGTTTAGAGTAAAAAACATAACGGTTTGAAAAGAGAATACTAATTACAGTTTCATAAAACACTAATGGGGTAAAATAATAAAAGAGAATACTAAGATAAATTTAAAAAGGCATCTATAAACTTTCTTGAAAATGTGATCATATATAACAAAATATACACTAGAAAAGGGTTAAAAAGAAAGTCCAAAGTTAAAACTTCAAATTAATAAGTTCAATTAAAAAAAGAAGACACATAATAGATAAAACCAATACTTTTCAATGAAAAAAAACTCCCTTCGTAGTCAAATATCTAACATAACTCTTTAGAATTGGAACCTAAAATCAATGAGGGTTAATCCACTTCAATTACAACAACCTTTCAATTGTGGCTCAACTATCTATTTTTAATTTTCTTAGAAATTTTTAATGATGCTACCTAGCGAGTTAACATTCTATTTTTGGATCGCTTGAGCACTAGCTGCCAATGGCCAAAACAAACATTAAAAAAATAAAAATCAGTTACTAGTTAAATTGGACATGCATATTCTATTGTTAATTCTCATGCAGAATCATAGGAACTAATCACTATTAAGTACTCATTGTTTATATATCATTGACAAAGCCTCTGAACAAGCTAGTCAACATTATTTTGGTATAATTGTGTTTTTATTGCACCTAACCAATGTATAAAAAAGCTCTAAGGCGCGCTAAAGCGATAAGGGTTATGCAGCGCCTAGGCGCGCCTTGCCTCTTTGAAGTGAGGCGCACTTAAAAAAAATTGGCAGAAAATTGATTCAAAAGCGCCTCCTGTGCGCCTAATTGAAAACGCATTGCCCAGGCCAAAAAAAGCGCTTACCCCCTACCGCCTTGCGCCTTAGCGCCTAAGGCGCGCTTTTTCAAACCTAACAAGCATTTGTTGTAAATAATTGGTTGAGGTGGCTTTACTACCAAATACTGAACTTGGTGCAAGCTTGATGAACTAGGTGCAAGCTTTTTTAAAACTAGTTATTGTGTTCATTCACTTCATTGTCTATGTGCAACTTGATGAATTAGGTGTAAGTTTAGATCATTGCACATAGACCCTAATCAATTAGAACTAGGTGCATCTTGATTAATTAAGAGTAAGCTTTCTAAAACTAGGTGCAGTTTGATGAACTGCTATTGACCTTATTGTCTATTTGTCTATGTGCAGCATGATTAATTAGGTGTAAGCTTTCTAAAACTAGGTGCAGTTTGATGAACTAGTTATTGTACTCATTGTCTATATGCAGCTTGATTAATTAGGTGTAAACTTTCTAAAACAAAGTGTAATAGATGAACTAGTTATTGTACTCATAGTCTATGAGCAGCTTGATAAATTAGGAGTAAGCTTTCTAAAACTAGTTGCAGCTCGATGAACTAGTTATTGTACTCATTGTCTATGTGCACCTTGATTAATTAGGCGTAAGCTTTCTAAGACTAGGTGCAGCTTGATGAACTAGATATTGTACTCATTGCCAATGTGCAGCGTGATGAACTGGGTGTAAGCTTACACCAAGTTCATCAAGTCTATATGGAGCTTGATAAACTACATGTAAGCTTTACTCACCTGATTAATTGAATTCAAGTACATGAACTCGGATTCAGATGTCCGCATATTCCGATGGACATGGACTAGAAATCAACCTAATCGGACTTGGAGTTGGATCCGATTCTAGGGTTTGACATCCTTTGTATAGAACTTGGATCCTAAGGGTCTAATCCAAGTCCGATACATTACAGCAAGAAAGTGATCGCAAAACAATTTAAATTATGTAACGAAATAACTTTAGCAACTTTACGAATTCAAACAATACTGTCTTAGTTATTCATACATCCATATCATAAAATAACATAATATCTTGTTTAATAATCAAGAGTTGCTAAAAAACATTGGGTATTATTCTTCATATACACAAAACCCTACAAGGATAATGAACAATATTACTCAAAGGATACAACACACAAGTGATCTAAAATACATAAAGATTTGAAGATAATCTTAAATTAATTAAATGAAGCTCGTCAATGCTTAAATTATTTGGCCACACACTAGTTGCTTTATGATATCTTGAGGTCATGAGCTTTTTTGTCCATTACCCTTTTTTTGTTTACGGTGTCTTTCTCATCTAATTTACAATTACTTAGTTTAGAATATAACTAGAAAAGTTACTTATTTTCCAGATATTATAAAGTTAGGATTCAAGCATAAAGCACAACTGAACAACATGTCTAAAATTTCAGACGCTGCAAACTTGCCTCTTTAGAAAACTGGTCAGCCCATGAAAGACCCCCATCATGATGTTGTTGGTATTCTGCTCCCCAGTCCCCAGACGCAGATATTGAACTCTCCTTGACTTGATTTCCTTCAACAAAAAGTTCACCACGACTCATCTTTGATACGAATTGAAGAAATCTTGAGTTCTACAAATTGCAATGTTAACCAGAAATTAAGACTATGCGATGCAAACCGATCTCAGAACAAGAATGAACACAAAAGGCAGGATCAAACATTAGATAGACATTGTATGAAAAAAAAAAAAAAAACCTAAGAGCTAGTATTTTCTGACTGACAAATAGGTCCACTACAATACAATACTGCATATAAAGAGGATTTAAGTAGGAACTGGAAGAAAGTAGCAAAGATAATTCCCAACTCTCGCAGCCTAGCAGAAATTGAGGGTTTCTTTTTATTCGTGATTAACAAAATGCACAAAGTCAATGTTATGTGTTTGGTTCAATTCCCTAAGCCTATAGCAGCAAAAGCTCATGAAAAGAAAATTATCCATTCATTCAATTCTAATGCAAAATATTATATGGTGTTATGTAGTCAAAAATAAAAACACTGATTCCTACTAGATTATAATAATAACAAAATCTAATCAAAGCATATCATAGTGGAATAAAAACGAGCTCACAAAATGTACCCATTACAATCTTGATTAGTTAATTTGTAAAATAACCCAACCCCCCTCCATTTTTATTTTAAGTGTTACACTTTGAATAGCACATAGTTATAGGTAATTTAATTGACTTTAATATAACAAGACATAAGTGGGGGTAATTGAGGTATCAAAAGAAATAACAAGAAAAAGATAGTGGAAGTAATAGTTGAGTATAAGTAAGAGACGTGAGAGGAGAGAAATAATTTTTTAAATATTTAAAAATAAACACAGTAGTAGGTGTGTGGGGACCATGAGAAGAAAGAAATAATATTAAAATGTATTAGTTTGCCAAAAAAAAGAAGTGTTAACACTTAAAAAAAAGGCTGCATTAAGAAATTGTAACACTTGAAAAACATGGAGGGAGTATTATGTTTTGCTTCCCCAACACCCTCCCCCCCAAAAAAATGTACGAAGTACACCCTCTCCCCAAAAAATGTTACTTAATATTGAAAAGAAAATGATACTCAATTATAGATTGAAGTAACCCAAGGATAACACTCAAACCTGAAACTTGGGATCGTTGTTTTGGGCTAATGTGTGTGCAAGAATACGGGTTTGCTCCATTCCAGCTAGCCTTGACATATGTTGATTTGATTGATTTAGAGATACAGCCTGAGCTTGATCCTATAAAAAGGAGAGAGGCATCAGTTATTGACAAATTGAACAGATCAACTTCATAGATCACTACTACATTTATTGAGAAAGAGTAAAATATTCTTCAGATAATCAAAATTCTTGCTGGCAAAATTTGTAATTTAGTATCAAACTAGTTATTGACCCAGGCGATGCCCCGGATCATTATAAATCCATAGGTTTGATCAAATTAATTTAAAAGAGTTAATGTTGAACAATATTACAATAATTAAATGAATATATAATTAGAGATTATACATATGAAGAGTTTTCAATAAAATTAAACACTAATATATAGCATTAAAGTTAGGCCAATGAAAAGTTTTTGTAAAAGAGACTAAACATCAATACAATTCAATATGGTGAGAGCAGAGGGGTGACACATAGGGTGATATATAGGCATGTAGTGCACATGTGGCATATGGATGACACATGTCATTAGCATGTTGTCCCCATGAGTTTTAATAATATTATTATATAGATGGACGCAAAATAAGGTAGGAAATAGCAAACTGGTAACACATTAAGAATGTGCACTCCTTACATGCTCAAACTCTGAGGCCCAACCATTAGGACCGTGTTCCTGCTCAAATAAATTGGCCCAACCATTTGGATTGAAAAGTTCCGGCTTGTTCTGCCTATATTCGGCAACCCAGCCATCAGCAACAGGAGCACGAACCCCTTGTGACTCATTCCAGTACTCTTCCAGCTCCCTTACCCTACCAGGCAGAGGTCCCTTTAATTGAATATCATTGTCAATATCCAGAGAACATAGTAATGCATCCACCTGAGAAAAAATATATAAAAAATAGTTAAAATGGCCAACATTCCAAATGTTCAGCATTGTTTGCATTCAAGTCAAAACTACAGAAAAAATCATTCTGCCTCTAGCAAATCAAAATGACCCCTAAAAACTACTCCTTCCGTCACTTTTCTATGGTTACACTTTGACCTTCACGGTCTCCAACGCACATCTTTGACCTTCACGGTCTCCAATGCACATCTTTGACCGTGTATATATTCAATTTTGCTCCAGTTAAAGAGGCGAATAATTTTTATCAATGTTACTAAGCGATGAGAGAGAAAATAGAACCAACTACTTCATAGTAAGGTAGACTTATAATAACCATAATATTTACAGCTCATAAAAGAAATAGGTAACTAAATAAATGACGACAAACCTGTGCATTAATGTATTCCTCACTCTTGTCGGCAAAAAAATGTCGAGCCATTATGCTGCTGCGATTACGAATACATTGTTTTTCCCCTTTGGTCAACCCCAACATAGGTAGTGCAGTGGGACGAAAAGGTGCACCAAAACGGCTACTATCAACAAAGGAATGCAGAAAACCTGACAATATTTTTTGTGGTGGTCCTACATAGTTCAGCAATCAGTCAGCTAGCTTGATTATGAACACACCTAAACACAATTCTCAAAGAACCAATGTAAAGAAACTACCTCAAAAATGTTTATAACAATTGCAAACACATTTTCTTAAGTTTCTTGAGAGGAATTTCTTGCCAAATTTCTCTGTTGACAGTATATAGAAGACTAAAGGTCCTCCTAAAGAAAATCCCTATATTTTTCCAAGGCATCATCAAGCAAATGATAAGAGTCCAAAAGTGCATAGATTTCTTTACACTTGTACAATGTCTATGGGGTGTTTTACGGCTCATTTTATGTTATATTTATTTGCAGTTCCAAACCTTCTATATGTGTTTTTGTGGGTGTTTTGAACCTTTATTGGTGTTGCACAAGTTTTCAAACTAGATCATTAGGAGTTTGCAAGGTTCTAATTGATAAATTGCCACACCTCCTTGGATTCTTCAAGCCCAAGGCACTTTATAATCATCTGAATTAGAGGATTTTGCAGCTAGAAAAATAGGATTTCGGAAGAACGTCTTGTTTCCTTTAATTTTTCTAAAGTTGGAGCCTTGAAGGGGAATTGAAATCCCCCCAACACTATCTTTAAAGATTAATTCTAAGCCCTTTTCAATCCTTACAAACCAATGTGGAATTAAGGATGGACTTGTAAATCACATTTGCATCTTGACAATTGTACTTTTCAACTATTCAACATATATTTGTTCTTTTAGCAATAGTCTTGTTATTTTATGTTTTAACATATATTAATGCATAGTGCATGAATTGCTTGATACAATCAACATTATCATCACATCTTGTTAAACCTATATACCTAATGTCTGATACTACTCAATGACTTATGAAAGCAGCAAGGAGTTCTAATCATATTTTACCTCTTACATTGATTGCAATTGTCGTCTTTAGTAATCTTTGCTTATCATGTGATTTTAGTATGTTAGTCGGACAAAACAAACGATGTCCATGTCATTCTAACGATAATTGAAAATGTATGAGGTGGTTCAACTAGTAAGGGTTGTCAATCTATCTAATGACCAATTCTATGAGTCAAAGATTTGGTTGAAGCATGGTGGATTTCTATTACTCTATTATTAGCCAAGTATGTCATGTATCATGTCTTTGTTAGTTTCCAAAAAAAACTCTTAGTCATGCTCCCCACCCCCTAACTCCCTTCCATTTTTTAGAACATTATATCCTGGCTAAAAATGCTCCTAAGAAAAGTGTAATAGACCGGCTTTAGGGGGGGTCAGCCACAACTTATACGGGTCTACGCTAGAAGAGTCAAACACGGGTATCAACAACACAAACCATAAAGAGCAAGGGACAAAATCAATTAAGAAGAGGAGAAGGAAAGAAAACAGCCTTAGTCCTAGGATGTTTATTAATGTTTTTCTATATTAGCTAAGTTTCACATGTTAAGCCTTAAGGTCATCCTTGACCATCTTAGTATAAGTAGTATGGGTAGTGTTAGTGGAAACGCGGGCAGAAATTAGTGAGGAAAATTTGGAGAGTTGCAACCTCAAGTTGCTAGGAGATTTGTAGCCTCAAGCTACTACTTTGTATCCTTTCCATTAATTAGTTCAATGAAAATTCAGTCCTTCTCTTACTAAGGAGTATTATCGAGAGAATCAGCCTTAGTCTATAACAAAAAGAAGTCTTATTCTTACCAGACACTTTATCTTATAAGTGAAGGCAGAATATTGTTAACTCTTGTGTCCTTCACCTCTTTTTCTATTGCTTTTATAGATACCTTTGTGTGGGAAGAATTGGCTGCAACCATGTTCTGCCAAAGATAATTTATGGCTTGAAGCCTTGAACAAATAGATGAAGAAAGGTTTAACCACTAGGATATGGTGGGTTAGAACCCCACCCCCTCCCAAAATAAATATATAAATAAATAAAAAGGCTGGTATTTCTTCCTTTTTTTTTTTTTGAAGAAAATGGTCAGTGCTATTATTCAATTAACAAAGAGTCCATTACAACACAAGGATTAATCTCCAAAGGAGAGTGATTAATCCACACTTGTTCCTCACCGAAGGGCACTAATCTAGTGAGATGGTGTGCTAGTATTTCATTTGACTATCAATATGTCCCCTTAAAAATGAAACCAATACATTTCTTTGGTATCTTAAGAGCTGAAGTTCCCTATTTTTTCAGGCTACTGTAATGCACCAATGCTATGAATAAATTTTAGTTTCTTAGAAATACTATGGTGGTCGGAATTGGATACAGATAGTGAATACAAGAGCGAACATGGAAAATTCTAATTTCAAAGGTACAAAGACAAGTTCATGAAGTTTCCTAATTTATAATATGGGTGTGGGACACAGCAAAATTTTAGGAAAAAAAAATCTGTAAATTTCTCCAATTATAGCAGTACAGGAAACAATACTACTCCATGTAACTTATCAAAGGAAAAATAAAAAGAAAAGAAAAAAAAGAAAAAAAAAAAGAAAAGAAAAGGAAAAAGTATAAGATGTGGTTCAGAAAATTAAATAGCAATTTATCATAAAATAATGAAGTATTCACACACAGGAATGCAAAAGTGAGCCAAACAATTGAAAATTCAAAATACTATTTCATGCCCGCATGAGACCTCCGCTCCACATTCGATTAATGGAGGAGAGCAAAAAGCTCAAAATAAGAAAAGAAACAACCCCTATTACGCGTAACTTCTGCCCCCTATTTAATTAATTTGGAAGAGAAAAGCTCAAGAGAAGAAAAGAAACAAATGCCCATTAACAATATAAAAATAGAATAATTATACTCAACAGACAACAGCCAACCCCATAAAAATCTAGCAGCAGTTGCCCAAGAAATTGACCTTGCTCATAAAAGGCAAATGTTTTGCCCTTACCTTCAATTTGCACATCTAAAATTGACCCTATGAACCCTAAACATTTTTTATATCTCATTATCTTGTCGCCCTTTCAATGAGCATGTTACAGTAGAAATGCTTGATAGGTATAAGAATAGGATTCAGTGTCCGCACTGGTCAGGTTGTGTCAACAAGTGTACAGTAGAGCAATCTAGTCGATAAAGTGCTGCATAATTTTTTTTTTTTTCTCTTGATATGAGATAAAGCAATTCATAGTATTATAGGTTCTGCTTAGTTCTCAGTATGTGACAAGGATTCAATGTGTGGTCAGGTATCAACAAGGGTATGGTAGGGCAAAGTGACAATTCCAACACTTTGAATTGACCACATCAACCATCACCAGCAGGGCAAAGTTTCCATAGAATTCCCAATATTTTAAAGGTTGGTTATCAATTGTCATCAAAATATTTTAAAGCACGAAGTTAAGGTTTAGCCGGTCCAATTGGTCAAATATCGGACCGGACCGTTAAAAATTAGTTCCAGACCGGAACCCGAACCTTTTGATTTCGGTCTAGTCTCCAGTCCGGGTTTGGACCGGTGTACAGCCCTAATTGAGCATCCCCTTCGTTCTTATAATTGGCACTTAATTGCTCTTCCTCTAATCATGTGGCATCCTGTTTATTCTCCAAATCTTGTTAAACATGTCTGTTAGCTAATCAACCTTTCCAAACATCTTCAAACCTCAAAAAGGATACCATTTGTGCCAACTTCTTTCTTTAGTTCATTCTCTTCAATGCCTTCTAAGCCAACAAAAAAAAAAAAAAACGAAAACATAAAAATTATTATTCAAGATCACCTTATTTCAAGGAAAGATAACATAGGCTTAAGGGGGGCATCAAGTAACTCATCTAACAAGCTACCCACCAGCTGGCTAATACATTGTTCAAGGAAGAAACCTTCACTTTAAATAACCTTAGAAAGGATACCATGACAAATTTTTGGGTTTTTTTGGCAATATTACACAACACGGCAGAACACTGAGTGCCTGACTGTATTGCACGCTGCACCTGTTGTTCCTGCATCTGGCTGCTGGTAGTGTATTCTCGCTGTAAAGCATGGATGTTCAAGAAACACACTTTTCATTGCTGCCCTCTTGCTTAATTCATGTCACCTCAAACCAGTGTATGAAAAGGTGTGCCTAGGGAGCATCTAGGCGCTAGAGCTCTGGGGTAGAGCGTTTACTATGTGAGACGAACCAGGGTTACATCTTAGTTGCACATCAGTCAATTTTTTTATTTAAGTAGCACCTCATTTCAATGAGGCGATCCAACACGCACCTAGGCACAACAGGATTCCTTTCGCTTTAGTGTGCCATGAGCATGTTTATAGACTGCCTATAACATTGTCCTCTGTTTTGTTTCACGTCCTAACACCTGATCCAAGCTTCCTAATTTTCTTATAATCAACTTATCAAGCAATCCAAATGAGGGAAGTGGTGAACCTCACCCTATGACTATGAACACCCAATCACAAGAACTCTAACAAAAGGCCTTGTTTCCATGTTAGGATAACAAAACATATCCAATTATTGTAAACTCTTGTTTCTAAGGGAGTGAGTGCATGTAAGAATTGAGTGGATTAAGCAAGAGAGATGTAGTAAGGAGATGCGTGAGTGTAAGAATAAAAGGTGGATATAGTAGGAGAGAGTGAGTGAGAAGGTTTAAGTTTTTTTTTTTTTTTTTTTTTTTTGAGAGGAAGAAGGTTTAAGTATTTGGTATAATGTGTTTGCCTAAAATAGAATAAAGTGAAATAGGTACCACAAAAAAATAATACGTTAATTTAAAAAATGAAAAAGAAGAAGAAAAACAATAATGGAAAGTCCATAAATAATAAACAGAGAGTAGAACAATGCAAATTGGTAACATAACAAAAGCAAAGGCATACCATATGCATATGAAGAGATATTCGACAGGAACACTAAACAAAGGTAACACCTACTTCCAAATCCACCTTGAGAGCAAGTCCATCCAAAAACCAAAGATAATAATAAGAATAACAAATGATGTAAAGCATTATAATTACCATCCCAAGATTGTTGAGTTTGAGTAGCAAATCCTTCATTATAGATGTGCCGTGATTCAAGAAAATTTGATTCCCTCTCAGGTTGTATATCATCCCAAGCTTCCGTAAATCCACTATGACTAGCGGAACGATAGTTGTGAAGAAAGCCCACGTCCTAACAGAATGAAATCCATCAGTGCGTAACATAATTGCACTATGTATCACCATCATACACTATCATTAATTACTAAGCCAAAAGCTACACACCTGGCCAGCTGAGTGTTGGTTAAAATGATATTCTGACTCTGAACCAGGAAGAGCTGTCAACTGCTCATCAGAATTCGAGTAAAATTGATTGCTGGAACCTGAGGAAGTTGAAGTAGGGATCTCCTTCAACCTTTCCTGTTTCACAATATATATAACAATCAGAATAAGGGAATTTTATTCATGAGATTCAAGCATCACAGTTGTACATAATGCTATGAAAACTCAAAAGTGCAATTTAATCGGCATATGTAATGTTCCAAAACGTGTCATTCACTCACCCAACACAATACATGCATTTCCCATTCATTTATTTCTAAAGTTCACTATCGCAGCAAGTGTAAAGACTAATCTGCTCTACAGTTTATATCAGTTTGATGCCAAGATAACACAAAATATAGACGAAATGATAAGAAAAGCTGAGTGGGTGAAGAATCAAAGGGTGATGTCAGACTCCGATGGTAAAATATATGGAATTAATCAGGCATACATTAATTAAGTTGTAGATAACAAGTGAAAGCTATAGCGCAGGCAATAGAAATCATTGCAATAATAATAAAATAATACTCGTACAACAGAAGGGTAGCAGAATTAAGGGAAAGATTTAGGGGAAAACAAAAGACCTGTGTTTTGGAGGATGAGCCAATAAGGGCGTTGGCCAGAGAACCCAGAGGATTAGAAGAGGAGGATGAGCCGGAATCGTTACAAGAAGCACCACCTGTAACCAAATCCCGCATCGCCATGATAAGACCAGATTTAGCTGGTGAAGATGATTTACCCTCTCTCTCCAATCTCCAACCACCCTCTCGCCTTCCTCTTCACCGCTCGTACGGTCCTCTCTCTGACTCGCTAATTCTAACTTGTGTGAAATTGGATTGCCAATGTTGATAAATTGCATTTACCTGACTTTGAGTATAAAGTTGTGAAGAACACATCTACGAAATTCAATCATCATAAAATTACCATAATAATTCACTCAATTCACATAGAATCATAGATTTGTTCACAAACTCACCAAAAAATTCACATATTCCAATGTCGGCGTTTTCAGATCTAGGTTTTTTAGGAATTCTAGCAACAAATCAATTACTATAATCATTCATAATTTACTCACCAGTTACATAAAAGAATTCGATTTTCACAATCAAGAACCATAAATTTTATTATACAGAATATTAAATTAACGATGAAGCGAAATTAAAATCGGTAAAATTAAAAAAATCTTACCTTGAAATCTACTTCAATGGAATATAGAAAGCTCAGAAGCCGCTTCAATGGAGTCGTGAAAGCTCAAAAGTCGCTCCAACGGAGTAGAGAAAGCTCGGAGGCAATGTTGATAATTATGATAATTGAAGAACTCCGTGTCTCCGTGACCTTCCCTTTATTAATTATTACTTCATTATTTTTTTTTTAAGGGAATTTTCATTTGATACAATTGTATTTTGGGTCCTAATCTCTTTCTTTGGATTTTCTTTGGATCTCTTTGGATCTTATCTTTAAAATATTACTACCTCTATTTCATATTATTTGCATAAAGTAAAGAGGAAAAATGTCTAATCATTGCAAATAATATGAAACGGAGGAAATATAATTTTTCAAAGAAAATAAAATAATGTATTTTGGGTAATTCTATAAGAAAAACTAAGTTAACCCCTGGCGATGCACGGTTTTATAATAAGAATTGAATTATAAACTTTTAACACATATTGAAAGAAAATAACTACTTGCTCCATTTTTCTAATTAATTTTTGATTAAATATGAATATACAATTCCCAAAAGTGCATAATTTATATATTTAATTACGAGTTTTCAATTAAATTATATTATTAACTATTTTTTTTTTTTTTGAATGGTATTAACTATTATTAACAACTCATAAATAACTAAATAACATAATATGTGTAGTAAGATTAAAAGGCAAATGCTAACGAACTCCCCCGGGGCGTTGGATAAGCTAGCTAAAGTAGTAAGATTAAAGTAAAAATTAACATTAATTACACCGATCATCGCGTGATTTTGTCACGCTTTCCCTCATTAATACCACTTTAGGTAATATTTTAAATGCTTATCCAACACCCCGGGGCCGTTCGTTAGCAAGATCCATTTAAAAATTCACATGGAAATTAATTTTCAAAACAATGTTAAATAGGGTAGCTTATAAAGGAAAATAAATATGACATCATCCTTGCATTTTGGAAGGAAAAAATTAAATAAGAAAGTGACACGTAGGCAGTGATGACATCAGCGGTTGTTATTTTAGTATATATATATAGATATAGATAGAAGATAGATAGATTGTCCAGAATCTCAATTTTTGCTCCGTCCGCTAAAAATAACTTCAATTTTTCCTTTTCTATCTTGTACTCAATTTGTATTTGATTATTTTCATTATGTTAAAAAAAAATTCTATTTTTATTGATATTGTTTTGCATTTTTCAATTATGATGTCATAAAAATTGCTCAATTAATGTTTTAAAAACATGTTTAAGCCCTAGCCTTAAGGTTCAAGTTTGAGGTCGAAATTAGCTAAAAATAAACGCATAAAAATGTCTCGAATTACATGCAAGAAATTTGTCTCGATTTGCGAATTTCAAGTTGTTTTGATTTTAAAAAATTGTCTGGTTAAAGTGTTGGGGATCATTATAAGATCATACTAGGTTTTAACAATAATTTTTTGGCTTATATTGTGTAATATAGATAATTTAAGCAAAATTTGATAAGTTAATAATGAGTGGAAACCTCATTTTCATATAATATGTATAAAGTATACGGAGTCAGTGGCGGATCTTGAAAAAAATTCTTTAGGGGGCCGATCACAACTAAATGTATGCGATACATATAAATACAAGTATGCAAATCTATATCTATATCTATACTTTATTATTATTATTATTATTTTATATATTAAAAAGCGTTCCTAAAAATGTCAATATGCCACGTGTATGTCATTCTTGCACCAGCATAATGCCACGTGTACCTCTAGCATATTTTTGTTTCATGTCAAGGTTAACCAAAAATGTATACAATAAGGTTTGAACACAAGACTTCATTGAATGAAGACCAACTTATTACCATCCAAGCTATAAGCTAATGTTGTTCTATTTATGCACATATATATAAATACATATTAGAAATAAAAGCAAAATTATTCAAAACTATTTATTGTTGTTATTATAATGTAAATATTATAATTTCTGGCAATAAAAAAAAAATTCTTTTAAGCTCTTAAATAATAATAATGATTAAAAAAAAAAAATACTCAATGTAACACCCGGAGCAACGCTCGGGCCGAACACTAGTTAAGTAGTAAAAACAAATGTGATTAGTATTGCCAAAATTTATTGAAAGTGAAATTAAATTAGATATATACATTACTTTAATTATAGAAATCATAACATAAATACTACTCAAAGTATCACTAAATGTCTAATTAAATAATTCAAAATAGTAAAATAATGAAAATAAAAATAAAAGACATCATAGTATGTATAATTGAATATAAATCTAAATGTTGTCGTATATCTATATCCTAAGGTTTAGAAACAATTAACACTAGAGAATTACTGGAGAAATAAAGCAGGTAGAAGGTCAAAATATTCAAAAATGGGTATTGGGCTTTAGTTGTGTAATTGTGAATAAACCATATACATAAAGTTGGGTCTACTCCTACACATATCTTTTTACTAAGATATGTTAATATGCAAATTCTTGGCTGCATTCTAGTGCAGCCAAGCTAGCTGCATTCTAGTGCAGCCAAGCTAGCTGCAACACCATTAAATGTGAATATATAGTACGTTAAAATGAACATACGTTTTTTTTCTTCCTTATATCTTAATTCTCTTTTTTCTTCTTCCTTAGCTCTATTTTTTTCTCTCTCTTCAGTTTTCTTCTCAATTTAACATTTTCTCTCTCCTCTTTACCTCATTTCCCTTCAATCTTTAAAGTTTTCTTCTTCTCTATATAAAATTTTGAGTTACTAATTCGTGTTTTGATGGGTATACTTCTGTCTTTCTAAATCTATGAGTTTCAGATTCAATCATTTGGCTTTATCAAAGATGAAATAAAAAAAATGGAGGAGAGAGAAAGTTGAAGGTCAAAGAAAACAACGGAGGTTAGATTTTATCAATTTGTAATTGTATTTTGAATGATTTCGTTGATCATGCATGATGATTAATTGTTTGATTGTTTGAAATTATTATGAGTTTGTGATGAATATCAATTAAATTGCTTAATTGTTAATGAATATCAATTGTATTGCTTAATTTGTAGTTATTTTCTCTCCCCCCCTCCCCCCTCTCTCTTTCTCTCTCTCTTTTTCTTTTATTTTTTTTTTCTTTTGATTTCTAATCATGTTACAAATCAATAATTAATTTCTCTATGATGAATCAAGATTAGATTTAAGGTGTATATTCAATTTTTTAGAGTTTCAATGATTACAATCGATCTTGAATATAATTTCTGTAAAAAAAATGAACACGTTGGAATTTAAAAATGAACATCTTTTAAAAAATGAACATTTAGTACACCGAAAATGAATATTAAATACATAAAAAATAAACATATTTCAACAATTTATTTTATCTTTATTTTTCATTAATAATTATATACAAAGAATTTGAACCTTTATGAAAATCATGTTCATTTTAATATACTAAATGTTTATAACTTTTTGTTACATGTTCATTTTATAAGTGTTAATTTTTTAATACTAAATGTTCATTTTTATTAGGTTAAAAGTAAAATATAATACGTTGAAAGTTAAATTATCCGAACATTTAGTGTTGAAAATCTGAACAATTTATTAAGAATATATATGTTTCGATATTCATTACGAACATATCTGTTATTGATTATGAAACATATGACATATAGAGTGATAATTATTTATATTTTTAACTACTGTATTGATGATTATATATTATGAACATTCTAAATAATTATTATGAACATATGTTGTGATGATTATGAATTTTGATTATTTGTTATATTTTACTGAGTACAGATTAATTGTATTTGTAGAAGACAAAGACTCTGAATTAGTGAAGAAACAAGTAAGAAGTGATGAAGAAGTATATGATATTATAACGAATTTGCCTTTAAGTTGGAGAATTTCCGATGTATATGATCCCAATTTTATGGTTGTATGATAAAGGTTCATTTCTAATATACTAAATGTTCATTTTTTTTGACATGTTCACTTTTTATTACTAAATGTTCATTTTTTTACGTATTCATTTTTATTACTGAATATTCTTTTTTTTATGTGTTCATTTTTCTAACTAAATGTTCATTTTTAAAGTCGTGGTCTAGCAAATTTATGATTATATGATAATCAGATTCATTTTTAATAAATGATCATTTCCTTATAACATGTAAACTTTTTTAAGTATTAAATGTTCATTTTTTTTACGTACTCATTTTTTTGTTATTAAATGTTCATTTCTTTTTTCATGTTCATATTTTTTAACTAAATGTTCATTTTTTATTTGGGCTGCGCGTTTTGGGCCTCACTTGTTGTAGCTATCTTGGCTGCACTAGAGTGCAACCAAGACCAATTGATGTTAATAAACACCTACCCTAATATTTTTTTGGGCTTGAACCAGGGGCCAGATCCCTAATGGCCCCCCTGGATGGTCTGCATACAACAGAAAAATGAAAAATTAGGAGAAAGATATGAATGTAAATTGCAGGTCTTCTCATGACATTTTTTAACAGAAAAGACACCACAAAATCATTTGTTTCAGTTATGATATATGTTTCTCTATCAAGCACTCCAAGATAGAGGGTTTTAGGCTTTCGGCCACTTTTTTCATTTAGAATCAATACAAGGACAGAAGTAAAGGTTATAAGTAAAAAATAAGTTAAAAAAAATGCAAGTCTCGTGACAATTTGACCAAAACTAAAACCATAAAAACAATTGTTTCTCTTATAATAGATCTATCTCTAACAGCGTTTCCAAGTTGGAGAATTTCAGTCAAATATATATGGGAAAAAAGTAAAGGTTATAGGCAAAAAGAGGTTTTAGATAAAACTAATTTTACAAAGATCATCCAAAAACTACCCTTTACTTTGCTCTATTTACAGGTTAAATTTCTCCGGCTAACTAAAATATATTAATAATTTTACTATCATAAACTAGATAAAGAGAAAAGATGATTAAGATCTGGTTTCCCTCTGGTTGTAAAAGGAACTGGAGGGTCCAGTATTTCCTCAGACTGACACATGTTATTTGATGCAATTCTTCATGTTGAATTGAGCACTACCCCCTAAATATCTTGATTTTTAATATTCAATTAGTTGTTGGAGAAAGTGGGTAAAAAGAAAGGAACTAAGTAGAAAAATTAGAGATTTTTTTTACTTAAAATCAATATATCAACTTTTGATTCTCTTACTCCCTCATCCTTCAATCTCTCTAATGAACATATTTTGTTCCCAAAAAATCACTAAATCCCCAACAGGGTACACTACAGCCCCTATATCATTGATTTCCCTTAAAAAAATGCTTAAGTTTTCAGTGACAAAGCCATTGGAATTTCATCGTTTACAGAATATATAATGGAAGTAGGATGAGTAGGTGGTGGTGGTAACGTAAGCTTTTGGGATGGAGAATGCGAAAAGAAAATTTTCAGAAGTATACTACAACTATTCCTTCCCAGGAATAGCATCTTAGCCCACCTAACAGTAAAGCAAAATATCACGGCTCAAAGATATCTTATCAATTTTAAGGTGAGTACACGACCTACATGCTACAAATGTGAGCATTCTCAATACATGTGAGCATCAAGTATCCATGCTCAGAAAAAGAAGGTAAAGAACGAAGATAGGCCATACATTAAGCATAAGTTATTTTGCATTCAGGTGGAAGAACATTTTACCAAACCAATGAAGAAATGTTCTAATTTATATTGAACAAATCAGGATTCAACTAAGTCCTAACAATATATATAGTTTCAGACATATCACAATGACCCAATCTAATCCCAATTTTTTTTTTAAAAAAGGAGACCTTATCCCCAAAAGATGAGTGAACAAAAAGGTGTCATAGATATATCAACATCTAATCTCCACCAGGCATATACCACGGAGTTGGAAGGCTAAAACACACATGAAAATGAACTCCATTTCCTCTGCATATCCTCAGGACTAGGCATTCCTATTGATTGAAACACTGTAGCACTACCTCCTAAAAGTTATGGGGAACTCAACATTTGGACACATTGCTGACACTTATTTCGCTTTTCCATGCTTAAGCTCCAAAATACAAGAAATAGTGAAATGTCGCTGCTATATGTGCTTCATAGCTCTTCTCTTAATCAACATATTACACAATTAATAAGTCTATCTCCTAAAATATACTATATCAACTGAATCCACTTAACACATGCTACAATGTTGTATTATGGTCGTCAAAAAATAATTTCAACAATTAAGGGACTAACTTGGAAGGAATCTGTAATAGCTGAAGATATTATTTTTTCAATAACGGACTTATTGTACGAGCTACATTTGTGCCAACAGCAGCCAATTCTTTCTTCAATGTTCTCTCAAGCACGGCAAGAAAGTCCTTGTCCACCATGTTATTTACCAAACCATGTATTTGTTGCATACGATCTCGTAATGACTTCTCAAGTTTAGTAATCTCCTCCTGTGTGCGAGCCCACAAAGCATCAGTATTGGCCTTTGAAGCCTTCTCTATGCTCCGTCCTAAAGCCGCCTCTAGCCTTCTACCTTCTTTAGTAATTGGTGTAGAAACAACTGTACTCATCTGCTTCTGCATTTCTTTCTTGGGGTTGTTTGTTTAGAGGGACAAAGTGAGGGGGATAGGATAAAAAAGGAGGGATTTAATATGTCCTTTGTTTGTTTAGAAGGATGGGGATCATGTGGGGGGACAGGAGAAGATTAAAAAGGGATTTATCCCTCCAAATTAATAACTAGGGGGGTGGTATAAGGGATGGGGATTAAATATAATGGGTAAAAGAGATTATTACCGTCAATGAAAGAAAAAGAAGAAGAGAGTGAATAAAGGATAGTAAGGGTAATTTTGTACTTTTATTAGTTATTCCAATCTGTAGAACTCATTTGTGTCTCCCCAAAACCAAACCCGGTGATGAGTACCTTTCACGTCGAATCATAATCGAATGAAGTGAAAGTGTGGAAAGTCTAGTGTTACGGATAGTTTTAATTTCTTTTCTCTTCTCTCTGTTTTTGAAGATCTATTTTAAGAAAACAGCCAATCCAGTTTGGTTGGTCCATGATATGGGTCTGTTAATAGTGTAGTTGGATAGGGCTCGAAAAGAGCTTTCCAACGATATATTATAATCTCAATTCCGATGAATAATGAGGAAGTTATGACCAAATTACTAAACTGGGCCCGGTTTGAACCTTATATGCGGCCCAATGATCTAAAGGAGGGCCTAATATGGATTTATCTTTCCTAATGCAATTAGGAATGGTTTTAGTCTCCTAGATTCTTCTAGAAGATTCTTTTCATTCCTAATTCAATTAGCATTGATAAATGGACTTTTTGTTGACTTTTTAGAGTTTTAATCAGAATAAAATAATGTTTTTGAGGAAAATACGATTTTATCCTCCCATGCGGTTAATTCCTATCTGATTTTAGAAAACGCGTCAAAATCCTTATTAGCGCCTAACGCCAGCATTAGCGCCTGGCGCTAGCATTAGGGTCTGGCGCGAACTCTGTTTTTTCATGTCAGAACTCTGGTTCGATTTTCTATCTTTTTGGCTGATTTTCTCTATAAATATCCTCCTAAAAACTCCGTTTTCAATCATCGAGCATCATCAACTCTCATCAAGAAGTTCTTGATTCTCTCTCTCTTTCTAGCTTAACCTTTTACAAACACAATTTCTCATACATTAGATCTAGACACACCTAGCCAAGTTCGAAGTTGCCTTCGCCCTAGACGTGAAAGGTTTGATATTTATGAGGGTTTGGTCCCAATTTTCTATTTCAATTATTTAATTTAATTGTTTGATTATTATTTTCCTTGAAGTTACTCACGCGTGTATTTTGTTATTAGAAAGAGATACGAGGCTTCCAAGTAAGTACTTTAATTGATTTATTGATATTATAATATAGAAATCATGTCTAGGTTGTTATTATGATTCCTAGTATCATGTTAGGATGTTTGATGTTTTGAATGACAACAATGATTTCTAGTATTATGTTTAGGGAAAATGTTATAATATTAAATATGCTTATTATGATTCCTGCGATGCTTCCTATATTCTTTCCTAATATTCATGTTAGTATCATGTTAGGGTTAAATATTTAATCTTTATGTTTAGTGACATGCTAGGGTTTGTTATTAATCTTGTTAGTATCATGCCTAAGATCTTGCTATTATTATGCTTTAACATGAATATTATGATTATAATTGTTATGATGATGAATTATGATTATTTTAATTCTGATTATTATGTTGCTTGATATTATTTTTTTATTGTTATTGTTTGATCACACCTTTTATGCATGTTTAAAGGGAATTGGTACTTGTAATCACGCTTAATAAGATAATTAATAATCTTGTTTAGGGTTAATTTGATTATAATTCAAGTGATCGCCAATAATAGATTTATTTGTGCATTAATATTCAACCAACATAGATAAACAGGTTTAGAGTTAATCTTATTGATTGCATGTTAGTCAGAAAGCGCACATGAATACGATCAGAATAAAGTAGAGGCCTATTATTAGGGCAAGTTCAATATCTTTTAGGTTGGATTTGTATCTTCATCCCCGAACTACCAGTCATGGTTCCAGACCTATTGGAGTTGACGATCTCCTGAATCGTTAAGGGGTGTAACCTTCACCTCGTGAACGGTTTACAAGTTCCTAAAACTTGTTGGCGACTCTTTTGCTCTATCTTCTTTAATTTCACTTTGGACGCCACCATACTTTAGTGTATGATCATAGTGGGGTTCAAGCTAGGGGTAATTGTAATCCCCCATATTTTTAAATATATTATAAATGAAATTATATATTATTTATAATATTTATTTGTATTTTTCCGGAATTTAATTTCAAAAGTTTCAAATTATTTTTGGGGTTGATGATAAGTGTCATTTATGTCGCTATTTTTAAGAGTTTTCTAGTTATTTTTTCATAGTTTTTATATCTTTTTACTTGGTTTTAATAACGTTTTACTACATTTGTCATGATTGAGTGTGAAATGTCGTTATTGCTAAAGTTTGGCTTTTCTTGCATACTTTGGTTGCTTATGGCATTAGATTAAACTTTATTGGTTTATTCTTATGTTTAGGAACACTTGGATAAGTTCATTGCTCAAGATTGAAGAAATATAAAACATAAAAGAACAAGTAATGAAGAAATGTGCACTTGATTTGCAATGATCGAACTTCAAACGCCTATATCTTTTGATCTACAAAACATTTTGGGGCAATTCCAATTGGAGATGAAATCTTATCTCGAGAGCTTTCCAAAGACAGGTCATATGCCCAATTCCGTTGTAAAACGTGGGAGATATGCTCATTTGAAGCTGAGCGGTTTGCCCAGTCCGATAGGAGCGGGCGCGCACCCTATGAGGAGCGCCCGCTCCAAACTTTCTGGAACGATTCTGCCATATTTTGCTGCAGCTAGGAGCGCCCGTGCACGAAATTGGAGCGCCCGCTCCTCTGCACGCTGCTCGACTTTTTGTGGAGCTTCCTAGGCAATTTAGTAAGGGGTATAAATAGATTTTTTGCTCATTTTAGAAGGAGGAATTCATATTTTCAGTAGTTTTAGGTTTTTAGAGAGAGAAACTCTCAAATTTTGGAGAGAGAAAGTGAGAGAAACAATGGTTTTCATGGATTTTGGATAATCAAAGGAGGAATTTGATGATTTGAAGATCTCCATCTTATATCAATGAGCATTCTTACTCTCTTTTCTCTTTATGCTTTCTTTAATTGCTTTGTTAATCATGTTTGAGTAGATTTCCTTCTACTAGGTGTTGAGTGAAACTTTGTAATGGTTAATTGAGTTATTTGAGATAAATTTGATGATAATTGTGTGATTAAATTGATTGAATTGATGATGGCATATTGTTTGTTTTAGATTGGTTTGATCTCCCATGATAGCAAACTTGATTGCATATTAGTTCTAGTTTGACAAGGGATTGTGAATTAGAATTTATATATTTGATTGCATTTTGGGTAAATTTCTTCTATGCACCTAGTCAATGAGGGATCTATGCTAGGAATTTGAGAGATTGCTCTTGAGTGTAATTAACTCCCATTTTAGTTCTTTCTTTGCATGATTTATTATCAATTGGATTCTCATTAACTTGTTAATTGTTCAAAGTGGATCTTTGCCCCTAGTAGACTTTATAATATCTTGGTCTTTTTATATGTGTTAGTGTAGTTGTAGTGTCCAATATCCATAAACCGAATTCGGCGTAGCTTAAGCATTAGATCGAGAACAATCTAACAACACCGTTCCTTGTGGTTCGACTCCGAACTTACCACTAGACTTGTTTAGGGGTTAGTTTAGGATTATAATAAATTTTGTTTGGTCGTGAGGAGGTTAGTCAACGACCTAATTTCCCCGCGCTCAGTTGATAAACGATTTTATTACAAAGAACTTTTTATGAACCTTCCTTCTATAATTTATGTCCAACAAACAAACCAAACCCAATTTACTTTCTTAATTGACCCATTAATTTAATGAGGCCCAATATCCCTACTTACCCTACTACTCTCTCTCCTATAAATACCCCATACATCCCCAAAAATTTCCCCACACAAAAGGTTAGTCTTATTTTCTTTCTCCTTTGTTTTATTAATTTGTGTAATTATAATTATTGATTATGGGTTTTGATTTTATTGTTTGAAATTAATTTAATTAGTATCAAATTGTATTTTGATGATTAAACTTTATAATTTCAGATTTTATAAATGTTATAATTTTCAGATTTTGTAAATTTAATAATTAACCTAGGGTTTTTAATCATTGAAAATCATGATTTTAGGGTTTTTATGAACAATCGATTTAGGGCTTTTATAGTAATGATGTTTTGAAATTTTGGTGATTATACTACTAATTAGTTTAACTTAATTCCAGATTATTTTGAACACGTAAATTCGTGTTTTAATGTTTAGATTTTGGTTCGTTAATATTAATCCCGATCAGGTTCTGAACTCATCCGATTTTGACAAAAAAGTAGTGTTTTCCATGTGGAAACAATTTTTTAAGAAAGACTCACTACCTTTGGTAGTGCGCACCACCCTCTCGTGGCCAAATTCAGCCTTTAAATATGATTTTCGGGCAGTTTTTGATTTTTAACGAAGTTTTTTTTATGTTTAATGTTTATAATTAGTTTTGGGTTTTGATTTTATAGTATAAAGTTTATATTTTTAGTATCAAAATCATGTTTTTATGTTTTAAACTAATATTTTCAGATTTTATAATTTTAAAAACCTAGGGTTTCAATTTATTTAAATTGGGATTTTAGGGTTCTTATGACTAATTAAATTGGGGCTTTTGTTCCTATTGTATTTCTAATGCATAATTAACCATAAAAACATATTTTTAATGAAGTTTTAAGGAGTTTTAATCTAAATTATATTGCTGGAAATTTGGTTAAGTATTAATTTATTATTGTTGCTTGTTTTCTAGGAAGTGATTATTTCTTAGGAGACTTTTAAGTGATTAAAAGTGGCACAAAGGATTGTTTATACGAGGTACGTACATGTCTACTTCGTTGTAAGTAGTATCATGTTTAGGTACCAAAGAAAAGAACTTAGTTTCATAATTAGAGAACACTTGGATGAAAATTGTTTGGTTATACATTTAATTAATTCATGTGCTTATGTTTATGAGACATGTTTTGGTGAATTGATTATGTTTGTATGGAATTATGGATGCAAACATGTTGAATTATATTGGATTAATTGTTTGTATGGAATGTTGATACAAGCATAATTTTATTGGATTGGTTTGTTAACCACATTTGGATTATTAAAGGATTGGAATTGAATGGTTTAAGTGGAATGAATTTATTAATTATTCCACAAGGATGTTATTTATTTTATTTATTACTCAATCATGACTCGTTAGTATGTTGAGTAAAAGTGGATTAAGCCGAAATGGCTAGGTGGGTTGACTATGTTCAACAATTTGGATAATTTGGAAGTTTAATGAAATTAAAGGTCAATTTGTGATGCGATCACCATTGTCCTAAATAAGATTAAAAGTGAATTGATGTATGATTGTTATGTATGGTCTTCTTGATTGAGTCGGCTATTAATTAAAATTGTAATCACGTAAAGTGAAACATGGATGAGCAATAAAACTCTGGAAAGCGTGCACTTCTGGAGTATTGACAATTATGGGTTGGGGTACACGGTGGTAGCCCGTGGCTTTTCGAGGCTTGTTTGATCAACATGTCCTCTTCTCTTTTGGTATTTACATTTTTATTTTATAATGAAAGTTAGATGGGATCCTAGACCAACTTTGTGAGGATGGAGTCGCGCCCATTCTTGCATCGCGCTAAACTTTTATTTTAAATGGTCATTTGGGACCAAAATGATTTGGTGGATTGGACAACCTCGTCTATTGCTTACTCCAACTAAATTAATTAAATTAAATATGAAGAGTCAAGTGTTTGGAATTGATTAGCAAGTATGTTGAGTCGATTGAATTGTTTAAGTGTGGAGTCTTGATTAATGAATTTATGTTGTATGTTTATTTACTTTAATTAGTTGAGCATGTCAGGTTTTGTGCGTTGTAGCTTGTATGTACTCAGCTTTGCTGATTGCGTGCTTTTGTGTGTTTTCTTTTGGTCATGGCCTTCGCCTTTCAATGACCCTGTGATGATCCAATAATTACACTTGTATTATTGGGGAGCAGTATTGCACAGGTTAGCTTGATGATGTGAAGTTCGGGGATTTGACATACGCATTGTCAAGGGATTGGTGTGATTGAGAGTATTCGTTCTTTGTGTTGAACTTATTTATGTTTTACTATTTTAATTATGTTTTGGGATTTTGGAATATTGGTTTGGTTTTAATAAGGGCCTTTATGGTTCCAATTTGTAAGCTTTGACTTATTGGTTTTCTAAATTATATTATTTTAATATTTAAGTTGGATTTCCGCTGCAATACTTTGATAATAAAGCCTTAACGTTTTAACACGTGGCGGTAACATGCCAATGGTTCTCCTCTATTTTTATTTAAAGTAAGTGGTTTAAAAAGGGAGAATTATTGGGGTGTTACAGTAATGCTTGAAATATTTCCTACACAATCTAATCCCAACCCCTACCAAACAATGGAATGCACTATTTTTATCCTTATCCCATCTATTAATCCTCCTTCTTATCCCATCTTCTTATCCCATTTAATCCCATCCCTCCAACCAAACGCCCCGTCTGTGTACTTTATATCTGCAGAAAATGAATTGGGAACTGTGAGATGGAACAGAGAACACAAAAATACAGCCAAATTTCAAGCACAAATTGACTCATGGAAATATTGAAGTTAAAATGCAAGAAACTGTTGTAATTTATTGAAAAGTGAAGAAAACAATGTAACATACAAAATTGATTAGAGTAAAGACGACAGGCACATCATTTACTTTTTATCTATATTAACACAAACATATTAACATTAAAAAACAATCACCACATGATACTATCAGGCTTTGAATTAATCTGTAAGTCACTGTTTAGCTCTTGGGCTTTTTTACCCGCTCCTCCCAAGCCACAACTAAAGGAAGAAGGGGGCTGAGAGAAGTGTTATTTTCAAAAACCACAAAATGCAATGGGTGATTCAGTTGGCACAAACAAGATCTTAACCAGCAAACTGAAGAAAATTAACACAACCTTCAACCTTAAGATAACCAGGATTCTACTGCACATTTATTTCAGGATGGACAAATTGGCCCACTATTGAAATCCAACAAAATCAGACCGGAGTTGAAATCATCAAGATTAGGTCGAACTCCAATGAAATCAGTTTAAGCCAACTACAAGAAACAAGAAAAAGGTATTTCGACTTTTCTGTTGTCAGTTTTCAAAAATATTATGATTTTAATAAGTTTGACTAATTTTTTATTCATTATAAGACATATATCATATGATTTTGAAAAAATAAAAAACCACAATGATACCAAACGAACCTGAATTGCGGTTCGGTTTCGATTTTAGTTTAAAAAAAACTCGAGAAATTAATTTTAAAACCGAACTTTTGGCCCATTAATACATAAGCCCATACCCCTTTAACTTAAAAGTCTTTCTAATTTTACCCTTTGTATTTATTGGGGACTTGGGATTTTTGTTTTATGTGTAATATTGATTTTTTGCAATAATTATAGATTTATAGAAGTAGTAATGTTGTAACTAGTATAGACTTTAAAAATCAAAATAACAATTATTAGATTGTTTACATTCCTAAATCTCCACCTTAAAATGCGTGAGTATATGAATTAGGGTTTATGGTTACAATTTCAGTTGTTGAATTGCTTTATGCACAATAGATTATGAATGATGGATGATCTGTGAGAAGGAAGAGTTGGGTTTTTTTTGGGAATTCGGTTTTCTTGGATTATATTTGAGAAATAGGAATTGGGTTTTTTTTTTTTTTTTTTTTTTTGGTGATTTTAATGGATGTTTTTTTGAGAAAACGGGAGTTGGGTATATGGAGTAATTGGAGTTTGTAGGTGATTTTTTTGCAATATATTATGAGTTGGGTTTATAAGGTTTGCAATAATATATGAATTGGTTAATGTGGATATGTTGTGCTTCTTACTGCATACATACAATACGTACCTGATCATAACTCATGCTTCTTGACTTGTTCCATTAACTTCTAATCTAATATCATCTCATGGTTTTGGTTAAAAATAAACCAACTGTTTATTCTACATTGTAATGGACAATCCTTTGTACTGCAAGTCCCCCCGTCCTAGTGACATTTTTTAGGTAGTGATAAGTGGTCTACTCCCTCCGTAACATAGCAATTTTAACAATTGGGTTTGCACGCATTTTTAGGAAGTGATTTAAGGGTGTAGACGAATAAATTAAGCAAAATGGTTTTAAGACAAGCAAGCAAGAACCGAACATAGGGAATGGTCAAGACATGGAGAACTACTCATGGGTACAGTCCTTGCCAGAAGTTACTGTAAGCGTACCCGTTCCACCTGGGACAAATTCAAGGTCCATCTCTTGTGAGGTTAAGAAGAATCACTTGAAAGTTGGTCTCAAGGGCCAGCCTCCTATTATTGATGTAAGCTCTCTTTAATCAGATTAAGCCACTTGTTTTCCTATTATTGATGTAAGCTCTCTTTAATCAGATTGAGCCATTTGCAATTGAGTTGTTTGAATTGCGGAAGAAGAAAATAGTGAATCATTTTATTAAAGTAGTTGTATTTGGGATTTTGGGGGGATTTAAGTGCATGGTTTGTGAATTTTAATTCAAAATGTTTGATATTGTTAATAATTTATGAATTTGAGCCTTAAAATTTCTTCAAAATGGATTATTAGGTGGGATTCTTTACAATCGTGAATAATGGAGCAGCCAGTAGCGAAACCCAAGGACGGTGGCTGAACAATCAGAAGAATGTGAAGAAATACAGCTTGGCCCTTTTCTGAACGAAATCTTACAGGTATAATTGTCAAAATTTTCCTCATTTTTCTCTCATCAACTTGATAATTACCTCTATTTATCTAGAATTTCTTCATTCTCTATCAATTTTATCTCATCCCCATCTCTTAATCAGTTAATCCCACCCCTCTCTCTCTCCACCACCCATACAGCAGTAACAACACCTGCAGCAACACCAACACCTGCAGCAACACCAACACCAACACCAGCACCAACCACCGCCACAGCAAGGCCCACCACCACACCACATGCAACACTTACCACCATCACACATGCATCCTCCGCTGTAGTACAAGCAGCACCCGCCGCTTCCTCTGCAGCACCAACAACATCCTGTAATGGACTTTCACTGGGGCCCACCTCCACCTCCTCCTCCTACTATGATTAGACATTCTTCTGCTGCTTCTACTAATCTCCCTCCCGATTTTCATCACCCTCAATTAAACCGTTGAATAATAATAGATCTAACGGTTCACATTATGTGCGCGTGATAGATCTTCTTCACATATTAACCCCTTGGCCTTTGGTATTTTACTAATTTTCACTCTAAACGCTGCGTACCTGTTTCTCTCTCTCTCTCTCTTTCCTCCATTGAAGCGGTTTCTGAGCTTTCTATCCTCCATGGAAGCAGCTTCTCAGGTAAGTCTTTATTTTTATTTTTATAATCATCGATCGAATATCAATTGCACAATATAGGTTTTAGCTTCACACTATCGTTGAGTTCATTGTCAATACCGCCAATTTAGGGTTCTTCTAGATGGATTATTGAACTATTTTATTGGTTATAATTACTCAACTTTTGAAAGTGTGGAACAAGCGATTTTGCTATGGTGCAATATGCTGCTTGTTATCGAGTTTTATATGATTTTGGAGCGTAATTTGATAATTGAGTCAAATTTGGTGGCTAAGTGTTGCCCTTTTTGAGCCTAATCGAGTGCTGAGCTGAAATTTGTTGAGGCTATTCGAGCCTGAGCCGAGCTTAGCTTGGGATTTTGAGGCAAGGCGAGGCTAGTTGAGCTTTGAATTCTAGCCGAGCCTGCCTATAGTTTAACACCTCAGGATTGATTGAACCCCTCTTAAAAAGTTTGATTTTAGGTGAATGAAATTCTTGGGTTTTATGTATTGATGATTTTTCAATCGTTTGGCACATTCTATATGCACAAAGATTTGATTTTTTTTCGGTTGTTTGGTATTAGGGTTCCAGAAGAAGGATGGACCTGTACATATTTTTCCATGAGATTGCTTTGGGGGGAAGCGTTGATACGTTATATAAAGTAAAGCTGCCATCTTTTGACAAAATAAAAACAGAGAAATCAACTGAGCTTCTAACTCCAATGTTGGTGTTACCTAAAGACAAGTACCCTTTCTCCATGGGATGTGTTCATTTCAATTCCAAAGTCTATTTTTTCGGGGGCTTGTCTCGCCACCCCTTCGAAATTGAAGATAACAGTGCAAATGTTGGACGCGATTTCACAGCTGATGTTTATCCTTGTGACGCTTATGTTTTGGACCTTACTGATAATGATCTTGTGCTGAATAGAGTTCCTTCAATGAAGACTGGGAAACCAAGTACTTTCGGGTTTGTGGCAGGTGGGATGATCTATGTCATCGGGGGAAAAGTTATGAGGTCCTGTAGATTTTCAGACAACAAGATTAAGTGCTTTGAGCGGTTCAATCCTGTTTCTATGACATGGCAAGTTCTAGACGACACCCCCCTCCGAGGTCTATGCCAATGCTTTGGAGCTTCTGTTGTTGAAAACCAGCACAAGGTCTTAATTAGTGGGTGGAAAGATGCAGACATAGTTATTCTTGTATACGACTTCCTCCATGGTACGTGGGACTCTGAAAACCTTTTGATCTCTTGTAATTCTGGTCGTAAAACTTATACTATTAGCCACATTAGTGCTTCTGATTTTAATGGACAAGGACATTATTTGTATGGCCTACGGTCTTGTCCAACCGGCGCTCTGCCCATTAAGTTGGGACCTTTGAAAGAGTTAAAGGTTAAACAGATGCGCAAGCTTTCAAAAGTTGATGTGTCCACACATGATGGTCGGAATATTCGAGGTGTTTTCCGTTGCATTGGGCGTTTTACCCTCAATGAGATGTTGTACTTGGGTGATGGACATTTCTGCTATGCGGGTATTGCGCAGCATGAACCTGGTGATTTTGGTGATGATTTCAGCGGCCCTTTTCCACAAATCCGCAATATGTATCTTACCATTTTTAAGGATCTTTCTAATCCAGTTGCATTTCAACAAGGCTCCTCTTTTGAGGCTAAAATTTTGTCTGTCAAGAATTATGTCATGAACACAAATTATTATGGTGGTGTCGATATTGGAAGCTGCTTTGTCGCTGGCCATGATTGTAAGTTATCTGAAACCTTTTCATTTTATTATGCATACTGCTATATATATATATATCAATGCAACTAGCAACTTATTCTATGCATAGGCGCAATGTTCCTGATTTTGTTTGACATTTTATAAAATGATTTATTGTAGTGCGAGTTTCTTGATCTTTTGTGCAAAAAATTGACAGTTTGTGTCATCGATGTTATTTGATGGTATGGGAGGTAGTTTCATTATTCTTGCTTTTGTTTAGGATATTCGCCGTTAATTGGTATGATTTTGCTCTCTGATTTTAAGAAATCGTGGTAAGGGACGTGGGTCAGAGAAAATATATATATTGATTTTTCCTCAATTTGTTTTCACCCTGTTATAATTGGCTATTGAGTGAACCTTTCAAGTGATGCTAGGTGAGCAAATGCAGCTCTTCTGTTTAAAGTGAACCCTAGATATCTCTTTTATGCATTTTTTGGGGTGAGTTAAAGTTGTTGACAGAATGAAAATAAATAGATTCCCCGTTCTTATACATACAATACGGAGAAATAGTGGGTTTTCGTTCTAAGGTTTGGTTCCTGTGATTATACACAATTACACCTTTGGGCTTTATACTTGTATACGATATTGTTGGAGTGTGGATGACCTCTTACTGCCATTTCTACCTACTGAATTCATCTTTTACTGACTCCTTGGTTGTTCCCATCTTTTCCACTTCCATCTGCAAATTCAATTACAAGTGGTCTTAACTTTTTCTGTGCTTACTTTTTTTGAACTGAATAATCCAAGCATGAATGAGGAAGATAAACAATTTACCTCTCATTATCTGCAAGAATTTTCTTATAGAGCTTTTTTTTGGCATCGTGTGGCTTGTAAGCTTAATCTTGGCTAGAACTGCTAGGCCATGTAGAGATATACGGTCCTACTTTTGTTGCTAGCCGTAAGTCGTGTGCAGTGATCAAATGTAGTATTCACCATACATCTGTGCCCATTGATTCACATTTAGTTGAGTCCATCAATTTTGTTTTTTATTTTTTTATTTTTTTATTTTTTTTGTTTTATTGGTACCCCTTGTTTTTTCACAAGTCTTGGCGTGTACCTTCATTTAAAATGTGTATGTTGAACACCTGTGATCTTATCCTTGTTGCGTGGTTTACGTTAGAATTATTTTTACAGCTTAGTTTCATGTTTAAGCGAATATTACTTTGTAATTAAGTTGACCTAATCACAATTTCTCACTCCTTTCCTTCCCTCCTTCCTGTTTCCGAATGAACCATCATCTTCCGCCAAATGTGCTAGCTCTCTCTATTTATCGTTAGAATCAATACATCATTTGTCATTCTCCTCACCCAAAATCTTTTGTTTTTCACATTTTTGATTTGATTGTAGCAAAATTCTCAGAAAAAAAAGGGAAAGGGGGATAAATTCTCTGCAAAATTAAGTGGAACTTTTATGATTATAGTACTTGTGAAATGTATTCTGAACCTTCTCATCAGTTTCGTCTTCTAGTATGCTTGATGCCATAAATATTGCCAGTATGAAGAATACACCTGATTGACCCGATTAAAAGGGGAATAGCTTACTTATATGGTCAAGGATTATTGCCAAATTAAGTGTTCTCCTAATATCCGTCGTTAGTAGTTTTACTTTAGTCTACCAAAAAGAAAGTTATAAAATCACAAGCTATGTTACCTGGACTCGGGTACTACTGTCGGATACACAAGTATCCGACTCGGCTATTTTGTGAATAGTATCCATAATTTTGGCTTAAAACAAAGTATCAAAGTGTCTATATCCATGTCATAGACTCATAGTGTCGAGGTTCCGACACGGATGTTAAATGAAGAGTCCGGGTAACATACAATCTAAACAATGTTAAAAGTGAGGTTATAACCAAAATTTTAATAAACTAAGGGGTACCAATTAGAAAACCCCATTAAGTTTTGTATCAGCACACTATAACTCTCTTCCAAATTATCTTTTAGTGCAGTCTGTTTCATGTCTGCTCATCTGACCATTGGGGCATGGTGATGTTGGAATCTAATAACTACAATATTAAAATTTGCACCGCCATCAAGGTTCTTAAGTTTATGTAAAAAAGTTTTTTCTTATCTATTTTGCGCCCATCCTTTTGGTTTATCTAGGCTCTGTTTGTTTTGAAAAGAGGGCAAAATAGTTTTTTCATAAGGGGCAAACATTCCTTCCAAGAGAGCAAAATATATCTCTTTCTCAAGGAAGGTATGCCACATTTTCCACCATATCTCTTTACATCTTTCTCTCCTATCCATCCAATCTGTTCCAACTTCTTTCCTTTTCCCCCCTACTTTTTCTTCCACGGAAACAAACTGTTTAAAACTAATTTCCAACTGTATTCCTTTGGAAAATGTTTTCCATGGAGAATCATTTTCCATTGAAATTATTTTCTATCTAAACAAATGGACCCTTAGTGATTAACGGAGTTAAGGCCGTATGCTCATTGAGATGATATTTGTTCTCTCAGTGATATGTAGATGCGATAACTGTTGGGGAGCTTTTCTTATAAACTTTGTTTATCTTATGTTTCAAAGCTACTTTTCCTGTTTTAACTTCTTTTGCGATGCAATAACTGTATTTGTTTAGGTTGAAAGTAGTTTTTCCTGGGGTGGAAAAAAATTTCTTTGTTTCCTAAGTTTGAATGTTTTCCTCTGCTTTCTCACTGACTCTTCTACATTAATATGATTTCCTTTTCTTAACAAGGAACCAAGCACAAGATAATGAAGTTTAAAAATTGATTTTTATTGAAAGTAAATTTCAGTTTATAGTGTTTTCCTTTGAGCCGCAATACCGTACGCATCTAGGAATGGCAAGTGGTCGGACTGTGACCCGATTAGCAATTGGATCCTAAAATTGCATCCGAGTCTGCCTCCACTCCGGATATGATATACCTGAATTCAAATCATTTGGAGTTTCTAATTCTGAATTCAGATCGAGTCTGCCAATTTTGTTTTATTACAAATATCATTAATGCTTGATGTTGCCTATAAAAGAGTGTATAACTATAATTGAAGGTGAGGAAACCACAGTAGTTAGAATCTATACACGTGCACTTCTAGAGGAAGTTGTGTACGGTCAAAATATAAAAAAATTGCAAAAGAACAATTTTTTCTGCAAAGGTACAAAACAACCCCCCCCCCCCCCTCAACACACACCACACATACATACACTCAAAATGTGTGCGCTATAGTATTAGAAGAAGAATTTCGTTTACCAAAAGATCAAAGACAAACTCCACCCTGCATATGCGCTACTGTAAAAAAAAAAAAAAAAACGTTACAATAACATTAAAGATTCTTATTTATAAAAGAACAATTACAAATTTCCAAAAGAACAATTATAAAAAAATTTGAAAGAACAACTCTCAATTAGAATAGCTACTATGTAATGGAACAATAACTAGTCATAAACATAAGAACGATAAGCTCTAAACCAAAGAACACCTAATTTATAATAGAACATAATAATCCTTAAAATTCAAAAGAATAATTATAAAAATTCAAAAGAACAATTACAATATTTCAAAAGAACAACCAATCATAAACATAAAAACAAGTTATAGACGAAAGAACAAATAGTATATAACAGAAGAACAAATATCTACAAACCAAAAGAACAATTTGTATATGGTTGAAGATCAATCCAAAATGTGTAAATTCTTAACAATATTAAAGAACATTTGATATAAACAAAAGAACAATCTATAATGCAAAGAAAAAAATTGTTTGAATTCTAATGTTCCTCAACTTCACATAACCATAAATCATCGAGCATAGAGGCGGCAACTAAGGTGGGTGGAGACGGAGGGTGCTCGGCGGCAAAGGAGAGAATCACAAGAAGATGAGTTGGAAAAATGAGAGAGAAAAAATTTAAAGGAAAGAAGTAGGAAGGAAAGAAAGAGTTGGGAAAGAGGAGAGTGAAAAAAAATTGATCGCAAAAGTGTATGTGAACATAAAATATCAACTTTTAAATTCATATACCTACACCTTTTTTTTTTTTTTTGAGAATGGGGTTTGATTTTGTTCTTTCAAATATGGTAATTGTTCTTTCAATATAAAACACTAGCTTTTTAAGTAGTGCACACCATTCTTATGATGTGCATGTGTAATTCTTCTAATTTACCAGGAACACGTAGCAAATTGAAGGCCTCGAATTAATCTAAATAATTATACTGTACTGTGTAGAATTACGAAATATACTAGATATACAAGATTAGAAGAATCCAGATCTGAAATTATAAACTAGTACAAACCGTTGAGATCTGGGCATTAATTATTGATATGCTGATAGCTTGATAAGTAGTCATAGTCATGAGAATTAAGAGAAATGTTGCTCCAAAATGATTTTTTTTTTTTTTTTTTTGAATTTAAGAAAAAAAGTCAGATTTACATAGTAGTTAGAAAGACTGAAAGAGAGGGCAATATGGGTCAAGGTCTCAAGGATTATAGAGGCAGCAGTTGGATAATAGGATTTCAGTTTCATTTGGGCTTTTATAGGTGAAGTAAATACGGGAATTTTGATTCAACGTATTCAGGTCCCGACTCTGCTCAGGTTCAGATGCAGGTTCACTGCCATCCATTAACACAGCCCCAACAAATGAGAAGGAAATGTTGATTTTTTAACATTTGACACATTTGTTTTGCTACAATAAGTCATTAAAAGTTGATACAAATTCAACATTTCACTATTGTTCATCTGTACAGATCAAGCAGCAGTGGAAACAATGTCAAAAGTACTTGATAAAAGAATACTCTTTAGTGGACAGTGAATCTATATTTATCTATATACAATGCAGCCTTGACATACATTGTTTGATGCCAAGCAGATGTAATATAAATGCTGATTTGCCTATTTTGCAGAGCATGGTGTGGCGTAGTCTATGGTCACGAGGTAAAAAGGACCTGGAGTTCATTTGCGTTATACAAATAAAACGATGTGGTCATGTATGATAATTATGTACAAGTTGTACATTTCTTGCGTAACTGTACTTTGAAATGCTAGCGTTGCCTTTATATTTATTACAATAATCTATATCTATTGCTTTTTTTAGTCTTCGTGAGTTTTGATGATTCTTTAATGTGAAAGTATGGGTTAGACAGTCTGACCAAATAGAATTGGTCGGACTAGAGTGACCCAGTAGTTTCACAATCACCACCTTCACAATCACGACCCACTTTTTCCCTATTTTTATTTTCTTTCTCCTCCACATGCCTACACCGCGGCCCAGCCACAAGCATTGCGCTTGCCGACGTGCTGCTGCAGCAAATCACTGCCATGCTTCTTCCTAGCCACCGTCGTCCTTCTTCTTCCACCATTGAAGGAGATATATACTGAAACTTTTTAGATTGTTATTTTTGTTGTTAATTTTCCACATCTTTGTTATTTTAGTTTGTAAATCAAAGAGAAATTCATGTAGATTATGATACTTTTATAAAGAGATATGGAGGAAGAAAAATCGTGTAAAAGAAGGAAATAGAAATTTCTAGTGTTTAACCTGGGTTGCGAGAAGCCGCCATTGATGAATGAAGCTTGAAGAAAAAGAAGGATTATGATTTGAGATTTAGTCGGTGTACATTAGATAATCTTTCTATGATCCCCACATGGCTAATGGAGATAAGAACTTGCCGTTAGGTTTTGCGACTCTTTTGCATCCATACCAAAACCAATAATTTCACAATCACTACTGCTGAGTGACGACGATGGTGGATATTTTTTTAATTTCAGTTATATGATTTATTATTTCAGTTATATACTAATTTGTTTCAGTTAATAGGGATATTGTTTCAGTTAATACTACAATTATTTCAGTTATATATTTGATTGTTTCAGCTAATACTATAATTGTTTTAGTTATATACTTAGTTGTTTCAGCTAATGTGTATGTTCTTTCAGTTTATATTACAATTGTTTCAGTTATATGTTTAGTTGTTTTAGCTAATGTGAATATTGATTCAGTTAATACTACAATTGTTTCAGTTATTGTGAATATTGTTTCAGTTAATACTACAATTATTTCAGTTATATATTTAGTTATTTCAGCTAATGTGAATATTATTTCAGCTAATGGTTACATAATCCAATGTTGGAAGAAGATAAAACAATAGATGTTTTTGTTGTATTCAAATTAACCTTGTACATATAAAAAAACACTTTTCCATGCAATTTTATTCAATGTGGCATGAAGGTAAATGTGTCATTGAAGATGAGTTTAAAATGGAAAGAATCAACAATGAGAAGATTATTTTAGGACACTCAAAAAGGAAAATACTTCATCAGCTTCTAAACAACACATGTTATTTCCTTAATTTTGTGTAAATTTTATATAAGAAAAAGGGTAATGGTATATGTAGTCCTTAAGGTTACATATAAGCATTGTTTTGCATTGAGGTTATAAAACCATGATCTAGCAGTTGGGTCCAATGAAAGAGGAAAAGTACATGCATATAAGCTATGCTCAACCCCTTTCAATGCCATAATTCCAATAAAGCTCATTAAGTGAGTCCTAGGATTGTCTGTAACCTTAAAGGTTGGTAAATCCGTAGTCAAGAACTTTTCTGGGAGAGTCTTGCCACTAGGTTGTGGTGCAAGCTCATAATTGAAGTACTTATTCCTTGAGCTAGCTCGACGGACAAGTTTCTCCAAGGCCTCTACCCTTTCGGCTATTTCTTTTTCTTGCAGAATGTTTTCTTTTTCTTTCTCTGCTTTTATTTTAACCTTTTTTGCTTTTTTATGAGCCTTCATTTGGGATTTTTCTGCTCGTAGGGCCTTAGGTTTCTCTCTAAGTTTCTCCAATGCTGCTTTGTCACCCATGATTGGACTAGTATGCGAATGTGGAAGATGATCTAGTAATGTGTATCACGAGAAATTGAGCGCGTTCACTTAAACCTACCTTTTCTGCCAAGCATTCAAACAATGAATCAAAGTCAAAATGATTGTTATTTTTTTTTTTTATTTTTTTTAATCCTTGTAATACGAATTCACTCTAAGCTGGTTTATTGATGAAAAATGTTAAAAAGAAAATTCACGAACAATCATTAATGGAATGTCATGATTAGTGTTGACTTCAACAAGGTAATATTAATGAATTGTTTTCGAAAAAGGTAGAAGAGAAAGGAAAGAAAGTTAGATTTAAAATGCTCATCAAATTTTTAGAAATATTAATCAACCCGAACATACTCCTTAAATGATCAATATACCATGGTATTTGTTGATCACTTAGATTACAATAGAGATCTTTATCTCTTTTTTTTTTTTGTTTTTTTTTTTTTTATAAAATTATGATTCTCATATTGCTCATCTTTAAAGGATAATATATTACTATTTGCTTAAAAAGAATGATGGCCTCCGAATGTAAAATCCAAGAAATAATTAAATCATTTTCTCGGTTTTATCATTCATTATTTTCTCTCTCTCTTTTTTTGAGGATAATAATCTTTTGTATCATAATCTTTTTTTTTAAGAACGATTTCTTGATTTTTTTTTTCGTTCTATTTTTTTCTTTTTTTTTGTGTGAGGCAATCATCCCAAGTAAGGTTCTCGGTATTTTCTTTTTAAACCATAGAAGAGGTAAATAAATTATGCTCTTAAGTCAAGGTTGACTAATTAAAACTAAAATATGACGACCATGAAAATAGGCACGTTTAAGAGTGAGAATATTGATGACGTCCTATCAAGGGATGCGAACTTCTAATGACAAACCTTATGAGAAGTAATGTCATTAGTTCGATTTATAAAGTACGTAAACAAATCATCATAATCGTAAACAGTATCGCGCACAATTTTCCGTCTTGCGCTAAGGTGGAAAGTGCAATTTTGAGAGTTGCGCATGCCATACGCGTTTTTTTTTTTTTTTTTTTTTTTTTTTTTTTTTTTTTTTTTTTTTCAAAAACGCAAAAATAAAAGAACGATAAAAGACATGTTTTTGGATTTTTTTGATAAGAGAAAAAGAAAGGCGATCAAAGTAAAAGTAACTAAGTTAGACAACGTTAATAGCCAAAGAGATATTTTTAACACCTACTTAACGATTAATCTTGAAGCGGTTATATCGTTTTCTTCGTATAACATTTCTCATAACGAGTCAAAGTAGGGTTTAGGGTTTAGGGTTTTAGGGTTTTAGGGTTTAGGGTTAAGGGTTAAGGGTTTAGGGTTTAGGGTTTAGGGTTTAAGGGTTTAGGGTTAAGGGTTTCAGGGTTTTTACATGGGTTTAGGGTTTAGGGTTATAGGGTTTAGGGTATAGGGTTTTAGGGTATAGGGTATAGGGTATAGGGTTTAGGGTATAGGGTTTAGGGTATAGGGTTTAGGTTTAAGGGTTTTAGGGTTTAGGGTTTTAGGGTTTTAGGGTTTAGGGTTTAGGGTTTAGGGTTTAGGGTTTAGGGTTTAGGGTTTAGGGTTTAGGGTTTAGGGTTTAGGGTTTAGGGTTTAGGGTTTAGGGTTTAGGGTTTAGGGTTTAGGGTTTAGGGTTTAGGGTTTAGGGTTTAGGGTTTAGGGTTTAGGGTTTAGGGTTTAGGGTTTAGGGTTTAGGGTTTAGGGTTTAGGGTTTAGGGTTTAGGGTTTAGGGTTTAGGGTTTAGGGTTTAGGGTTTAGGGTTTAGGGTTTAGGGTTTAGGGTTTAGGGTTTAGGGTTTAGGGTTTAGGGTTTAGGGTTTAGGGTTTAGGGTTTAGGGTTTAGGGTTTAGGGTTTAGGGTTTAGGGTTTAGGGTTTAGGGTTTAGGGTTTAGGGTTTAGGGTTTAGGGTTTAGGGTTTAGGGTTTAGGGTTTAGGGTTTAGGGTTTAGGGTTTAGGGTTTAGGGTTTAGGGTTTAGGGTTTAGGGTTTAGGGTTTAGGGTTTAGGGTTTAGGGTTTAGGGTTTAGGGTTTAGGGTTTAGGGTTTAGGGTTTAGGGTTTAGGGTTTAGGGTTTAGGGTTTAGGGTTTAGGGTTTAGGGTTTAGGGTTTAGGGTTTAGGGTTTAGGGTTTAGGGTTTAGGGTTTAGGGTTTAGGGTTTAGGGTTTAGGGTTTAGGGTTTAGGGTTTAGGGTTTAGGGTTTAGGGTTTAGGGTTTAGGGTTTAGGGTTTAGGGTTTAGGGTTTAGGGTTTAGGGTTTAGGGTTTAGGGTTTAGGGTTTAGGGTTTAGGGTTTAGGGTTTAGGGTTTAGGGTTTAGGGTTTAGGGTTTAGGGTTTAGGGTTTAGGGTTTAGGGTTTAGGGTTTAGGGTTTAGGGTTTAGGGTTTAGGGTTTAGGGTTTAGGGTTTAGGGTTTAGGGTTTAGGGTTTAGGGTTTAGGGTTTAGGGTTTAGGGTTTAGGGTTTAGGGTTTAGGGTTTAGGGTTTAGGGTTTAGGGTTTAGGGTTTAGGGTTTAGGGTTTAGGGTTTAGGGTTTAGGGTTTAGGGTTTAGGGTTTAGGGTTTAGGGTTTAGGGTTTAGGGTTTAGGGTTTAGGGTTTAGGGTTTAGGGTTTAGGGTTTAGGGTTTAGGGTTTAGGGTTTAGGGTTTAGGGTTTAGGGTTTAGGGTTTAGGGTTTAGGGTTTAGGGTTTAGGGTTTAGGGTTTAGGGTTTAGGGTTTAGGGTTTAGGGTTTAGGGTTTAGGGTTTAGGGTTTAGGGTTTAGGGTTTAGGGTTTAGGGTTTAGGGTTTAGGGTTTAGGGTTTAGGGTTTAGGGTTTAGGGTTTAGGGTTTAGGGTTTAGGGTTTAGGGTTTAGGGTTTAGGGTTTAGGGTTTAGGGTTTAGGGT